>NC_142873.1:55491250-56755000 GCF_051225735.1 Oryctolagus cuniculus | reverse complement strand
AAGTTTTCTTGGTGTGGACCCTGGGGAGGGAGGCGGAGAGGTTTGTCTTCAGCAGGGTGGACCAGGAGCAGCTGTGGCTGCATTCAGGGAGGCCTCACCTCTGAAGGGAGGGGCCAGCTTCCTGTCCAGGCCCTGGCCTCTGCGTCCTTGCTCAGGGCGGTCGCCTGGCCTGCAGACCCGACTCTTCTCAGCCAAATCGTGACCCTCACGTGCGCGTCTTCAGGAACTCTCTTTCATCATTTCTCGCTCTCTGTGTTGATCTCCACAGACCTGCTCACCTCCTGCACACTGCTCCCGGTGTGGAGCCCTTTCACGTGGCTGGGTCCTTGTTGCCCGTGTGAAGTCTTCTCATGGATGTCGATGGATGTCTGCATCTCAGTGTTCTGTTGTGCCCTGTGAAACTGTTCATAGGTGCTTGCTCTTGGTAAGAGTCTGCTTTGTTAACTCATTCATTCTCTCTCTCTCTCTTTTTTTTTTTTTATTTGACAGATAGAGCTAGACAGCGAGAGAGAGAGAGAGAGAGAGACAGAGAGAAAGGTCTTCCTTTCGTTGGTCCACTTTCCAAATGGCTGCAACGGCCAGAGCTGCGCTGATCCGAAGCCAGGAGCTGGGTGCTTCTCCCCTGGGCCCCCATGCGAGTGCAAGGGCCCAAACACCTGGGCCATCCTCCACCGCTTTCCTGGGCCACAGCAGAGAGCTGGACTGGAAGAGGAGCAGCTGGGACAGGACCGGCGCCCATATAGGATGCCGACGCTGCACGCAGAGGACCAACCAAGTGAGCCACAGCACCGGCCAACTCATGCATTCTACTAGTGACTGAATCTCCGATGGAGCACGGGGGATGCAGTGGCAAGGAAACCAGGCTCCCAGCCCTTGTGGAGCTGCTGCAGTACTGAGGGAGACGGACGAGGAGCGTGGGGAGGCAGCAGTGAGTGTGAAGCCAACACAGCACGGGAGGGAAAGAAGACGGAGCGTGGGAGCGCTCTTTGTGGGGAGGGCATTCACAGTGATTTTTATGAAGTGATGACATTTGACCAGGACAAAGGGAGGGAGGGAGATGTTTGAAGATCTCAGAAAAGCGGGTTCCTGGGAGAAGAACCAGGGCAAAGGCCGTGAGCTGAGGACGTGCTTAAAATGCTCAGGGAGCATCTGGAGGGCCACCGTGGCGGGAGCGGAGTTAGGAAGGGAGAAAGGTTAGGGGGTGAAGCCAGGGAGGTTATGCAGGCAGTGCTGTCCAATGTGATGGTCACTATTTAAATTTCCATGAATGAGGGTGGAAGACATTTTAAAATTCAGATACTCAGCTGCTGGAGCCACATTTCAAGGGCTCAATAGCCATATGTGGTTAGTGGCTCCCACACTGGACTGAGCAGATATAGGACATTTCCATTATTGCAGGAAGTGCTACGGTACAGAGCCTCAAAGACCTCAGTGCGGACTTAGGGTTTTTATTTTTCTCTGAAGATTTTTATTTATTTATTTGAGAAGTAGAGAGAGAGAGAGAGGCAGAGAGAGAGGTCTTCCATCCACTGCTTCACTCACCAAATGGCCACAATGGCTAGAGCTGAGCACATCCAAAGCTAGGAGCCAGGGGCTTCTTCCGGGTCTCCCATGTGGGTGCAGGGGCCCAAACACTTGGGCCATCTTCTGCTGCTTTCCCAGGCCATTATCAGAGAGCTGAATCGGAAGAAGAGCAGCAGGGACACAAACCGGCACCCATATAAGATGTCAGCACCACAGGTAGAGGCCTAGCCTACTACACCACAGTGCCAGCCCCAGGACTTGGGATTTTATTCTGAAGGTGATGGAACACTCTAGAAGGGTTTGGGTAAGGATATACGGGATCTGACTTACATGTTCAAGGATCATGCTAGCCATGTGGAGAATTCTGGGCAGGAGGACAAGGGTGGAAGTGGCCAGACCTGTTAGGAGATTGCTGCAATAATCCAAGAGAGTGGGAGGGTGAGGGGGCTTGGACCCTGTGGTAGTGGTAGAGGGAGTGAGCCTTAGCTGGACTTGGGTATAGGGATACTCCTTGTCTTATGATGGGATTGCTTCAATGAACCCATCATAAGTTGGAAACATCATAAGTGGAATACGCTGCACTCAATACACCTAACATACTGAACATCTTAGCTTAGCAACACAGCTCACTGTAGAGCATGGCTTGTGTTCCTTTGTGGTAGCAGGGCTGTGGTTTGCTGCCACTGCCAAGCATCATTATAGAGTATTGTACTACACACAACCAGCCCAGGGAAAGATCGAACTCCGAACTTCCAAGTACAATTTCCACTGTACCCCTATGCCTTTTGCACCATTGTAAAGTCCAAGAATTGTAAGTATAATCATTGTCAGTTAGGGGTTATCTGTATTTTAAAGGTAGAACTGAAAATAATTTGCCAATGGATTAGATATGGGGAGAGGGAGAGAGAGAGAAGTCAATGATGACTTGCAGATTTTTTTTATCAGAGAAACAAGATGACTTGTGGTACCATTTACAGAGACAGAGATTCCTGGGAGGAAAGGAGGGGTGAGGGCAGTATGGGAATCACACCTTCCGTTTTCCTGTGTCAAGTGTGAGATGTCTGCCAGACATCCATGGAGATGTGAGGAAGGGGCTAGACATTCAAGTTTGGGGCACAGGAGACAGTTCAGGGCTGGAGATACGAATCCGGGCAATAAGACTGAACGAGGCCATCCAGGGTGCTACAGAGTGAATGTGACTCCCGAAAACCCCTGTGTTGAAATCCTAACGCCCGAAGTGATGATATTAGGAGGTGAAACCTCCGGGAGATGTTTAGGTCACAAAGGCTCTGCTGTCACGGATGGCTTAGTGCCCTGTACAAAGAGGCACCAGAGCTGGCCAGCGCCTGCCACCATGAGCAGACACAGACAGAATGTGTCACCTGTGGGAACCAGGCCTTACCAGACCCTGAGCCTACTAGCACCATGATCTTGAACATGACAAATGTTTGTTGTTTATAAGCTACCTGGTTTATGGGATTTTGTTAGAGCAGCCTGAAAGGACTGACACAGGGAGAGAGTAAAGGGGACTAGAAGAAAGCCCAAGAACTGAGCCTGAGGCCTGCGCCATTCAGGGGCTGTGAAGAGGAGGAGGAGGATGCACAAAGGTAACTGGGGAGGAGCAACCAGGGAGGTGGGAGAACAGGAGAGAGTGGTGTCCCGGAAGCCGAGCAAACAAACATTCTTCTTGGCCAGGATCAGCTGCGGGCCCGAGTTGTGGCGCAGCAGGTCAAGTTACTACCTGGGAATCCTGCATCCCATATGGCGTGGGTTAGGGTCTGGGCTGCTCCACTTCGCATCCGGCTCCCAGGACGAAACTCCTGGCCCCTCACTTTGGCCTGGCCAAGTCCTTGCCTTTGTAGTCATTTGGGGAGTAAACCAGCAGGTGGAAGATCTCCCTCTCTCTCTGTCTCTCTCCTTCCCTGTCTCTCTTGTCTGTAATTCTGCCTTTCAAATAAATGAATAAAGAAATCATAAAAAAGAAGGAACATCTATACCAAAAACAGCCAGAAGATCCAGTAATAAGAGACCAAGAGCTAACCGCTAGGTTTGGCTACTGAGAACCTTGACAAATGAGTCTGACCCTGGAGAAGTTGAAGAAACACATGACTAGGAGCATACAAGAGAGAGCACTGGGTGAAGCTATGGAGCTAAGTGTGATCAAGTTTTTCAGGAGGGTTTTGTTATAAAGGGGCACAGAGAAATAAAGCAGTTGCTGGAGAGGACTGTGGGATCAAGAAAGGACTTCACTTTTTTTTAAAAAAAAAATTATTTACATATTTGAGAGGCAGAGTTACAGAGAGAGGGAGGAGAGACAGCAAGAGAGGTCTTCCATCTGCTGGTTCACTCCCCAAATGGCCTCAACAGCTGGAGCTGTGCTGATCTGAAGCCAGGAGCCAGGAGCTTCTTCTGGGTCTCCCACGTGGGTGCAGGGGCCCAAGCACTTGGGTCATCCTCTGCTACTTTTCCAGGTCCATCAGCAGGGAGCTGGATGGGAAGTGGAGCAGCTGGGACATGAACCAGCACCCATATGGGATGCCAGCATTGCAGTCGGAAGGAAGCTTACCCTACTGGGCCACAGCGATGTTTGTATGCTGTAAGGATGCTCCAGTAGGGAGGGGGAAAGTGTTGATGCAGAAGAAAGAGGAGCTAGTGCACAGGAGCAGTGACCTTGAGTAGGGGAGGGGAGGGAGCCAGGGCCCAGGTAGACGGTTTGGCCCTTAAAGGAGGCATGGACACTTCTTCCTGTAGCAGCAGGCACATGCACTCTGTGGATCCAGTGTGCAAGCAGAATGATGGTCATCGTGGAAATTTATTTTCTCAGGGCAGTAGCCTGCTAGGTCATCAGCTCAGACTGAGGAGGGGACCACAGGTGTGGGGGCGGGGCTCTGAAGAGAGAGGCGAGTTAACCAGGTGAATGCAGGAGCGCTGCCTGGCAGCACCGAGGGCTCGCTTGAGGTTTGTGGTCATGAATTTAAGATGAGACGAATCCACACGGTGTGTATTTTTCTTTCCAGCCATGATTGCAGGTGTGGAGTAGGCAGGCAGTTGGATTTAATCAGGATTGGAATTTTGCCAGGCAAATGCCAAGAATGAGACAGGGGCAAGAGAGTTGATTATAATGATGCAAAGCAGTGATTCTGTGGCTGGATGTGGGAGTCTAACCTAGGTAAAGAGGGAGGTAGAGCATGAGCAGGGGAAGAGAGGGTGAAGAGGGCGTGGAGGGCACAGCTTGGAGGTCCAGACTGTGTGTGTGATAGCCTCATCGGCAGTGGGGGATGGACGGGAGGCTGAGGAGGAGGACGGGAGTAGGGGCAGGGAGCAGGCTGAGAAATGAGGGGCCAGGGATGGTTATGCCACTATGGAGATCACCAAGAACCATGACAAGGCGAGGGGACAGTCAACCAGGCGGTGAGGTTATCAGTGAGTTGGGGAGGGCTTGGTTGCAGAAAGGGGGCTCCTAGAGGCAAGGTCTGTGCGTTGAAGCAATTAGATGATCTAGGGGACAAGATAAAAAACTCAGTGGGAACAAGGCACGGACCCAGGGCCACGGGCTGTGATTGTTGTGCTGGGAATGAGCTCTGAGCCCAGCGATCAAGGAACCTGATTGTGTGGCGATCACATTGCAACTGAAGAAGCAAAGAAAGAAACAGACAAGACAGTGTCCGATAACGACACAGGAAAAGGGAAGCTTTGGAAGGTGCGTGACCCTGGGAGTGGGCGTGGGGCTGTTTCAGTTCAGCTGGTCTGACTGAGAGGGCCATGGGGGTCTCTGGTCCCAGGCAGAGGGGAAACAAAGGCACACGCCCAAGCATGGTCTGCGTGATGCCAGAACAGGAAAGGTCTGGAGTCCTCCAGCCCCAGGGGACTGAGCGCCACGTCTGAAGGAGGAATCAAACAAAGACCTGAACTGGAATTTTTTATCCACAACACCTAAGGATGTGTTAGCGCTGAGAACAGCATTCTAGACGATTCCCTCCGTGCGGCTCAGAACAGTCAGGCTGACTCTGGTACCTGAGTTCTATCAAGTGTTACAGGTGGTTTTCCCCCTCTTTGCCAAATTCGTTTTCCTTTGTCTAAAATCGAAGAACATTTTCATTCAGTTTGCATTGCTGGCTGAACAGTCAAACTGCATCATTGGTTTTCTTTCTCACTTGTTCTCATTGTTTATTTTATTGTTATTCAGTGCAAAACAAAAAGCTGTGAGCAGGAAGACAATAGAGGGATGGGTTGTCCTGTTTTGTGGTTTTTGCTTCTGCTCATGCCAAAGACTTTCCTATGCATAAAAAGGCCAGAAATTTGTCACAAATGACAGAAAATTGCATTTCCATTAATTTCGGAGCCTTTGACTCCGACAGCTCAGTCTTCAAGACTGGTTGCTTCTAGGATGTTCAAGAAAGAGAATAAAAGCTATTTTACTTATCTGTTTCATATTTTAGAAGAATATATTTCACTGCATTATCCAGAGAGGTTTTGCTTAGGATCCTGACAGTTTATTTTGAGTCAGCCTGCCTGCACAAGCCCTTGACTTGAACTTGGAGACAAAAGCTTGGAACTATGAGTGAGGTTGGTGAAAAGAGATTTCTTTGAGGAGCCACATTAAGAAAAGTGAAATGCTTTTCAAAATGAACTGGATTACTTGAAGACTAGGAAGAGCACTCAGAACCTTGCATCCTTACCTCTATAGCATCCCTCATGGTTTTTTTTTTTTTTTTTTCAGTTTTTGCTTGAATTCCTCCAGTGACAAGAAATTTGCAACCTTCTGAGGAGAATCTTTAAAATATTTATTTTATTTATTTGAACTGCAGAGTGATGCAGTGAGGGAGAGACAGAGAGAAAGAGATCTGCTATCCACTGGTTTAGTCCCCAGGTGAACAACGAAGGCTGGGTCTGGACCCGACCGAAGCTGGGAGCCTGGAACACCCGTGGGTGGCAGGGGCCCAAACACTTGGGCCATCTTCTGCTCCTTTCTTGGGTACATTAGCTGGGAGACGGATTGGAAGTGGAGCAACGGGGCCTGGAACCCACCCTCCAAGAAGGGTTGCCCACACTGTTGCCGGTGACTTAACCCATTTTGCCACAGTGCCAGCCCCAAGACCATTCTATTTTTAAAAATTGTTATTTATTTATTTTCATTTTATTTGAAAGGCAGAGAGAGAGAGATTTCCCATTCACTTGTTCATTCCTCAAATGCCTGCAACAGCTGGGGCTGGGCCAGGGGCTGAAGTCGGAGCCTAGAACTCAATTCAGGTCTCCCACACGGGTGACAGGGACCCAAGTACTTGAGCCATCACCCCCTGGCTCCCAGGTTCACATTAGCAGGGAGCTGAAATCAGAAGCAGAACCCAGACTGGAATCCAGGCACTTTAATGCAGGATGTGAGCATCCCCAGAGGCATCTTAACTGTTGTGCCAGGTGCCAGCCCCACATTTTTTATTTGAGACAGAGACAGACAGCTCCCATCAACTGGTTCACTCCTCAGATGCTTGCAACAGCCCTGGACTGGGGCCGAAGCGAGAGCCAGGAATTCAATCCAGTCACCCACATGGGTGGCAGGAATCCAATTATTTGAGCCTGCTGCCTCCTGAGTTCTGCGCTAGTAGGAAGCCGAAGCCAGCAGCAGAGCCAGGAATCAAACCCATATAGGAAGCGGGCGTCTTAACCGCTAGGCCAGACACACAACCCCCACTGCATTGTTAAGTGGTTTAACTGGAGGTAGCTCTTCCTCCGTAAAAGCAGGAAACGACTCCCCGTACCACTCGCCTATTGATCTGCCCTCCAGAGGCTCCAGCATACGACAATTCCTCATGTATCACAAGGCAACTTGCCTGTCTGCCTGAAGTTCAACATCTCTGATTGCTTCTCTTGGGATTGCTGCTTGCAAATGTCTCTTCTGCAGCCCATCACTTTCAAAAATCCAAAATGGGCAGACTCCAAGTTGCTATTCAAATTCAGCCATGCTTTTATCTGATTGTATTTAGAGAACTTTAAGCAGAGTCATCTGCAGAGTGGTAGGACCGGAAGCTACTGTCTTCCACTCAGGATCTCCAATGACTGGGGCTTCCTTACATAGTCCGAACTTACTCTCATCCCTTCTCTACGAGGGCCAAGGCCAAACATTACATAAGCATATGAACGTCTTATTATTTTTTTTGGAGTCACGAATCACTTTGAAAAACTGGTAAATTTATGGGATCCATATCCAGAAAGATGAATATGCATATAACTTATTGCATTCACTTGTTTCCAGTGTCCACACTCTATCCTGAATCCCATGCATGACACACCCCTCCCATGGAGTGCACAGGAGCAGGTTCAAAGTCTCCACCACAGGGGCTGGTGCAGTAGGTTGAGCTGCCATTTGCAATGCTGGCATTCCAAATCAGAGTACCTTTTTGAGTCTTGGATGCTCTGCTTATAATCCAGCTCCCTGCTAATGCTCCTGGGAAAGCAGCAGAAGATGGCTCAGGTACCTGGGCCCCTGCCACCCACGTGGAAGACTCAGATGGAACTCCAAGCTCTTGGCTTCAGCCTGGCCCAGCCCTGGCTGCTTAGGTCATTTAGGGAGTGAACCAGCAGATGGAAGATCTCTCTCACTCTCTCTGTTTCTCTCTTCCTCCCTTCTTCCCCCTTTCAAATAAATAAAATAAACCTTACAAAAACCTCTGCCATAATGAAGACCTCCACAGCCCGGCACTAAGGAGGCATCCCATCCACCCACTCTTGCAAGTATACCCAGTGCGTGTTGTGTGTCTCACACACCAAGGACACGACACTGAACAGTCTCCATTTTCCAGGAGTGGGCAGAGAGAAGATGAGCAAGTATACCGACACAATTACATGGTCACAATGGCAGCACTGTAACAGGTGGGAGGACACGGCACACAGAGAGGAGGCACCTGACCCAGCCTCGGGTGTTCCTGGGAGCCTGCTGAGTCCTGAGAAAGCTTCATATTAGATACAAAACTTTAAAAAAAAATTCCCAGCTTTGCCACTAACTCAGCAGGCCCAACTGGCCACCTTCTCAGCACAGCGAACTGGCCACCTTCTCAGCACAGCGCTCTTCACGGCAGACTCCCTCGTTCCTCTGTGCCAAAGCCCGCCCCAGAAGCCTCATAGGACAGTTGTCCCTCAGTCTCTGCAGTGGATTGGTTCCCAGACCCCTGTCAGATACCAACATTGGTGGATGCTCAAGTCCCTTGTCTAAAATGGCATAGTATTTGCAAATAACCTATGCACTTCCACCCCTATACTTGAAATCATCTCTAGAGTCTGTGCAGTACCTAATGCAATGTAAATGCTGTGGAAATATTTACACTGCACTAGAGAATTATGACAAGAAAAAAGTCTGCTTATGCTCACTGTAAATGCAATTAAAAAAAAAGAGAGATTTCTGATCAGCTGTTGATTGAATCTGTGGACACAGAAACCCCGGCTATGGAGGGCCAAGCCACGCACTCCAGGAACCCAGCGCCCCCCGCTTGCCCAACACGCTGCCTCCCCACAGGGACTCCTGCCATGATTTCCCACAGCTGCTGCTCCTTGCAAACATCCGAGGCTTGTAAAATTGGGACACGACTCCCGTCGCTAATGAAGAACTGATGTTCCTCTAATGAAAACAGGACATGGTGTTAGGAGCCCACTATAGATGAATAATTACATCCTAATTAAACACCGCCTTTGTTTCTCACTATTTATGCAGTATTAGATGTAGATGACATTTACTTCATGCAAAACTCAGCTCTGACGCATTTCCATGGAGTCACCAAGAACCCCCCCCTTCGCCGCCACCGTGGTGCTTTTTATACCACTTGGTGCCCTTCCGTAAGAACTGGGAGGTATGCATCACCTTTGCAGGAGGTGAACCATCCCTGGGACTCTGGATTCCTCTCAGACAGGGACCTGCCCTGGGATCCTTTTCTGAATGAGCTTTACTGTCAGGTTCTCTTTGTCACAATCCTCTTCACTGATTAAATCCATTCTTCAAAGCAATAATGCTCGACTTGGCTTACTCCTCGTGCCCACCGCAGCCAGGCAGCGAAGGGTTGAAAAAGATACCTCAGCTCAGTGCTTGGCACATGGCTCGTTTCCCAGCACAGACTTAGTCTGGCTTGGGAGGGTTAGGTAATGTTCAGGTCCTTATAGGTTATTTCTTCATAGATTGGCTTTATCATCTGTTCAGATGCTTTGCAATTTCTCTATTAGAAACCTTTATTTTCAAAGCCTACCCAGGATTATTTCTGGGATAACCAGTGCTATCTGGACAGTGTCCTCTGGCTTGGAAGGGTTGAGGCCGTCAGTACAGCACAGAGACCATGACCCCAGATGGGCAGGAGATGGCACGATGTTGGAGAAAGAGCACCAGGTAGGAATGAGGAATCATGGTCTGCCAGCACGGCACTTCCTGGGCTCCCTGTGTTTGGGCAGGTGGGCTTCGTTTGTAAACAAGAGAAGCGTGTGAGCCTGTCAGCACGGAAGATTTAATTTAGCCCCAGAGTATTGCAGCTGGTGGAGGCTCCAAGCGCAGGGGCCCCTGGAGAGCCGTGATGAACAGATCCGATCCCCCAAGTGCGTATGTTTGTTTAGAAGTTACAGCTGTGTACTACCGTAATAACCCAGGGTTCTCAGGGTGACATTCGTTCCTAACAGAAATAAATGCCAACCCACCTTGCATGAAGCGTTTCTGATCATCTCTCATTTTTCAGCCACTGATGCGTCAGGTCTGATTAGATCAGAATTGTGGTAGATGCAGGGACGGTGTGGGGAGCAGAAGTGTCAGTTCTACCATTTTCTGATTGTTCACTGAGGCTCACTCTTATTAGTGCTAACTCCACACCACAGGGATGTGCCTAAACCACTGGTCTATTTTACGAGGATGAGTTAAAGCTAAATGCATAATCTCTTATGCAATAAAGGCTAAAAATGATGTGAATACCAAAAATAAAAAGTGCATCAGTCAGGAAGGGCACCATGTTAACCTTGCTGGGTATGGGAGCTTCTTTGCCGCCTGTCTCTCTGCATCTACATGGTTCAGAACCACACAGCATATGGACCAACGAAGGGCTCCAGTACCGGCCCATACATTAAGTAGTGGTAAGTGTGGTTTTCTTAGTCTTTAACTGTGATATACAAATGCTGTGTTTGATTGATTCAAAGATGTGCGCTTTTCACATTTTAATGTCACTGAAATTAAACTGTATCTTACGGAGTTTCATATAACAGTTCAATTGGGAGCTTTTTTTTTTTTTTAAAAAAAAAGTAGCTTTACAATTTTTTCCAATTGCAAACAAAATAATCGCCCTCAGTAGCATCTTTGGTAGATAAAATAAGATAAATAGAAATTCTAGAATCATCTTCTCCGGGCCCAGTGTCCTGCGCTGTGATCACCTTTGGAGACCAGTGCTCCAATCTCATTACTCAAAGTGTGCTTTCTGGACCAGCACTGGGACATCACCGGGGAGTGTGTCAGAAGAGCAGACCCTCAGTTCCCGCCCAGGCCCCCTGGATCAGATCTGCTTTTTAACAAGGGCCCCGGGCGTTGTGTGTGCACATTGCAGTTTGAGAAGCCCTGCTCCAGGGATGCTGAAATCTGGGACTTGTCCAGTGGGAGCTTAAGCCATGTTTGGTGAGAACAGATGTACTTCAAAGCAAATGCCTTATCTACCTCGCCAAGGTCTGCTCATCCAAGGGGCAGCTCTGTGGGCGTCTTCTCAGTGCTGTGCTGGTAAATGTTTAACAGCCGGCTCTCTGAGAAAGAAAAAAAATCAGCAAAGCAGATTTGCCACCTTTGCCTGTTCCCACGCCATAGCTATCCCTCCCATGACTGACTCCAAGCACCAGTGGCTGTTCTGGGTAGGGGTCCCGGAAATTCGGCGATGGGCTCTCTAGAGCCAGCAGGAGTCACCTCTAGCACATCACATCACACCTTCCAGAAAGTCCTTTCCGACCCGTCCCCTCCCTCTTTCCCAGGCATATCTTTTTCAAGGCAGAACCACACTGCCTTTTTTCCCCCTAGTTTCTCTCAAGGGAGCATTTATGGCACATAATTAATGATTATATTTTTACAGAAAAAGTCACATTAAATATAAACTTTTCCTAAACATAAGGTGGAAATCAAGGCTTCTATCAAGTTTCTTTCTTTCTTTCTTTCTTTCTTTCTTTCTTTCTTTCTTTCTTTTTTTTTTTTGACAGGCAGAGTTAGACAATGAGAGAAAGAGACAGAGAGAAAAGTCTTCCTTCTGTTGGTTCACCCCCCAGATGGCCACTACTGCCAGCGTGCTGCCAATCCAAAGCCAGGAGCCAGGCGCTTCCTCCTGGTCTCCCATGGGGTGCAGGGCCCAAGCACTTGGGCCATCCTCCACTGCCTTCCCGGGCCACAGCAGAGAGCTGGACTAGAAGAGGGGTAACCAGGACAGAATCCGGCACCCCAACCGGGACTAGAACCTGGGGTGCTGGCGCTGCAGGTGGAGGATTAGCCTAGTGAGCCACGGCACCAGCCTTATCGAGTTTCAGTGCTGAACCCAAGTCCTGGTTTTCAGAATTTAGCAGTCAGCCATGATTCTGGACCATGGCCTGCAGTCCATGATTTGCAGTAGTTGAGGGTCTTTTCAGTAATTGGGACAGAGTCTTCTCGATAGGTGACAGTTGTTTCCACATAAAGCCCTTTATGAGGCTCGAGTATTTCATTTGTCAGAATGGAAGTTTCCTGTGTGGAGACATCTCTCTGCTCTACTTCATCACCTGATGACTTCTTTTTGTGGTTTTTAGGAAAAACATGGAGCCCACTAGGGTCCACTACGCCCGCCGCGTAGACCACAGACATCGCCAGTCCTAGTACGTGGCCTGCTTGGGCAGCATGTTGCCTCCAGATGGAGGCCTGGGTCCTCCGAGACCCCAGTAGGAGACGGGACACACTGCAGTGTCCATGCAGTAAGTAGAAGAGTGGCCCCGCGCAGACGCCCATGTGCTAATCCCAGACTGTGTCAGTGTGGACTGTTAACATTACTCATCGGCCAGCTTTCAGATGGGACGATCGCCCTGCAGTATCCGGGTGAGCCAAAAGGTAATTAGCATCATCCCTGGAGAGTGAGAGGGATGCAACGTGAGACCCCATCGGAGTCGACAGCAGGGACCCCAGACCAAGACGGGAGCAGCCTCTCGAGGCTGAAAAAGGCGAGAAAGCAGGGTCTCCCTCAGCGCCCCCAGGAGGGAGGGCAGCTCGGCCAGCCCCTGTCTTCCTCGAGACGCTGTGAATGAGAACCCATTCCAGATCTGTAAAGTAATAACCCTGTGGTGCTCTAAGGAGCTAAGTCTGTAATGATTTGTTACTTCATCCCCAGCAAATGAATATAGTCTGTCTCTCTGTGGCTCAGGGGTTCTGAATCTCGGCTGCACATCGGAATCATTGAGACTCTTTTAAAAAATTATAGATGCTCAAGTCCCTCCAGGAGAGATGCTGATGTCACCATAGCTTGAGCACTGGGCATGGGCTTCTGATTCCATCTGAGAACAAATTCCATGAAGCCTTGCAGTAGCATCGCCTGAGGGTTTGTCAGAGATGCAGAAGTTCAGGTCCTTACTCAGACCCACAGACTCAAAGTCTGCTTTTTAACAAGACACCCAGGAAATCTGCATGAACATTATCAGTGTTCCTTTAAATAATTTAGGTATTTGAAAGGGAGATATATATGGAGGGAGGGAGGGAGGGAAAGAGAGAGAGAGTACTCCCATTCACTGGTTTACTTCTCGAATGCTCACAATAGTCAGGCCAAAGCTAGAACCCAGAACTTCATCCAGGTCTCCCACGTGGCTGGCGGCAACCCAACTACTTGGGCCGTTACTACGCTTCCCAGGGTCTGCATTAGCAGGAAGTTGCTATCAGAAGCCAGAGCTGGAGCTTCAACCTAGGCACTCTGAGAAGGGCTACAAGCTTCTAACCACTAGGCCAAATGCCGCCCCTCCCCCGCTTCGCATGCACACGACATTTGAGGGGCACTGGGTGGACTCCTGAGCACTGGAGGACAGAGGCTGTGCTGCCTCGTCGGGTGTCCCCTGTACCCAGCACAGTGCCTGGTGCAGAGCAGGTGCTCAGGAAACATCAAGCAAGTGGAAACCTGACTAATGAACAAACCAGAGAGCTTGAACGCTAGAGGAATTCAGAAATAACGGTGGCTTCAGAAAGGTCCAAGAAGATTTTTTTAAAACTGTTTTTTTGGGGGAAGGTACTGTGGCACAGCAGATAAAGCTGCCATCTAAGGAGCCAGCATCCCATATGGGTACCGGTTCAAGTCCCAGCTGCTCTACTTCCAATTCAGCTCCCTGCTAACGTCCCTGGGAAAGCATCAGAAGATGGCCCAAGTGCTTGGGCACCTGCACCCACATGGGAGACCAAATAAACTCCAGGCTCCTGGCTTCAAATTGGCCCAGCTCTGGCCATTGTAGCCTTTTGGGGAGTGAACCAGCAGATGGGAGATCTCTCTCTCTCCCTCCCTCTCTCTCTCAGTAACTCTTTCAAATAAACAAATATATATTTTTAAAAACTTTTTTAAAAGTAGGGGAGCTTTTTCATTTAATTTATATTTCTTCTAACATGTAAGACACATAAAAGTGGCTTTAAGAATTTTCTCCTGCTCAGCCTCTCCCCTGGCCTATGACAGGGTAGCTTTAAGTCTAAGGTTTTCCCACAGGACATAGCCTGCCCAAGTGGTTATAGGTTTTCTTGGTTAGATGCTTCAGAGCAGGGACTGTTCCTTTGAGAGAAATAAGTTATAGATATCAGTCTTCTCTGTCTGTAACCAGCATATGGCTTCTGTACTTCTGCTTGCTTGCTTGATAATGGCCAAGGCCGCCGACATGTAGTTTCTGCCTTTATAAACCCCCCACCACTGCAGCTCGGGGCTGCCTTCTCTGGACTTGCTCTGTGAGGGCAGTCGCCAGCTGGCTAATAAAGACTCCTAATGTGACCTCCAAAGTCTCGCTGTGTTTTTAATCTGTGCGCCCCACAACAGGCCATCATCATGGGTGGCGCCACAGATTTCAGAGAATATGTCAGGTGGCTCGCTGGAGAAGAGGACAGGGCAGGCCTAGGAAACTGATGTTTGGAACAAGAGCTGACAAGGAGGTGACAGGATGCAAAGCAAGGGTCGCTCCTGTGGGTGGCTGTACAGACAAAATGTGGGGCGTGGCCTCTGAAGCCCAAGGTGCCGGGCCACACAGGCCCAATGCTGAGGTCAAGGTGCAGAGGTGATGACTGAGCAGGGGGTGGAAGGAGGGCAGAACTCCCACACAGGGCTCAGATGAAGCAAAAGGGACCAGGCAGGCCTGTGAGCTTCCATCCACTGGTTGTTTCCCTCACGTGTCACTCCATTCCAGATTCAAAGTCCAGAAAAAAAGAGTCCAGTTGGCCTGACTTGGGGTCCTTACCCCCTTGGCTGGAGGAGGGCAAGTCTCTCCCATTTATGAATGTGTGCAAAACTACATGCAGCAGGAGAAAGAGAGAGGTGACTTACTCAAAGGAAATCAAAATGCTGTTAAGAAAAGGCAGTTGAAAAGCAGCACCTGTCCACCATGGGTAGGTAGCGGTTGGCCCATTTCTCAGATAGCAGATTTGTACCTGGGAAAGCAGCGGAAGATGGCCCAAGTCCTTGGGCCCTGCCATCCACATAGGAGACCCAGAGGAAACTCCTGGCTCCTGGCTTCAGCCTGGCCCAGTCCTAGCCATTGCAGCTATTTGGGGAGTGAACCGGTGGATGGAAGACCTCTCTCTTTATCTCTCCCTCTCTCTCTCTGTAACTTTGCCTTTCAAATAAATAAAATAAATATTTTTTTAAGAAAAAAGACAGGAGGACAGTCTTCATCATCTGATAGCCCTGCTGACCCTTGCCTGTGCTACTGCCTCTCCACTTGGCCCTGAACTCCGGCTCTCACAGAACTTACAGGCTGCTAAGGTGGATGGATTTGTAACTGGACTGTTTTATAGGGAATTTGTTACCCTGGTAGATGCAGTTTAATTTTTTTTTAATTATTTATATATTTATTTATTTGAAAGGCAGAGTTACAGAGAGAGGAGGAGAGATGGACAGAGAGAAATCTTCCATCCGCTGGTTCACTCTCCAACTGGCCACAACATCCAGTGCCGGGCCAGGCCAAAGCCAGGAGCCAGGAGTTCGTCCAGGTCTCCCATACGGGTGCAGGTGCCTAAGCACTTGGGCCATCTTCTGCTGCTTTCCCAGATACACTAGCAGAAAGCTGGACAGGAAGAGGAACAGTTGGATCTCGAACAGGTGCCAATACGGGGTGCGGCACTGCCAGCCCAGTAGATGGAGTTTGGCACAGCAGTTGAAAGCTCCGAATCTGTGACCAGATTGCTGAGTTTGCATTCTGGCCCTGGCACTTGTGAAGCTGTGTGACCTTAGACAAGTCGCCTAGCCTCTCTCAGCCTCAACATTCTCATCTCTAAAATAGCAGCTACCTAACTGTTTATTATGAGGATTCAATGAGCAAATGTTTCTGAAAGTGCTTAGCAAGTGCTATCTAAATGTTGCTAAATAAAACAATTGTCAGGGCCAGCATCGTGGCACAGTGGGTTAAGCTGCCACCTGTAATGCCAGCATCCTACATGGGCTCCAGTCTGAGTCTTGACTGCTCCACTTCTGATTCAGCTCCCTGATAATGGCCTGGGAAAGCAGTGTTAGATGCCCTATGGGCTTTGGCTGGAGTTCTGGGCTCCTGACTTCAGCCTGGCTCAGCCCTGGCCTTTGTGGCCATCCACTGGGAGTAAAACAGTGGATGGAAGATCTATGTGAGTGTGTGTGTGTGTGTTCGTATCTCTGTGTAATTCTTTCAAATAAACCTTTAAAAATAAAATAAAACCACTGAAAGTGAACCTAGGATGCTAAGGAAATACGGGGACAACAGGGAAGCACCTTAGAGGGGATCCAGCTGAGGACAGTGGCGTGTTGGGGTTCTCCAGGGGACTTTGTGGCAGGTCATTACAGGAACAGTGTGGGAAGCGCATTCTTCCTGCAGGCACAGCAGGGCAGCTCAGCCACAGGATGGTGCTCAGAAGAATAAATGCGGGGGCAGGGGGGGGGCGGTGCTGTGGTGCAGCAGGTTAACACCCTGGCCTGAAGCACAGGCATCCCATATGGGCACCGGTTCGAGTCCCGGCTGCTCCACTTCCGATCCAGCCCTCTGCTGAGGCATGGGAAAGCAGTGGAGGATGGCCCAACTCCTTGGGCCCCTGTACCCATGTGGGAGACCTGGAAGAAGCTCCTGGCTCTTGGCTTCAGATCGGCGCAGCTCCGGCCGTTGCAGCCAATTGGGGAGTGAACCAGCAGATGGAAGACCCCTCTCTCTCTCTGCCTCTCCCCTCTCTGTGTAACTCTGACTTTCAAATAAAAATAAATAAATCTTTAAAAAAATCAAAATAAAAAAAGAAGAAATGCCAACAAGAAAAGCACAGTCCAATCTGAGCGCCTCCTGAGTGCCTCTCTGCTCAGCACCCGAGTCAGTGGCAAGGGGGAATCCAAGTTGAGCTCCCTGCCATCACCAGGCGCAGATGGAGTTGCTCTTACCTCTGAGTCTGCGTCCACCCGGGGATTCCAATGACAACTGGCGAGCCGAGACTGATGGAACCCCATCCTTTCTTTAACCCCATCCCAACGCTACTCCCATCATCAAAATGCTCTCGAATCATCTCACGGGCTTCTGACAGTCATCCAGTGTCTAGATAAACTACAGTTTTTAAAAACTGTGCCTGTCCAAAGAACCCCACGTGGAGGGCATGGGTAATCAAAGAAAACCTGGTTCCTACAAATTGCAACTGGAGCCACCTGTGATGTGCATCGCCACAGCACTAATGAGCCCCTTTGCTGACAGGTGGAGAAAGGCCACAGACAGCAGTCAAGGCACTGTCTGCAGAAAAGGGGAGCAGAAGGGACAACAGCTATTTAAAGTCTTCTCTCTGAGGTCTGCCATCAGAAACCGAAGCTGGGGACTCCCAGGTGACCAAGCCACTCCCTGATCTCTCGGCCCAGTCGCAGAGCCTCTGTTACCTGCCTTTTCCCCGGTGATTTCAGGAGTGTCGAGCGGCTACTGAAGTCTAATTATTTCCATTTCTTGACTTGTTTGTAGTTTGTTTCGTGTGCGGTGAGGGGAACCAGGGAGCAGCTGACAAGGACAGCGGACCCCACCCGGCTTCTGCCCATTATTTATGAGAAATTGACTCACCGTGAAAAGCTCAGGGCTCTTTCCTCTGGAGATGTCCCACCTCCTGCGGGCCTTAATGAGGCCAATGTGCAGCCAACGAGAAGATGGGTTTCTTGCCCCATGTGAGCACTTGCCTATCGATACTGTAGCACAGGCAAAGAGCAGCCCGATCAGGGGCGAGGCGCCGTCCACACTGGGGAGCAGGCTGGAAGGTTGTAGAGGGGGTGGGGTTTCTGTGGGAATCAAACTTGCCCACCCGCTGAGTGGCTGCCCAGTGGCTCTCTCCTCGCCATGTGCCCCACTGGGTAGCAGGTCCCCACCAGCCAGTGAAGTGGACTTGGCGTGAGCTGAGACGCGGACGTGATGGGCACGCAGCCTCCACAAGGCGGGGGCTGGGGCTCGCACTCATTCCCAGGCTGGGCCCCACCCCACAACCCTTCCCACTGAAGTGGATTCAGGGGTGGCGCAGAACCTTCTAAGATGGACCCCAGAGAGGGGAGAGAGATCCCAGCTTCCGCCACAGTCACAAAAGCCACCAAGGGAAGGCAAGGGGCGTGGTCAAAGATGGCAGCATCTGGAACGATAGTGTCTAGTGTCATTTCTGCTCTTGCACCCTGCCTCAGGCTAGACACTGGGGTGAGCGCAGGTCCCGGGAAAGTAATTCTTTTGAGAATCCCACAGGGCCCTGTCTCCTTAGGGTAGAGAAGGGGAAGCAGGCAGTGCTCAGGTGCCTGCTGCAGACAGTCTGGGAGCATGGGTCCCTTCCCATTGATTTTATTTCTATACATATATATTAGGGCATTTTATTGGAATTTCCGCAGCCATCCTAAGCAGTAAAATCTACTTTTGTTTTTAAAAAAAAAGATTTATTTATTTATTTGAAAGAGTTACACAGAGAGAGGAGAGGCAGAGAGAGAAAGAGGTCTTCTGTCCACTAGTTCACTCCCCCGGTGGCTGCAACGGCTGGAGCTGCACCAATCCAAAGCCAGGAGCCAGGAGCCTCCTCTGGGTCTTCCCACCCAGGTGCAGGGGTCTAAGGACTTGGGCCATCTTCCACTGCTTTCCCAGGCCATAGCAGAGAGCTGGATTGGAGGTAGAGCAACCAGGACTCGAACCAGTACCCATATGGGATGCTGGCACTGCAAGGTGGTGGATTTACCAACTAGGCCACAGTGCCAGTCCCTAAAATCTACTTTTTAAAAGAGATTTAATTATTTATTTGAAAGGTAGAGTTACACACAGAGAGAGGTAGAGGGGGAGAGAGAGTGAGAGTTGTCTTCCATCTGCTGGTTCACTCCCCAGATGGCTGCAATGGCTGGGGGCTGGGCCAAGCCAAAACCAGGAGCCAGGAACTCCATCCGGGTCTCCCATGTAGGTGGCAGGGGTCCAAACACTTGAGACATCTTCTGTTATTTTCCCACGTGTGTCAGAAGGGAGGTGGTTCAGAAGTGGAGCAGCAGGGACTTGAACCGGCACTCACATGGGATGCCAGGCATCAAGGACTTTGGCGTAATGTGCTTCAGGCCAACTCTGGCCCCAAGTGGTAAAATCAATTTCACATGAGGATACTGAGACTGAGCGAAGACAGAGATTCGATGAGCAGCTTGTGAACTGCACAGCTCAGGTCAAACCCAATGTGCTGGTCTCCAAAGCTGACAGAGTCATCTCCCACAAATGTCCATCGAGGGGCAGCCTAAACTCAAGTAAAAGTCCAGGGCAGTGGTAAGACACGTGTATGGGTGTATAAAAGGCTCAGCCAGATGTTGGTGCCCATGCCCCTCCTGGGGTGAGCCAGAGCTCCGTGACTTTCTCTGCTGGTTGGGGAGGTTAATCATTGCGTGTGTGAGAGAGCCGCACTGTTGTGACTCAGCTACTACAGACCTCAGTAGGTCCCCACACGGGGCACTGTGTTACCGTTGCCTGGGATGCCTGCGTGCCATCCAGGAGTGCCTGGCTTGAGTCCCGGGTCCTCTGCTTCCGATCCAGCTTCTTGCTAATGCACATCCTGGGATGGAGGAGTGAATGTTCAAGTGCTTGGATCCCTGCCACCCACACTGGAAACCCAGACTGAGTCCCGGGCTCCCAGCTTCGGCCTGGCCCAGCCCTGGCTATTGGGAGTATTTAGGGAGTGAACCAGCAGATGGAAGATCTCCCTGTCTCTCTGTGTGTCTCTCTTTCTCCCGAATAAAAGTGAAAATAAATAAATAAAAAGTATTATTGGTAACAAGTTATCTGCAACACCCCCAAACTGATTGTGACGTACGCCCTGGCGGTTCTCAAAGGCAGGAAGGGCCGAAGAAGCAGTGAGCCGCGGCCCCACCCTGCTTCTGAGCCGGCTGGTCTGTGCTGTGTCCTGGGGATTCTGCAGCACTCTGGGTACTCTGCCTGGAGTGTGCTGCACCTGCTCTGTCAGGCCAGGGAGTGGGAGGGAAGGGCTCTGAGGCTGGGCTCAAGAGTCCTGGGTTCTAGACTCAGCCCAGCTCTTGCTCAGCTCTGTGGCAGTACAGTGGTCTGCCCAGGCGTCAGTCTCCTCCTGGGGCCCAGGGCTGGGTGACCTCCGGGGCTCCCTCCAGCTCTAAGAGGCAGGGCCTTGGTCCTGCCCGTTGGGAAGCGGTGCTGGGTGCTTTCCTGATGGAGTCAGAGAGGAGGGAGGGGTGTTAATGGATAGACGTGGTTCCCCAACCCAGTAGGCAAGGCCCTTGGACAGGGCTGTGGCTACAGTGCTTTCAGAGTAGGCGCATCCCGGGACCTGGATTCCTGGAAACCCGTTGCAGGCTTGCCCAAGGATGAGCTGACTCACTGGGCCCTTCCCTATTGCGGACAGATTATAGCTGAAAAGGTTCTAGGTTGCCACAGGTGGCGGGGCGGGATTCCAGCGCAGCAGCCAGCACTGCGTGGGGGTCAGCAGGCCTGCTTCTTCTTGCTCTGGCGCTAACTGTGGGTGTCCTTTCCTGAGATCCTCTCCCAGGGCCACACCACAAACAAGGCTCTGGGATGAGAGCAGTAAGCGAAACTTCCTGCTCGCTGATTCGCTGATTCGGAGACCTCAGACCCACCCCGCAGTCCCCTGGGTCTTGTACAGCCTGTCACAGTCGCCGCGCTGCTGAAGACAGACCCACATTGCTCTACGCATCAAAGGTGAATGAAGACGCTTGGAGGCAGCCTCTGTTCCGTACCAGTGAAATGTCTCCACTCAGAAGTGCCGCTTGTACCTCTGCACAGGCTCAAAATTAATGTCTAACATCACAACCCCGGGAGCAGAAGCAACCTTAGCCCTTCAGCCCTGGGGGCAAGATCCATGATGGAGCAGGGCAGCATTGATCCTGTCCGTTTGGCACATACTGACCCCGCCCTCCTAGCCCTCCTAGGGAGGGGAAGACAAGAGCTGAGTGTAAGAGACAGATACAGAAATAAATAAGATCCCATCCCCACCAACCACCAGCCCCCAATCATGTCCCAGTCCAATTCCCACCACCAGGTGCTACCTGCAAGGCCAAGACCCATGGAAGCCCTGGGTGAAGAGAACAATGCAGGCAGCCGTAGGGCAAGCTGCCGTAGCTCTAACTCCTTGACGTCAGCTGTCTCTCCCTGTTCTTTCATTTTTCCCAAGGCTGACCCAGTGCAGATGCTCGTGACCCTCACCCACACATGGCAATGGCCTCCTCACATAAGGGTGAGAGGGAAAGGGAGTGGGGCCTGTGTTCTAAGCTCATGGGTCTGTGTCTTAGGATTTGCATTCACTCTAATGCCTCTTTTTTTTTTAATTATAATCTTCAGAGCAGTCTTGTTAAAACTATTTTAGCGGGGCTGGCACTGTAGCGTAGTGGGCTAAACCTCTGCCTGTGGTGACAGCATCCTATATGGGTGCCGGTTCAAGGCCCAGCTCTTCCTCTTCCTATCCAGCTCTCTGCTAGGGCCTGGGAAAGCAGTGGAAGATGGCCTAAGACCTTAGGCCCCTGCACCCACATGGGAAACCCAGAAGAAGCTCCTGGCCCCTGACTTCGGATCAGCCCAGCTCCGGCTGTTGCAGCCATATGGGGAGTGAACCAGCAGATGGAAGACTTTCTCTCTCTCTCTTTCTTTCTCTCTCTCCCTCTCCCTCTGCCTCTCTGTAACTCTACCTTTCAAATAAATAAATAAATCTTTAAAAAAATATTGGTATACAAGGATGGGGAATAAACTGTCACCATTTAAGGCAAATGTTGGATCATATGAGGTATGTTGCAAGTCCTATATCTTACTGATAGTTAAAATACCAGAGTTTGCAAATAATTTATTTAAAAAAAATAAGCCAGTGAAAATCCTAGATTATCCCTATAAACATATCCACTATGTTTGCTTGCATTTTTTTTTAGGCCTTTTTGAGTATGAGACAGAGAGTTGAAGTGAAAGCAAACAGGCATGAATTTGTCATTAACTTGGTAGAGCCATGGGAGATTTTCCTGTTTGTCCTCCTGGAAAAAAGGTTGGGAATTACTGATTTAGGGGAGAATTTCAGCACACAAATACCTCCTGCACACCTGCTTTCCATGCCACCCGGTGGATATATTGGTTTTAAAAAGCAGAAGCTGGGCAGGGAGAGTGTTGGACAGTCACTGCGTATTAGTGTGAATTCTGAGATACTCTGGTCCAGGGATACAGCCTCCTGGAGCTCTCAGATGAATGAGACATTCCTGAATACTTCTTGATAATAAAAACTTCTGAAGGACTAAAAAAAGTCAAACTTTAAAGTGAAGCTTTAAATAGAGCTGAAAGCTTTGAGTTAATAGATAATTTTATGCAAAATAACTTTCACACTAGCAAGCAGCTTCCAAAGTGAGTGACAAAGTAGGCAGCTGATTTTTTTTTCCATTGTGGCAAAGTGGAGCTTTATCCTCTCAGTTCGTTCTGCCTTCTGGATATTTTTAATGTAGTTGTAGTGTAACAGAGTGCCAGCCTGCACGCTCCTGCTCAGTGCAATGTCATTTCCAATAGCCAGGAGCCAGAGGCAAACCAATGCCCATTGACAGGAGAATGGAGAGAGAACATGTGGTGCATACTGAGCGCACAATAGAAAATTACTCAGCCTTTAAAAGGAAGGGAATTCTGACACATGCAGCCGCCTAGATGAACCCTGAGGACATTCTATTCAGTGAAATAATCCAGACATGGAAAGACAGCCACTGGAAGATTCCATTTATATGCAATATCTAAAGCAGTCAAACTCCTAGAAACAGAAAGTACCATGGTGATTGCCAGGTCTGGAAATGGGGGGTGGAGGTTGGGGAGAATTCGAGTTGTTCAATGGATGCAGAGTTTCAGCTGTACAAGATGAAAGTGTTCTCCAGAAACATTGCCCAGTCATGTGAATTTAAGTTGACACTATACAACTGTATGCTTACAAATGGTTAAGATGGTAAGTTTGTGTTACATGGTTTTTATCACATTTTTTTCCTTTTCAGAGAACATATTTTTAATTTATATTATACTCAAAGGCTTAATGCTCCAGTAAATAATGAGTTCAATGGGTAAAAAAAAACATAGTTCAACAGGGATAGAGGCAAGAGCTATAAGCAATAATCAGGTGAAAGGATGTCCATTTCACTCATATACAGGAAATTTTAAAATGATCACAGGCCATTAAAATTATAGTAGTATATCATTCTTAACAATTTGTTTGACAAAGATATAAAACAAGGTTTGACAAAACTGTCTTTGCAGCAATACTAATGCACATGCATTTCTTTCTTTTTAAATATTAAGACAGAGAGAAAGAAAGATCCAGAAAACCAAGGCTTAACCATTCCATCTTCGGAGACACAAACACACACACACACACACACACACACAGAAGGGGAAGGCCAGTAGTTGATCCCAGAACCTGATTTTAGGAATATCTAGAAATCCAAAGTGACAATGAGTCCTCTAATGTGGAATAACTGACAAAACAAAGTCTACATAGCTTTTTATTGATATGTATTATTAATTTATTTCAAAAAAGAAATGGGACATAAGAAAAGGGGAGCAGAGAGGAAGACGAGGGAGTGAGGAACAAGCTGAAGCTGCGGACTGAAAGCCATAATTATTTTCAGTAACACACCAAAAAGAAAACAGCGTGGTGGTGCCAGACTCGGCGCATGCGCCCTGCTCGCTGCTCTCAGGGAGGGCGAGCTGGTGATTTATTAAAAGCAAATCTCACCAGTCACAGTGGTGAGGGGTCCGGAGTTTAATCAGATTGCTTGCCCCACACCTGGCATGCCGACAGGGAGGGAGATGAGGAACAAGGCACTGTTATCGGCAGCCAGAGGAGGGAGAAGACAGCCAAAGACACATTTGCCAGAGGGGAAAGTTTTCTGAAAACTGGTTCTGCCTTTTCCTTTCCTAAAAACAAACCTGCTCTTCCTTAAATCTTGCTAGTCCCTGCCCTCCTGTCACTCCCACTGCCATGGACACCAGGGGGTTGAGCCAAGGCACGACTCTGCCGTGGCGAGCTGGCTCCGTGGTGATGATGGAGTGCCGGGTCCTCCCAACGCCGGCTGCAGTGTCCCGACACCGGGCGGTGGTGCAACTTGGTGGCAACGCTGTCACAGCGTGGCTATAAGAAGCCCAGCGCAGCCAGCTGCCATGCTTAGAGTCACCTTAATGTGCAGCTCTCTGGAGTGGGAGCAGGCTGGCTTCGGCCGCATTCCCTAAGGGAGGCTGTGTTATTTGCTCGCTCACTCTGAACACCAGGGTCTTGTCACCAGTAGTTGGGGGTGGAGGGACTTTTTCTCAGATTGCATTTATGGAAATACTGGTGTCTTTAAATTCAGACTTTAATAAAGACAAGACAAAGGTTCCTTGAGAAGAGCTGAGTTTCTCATTGTGTGGAGAATGCACAATTTACTGTTAACTTGGGCAGTTACAGCTGGGTCCTGATGTTGGCTTCAATGCGTGGACTCCTTCCAAGCTAAGGAATCCATGAGTCCGTTGACTGACGTCACTCGAGACTAGCAGATTCGCTTCCTCCCACTCTACCTCATTCATAGCTCATACTGGTCTGGGGTCAGGTGGATTTGTCCTTGTACAAGGCTCTTGTTCCTAACTGTAGAGGATTCTCAAGCTCCACACCTAATTTCCCGAAGTTCAGATCACTCCTTGGCGTTAGCTTGTTTAGAGTTCTCCTCTGCCAGTGCTTTATGTTTGCAGGTGAGGACAGGGAAGAACCACAGCCTAGGCTGCTGTGTTTATGCACTAGGCAAAGGTGCGCAGCCAAGGAGCTCAGTATGGCTGGACCCCAGTCCTGCGGGAAGGTTGCCTTGTCTTTGTACAGAGGCAAGTTTCCCACCAAGCCAAGCGCAGGCTCACGCTGAAGGGGTATTCTTTTTGAACCTGAGCACTCTGCAGGTCGGCAGATGCCTTCGCTGGAACAGATGCTGTGGGATGAAGAAACTAGGTTGCTGAGGAGCCTAAAGAAAAGTTTATCGGCATTGTTCATGGAGAAGTCAGCGAGATCATCCTCAAAGTGGATGTAACAACGACCACTCACGGTACAAAGACTGAGGCTACAGCTTTGCTCCCCGGCTAACTCCCCGCTGGGGTATGCCCCACCCTCCCAATCAATGGAATTCTTTTCCTCTCCCACTACATTCTTGCTAAAAGGTAGGAGCTGGTTTTTCTATGGGAGACTGGGGGAAAGAGGACTTAGGCAGTGTACTAAACGCCACACAGCACAGTAGTCTGTTCAAAGATGCATTAAGGGCCATCATCCCACAGACACACCCGCTCAGCCAGTGGAGTAACTCTTAGGACTGATTGAATGCAGCCACAGTGGTGGCTGGGGCGCCATTGCCCCAGGCTGACCTGCATCAAAAGGGCAGCTTTGCTCAGTGTGGCGCTGCCTGCCCTCAAACATTGCAGCTCCCCTTTCATTCTCTCATCTTCTGCACACACATTCTCTCTCGCTGCTCAGGTTCTATGTTCTGAAATCCTCAGTGCCTCCCAGACACTGTGGTTCTCTTTGATTGATGCGCTTTGTTCTTGACGTAGTGGAGTACTGCTGAACAGAATCATGTAGTCTCCAGCCGACTCTCGTCACGCCTGCTTTTTCCTTCCTTCGCTGCTTAGGCACAGGAGTAGATGTGATAAGGAATGTTTGCCAGCACCTACTATGTGCTGCATTGATTCCAGTGGTGATTCAAGCAGCCGAAACTCCACGCTCCCCTGAGACTTGCCTCCTAGAGGGTGTGGCTAGATGCAGGAGAGAGACAACAAGCAAAAGAAGTCAGAGGCCCCAGGGTACCTAAAACATTCACGGAGATGGAATTAACAGATAATGCACATTTCCCATGAACTTTTTTGAAGACCCCTCAAAGGCATGTCAGATGGTGACATGCAATAAAGAGACAAATAAGGCAGGAGGATATGGAGGTAGGGATTTTATAAAGGGTGGCCAGGAACATGCTCCTGGAAAAGATGCCTCTTGATATAAGGAATTGAAGAAGGTAGTAAGACATCTGAGGGGCTGGCGCTGCGGCTCACTAGGCTAATCCTCCGCCTTGCGGTGCTAGCACACCAGGTTCTAGTCCCGGTCAGGGCGCCGGATTCTGTCCCGGTTGCCCCTCTTCCAGGCCAGCTCTCTGCTGTGGCCAGGGAGTGCAGTGGGGGATGGCCCAAGTCCTTGGGCCCTGCACCCCATGGGAGACCAGGAGAAGCACCTGGCTCCTGCCATCGGATCAGCGCGGTGCGCTGGCTGCAGCGCACCGGCCGCAGCGCACCAGCCGCAGCGGCCATTGGAGGGTGAACCAACAGCAAAGGAAGATCTTTCTCTCTGTCTCTCTCTCTCTCTCACTGTCCACTCTGCCTGTCAAAAAAAAAAAAAAAAAAAAAAAAAAAGACATCTGAGGAAGATGTCTCAGGGCCCTTTTGGAACCCTCTAGCTCCTAACTGGCTCCCCTGGGTTTATATTTTAGTAATTCTCACCAAGTGTACCAGTTACCAGTTGCGTGGAACAACTGTGGTGGCTTCAAACAACACAGTCTTAACTCCCAGTTGCTGTGAGGCAGGATCTGAGTGTGACCTAGCTGGGTCCCCCTGGCTCAGGGCCTCTCACACATGGCCCCAACAAAGCCATCGGCTGGGACTGACAACTGCAGGAAGACCCACTTCCAAGATGGCCCCAGTGTCTGCAGGCTGGCCTCACACCTCTGCCAGCTGTTGGCTGGAGGCCTGAGTTGCCCCGTGGACCTCCCATGGGGCAACTCACAGCAGAGCAAGCCAGCAAGAAAGTGAGACAGAAGTCACAGTGTTTTCATAACCTCATCTCAGACGTGATCTCCCACAAGCCCCGCTTGCTAAAGGCCCCAGCACTCTCAGCGTCACCACAGTGGCGACCAAGCTCCCAACCCCTAAGAAAAAAACCACAGCAGGCGCCAAACCCATTCTTGCCTTTGCACTCTTCCCACACCACCTCCACCCTCCCATCACTCAGCCCTGCCCTGCTGTCACCTCCTCAGCAGGGCTTTGCCTGACCACCTCCACCTAGAACACCCCCTGAACCTCCCCTCCCCCTTTTTCCACTGTATCTCCCTCATACCACTTACCACTATCTGAAATTGCATACTAATCTACAATTGTGTATTATTTGTTGTCTGCCTTCCTGACTGGAAGGTAAGATCCATGCGGGCAGGGATTTCTGTCTCTTTTGTTCACCGCTGGGTCCCAGGGCCTGGGACTTAGAAAAGTGTCACTTGCCAGGGCAAGTGGGTGAACAAGTGGAATCCGCATGCATGCAAAGATGAAGTCGTCCCCAGCTCAGGAATAACAATAGTTATACAGGCAATGTATAAGCATAGCTTCGTTTAGTCCTTACATAGGTTCCGTGGAACGGATGCCATCATTGTCCTCATTTTACAGATGAGGAAAAACAAGGCCTGACAAGCCCAGAAACACACACGGTTACAGAGTCAGTGGGGGAGCTGAGATGAGAGCCAGGGCTGTCTGACTCCGTGACCGCTCTCTGGCTACTGAGTGACTCTGTGCACCCAGCAGTGAGCCCCTGGGCCCGGGGAACGGAGCGCCTGCAGGGCCCGCGCCCCACCACCATCGCATCAGAGTGAGCGTCTTCCCAAAGCTGCTCCCCAGGAAATCTTGACGGACAGCTTGGGATATGGAGTTGTTCTCTAAAGAATCATATTTCACCTTCAAGACCTGGTGACACATATTAATGTGGTGCCTACCTCCATCCATAATTTAACAGAGCTTTTAATCTCAAACCAGCTTTAGAGAAGATGGTGGCATTTCGCTTGGGGCTCTGCAGAGACCCTGCTGAGATGGGAAACCTCATGGTTCTACTCTTCCGCACCTGCACTTTCCCAGGCTGAGCTCTGTGCCAGCAGCAGACAGCACAGGCCAGCTGCACCTGGTCACAGAGAAATTCTCAGCCCCCAGTGCTGCTGCTGGCCACAGACTTATGAATAAACAAGGACCCCCCACTCTCGACCGACCCCCACCCCACTGCTTCCCAGTACAGTGCTTGGGGAGGTTCCTCACTTCATTCCTTCCAGTCCCTGAACCTGGCATCTCTCACCCGCAGCGTAGCTTGTGCCTGTGCCTTGGTGAAACTCTCCTTCTTATCACCTGGATAAGTCCTATCCAAGCTCAGTGTCAATGTCATATCCTCCAGGAAGACTCCCCGCACCACATCACTCCTGCCTGGGCTAGGTCCTCCCCCTCTGCCCCTGCTCCGCTCGCTGGCCCCCAGGACTTCCGCTGTGACTTCCGCCCTGGACTGCTAATAAGCTGGTACCTCACAGAGGCTCACTGAGATCAGGAGCCGTGCCTGAGTGTCTGCTTGCAGCCAGCAGTTACTTGCCCTCCTCCGGGAAACCATCCTTCCTCCCCATGCCAGTCATGTCGTTTGGGTGGGATGGAAGCCAGCACCCGGCTCCAGATGTGGAGCTTACATCAACCAGCATCCTCCACGTCTGTTCTCCCTGCCACAGTGAATGACTCAGGATGCCACACGGCTTCGGCAATCAGACTGAACCTCAGCGCTGTGCTTGGACATGGTGAGCCCTGGACTCCTCCTCTCCTGCTGGGCACGTGGCCTCCTGGGAGACCAGGAAGCCTCCCCTCCAAGACCACGTGTGCATTGAGTTCCACCCTCTCACTGCTTCACGATGCTGAGTGAACTCAGGGAACAACCCGTGTTCAAGTCATAGCACACAGCTACCTCTAGACTGGTCAGTTACACAGATCAATACATCCCCAGTGTTTTTAAACTAGTCCCACGTTTTGTTTCCTTGTTGTTGCTCTTTGCAACCAAGAAACACTTCAATGTTCAATCCTGCCTATTCCCCACTGTGTCTGCAGCCTTCAGCACAGGGCTTACCTTAGCAGTGGGTGAACGAAGGCAGCTTCTTCACCTTGAGTAAGGAATCTGGGGACTAGCAATCCTATCAGGGCAGGCCCTGGAAGCACGCAGCTCTCTCATCAAGTCTCCTAAGGCTGCTTGTACTTCTTCCTCTTCTGTTCCAATTCAAGGGCTTCTCAGAGATTCCTCGGCCAGCTCCCTTCTGTCCTGGAGACGCAGGAGCTCTTCTCTGTGGCTGTGGAGACCCAGTTCCCACCTCCCGACCCCGCTTACAGAAACATCCCTGACTGGTGTCATTCAGGGCCCCAGCCTGCCTTGGCGGGCCATGGTGACTCAGGGTGGACTGACTGCACACCACAGGGCCACCCAACGCACAGATTGAAGGCACTGGCCACCTGCCTTTTGGGAACACCCAGGCTGTGACCCCCTCACATACCACTCCAATCCTGTGCTCTCTCCTGTGTCAACAATCTGTTTCAACCTCTGTGGCTGGAAACACAGAGGGCCTCTAATTCAGCCCCACTGGAGGGAGAGGTGCCACCGCTACTCCAAAGCTGCCTGGGGTCTAGCCCGCCTTGGCTCACGCTCGGCCTGGGGCCGGCTGCTCCATGCTTTGCAAGGCGGGCATGCTGTCAGACAGCTCAGATTGTTAGAAAGTTCTTCCTGAAATTGAGCTGGAATCCGCTTCCTTGTCATTCCACCTCGTCCTGGATCTGCCATCTGGAGTCCCTGGCGTCAGCCTGATCCCTCCTGCACATGGCAGCCATGGGATATATGAGGACAGTCACGTGTCCCTGAAGTAGGCGCGACTCAAGGCTAAGGCATCTCCGTGCCTTGGCCCAGTCCCTCCATGCTTTAGTTTCCCAATATGGTGTTAGCTCATCATCGTCTGAAAGGGCTCCGACTGCGGCTGTCCACCGCCCTGAACCACTGCACTGTAGCACGCTGCACACTGTAGGCCAGCGCTTCCTTGAAAGGAGCTCAACAGCTTAGACATGATGTCCAGCACCAAGTACAGCAGGGTCATCCCCTCCTTTGTCCTGCACGCCCCACTCCACTCACGACGCTGTGTACACTCCCAGCGCCACTTTGACAGCCTCATCATGTTATTGGCTCAATGCAATCCTGGAGAAAACCCTCCACTGGGTTGGTTTTTTTCTCCCCATATTTAAGCATTTGATGTATAGGACTCTACATTGGTTTCTTTTACATTTTATCTTGCTGAGTTTTAGACTGGACAGGATCACTAAGATGATTGTATGATTTATCATCCAAATTGTGATCATTCTGAGACTGAAAGAAGGAAGCTTTATTGCCATCAATAAATAAATCAAGACACACAGGGTTGTCCCACACAAACCCAGACACCTGGCTGCCCTAAGCGAAGTGGTTGGAACCCCAGAGTCCGGGTTCAAATCCCCAGTGCTATCATTTTTGAGCTCTGTCCTTAACCTCCTGATGTTTCTGTTTTCTCACTTGGAAAAGGAAGTAATATTCCTATGATGCAGGATTATTGTAAGCATCAAACAAGATTATTCATGAAATGCATTAAACCCAGAGCCTAGCTCACATTAAGGGCTTAGAAAATGTTACCTGTTACGTTTAGCTTATTGGGATCCACATTTTCAAGTTCAAGATCAGCTATCCCTCTGAACATTGTGTCATCCTTAAATCTAAGTACAGCTTTGCCTCCGTTGTTGCTCAGAATACCCTGCATCAGTGCCAAAGCTAGAGCCCTGTAGCACACCACTAGTGTGCTCTTCCAAGCAAATGTTGGAGCATTGGTCACTATTCCTTAGATATGGTGATTAAACCAGGTAAACCAGTGACTAGAAGGAAAGTCAGTTCAGTAGTCAGAGACCCCACAACCACCCAGAAGTTCACCAGTTATGCAAGTTTATTTGCCTCTGCTATGGTTCAAATGTGGCCTCCAAAACTCAGGTATTGGAAGCAATCCCGTTGCAACAGGGTTGAGAAGTGAGGTGCAATAAGAGGTAATGTGAATAGATTAATGTCACTATCACAGGTGTGTGGGTTAGATACTGAGAGAGTGGGCTACTCTCAAAGCAAGCTGGCCCCTCTTGCTTGCTCGCTCTTGATCGCCTGCCTTCCAACACAGCATGACCCAGCGTGAAGGCCATTACCAGATGCCAGTGCCATGCTCTTGGGCTTCCCGACTTCCAGAGCCATAAGCTAAATAAGTTCATTGTAAATTATCCAGTCTGTGGTCTTCTGTTAACAGCCGCATAAAATGGACCAGAACACTGGCTCACCTAGCAGTCCAGAGAGGCCCCATTTTGGCAGATGGTCATTTTCCCATCATCAGTCAGGGACCTGGCTGAGAGCCACTCTGTCTCTAACATGAGGCTGTCTGAGCCACTCTGCTGGTTTCCAATCAGCGGGAAGGGGGAGATGTGGAGGAACAAGTTGGGTGGTTTGTGGGTGCCTAGAAGTGGCATGCACCACTCTGTGGATGTACCATAGTACAGTGGAGAGAACTTAGACATAGAGTGCACCTGACCACACAGCAGGAGCAAAACTCGGTGCAGCTGGGCAGCCAACGGTCAGCTCCACTCCTGTACCAATGGAAGAAGGGGAATGAGATGTTGGTGGCCAGCTAGCCAGCTAGCCAGCTCCACTTCCTCCATCCACCTAATGCATTGTTATTCATCCCACATTTTCTATCTTGCCCTCAAGGAAATAAGGTGAGACTCTACAGATACTAATGACATCACAGGCCTCCAGCATTCCTTCCTGCCCAAGGAAGACCCCTATCACAGAAGGAGGCAGAGCACAGGGGGCCTGCACTCTCTTTGAGAGACAGTTTCACATTTCAGGTGGTGCAATTTATTTAATCTTTCTATTCATCAGCGTGAACAACAACAACAACAAAAACATAAAAGAAGGCAGGAACACAGCGGTATTTTAAAAATGAAACGGAAATAAATTCCAAGTTTAAGACCATTACAGACTCAAGCAGAAAGGGAATTCTACCTAAAAATTAAAGTCACCTTATGGATCGTTTAGTACTCCTCTTTGAACAGTCCTGAGCTCCTCGAAATAAACTGTAGGACTCAGACTTCTGACGCAAGTAACACAGGCGTCATGCTCAGCTACGAAACTCTAGCCTGCAGCTGTTAAAGTCAAGCACTGCAGATAAACAATCTCTTCTGAGAGAATGTGCTGGCCCATTCAGCAAGCACATAGGAAAGCTCTCCATTGCCATGCACTGTGCAGCGAATAAAGAAATAAAATAGCAGGGGCCAGCGCTGTAGTAAAGTGGGTAAAGTCTCTGCCTGCAGTGCCAGCATCCCATATGGGTGCCAGTTCGAGTCCCGGCTGCTCCACTTCTGATCCAGCTCTCTGCTATGGCCTGGGAAAGCAGTAGAAGATGGCCCAAGTGCTTGGGGCCCTGCACCTGTGTGGGAGACCTAGAAGAATCTCCAGGCTCCTGGCTTCGGATCGGTGCAGCTCCAGACGTTGCAACCATCTGGGGAGTGAACCAGAGGATGGAAAACCTCTCTCTCTCTCTCTCTCTCTCTCTCTCTCTCTCTCTCTCTCTGCCTCAGCCTCTCTGTAACTGTGCCTTTCAGATAAATAAATAAATCTTTAAAAAAATAAAATAGCTGTGGTCCCTGCTCTTGAAGATCTTTCAGACAAAAGGGTTCTCAGTTGCAAAAATCAGAAACCAGGAGTGGGCATGCAGCCTGGCAGCTAAGATGCCCTCATCCCATACCCAAGTGCCTGGGGTTGATCTCAGCTCTGGATCTTGACTGCAGCTTCCTGTAAATGTTGAACTTGGGAGGCAACAGATGACGGCTTGGGTGAATGGGTTCCTGCCTTGCCACACATATGGGAGACCCAGACTGAGTTCTCAGCTCCTAGCTTCAGTGCCTGCCCCCTGTTCTCCAAGAACCCTACCTTTTCCTTGCCAAAGAAAGGAAGAGAGAGAGAGAGAAGGAAGGAGGGAGGGAGGAAGGGAGGGAGGGAGGGAGGGAGGGAGGAAGGAAGGAAGGAAGGAAGGAAGGAAGGAAGGAAGGAAGGAAAAAGAAATTTGCAATGGTACTTAAGCCCCCACCTGCTATGCCAACATCCCATATGGACACGAGTTCAAGTCCCAGCTGCTCCACTTCCTATTCAGCTTCTTGCTGATGTGTCTGGGAAAGCAGTGGAAGGTGGTCCAGATGCTTGGATCCCTGCACCCATGTGGGAGACCCAGATGAAGCTTCTGGCTTTGGCCTGGCTCAGCCCCAGCCAATGCAGCCAATTTGAGGATGAACCAGCCGATGGAAGATCTCTATGTCTCTCCCTCTCTCTCTGTAGCTCTGCCTTTCAAATAAATAAATAAATAAATCTTAAAAAAGAAAAAGAAATCAACTCTGTCTACTTCAAACAGAAAATGATTTTATTAAAGGATATTAGCTAGGTCACAAAATCCACAGGAAGCCAGGCATCCAGGAACAACACCCAAAACACTTCGCAGAAGAAATCTAGAGAAGACAAAGATGGCCCCACAACACAGACTTGGGGCATGACCTGGCGGCCCTGCCAGTGTGGGAACTTGGGTGCTCTCAGCAGAATCTCCTGAGGCTGGGGTGGCTACAAGCCACCTTTCCCAGAATGTACTCCTCCCCATTGTCCCTGCTTCATGTCACTGGCTTCTGATTCAGAGTCTTGTATGAGCAGGCAGGGTGCCATACATGCTGTGTCCTAGCTGCAAGGGAGCCTGGGAGAAGGCACATGTGTCCTCTAAGTTAGGCTGTGGAGTTCAGAAGACAGAGATGTCCCCAAACACAGGAAGGATGTGAAAAGGTCCAGACCAAAAAAATAGGTGAATGTTTGTGAGGTGGGAAAAATATATGCAAATAAATACATTAGCGTGGAATAAGTGCTTTAGGGCTGAATTGGGGAAACAGAGGACAGAGAAATCAAATCTGACTGAGCAGGTCAGTGAAGGCTTCAGCAAGGCAGCTTTCACTTCTCCTCATCCCCTAGTGCGTTACCTTTCAGCCCATGTTGTCCGTCTTGTGCTCTGGTCACAAAGGAGGAGTAGGAGCTTTGTGGGGAAGTAGTTTGAGGAGAGACAGTGCCCACAGAAAAGAAATGTGTGAAAGGGCCCAGGAGGGGGCCAGGCTTGGCATGCCCTGCTGTCAGGTTCTGGTGGCCAAGGCCAAGGCCATGTGTCAGCGTAAGGAACAGAGAGTCAAGACGGGTTCACAAGAAGCCTTGCATGGCAGGAAAGGAGGGAAAATGGAGAGCCGTTAGATGTCATTTGAGGATGAAGCGATACGATCTCTTTTTTTTTTTTTTTTAAGTTATTTTAAGATGCAAACGGGTGCGATGCAGAGTGTAGACTGGACCGGAAAGAAAATGAGGGTGGAGAAAGAGCCCAGAGGCTGGTGCTGAAGACCAAATGAGACTTGTGCAAATGTGGATTGAGGCAGTAGCCGTGGGGATGAAGGGAAAGTTGGATTTCAGGGATGCTTCTGCGTGGATATGTCCAATGGGAAGCCCAAACCATGGGTCTGTGGGCAAAGACCTGGGAATCATTGACTTTTACATGATAGTTCACACAATGGAAAAAGGGACAGGATGAACAGAAAATGATGGGGACCTCTCACAGTCAAGCATTAGAAAGCTTAAGCCAGGGATTCCAATCCTAGCACCGGGGCATAATATGTGACTGTGGGGAGAGGGAGCTTCCTGCCATGTTGAAGCGCACAGAGGGCATTGTGACCTTTCGTCTACCTGGCATCAGTGTCCTCTCCTCATAGTTATGGAGCCTGCTTTCTTCTGGAGAAGCTGTCTCTCGCCTCTCTGTGTCATCTGAGAGATGTCAATCAAGGTGGTCTGTCTGCCCAGGGCTAAGAGGTGGGCATGGGGTGTAAGGACAACCATTCTCTTCAAGGGCTTCTTAGTTTGAGCTGAGCAAAGCAAAGCTGCAAAGAAGTGCCTGGAGGTGGTTCAACCCAGCCAGCCCTCCTTGCAGTGAGATTACCTACTCATTGCTGCCCCCATGGAAGGAGGTTCTGTAGCTCAGTCTGTGCATCTGGTTTCCCAGCCTCCCTTTCCACTCTGAGCTCAGTGAGACCCTTCAGTTTGATGGCTTTTCTGCTTGCTTGTGATGAAAGAAGCCCTAATTCATAGGTTGGTAGACACCCCTGTGAGGCACAGGCAGGAACCTTACAGACCAATCTCCCCCCAGCACGGAGTGTTAGGAAAAAGGAATGGTGCTGCTATGTGTGTCAGATGATTGCTATGCATCTGACTCCACCTCCACTCCCATTGCAAGGCCTTGGACAGGTTCCTTCACCCCTCTGGGGTTTTGTATTCTCATCTGCCAGTCACCATGCCAAGCTACTCACTGTCTGGTGATCCATTGATAGACGTTTTCTGTTTAAAGCTTTTATTTATAGTGTTTGGCAATTTCTGTAGTGGAAATGTTCCACTTTCAACTTACCAATGGTTTAACAACCAGCTTACAAATTTCCTGAAAATTGTGCTTTTGTATGCAGATACAAGCCAGCTCTGGAACATCACCATTGGTGACCCTTCTAGGACGGCCTTCCAGCCTATGCCTCTCTAAGGGTCAAGGGTGAAAGACTAGGTCTTTGGTTCTTGCTGGAAGGACAGAGTAGACAGCAGCATTTCTCAAAACTGCACAAGGAATGTGTTCAAATGCAAGGCATTCTGAACTAGCATGGAGGTGGTGTCCAGAAATCTGCACCGTTCACACACTGCCCAGATGATTGTCATTCAGGAGGTGTGAGAGCCATCGTGCAGACACTGGAAACCGCAAGGGAGCTGCAAGGGAAAATGAAGATTGTGAGTGTGGTGGTGGGAAACGGAGTGAGGCAGGGAGGCAGGAGGATTGAGAGGAAAAGGTAACTCAGACTCTAGATGTGAAGGGGATGTGAGGCTGAGGGAGAGCAGAAGGGAAGGGAAGCCAGAGACAGTCCCAGCTAGATAGTCAGACTCTGTGCTCCGCACAATGCCATGTGCCAGAGGGCTTTTAATAAGACATAATATGGTGGTGATGATGATGGTGGTGATGCTGGTGATGGTGATGGTGGTGATGATGATGGTGGTGGTGATGGTGATGGTGGTGATGATGGTGATGGTGGTGATGATGATGGTGGTGGTGATGGTGATGGTGGTGATGATGATAGTGATGGTGATGGTGGTGATGATGGTGATGGTGGTGATGATGATGGTGGTGGTGATGGTGGTAGTAGTGATGATAATGATGGTGATGGTGGTAGTGGTGATGATGATGGTGGTGGTGATGTTGATGATGACAGTGGTGATGGTGATGGTGATAGTGGCAGTGGAGATGATGATGGTGATGGTGATGGTGGTGATGATGATGGTGGTGGTGATGGTGATGGTGGTAGTAGTGATGATAATGATGGTGGTGGTGGTAGTGGAGATGATGATGGTAGTGGTGATGGTGATGATAAGGATGTTGGTGATGATGATAAGGATGGTGGTGGTGGTGATGCTGGTGGCCATGGTGATGATGGTGGTAGTTATGATGATGGTGGTGGTAGAGGGCAGTGGGCTTTTTTACTGGCCTTCCAGGGCTGATAGGAAGCAGAGCCATCTGGTACATACTCCGTACATTACAAAATCTATTTTGCTTCCACCAGTGCTGCTTAGCCAAATTTATATCTGTTTCTGGCTGCAAAACCTGCCTGGTATTGGACTAAGCCCTAAGCTCTGAGCAGGAAGAACCACATGCCAAGGACATGATCAGTTTTTCCTGAGCCTAGGGCAAGGCTGGATTTCTGAGTCTCCCTAGAATTTGAGTCCTCGTTCCACAGGGTGGGGACCCAGGAGTGCTCCGAACAAATGACTGAAAGCCCCACAGGACTCTGCTCCCCAAAGCCTCTGTCTCATTCCACAGGAGGGGCCTGGCGCCCAGGCTCATTGCTCTTCTACATCCTCATTTGCATCCTATCACTTGGCAGTGGTGGGCAGGGGGAGGGTTTTTTGTTTTTTGTTTTTTGTTTTTTTGACAGGCAGAGTTAGACAGTGAGTGAGAGAGAGAGAGAGAGAGAGAGAGAAAGGTCTTCTTTTTTCCATTGGTTCACCCCCCCAAAATGGCCACCATGACCGGTGTGGCGCACCAATCCAAACCCTGGAGCCAGGTGCTTCCTCCTGGTCTCCCAGGCGGGTGCAGGGCCCAAGCACTTGGGCTATCCTCCACTGCCTTCCCAGGCCACAGCAGAGAGCTGGACTGGAAGAGGAGCAACCAGGACAGAACCGGTGCCCCAACCAGGACTAGAAGTCGGGGTGCCGGCACCACAGGCGGAGGATTAGCCAAGTGAGCCGTGATGCTGGCCATGGAGGGGGAAGGTTTTGTTCATCTTTGCAGGACAGAGCCTGTGCCCCGGGAACTACTCAGAAAATGTCCATGGGGTGGATGGGTGATGCCACAAGCAGCTAATGTTATCATGGGCCGGGGAGGGGTGGGGAGCCACCACTAGGGCCGGCCAGACTGGGACAGATACAGACAGGAGAAGAGAGGTTGACCAGCAGGAATGGGTGGCTGAAGTCTAGGGGTCCAAATGCCCTGAAATTTACGGTTCTTTTTTTTTTTTTTTTAATTTATTTTGAGAGACAGAGAGAGCACACACATGAGAGTGTATGCTGCTATCTACTGACTCATTCCCCAAATGCCCACAACAACCAGGCCTGGACCAGATGGAAGCCAGAAACCAGGAACTCAGTTTGGGTCTCCCAGAGTGTGTCAAAGACCCAAGCACTTGAACCATTGCCTGCTGCCTCCCAGGGTCTGCACTAGCAGGAAGCTGGAATCAGAAGTGGAGCCTAGATTTGAATCAAGGCACTTAGACTTGCCGGCGCCGCGGCTCACTAGGCTAATCCTCCGCCTAGCGGCGCCGGCACACCGGGTTCTAGTCCCGGTCGGGGCGCTGGATTCTGTCCCGGTTGCCCATCTTCCAGGCCAGCCCTCTGCTGTGGCCAGGGAGTGCAGTGGAGGATGGCCCAGGTGCTTGGGCCCTGCACCCCATGGGAGACCAGGAAAAGCACCTGGCTCCTGGCTCCTGCCATAGGATCAGCGCGGTGCGCTGGCCGCGGCGGCCATTGGAGGGTGAACCAACGGCAAAGGAAGACCTTTCTCTCTGTCTCTCTCTCTCACTATCCACTCTGCCTGTAAAAAAAAAAAAAAAAAAAAAGGCACTCAGACATGGAATCCGGTGCCCAAAGTGGGGTCTTTTTTTTAGATTTAGTTTATTTATTCGAAAGACAGAGTTACAGAGAGAGAGGTAGAGACAGAGACAGAGGTCTGCTGGTTCACTCCCCAGATGGCCAATGGCCACAACAGCCAGAGATGAGCTGATCGGGAGCCAGGGGCTTCTGCCAGGTCTCCCATGTGGGTGCAGGGGCACAAGCACCTGGGCCATCTTCCATTGCTTTCCCAGGCAGGGAGCTGGATCAGAAATGGAGCAGCTGGAACTCAAACTGGTGCCCATATGGAATGCCAGTGCTGCAGGCCGGGGCTTTAACCTGCTGCACCACAGCATCAGCCCCCAAAATGGTTTCTTAACTGCTGGGCCAACCGCCTTCCCCAATTTATCCTTCTATTTTTTTTTTTTTTTTGACAGGCAGAGTGGACAGTGAGAGAGAGAGAGACAGAGAGAAAGGTCTTCCTTTTGCCGTTGGTTCACCCCCCAATGGCCACCGCGGCCGGCACGCTGCGGCCGGCGCACCGCGTTGATCTGAAGCCAGGAGCCAGGCGCCTTCTCTTGGTCTCCCATGTGGGTGCAGGGCCCAAGGGCTTGGGCCATCCTCCACTGCATTCCCGGCCCACAGCAGAGAGCTGGACAGGAAGAGGAGCAACCGGGACAGAATCCGGCGCCCCAACCGGGACTAGAACCCAGTGTGCCAGCGCCACAGGCGGAGGATTAGCCTATTGAGCCGCGGCACCAGCCCAATTTATCCTTCTTAAGGAATAAAATTAATCTACTAAAACCTACAGAGTGAATTAACAATGGTAATAATAATACTTCTTTAAAAACGGCCAATACTGCTTCATACTGCCCTAACATCCCCAAAGACAGCAGTCAAGAATCTGGGGAACAGAGACTTCTGGGACCATCAAAACATGTATTGTCTCTTTTTGGCCTTTTATCTTCTTCCTCTCTCAACTGTTCCAAGGGACATAGGCAGATTTTTTTCCTGCTCGGGCTGGCACATAGGACACACCTAAATGTCGTCTAGATCCTGGAGTGATGTTTGAAGTTGCATGTACCTGCTCTGACATCCCCATTTAAAAATTTCTCATGATGGGGCCAGCACTGTGGGGTAGTGGGCTAAGCCTCCGCCTGCAGTGCCAGCATCTCTTATGGGCAATGATTCATGTCCTGGCTGTTCCTCTTCCAATCCAGCTCTCTGCTATGGCCTGGGAAGGCAGCAGAAGATGGCCCATGTGCTTGGGCTCCTGCACCCATGTGGGAGACCTGGAAGAAGCTCCTGGCTCCTGGTTTTGGATTGTCCCGGCTCCAACCATTGAGGCCATTTGGGGAGTGAACCAGTGGATAGAAGATCTCTCTCTCTCTCTCTCTCTGTGTGTGTGTGTGTGTGTGTGTGTGTGTCTCCTTCTTTCTGTAACTCTGCCTCTCAAATAAAGAAAATAAATCTTAAAAAAAAAATTCTCATCGAAGCTCCACCTCCCCCTCTGGTGTCCCAGAAGCCACTGTGGGATCTTCAGCAAACTGCATCCCTTGCATGCACACAGCTCAGCTCAGAAGGATGAAGTGCTGGGTAAAACCTCCCAGCCCATGGGGCAGCCAGGGACCTTATCTACCTTATCTTTGTGTTTCATAAAATGCTATGTGCACCTGCAGTGCTCTGTAAATAATGAATGGCCATAAAAAAGGAGCTGCCTCTTTGTGGTCAGGGGCACATGTTTGCAGAAAAAAATATTCCTTCTCCAGATCTGACTTGGCCTGATTCAGCTGTGCCAGAGCCTTACAATGCATGTCACAGAGATTTCCTAAGGGACATGTGACCTGGAAACTCAGGGTTCCAAACAGAATAAAAGGTAGAGCACCAGGAATTGTTGCCTGCTGACATACTATACACTTGAGAAATAAATGCACCGTGGAAATGCAAGATGGCATTATTATTACTTCAGATTTCATTGTTCAATTTAATATGTCTGTTACCAATTACAACCGCACAGGCCTTTTTAGCCAAGTACATAACAATGATTTACTATGGAAAGAGAAATCAACTGGTAATAGCAGGTATTACTAGCATAATGATTTGCCAACTTGGCGTAAAGGAGAAAGGAGACCTGTTTCCGAATAGACGAACAAACTGAAATAGACAAAGGGACTTTTACTAGGAGTGCTGTGGGAAGGACAAGGACACGGGGACCACATGGTCACTCCCTGTGTGATCTCACACCACTGCGGATGGCAACAGTAGAATGGACTCTGGGACAGACAGCCTGCTGATGGCCCATGACAGCGGAGAGGCAACAGTTCATCTTTTAAAGAATCTTCTGCTGAAGTCTCCCCATTGTGTTTCTTGTTGCAGGGCACTAGCAGAGCGAGAGAAGAACTCAGAGCACATTCATGACCACTGCAGGCTCGCCAGGCGCTGTGTGCCATCTCATTTCATCCTTCCTCCCTCCCCAGTGGGGCGGATCTTGTTCTTACCCATTTTGCACATGAGAGACACAATGCTCAGGGCGTAATCAGGATCCAAACACAAGGCTACCTGAATCCAGGGCCCAAGATCTTAACCGCTGCCATCTGTCCCCTCTACTGCTGTTTGGAAATGTTCTCATGGTTGAACTAATTCACTCAGTATGAGTGGCTGGAAAGTGACACCTCCAGTCAAGAGGGAAAACTTTCCACCCGTCCCAACGAAGGGGAAGGGCAGAGTGGCAGCGACAGTTCTGGGGCACAGACACTCAGGGAGCAGGTGTGGCTCTGGACTGCCAACAGGTCGGTGTGCAGCAGGTTTGCTTTCTGAATGATGTTTTTCCAAAGCAGGTATTCAAACTAGCCCCGAGTCTCCAGGAATATCTGGTGAAGTGGGAACAGTGGTGGCAGCGGTGGTGGTGGGATGGTGGGGTACTCTGAAGGAGGGGTGGGGTGGAGGACCCACGGGTGGCATGAACTTTTTGCCACGGATCATTTGTAAAGCTCATGGCCAGCACTGATTCGATTTGCTCTTTCTAATTGGCAGTGCTGTGTGGTTATAGCTTCTTCATACATCTGAGACTGCACATTTTAATCTCTTTATCTTTGAATGAGGAATGTGGAGGGAAATTAGCGAGGCGGATGCTTCGAGGTTCTTATTGTCTAGCCCTGACCATCTGCCCCAGACTCGATTTGTTCCAGATTGCAGGTTCCATGAGCCACAGTAATGAGCACGTGGGGAGAAGGGCTCAGTCCAAGGCTCGCTCTGGACCCAAGTCGTTGCCTCACAAAAGACTCACTGATTTTTAATTAATCCTCTGATCCATCCCAGAGCCCCAGTGAGAGCATATTCTACCTCTGCCCCTCCCTTCTCACAAGCAGGGAGCAAGATGCATAAGGCAAGGGCAGCAGCGTCGGCGCCTCCTGGGACAGGAGGTGTAGCCAGGGCAGCACACTGCCCACCATTAAGTCACAGAGCTATGTATGCTTCCGAAAGTTCAAAGATGGAGGCCTGAGCTTGGGGGAGGATGGAGGGAGAAGGGATGTGTGTATGTCGGTGTGGATGTGGTGGTAGTTAGGGTTATGGTGGTGGTGGAGGTGGTGATGGTGTGTGTGTGCTGCACAATGGCTGGTGCAGTGTGTGATGTTGCTGGAGTGTATTGTGTAGACCAAAGGTGTCTTGTGTGCATGTGCGTGAGTTGTGTGTACGCATGTGCAGTATGGTGTGTGTATGTGTACGTGTTGTGCAGGTCTAGTGTGTTTTGTGTGTGTGTAGTGGGGTGTATGACATATGGTACAAGTGTGTCTCTGTTGTGTGGTGCTCTGTGTAGTGGGGTGTGTGTGTGTGTGTGTGTGTGTGTAGAAAGGGAGGCAACATGAAAATGAAGGCATCTCTCACAAAATAAACTGTTTGAAAAGGGAGCTCTTCTACTCCCTAGAAATCTGTCAGGATCTCTTCCTTTTTGGCTAAATCTGTTTGGAGGCTCTCTGATGCTCTGATTAAAATGGACAAGCTGAACATCAGCCACATAAAATGAGTGTTAAGGCTATTTTGAGGGAAAGCATGAAAAAAAAAAAAACCAGTGCTAACAATGCAGTGGTATTAGTTTCCTTCCACTGGGTGAGAAAGGAATATTTAATTTGAAAACAAGTCAAGTCTCTGATACCGCATGGCCGAGGGCATGGAACAAGAGCAGCTCCCTCCCTGTAGATTCTGATAGCCGCTGTTTGCCAGGTCAAAGACGTGATGAGACCGTCTTTCTGGAAGATGGGAAAGGACTTCCTGGTCTACCAGAGGCTGCGCTGAACCCTGCAGGAGCAAGTGAAGTCACCCTGAGGTGGGGGTGCCATCTAGGGGTAGGACGGACCTGGCGGAGTCTTCCCCAGAGAACTCTGAAACGAGTAATGGGAGCTGAAGGACCTCTGTCCCCGTCCTCCACACGAGCCTCCTCCTGGCGCCGGGGCTCTCCACCAGGGAGGACAAAAAGGAATCAGCCTACGATGCTGCAGCAGCTTCAAGTGGTCCCACCAAGAGGCTTTCCTTGGAGAAAAACTGCCGTGCACCGAGGCATCTCAGAGAAATGCAAATGAAGTAAACATGGGAAAAGAAGTTTGCATTCTCAAGTCATTGAGGAAATGCAAATTAAAATAATAATTCAATACTGACTTGGAAAGGTTTTGAAAATGGTCTTGCCAGGGCACACTCATATGCTGCTGGGAGAAGTGTGAGCTGTGGTAGCTCTGGAAGGCACTCTGGCAGTATCTACCAAGAGCCTTAAAGATGCTCCTACCTCTGTACAAGTAATTCCATTTCTAAGAGTTTATTCAAAAGAACTCATCAGAGCAAAAAGATCTTTCTGAAAGGATGTACATTGCAATGCTAGTTAGAAATGTAAAAAAAAGACATTAACTTTCATGTCCAAGATAGGGAAGTTTTTAAATGAGTAGTATAATATTCACATGATGGAATACCGTGTTGACATTAAAAGTCATGTTTTGAAATGTTTATTTTATTTTATTTTATTTATTTTTTAAAGATTTATTTATTTATTTGAAAGTCAGAGTTACAAAGAGAAGGAGAGGCAGAGAGAGAGAGAGAGAGGTCTTCCATCCACTGGTTCACTCCCCAGATGGCCGCAACAGCTGGAGCTGTGCCAGTCTGAAGCCAGGAGCCAGGAGCTCCTTCTGGGTCTCCCACATGGGTGCAGGGGCCAAAGAACTTGGGCCATCTTCCATTGCTTTCCCAGGCCATAGCAGAGAGCTGGATCAGAAGTGGAGCAGCCGGGGCCGGCACCGCGGTTCAATAGGCTAATCCTCCGCTTGCAGCTCCAGCACACCGGGTTCTAGTCCCGATCGGGGTGCCGGATTCTGTCCTGGTTGCCCCTCTTCCAGGCCAGCTCTCTGCTATGGCCCGGGAGTGCAGTAGAGGATGGCCCAAGTGCTTGGGCCCTGCATCCACATGGGAGACCAGGAGAAGCACCTGGCTCCTGGCTTCGGATCAGCGCGATGCACTGGCCACAGCGTGCGGGCCACGGCGGCCACTTGGGGGGTGAACCAACAGCAAAGGAAGACCTTTCTCTCTGTCTCTCTCTCTCAATGTCCACTCTGCCTGTCAAAAAAATTTTTAAAATAAGAATAAAAAAAGAAGTGGAGCAGCTGGGACTCGAACTGGCATCCATATGGGATGCCGGCACTGCAGGCAGCAGCTTTACCTACTACGCCACAGTGCTGGCCCTGAAATGTTTAATCTACATGAAAGGCAGAGGGAGAGAGAGACAGAGAGAAAGAAAATCTTCTATCTGCTGATCACTCTCCTAATACCCACAATAGCTGGTACTTGGCCAGGCTGAGGTCAGGAAAGCCAGGAACTGGAGCTCCACACAGGTGTCCCACACGGGTGGCCGCCACCCCCAGGCTGTGCATCAGCAGGAAGCTGGATTGGAAACAAGAGGTTCTGAGACTCAAACCAGCATATGGGATGTGGGTGCCCCAAGCAGTGGCCCCCCAAAAAGTTCTATTTTTAGACATTACCTAGTGCCATGGGAAAATGATCAAATACAATCTAAAATGAGTAAAGTAACACACAAATACATATATATATGTAGTATATATATATATATATAAACGTATAATCACAGAAAAGAGGAGAGTTGTAAGGATAAACATCAAACTGTTAATGGCCTCTAAAAATTTTTTTTGTTTCCTTTATTTTGTTTCTTTGAAAAGCAGAGAGACAGAGAGAAGGAGACAGAGAGAGAGAGAGAGAGATTTTCCATCCACTGGTTCACTCCTCAAACACCCACAGCAGCTGTATCTGCATCAGGCCAATGCTGGGAGTCCAGATCTCAATCTGGATCTCCCAGGTGGGTGGCAGAGAACCAAGGACCCCAGCCATTATCTGCTGCCTCCCATGGTGCACATTAGTAGGAAGCTGGTATTAGAATGGGAGTTGGGACTCAAACCCAGGCACCGCATGTAATTTTAAAAATAAAATTGTATGGACAGTGATCCCAAGGCAGTAGCAGAATTCCTTTCAGTGGGCAGGGAAAGCATGAACATCTAGGAGCGTCTCCTCGGCAGTGCCAGAACCCACACTTGCATCGTCTCGTTTGCTCGTTGACAGCGGCCTTGGGGGGAGGCCTCTCCCGCCTCCTTGCTTACTGACTTCACTGAGAAAATGGAAACAATGGGCAGACACCTCCCACGGTCTCCCCGTATTGCACATGTGCCCAAAGATCCGGCTTCCGGCCCGTGGCTCCAGGGGCCCCACCTGCGCTCCTGTCTGCGGCGTGCCTTTGTGCTTTGTGCATGACGCGGGTCTCCAGCAGCTCCGCCCCGGCATCATCCGCTTTCTGTATTGGCTCCTTACCTTTCTCTCCGTTGGGACTGCTCTTGTCAATCTCACCATTTTCGTCCGTGTGAGGGAGTACAATGGTGAGCTCAGTCGCCTCGCTCAGCCTCCCCGCTCAGCCTCCCCGCAGCCTTTGCCCAGCTGAAGTGAGCGACACACTCCCGCAGTCTCCTCCCTGCACGCCCAGGAGGCTGTACCCCTGCAGGCCTCTCTCCAGGGTCTCTTCTCATGGAGTACACCCTGCTCCAATCCCCAGCTTCATGAGGGCGCTTCAAAACTCCCCCAGAAAATGAAATTAAAAAGTTTATTTTGATGTAAAAATTTTGAAATGGATGCACAGCTTTTAAATAATATGCACTTTCCACACAAACTTTTTGAAGTTCCCGTGTGTGTGTGTGTGTGTGTGTATGAGATATCAAACCTAACATAATCAAAACCAAACTTCTGATTCTCTTCCCCAATCCCTCGCATCTCCTCTGCCCTCCTATAGTTAATGGCAACTGTATTCTCACCATTGCTCAGGTTCAATATCTTGGAGTCACCCTTGGTGACATTTTTCTTTTCTCTGCTTCTCTTTTTCTGCCTCTCTGTTTCATCTTTTAGCAAATCCTGTCAATTCCGTCTTCAGAAAACATCCAGAACCTTCCCCTCCCCACACTCTTCTACCACCTCCCCAGTACCTCCCTGGTCCAGGCCACCATAATCTCTCCTCCTCCCCAAATGTTTCCAAAGCCTCCTAAACTAGTCCTCTTAATCCCACCCTTAACTCCCTACTTTTAGTCTCGGCACAGTAGCCAGGGAAACCCGCTCAATTGCAGGTCAAGTCATGTCACTCCTCCCCATCGTACTCAGAATAAATGGCCGTGTCCTCAGATCCTGTCATCTGGGCTCCTGTGTCCCCTCCCAGCCTCACTTCTCTGCCTTTTCACTCAGCTCTGTCCACACGGCTTCCTGAACACACCAGCGACCTGCCCAGCTGGCTCCTCATACCTTAGGGTTTTGCTCAAACAGCAGTGTCTCAGTGAGGCTCTCCTGGTTGCCCTGGTTCAAACTGACTTCCCTCTGTATCCGCTGTCACCGCCTCATAGTCTCCAGGGCACTTCCCAGCTCTGAGAGCCCATATGGTTGACCTTTCCGGTGTTGTCTAGAATCTAAGTGCTATGGGTGCTATGGGGGCAGGGCCTTTGGTATGTTTCGTTCACTGTCACGCCCCCAACACCCAGGTTGGTGCCTGGCACAAACAGGCACAAAGTGAATATTTGTGGAAGGAAGGAAGGATGAAAGGAAGGAAGGCAGGCAGGCAGGCAGGAAGGAAGGAAGGCAGGTGGAGGGAGGATGGAGGGAGGGTGGAGGGAGGATGGAGGGAGGATGGAGGGAGGGTGGAGGGAGGATGGGGGGGGAGGTGGAAGGGGGGAATGGATCTGTGTGTGTGGAGGGAGGGAGAGGACCTAGCAGAGACTGACAAGGACTTGACACCTTCTTGGGTGCTTTAAAAATTGGCACTAATTACAGGAACTGAAAGGAAGAATTGGCCAGGAGTATTTCTTTCCTGTTCCTGTTAGAATCTCCAGTGAGACCGCACGGTTGTATTGTTCTTTCCAGCAGCAGCTCTCCAGTGTTGGACAGTGCGCTGTGTGCTCCTGCTATTTGTTCCCATTCCTTTTCCCCTAGTGGGCCAGGGCGTCCGTTCCCTGATCTCTGCCGCAGTCACCGCCAGGAGGCGGGTTGTCCCTTGGCACTCAGCTTCTCCTCTTCTCCAGTGCAGCCCACACTTACCTGATAACCTCTTGGAGCGCCTACTGCGTAACGTCGGTAGGCCATCTGGATTGCCAGTCACCACAAAACCGAAACCGGGCGTTCATTCCACAGTCCTAGTTATCTCCACTCCTAGGGATGGTTGGGCCCGGTGTGCTCAGGGAAAGGATCCTCTGCCTCTGCCGGGGGGCTCAGATGCAGCGCAGGCTGAGGCAGCGGTGCCCACACTCTTCTATGGAATGCGACAGCAGTGTCCCCTTCCCATGTATTGTTTAAGGGACGCTACAGGTAGTGCTTACTGTATGCTTGGAGTCACAGTAACGGAAGGACTGAAGTCCACGGGCTCTCGTCGCTGGAAAGAGCCCTGTTCTTAGGACCAAGACACTGGGTCTCACACTCACACTGGTCCCTGCCGCTGACTGGCTGTGCCCCCGAGAGCAAGCCACCGTATCTTTCGGAGTCGATTTTCTCTTCCGTAAAATGGAGATGTGAAACTGCCTGACTTCCTGTCCACGGCTGCCGCAAGGATCCACTGGGAGGCAGACTGCGAAGGGGCGAGGATGAAGAGCAGTCGGCCCCCTGGACCTGTGGGGTCTGCAGCCACAGACTCAACTAACCTCAAATCGCCAACACTGTACTCAGGAGGAAAAGTCCAGAAAGTTACAGAAGGCAGAACTGGAGGTCGCCGCATGCTGAATCCACTCTCATGAGTGATGTGCAGGCACGATCGTGGGTATTAGAGGTGGTCTGGGTGACCTCAGGTGGAAGAGCTCGTCACAGGTTACACGCAGTCCTGCTCCATTCCACAAGAGGCTCTCCCGCATCCATGGGGTTAGGTATCTGCTGGGGATGGAGGGTAGGGGTTCCTGATTCAATGGCCCACAGGTACCGAGGGACCTGTATGAGTAAGCCCAGTGTCCCCACTCACCACTCACCTACACGCTGAGCATTTAATTCCCTCTCTGGCCTTTGAAATATTAGCTGAGGTTTTGCTGAGATGGGGTGCTATCTACTTCTCTTCATTTTCCAATCTCATTAAACAAATGATGAGAACAAGTTTACTCTCAGGCTGTGGATTTCTCTAGGGCAGCAACAGAGCCTCCTCTGTCCCAGATGGGACCTGCAATCAGCACAGGTCGTCCCAGAGCCCCCCTGCTTCAAAAGAGCCCTGGAGGCAAGGGGGGGGGAGGGGGAGGGGGCCTTCAGCAGAGGGTGCAGGGGCGAGGGGCCTCCTCTGGCCACAGACTAAGAGGACTTTTTCCTTGGGCTTCTCCAAGTGGGCTGCCTTGTTCACTGAGCATTTTTGCCAGCTGCTTTCAATCCTAATATTTTGGCAGCTAGACAACATGCTGTTCTGCAGAAGAGTCGGGAAAACTGCTAATGACAGGCTGTTCACAGGCGCTGAGCTCTCCCGGGCTCCTGCTCAGCACCCAGACGCAGTTAGTGGGACCTGTCTCCTAGCCTCCTGCCTTTTGCCCTGGACAAGAGGAGCCACTGCTTCCCAGCCTCCTGTCACAAACACACAGAAATTCTACTCGCCAAGGAGGACACAGGCACCTGTGTCGCCCAGCCTCAGGCACAGCACAACCTTGGACACTCCCTCTTAGAAGCACCACCATTCGGGTCCCAGAACAATGCTTCTCCATAGCGCTTGTCCTACGCCCTGGTAACAAAAGGTGACTGTGTCTGCATGTCAGGAATTGTGGGTAGAGTCGCTTCTGGTGTTGGAGGTGGGCATTGTTTCAGAATGCATGTTAGCTGCAGAAGCGGGGTGTGGGGGCAGGAGGGTGATTGCTTGGCAGAAGTGCTTACGTAACAGATAAATTCATTAACATGTCAGATGCTTCCTCTCGCATAGCGAGGATGCAGTACAGTCTTACATCATTAGACAATATATGTGTGTCCATTTTCTTCCTGCTCCCCTCTGTGATTGTAGGATTATTTAAAAATCAGTGCACTATTCACAGCACTTGTGCACAGCAGTTATAGAATCCTCATTATACGTAAGTAGTGTGTGTCTGTGTGTGTGTGTGTGTGTAACCAGGGTTTCTTAACTTCAGCACTATAGACATATTAGACTAGTTTATTCATTTTTTTCCTCTCTCTTTTGAATTAAAAAAAATTGAGAGTCAGAGAGATAAAGAGACAGGGACAGACAGACACAGAGAGGTCTCCCATCCCCCAAATGCCTGCAACAGTGAGGGCTAAGCCAAGCCAAAGCCGGAAGCCTGGAATTCAATGTAGGCCTCCCACATTGGGGGCAGGGACTCAAATACTTCAGCCATTACCCTTTGCCTCCTATGGTGTGCATTAGCAGGGAGCTGGAATTGTGAATGAACCCAGGTGCCCCCATCCGGGATGCAAGTGTCCCAAGCAGAGTCTTAGCCACTACACTCAGTGCCCGCCCTGGTTAGTTGCCTGCTGTGAGGCTGACCTAAGCTGACCTAGGATGTTCGGCAGCACGAGATACCCAGAGTGAGCTGTGTTAATCAAAGGTGCGTGGAGACTTCACCAGGTGCTCTGCAGAGGCAAAACCATTGCCAAGAGGACCCCTAGGAAGAGTGACTGTTGCTTTATGCTGGCAACTACAGGGAGAGCATATATTTGAATTGTGGAAAATTTTATTGAAATAATTTTGGTAGAAAATATTTCTGAGTTTGGTGTTGTGGCACAGATGACTGAGCCACAGGCTGTGTGACACTGGCACCCCCCCCACCCCAGAGTGCCGGTTTGAGTCCCGGCTGCTCCACTTCTGATCCAGCTCTCTGCTGCTGTGCTTGGGAAAGCTGCAGAAGATGGTCCCAGTGCTTGGACCCCTGCACCCACGTGGGAGACCTGGATGGAGTTCCAGGCTCCTGGCTTTGGCTTGGCCCAGCCATGGCTACTGCAGCCATTTGGGGAGTGAACCAACAGATGGAAATTCTCTCTCTCTCTCTCTCTGAAACTCTGCTTTCAAATAAACAAATAAATCTTTATTTATTCCTTTTTTTTTTAACTTATTTGACAGGTAGAGTTATAGGCAGTGAGAGAGAGAGACAGAGAGAAAGGTCTTCCTTCAGCTGGTTCACTACCTAAATGGCCGCTGTGGCCGGCGTGCTGTGCCGATCTGAAGCCAGGAGCCAGGTGCTTCCTCCTGGTCTCCCATGTAGGTGCAGGTGCCCAAGCACTTGGGCCATCCTCCACTGCCCTCCCAGGCCACAGCAGAGAGCTGAACTGGAAGAGGAGCAACCGGGACTCGAACCTGGTGCCCATATGAGATGCCAATGCGGCAGGTGGAGGATTAACCAAGTGAGCCACGGCACCGGCCCCACAAATAAATCTTTAAAAAACAATTCTATGCTTTAATCACAAGTTGTAGTTTATCATTAATTTTAAGATACTTTTAATATAGTAAAAATTACTTTTTAAAACATGAAAAATATATGTTCAAATAATTGCCATTTAGTTTAATCTATAGTTTTACCATGAAACCGTGTTAGAACTTTGGGCACTTGGAATACAACTCCATTCTTTGTAGTAGTCCAGATCATTGTTAACAGAACATACACGATATGTGAATATTTGATGGTAGGACAACATAACTAGTGATTCTGCTGCAATGAAAACATGAAAAAGGAAAGTGTGTGAGAAATAGGTAACAGCTTATGACTTACATGGGCTTCCATTCCAGCATCACTGGCTCTCAGCTGAACATTGAGACATGCACAGAATGACTTCACTCATCTCCGATGCTCGGCTGCATGTCACCCCTGTAACAGCTGAACTTTCATTCTAACTATGTATTTGATTATTCTGAAGGTGTGTTTGTCAAAATAAGAGGCTAGAATACATCCTACTGAATAGTTTGTCTATAATACTATTACATGGTCCTTGGTCTCCGCTTACTATTTGTTAGGTGGTGGGTCTGGCATCCATGAGAGCCAGGCCTGGTTTCATCCCCTTGACCTGAGGCCTCAGGCCAGGGTCTGCTTCGTACATGAAGCCTAGGATGCCCAGGCAGAGATGTAGGCAGAGGTCGGGGCTCAGATGCACTGGTCTTTGGGATATTTGGATATGTGGGCTCCATTGGCGGGGGGTAAGGTACCTTGAATGAAAGCCCATACAATTGCTAGGTGGGCAGGAACTCAGAGCTTACAGGTGACGCTCAGTGCTGCACAGCGATTCAGGGCAAGTGCTTGGTGACAGAGTAAGGCCTGGACCACAGTCCTACAACTGATGAACCGTGTGCTTTGAGTCCACTTCTCTGAACCTAGTTTTCTGGGGGATAAGTCCTACTCCTCAGGGGGTGCATGGTTTGAACATCCCCTCTTAAACTCATGATGAAATTTAACTGCACTGTGACAGTATTGGGAGGAGAAGCTGTTAAGAGGTAGTTGGGGGGGGGGGGTCAGTGTTGTGGTGCAGTAAGTTAAACTTCTGCCTGTGGCACCCGCATCCCATAATGGTGCCAGTTCAAGCCCCAGCTGCTCCACTTCTGATACAATTCCCTTCTGATGGCCTGGAAAAGCAGTGGAGGATGGCCCAAATGCTTGGACCACTGCACCCACATGGGAGACCTAGAAGAAGCGCCTCGCTCCTGGCTTCAGACTGGCCCAGCTCCAGCTGTTGCAGCCATCTGGGAAATGAACCAGCAGATGGAAGACCTTTCTCTTTGACTCTGTGTGTGTGTGTGTGTGTGTGTGTGTCTTTTTGTAACTCTGCCTCTCAAATAAACAAATAAGTCTTTAAAAAAAAAAAAAAAGATGCAATTAGGTTATGAGGTCTCCACCCTCGCAAACAGGTTAATGCCATTATCAGAGGTGAGCTGGTTATTATGGGAGTGGGCTCCAAGGGCGAGTTTGGCCCAAGCTCCTCTGCAGGCACTCTCCGGCCCTCCCACATTTATGAGCAGCACGGAGGCTGTCACAAGATACCAGGGCCATGTTCCTGGACGTCCTAGCCTCCAGAATCGTGACAAACCAGTTTCATTTCTCCACAAGTTTCCCATACTGTACTATGCTATTACAGCCGAGGAAAATGGGCTAAGACAGGCTGGTTGTGGAGTCTAGGAGAGCTCTCCCTGCAATGATCTGTGATTGTTCTACAAACACCCACCAAGCCCTGCAGGCTGCCAGTATGCTGGGGTTGGCTGCGTATTATAAATATGCCTCCCCCTTTTGAAGATGTATTTATTTACTTGAAAGACAGAGTTACAGAGAGACAGAAAGAGAGGTCTTCCACCCACTGGTTCACTCCCCAAATGGCCTCAACGGCCAGAGCTGGACTGGTCCCTAGCCAAGAGCTTCTTCTTCCAGGACTCCACATGGGTGCAACAGCCCAAGCACTTGGGCCATCCTCTGCTGCTTTTCCAGGCACATTAGCAGGGAGCTCGCTAGAAGGTGGAACAGCTGGGACTCGAACTGGTGTCCACATGGGATACCAGCACCTTAAGCAGTGGCTTTACCCACTAAGCCACAGCACCAGCCCCAGATCCCATTTTTGCTGTCAAGAGAGCAAGGCCTCCAGCAAGGCAAACTCACAAGAAGGTCAGTGTTGAGGTAAAGTGCAAAGTGCTAAGTAGGGGCCAGTGCTGTGGCATAGCGGGTAAAGCCACCTCCTGCAGTGTCAACATCCCATATGGGTGCCAGTTCAAGTCCTAGCTGCTCCATGTCAGATCCAGCTCTCTGCTATGGCCTAGGAAAGCAGTAGAAGATGGCCCATGTCCTTGGGCCCCTGCACCCACGTGGGAGACCTGGAAGAAGCTCTTGGCTCCTGGCTTCAGATCAGTATAGCCCCAGCCATTGCAGCCAACTGGGGAGTGAACCAGGGGAAAGAGAACCAACCCCCTCTCTGCCTCTCCTTCTCTTTTTGTGTTAACTCTGACTTTCAAATAAATAAATAAATCTTTTTTTTTAAAAAAAAAAGTGCTAAATAGAGATTGATCCAGGCTGCAAAGAATTTTTCCGCTTTCCTAAAATGCAATGAAGAAGAAGTGCAAAGATGGCAAAGGTTCAACCACCAGCTGACGACTCGGTGGGCCGTTCCCTCTCTACCCGTTCCCCACAACGCATGGCACACCAATTCTTTCCTCCCCTTCAGACATTTCCCCAGCTCCTCCATGTGACCTGCTGAAGGGAATCAGAATCCCCTGGCTTCCTCCAGAGCCCCTGTATCAGTCCACCCGTGAAGGTCACCTCCCAACCTGCCACAGCATCTCCCCGGGGTCCCGCGGCCTCCTATCCCCACGAGAGTCCTGATCACAAGTTTCAGGCAGTCTTTCCTCCAGACTAGAGCGAGCTGACGCCCTGATAGGAATTACACCAAGCCCATGCCTAATCAACCTTCATCCAACGCAAATACTTCCTCGGATTGGAACTGGGTCAGGATTAGTTCTCCAGGCTCAGCCCCAAACCGTAACATTCGGTAACAGATTCTAGAGGCTTCTTGGAGTCATTAGCCCAGCATTTTGCAGTACTACAACACCATTCATCAGTCCACGATTCTGTCACACCAGCAATAATTGAAGTGAGCTCATTCTTCTGATACTCCAGCTTCCACAGTTTCAGTGACTCACGTCAGGAACCCCAAAGTCCCCTTGCCCGGCATTCAAAGCCACTCCTCACCCCACCTTATAGTACAGAAGCCGAATGTTAAGCACTATACTAACTTTTTTTATTATACTAATATAACACCCATGTAGAAAAGTGCACGTGTTGGGGCCAGCACTGTAGTACAACGGGTGAAGCTGCTGCCTATGACACCAGCATCCCATATGAGCACTGGTTTGAGTCCCAGCTGCTCCACCTCTGATCCAGCTCCCTGCTAATGCACCAGAGAAAGCTGTGGAAGATGGCCCAAGTGCTTGGGCCCCTGCCACCCACATGGGAGACCTGGCTCCTGGCTTCAGCCTGGCCTAGCACTGGCTATTATAGCCACTTGGGGAATGAACCAGCAGATGGAAGATCTCTCTCTCTCTCTCTCTCCCTCTGTCTTTCTGTAACTTTGCCTTTCAAATGAACAATTAGATCTTTTATAAAGAGTGAGTATGTTACTATGCCACAGTTTGGTAAGTACTTACCACCTGACTACCTGGGTAACCACCACCCAACATAAGGAATGGAGTGTCGCCAGTCCCTACAGGCCTTCCTCATGCCCTGGCCCTTCCCAGCCCACTTCTCTACATGGTAACTTGCAATGTCATGGAAGTCTAGAACCAGGGACACACAGGGAGGAAGTACAAACACACTTGTCTTGTGGAAAGCACTTCTGGGCCTGGATGGAGACAAATAGGTGAATTGGGAATCTGTTGCTGAGACCATGAAGCCTGGGACCAGAAGGGGAACAGAGAGGGAGGGAAGGAGAGAAGGGGGGGGGGGCGGGGAGGAAGGGGTCATGAGGCCAGCTTTCCCACTCTCTCCACTGTGCTTTTCTGTGGCCTGCAAATTGATTAAATGACCTTAAAAGCCTCCTACCCCCAACCCTGAAAGTCTTTTATTCAAGCCAGTCATCCAGAAAGCAAGCCTCCCACTGGTGCTTAATCCACTCAAGGAAAGATTAGAAGAACCTGGCTACCAAGCTTTGAAAAGTTGCTCATAAAATTCAGCAGGAGCCTGCAGTCCTCAGAGACTTCTATTTTTACCAAAAACACACACAGAGAAGCAGAGAATTTTCAAATGAATTAGACATGAGATTGATCTTTTTATACAAAGGAAGAGAGAAAAGGACTGGCCAGGCTGGGTTTGAAGGCTCCTTGCCCCTCCCCCTCCCTAAGCTGCCTCTTCTTGAAGCTAAGTTAGGCACCCACCCCAGCAGGGTCAGTGGCCAGATCTGCGCCGTAGCCTCCTCGGGACAACGAGCAGAGTGCACACCTCCGAGACAGCGCCGGCTTCCACTCTAGGAGGAACTGGCCAGTGCGGTCTCTCGCCGCCCTCTGCACCATCCGCATAGGAATGGTGCACCTTGTGACTGGGGTTACAGAGGACGTGGGTGAAGGACGCTGGGCACTCAGCTGGTGAAGCAGAGGTCTGACTTCAGCAGTGATCTTACAGCTTTCTTAAAGTATTCATCGAGCTGTGGTCGTCTGCAACCAGGGCGTGCCAGTTGCCCGATGACACCCTTGTCTTTGCTTGGGTTAATCAAGGACTCTATACTTCCTCCTATGAGCTATGCATAAGTGAGCTCTGTAGTTGGCACATCATGTTCCTTGGAACCCCTTGGATTGCAGGAGGGTAACTTAAAACACCAATGAGCAGGAGCTGGTGCTCGGGTAAAGCCGCTGCCTACAGTGCCGACATCCCATGTGGGTGCTGGTTCAAGTCCTGGCTGTTCCACTTCCTTTTTTGTTTTCATTCTTTTCTTTTTTAAAACTTTTATTTAATAAATATAAATTTCCAAAGTACAACTTTTGGATTATAGCGGCTTTTTCCCCCTCCCACCTGCAACCATCCCATCTCCCACTCCCTCTCCCATCCCATTCACATCGAGATTCATTTTCAATTATCTTTATATACAGAAGATCAATTTAGTATATACTAAGCAAAGATTTCAACAGTTTGCACCCACACAGACACACAAAGTGTAAAGTACTGTGTGAGTACTAGTTATACCGTTAATTCACATAGTACAACACATTAAGGACAGAGATTCTACATGGGGAGTAAGTGCACAGTGACTCCTGTTGTAGATTTAACAATTGACACTCTTATTTATGACGTCAGTAATCATGAGCTGCCAAGGCTATGGAAGCCTCTTGAGTTTGCCAACTCCGATCTTATTTAGACAAGGCCATACTCAAAGTGGAAGTTCTCTCCTCCCTTCAGAGAAAGGTACCTCCTTCTTTGATGGCCCGTTCTTTCTGCTGGGATCTCCCTCACAGAGATCTTTCATTTAGGTCATTTTTTTTTTTTTCACACAGTGTCTTGACTTTTCATCCGGCTATTCCACTTCCAATCCAGCTCCCTGCTAACGTTTCTGGGAAAGTAGTGGAAGATGGCCCAAGTGCTTGGGTCCCTGTACCCACATGGGAGACTCGGAAGAAGCTCCTGGCTTCGGATTGGCCCAGCTCTGGCCATTGTGAACATTTGATGAGCGAAACAGCAGACGGAAGATCTCTCTCTCTCTCTCTCAACTCTACCTTTCATATAAACAAATTAAACAAAACAAAACAAAACAAAAAAAGAGCCACTGAGCTGAGAGCGCTTTGAGCCCACATGCCCTTCAGCTGGGTGCGATCCACTCTTAAACGGGGCTCGACACAGCATTGGGATCCTTTCATAAAATGCTGTCTGGAAGACTGAACTCTGTCTTTTTAGCCCAAACAGGGTGATTAGAAACTAACCTGTGTGTGGCTTGCCACACAGGAGAAGATAAGCCTTAAAATGCTTGTTCTTCAAAGGACTGGGCAGGGATGACAGACGCGGATCTTCTGAGGCCAGACCAGCAGGTACGAGGGAGGCACAGGTGCGGCCGAGCAGTGAGTGGAGGGTGCAGCCTGCTCCCCTCAGCCTCCATTTGCTCCAGCTGAGAATGCAGGCCCAAGGCCGCCAGACTCTACTGCTTCAAGAGCAGAAAGATATCACGCCTCTTTGTTAATATACCAGTTTTTAAATAGTGGCATTGAGCTTAAATTAAAAAAAAAAAAAGTAAAAGCATTTGCAATTAAATTCATGCATAGCCTGCAGGCCACAAACTTCTCATGAAAATCCACCAAGTGAATGAGGCCAGGGATTGGAGAAGAGGAGATTTGGAAGGTTGGACCTCGGGGGCTGGAAAGGGGAACATCTGATGCAAGGGGGCAGGAGACACAGAAACTCAGAAGAGGGGAGCTACAGGTTTCAGAACAACAAGGACTGAGCCAACACCAAGTACAGCACCCAGGAATGAGGGTACCTAGCTCCAGAGCCCGGAGCTGAGTGCCTCTGCAGTGGGGGAGACACCAGCAAAGGCACCTCCCTCCCTGGGGATGGACCAGCAGCGTCTGGGCAAAGAGCAGTCTGTAGGAACCAGCGCCATGGCACAGGTTAATCCTCCGCCTGCGGCACCAGCATCCCATATGGGCGCCAGTTCAAGTCCTGGCTGCTCCTCTTCCCAGCCAGCTCTCTGCTATGGCCTGGGAAAGCAGCAGAAGATGGCCCAAGTCTTTGGCCCCTGCTTCTGTCTCCTGGCTTCAGATCGGTGCAGCTCCAGCCGTGTGGCCATCTGGGGAGTGAATCAACAGAAGGATGACCTTTCTCTCTGTCTCTCCCTCTCACAGTCTGTAACTCTACCTCTCAAATAAATACATAAAATATTAAAAAAAAAAAAAGAGCAGTATGTGCAGTGACCACCGCAAGGGTTCAAGGGTCTGGGGAGGGGGGAATCCCAGAAAATGAAGCACAGCAGGCTTCCTCCAGGCAGCACCAGGTTATTTAGAAAGTAATGAAACAGGTCATCGCTTTCAGCCTTGACCCTCAGGATAGGGCTCTTTAAGTGCAGGCTGGGGTCCCTGAAAGTGCGCAGGAGGCCCCCACATCAGCACAGCTCTGTGACCTTTTCCACTGTGTTGGCATCTGCCCCAGGGGAACAGCAGCAGGGAGTGGTCTGGGGGCCTGTTCCTATGGGGCACCGCACTGTCATGGCATTCACCACCGTTTGCTCTCAGCAAAACCACGCCCAGATTCACTTAGGAACGCTCTTGATGAAGCAGAGAAAACGATAACCTTGACCCTTGAGTACTGTGTATTTCAATACCCTCTGGGACAAATGGGGAAGCACACACAAAGCAGCCAAAATGCCATGGTCGTCTTGCAGAATGTCTCTGAAGCATGGGTTAGAGTTGCATGCTGAACCTTTAGCCTAATGGCTACGATGCCCACATGCCATATCAGAGTGCTGGGTTAAGCACCCAGCCCTGGCTCCTGATTCCAGCTTCCTGCTAACGCACACCCTGGGGGGCAGTGATGCTGGCTGCAGTAGCTGGACTGCTGCCACTCGTGTAGGGGAACTGCACTGCAACTCTGGCTCCTGGCTTCAGCCCTGGCCTTCAGCTGTTGCGGGCACTTGCGAAGTGACCAGTGGATGGGAGTGCGTGCTCGCTCTCGCTCGCTCTCTCTCTCTCTCTCCATTATATACATAATCTGCCTCTCTCAAAAAATAAAAAATGAAAGAATTACTGGTATACAAAATATGATTGTTCAGACTTGAGTATTTGGCAGCTTTCCTTATAATAAACATGGTGATCCTGCCATTTCAAATAAATCAACTGGCAATATTAGTTGCCAGTAATAGAATTTGAGCTTTCAAGCAAAAATTTTAAATTTTTGGAGAACTTTGTATCTATCACTGAAAGCTTGACAGTTCCACAGTAATTTCCTTCTCTGATGAGATTAGCAGTGAAATTGATGAATGAAATACCTTCACACCTTATAAAGAAACGTGTCAACATTCAGAAGATCTACATAACTCAATGAACCAATATTTTCCAAATGACCAATGCATATTGTTGCAAAATCATGCCTGGGTAAAAGATCTTGCAAAAGGACAAGAAAGACCAATGGATTTTGATATAATAAAGAATGGAATTCATTAATATTATTTCAGATGCCACATTGCAGCTTATCTTTAAGTGACTACTTGATGAGTGGGTGTGGTATCAAAAAACACCCATTATGATCTGAAAAGACAATTAGAATATTTCTTTCTTTTCCAACTTTACCTTAATGGAATTCAGTTTTGTTCATATACCTCAACCAAAACAGTATATTCCAACAGACTGAATGCAACAAGCCAGACATTGAACAGAGCTGCAAAACTGAAAAATAATGCCAGTCTTCTCACTTGATATATTGATTTTGGAAAATATGGTTACTTTTTTAAAAAGTTTTATTTATGTATTTGAAAGGCAGATTGACAGAGAGCGAGCATACAGTCTTCTAGCGCCTGGTTCATTCCCCAAATGCTTACAGCAGCCAGGGCTGAGTCAGGCTCAGTAGAGGAGTTAAGAACTCCATCTGGGTCTCCCACATGGGCAGCAGGAACCCAAGTGCTTAGACCATTATCAGCTGTGTCCCAGATGCATTAGCAGGAAGTTGGAGCAGAAATGGAGTCGGGACTTTGATCCCAGAGTCGGGACTCTGATTTGGGATGTGGGTATCCCTGGTTTAACCCACTTTGCTAAAATGCCCATCCCTGCAGTTACTTTTTTTTTTTTTTGGCAGGCAGAGTGGACAGTGAGAGAGAGACAGAGAGAAAGGTCTTCCTTTTGCCGTTGGTTCACCCTCCAATGGCTGCCGCGGCTGGCAGGAGCCAGGTACTTATCCTGGTCTCCCATGGGGTGCAGGGCCCAAGCACTTGGGCCATCCTCCACTGCACTCCCTGGCCACAGCAGAGAGCTGGCCTGGAAGAGGGGCAACCGGGACAGAATCCGGCACCCCATGCAGTTACTTTTAATAAAAAAAAAAAAAAAAAAAAAAAAAAACTTTTGGATTGACCATTTTCCTACAGTGATTTAACTTTAGTATAGTAAATAACCACACCCACATACATAGGTCCTCAATCATTTTTTTAAAGATTTATTTGAAAGGTGGAGTTACATAGATCGGGGGAGAGATCTTCCATTCACTGATTTACTCCCCAAAATGTCTGCTAACATCAGAACTGGGCCAGACTGCAGCCAGGAGCCTAGAATTCCATCTGGGTCTCCCACACGTCTGGTAGGGGCCCAGGCACCTGGCCCTCTTCCTCTGCCTTCCAAGGTGCTTTGGCAAGGAGCCGGATCAGAAATGGAACAGCTGGGACTCGATCTGGTGCTCAGACAGGATACCGGCATCACAGGCTGCAGCTTAACCTGCTGTATCACAGGGCTGGCCCTGGTCCTCAATCATTTTTAAAAGCAAAGAAGACTTTAGAGAACTGCTTTGATTTCGAACAAGTTCCACCTGTTTTGGTTTTTGTAAAGATTTATTTATTTACTTGAAAGTCAGAGTTACACAGAGAGAGAAGGAGAGGGAGAGAGAGAGAGAAAGAGAGAGGTCTTCCATCCACTGGTTCACTCTCCAATTGGCCACAACGGCTGGAGCTGCGCAGATCTGAAGCCAGGAGCTTCTTCCAGGTCTCCCATGTGGGTGCTCGGCCCAAGGACTCAGGCCATCTTCTGCTGCTTTCCCAGGCCACAGCAGAGAGCTGGATGGGAAGTGGAGCAGCTGGGACTCGAACCGACATCCATATGGGATGCCGGCACTGCAGGTGGTGGCATTACCCACTATGCCACAGTGCCGGCCCCGAGTCCCACCTGTTTTCCTCTGCTTCTCTGGAGAGTGCAGAGAGAGCACAGCCTCTAAGGGGGAGGGCTAAGAGGGAATAAAGTAGGGGTTACAATTTTCAATTTAAAGTTCACTTTCATGGAATGACGTCATTTTACCCTCTGCTCCTCTCAAGAGGCCAGCAGGATCTGCCTTTCGTAGATGAGGAACTGAGACTCCAAGCCGTTAACTCCCTGGTCCCAGAACCAGCTCCCTGGTGCCCCAGTCAGGACCTGAACCCAGGGCTCTTTCTGTTCATACACACTTTAGCAGGAGGGGCTTTGGCCAGCATCCTTTTCCCATCTTTCTCCTAATTTGGTCTCATGGCCCACATGAGGCTGTCTTCAAAGAGAAGCTGAGATTCTTTTCCACTTCAGACATCCTGTCGCTGACCAAGGCAGCTCCACCCTGCAGCCCACAGCCCCTGCTCCTTCTGGGCTATCTACCCACTACCTGTGACTGAGGGGCCTCGAGGCAGGGCCCTTCCACGGAGCGTTCTGGGCCAGTCGGCTTCTCGGGCCAGGAATTTGAATTGAGCGACACAGAGGGTGTTGTGGGTTGATGGAAAGTCCTGGAACTAAAAACGCAGACTTGGGAGCTCATGTGGCTATTTTAGGGCCACGTGAAAGATGATGAAGCAGAAAGTGGAGGGTGGGTGGAGAGATGATAGAATTCGAGGGGCCACAGGAGCCCTGGAAGCTTCCTGCCTCCGCGACCCCTCCCACCTCACTGCTCCCAGGTAGTGCCACCCCCTGCCCACCCCGCAGCCCCAAGGCCTCAGGATGCCTCGGAGCCTCTGTCCGTGCACACTACTGGCTGCTCTGGAGGGACCAGCCCTGCCCCACAGGGCCTCAGTCCATTGGCTTCCGGGTCCTGCAGAGCCAGGCCCCGCCCACAGCACTTCTTGGGAGGCCTGGCGGTTTCTTCACCTCTAAGCGTTTTTATCCCCTTTTCTTTGGCAACCACCTTTTTTCCCCTTTATTCAAAGTAATCAAACTCACCTTCAATTCTGTGCAAACCGTTTTAAATAGGCTTTAGGACCCGAAGGATGGATTTCATTTCGTAGGACTTACTGGTTACAAAGAGCTTTTCTTTAGCTCTGAGCACAAATCTCTCTCTCCTATATTTATCCAAAGCTTTAGAATCGTCCTCGGGAAGTGCGGAGGGCCAGCGAACTCTGGCTTTGGAAACGTGTTGGGCAGAAAGCCTGGCCTGTCATAGAATGCCAGGAAGAGGAGGCAGTGTGGCCCGTGGCCCTTGCCCGGGGCCAAGCAGGCCCTGGGAAAGTGCTGGCTAGCTCCAGCTGCATTCTCTGTCACCTTTCTGTCCCCACTTCCTGGCCGACAAACCTGTGCCAGGAGGACAGGCAGACAGACCCACACTGGTGGCCCCTGCCCCTTCTTGTGATCATGTACGCTGCTAGGGGAAGCTCTCGCTCCAGGTGGGGTTGTATCAGAGCCAACAGCAGAGCTGCAGTAACAGCCCGGCGGTCCCCAGCTGGCGGGAGGCAAACCCGTGCATTCCTCCTGCAGGGCAGCTGGCCACAAGGACGGAGGGCATTGAAAGGGTTCAGAGCTTCTGACACAGGAAAATGTGCTTTTAATAAATTTATCCCAAAGTAATAGTAATGTTCCTTGAAGCCTGAGCAAAAAAGCAGAAGGCACTTAAAAATGTGTGACACCAAGAAATGAATTAAAGAAACGATCACACATTCCAAAACATGTAGCCACTAAAAATCATACTAATAGACTGCCTATATATATGTATATCCCTGTATACCACATATGTATATATAAAATTCGTATTTGTGATATATAGTCTTTTATGTTATCTATGATTGAAAGTTAATTCAATAATAGTAGGCATACATTTATGGGTGAATTTTGTTTACTACATTTTCTTAGGCATTTTTCCAAGAACTTTTATGAACATATATTACCTTTATAATTAGAAAAAAATGATGTTAAAAACCAAACATTTGACTTGGGGTCACTTAAGGCCACCTCTCCGAGCCTCACTCTCCACCTCTGTAATGCAGAATGCACGTGAGGAGCAAACGAAACCAGACAAAATAAAATGTAGCATCCCCACGCATCATTACTTCTGATGTATTTTTCAAAATCATCCATTAACATGACAATCAGAGCGTCCGAAAGCCCCTCCAGGACCCTAGCCAGAGCAGTTTAGAGCATCAAGCCTTGCGGCACCAGCCCCAGCCCTAGCCTGACCTCTGGCCCCGGTGCACCCCAGTGACACTGACATGGACCTGCAGCCCCCAGCGCCAGGCCGTCTTCCCCTCCCTCCCAGCCTGCTCTCTCTCTGCCCACCCTGCCTGTCCCCGCCCTGTCCACTTGGCTCCCACTTTCTTTTGCATCATCTCAATGATGCAGGCAGACTTTCCTGCCTCCTCCCACACAGGTCATTCCCCCTCTGAAAGCAGCTGACACTGCCTGTGCAGGCCCTCCACGGCACCCAACCCACTGCTGGGGACATTCTGCTTAGTGCACCTTCCAGGCTGTGCCGTGACTGTCTTGGGGGCAGTGCTGTTCGCTCTTGGGGGTTGGGGCCTTGGTGTTCAGCACAGCGCTCAGCCTTTACAGGTGCTTCACACAGGACTTTAAAGCTTTGTGTGTTTTTGATAATGAAATCTGCAGCCACAACGAACGCCACTCCCCACCCAAGGCCGCTGTGTAAGGCATTACAGAAAACTGCCTGATTAAAAGGGCAAGTGGGATCCGAAGTCCAGCCCACACCTGCTCTGCCAAACCACATGCCATGGCCCAGGCTTGCATCAGCCCAGGCAATGGGAGCATTGACCTCTGCCCCCAAGAGTAGCCGTGAGGCTGTCCCCACTCATCGTGAATTAGGTGGTACTCGCTTAATTCCCACAGAGGCTCCTTATGGACCAAGGGCCAGGCAGGGAAGAGATGACTCACAGGGACAGCTACAGCCTCCCAGATCAATGCTCTCCGAGATAAAACTCATTCTCTAAGAGTAAACATGATTCTCATGTAAAAAAAAAAAAAAAAAAAATGAATGATTGAGTTACACTAATAAATGCATAACATATTAGCATAGAAACATCTGTAATCTTACTAAATCATATTTCCATTACAATGGCCAGCTTCGTCCAATATAATTGTCTGGGCTGATTCAAATGTTCTTCCCTGTCCTTCCTGTTCAGTAGCCAATGGCCACGGGAAGCTACGACTGGAGCACTTGACTGTGGCCAGTGTGACCAGGAAGTTGCTATTGTGTCCCCCAGGGACTCTGAAGTAGGTTTGGGCAGGGCCAAGGAATCTGCGTTTTAGCAGCACCTCAGGACTTGCTCATCCAGACTGGAATTCGGATCACATCGAGATCACCAGGACACGGTGTTGGGATAGCCTAGAGGTGTAGGCCTTAGGCCATTTTCTGATTTAGAATATTTCAGCTCCTGAGATGGAGCTTCCTATCTTAGCAGCCTCTATTGAAATTCTGGAACAAAAGAAGCCCTTCCTCCAAGCAGCCTCTTGAGGGTCTCCTTGGAAGCCCCGACATTTGTTCCTGTCAATCTGCTCTGTTCTAGAAGAAATAGAATTCTCTCAGTGACAACGGTTATTGCTCCAAGTAACCCTGAGTTCATTTCTTCTTCCCTCCTCCTTTCTTTCCTCCGCAGGCTGGCTCCACCCCTCTGCACCTTCCTCTCTGTCACCACCCTCTTACCACACAAGGAGAGGCAGAAGGGCACCGGCCCATCCTGGGGTGAGAAAGCCCCCATTTGACTGAGTGGAGAAAATCCCAGAAAGTTACCATTAAATCCAGATGGAGCTGGAGAGAGGACACAATAGTGACGGTGACACTCTCTCTCCATTTCCGCTCAGTAGCGGTGACCCTGAGCGCGCCCCATACTTGCCCAGCCAGCCTCCGGCCCCTCCCCGGGGCCCTGGGGAATGCTGGGAACGCCACAGGTTAGCCTCACATTCAGCACGGGCCAGGCTTGCAGCTACAACAGCCAGCAAGGGCTGTCGGGAGCTGTCTCCACCTCGGGCTTCCACTCACCCATTCAGCTGCTCCGTGAAACCTTCCACAGCCACCAGGCCTTAGCCCAGCACTGGGGTCTCCAGACTGTGTGCAATGCAGAGTGCAGAGAGGGGCTCCTTCCCACTCTCGGGCCACACTTCATCCCCACAAACCACTTCCATCCGCTCCAGATCCTTACTGCAGTAGACATGAAAGCCAGGTGTTGGGGAGAAGACAGCCATGAAAGCCCTGGTTGCTTCCTCCTGCAGTGACCAGGTGCAAGTCCCACGCATCTAAACACAGACAAGGGGCGGGGACGAAAACACCTGCCATAACTGGGTTCCAGTTCAGTCAAAACGGCCCCTGAAGCCCCTCAGTGAGAAATCACCCAGTGAGTTAAACGGAGGGCGCCTGCCTGCTCCCTGTGGTTCCAGATGGACAGGCACATGCCGCATTCAGAACAGTCCACAAAGCTACAGCCTGGCTAGAGGGGAGGAAGGCAGAAAGGGCTCTTTCTCTTCTTCGTGTTTTTTTTTTTTTTTTTTTTTTTTTTTAAGATTTATTTATTTATTTGAAAGGCAGAGTTGCAGAGAGACAGGAATGTCTTCCATCCACTAGTTCACTCCCCAAATGGTCACAATGGCCGGAGCTGGGCCAATTCAAAGCCAGGAGCCAGGAGCTTCTTCCAAGTCTCCCATGCAGGTGCAGGGGCCCAAGGACTTGGGCTATAGCAGAGAGCTGGATCAGATATGGAGCAGCCTGGACTCAAACCTGCAACCATATGGGATGCTGGCACTGTAGGCACTGTAGGCTGCAGCTTCACACAATGCCCAGAAAAGGCTCTTACAAACACAGACATTTTGCCTCTCCTGGAGAGCAACACCTGTTCGCTGTTTCTTTTGTTTTACTGGCGCAAAAGCACAGCTCATTGATTCGGGCTTCCCACGGTGCAGCCCAGTCTCAGCGGAGACAAGGAAAAGAAGAGCAGTTAATTCCTGCGTTGCAGCTCTCTGGGCAACTGGCTGATAGAATGTCTTGAGACTCCTCCGACTCGGGGGAGGTCTATTCTAGGCAGCTAGCTTGCAAATTCTCTCAATAGAAGTAAGCCTGGGAAAGCGCCATTACCCCGAGTTAGGGCTCGGCTATTGACCCAGCTCAGCTCTGTTTCATCAGAGGGAAAGTTAATTTTAATAATGAAATATCTGGGAAGGCTTCAGGGGCTAATTTTCCTCTCTTTGGATAATGTGGTGCTGTTGTCCCCAGGAGGAGCCTGCCAGCCAGCTGCCGTCACCAAACACGGAGCACAGGCACCCTCGGCTCCGGTTCCTTTCCAACTGGGCTGCCACACACGACTTGGTGAGCCGTCGCTGGCTGCCATGCAGGAAGACAGATGGCTGAGGACTGATTTCCTGGAGTTTCCTGACCAGATTTCTCTCCTTTGCTTCAGGAAGCAAACCAGTGCTTGAAGACGCAGGCCTGGGTGGCAGGTGGCCACAGCTCTGACGTGGAGCCTGCCTGGTTGGGAAAAGTCTAAACAACAGGGGATTTGGGTCAGCTCAAGTTACATTTTGGGGGGTGGGGGCACAGCTAGGAAGGAGGGAAAGCTAAGGTTTCCATAGCTGGCATTAAACCAAAGGCAAAGGCAACCAAGAATGGCCAGGCCAGATAGGAGCCTGAAGGTGGCCCTGGGCAGGGGCTGAGGCCGCCCTGCTCCCCTACAGGGAGACGAGGACAAGGGCCTGTCCTGACCGCCACTCTCCCTGGTGCCAGCCACCTCCACGCGACAGCTGGCTTCTTCCTTGCGTTTTTGACCTTAACCACTTCACCCATGAAGACAGTGTTTCTCTTCACTGACCAACTGCACTCCCTGGTGGTCACCTCTGCACGTGTGGCTTCAATGACTCTCCAGTCACTGTCAAGCACCCTTGCTCTTCTGTATCACCAACCCACTTGCACAATCTCCCACAGAGCCTTCCCACTGCCCCGGGCCCAGCCTTGTGACCATCCCTAGGACTTGCTCTCTTAGTCACCAAAGCCGCTCACTTTCCTGTGGAAGGGCTCACCACACCCCCCACCACATGGCTTGGGACCCCCTCCCTACCACAGCTGCTCCCTGGGGGACCCCCTCCCCATCCACTCTGGATCACAGCCGCAGAGATCATTCTCAGCACCTGATCCTGTTGCTGCCCGGTTCGAAATGCCACAGTCTCCAGAATTGTCCCGAACCTCGCCTGGCTCCTCAGAGCCGCCCTGCCTCCCGGTCCCGTACCCCACATTCCATACGTGTGATGACTTTAAGTCCAGACCCTGCTTTTTCTTTCTTTCTCCAAACCTCTGAAGCCTGCTGCCTCTGTTGGAATGCTCTTACCCACGTGTGATGATCCCTATACACCCCCACCTCACCTCAGTGGCTGATTCCTACTCACCCCCATTTCAGCTGAGATGTCCCTCTAGGAAAACCCTACCTCTCTCTTCCGCGTCCCCTTGTCACTCTGTTCCTTTTTTTCTTTTTCAAGATTTCACTTATTTATTTGAGAGGCAGAGTTACAGAGAGGGAGAGACACACAGAGAGATCCTCCATATGCTGGTTCACTCCCCAAATGCCTGCAAATGCTGCAACAGTCAGAGCTAGGCAGATCTGAAACCAGGAGCCAGGAGCTTCCTTCAGGTCCCCGATGTGGGTGCAGTGGCTCAAGCACTTGGGCCATCTTCCACTGGTTTCCCAGGCCATTAGCAGAGAGCTGGATCAGTAGAGCAGCAGCTGGGACATGAACCAGTGCCCATATGGGATGCCAGCACCACAGGTGGAGGATTAGCCCACTACGCCACAGCAGCAGCCCCGGTCACTCTGTTCCTATTCACAGTACCCTCCCCCAGACTGTAAACGGCATAAGGACGGAGGCAATGACCTGCTCACCCTAGATTTTTTAGTGCCGGGCACAACATCTGACACACAGCAAGTGCTCAGAACCCTCGTGCTGAGAGCAAGTGAACAAATAAACAAGCAACTTGCCCGAGACTGCTCAGCAGGAAGATGTTGGCGTTAGAATTCCAACCCAGTCCTGTTTGCCTCCAAGTCAGTGGCCTCTCCTTTGCACTCTGATGACACAAGCGTCCTCATTCAGATTATTGAAAGCAAGGTGCGGTGGCCTCTGGAGCAGACACAGTGTCTTGGGGATCACTACTGTGAACCCTCAAAGGTGCTTTGAATCCGACGTTTTCCAATCAACATTGAGAAGGCGTCATCTGTCACTTACTACTCTGGTCTGCGAGACAGGTCTCGTACCTCCGATCTGCAGACTGACTGCCTTCAATCTCCAGGTTGCCCCTTGCGCTCCCCTAGAGCAAGGCCTCAGCTACAGCAGTCTGCTTCCAGGTCCAGTCCTACATAAAAGGCCCGGAAGAGCTAGAAAGAAACTGGACCGCCCAGACTGCGCTGACTTGCTGTGGATGCGATGTGACGAGCTGGCATTACAACCTTCCATGAGCCTGGGAATTTGAAGCAGGAACCAGAGAAGAGTCTCCAATCTCCTGCAGTCCCTGTAACACAAATCACAGTATTTGCCACAGGTGACTGCTTTATCTACCTCTGCTTTATGTAGATGAAGAGTTACGCACAGCGGGAAAATACAGAGACTCAGAAAATCCTGAAAGCCCTCAGAAGTGGCCTGGATTTCCCTCTCCCTGCAGGATCACTGGCTCCGACAGGGCAGGGCGTGAGCACAGCACACCAGGGCTGCCTGTGGCTCCCGGAGCGCCTCAGTGAGGCTCTCGCCTTGGGGGGTGTGACCACGTAGGATCCTCAGAGATTCCTGCCATGCCTCCTCTGCGGAGGGAGCCTTCCATCTGTCTTCTGAGTCCTCAGCTGCTCAAACGCACGGACAGGAACCCTCCCACCCCTTATCCAAAGTTTCATTTTCCATGGTTTCAGTCACCTGTGGCTAACCACAATCTGAAAATAATTAAATGGAAAATTCCATTAATAAACAATTCCTAAGTTTTAAATTGCGCACTGTTCTGGGTGGTTGGAAGAAGGCTCACGCTGTCCCACTCCTCGCAGGGGACCTGAATCTTCCCTTCGTCCACTGTAATCACGCTGCATACACTACTCACCCGCTGGCAACTCAGTAGCCCTCTAGGCTACCAGTTCACCCGGCGCAGTGTGGAGGTGCTTCTGTTCAAGTAACCCTTATTTGACTTTGCTTAATAATGGCTCCAAAATGAAGACGAGTAATGCCCGAGAGAAGCTGTCAAGTGTCTCCTTCAAGTATCCATAGGGGTCAGCACTACCTTGAGTTCAGGCACCCACTGAATATCTTGGAATGGCTCTCCCACGGGTAATGGAGGAGTTGTAGATGAAACAGATTGGCCATGTGTTGACATTACTGAGTTATATATGGGGGAGGGGAAGACACAAATGGTATATTCTCTGTTCTTTTTCTATGTTTTCGAAATGTTCCATTGATAAAAGTTTTTTAATGCTGCATTTGAGTGTAATCTACTTTAATTTTTCTGAGGAATAATTTGTCATCAATATGTTCTAAAGTCCCATCACTCAGAAATTCTGAGAATTTATCCTCAGGAAATAATCACAAATGTGCAAAAAGTTTATCTCCTGGGATGTTGACCACAGTTTTGCTTGCTGTACTGGAGGAAAGAACTGCTTGATAGTGAGGACTAGTTAAATACAGTGTGGTGTGTCTTGTGAAGGGCTCTCCTGCAGTCATTAAAACAATCTTGGGTTTGACGACTGTGAAGAGAAAGTCATCGCATGCACTGATGATGGGAGTAAACTGAGTAACTTCTTTGGAAGATGAGCTGTTGTTGTCAATCATCACTTACGATGTATATATACTTGGACTCAACAATGAACATTTCTAAGAATTTTCCCCATTGACAGATGAGAGTGTATATACTGGGATGACTGCAGTAGTGATAAAAATTGGAAATATTATAATTGTTCAATAAATGAAGACAATTTATTGGCCTGCATCATCCTAGTTTTTCTATATTCATACAGATGTAAGGGTTCATACTGCTTGTCATCTGTATGGTTTTTTTTTATTATTATTATTACTTATTTGAAAGTCGGAGTTACACAGAGAGAGAAGGAGAGGCAGAGAGAGAAGTCTTCCATCATCCGCTGCTTCACTCCCCAGTTGGCCACAACGGCCGGAACTGCACCAATCTGAAGCCAGGAGCTTCTTCCCAGTCTCCCACACAGGTGCAGGGGTCCAAGCACTTGGGCCATCCTCCACTGCTTCCCCAGGCCATAGCAGAGAGCTGGATTGGAAGTGGGGCAGCCAGAACTAGAACCAGCACCCATATGGGATGCCGACACTGCAAGCAGCAGCTTTACCCACTATGCCACAGGGCTGGCCCCATCTGTATGTTTTCATAATGATATGTTATGAATATGTTAATATTTAAATTACAGCTCAACATTTAATTAGACTGATTTGAAGGTGTTATTTGTGTGTAATAATAATGTAACAGTTTTGAAAGCTTACTACAGACCAGGCACTGCTCTAAGGTTTTTTACATGTTAACTTTTTTAATGTACTGACATAAGAACATCTGGGCATCACTCAGCCACCACTACCTAACAAATCACCCGTGTTATTTGGCTGTCCTGTATCCTGCCTCCCCAGGCAGCCGTGGGCCAGACAGGCAGCTCTGCTCATCTTGCATGGGTTCTTCTTCATATTTGGTGGTCATGGGGGTGGGCCAGGCTAGAACTGTCTTGGCTGGGACAACTGACTTCCATAAGGACTTTCACGTTCCAACAGGCCAGCCTCAGCTTGTCCACATAGCAAAGGCGAATCCCCAAAGAGAGCAGAAGCCCCCAGTGCTTCCTGACACTCAGATTCAGAACCGCCCCACCACCACTTCCACCATATTCTGTTAACAAAACAAACTCAGAGCCAAGGGACAGGGCAAGGTTCTCCCCTCTCTGGTTGGGAAGAGCTTCTAAGTTATGCTTCACGACATCTGTGGGAAAAGGGAAGGGAATGGCTGTGAGCAACAGTGTGTGCAGGATGCTTCCATTCGTTCAATAAAAGATCAAATACCAGGCTCGTTGTCTCACTCACACACACACACACACACACACACACACAATTGTGTAGAAGATTGGAAGATTGCTGTCAGATACACAAAATTATACAAAATACACAACATTTACTAGTGTTTCTGCTGGTGAAAGGCTTTGTTTTTATTGAAACCCTTTCATACTATTTGAATTGTTTTACTCTGTGAATATGCTGAACTTATAATCTTTAAAACTAGGTATCAAAATTTAAAGGTCTCAAAAAAGGAAATAAAAATTCACAGAACTTAATGAAAATAAAAGTTATCAGACTCTGTGGGAGGCAGTTAAAGCATGAGCCCCTTATGGAAAGTTTACTACTCAGGGGGTGGGGAAACTTTTTTCTGCCAAGGACCTCTATAACATCATTCATGGGCCATACAAAATGATCAGCTTAAAAGTTGGCTTGGCAGCTCAACTCACAATAGCTAAAATATGGAATCAACCCAGATGTCCATCAACTGATAACTGGATAAAGAAAATGTAGTGTGCATACACAAAGAAATACAATTCAGCAATAAAAAAGAACAAAATCCTGGTTTTTGCAACAAAATGGATGCAACTGGAGATCATTATGCTCAGTGAAATAAGCCAGTCCCCAAAAGACAGACACCATATGCTTTCCTTGATTTATGATAACTAGCACAGAGTATAAAAAATGTAATACATATATAAATGAAATTGACATTTTCAGATTTGATTATTGTTTATAGCCCTTGTGTATATTCTTGAGAAACAATGGTTTTTCTACTACTAGTTGTTGAATTCTTTATTTAGTGGAAGGTTAAGATGATTATAGGTTATCTCATTGTAGAAATTAAAAGAAAAATGACGAAAGAAGGAGGGAGGGTAGGAGAGAGGGATGGAGGCAAGGTGATGTGAGAAGTACCATTATGCCTTTATTTTAAAGATTTATTTATTTATTTGAAAGAGTTACACAGAGAGAGGGAAAGACAGAGACAGGTCTTCCATTTGGTTCACTTCCCAGATAGCCTCAATGGCCAGGGCTGAGCTAAGCCAGAGCCCAGAGCTAGGAGCACCATCCAGGTCTCCCACATGGGTGGCAGGGGCCCAAACACTTGGGTCATCTTCTGCTGCTTTTCCCAGCCCATTAACAGGGAGCTGCATCAGAAGTGGAGTAGCCCATATGGAATGCCGGTGCCATAAGCAGTGGCTTTACCCGCTACACCACAGCACCAACTCCTCATTTTGCTCTTAATAACTGTATATATGGGGGCCAGTGCTGTGGTGTAGGTGGGTAAAAGCCCTGGCTTGCGGTGCCGCCATCCCATATGGGCTGGTTCAAGTCCTGGCTGCTCCACTTCTGATCCAGCTCCCTGCTGATGCACCTGGGAAAGCCGCTCAGAATGGCCCAATTTCTTGGGCCCCTGCACTCACACAGGAGACCTGGAGGAAGCTCCTGACTCCTGGCTCCTGGCTCCTGGCTTCGGATCAGCCCAGCTTCCACCATTGCAGCCATTTGGGGAATAAACCAGAGGAGGAAAGACCTCCCTCTCTCTCTGTCTCTACGTCTCTACCTCTCTCTGTAACTCTTTCAAATAAATAACAAATAAATCTTAAAAAGAAAAAAAAACCCTGTATACATGAAACACATTAATTTTTTCCTCTTTATAAATAAAAAAATTCTTAAATGGAATATTACATTAATTAGAAAATAAATTGGGGCCAACACTGTGGCATAGTGGGTAAAGCCACCGCCTGCAGTGCTGGCATCCCATATGGGCACCAGTTCGGGTCCTGGCTGCTCCGCTTCCAATCCAGCTCCTTGCTATGGCCTGGGAAAGCAGTGGAAGATGGCCCAAGTCCTTCGGCCCCTGCACCCGAGTGGGAGACCCAGAAGTACCTGGTTCCTGGCTTCGGATCAGCACAGCTCCCACCACTGTAGCCAATTAGGAAGTGAACCAGTGGATGGAAGACCTTTCTCTCTGCCTCTCCTTCTCTCTCTATGTAACTCTGCCTTTCAAATAAATAAATACATATTTTTTAAAAAAAACTAAATAAATATAGGTTTGTTTTTTTTTTTTTAAAAAAAAGGCCTGCTACAAATTTATTGAATTTTGAGTCCTTCATGTGGTTGCCTTGACAGAGCCAGACCAAGGGATTTTCTGGGCCTTAGGGGCTGGACGTCCACAACCCCTGTAGAAATACTCTGGAACAAATCCCCTTCTGCTGGCACTGGCGAGAGGGCATTCTGTTGCCGGAATCTGGTGGTCGAGAAGCACCAAAGCCCTCCTGGAGAGCCCTCATCCCAGCACGCCGGGCTCCTGATCTCCCACCTGGCTTCTCTGCCTCCCCCTCAGTCTCCAGACCAACTCTGCAGAGTCCCTCCCCGCCCCCACACCAGCCACACCTTCAGGGGCCTTTGCATTTCCACTACCACTCAGGACTCGCAGCCTGAGGCCAACTCCGTCAACCTTCTCTTTCTGATTCCTCCTCTGTCACAGGGCGGTAATGAGATGAGAGGGCAGGAAAGGCTGGGGCAAAGCACCGGGCTCCGGGTCACGGCGCTGCTGTTGTCAGCGCCCGCGGCTCCCTGGCTCACTGCGCTCTGCGCTCTGCGGCGTCTGCCTGTAAGATCACACGGGACACGGACAAATGAGGGCTCTCTTAGTTTCAGCGTCCAGCCTGAAGGGAGGCCTCGCCTCCACACCGATCAGGACGCTCGGATAAAAAGCAAGCGACTGACTAGGCACCTTCAGCAGGAAAGGGCATTTATCGGAACGCTAACAGGCAATGCTCATAATCCATGGTTGGTAAGGGGACCGAGTTAGGAAAATGACAAGAAATGAAACCCGTCCAGGAAGCAGCCGCTGTCTGCTGCTACGGACAGTGGACTTTAACTGTCCCTTCCTCTTGGCTCATCCCCACCAGATCAAAGGTCCCAGGCTAGAGGCACCCGGTCCGCCCAGTGCAGTTCATGTACCTGCGCCCTACAGCCAGAGTGTGGGGACCGCCTGACCCTTGGTTACCTGCCCCCAAACCAGTTCCAACTGGCATGTTCTTGAAACCATGGAGAATTAGATGATAGGCAGTGTATTAATCAGTGTTCTCCAGAGAAACGGAACGAATAGGATGTGTGTAGACACAGGTGTGGATACAGAGCAAGAAGTATTAGCAGGGACTGTCTCACGTGCCTGTGGAGGCTGATGGTTCCCCGGGTCCGTCCGATGCTGACTCAGGATGCGTCAGTGAGTTGGAGACGCAGGAGAGCCGGTGGGGTAGCTCCAGTCTGAAGGCCAGCAGGCTAGAGTCCCAGGAAGCACCCACGTTTTAGTTCAAGTACGAAGACAGGAAGAAGCCGATGGAGCAGTTTGCTTGGACAGGTGGAATGTTCTTACTTGGGGGAGAGTCAGCCTTTTTGTTCCATTCAGTCTTTCAGTTGTTCGCATGTAGCCCACTCCCACCAGGAGGGCAACCTGCCTTACTCAGTCCACTAACCTCAAAGTTAATCACATCCCAAAGCAACTTCACCCAGGATAAGATTTGGCCAAATATCTGGGCAGCCATGGCCCAGCCCAGGCGATGCCTAAACCCAGTGCTCCATAAAGGGGTTCCCAGCACCCTTCAGGATTCTGCAGAGGACGAGGGTGTCAGAGATGGGGCTCACTGTGTGGAACACGACCTCCCAGGCAGCACGGAGGCTCGCATGTCTACAGCAGGCCTCACGGTTGAGGACAGACGACCCTCAGCGGGGTGGGAACCCATTGACAAAGTTGGGGAATCTGATGGAAGAATGCACAGGTGCTTCTCAACAGCAGTCTCGCTGGACCAGCTACATTCCTTGGTACCGATGGAAAGATGAGAAATGTTTTCTGTTCTCACCAGTCTGACGCAGGATCCGGCTTTGTAATAGCCATGTTTACCATGGAGCGCCTGTGCCTGGCCATTTATGTTATTAACATCCATTTGCCCCTATTAGGACACATTTCTACTTAGGAGTCTCATCATCAGAGGAGCAGCCTCTTTCTATGTCTGTCATTCTCTAGACAATCGGTGCTGATGACTTGTGAAAACACCAATGACTTAGCGCATTTTCTCCCTCTCGCTCTAAACCCTGGGCACGGTGCTCCAAAGAGGCCTTCAACACGACGAGGCTCCCAGCTCATCAGGCTTTTCACGATGAATCAGCCTCAGTTTTGAGCAATTTCCAGGAGAACATTCCATTCCAGCCTCCTCGAATTAACCGATGATTACAAACAGCACAATTCCTTTTGTGGATGTTGTCAGACATATCTCCTTGTTTTCAGTTAACAGAAAGAAAAACTGACAACCTCTGTAGGAAAATGTGCCAAATTCCCCAAAACTTGCTCAATCCTCTGGTGCAATTAAGTAGAGAGTCTTACACCCTGCCTAATGGGGCCTCCCCCGGGCAGTTTCACAGATTAGGCAGTTCTCTGCCAAAGAACCTTTCTCCCTGGCGAATGCACATGCTCCATCGAGGATGAGGTTTTCAAAGCTCTGCTTGAAATTTTTAAGAAAGTCATTTTTGCTACCTATAGACGCAATTCAAATCCACTAACAGAACTTACGATATTTGAAAATGCAAGCTGTAAAACCGTGGGCTTTTTCTCACTGTGGTAGAACTACTTGGGAAGGGCTCTGTATGTTTTTAAACAGAGATTTTTGAATAACCGCTGCAGAGAGCCATTGAGTACGTGGATGACCTAAATTCAGCATTTATCAAAACCCTTTCTGCCACTGAAACTCAACTTTCCTCCTCTCTCTCTCTCTGTCTCCCTCACACCCTGGACATGAGGACGTGAGTAATACTAAAGAAGAACAAGTGGTGATTAAATCAAGTCTCCAGACCCCACCAGCCAATCCCAGGCGCTCCCCACTGACAGAGCCCAGGTGACAATCCTAACAAGACCAAGGCCCTGAGCCAGGCCAGCAAAGGAGGACCCTCCTCTTCTGGGGCCTAAAATCACAGGGAACTCTATGAAAACTCAGGCATGGATTTCGCTTGTCACCATCTTTGTCCTTAGGAGAATGGAATTCTTTCTTTTCGTTCTTGGTTTTTAAAGAGCCAGCACCTCCTGGTGCAGGGCCTGCCCCTGACCCGGAGGCTGCCAGGGTGATGGCCTGCGGAAGCACCAGGCTGTCCTGTCTGTCACTCATGGGTGCACCGTGCATTTGCATAGGTGCTGCTGGGATGCATACAATGCAGGAGACAGTTCAAGCTTTTCTGAATTCAGTGACAGCTTTTGGTGATTATCAAGCATCGTCTTTGCAATTGATGGATGCTAAAAACACAGCTCTCGTCATGTGAGGATGCTCAGCGTGTTTGGCTTTGAAAGGGGGGCTCTTCTTACTTTAAAAAGCTGCAAAGTCCTGATGCCTTGGAGAGGGAGCCAGGCACCCCGCACAGCTCCCCTGCCCTCTGACCTCTGCGGTCTGGCTGGTGGTGGCTGGGACCTCTACACCCGGCATTGAAGTTTTATGAGGCTAAAAACCACTCTCTCCCAGCCATGTGGATATGACCACTTATAAGAACAGTTGACATTTTTAAAGGAATAAAACTATAAGATGTTCTCTATATGCACATAAAACAAGTGGCAGGTCAGGCTCTGTTAGTCTTCCTAGCGACTGTGAAGTTTGTTACTCAGATCTGTGCTCTCACGACCCCACTTTGCCGTCCTGGGAGTCCTGCCTTCATCGCCAGCATCCTGTATATGTCTTTGGGGGGTTATTTATTTATTTTTTGACAGGCAGAGTGGACAGTGAGAGAGAGAGACAGAGAGAAAGGTCTTCCTTTGCCATTGGTTCATCCTCCAATGGCTGCTGCGACCGGCGCACCGCGCTGATCCAAAGCCAGGAGCCAGGTCTCCTGGTCTCCCATGGGGTGCAGGGCCCAAGCACTTGGGCCATCCTCCACTGCACTCCCTGGCCACAGCAGAGAGCTGGCCTGGAAGAGGAGCAACCGGGACAGAATCCGGCGCCCCGACCGGGACTAGAACCCGGTGTGCCGGCGCCGCAAGGCAGAGGATTAGCCTAGTGAGCCGCGGCGCCGGCTTGGGGTTTATTAATGTTGGTATTTTCTCAGCGACGATAAGGTAGCTGCTGATGCCTCTCTTCATCGTTGATCCATTTCACTTGCTTGGTTTTATTTTGCTTTCCATGCCCTTGTCTGAGACCTAGCCTTGAACAGATCACTTTCCATGACCACAGTCTTCACACTCCGTTCGGAGCCACGTGGTCCTCTGCCGCCGGTGACCACCCGCAATTCATCAGTGGGAGTTGTAACTGCAAACACTCCCGCTGGTGCCTAAATAGTTGCTCCTCTTCTACGACAGCTTATTTCAAGAGAATGAAAATCTCCCAGTTGAATAGTGAGTTTATATGCTCACTGTGGGTTGTGCCTCTGTACTCTGCTTTGAGCATACTGGGTTTTCCTGGTCTTTCCACGGTCACATTTCCATCGCCACCCCCACCCACTCTAGCCACGCTGCCCAACCAATCAGAATGCCTCTTTCTGTCTATACAATCAATCAGAAAGCCTCCTCATACCCAGCCTTCATTAAGCACCTGTGAGGGAGGAAAGCCTCTCTCTTTTAAAGAAAACCCAGACACTTTAAGGTTTTAGTGCAGGAAAGAGACCCCGGGAGGGAAGGACCGACTGCAGGCCAGAGCTACAGCCTCTCTCTGGGGAAGGCACAGGAAGGAATTCTTAAGTCAAAGTGAAAGAGCCCTGGACAGCCTTCTCTGGGACACAGTCTCACTGCCACCACTCCCGGCTCAACTATGGACTCAAACTGCTTTTCCTGGATTATTTTAGGACAGCCGAGGCAGGCTGGGATTTTCATTATATTTGTTAAACACTAAGGGATAATAAAAAGGACACACACAAATAATGAATCAAAAACATTTTTCAGGGGCCAGCACGGTGGCGCACTAGGCTAATCCTCCGCCTGCGGCTCCGGCATCCCATGTGGGCACCGGGTTCTAGTCCCGGCTGCTCCTCTTCCAGTCCAGCTCTCTGCTGTGGCCCGGGAGTGCGGTGGAAGATGGCCCAAGTGCTTGGGCCCCTGCACCCGCGTGGGAGACCTGGAGGAAGCACCTGGCTCCTGGCTTCGGATCAGGGCAGCTCCGGCCATTTCAGCCATTTGGGGAGTGAATTAAGGGACAGAAGACCTTTCGCTGTCTCTCCCTCTCACTGTCTGTAACTCTACCTGTCAAATAAATAAATAAAATCTTAAAAAAAATTTTTTTCAAACTGAGAGTTCAAAGTACAGTGCGCTTAGCATCTCAACAGGTTTTTTTTTTTAAAGATTTATCTATTTATTTGAAAGAGTTGCAGAGAAGAGGGACACACACACACACACACACACACACAGATCTTCTATCTTCTGGCTCACTCCCCAAATGGCCGCAACTGCCAGGGCTGGGCCAGATTGGAACCAGGAGCCAGGGGCTTCTTTCAGGTCTCCCACGTGAACATCAGGGGCCCAGGAATCCGGCCATGTTCCACTGCTTTCTCGGGCGCATTAAAAGGAAGCTGGATGGGAAGTGGAGCAGCTGGGACTTGAACCACCACCCATACGTGATTGGAGTCGCAGGCGGAGGCTTTACCCGCTGTGCCACACGCTGGCCCCGTGTCACCACTGTTTTCTTGAGCCTGGCCCTTTCCCTACACTAACCCATGAGAAGTCCAACTCGAAATGTCCCTGGCAGGAGTGGCTTACTTCCCCGCTTCCAGCCTGCCTTTCTCCCTCTAAACAGGGAAGCTACAAGAAGCTAGAAGTGCTAACCAAAGTCACCACTAATTCAGCAAACAGTTCTGGCCCCTCGTTTCTGGGCTAGACACAGAGGTGCCAAGGGTGGTGTGACACCACCCTACACTCCAGGTTGGTACTCCCTAGAGGGGGAAGCGACCAGCAGCCGTCAATCACGCTGCAGGACTGTGAGTGATGAGACGGGGACAGGCCAGGAGCATGCTCTGTAAATCAGACTGAGAGGTCAAGGAAGAGGTCCTGGAGTCCATCACACTTGAGGTGAAATGTGCAAGATAAGTGTGATTAGTGGGATTGTAAAAGGACATCGAGGAAGAAGGTCACGGCAGGCAGCGGGCCTGCGTGTGCAAGGAGGTGCAGTTGCATTGCCCTTTGGGAATCTTGCAGGCTCTGACGGGTTGGAGCCAAGGTGTGGGGAAGAAACTCAGGAGAAGCGGCCAGAAGAGGGTCAGAGGACAGGCTCACGGCAGGGTTTGTGTACCAAACTTTACCCCGACAGTGAGGAATTCCAAGCACGGCACTGATATGATTAGATCTGTGATGTCTAAACTCTGACAGCAAGAGAAAGGCTCAGAATGAAGTCTGGGATCTATTACAAAAATGCGTATAATAAACGACAAGGCGGTAAGCTAAGGTAGAGCCCACGGAGTTTTGCAATGACAGTGGGAAAGAGAAAAGCAAGAAATATCTGGAACACTGCCCACCTTTGTGGCTCAAACAGTTGGCTAAAAAGTAGCAGCTGATGGAGTTGAGTTCCTACTGTGTACCACATTCAGTGCTGTGTGTGCTCTCATTCCTCATTCAACCATTCCTCGTGAGAGCCTATGATGTGCCTGGCCTGGTCCTAGCTACTGCGGACAGGGCACTGAAGATAAAAACACTACACCCTCTGCCTACATGGAGTGTTCTGGAAAGCATAAGTAATCGGGAAGAAATTAAGCCAGGGAAGGCAGAGGGTCAGCAGGAGTGGGGAGAATTTGGAATTTTTTAAAGATGTATTTATTTATTTATTTGAGAGGTGGACAGAGAGAGGGAGAGGTCTTCCATCCATGGGTTCATGCCCCAAATGATCTCAATGGCTGGAGCTGGGCCAATACAAAGCTAGGAGCCAGGAGCTTCTTTGGGGTCTTCCACACAGGTGCAGGGATCCAAGGACTTGGGCCATCTTCTACTGCTTTCCCAGGCCACAGCAGAGAGCTGGATCGGAAGTGGAACAGCCAGGACAAGAGAACCAACAACCACATGGGATGTCAGAGGCTTAGCCCACGACACCACAGCGCTGGCCCCACTTGGAATTTTAAATAGGCTGGCAGGGAAGACTTCACTAAGAGAAGACTGAGATGTGAGGCAAACAGCACTTGGGGGCAGGCATTCTGAGGCCCTGAGGTGAGGTGAGGTGAGCCTCTGACCCAGCAGGGCGGCAGGTGGCGTGAAGCAGAGCAAAGCAGAAGGGTGTGGTCCGAGGTGAGGGGAAGCCTGTGTCGAGACAACGTGCGGCTCCAGCTCTCACTCTATGGGAAACAGGAAGCTGGTGCTGGGTTTTGAGCAAAGTAGCAAAGTGATCTGACTTGCATTGGCACAAGATCATCCTGGCTCCTGTGTTGGAACCTGACAGAAGGGGGCCAAAACCAGATCTAGGAGACCAGCTTGGAGGCCTCTCCAGCAGCACAGACGCGAGAGCCCAGAGATCAGGATGAAGGCAGGGGTAGCTGTGAGAAGCTGACTTCTGGGTACGCTGTGAAAGTACCAACCGGATAATGTTTCAGATGTGCATGTAAGAAAAGATACCAAGAAGGTCAGCCATGGAGTTGCCATTCACAAGAGAAGTCTGCAAGAGGAGCAAACTGGGGCTGGGGAAAATACGACAGGCTTGGCTGTGACAGGTTCCTTCTGAGATGCCCATTAGGTACCCGAGGGAAATGTTAAAGAAAGAAATTGAATACAGAAGTCAGGCCTTCCGGAGAGAGATCTGAGCTGAAGCCACGAATCGGAGACCCCAGCTTGGAGATGGCACTTGAAGCCATGATACTGGAGAAGGCATTATCAGATGTCCCATCTACACCAGTGAGTGAGAGGGATGGGGGCAGGGAGGTAGGTCCTAGTGAAAACCAGCAGTCCCCTGCCACTCACTCGCTTCAAGAGAGACCGTTACGGGAGACTGACTTCCTCTGACTGACAAAGAAGGCTTGGCAGGATTTAGGGTTCGAGGTCTTCACTTTCATCAGAAACCGCCTGTATGTCCTCACCCCAATTCTAGGATCCCCCTTGTTCCCATTCTATGTCCTGACTTCTGCATAAGATCCTTCCAGGTTATGAATTTTTGTGGTTACAGCTTTTTAAAGATGGGTCACATACCACATAATCTATCCATTTAAAGTGTACAATTCAATCATTTTTCTTATATTCACAGATGTAAGTTCTTTTTGCCTTTTTTCTCTTTTAGTTGACACATGACTGTTTATATGTATGGGATACGGTGCGATATTTCAATACACAGATACAACGTGTGATGATCAGGTCAGAGTAGGTGGCGTATCAGATGTAAATTCCTTTTGCATGGCAATTCAGCCATCTTCCAGATTGGACCCTAGGTCTGGAGTTCAGAAATCTTGGTCCTGCATCTACGGAAGTTGATGGTTTCTTTCAGGGCAGCCATAGAAGCGTTCACACTCAAGCTCTCTGGTGTGCTTAAAAGCAACCAAGTTCTTGAACAGTTTTATTTGCACCAAATTCATACATGGCACCAGCCATTTGGCACTCAGTGCCTTACTTTCTCTAACTTCACTGCAGATGACGACTTAAGTCATTTCACTGCTGTGTTCCATGGACTACCATGCCCAGTTTATCATTGGCAAGGGGGTCTTTGACGCCTTTACATCTAGTTGGATCAGTGAATCAGTCCCAGATTCCCGTCCTTGAGACTTTCCCCTGGAGTGAGCTTTAGTGTAAGTAACTACATGTATCAGTCATGGGAAGAGACACTGTGGGTGTGTGGGGTAAGGAATTTACCACAGGTGGTTAGAGAATGTGGAAGTTCTCTTCTGATTGATGTGATTTTCCTACTGAGACTGAAACCAGCATCATGAGCAGAGAGCAAGTATGAAGCTGGGATTATTAAAAGTCTGGGGGGAAAAGGGGAGTTTGAAACAGTTGTGGAAGATAATATTTTTCAAAGCTGTCCAAAACAATATATATCCCGTTCCACCTGCTCTTCTGACCAAGGTTGTTGACATATCTCCATTAAGAGGTCTCTGTTGCCTTCCCTGGATCCCAGGAGGCGCTTTGTAATGGCTTCAAATAGAATGCAGAGAAGTAAGCTGTGTGATCTCCAAGGTCGGGGCACAACAGGCGATACAGCTCCCACCCGGCTTGCTCGTTCTCCCTCTCAGAACATACGCCTTGGAGCACTGAGTCACTGTGTAGGAAGCCAGCTCCACTGAGGCTGCCATGCTGGAGAGGCCACATGCATCATGCACAGATACAGAGAGAGGTGCAAGAGACCCTGAAGCTTCTCCTGCATCTAACTTTTGGAGTCTTGCAGCTAAACATGAGGAGGAGTGACTCTCAGATGGTTCCAGGCCCAGCTTCGAGCCACATAGCTGATGCTAAGTGGAACAGAGCCAAGCTATCCCCACTGAGTTGTGCCTAACTTGCAGATTCATGAGTAAAATAAATATTGGTGTTGTTTTAAGTCACTAAATCTTGGATAGTCTGTGATGCAGACAACATAATTGGATCACTAGATACCCAGGATGCCTTCAGTTGAACCTGTGGGTTTGAATTAATTGACCAAGTGTGTATGGTTTATATCAAAGAGGTCTGAAGAACATTTAAAAAATGTGTACAAGCTGATCAACTTCTTGTCCCGGGGCCTCAGAACTGGGGCGGGAGAAGATCGAGGGAAGTACTCTTCAGAATTCACATTTTGGAGTAGTTCCAGAGGTAACTGATGTGAACTCCCAAGTTGAGAAGAACTGGCAAAAGTAAGAAACACAGAAGGCTGAGGATCAAGTTCCATGGCAACTGGTATTTAAGAGTGAAGTGAGCACAGAGTGTGCTCTGGAGACAATGCTTCTCAAACGTCTTTAAAAACAGCGTGATTGAAGTACAGCTTATATGTCATAAAATTCACACATTGGGAGTATATAATTCCATGTATTTTAGCAAATTTGCCCAATGATCACTGAAATTTTAAGACATTGTGGTCCCTTGTGCCTCTTTGTGGCGAATCCCTGATCCCACCACAAGCCCTAGGCAACTACTAATCTACCTTCAGTCTCTGCAAATTCACCTTCTCTGTAAACTCACCTCAGACATATGGGACCATGCAATGTGAAGACTTTCACAGAGCACGTTTCTGAGGTTCTAGCATGCTGTAGCATGGATTGACAGTTTGCTCCTTTCTCATTTCTGACCAGTATTCCATTGTGTGGATAAATCACACTTTGTTTCATAAACAACTGAACTGCATAATGCTGCAATGGACAATCATGTGCCTATCTTCATATGGACATTCATTTCTTGTTTCTCTTTGGTAGAATTCCTGGAAGGCAATTTCAGAGTCTTGTGGAAGGCAAAATTTCTTCAGAAACTGGCAAATTATATTGCAAAGTGGCAATACCATGTTACATTCCCACCAGCACAGATAGCTGGCATTGTGTATAGTTTTGATTATTGCTTTTCAAAAGAGTGTGTAAAAGTGTCTCATTGTGTTTAATTTACATTTACCTAATGACTAATTACATTGGGCATGTTTTCATGCACTTATTATCCATTCACATATCTTCTTTAATGAAATGTATACTCAAATCTTTGCCCACTTTTAAATTGGGTCATTTGTCTTCTTATCATTGAGTTTACATATTTTTGTCTTCATTTTCTTAATCATGGCTTTTGATGTGCAGATGTGCAGAAGTTTTTACTATTGATGAAGTCCAGCTTTTTTTTCAGGCTTTTTGTCTTGTTGTGCTTTGCTTCTATCCTATCTTCTTAGAAGATTTTTCTCTTTTATTTTCTCCTAGAGTTTGATAGCCTTGGGTGTCCACATTTATGTCTGTGATCTGTTTCTAGTTAACTTTTGTGTGTTTCTCTAACTTTAAATACAAATCACCTAGGGACCTTGTTAAATCCATATCCTTCAAAAATGTGTATTCTGTTTCAGTAAATCCAGAGTGCACAGAAGATTCACATTTCTAAAGTGCTCTGGGGTGATGTTGATACTGTAGGTCCACAGATCACACAGAGTAGCAGGGTTTGGGAAGATGTTATAGATTTAATTACCAGAAATGTCAAAGTGAAATGAGTAGAGTGATGTCACAGAACCAGAGGGAGCAAAGCATTTTCAAAATCAGGAATTGGGGGCAGGTGTTTGGTGATGTGGTTAAGACACCACTGGGGACGCATGCATCCCATATCACAGTGCCTGGGGCACAGTACTGGCTCCGCTCCCAATTCTAGTTTCTGGCTCATGTGCACTCTTGGAGGCATCAGGTAATGGCTCGAGTATTTGGGTCCCTGCCATCCATGTGGGAGGCCTGGATTGAGTTCTGGGCTTCTGGGTTCAGGTTGTTGTAGGCATTTGAGGAATGAACCAATGGGTGAGAGATCTCTGTCCATCTGCCTTTCTTTCTGTTTCTCTGCTTGTCAAGAAAATGAAAACAAATAACAAAAAACTGTAGGAATTGGATAAATTAGTCAAATATTAATGACAGGTTAGTTAAGGATGGGGGCCAGGAAGAAGCATGGGTCTTAGTGAAAGCTGTTTCCAGGGAGTGATGTTAAAAGTGATATCCCAGAGGGATGAAAGCCCAACTGTGGGGAGTCGAGGAATAAATTCAATTAAAGCTAAATTAGAGATTCCCAGTGTAGATTCCAAGTATCTAATGCTTTTTAAAAATGTGAGGGATAAGTACAGCCTATATTCACCTGTTATTCAGTCCCACATGAAGTTGCAGTCAAAGAAATAATAGAATGGCAACCAAAAAATAACTAAGTAGCTGAGATATTACTGAGGACTCTCAGTAAAATTCCAAGGGAGATTACAGACAAAACACATGCCATACTTCTTGAAAATACAGTTCCTCATCGAACTTGTTGAAATAACCTCTTCAGAATCACCAGTCTCTCCGAGCTGTCCGTTCATCTTTGATGCAATTATTTTTCACGTGAATCGTGCAGCCACCCTGACTTCCTGCTGTCTTCCCCTTTACCCATTGCCCAGCCCAAGGAAAGAAGACGAGCAGAACCCCCCGCCTACAGAAGGGGGGTGGGGAGGGCTGCCACGACACCAACAGGATTCTCATCGGAGTGAGTCTGTGGATACTCACCTGCTCATATTTTTGCTTCTGCCCATAGGATAGCAATCAGAGAGAGTTGTAGATACTGGGGTGACAGGGATTTTTTGAGGAGAAAAATATGAACATATTTACACCCTGTAGGAAAAGAGCCAACAGAACAGGACACTCTGACGACGAGTAAAGAAATCTGGGACGCCTGATGGAGTAAGGTCACGGAGGTGATGTTGGGTTAAGGCACACAGCACAGGTGGGGTGGGATCTGTGAAAGAGAGGGGCACCTGGCACACAGAAAAGGGGAACTTTAGAAGGAAGGAAAAAATGGCATCTCCCACAGAGGGAGTGTTGCACCTGAGCGAGTGTAAACAAAGGAGCATCACACATTAATAAAATCTGACGGTCCTTTATTGCCGGCGGTGGAGAGTGGGCTCATGCCCTAAAGAACTCTCAGCCCCGAAGTCCAAAGCAACAGTTTATAAAGACAAAAACCAAAAATCGGGAGGGGAATACATGGTTGGTAGGATCCGGGGGGAATACATGGTTACCAGGGTCAAGCTGACCTAAAACCTATGCGAAACTAGTATCAATTATAATCTTGACAATACCAGTTACAATCTTAACAATTCCACTTATAATCCTGACATTAATGCAGGTATTTGTTTTAATCATATGTAGGACATAGACAAATTACATTTTTATCTTTAACGCAGGTGCCGCCTATCCACTTCCAAGCTTGAGCGATCATGCTAGGGGGGTTGCTATGCTCTGCCAAGTGTGATGTAGTGACTGCTATTGTCCGACTTTTTTAGATCATGGTTTCAGATCAGAGTCTCACGGTGGGGGCGGGGGTACCATCCCAGAATGGAGTCTCAGGTTCTTCAAAATGGAGTCCCTACTGTCAAGGTGGTACTTCAGGAGTTAGGGAGGAGCAAGGGGTGGTGCAGGCTGAACCCTCCACTGCTTTGCTTCCCCCAGGGAGGCAAGCAGCAAGGTGGTCGAGGAAGACAGAGGCAGGCGGAGGGCGTGTTTAAGGAAAACACTGATCGTATGCGCAGGTGCCCAGCACGTGGGGAAAGAGGTGGGCACGTGGAAGGATTTCCGGGCAGCGCATCCCCCTAGGAGGCTGGGAAGCACGCTTGCAGGCAGGTCCAGTTTTCTTAGCTACACACGCCGACCTGAGGGTGGAGATCCCGTGGCTGAGCTGACGGGGCTACAGTGCTGTAGGGTAGATGGCAAGAAAGGCAGTGGGGTAAGAAGGGAACAGGACCACGAGAGAGCAGCCTGCTTAGCGTATGACGCCCATGCTAAGAAAGGGAGCTACGCTGCAGGAGAGGCTTGGGGGCCTGGTGAGTGGGTCTAGGCTCAGAGACTGCGCTGGAGCTGAACGGGTGCTCAGGGGGGTGAAGGGGCTGCAAAGGTGGGACGCTGTGCTCAGAAGGAACCTGGCTATTGAGCTTCTGGGAGGGAGCAGCTCTGGGCATTAGATCCAGGCCAGGGGAGTGAAGACAAGCAGAGGTGAGGACATGAAACAGTGGGGGGAGGGCACGAAAGACACGGTTCCTTGTTTTTCTTTTTAATATTTGTTTGTTTATTTGAAAGGCAGAATGACAGAGAAAGAGAGATCTTCCATCCACTGGCTCATGCCTAAATGGCTGTAACACCTGGAGGTAGGCCAGGAAGAAGCCAGGAGCCTAGAACTTCACCCAGGTCTCCCATGTGGGGGGGCAGCGGCCCAAGCACTTGGGCCATCTGCTGCTGCTTTCCCAGGCACATTAGCAGGGAGCTGGATCGGAAGCAGAGCAGCTGGGACTCCAACCAGTGCTGATATGGGATGGCAGCATTGCAGGCAGGGGCTCAACCCACTGCACACAACGCCAGCCCCCCAGAGGGGATTTCTACATTACAGCGTCTGTCTAGCTTCTGTGCTGGAGACGAGGCATTAAGTGAGAACACTGTGGTCACCTCCTAAAGGCGCAATCACAAACCAGCAAAGGACGAAGGGTGGGTAGGTCTCCAGACGGGGTTAGGGAAGAAAAGCTGCGAGACAGTCACCCTGGTCCAGGGGGAATGAGTTGTCTGCCCCTGGTCATTTGTCACTGTGAAAAGGACGGATTGCCAAAGGCCCAGGGAGGAAGGGAACGCCCATTCCTGAGGGCCTCCTGGCCGCCCAGCCAGCCCGCAGGTCTCTTCACACAACCCATTTCACAGATGCAGACTGGAGCCTGTGGGTGGGTAATAACTTGCACGAGGACACAGCAGCCAGGAAGCCAGCGAGCCCAGGTCCTTTGCATCTTTCCTTGTTGTCTGCTGAGTGAAAGCAGGGCTCTGAGCTAGGTCCACTCCAGATCCAAACGTGACCTTCGCAAGGTGCTCTCTCTCTCTCTCCTATGTGTACTCATTGGCCCATGTCTCTGGGAGGGGGAGGGGCGGGGATCACACAGACACAGAAGAGCAGCCTGAAAATTAATTTCCAAAAGTCCTCAGGCTCTTGGCTTGTGTTTATCAAGCACTGCAAAGCAAGGACACGGCTTTGGGAAACACTTCTTAAAAATCCTTCCTTCTCTCCTCTCCTTTCCTTGGCTCCTCGGTCTGCTCTGTCTTGCCAACTCTGGAAGAAACACTGTCCCAGCCTCACCCTCCCTCCCAGCCCCGCCCCCCAGTACCGACCCTGACCTTTCTTGCTGTGTCCTGGGCGACACAGCCTCCTTGTGGGCAGGGGAGAGGACAGTTCAGAGACGGACACATGTCAATCCACGAGAAGTGTTCTCCTTGAGGAGGTTTTTTGTTTTTTTGTTTGTTTGTTTGTTTTTTTGACAGGCAGAGTGGACAGTGAGAGAGAGAGAGACAGAGAGAAAGGTCTTCCTTTGCCGTTGGTTCACCCTCCAATGGCCGCCGTGGCTGGCGCGCTGCGGCTGGCGCACCGCACTGATCTGAAGCCAGGAGCCAGGTGCTTCTCCTGGTCTCCCATGGGGTGCAGGGCCCAAGCACTTGGGCCATCCTCCACTGCACTTCCTGGCCACAGCAGAGGGCTGGCCTGGAAGAGGGGCAACTGGGACAGAATCCGGCGCCCAGACTGGGACTAGAACCCGGTGTGCCAGCGCCGCAAGGCGGAGGATTAGCCTAGTGAGCCGCGGCGCTGGCCAGAGGGTCTTTGAGATTAAGAAACTGAGGCCGGAGTGGGTAGCCTGCCCACGGTTGTGCAGCTGGTTTGAGGGAGATAACTATGCGCCACCTTGAACTTCTGGAGCCTCACCTTACACTGTGTAGCTGACACAGTATAATTTACTGGTTCGTTTTAGCCTGCGCTGTGTTATTCTTGTTTTGTTCTCTGGCTGTTTTGTGCTCAATTGGAGTAGCTTTCCTTAGCCTTGAGTTTCTGGTATAATTATTCCACTGCTGTCTCCCTTAATTACATGGCCGGCGTCCTTCAACTCTTTATTTTCATTTGTCGATATCGATTATGCTAAGCACCCTCTAATCCTTGTTTGGAAGGAAGTGGAGCATAAGCATGGAAGAGAAGAAAACAGCAGCTTCATGAGTGCTTCTGACACCTCCCTGACCGGATCGGGAGCGCCTTGAAGCCAGGAATCGTGTCTTGGACTTTATGTATTCACAGTCCCCAGTGCACACAGAAGGTTCCACAAACCCTTGCTCCATAATTTTTTTTTTTTTTTTGGACAGGCAGAGTGGACAGTGAGAGAGAGAGACAGAGAGAAAGGTCTTCCTTTTGCCGTTGGTTCACCCTCCAATGGCTGCTGCGGCTGGCGCACTGCGGCCGGCGCACCGCGCTGATCCGAAGGCAGGAGCCAGGTACTTATCCTGGTCTCCCGTGGGTTGCAGGGCCCAAGCACTTGGGCCATCCTCCACTGCACTCCCTGGCCACAGCAGAGAGCTGGCCTGGAAGAGGGGCAGCCGGGACAGAAGCCGGCACCCCGACCAGGACTAGAACCCGGTGTGCCGGCACTGCAAGGCAGAGGATTAGCCTAGTGAGCCGCGGCACCGGCTTCCATAAATATTTTTGAATTGAGGGAGGAGGGTGGAGCCAGCGCTCACTGACTGCCTTCTTCCGTGAAATTCTTTGCAAACAGTATTTCAGTTCATCCACACGAGAAATGCAGCGTTCATACTCTTGCTTCCGCACTCGTGACCAATTTGTCCCAGATGGCCCGGGGCTTAGCCATCTTTTGCACAAACTGTGCCCCAGGCAAACCTGGGAGGGTTGATCATCTTCTACATTCTAGAGATGTGGCCACTGAATCTCAGAGATTAGTCACCTTCTACCACTTGTCTTACAGACTCAGGTTCAAATCCAAGTATGGAACAATCGGACCTGTTGGAGTACAAGAGCATGAGAGTGGAGTTGTCCAGGGCACCCTGATAAAGGGCTCCGGCCAGTGGCCTCTGGGTGCAGTTGTAGTCCCATGAGAAGTAACTACAGATGCCTACCAAAGAGGGTGGGAAGGTTTAAGGAGCTGCAGGTGGCAGGCCAGGGAGCTGGTTGGAGGATTAACCCCAGGGAGTCAGGCATGGCATCGAGATGGTGCCGAAGGGCAACGGGGTGGGGCAAGCTGGGGAGGACTCCTCTCACCCCACTGGGGCTGCCTGGAACGGATGGATGGTTTGCCTGCCTGCTAATTCCATCACAGACTTGATTCGCACTGGCTATATCAGCTGACACTAAGCTCTCCACTTACCCAGTAACAAATGAGTAATTCAGACCTGATCATCATTCCACGCTTACCACTCACACACAGATATTTATAGAAATGAATCATGTGGCATGAAGGTCCCAGCTGGGAGAGGGGAGACATCAACTCCCCTAGTCCTCCCCCTTCCCCCAAGCAGACAAGCACTCAGGCTTGAAGGAGACCTGCTAACGACTTGGTGCCATCAAATTAAGGACCAGACTTATTTATTTATTTATTTTGGCAACAAGATAATTTAGAGGCTCTCTAGAAATCTTTCTTGTGTTCTTCCTACTTTTTTTTTTTTTTTAGATTTATTTACTTATTTGAAAGGCAGAGTTAGAGAGAGAGAGAGAGAGAGAGGCAGAGAGAGGGAGATCTTCCATCCACTTGTTCACTTCCCAGATGGCAGCAACAACCAGGGCTATGTCAGGTGGAAGCCAGGAGCCAGGAGCCAGGAGCCAGGAGTTTCTTCTGGGTCTCCCAAGTGGGTGACAGGGACTCAAGCACGTGGGCCATCCTCCGCTGCCTTCCCAGGCCATTAGCAAGGAGCTGGGTGGGAGGGGCTGAAGGTCTTGGTCTGACGATGTGGTAGAGGCCACATCCAGGGGGCCCCTGATCTGTGCCATGCGCTGAGCCTGCAGCTGGGCACCCCAAGCTGAATGGTGAGGTCCCTGTGCTCACACTACTCTCGGGATAGTAGGGTACCCACAGCCTGAAGGCACTTTTGGAGAAAAATACATCATTATGGTTTATGTTGCTGATATGATTAAAGAGCCATGTTATATCCTTCCAAAGGCCCAGAATGATAGTAACACAGAGCGACACAAAGCCACGCTAACCATCAGTTAAGAGACGTATTTCCAGAATAAAAAATGATGGGGAAAATTTTTTATTATGTCATTGTGTGGGTAAGAACAGTGACCCAGTTACTTTCCAGATTCCTTTTGAAAAATAATTTTATCCAAACACACCAGATTTCAACTTCTGTCATTACACTCTATGGTTTATTAGCTAGTCAATCCTGTAATTCTCCATCTCAAGCTGTACAACCGCTGATTTTAGGGTCTAGAGTTTCCCTGACAGAATTTCATAAATCAGATTTATATAGAGTCATATAATTCAGATTACATTTATATTCTTATTGTAAGCGAAATTCATATCCAGTGAAAGCTTTCAATTTTTAAAGGGCTGGCTGGCTCACCTGATTTGGGAAAAATGAACTCTCCCAGCAAATTGCTTTGATTTGCACCTCTTTCAGCAATCAGAACTCTAAAAGCCAATTTATTGGTCTGGATTTGAGAGCGTGCTCCTTTTAATTAGGTGTATAAATCCCCTTACCTCATTTTCCATTACAGCTGTGTGTGGACTCAACCTTGCTCTGTTAAAGTACAGAATAGATCATGTATTTCACCAGCAGTAAATCCATCCCTGGAGGGTTATCACATGGCCTTGACCTGCCAATGGTGGTCAGAAGATCAATGACTTAAATACTCTCTAACATGGAAGAGATTTAGTGACTAATTTTCTGAGACAGCGTAGATTTATTTTAGAAAATAGTAGTATTACAGTGAACTTCCCAAAAGAGGTTTTTAAAAAATTTTAAATGTCCCAGAGAAAGAAAAATTTATTTCAGAAATGATATAAAGGACAGTGTGGAAGGTGAGAAGAGGTGCGATAAGCTTGTTCCTTTCCTATCAGCTCTAACTTCTATCAGATGTCTTCAGCTTACTTCATTTAAGCTAGAAAATGGTTTTTTAAGTTTCAGGGTTTGAGAATGATTCTTCAAGGAATCAGGGGCCACTGGGACCTCCTAGAACTTGCATGGAATAAGCCTCTGATCTGCTATGTGAACTTCTTCAGGGCCACAGAGTGAACAGCAGACCTACGCTGAAAGGTGCCATGCATGGAGGCAAAACTGCTTTGAGCATTTCAGTGAGTACAGAAAAGAGGAAACGTGACCCTGTGAACAGTAATCCCTCAAGGAATCCTGCCTCTGTCCCCAGGAGCTCTGTGCGGAGGGAGAAGGCAAAGCCAAGCGCACAAGGATGATTTCCTCCTTCCACGTCCCAGCCCTTCAGCCACCTTCTGTCCTCACAATGGGTTACAGCTCTCTGCAGCTTAGCAGATGTGTGCCCAGAGCAAGGAGTGATTCTTGAAGACTGGGCAACGGTGACTCAGGCTCAATGGGACATTCAACAGTGATATAAGATGCAAGAGGTACACTGAATGGCTCCAAAACGTCCATGTAAGTTTAAAGGAGAACATTTCACTTTTCACAAACCACCCACTTGACACCACTGAACCCTAACGTCTGTCAGTGATCACCTCTTCAAGTCAAGCCATACCGGCTTTAGCTTAGGGAGCTGGTGTTAACCAAGGCCAAGACTGTAGGTTCACAGAGAACATTGGCCAATAGCTGTTCCATGCATGCTAATTTCAGGGTGGGTTGTGCGGCTCAGCACAGCCACTGGAGGACTGAAAACTGGGTCGGGTGCTGTGGCGTGGTAGGCTAAGCCTCTGCCTGCGGCACCTGGCATCCCATATGGGTGGTGGTTCGTGTCCTGGCTGCTCCTCTTCTGATCCAGCTCCCTGATAATGGCCTGGGAAAGCAGTGGAAGACAGCTCAAGTGCTTGGGCCACTGCACCTGCATGGGAGACCTGGAAAAAGCTCCTGGCTCCTGGCTTTGGATCAGCTTAGCCCCGGGTTGTTGAGGCCATTTGGGGAGTGAACCAGGAGATGGAAGACCTTTCTCTCTGTATCTCCCTCTCTCTATATGTAGCTCTACTTCTCAAATAATAAATAAAATCTTAAAAAAAAAATGAATGAATGAATGAATGAAAACTGTTCCAGGAGTGGGCATTTGGTGCAATGGCTAAGACACTGCTTGGACGCCCACAACCCAAATCCAGTGCCTAGGTTCATGTCCCAGCTCCACTTTCGAATCCGACTTCCTGCTAATGTACACCCTAGAAGGCAGCAGGTGATGGCCCAGGTAACTGGGTCCCTTCCACCCATACTGGAGACCTGGATGGAGTTCTGAGTTCCTGGCTCCAACCTGGCCCCAACCTCAGTCCTTGAGAACATTTTGGAAGTGAATCAGTGGATGGAATATCTATCTTGTATCCCTGCCTTTCAAATAAAATGAAAAATAAATAATAAATAATAAGTACAAGGGAAAAACACTCCTGTTTAAAGGGATGGGAAGGTGGAGAGTATCTGATATTACTGTAGACCTGCTGTGCTAGGCACTTTCCACATCTCTTTTAATGTCAGCATCAACGGGGTTTGTTCCAAATAAAATGGACAGAAAATCGTCTGTACAGGCTATAAGAGGTTTTTAAAATGCTATATGCAGGGGCCAGCGCTGTGGCATAGCAGGTAAAGCCACCACCTGCAGTGCCAGTATCCCATATGGGCACTGGTTTGTGTCCTGGCTGCTCTACTTCCAATCCAGCTCTCTGCTATGGCCTGGGAAAACTCTGGAAGATGGCCCGAGTCCTTGGGCCCCTGCACCCCAGTGGGAGACCCGGAAGAAGCTCCTGGCTCCTGGCTTCGGGTTGGCACAGCTCTGGCTGTTGTGATCATCTGGGGAGTAAACGAGCAGATAGAAGACCTCTCTGTCTCTCTCTCTGCCTCTGCCTCTCTGTAACTCTACCTCTCAAATAAAATAAATAAATATTTTTTAAAAAGTACTGAATTCTACGCAGCATATACTATTTTTCCCCATAAACCTTGTAATGTTTTCCTGCAGAGGAAATCTGTCCTTCCGATGTTTTATGCCCTTGCGCCTCCTTGGCATCACTGCTCTTGCGCTCAGGGGCCATGGTTAAGTAAAATAAAGGTTACTGGACACGAGCACTGTGATGACGCCATGGTGGACCTGATAACCCAGACTGCTACTGAGTGGCTAAGGAGCAGGCAGCATATACACCATGGATACACTGGACAAGGGGGTGGTTCATGTCCTGGGCAGTCAGGAGCTGCTTGCCAAGAGATTCCATCAAGCCACTGAGAACGGCACACAATTCAAAGCTTATGAGCTGTTTATTTCTGGAATTTTCCACGTAATATTTTCAGACGACCATGAGTAACTGAAACCATGGGAATTGAAATCTGAGGTTACTACTGTATGTGACTCATCCTGCCTGTATCACTCATAGTTGAAAATCCAGGACTTTGCACAGGATCTCATTTTTTATAGTAGTTGCTCAACAAATATTTTTGAATGAATGCATTTTATAATCTATTCCTCCTTCAGAAAAACAAAATCCTATATTTTACTATATAGTACCCAAACAGCTAATCATTATGATGGAAATCAAATTTTTAAAAATGGAAATTTTGAATAAGTTTTTCCACATTATACCTATCACACCTTTTGCCATCTCTTCTGAGTGCTATGTCTCACTTGTCAGACGGGACCAAGTCTGAAGTCTAAAAATGACAGGAAGATCACAAGGAAATGATCCCAGATGTACACAGGAACTCTGTACAGAGTGTGGTTATTCACATAGTCAAAGAGTAGAAGGGGCCAGCCCTGTGGTGTAGTGGGTACAGCTGCCACCTGCAGTGTCAGCATCCCATAAGGGTGCCGGTTCAAGTCCCGGCTATTCTACTTCCAACCCACCTCTCTGCTGTGGCCTGGGAAAGCAGCAGAAGATGGCCAAGTCCTTGGGCCCCTGCACCCGCATGGGAGACCCAGAAGAGAATCCTGGCTCCTGGCTTTGGACCAGCCCAGCTCTGGCCATTGAGGCCATTTGGGGAGTGAACCAGCAGATGGAAGACCTTTCTCTCTCTCTCTTTCTCTTTCTCTCTCTCTCTCTTTCTCTCACTCCCTCTTTCTCTGTAACTCTTTCAAATAAAAAATCTTTTAAATTTTTTTTTTAAAAGAAACAATATTTTGATAACAGAACAATGGAGACACAAAAGAGTTTACTTCTTGCTGGTGCCATGATCTGCTATAGGGAAATAGCAGGAGATATTTTTATGCCAGAGAATCATTCCTTTTGCTAAATATTTGTTTAGGATTCTCCCCCCGACTAGGTTCATGACCAATATACTTGCCCACTTTTCTGATTCGACTCAATATTTTGTCCTTGTCATTTTCCCCATTAGCCCAGGCTGTGGCTGTTCTCTCCACATTCTGTGGGAAAGGTTTCAAAAGTAAAACGCTCCTGCAAATAGCATCATTCATTCACTCGCCAATCGCTGTGCACTGACTGGGGCCCAGGAACTGGACAGCATGAGAGGAAGGTGCCCTTCAGTCTGAGGTCTCTATCTCCATCTTGAAAAGCCAGCTCTTTATTTCTTCCCAGGGGCTCCCACTTCTGCAAAGGTGCCAGCAGAGCTTCAGTCAAAAAGAAAAGGCTCGGCTCAGATGACAATTCACTGAGTCAAAAAGCTGAGCACGGCCCTGCGGGCAGCTGGAGTCTGCCTGGGGACAGCCCTGCCTGTGCCAAGTCCTGCTCAGCTCAGAGGGCTGCCGGCCAGGAACTCCTGGAGCGAGTCCACAGGGCAGGCACACTCTGCTGGGGAGCAAAGGAGGAGGGGAGGGAGGAGGGCAAGGCTGAGTGTTACATACGAAGGGAATATCATTGTTTTTATTTGACAGGTAGAGTTATAGACAGTGAGAGAGAGAGACAGAGAGAAAGGTCTTCCCTCCGTTGACTCACTCCCCAAATGGCCGCTTTACCCACTATGCCACAGTGCCAGCCCCAGGAAATATCATTTTAACACAATACTGCAGGGCTGCCTGCAATGCCAGCACCTCATGTGAGCACCAGTTCAAATCCAGCTGCTCCACTTCCCATCCAGCTCCCTGCTAATGCACCTGAGAAAGCAGCGGAAGATGGCCCAAGTGTTTGGGCCCCTGCCACCCAAGTAGGAGACCAGGATGGAGTCCCAGGCTCCTGAGTTCAGCCTGGGCCAGCACTGGCTGTTTTGGTCATCTGGGGGAGTGAACTAAGAAATGGAAGATCTCTCTCTCTCTCTCTCTCTCTCTCTCTCTCTCTCTGACTCCATCTCTAAGTGTCACTCTGCATTTCAAATAAATCTATCAAACTTAACCAAAAACAAAACAAAACAAAACAAAACAAAACACTCCTCCAGTTTCTGGTCCAGGCAGGAGTTTAAAAGTTGCCACTCTACTCAAATAATTGGTAAAAAGCTAAATTAACTGAAAAATCGACAACTCAGCTTAGAGGCCTAAGAGAACTGAAGTCACAGGATAAACTGTTGCCTCCCACAAGGAGAGACAGGCAGACTCTGGGAATCAAAACACACAGAGGCAGAGAGGAAACAGGCGCACAAACCGTGCAGGAGCGACTGCTGGGGGGTGGGGGAGTTTTTTGGGGGGAGGCGGTGTGGGGGAGGACCCACTGCTGGAGCCCTGTGTGGACGTGGATGAGTCTGAGATCCATAGGGAGCCCCCCAGCCCCACCCCCCACCGCCTCTGTGAGCTTTACCTCCAGAAGCTCAACCAGGGTCTCGGGGTGGAGCGGGGAAAATCTTGTGTTTCTAGAGGGCAGAGGAGACGTGGAATCCACTGGAAACACGCCTGAGCGCTCTTCTTCCCCAGGTTCCCCTCCAAAAACTGCAGTGAACCAGAGCTTGGCCTGTTGGGGTTTTCTTAGAGGCTCGGTGGCCTAGGGGGAGGGGCGCCCTTGCCCCCAGCCCTCTCTCCTCGTTCTAGCTGGAGCTGCTGCCAGCGAGAAGTTCACAGCCCAGGATACGTGCGGAATGACTGAGACTGTTCCCAGCGTGCACAATGCTCCCTTCCCCCAACACCCTACCACCAGGCTACTACAGGGCTGTGCACAGCAGTTCCCTTCACTCGGTACATATGCATCCAAATGGCAAAAAAAAAAAAAAAAATATATATATATATATATACACACAAGGCATGCCACAGGCAAAACATAAATAAATAAAACAATTTGAAGAGAGAGAGCATGCCTCATGACAGGGTTTTGCAAACAGTATCATTAAGACACTGAGGGAGGCCGGCACCGCGGCTCACTAGGCTAATCCTCTGCCTTGCGGCGCCGGCACACCAGGTTCTAGTCCCGGTCGGGGCGCCGGGTTCCGTCCTGGTTGCCTCTCTTCCAGGCCAGCTCTCTGCTGTGGCCAGGGAGTGCAGTGGAGGATGGCCCAAGTGCTTGGGCCCTGCACCCCATGGGAGATCAGGATAACTACCTGGCTCCTGCCATCGGATCAGCGCGGTGCGCCGGCCACAGCGCGCCAGCCGCGGCGGCCATTGGAGGGTGAACCAACGGCAAAGGAAGACCTTTCTCTCTGTCCCTCTCTCTCACTGTCCACTCTGCCTGTCAAAAAAAAAAAAAAAAAAAAAAAAAAAGACACTGAGGGCTTTAATGGAGAATAGACAGGAGGCAGGAACCAATGGGCAATGCAAGCAGAGAGATGGAGGTTCCAAGCAAGAATCAAAAAGAAATGCAAGAGATCAACACTACTGGAATAGAAATGAAGGCTGCCTTTGATGGCTTCTCAGTGGCCTGGCCATGGCCAAGGCAAGAACCTCTGAGCTTGAGGTTATCCCAGGGGGAACCTCCAGAACCGGCACAGCAAGAGCAAAGATGGAAAACAGCAACCGGACATCCAAGAGCTGCGGGCCCCATGCACACGGTCTAACACGCAGAGGAGGGGCAGAGGAAGTCTTCGAGACAACAGTGAGAGGGCCCCAGCGTGATGTCAGACACCAAACCACACAACCAGGAAGCTCAGACAGCACCAAGCCGCACAGAAGCAGAAAACAAAGCACGGCACACTTGCACATTCTGTTTTCAAACTACCCAAGAGCAAAGCCAAAGAAATACATCTGGGGGCCAGTGCTGTGGTACAGCAGGTTGAAGCTCCAGCCTACAGTGCCGGCATCCCATATGGGCGCCAGTTCGAGTCACAGCTGTTCCTCTTCCAATCCAGCTCTCTGCTATGGCCTGGGAAAGCTCTGGAAGATAGCCCAAGTCCTTGGGCCCCTGCACCGTGTAGGAGACCAGGAAGAAGCTCCTGGCTCCTGGCTTTAGATCAGCTCAGCTCTGTCCATTGCAGTTATTTGGGGAGTGAACCAGTGGATGGAAGACCTCTCTCTCTCTACCTCTCTCTGTAACTCCATCTTTCAAATAAATAAATTAAATCTTTCTTTTTAAGGAAAGGTGCAGGGACCCAAGGACTTAGGCCATCTTCTACTGCTTTCTCAGGCCATAGCAGAGAGCTGGATTGGAAGGGAGCAGCCAGGACTTGAACCGGTGCCCATATGGGATGCTGGCGCTTCAGGCCAGGGTGTTAACCTGCTGCGCCACAGTGCTGGCCCCTAAAATAAATCTTGAGAGAGAGAGAGAGAGAGAGAAATACATCTGAAAGAAGCTGGCGGGGGGGGGGGGGGGGCAGAGGGATACCTTACATGTAAAGGACCAGATATCAAGAAGACAAAACAAAAACAAAGCCTTGTACCCTACACAAGGCTCTTTCAAAAGTGAAGCTGAAACTCTCTCAGACAAAACATTGAGAGACTATGTCACCAGCAGACTTGCATTGCAACAGATGTTAAAGAAAATCTCTGGAGAGAAGGAAATAATAAGGGTCAGGAATTCAGATTTATATAAAGAAAGGGAGGATGGAGAAGGAGGAATAAATGAAGGTAAAATAAAAACTTTGAATTTTTTCTTATTCTTAATTGACCTAACACATAACAGTTTATTCAAAATATTAATAGCAACAATGTATCCAATTATGCTAATGTATGTATTTTGTATATGCGTACATATATGCTTATGCATGCTAATAATAAATGAAATGAATGAGAGCAATGATAAAAGGGATAGTAAGAAAGAGTTATGATAATTATATGATTATAAAGAACTCACACTACCTGGGAAGTAGTGTAGGTTGTAAGTAGGCTCAGATTTTTCCTAAGTGTGTGTCACAAACACCATGTAAAAGATTTAAAAATACATATTATGATGTTCTTGGTTTTGAGATTCTTTTTTAAAAAATTTATTTTTATTTATTTGAAAAGAGGTCTTCCATCTACTGGTTCACTCCCCAGATGGCTGCATTGGCCAGGGCTGAGCCAAGCCAACGCCAGGAGATTCTTCTGGGTCTCCCACATCAGTGCAGGGGCCCAAGTACTCAGGCCATCTGCTGTCTCAGGCACATTTACCAGGGAGCTGAGTCAGAAGCAGAGCAGCTAGGCCTTGACCCAGTGTCCATATGGGATGCCAAGTGCTACAGGCAGCAGCCTAACCTACTAGGCCACAACATCGGCCCTAGAAGAGTTTTTTAAAAAAGTAGAACTAACATGCTAGGAAAGAAGAGAATCATATAAAAATTCTCAGTTAAAATCCTAAAAGTTAGAAAAAGAGAAGAAAACAAAAACAGGAATAACGAACAAAAGCAACCACTAGAAAACAGTAACAAATATAGCTATTAATCCAACCATATTGATAATTATTTTAAACATCAATGATCTTAATGTACTAATTACAAGAACAGAGTAAGTGGAAGTGAATTAAAAGCAAGACCCCTCCATAAATTCCTTAAGAAATCCACTTTAATTATAAAGACAAGGATAGGTTGAAAGTAAATAAATGGACAACCTATCCTATACCATGCTAACACAAATCTAAAGACAGCAGCAGTATCTATATTAAGTTCAGACAGAGCAAGCTTCAAAGCAAGGAAAGTTATCCGGCATAAATAAGGACATTTTATAATGATAAAGAGGGAAGTTTTTCAAGAAGAGGGAGTAGAGGCCAGATTGTAGTGTAGCAAGTTGCCCCTTGTGACACTGGCACCTCTTATCCAAGTTCCACTTCAAGTCCCAGCTGCTCCAATTCTGATGCAGTTCCCTGCTAATACACTTGAGAAGGCAGTGGAAGATGGCCCAAGTGCTTAGGCCCCTGCCACCCATGGGGGACACATGGATGAAGCTCCAGGTTCCTGGTTTTGGCCTGGCTCAGCCCTGGCCATTGCAGTCACTTGGGAAATAAATCAGTAGATGGGGGCCGGTGCTGTGGCGTAGCAGGTAAAGCCGCAGCCTGCAGTGCCAGAATCTCAAAAGAGTGCTGGTTTGAGTACCGGCTGCTCTACTTCTAATCCAGCTCTCTGCTGTGGCCTGAAAAAGCTGTAGAAGATGGCCCAAATCCTTGGGCCCCTGCACCATGTGAGAGACCTGGAAGAAGCTCCTGGCTCCTGGCTTTGGATAGGCATAGCTCCGGCCATTGCAGTCAACTGGGGAGTGAACCAGCGGATGGAAGACCTCTCTCTCTCTGCCTCTCCTTCTCTCTCTCTAACTCTGACTTTCATATAAATTTAAAAAATCTTTATTTATTTATTTTTGACAGGCAGAGTGGACAGTGAGAGAGAGACAGACAGACAGAGAGAAAGGTCTTCCTTTTCCGTTGGTTTGCCCTCCAATGGCCGCTGCGGCCGGCGTGCTGTGGCCGGCGCACCGCGCTGATCCGTTGGCAGGAGCCAGGTGCTTCTCCTGGTCTCCCATGCGGGTGCAGGGCCCAAGCACTTGGGCCATCCTCCACTGCACTCCCGGGCCACAGCAGAGAGCTGGACTGGAAGAGGAGCAACTGGGACGGAATCCGGCACCCCAACCGGGACTAGAACCCGGGGTGCCGGCACCGCAGGCGGAGGATTAGCCTATTGAGCCGCGGCGCCAGCCAAAAAAATCTTTAAAATAAATAAATAAACCAGTAAATGGAAGATTTCCCCTCTTTCTGCTGCTGCTCTTTCAAATAAATAGATAAATCTTTTTTTTTTAGAAAAAATGATGGTGAGATCATTAACACATATATACCTAACAACTTAGTGCCAAACTACATGAGGCAAAAACTGAAAAACTGTAAGGAGAAATAGATGAATCCAATATTATGGTTGGATATTTTGACACCTCTAATCATAAATGCACAGATCTAGCTTGTAGAAAATCTAGCAGGCAGGACATAGCTGAACTCGACTTTGTCATCCAACATTCTTCTCAAATTCACATGGAACGTCACCAAGATTTTTTAAATACTTTCTAAGCCGTAAAATACGCCTTACTAACTTAAAAAGAATGGCAATCATACTGATGTGGTCAATGAATATATCAATTTTTAAATACAGGTTCTTGTCTCCTGCAGAGATAGAAATACTAAGCAGAGAGTGGCATTGTGTGCAAACAGGAGCAGAGCTTATTTGGCAGTGAGGGAATAAATGCAGTTTCACGCCTGAGTGTGGACTGCCCCACACTGAGAAATACCCAATAGAGTGGGACAGGAAATTGCCCATTAACTAGAGAGAAAACAAAAACTGAAAATAGTAGCTGTCGTTGGAAAGGTCTGTCCAGGAATGGGTCAGCAGGAGGGTGCGGGCTCTGCAGTAGAGCAGTATAAATGAGAGTGGTTACATCCGAGTGTGTTCCTCAGCGGCAGGACAGAAACCCAGAGTGCTGCTTCTAAGCAGGGTCCATGGGAGAAAGAGGGCTCTCTCCTGCCGCCCGCCTCTTTTATAAGGAGCTGGTGGTACCCCAGTTGGATATGCAAATGGGGAAGGGTCTTAGCATGCGCCCTGGTCCGGTATGCCACAAGTGTGTTGCGGGAAGGTGGGCGTATCAACGTGACAGTTAAACAGACAGCATCATTTTGCAAGCTTACAAGAGTTCCAGCTGGCCTAAACTTTAACTAGTTATACTGTATCAATGCAATGTCTACTCTCAGACCACATGGAATTAAACTAAAAATCAGTAAAGGAAAGATAGCTGGAAAATTCCGAAACATGGAGATTAAACAACACCCTTTGAAATAATCTATGGGTCAAAGAATAACCTCTAGAGAACTTTTAAAATATTTTAACTAAGTTATCAAAGTTGAGTTGGTCCTTGCAGCTCTCTATTTCCTGGTTCACAGTGGGCCCCTCCCTCTGCCCACATTCCACAATCCATCACCTTCATCAGACATCAGACATAAGTTCCAGATCTTGGACTGTGAACCTCCAAAACTGAACCAAGATGAACCTTTTTCCTCCTAAGTACTCCCTGCAGGTATTTTAGTTAAAGTCACGAAAAGCTGAAAAGTGGGGCGATTGCTATTCATTAAACCTGAAGATGTGGTGAATCCTTGGGAATTTGTGAACTGGAAAAGGTTGCAAGAGTTGGGAGGAGTGGGCTAGAGAAAGTGTAGAATGCCATAAGCCGAACCTTACATGTGGTTCCGATGAGAGCTTAGACGACCAGACACTGGTACAAGTGTGGACAGTGAAGTCCATGCTCATGAGGTCTCCAATGGAAAGCAGAGTTTTACTGGGAATTGGGGGAAAGGTCCTCCTGATCAAACGGTGGCAAAGAACCTGGCTTTTTTGTGTCCATGTCCTGAGACTGTGGGAGGCTGAACGTAAAGATAGTGACAGGGGCTGTGCCAGCACCAGCAGGTTAAGCCCCAGCCTGAGGGGCCAGCATCCCATATGGCTGCCAGTTGGGAGTCCCAGCTGCTCCACTTGCAATCCAGCTCCCTGCTAGTGCACCTGGGAAAACAGCAAAGGATGGCCCCAGTGCTTGGGCCCCTGCACCCACATGGGAGACATGGATGAAGCTCCTGGCTCCTGGCTTCCACCTGGCCCAGCCCTAGCTGTTGCGGCCATCTAAGGAGTGAACCAGCATATGGAAGAATTCTGTCTGTTTGTCTGTCTGTCTATCTGTCTCTCTCTCTCTCTTCTTTTTTGACAGGCAGAGTTAGACAGTGAGAGAGAGAGAGACAGAGAGAAAGGTCTTCCTTCCATTGGTTCACCCCCTAAATGGCCGCTACAGCCGGCGTACTGTGCTTATTCGAAGCCAGGAACCAGGTGCTTCCTCCTGGTCTCCCATGCGGGTGCAGGGCCCAAGCACTTGGGCCATCCTCCACTGTACTCCTGGGCCACAGCAGAGAGCTGGACTGGAAGAGGGGCAACCAGGACAGAATCCGGCGCCCCAACCGGGACTAGAACCCCGGGGTGCCAGGGCCGCAGGCGGAGGATTAGCCTAGTGAGCCATAGCGCCGGTCTCTCTCTCTCTCTCTCTCTCTCTCTCTCTCTCTCTCTAACTCTGCCTTTCAAATAAACAAATAAATCTTTAAAGAAAAAAGATGGTCAACACATCTGTCCTTAATGTGTTGTCCAATGTGAATTAATGCTATAACTAGTACTCAAACAGTATTTTTCACTTTATGTTCTGTGTGGGTGCAAACTGATGAAATCTTTACTCAATATATACTAAATCGATCTTCTGTATATAAAGATAATTGAAAATGAATCTTGATGTGAATGGAATGGGAGAGGGAACGGGAGATGGGAGGGGTGTGGGTGGGAGGGAAGTTATGGGTGGGGGAGCCATTGTAATCCATAAACTGTACTTTGGAAAATTATATTTACTAAATAAAAGTTTTAAAAAAAAATCACTAAATCAAATTGAAAAAGAAAAAAATGGTGACAGTGGGAGAGATTTCAAAGCAGGAAAGGGTGCTGGCTGCAGCACTGGGATGACTGGCAGCTGTCGTACAGGGAGAATCAGGAGCAAACGGGAGCCGGGCAGAAAGAGTGGGAAAATTTGCAGCCTAGCCTAGGGAGAAAGGAAGGAAAAGCTTGTTTGGGACAGGAAAGTGAGGTGGAGAAACTGTTAAAAAGATCGGTGCAAGTTAAAGAGAGCTGTATGTTCACAGGCTACACTGCAGGGGTGGGAAATAGGCCAGTGATATCATCTGGTCCAGCCTTGCCAAGGCAGACAGAGGTGGGACTCCAACTGCAATAAATCTATAGCAGCCCAATTTTTAAGTTATTAATTTTGCGTGACTTTTGAAGGACGACGTAAGAAATATCCAAATGGCCCTTGGCAGAAAAAAGATTCCCCACCCGTGCTGGAGGACAGAACAGAACAACGACCAAGGCAGTTCAGAGCTCTTCCAGGAGACCCCGCCCATCACAGCCCCATGGGAGGCCAAAGAGCACAGTTTTGTCTCAAAGATCTTCCAGGGCAGAACCCTTCTGGGAGAGAGCCCAGGGCCGCTCCCTCTGGATCCTGGCTTGCTGGCAAAGTGCTCAGAGGTCACTGTGGCCCTGGTTCACATGGACCTGCAGACCTGCACGATGCCAGTTTTGCGTGTGTGCAGAATGCAAGAGTTCTGGGCTCGTAGTAGCCTTCCAGTATCCTTTCAAAGGAAAGTCTGAGGTCGGTCAGAGACGCACTGCAGGGTTGCAGCCCTGCATGGAGCCCCTGGGGAGGGGTGGGAGTGGCAATGCTTGTGAAGCTTTGAGGACGAAGCTGTAGTAGACGTCCCAGCAAGGTCGAGATAGGAGCAACGTGACAAGCCCGAGGGGGGACCCTGCAAGCAGCCTGCAAGGCAAGCCCAGGAAAGCTGTGTACACCACACGCAGCCTCAGAGTACAGCCATGGGGGCAAACAGCCATGGAGGCAGGAGGCCTCTATCTAGATTTCAAAAGATGTTTTGGACAAACTAGGGAACCACAGAGGCCTGTCATGGAGGTGGAGCCATTGTAGAGAATCTCCACTGGGCAGAAATGTGGGGTTGGAGCTGTCACAGAGTCCCAGCAGAGCGATGCTTAGAGGAGCTGCAGAGATTAGACCCCCAGCCTGGCGTGGGGCTGCCCAAGTCACTGCGCACCTGGGATGCCAGAGACGGGACTTTAGGACCTAACGCTTGTCCTACTGATTTGGGGACTTGTTCTGACCCAATTCCTACTATTTCCCCGTATCCCCCTTTCTGAATGGAAACGTATACCCTGTGTCTGTTTCATTATTGTATCCTGGGAGAATGAAACGTGGTTTTGATTGTCCAGGGGTTCAGAGCTCAGGGAGTTTGCTTTGGTTCTCAGATGAGACTTTGGACTTCTGAGCCCTGCTGGAGTCTTAAGACCATGGAACTCTGGGGAATCAAATGAACATATTTAGCACTGTGAGATTGATGTGAACACTCAGGAACCAGGGTGGGGGAGTTTGAGTGTCCCCCAAAGTCCCACGCCTTACATTAATGGTTAATGGATTAACGCTAATGGGTTGAGTGTAAACTTGATCTACTTCTGGTGTCTAGGAGGTGGCCCAGAGGGGCATCGTCGGGTCACTGAGGCATGCCCCTGGAAGGCAGTTCTTGTGAGAGGACTGACTGTAAACACTGAGCTGGGCTCAGCTGCCCATCTCTGCTTCCTGCCTCACCATATGTCCCCTCTCTGCATGTGTTCCACCATCCATCACCCTCATCAGACACCAGACCACATGAACTTGGACTGTGAATTTCCAAAACTGTGATCTAGAATAAACCCTCCTTTAAAACTGGCTTCTCTCAGGTGTTTTAAAGTAATGAAAACCTAACAAATAAGCCTTATCACACCTCCCTCTACACCACGCAGCACGGCATGGAGAAAGACTCCTCCCACTCGGGGGAGGGATAGGGAGTTAAGTCCCACAACTAAGAACCAAGTTTCACACCAGGTCCACCAGGATAAAAATCCAGTGCTGGACAGAGCCTCACAGCCCCTGTCCTCAAAAGATAAAAAATTGGAAAAGGAACCAAACAGAAATATTGAACTTACGAGCTCAATAAGTCAAATAAAAAACACAATTGAACACCTCAACAACAGACTAGATAAGCATAAGAAAAAATAGTTGGGGATGGGGGTTGGAGTAACAATTAAGAGGCTGTTCTGGATGCCTGCATCCCACACTGGAGTACATGGGCTAGAGTCCCTACTCCACTCCTGATTCCAGCTTCCTGCTAATGCAGACCCTGGAAGGCAGCAGGTGACAGCTCAAGCACTTCAGGCCCTGCCACCTAGGTGGGAGACCTGGATTGGGTTTCTGGCTCCCAGCTTGAGCCTGCCCCAGCCTTGGTTGTCATGGGCATTGGAGAGTGAACCAACAGGTGGGGGATTGCCCTCTTTCTGTATGCCTCTTTGCCTTACAAGTAAAGAAAATAAACTTGGGACTGGGTATTGGTATTGTACTGGTATTGTGGTACAGCAGGTAAGGCTGCCACCTGTGATGCCAACATCCCATATGGATGCCAGTTTGAGTCCTGGCTGCTCTGCTTCCAATGCAGCTCCCTGCTAGTGGCCTGAGAAAGGCAGTGGAAGATGGACCAAGTATTTGCCACCTCCATGGCAAACCCTGTTGCAGCCACTTGGGCAGTGAACCCGCAGCTGGAAAATCTCTCTTTCTCTCTCTTTGTGTGTGCCTGTCACTCTACTTTTCAGATAAATAAATACTTTTAAAAAAGAAATACAGGCCAGCGCTGCGGCTCAATAGGCTAATCCTCCGCCTTGCGGCGCCGGCACACCAGGTTCTAGTCACGATCAGGGCGCCGGATTCTGTCCGGTTGCTTCTCTTCCAGTCCAGCTCTCTGCTGTGGCCTGGGAAGGCAGTGGAGGATGGCCCAAGTACTTGGGTCCTGCACCCCATGGGAGACCAGAAGAAGCACCTGGCTCCTGGCTTCAGATCAGCGCAGTGCGCCGGCCGCAGCGCACCGGCCGCAGCAGCCATTGGAGGGTGAACCAACAGCAAAAGGAAGACCTTTCTCTCTGTCTCTCTCTCTCACTGTCCACTCTGCCTGTCAAAAAAAAAAAAAAAAAAAAGGGAAAATGCTGCTGAGGACATGGAGAAAAGAGAACTCTCACACATTGTTGGAGAGATTGCAAATTAATGCAGTTATTATAGAGAACAGCATGGAAGTTCTGCAAAAAATCAAAAATAGATCTACCTTGGGGCCAGTGCAATGGCACAGCAAGTTAAGCCACAGTCTGCAGCACCAGCATCCCATAGAGGTGTCAGTTCATAGTCCCAGCTGTTCCACTTCCGATCCAGCTCCCTGCTAATGGCCTGGGAAGGCAGCAGAGGATGGCCCAAGTTCTTAGGCCTCTGCACCCACATGGAAGACCCAGAAGAAGCTCCTGGCTCCTGGCTTCAGCCTAGCCCAGCTCTGGTCATTGTAGCCATTTAGGGAGTGAAGCAGCAGATGGAAGATACCCCCCTTTCTCTCGCTCTCGCTCTCTCTCTCTCTTAAATGAATAAAGTAATTGAAAAATAAAAAAGAAACAATAAATCAAGATCTATCATATGACCCACCTATCCCAGTTCTGGATAGATAGCTGAAGGAAATTAAATCAGTGTATGTCAGAGATACCTGCGCCCCATGTTTATTGCAGTACCATTCACAATAGCAAACATATGGAATTAACCCAGATGCCAATCAACAGATGAGTAAATAAAGAAAGTGTGGCATATATAAAAATGGAATATTATTCATCGATAAAGAAGAATGATATCCTGTCATCTGTGACAAAATGGACTTAAGTGAAATAAGCCAAGAATAGAAAGACAAATAGTTCATGTTCTCTCTCTTGTGTGAAAGCCAAAAAGAAATAGTTAATCTGAATGTAGAGTGGTGATTAACAGAGGTTGGATCACGGGCACCAAAACAGTTAGATAAAAGGAATGTTTCTAGTATTCCACAGCACAGTGGGCTGTCCACAGTTCATGATAACTAGCAAAGAGTTTGAAGGGTCCTAACACGAGGAAACGATAAACAGATGAAAATGTCAATTACCATAATGTGACCAACATACACTATATAAATGTCTTGAAATCTCTCTGTACCCCCAAAATATGGACAATCTCACATGCTAATGAGAAGCTGTATGGGGTAGGCATCCAGCCTGGTGGCTAAGATGCCGTTGGGTTGCCAGTGTCCCACACTGCAGTGAGTCCCTGCACTGACATCCATCTCTGGCTCTGACTCCAGCTTCTTACTGATAGGCAACAGTGGCAGCACAAGTAATTGGGTTCCTGTCACCTATGCGGGAGCTCTAGATTAAGTTCCTGACTCCCAGCCTTGGTCCAGCCATTGCAGGCATCTAAATGAGGCCAATGGATAGAGTATTTCTGTCTCTCTGCCTCTCAAATAAATAAAAATAAATTTTGAAATTAATAAAGTGCTTATTAAATATACAAAATGAATCAAAACTATTTCTAAATAACTGAGTCAATAATTAATAGCATGCAAAAACAGAAATCATCAGGTCAAAGGGGTTCACTGGTGAATTCCACCAAATATTCTTTTTTTTTTTTTTAAAGATTTATTTATGGGGCCGGCACCGTGGCTCACTTAGTTAATCCTCTGCCTGCGGCGCCGGCATCCCATATAGGTGCCAGGTTCTAGTCCCAGTTGCTCCTCTTCCAGTCTAGCTCTCTGCTGTGGCCCAGGAAGGCAGTGGAGGATGGCCCAAGTGCTTGGGTCCTGCACCCGCATGGGAAACCAGGAAGAAGCACCTGGCTCCTGGCTTCGGATTGGCACAGTGCCGGCCATTGCGGCCATTTGGGGAGTGAACCAACGGAAGGAAGACCTTTCTCTCTGTCTCTCTCTCTCTCAATGTCTATAACTCTACCTGTCGAATAATAATAATAATAATAATAAAGACTGATTTATTTATTTGAAAGTCAGAGTTATACCGAGAGAGCTGGAGAGGCAGAGAGAGAGAGAGAGAGAGAGAGAGGTCGGTCTTCCATCCTCTGGTTCACTCCCCAATTGGCCACAATGGCTGGAGCTGCGCTGATCAGAAGCCAGAAGCCAGGAACTTCTTTAGGTCTCCCATGCAGGTACAGGGGCCCAAGGCCTTGGGCCATCTTCTGCTGCTTTCCCAGGCCACAGCAGAGAGGTGGATCAGAAGAGGAGCAACCAGGTCTCGAATTGGCACCCATATTGGATGCCAGCACTGTAGGCGGCGGCTTAACTCACTATGCCACAGCACCGGCCCCCCACCAAATATTCTAAGGAAACAATTATAGCAACTCTCTGTAGAAGAGAAGCAGAGATAATATGTCCTAACTCATGTCAGCAGCCAATATCACCCTAATACCAACACCAGACAAAGATGTTACAAAAAAGGAAAACTACATACCAATATCTCTTATGAATACAGACACTAAAATCCTCACGAGCAAAAAAAAAACAAACATGAGCAAGTCAATTCCAACAATGTACAAAAAATTACATACCACAACCAAGGGAAGTTTATCTTAGTTTTGCAAGACTGATTCTTGCAAATATTAGCTAATGTAATTCATCACATCAATAGGCAAAAGTAGAAAAATCACTTGACCTTATCAATAGATGCAGGAAAAGCATTTTTCCAAATCCAGTACACATTCATAATAAACACTCTGTAAACTAATAATAGAGGGAATTTCCTCAGTTTGATAAAGAATGGCTTAAAAGAAAAACTCTCCTGCTAATATTATACATACTAAGAAACTAGAAGCTTTCTAATTAAGATCAGAAAAAAGGCAAGCATGTACTATTTGTTAAAGATTTATTTATTTATTTGAAAAGCAGAGAGGCAGGGAGAGAGGTCTTCCATCCATTGGTTCACTCCCCAAATGGCCTCAATGGCTAGAGCTGGGCCAATCTGAAGCCAGGAGCCTGGAGCTTCTTCCAGGTCTCCCACATAGCTGCAGGGGCCCAAGATCGTGGACCATCTTCCACTGCTTTCCCAGGCCATAGCAGAGAGCTGGATCAGAAGTAGAGTAGCCAGGACGCAAACCGGCACCCATATGGGATGCGGGCACTGTAGGCAGCGGCTTTACCCACTACGCCACAGTGCCAGCCCCAAGCATGTACTTTCTTACCACTCTGTTTCAACATTATGCTTGAAATTACAGATAATGCATAAGACAAGAAAGAAAATGGAAGTAATACTGATTGTGAAAGAAGAAATAAAACTGAGTTCACATATGACCCGATCATCTATGTAGAAAAACCCAAAAGACTCAACAACAACAAAATGTCCAGAACTAATCAGCAAGGGTAGCAAAATTTCAGAATGTAAAGTCATACAAAACTAAGTCACTTTCTCACATGTCAATAATTGACAGGTGGAGCTTGAAATTACAAACATGGCATCTTTCACATTAGCAACCGCTAAAATGCAATACTTAAGTACAAATCGAACTAAATGTGTACAAAATGTACATGAGGAAAAGTCCAAAACTCTGTTGAAAAAAAAACAAAGAAGAATTAAATAAACAGGGAAATATTCCATATTCGTGGATAGTAGGATTCAGTATTGCCAAAATGTCAGTTCTTTCCAGCTGTGTCAATAGATTTAATACAATTCCAATCAAAATCTTGGCAAGTTTATTTTGCAGATATCAACAAAATGATTCTAAATTTAATTTAGGCAAAAGACTCAGAATAGCCAGCACACTACTGAAGAACAAGAACCCAGGCAGAGCCTGGCACTATCCAACTTCATGCCTTGCTATCAAGCTGCAATAATCGAGACAGAATGGAGTTGTCAAAAGACAATCTACACAAATACATCTCTCAAATCTAGACAAACAGATCGACAGAGAGCCCAGAAACAGACCACACAAGTCAACTAATCTTTTTTTTTTTAACTTTTATTTAATGAATATAAATTTCCAAAGTACGGCTTATGGATTACAATGGCTTCCCCCCCATAACATCCCTCCCACCCGCAACCCTCCCTTTTCCCACTCCCTCTCCCCTTCCATTCACATCAAGATTCATTTTCGATTCTCTTTATATACAGAAGATCAGTTTAGCATACATTAAGTAAAGATTTCAACAAGGTCAACTAATCTTTGACAAAAGAGCAAAGGCAACACAACAGCAAAGAGATAATCTTTTCAACAGATGATACTGGCACAACTGGACATTCACATGCAAAAAGCAGGCTGGCGCTGTGGCTCACTAGGCTAATCCTCCTCCTTGCGGCGCCGGCACACTGGGTTCTAGTCCTGGTCGGGGCACCGGATTCTGTCCCGGTTGCCCCTCTTCCAGGCCAGCTCTCTGCTGTGGCCAGGGAGTGCAGTGGAGGATGGCCCAAGTCCTTGGGCCCTGCACCCCATGGGAGACCAGAAGAAGCACCTGGCTCCTGCCATCGGATCAGCACGGTGTGCCGGCTGCAGCACACCGGCCGGAGTGGCCTTTGGGGGGTGAACCAACGGCAAAGGAAGACCTTTCTCTCTGTCTCTCTCACTGTCCACTCTGCCTGTCAAAAAAAAAAAAAAAAAGAAAAACAGAATAAAAAAAAAAAAAGAATCTAGACAACCTTACATACTTAGCAAAAAATTAACTCGAAATGGATTCCAGACCTCAACATGAAATGTAGAGCTATAAAACTCCTACAAGATAGCTGGAGAAAATCCAGATGACTTTGGGTTTGGTGAAGGCCTTTTACTTGAAACACCAAAGGCACAATCTGTGAAAGGGAGCTGATACACTGAGCTACATTAACATTTAAAATGTCTGCTCTGTGAAATAAAGTTCCAAGAGAACGAAAAGGTAAACCAGAGACTAGGAGAATATATTTGCAAAAGACGTACCTGATAAATACTGTACTTCAAAACACAGGAAGAACCCTTAATGCCCAACAATAAGTAAGCAAATTACCTGATCAAAAAAAAAAAAAAATAGGCCAGAGACTAACAGGTACCTCACCAAAAGACAGATATACAGATGGCAAATAAACATACGAAAAGGTTCTCTGTATCGTGTGTCATCAGAGGAAGGTACATTAAAACAACCATGTGATACCACTGCACTTTGTAGAGTGGCCACACTCCACAACAAGGACCATACCGAGTCCTGGTGAGGACGTGCAGCAAAAGGAACCCTTATTCATCGCTGGGGGGGATGCTAACTGGTGCTGTGACTTTGGAAGACAGTTTCTTTCAAACTAAGCATAAACACAACCTTATCATAAATCCTTGGATTTACCCAAAGGAACTGAAAACTTGTATTTTTACAAGAGCCTTCACATGGAAATTTACAGCAACTTTCATCATGATTGTGAGAACTTGGAAGCAGCCAAGATGCCCTTAAGGAGATGAATGGATAAATAAACTGCCATACCTCCAGACAATGGGAAATGCTTCAGTGCTAAAAAGAAATAAGCCATCAAGCCATGAAAAGACATGGAGGAACCTTAAATGCCTCGTAGTAAGTGAGAGAAGCCCATCTGAGAAGGCTACATACTGTGTGATTCCAGCTGTACACATTCCATCTTCTGAAAAACTATGGAAGTCGCAAATTAGTGGTTGCCAGGTGCTAGGAGGAGAGAGGGTGAACAGAACGCAGAGAATGTTCAGGGCAGTGAAAGCACTCTGTGTGATATCATAGTGGTCACTGGCCTTTATACACCTGTCCAAACCCATAGAAGGGACAACAGCAAGAGTGAACCCTAATATAAACTGCCGGCTCTGGGGCCAGCATTGTGGTACAGAGGCTTAAGGTGCGTCTCTCGTGAGCACCTGCTCAAGTCCTGGCTGTTCTGCCTCTGATCCAGCTCCCTGCTAATGCTCCTGGGAAAGCAATGGAAGATGGCTCAAGCCCTTGGACCCCTGCCACCCATGTGGGAGACCCAGAGGAAGCTTCTGACTCCTGGCTTTGGCCTGGCCCAGCCCAGACTGTTGCAGCCATTTGGGGAGTGAACCAGTGAGTAGATTTCTCCTTCTCTCTCTGTAATTCTTTCAAATAAATAAAAAATAAATATTAAAAAAATGCCCATGTGTCAAACACACAAAACTGAATTGCTTTTGCCAAAATGACATCCACTATGGCAACAATGTGATGATAATAAGTAAACAGACAAATAAGTAAACAAAGGCAGCTACAGAGAGCAGTGTGCAAGGTGGAAGGTACCAGGGCTATGGTTTAGCACACCTGCCCCCACTGCTTGCTCTGAGACCCTGGGCCAGGTACTCAACCTCTCTGCCCGAGCCGCTCTCTACAAAGTGAGCATTCCTCTTGCATGATTGTTTTGAGAATTAGAAACAGTATGTCGAACATGGAGGGTACAACCCTGACAAATATTAGGCGTTCAATCATGATAGCTATAAAACTAAACTCTTATCCTGCACTTCATATATTTAGAGCTACCTACATCTGTACAGCAAGGATTGTTATTATTTTTTTCATGGCCAGTTGGTAGCTGGGAAGGTGGGAAGGAGTTCAAAGCCAAGTGCTGCATGCAGCAAGGGCTGATATAGGCATTCAGAGCCAAGCCCTGGAGACGCAACTGAGTGCTAGAGCTCCCCCTTCAGGCAGAGCTCGGTGTACTGGTGCAGCCTAAATGAAGGGGAACCTGCCTGCTTCCCGGCTTGGTTTGTGTTTTTCTATGAAAAATAGGATTGTTTACTCAGCCAGACTTACAAAACATTCGCTTACGATTGCTATATTTAATATTATAATATTTATGTTACTACGTTTAATTAGACAGCACATGATTTAGAATCAGTTTTTTAATACCAACACCCTGATCTAAATAAATATATAACTTGTTTCATTAACCGTGGGTATGAATCAGTGATTTTTTTTTTCACCCAAAGCTTAAATAGAACTGACTCATCCTATATCTTTCTTGGCTTGTCAGAATCCAGTTCCCCATCTCTCAAAATCATCTTCAACATTTCTTTTTCTCACAAAAATGGAACATTTATTACTCACGAACTCTATACAAAACAGTATGCTAAAAACTCAGGAGAACACACAGAAGGAGAAGGTGTGGCTCCCTGCCAACTAGAACGTTCTAGTCCAGTTTTGAGAACCAAACCCACCTGTGTCCCCTGTAAGGGCTGCGTCTTAGTGAACACGCGGAACCTACTGGGACAGATGTAAAAGACTGCAGGCAAAACCTTGGGAACGTCCATTCGTGAGTCGGCTGGGGAGTGCTTGGAAGGCCCTCACGCTGCGTTCGCTGCGGGGAGCCGGGCAGGGTGCTGGTGGTCAGACACTCGGGGAGGAACTGGTGAAGCCGCCTTGCCACAGAGGCTGAGGAGCCTCCAGGAGAGCGCGCGCTGTGCGCACTGCTCAGCCCGGGTGCGTCCGGAGACCCGGTCCGGTCCGGAGACCAGACAGGAGACAGCTCCGGGTCCCACGAATGGAGCGGGAAAGCAGCCAGGTGCAGAGAACTGTGCTCCGAAACAGGGCTTGTCTTCCCGGAAACAGAGCTCTAACTAACTGTGCACTGCAGTTAGGGTTCCTCTTTGTGCCTGTTTCAAACGTTTGTAGCCTAGTGTAGGTAAATGGTTCAGAAAATGAGTGCTGGGCGCCAGCCTTGTGGCGTGGCAGGATGAGCCGCCGCCTGTAATGCTGACATCCCATATGGGTGCACGTTTGAGTCCCAGCTGCTCCACTTCTGATCCAGCTCCCTGCCAATGCGCCTGGGAAACAGTGGAAGATGGCCCAAGTCCTTGGGCCCTTGCATCCACGTGGGAGACTCCGATGAAGCTCCTGGCTCCTGGCTTCAGCCTGGCTCTACCTTGGTCACTGCTGCCACTTGGGGAATGAACCAGTTGATGGAAGATCTCTCTCTCTCTCTCTCTCTCTCTTCTCTCTTCTCTCCCTCTCCCTGTGACTCTTTCAAATAAATAAATAAATCTTTAAAAAAGAAAGAAAAATATTTCTGAATAAAGTGCATTCCTAAAAAACAAATTGCACATGAAATGGTTAAATTGCAAACAAGAAAATGATTATGTGAGAGCTTGTGTCCAAACTCCACCCTACTCCATGTCCCTCATTCGCAGCTTATGGCAAGACCCAGGGCTCAGCACATGTTTACTGAACTAAACTGAATAGCATGTGGATTCCAGAGAATAGGGAATAAACACTAAAGGAATATAAGGACCAGTTTTTAAGATTTTTATTTATTTCAAAGACAGATCGCAGCCTCCCCACATGCCAACAACAGCCAAGACCAAGCAAGGAACTCAATCCAGGTCTCCCGTGTGTGGCAGGAAGCCAATTACTGGAGCCATCACCTGCTACTTCCCAGGGTGCACATGAGCAGGAAGCTGGCATTAGGAGTGGGGCTGGGACTCCCAGGCCCTCTGATACGGTCTCAACCACTGAGCCAAGGGCCCACCCTTGAAGGACAGCTTTTAATACCTCTTTTCCTGCCTCATTCTTCTCAATGCTTGCCACCTTCTAGCACTCTGTCATTTGTTTTATCACCTATCTCTCCCCCTTTAAAAGCAAGCAGTTAAAAGTAAGCAGAGGGTTTGTCCATTTTATTCATATCCACAGAGCATAGGCTCCTGTCTGGTGCAATGTGGTCACCAAATAAATGTTTTTGAGTGAGCAAATAAATGAATGAAAGAATGGATGTTTCAACTGTGACTTATTAAGTAGGTATATCTTAGGTGAGACTGAGATTCCTGGAATCCTGTGGAATTCCAGGCTGAGAAGAAAGCACAGGATGAAAAACCCAGTCTCTACCGGGTGTATACTGTGGCTTTGTTTACAGTCGTGGCAAACTGGAAACAATTTAATAGAGGGAATGATGTGTGTTTTATATTCCACCTCTGTAACGGACCTCTATAATGAGATGGTACATCTTTTTAATGTGATAACATAAATCCATCAAAAATAGCAGCATCAACTAGTATTTTTTTAAAAGATTTATGATAAAGCAGAAGTGATCAAATAAAACCACAAGCTACGGTCCTGTTTTCCAAAACAATTGTGGCGGGGAGAGAGATCTGAACAGAAATAAGCCTGAAAGGACCTCCCCAGGGTGCAGGGTGGAACTTTCGAGGTTTTCTTTAAGACTTTTCATGTGGTCTGATTTTTAAAATGCGAATAATGTGCATGCATTATTTTTAAGTCAAAAGATAAGGGTATTTTGGTTTTTTTTTTATCTTTTATTTAATGAATATAAATTTCCAAAGTACGACTCATGTGTTACAATGGCTTCCCCCCCCCATACCGTCCCTCCCACCCACAACCCTCCCCTTTCCCACTCCCTCTCCCCTTCCATTCACATCAAGATTCATTTTCGATTATCTTAATATACAGAAGATCAGCTTAGTATACCTTAAGTAAGTATTTCAACAGTTTGCTCCCACACAAAAACATAAAGTGAAAAATAATAGATGATTTTTTTTAAATGATGATGAAATCAGATCAGACCTATTGTCATGTTTAATCCCAGTGAGAGTCAAGTTGGGAATTGATAATTTCTTTCTTTTTTTTTTTTTTTTTTTTTTTTTTTTACAGAAGATCAGTTTAGTGTACATTAAGTAAAGATTTCAGTCGTTTGCACCCCCATAGAAACACAAAGTGAAATATACTGTTTGAGTACTCGTTATAGCATTAAGCCTCAGTGTACAGCACGTTAAGGACAGAGATCCTACATGAGGAGTAAGTGCACAGTGACTCCTGTTGTTGACTTTACCAATTGACACTCCTGTTTATGGCATCAGTAATCTCCCTATGCCATCTCACTACTCCAAGTGATCAATTTCAGTTCACAATTGATCATAATGAAAGGACTAAGAGTCAAAGGGAGCACATAAACAAGTCTAGTATCTGCTAACACTAACCGATAGAATAAATAAAGGGGAGAGTGATCCAACATGGGAAGTGAGATACTCAGCAGACTCATAGAATGGCGGATGTCCTAAATAGCACTCTGGCCTCAGAATCAGCCCTAAAGGCACTCGGATCTGGCTGAAAAGCCCATGAGAGTATTTCAGGCATGGAAAGCCAAGACACTCTGGCAAAAAGATCTCTGTGAGTGAGATCCCAGTGGAAAGAACAGGTCTTCAAAGAGGGAGGTGCCTTTCTCTGAAGGGAGGAGAGAACCTCCACTTTGACTATGACCGTGTCTAAACAAGATAAGAGTCGGAGAACTCAAGGGGCTTCCATAGCCTTGGAAACTCATAACTGGTGCATAGGTATTTTGGTTTTTGAAAAGCAACTGTCTGGGGATTCAGCCTCTCAACAGTGCAACGGGGACTAAGGAATGAGCTGCCTGGGTCCTACGGTGGCCCTGTGTTGTCACCTTCCGGGCCCTGCCTCGTGGCAGCCTCCCCAGGGGCTCCTGCCTGACACGAATTACAGCTGACCGTAACTGACCCCGCCAGTGTGATGTGATCGATTTCAGATGGTGGTCAAATTTCACAGCCAGCGGTCATCACAGAGCTACCTCTCCATCGCGCTCCTTGATGCAGCTGCCCCAGACTGCCCACCGAAGCTCCTTCTGTGAAAGCCTGGAGCCTCTGCCTCAGGTCCTGGCAGCAGGGCTCCGTGCTCCCACAGTCCTCCTCCCCTAATGGAGCAGAGACAGGGCCAGCACGGGCCGGGGAGGAAGAGTTAGTCAGACTCTGACTGGGACGAATATACTTTGGAAGTCACAGTGACTGGGGGTTGGGAGGAATGCAAGCCCCTTACCTGGGGGCTGTGCTGGGGAGTCCTCCATGTAAGAGTTCAAGGCCTGAACAGCCACCTCCGCCTTCTGGTTCTGCCTTCATATGAACCCTGGAAGCGATACAGTATATACCAGCCCACAGAGCTGTGCAGTGTGAAGTCGGGATGGCATGGATTTTTGCCATCATTATTGACTTTGGCAAAGGCCTTAAGTACTCTGCTCTTCAGGTCTCTCTCGCCCAGAAAATTGTGTTATTGATACATACTTCACATCCTAAAGAATGCAGGAGAGGGGCCGGTGCTGTGGTGCAGCGGGTTAAAGCCCTGGCCTGGGCCAACGCCGCGGCTCACTAGGCTAATCCTCTGCCTGCAGCGCTGGCACCCCGGGTTCTAGTCCCGGTCGGGGCGCCGGATTCTGTCCCGGTTGCCCCTCTTCCAGGCCAGCTCTCTGCTGTGGCCAGGGAGTGCAGTGGAGGATGGCCCAAGTGCTTGGGCCTTGCACTTGCATGGGAGACCAAGAGGAAGCACCTGGCTCCTGGCTTCGGATTGGGCGCAGCGCACCAGCTGTAGCGGCCATTTGAGGGGTGAACCAACGGAAAGGAAGACCTTTCTCTCTGTCTCTCTCTCTCACTAACTCTGCCTGTCAAAAAAATAAAAATAAATAAATAAAAATTTAAAAAAAAAGCCCTGGCCTGAAGCACCAACATCCCATATGGGCACCAGTTCTAGTCCCAGCTGCTCCTCTTCCGATCCAGCTCTCTGCTGTGGCTTGGGAAAGCAGTAGAAGATGGCCCAAGTCTTTGGGCCCCTGCACCTGCGTGGGAGACCTGGAAGAAGCTCCTGGCTCCTGGCTTCAGATAGGCACAGCTCCGGCCATTGCGGCGATCTGGGGAGTGAACCAGCAGATGGAAGACCTCTCTCTTTGTCTCTACCTCTCTGTAACTCTGTATTTCAAATAAATAAAATAAATCTTACCAAAAAAAAAAAAAAAAGAAGGAGAATGCAGGAGATTCAGGGAGGCTGGAAGATGTCTAATCGGTTCATAGCACACATTAGGGGTTTTGATGCTATTCATCTGTCAGTGTCTACTGTGGTTATTCAGAAAAGAGGATGGGGCCATATATTGCGATCCTGCTAAATGCCAGCCCCCCTCCCAGGGGGTATGCTTCCATCCTGTTCTCCTAACTCAAAAAATGTTACTACATAACTAGCCATTGCACAGATGAGGCTCACAGAGGCTGCAGGACTTGCCCAAGGTCATGATCACAAGTGTCTGCTGGTGTTTGTATCCAAGAGTGCCTGCCTGCTCCTAGAGCCTGTTATTTTCTCAGCAAAAAGTGTCAACCCTCTACAAAATGTAGGCAAAGTCCAATCTCATATTTTAGTCACAAAGATCTCTGCAATTATCCATCTGGGGACTGCGGGATATGCAATACGTGATAACAGGAGCTTGCACGTATCAGGCTAAATGCATTGTAGAGACTAAATGGATTCTCATTCCATTTCCTCCGTAGGCATTGCCAGTATCCACATTTAGCAGGTGAGAAGTCTGGCATCCAACAAAGCTGAGTGACGTGCCCCTAAGCAAAACCTGGTTTGAGTGACTCACCAGACTACCCACCACCCCTGGAAAGGTGTGTCTTGAGACAAGGAGACTGACCAGGTGCCGTGCACGGCTCCCATGGAACTTCCTGAGAACCAAGTGGCACCTGTCCACAAGGTCCAGGGGTACCAGACCTCGGAGATCTGTTGGTTTGCAGCTTCTGGGGCCAAAGCAGTGATGGGAGCCCCTAGCCAGGGAGGAGGAGCCTGGCCCCTGTCTTGACTTTAAAGAGGGAGAAAAGGGCCAGGTCAGTGGGAGCCCTGCGCTTGGGGTCAAAGCAGGCAGCAGTAGCTTAGAAGGCAGCAAAAGCACCTGCCAGAAGACAGGTGTCTGAGACAGCTGCAGCAAAAGAATTCGACTGAGGCAGAGACAGGGCCACGCGCGAAAGAACATGTCTTAAACTTTCTGTGACCATGACTCACCAGCCAACACAGTGTTACACATGGAGCGGTTATGCAAATTTGCTGCCACAGAAAGAAAAATCGTTGTCAGACGGGGCACAAAAATAGGAAGGGAAGTCTTCCAACAGTTCGTGGAAAATGTGTACACGCAATGACTACACATGGGTTTCAAAAGTCCCCTGCCCCAAAGTCAACTTATCTTTTAACTCTGTTTTCCCATAAACTTTTTGTCGCTCCCCCTCTTCATGGAGGAACGACACTAAACCCTGCCTAGGCTTCATATCCGAGTCATGGCACCATTATGTCGCTCCCCCTCTTCGTGGAGGAACGACACTAAACCCTGCCTAGGCTTCATATCCGAGTCACGGCACCATTATGTCGCTCCCCGTCTTCGTGGAGGAACGACACAGGACCCTGCACTGTTCTTTTGTCTGCTCGGCCCTCCCCGGGTTTGCTGCTGGTTCTTCCCGGGTTGGCTACTGTCCCTTCCACCTCCGTGGAAGGGCGGTTCCCCCTGCCACTTTCCCCACTTCCACGGGGGAGCGGCACACCGCTGGCCGGCTCTCTCGGGGGCTGCTCAGGTGTTCCTTCAGATAGATGTTCCCTGTGCATGTTGTCTCTCTCCTCCTTTATAGTCCTCTTCCACCAATCCCAACTCGGCTACCCACACGCCGAGTACGCTGCTCTCCTGCAATCAGGAGCAGGTCCTGCTCTTTATTGGTTGAACTGGAGGCAGCTGTGTAGAAGCTGTTTCCTCCTCTCCCAGCGCCATATTGTGGGAGAGCAGATGCATAGAATAAGTCTTAATTCCAGTAACAGTCTAGTCCGAGTTGCTCCCCACAACTTTTTGAAATACCCTCATACATACAGAGAAGAGATTTTAAAAATATAAATCACACTGCACGATGCGGAGACAGAATTTATAAAGCTATATTTCCGTATCTCTGTTGTGTAGCATGAAGTGGTGATTTGTATAAAACATGGATCCACTGTCAGGAAGGCTCACAGCACGCAGGAAGGCTTTCAGTGAACACCAACATCCAGACAGTGTTGTTGAAGAAATGCAGCGTATGGGGCTGGGCCTGTCGTGCCGGCATCCCACATGAGCATGGGTTTCAGTCCTGGCTGCCCTACTTCTGATCCAGCTCCCTGCTAATGTGCCTGTGAAAGCTCCACAAGATAACCCACGTCCCTGGGCCACTGCTACCATGTGAGAGGCCTGGATGGAGTTCCAGTCTCCTGGCTTAGGCCTGACCCGCCTCTGGCCATTGCCATCATTTAGGGAAGGGAAGAAAGACCTCTCTCTCTCTCCCTCTCCCTCTCCCTCTCTCTCTGCCTCTCTCTCTTTCTCTCTGTGACTCTGCCTTTCAAATAAATAAATAAATCTTTTTAAAAACAGAAAAGTAAGAACTGCAGCTTGTAACTGAGTAAGAAACAAGTGTAGCTGGGTTATAGAATCAACTTGGGTACCCATCGATGAATGAATGCATAAAGAAAATGAGGCTTATATTCATAATGAAATATCATTCAGTTGTTTAAAAGGATGAAATCCTGACATTTTTCACAAATGGTTATAAACCAGAGGAAGACAAACACAGCACTTTCTCTCTCACATGTGAAAGTTAAATTGTCTGCCAATCTCGACAGGAGTAGAGATGACTCGAGGCTGGGAGGGGCTGGGGAGGAGAGAAGCGGGTTGGGTAACGCCCCAGAACACCGTCAGCAAGAAATCACAAGTTCCAGCTTGTCATAGCACAATGGGACGACTCCCACTCACCACAACGCACTAGTTCTGTGAAGAACTGGGAGAGGGGATCTGTCAGGTTCCAGACAGAAAGAAAGGATGTGAAAATGGAAAAGCTAGTTGCCTGTTTCGATCCATCTACATTGTGTATGTGTTGGATTATGACACTGTACCTGATAAAAATACACAAGTAACACATTAAGAAAAAAAGGAAACACAATAAGCAAAGAGGAAAAAGAGCCACGTCCTGGATCTCAAGTCTGTACAGATCAGCCCGAATGACAGAATATTACCTTAAAGGAACAGGACATGGTAAGGCAGATCTAGTTCTCTAAAATGATCTATTGTTCTCACACGACCCTAGCAGTAAAGCTTCTGGGACACGCACCTTAATATAGCATATTTATCTACCTGTAAATTATATACATGTACTTTTATCATTAGCAAACATCTCGAAGCTTAAAACTTAGGTGAAGTTCATCCCAAATACCAGTGGAAACAAAAGCCCTGTCTTCATGATAACCTCATACTCTGTCAATAAGTATAAGAAAATGCTGATCCATTTTTTTATAGATTTATTTATTTATTTATTTACTTGAGAGGCAGAGAGAGAGAGAGGTCTTCCATCTCTAGTTCACTTCCCAGATGGCCTCAGCGGCCCGAACTAGGCCAATCAGAAGCCAGGAGCCAGGAGCCTCTTCCGGGTCTCTCACGTGGGTGTAGGGGCCCAAGGACTTGGGTCATCTTCCACTGCTTTCCCAGGTCATAGCAGAGAGCTGGATCGGAAGTGGAGCAGCTGGGACTCGAACCCGCTCCCATATGGGATGCCAGCACCGCAAGAGGCAGCTTTACCTGCTTCGCCACAGCACCAGCCCCTGGTAATCCATTTTCAACACAGAATGGACAATTACTGCTAGCTGGCTTGCAGATACAGCAAAACTCAGTAGGCAAACAGGGTGCTATGGAGCAGCCAACTCACAAGAAGAAATTAAAGTACAGAGCAGGAAGGAGGGAAGTAACTTTGTAACTCAGGAGACCTCCCAGAAGACTGTGCACCCCATAGTACTCAGCCAATGAAGACTGTGGGAGGTACCTGCTGCTAGGATATAAATAGCTTTCTCTAACAGCTCCAGGTGTGCCTGCTCATCACACACTGCATCTTGAAAGCCCAATAATAAAGCCTTTCTGTCACTGCACTTCCTGAGTCTGAGTCCATCTCTTGAGTTGACAGGTGAGTATATTTCCCATGATGAGCTTGCATTGAATTAGGATCCCTGCTATTTTCTTGTTAACTTTGTTGTGCACAGCTGTTATCATTATATTCCTCCATTCTTTCTTTGTAGGGCTCTTAAGTCTTTCCTCCTCTTTGCGGGGTTTGTTTGTTTAGATAAAATTAAATTACACAGGCTGGTGCTGCGGCTCAATAGGCTAATCCTCCACCTGCGGTGCCGGCACACCGGGTTCTAGTCCTGGTCGCTCCTCTTCCAGTCCAGCTCTCTGCTGTGGCCCAGGAAGCCAGTGGAGGATGGCCCAAGTCTTTGGGCCCTGCACCCGCATGGGAGACTAGGAGAAGCACTTGGCTCCTGGCTTCAGATCAGTCTCTGTCTCTCTCTCTCACTCTCCACTCTGCCTGTCAAAAAAAAATTTAAATAATGCAATTTGTACATTGTCTCAAGTTGTGCAAATATGCTGCAAAACTATGAAGGCAGATGAGTGAACCACTGGCCCGTGTGTGTGTGTGTGTGTGTGTGTGGTGTGACACTCAGGATGCCCTTGGGGTCTACATGTGACATGGGACCCACAGACTTACAGACCAAGCAAGCATGCTCGCATCACTCTGCATATTATTTTAAAATAAAGCTCAATTCCCTTCTTATGGATAAAATGGCAGCAGACACCTCAATATTTTCTTTTCATCCCCCCGGTTTGTCATTCTGCATTCCCTGGGCTGACCACTCCCTCCTCTGCAATGCCAGGGGCCATGGCTTCACAGACGCAGGAGCTCTTTGGGTTCATGCCTGTGGGCAGATTTATGAGGTTCTGATTTCTCCACTGACTCAGGTTGCCCACAAAAGGACCTCAAACCTTGCATCATGGCAACAAAACCTTCTTTGAAAAGATTCTGTTAAGGAAAGGAAGCACTCCTCCATCCTTTTAACCAGCCTGGGCCAGCCTCTAACGTAATTCTAGTCATTGTAAATAAGTCCTGTGGCTGTAGACCAAATGATTTCACTGGAAAAGTCCATCTCCATGAGGCAAGGAAGAAATTAACAAGGTTGACAGGGGTCGGTGCTGCTGCGCAGTGGGTTAACGCCCAGGCGTGAAGCACTGGCATCCCATATGGGCGCCAGTTCAAGACCCAGATCCTCCACTTCCAATCCAGCTCTCTGCTATGGCCCGGGAAAGCAGTAGAGGATGGCCCAGGTCCTTGGGCCCCTACATCCACATGAGAGACCTGGAAGAAGCTCCTGGCTCCTGGCTTCGGATCAGTGCAGCTCCAAACGTTGCAGCCAATTGGGGAATGAACCAGCGGATGGAAGACCTCTCTCTCTCTCTCTTTCTCTCTGCCTCTCTTTCTCTCTGTGTGTAACTCTGACTTTCAAACAAATAAATAATATTTTTATTATTTGACAGAGTTCAGAGTTACACAGTGAGAGAGAGAGAGAGAGAAAGGTCTTCCTTCTGTTGGTTCACCCCCAAATGGCCGCTACAGCCAGAACTACACCAATCCGAAGCCAGGAGCCAGGTGCTCATCCTGGTCTCCCATGCGGGTGCAGGGCCCAAGCACTTGGGCCATCCTTCACTGCCTTCCCGGGCCACAGCAGAGAGCTGGACTGGAAGAGGAGCAACCGGGACTAGAACCCCGGCACCCATATGGGATGCCAGCGCTGCAGAGGATTAACCAAGTGAGCCATGGCACTGGCCCCAATAAATCGTTTTTTAAAAAAAAGATCTCTTTACTAAAGTCATGACCAATATTTAAAAAAAAATGGTTGACAAAAAGGAAAACAGAATTAAAGAAAACAACGAATATGAGGAGCAGAAGTTTGGTGTAGCAGTTAAGATGCTGCTCTGGATGCCTACATCCCATTTCGGAGTGCCTAGCGGCAAGTTCCAGCCCCAAACCCAGTTCCAACTTCCTGCTAAAGCACATCCTGGGAGGCAGCAGGTGATGGCTCAGGTATTTAGGTCCCCTGACACCCAGTGGGAGACCTGGATTGAGTTTCTGGCTCCTGGGCTTTGAGGGAGTGAAGAATGAACCAGTGAATGGCGGTTTCTCTCGCTCTCTCTCTCTCTTCCCCGATCCCTGCCTCTCAAACAATTAATTTTAAACACCATGAGTTCCTTTTGTCCCATGGATTGTGTGATACAGTTGTTCCTCCTGCTACTGCACAACACCTGTCACGTTGGTCTGATCTGGTGCAACAGTTGATTTTCTGCATTTGTCCCCTTAACTAGATTATAGGTACCTGGAGGCAGGACCAATACAGTTTTATAGCCTTGGCACCTAGCATAGCGCATGACAAATCGTAGATATTCAGTAAATGTTACCGAGTGAATACACTCTTGGGGATGATATTAACAACCAGTGAGCATCAACAGAGATCCTGTAAGTAAAGCACTTAGCACAGGGTAATTGCTCAATAAATACACGTGTACACATTTACTATTGCATAAGGAAATACAGCTGCTCGGTGAGCAATGGTATTATTGTGCAACAGTACTTTGTAAACTGCAAAACGGTGCATTAACCTATGGTTCTGAACACCCCCTTCCCAGTCCCGCCCCGTTGCCACCATACACACTAAACCTCTGAGACACACCCAGGGCCTAGAGCCAGCCCTTTCCACTCTGCAGCGTGAGAATGCCATTGGCCAGGGGCTCGGCTCTGTACTTAGGAAGCTGTAGTTAATCAGAATGCATGTTACCCAGGCGAGATGGGAGATACAGAGGTTTACTCTCTCTCCCTTAAAGCCCAAATTCGAGAGTCAAATTCCCTGCGTTTGGGGCTGCCACACATGTTGCTGCTCTGTAGAAATAATCTGACCAATGCCACATCCTCCAGCTTCTACACTGAGATGCCAGACACCTCCACATGCCGCCAGTCCTTTCGGGAGCCTCCACTAAGTGTCTGGCTCCTCTAGGAAGCCCCATTCCTCATGCCCCAGTGGTCAAAGTCCCTTTTGATCCGTGCCATCCTTCCAGCCAATCATTCAATAAATACGTGTTCTCTCTTCTACTCACCATGTACTTGGCATTATCGTAGGTGCTGGGGAGATAGCAGTGAACAGAGCGCACATGAATTCCTCATGGAGCTTGCACTCTAAATAGAATAAACCAGTCAACTGTATAGTGCCGGGGGCTGATATGCATTCAAGAAAAACAGCAGAGCTGACAAGGGGCACAGAGACTTTGGCATGGTGGGAGTTGGATGCACACGTTCAAAGGATGGCCCCAAAGGTCCCACTGCGAAAGTGACAGGTGCATGAAACCTGAAGGAGGAGGGCATGTGCCAGGCAGGTTCTGGAGGAAGAGGGCCTCAGACTGGAGATGCCTGCGACATGCGGAGTGGGCTGGGGTTGTTATAGCGAGAAATGACCTGGGTGCCAGACTGGTAGCGTGTGTGGCTTGTGGGCTGAGTGGGGTGGGAAGCCGTGGGCACAGAGGAGTAACGTGACCTCACTTAGGTTTTTTTTAAATTTTTTTTTTGACAGGCAGAGTGGACAGTGAGAGAGAGAGACAGAGAGAAAGGTCTTCCCTTTGCCATTGGTTCACCCTCCAATGGCCGCCGCGGCCAGTGCGCTGCGGCCAGTGCACCGCACTGATCCGATGGCAGGAGCCAGATACTTATCCTGGTCTCCCATGGGGTGCAGGCCCCAAGTACTTGGGCCATCCTCCACTGCACTCCCTGGCCACAGCAGAGAGCTGGCCTGGAAGAGGGGCAACCGGGACAGAATCCGGAGCCCTACTGGGACTAGAACCCGGTGTGCCGGCGCCGCAAGGCGGAGGATTAGCCTAGTGAGCCGTGGCACCGGCCCGACCTCACTTAGGTTTTCAGAGGGAGTGTGCTGGACTCCGGGGGCAAGGGGAGACCACTGGAAGCAGAGAAGCCAGCGAGAGGGTTTTACCACAGCCCAGGTGAGACGTGATGGGACTGGACCGTGAGATATGGTGGAGGTGGTAAAAAGTAGCCATATTCTGGAAATGCTTTTAAGGTAGAAAATGCAGGATTTGCTGACCCAATAAATGTGGAGTTGACAGAAAGAAGCATCCAAGCCCGGAAGCCCGGGATGAGTTACTGCCCCTTATGCCTCTTGCAGGGAGCTGGGAGCTATCTGTTCCTCTCAGCGTTTGCTCTAATCCAAAGCCGGGTTTCCAAATTGAGCCTTTATTTTTTTTTTCACCGTTGCTCAAAGCATGCATTTCTTGAAAAGTAAGGGCACATGAAGTTCCCAAATAGTTTAACAGCGCATAAAGTAAATGATGGCTGCTGATGCTGTGCGATGAGTAGCAGCCTCGAAAACTCCTTGCTTCCCGTGGAAATTCTGTCAGCAGAATTAGGGCTGCAATTTCATTCCTCCTCGGTTGTCTGATTAAGGTTTCATTTAAGCCTTGGGCTTATTTTCGAAAGCCCTATAAACATTTTACACACCTACTCATGTATTACCGAAGCCATTCTCCGAATCCAGCCTACAGTAAAATTAATTACCGTGTCACGAGTCAGCCACATTTCAAGAGGAATCATAAATATTTACTCAGACCTGATTCAATGTCACTTGGAAATGAAACAATATTGGCAACAGATTTCTTTGTATTACGGTACACTCTTTACTTGGAAGCTTTCCATGGCAATATATCCATAAAGTTTTTAGAAGGCCATTTTCAACGTATGGAGAAGATAGTAAATCAACACTCTGATCGCTCCAGAAATCTGCAGGCCCAGAAAACCCATCTGCTGCCCCAGTTCCTCCGGGGACTGCCCCAAGGGGCTGGCAGCAACAGGCACAGCAGGCAAGCCTGGGAGAGAGGAAGAACACACATCCAGGGACCGGTGGGAGGGGCACCAGGACCCCTGCATGTCGGGAAGTCCTTGCAGGTCCTTGCAGGTGATGGCAGTGCACCGTGGGCTTGAGGGGTGGAAGCCAGACTTGCAGGCAGTCTGTATCCTGCAGACTTAGCAGCAAGCCATGTGGTAACATGGGAGAACACTGGGCGACATGGGTTCAAATCCCAGCTCTGCCACTTGGACACCGTGCAACTTTAGGCAAGAGAATCTCTTTCCATGCCTCAATTTCTTCATCTGTGAAAAAGTACCTTTGTCTTGGGTTGTGGTGAGCATGCGTAGTAAGGAGCTTAAAACAGGAGCCTGGGAGCCAGCGTTGTGGCACAGCAGGTTAAGCCACTGCCTGCAATGCTGGCATCCCATGTGGGCACTGGCTCAAGATCCGGCTGTTCCACTTCCAATGCAGCTCTCTGCTAATGCACTTAGGAAAGCAGTAGAAGATGGCCCCAATGCTTGGGCCCCTGCACCCACGTAGGAGACCCGGAAGAAACTCCTGGCTCCTGGCTTCAGATCAGTTCAGCTCCAGCCTTTGAGGTCATTTGGTGAGTGAACCAGCAAATGAAAGATTCTCTCTCTATGTCTCTCTGCCTCTAGCTCGCTCGCTCTCTCTGTAACTTTTTCAAATAAATAAAATAAATCTCAAAGAAAGGAGCCTAATACATAATAGACGCTCCACATATATGCACACACACGTGCATCTGCACACACATCTGTGCACATGCACGTACACACAGATATGTGTGTTGTAGTACTTCTACATTGTACCTGCTGCACAGTATACATATACCATAAACAGCACATCCATCATCAGTGTATATACGCACATACACACTTATACCCCGGTCTGTGTGATTAATTGGAGTCAGAGGACTGGCTTTGAGTCTCCAGCTCTGTCACTGGTTTGATTTCACCTCGCTCCCTTGGTTTCCGGGGAAGGTCATGGCCATTTTGCCCGGAGGCTGAGCAGGTGAAGTAAGAAGGCTCTGCTCCCAAGGCCACAGCGAGGCAGGCGGTTTCTGGTCTTCCGGTTTCTGGTCTGCCGGACCCCTGGGAGGGGAGGGGCTGAGTCTTCCGTAGGGGAGTAGGAGGGGGGTGGGCAGTCACGGGCTTGGGTCTCCCACCCCCTCACCCCTCCTCCAGGACTGTGTCACAGCAAGCACGTGAGTCTCCCCAGGCTGGAACTGAAACGTGTGGGCTGAGCTTGCTCACTCCGGGAATGCCGGTCGTTGTGCTCTGCACTCGGATGACTAAAGCCACAGCTAAAAGCGGAGCTGAGGGGGCTGTGGGCCTGGCGGGCGGACGCCGGTACACGGCGGGGAGGCGGCCCCAGGAGCCCACCGTGCTCCTGGCGCTCAGCTCTGCTGGGGCCCCAGCCGCTGGCAGGATTCTGCGCCTTCGCCACTCTGAGGACACCGGAACAGAGCTGCTAAGTGGAAAGGAAAGCAGTGCGAAGTCTGGGGCACCCAGAAAATCCAGACCCGCGGAGAACTCTAGAACCCCGACTCTTCTTCTCTTTCCTGAGTGGAAGGAAGAATTTTTGGGTGAGTTTTTTTTTTGGGGGGGGGGTCTGGCTTTTGTCTTCTACTTTCAGCAGCTTCACTGACATACAATAGGTGCGTAGCAAAATTCCCCAGTGTAAGAGCACAGCTTAATGATTTTTAGTAAGTTTACACAGCCGTAAAATCGGCACCACAATCTAGTCCCACTGATCCACACAGAGAAGCTGTGTCCAGGTGCAGTCTGCCCCACGGCCACCCCCCCACCCTCCAGGCAATGTGCCTCTAGCTCCCTAGACTTGTCTTTGAGAAATGGCCTCTGTATGGAATCGTGGGCTCTGTAGTCTTCTCTGCCTCTTTGCAGTAGCATGAGGTTTCTGGGGTTCAAACGTGGTGGTCAGTGATAGTCCATTGTTTGGGAACTTTGTTCATCCATTCACCGGCTGCTGAACATTTGGATGCTTTATGGCTTTTTAAAAAACGTTCTAAGTAAAACGAGGTTGGTCTCATGCCTTTGAAGACATTCTTTGTTAATCTTCAACAAAACCATTTCTTTGTGTTAAGAACTGGGACCTTTGAAACAAGCTTCTTCCAACATGATGACATCAAAGAGTTCATTCTAACCCTGTCCCGAGGCACGCCTCCTTAGAGGGAAGCCCAAATGTTAAAGTAGGGGAGTCGTACGTTTCTCAGTGTGCGAAGCCTTCAAATACAGGACTGTTCCAGTTGGAGAAGACACACAGGCTGAGGACCTCTGCATTGGAACCTGCACAAAACACCGGCAGGTTACACCGCTGCCTGTGACACCAGCATCCCATATCACAGCTCTTGTTCGAGTCTCAGCTACTCCGCTTCTGACCCAACTTCCTGCTAGTGCACTGCAGGAACCAGCAGAAGACAGCCTCAGTGCTTGGGTCCCTACCACCCATGTAGAAGACCCAGATGGAGTTCCAGGCTTCTGACTTCAACCTGGCCCAGCCAGCCTGGCCATGGTGGCCATTTGGGGAGTGACCCAGCAAATGATCTCTCTCTCTCTCTCTTTCTCTCTGTCACTCTGCCTTTCAAGTAAGTAAATAAATAAATTTCTTTTTTTATTATTTTAAAAAGAATCTGTGCACAGGGTGTTTACATGTCCCAGTGTATAAGTGCTGACCACGAGAGGGACCAGAACAAGGACATCCCGGTGGCCTGGGCCCATAGTATCATCCTAGCCACAGCGGAGCCACACATTCCGAAGGTGGAGAGGATCCTTGGGCTGCCTCTAGAGCTTATAATATGGAGTCAAAAAAGTAGCTTGCCAAAAACCTATCACCAGGGCCAGGCCGGTGCTGTGGTGCAGCGGGGAAAGCTGCTGTCTGTAGTGCTGGCATCCCATATGGGCCCAGTTCGAGTCCCAGCTGCTCTACTTCCCATCTAGTTTTCTTCTGTGTCCTGGGAAAGCAGCAGAGCACAGCCCAAGTGCCTGGGCCCCTGCATCCTTGTGAGAGACCCAGAAGAAGCTCCTGGCTCCTGGCTTCGGCCTGGCCCTGCCCTGACCATTGTGTCCATCTGGGGAGAGAGCCAATGGATGGGAGGTCTCTTTCTCTCTCCTTCTCTCTCTCTGTAACTCTATCTTCTGCCCGATCTCTCAGTCAACAGGTGCATGTGGGCTGCCATAATGCACGTGTCAGCAAGCACTGGGGTGGAGGGAAGATGGGGCTGCTGGCCTTGATGAGTTCACTGTGTAACGAGAGAGAGAGAGAGAAAGAGAGAAGCATGCTCCTGATAAACAAGTGGCTGCAACCCTGTAGAAAATGTTCTCCCAGAGCCCCACAGAAAGCCCCGAGAACACGAAGGCAAGACCTGGAGGGGAGTTACAGACCAGCTGGCAAGTCGGGCAACAAGCGGGAAAGGAGAGAGCAGCGCTTCAATGGGAGTGTCCAGACAGTGCTACACTGCGGGGGTGGGGGGGGGGGTAAAGCTGTGCCTGGTCAGCTCCACCCAGGGCTCCCCGCTACCAGACCACCATGCTGGTCCTGACATCTGCCAAGAAGCCCTGGAAAGCTGACGGCTGGCCGGCACGGTGCACCAGCCCCTCGGGCTGCTAACCACACACATTTGGTAAGCCACAATGGCTGGCAACAGAGTCATGGGGAAGGGGATTTACTTGACAGCCAACTTGGCCAAGCAACTCCTCTGCTCTTCCACAAAGAACGCCCTTGCTTGGTCTTTTTTTTTTTTTTGACAGGCAGAGTGGACAGTGAGAGAGAGAGACAGAGAAAGGTTTTCCTTTTTTGCCGTTGGTTCACCCTCCAATGGCTGCCACGGCCGTTGTGCTGCGGCTGGCGCACTGCACTGATCCGATGGCAGGAGCAGGTGCTTCTCCTGGTCTCCCATGGGGTGCAGGGCCCAAGGACTTGGGCCATCCTCCACTGCACTCCCTGGCCACAGCAGAGAGCTGGCCTGGAAGAGGGGCAACTGGGACAAAATCCGGCGCCCCGACTGGGACTAGAACCCCGTGTGCCGGCGCCGTAAGGCAGAGGATTAGCCTAGTGAGCCGCAGTGCCGGCCACCTACTTGGTGTTAAAGTCAAACTTCTTGAAGCCCGCCCGGGAGTCAGCCATAAAGAGCATCACCAAGACTTTCATTGGCATAATGCAACTTGTGTGTGCCGCGGAACAGGCAGTGCAGCCTGGCCTAGGGACACGATGAGCTCGAGTTCTACAATCAGGGGGCTTCCTCTTCATGAGTCTCTGCAAAATCAGGGGCTGCTCCGAGGAGTTCCTGGTTAAACTCGGTGACTAAAACACACACTCTGATCTCTGCCTCCCACCGAAAGTCCACTGAGACGGTAGTGCAGAATGTTAAAATCAGAACTACAAAGACCAGGAGAACAGGGAGAAATTCAGCAGATAACAAAGTCTATAAAAATATCGGACTCTGAGAAGCAGATGGACCCCCGGTAACCGGAAACACAGTTATCAAGAGAGGGAGGAGTTGAGAGGAAGCAAACTTATCTGTCCTGCAGATCTCTGGGAAGATTCAGGAATTGCACCAACCAGGTGTCTGAAAAGATAGAAGCACATGTCAGGGACAAGAAAAGGGCAAGTGATTAAAAGATCAAAAGAAGCAATTAGACCTTCTCCTTCTCCTTCTTCTAGCTTTCCCCTCTGTTATCTCAGTGAACTTCCGTTAGGAAACAGAAATGAAGGCATGCTTTCTCATTGCCACATTTCACCAGTAGCCTCCCTGCATGCTCCAACCCTGGGGAGACCAGGCCTCACTGAGGACGGCTTTTAGCCCGACTACTGAAAATGTAAATAGTGGGGAAGCATGAATACTGCCAGCCCCAGCCCCCTTGCCCTGCTCTGTTCCACAATGTCGGAATGTAAGCTTGTAAACCTCATATAAGATCCCTCTCTAGGGAAACCGGCTGGCTCAGGAGAAAACGCCTATAGGTGCTGGCCGTGGGGAGAGCGCCAATGGAAGAGCCGGTTCCCCACTGATCACCACTGCACAGGAAAGCCCACTGGACAATAAGGCCCTACTGTGTGCACAGGGCTTTAACAATACCTTCCTGTCTTCAAAATGAGCAATCAAGGTTGATCAGACATTTGGCGAATACCTAGAATGTGCAAGAGATAAAAGTAGACCAGTAGATAAAAGAAACTTAGGAAGAGGCAGTAAAGGGAACAGAAGAAGACATTCTGAAATCTGTAAATATTACCCGTGGAGTAATGTAAGACGATTGCATCCATGAACTTGAGAACAGGGGACTCCAAAAAGTAGAAATTCAGGAGTAAGCATATAGCAGGGCGGTTAAGCTGCTGCCTGGGACTCTGTGTCCCATACTGGAGGGCCTGGCTTGGGTCCTGGCTCTGCTTTCACTTCCAGCTTCCTGTAATGAGCATCCTGAGAGACAACAGGTGATGGCTCAAGTACCTGAGTTCCTGCCTCCCACGTGGGAGACCCAGAATGAGTTTCTGGTTCCTGGCTTCAGCCTGGCCCAGAGCTGACTGTCATGGGCATCTGGGGAGTGAACCAGCAGATGAGATCTTTCTCTTTCTCTCTCTCTTCCAAATAAGTAAGTTTTTAAAATAAATAAACATTCAGAAAATAATAAACAGCACTTGAAAGTTAAAGATGTGATAAAAAATGTTTTAGCACAATAGGAAATTTGGACAATAAAATTGAGAAAGTGTCCCAGAAAGAGTCAAAAGAAAAATAAATGGGCTGGCGCCGCGGCTCACTAGGCTAATCCTCCGCCTTGCAGTGCCGGCACACCGGGTTCTAGTCCCGGTCAGGGCGCCGGATTCTATCCCAGTTGCCCCTCTTCCAGGCCAGCGCTCTGCTGTGGCCAGGGAGTACAGTGGAGGATGGCCCAAGTCCTTGGGCCCTGCACCCCATGGGAGACCAGGATAAGTACCTGGCTCCTGCCTTCGGATCAGCACGGTGCGCCGGCTGCAGCACGCCGGCCGTGGCAGCCATTGGAGGGTGAACCAACGGCAAAAGGAAGACCTTTCTGTCTCTCTCTCTCTCACTGTCCACTCTGCCTGTAAAAAAAAAAATACAAAAAAAAAAGAAAAAGAAATGGAAAAGGAAAGATAAAACAATTGAAGAATCCAAAAAAGGAGACCAGCATTTGAACAACAGACATTCCAGAAAAAGGAAAGGGGGGGGGGGGGAGAGAAAGAGAGAGAGAGAGAGAGAGATGAGAAGAAATTCCTAAAGAAACAAGATAAGAAATTTTCACAAAACAGAAGGAAATGGACCTACAGTCTTATCAACAGAAAAAGACAAAAACTCAATGCTAAAGTTCATAATGAAGTTTCAGTACACTAAGGATAAAGAAAAAGAAAAAAATCCAAAAAGTTCCTGGAGAAAGGAAATTGGAAAGGAGCAAATTCACATTTCTGAAGTTGACGGGCAATCGGAATGGCAACAATTCTCCCAACAAAACACCGGGAGTCAAAAACAAAAACAAAAACAAAAACAAAACAAAACAACAAATAAACAAACCAAAAAAACCAATAGAACAAAGCCTTCAACAGTTTGGAGGAAAATTACTTTCAACATAGAATTCTGTGCCTGTTTGAGTTATCACTGAAGTGTGAGGGTGAACAAGACTTTTTCAGACATGCATGGTCTCCAAGAATGTCCTTGCTTTCTGCCTTTCTCAGAAAGACACTGGAAAATATGCTCAACAAGATAGCAGAGAAAATTAGCGGAAAAAAAAGCAAGGAATCCAGGGACTACCTGGGATCCACGTAGTTGGGGCGGGACACACACATCAAGGAGGCCACGGAGACAGCCAGGGTAGGGCCAAAGGGATTTGAGGGCTGCAGCCCTGCTGGGGAGAGAGAGAGCCCAAATCCAGAGGGAGCAGCTTGAAGAGCTCAGTGTGGGGTGGAGGGTGGGGAGGGGACAGACACCGAGTACTCAAGGTAGCTCTGTGCTGGGAGACGTTGCAGTCTCTCAGAGAGCCCGGGATGAGTTCGACAGCCACCAAATGACTGCTTAGCAGACTAAACACAGGATGATTGTTTTCAACTCCAGAAAAGAAGAAAAAGATGAATGAGAACAAAATGTAACTGGAGTACACCTTAGTGTTCCGCTGAGACAGAAAGTCATGATTCTGCGAACTCTGAATGTTGATTTTATTTATTTATTTTTATTCGAAAGACAGAGTGACAGGGAGAGGGAGAGGCAGAGAGAGAAATCTTCCATTTGCTGGTTGGCACTACAAATGGCCACAGCAGCCAGGACTGGACCAGGCTAAAGCTAGGAGTCGAGAACTCCATCCGGGTCTCCTTCCCCGGGGGGCAGGGGTCCAAGCACTCGGGACTCCTCCGCTGCTTTCCTGGATGCATTAGCAGGGAACTGGATCAGAACTGGAGCAGCTGAGACTCAAACTGGCCCTCTGTTGTGGGATGCAGGCACTGCAAACAGTGGCATGCAGGCCCCTGAAGGTTGATTTTAAAGGGTGATTTAATGATGCCGAGAGAGCGGTGCAAGGACAGAACTCACAGGAAGGAGTGTGTGACAGCTAAATCCACAGGTACCACGGTACAAAGTCAAAAGGACATATTTAAAGCAGAAGAAAACTAAATAATAAAAGCATGTTTGAAAGCTATGTGGAAGCACCAGATTAAATACCTAACAGAGTCGACAGTGGGTGTGATGCTGAATTTCGTGCGTCACTGTTGTGAGTCGTGACACCACAGATGTTGGATGGAACATGACTCTGGATTTCCTGTGAGTGTGTTTTTAGATGAGCTTAGGATTTAAACTGGCAGGCTCTGAGTAGAACACACTGCTGTCCACAGTGGTAGCCTTCAGCCAATCAGTGGGAGAAACTTCAAGAACAGAGACGGACCCCCCCCAAGCAAGGAATTCTGCTTGCAGTCGGCCCTGTGGCCTGAGCTGCAGCCTCAGCTCTTGCCTGGGTGTCCAGGCTGCAGCCTGTGGCCTTCCGAGACTCCAGTATCATACTAGCCAACTCCTTAAGCCAGGTAAATCCCTTCTCTCCCTCTCCCTGTGTGTACTACACACAGGCACATGTAGGCACATGCACGCATACATGCACACACACACACACACTATTGGTTCTGCTCCCCTGGATCCTAATACACTGGATGTCACCCAGAGCAGCTCAGGATTCGGGGCACTGGTTGGAAGATGGCTGGGTTGGTCATGAACCTGGTTATAGTTTTTGATCTTTTAGTCTATGTGCATTTGTTCCCCTGGGAGAAAGAATTAAATTTAAAAGAAGACGATGACGTGCTTTGGAATCAGGTGGCGCTGGTATGGCTTCGGCCTCAGCCACTTACGGGCTGCGACCTTGCACAGGTCTGAGCCTCAGTCTCCCGCGGGTGAGCTGGGTCCTGGCAGGCAGCAGGAGCGTTGAAAGCAATGCATGCAGAATGAGGCTGGCGTGGCCCAGGCTGCATGGAGGGCAGTTGCTTTTCTGACAAAGACACTCTGGCTGTCATCCGTTCTCCTGGCAGGGCTCGGCGTTATTCTGACTTTGTCAGGATTATTGTTCCAATAAAATACACTGGCAGGAAAACTCATTCTCTCGGAAAAGACTATGTGTGGCCTTTTAATATTTTATCTCGGATGTGCTACATCAGACAAACACGCTTCAGCCTTATCACCACAACTCATTCCAGTGGGGCCTCCCGGAATGGAGATCAGCCCACCCCACTCCCTACATCCGGGGGCTGCCGCCCTGGGCTCAGCGATTTCCTGCCCCTCACCTCTGGGTGCAAATGAAACCATTTCAAATGACCTGATGCGCATGTCTGCCGCTCAGAGAACTGAGTGAGGAGGCAGAGGAGCAGCAGCACGGGAGGTCCCAGGAGAACGAGAGCACCTTGTGGCTGCATCCCTCGGGTGACCGAGTGCAGGAAAGTATGAGGTTGGAAAGGCATTTGCCAGCAATGGGGTCTCGCTGCCAGGGACCCATCTGCATTCCCGGCGGCGATTCTGTGTTTGCCCGTGAAGTGACCAGACGCTGCCTTGCATGGTGATCTGAACCCAGGAGCCAGGCGCAGCCTCCAGAGGAGTCTGCAAACTTCCTAAAACTGGGCTGCGGTTTTCCTGTGTTTTCAGAAGAGCTGTGCTCCTCAAAATGTGGCCTTGCCTTGGCTGGTGGTGTCTTCTCTGAGATATTTGAAAAAAAAAATTGTTTTGTTTATTTGAAAGGCAGAGTGACAGAGAGGGAAAGAGAACGATCTTCCATCCACTGCTTTGCTCCCCAAATGGCCGCCCCAGGCAGAAGCCAGGAGCTCCATCTGGGTCTCCCACGTGAGTGGCAGGGGCCCAAGGACTTGGACCGTTCTCCACTGCTGTCCCAGACCATTTGCAGGGAGATGGACTGGGAGCAGAGCAGCTGAGACTCAAACCAGTGCTCCAAAATGGGATGCCGGCATTGGCAGCCATGTCTTACCCCACCGGCTAGCCCACAACACCAGCCCCATCCTTTGGGAAATCCTGAGTATGTCAGTTTTGCAAGCTGAGATGTTAGGGCTTGGAGTGGCCCTGAGTTCTGTGTAAGTCCCAGTGCAGAAGTGTCAGCACGGTGTCCTGTCTGCTCCCCGGATCCCCCCCACACACACACACACCGCGTGGCTGTTCTGACCCCTGCATTGGGCCTCTGAGGCAGTAGGTGCCCTAGGGCATTCCAGCGTTTGCACTTCTTCCCACCGTCCCAAGTTGCCTCTTGTGCACTGCTGGCTTCAACGTTCAGCCTTCCCCACGCTGAAGTCCTCCCCCACCTCCCCTCCCCAACCCCTGCCCCCACCCCCATTTAGCCCGGGAAGCCCCTGCCTGATTGAACTCCATCCTTCTTCCTTCTTACCTCCCAGAGCACCATGCACTTGCTGTTACCACAACAGTGAGCACGTGGGGTGTTTTCTGTCCTTTTCCTTTAAATGTGCACCCTCTGAGGAAATATGATTCTGTCTTTCTCATGCCTACGCACAGTGAGAAATCACGTGCATCCCTCGCTCCAGCTACTCAGGTCCGCCTCAATTCCCCACTGCAATAAGCTCTCCATGCCTCCTTGCTCTCTTCCACACCGTTGACCCACATGGAATAAACAAACCGGCACATAGAATGTGCTCAATTAACACGTCCTCCATGCTCGTGGTTAAAAAGATGGATTGTTTCCTGATCTGTCCTAAATCCTTCCTAATCGTGTTTCTTTGTCATGTGCCTCAAAAATGTTCTGAATGCGACACAGCTTTCCCAAAGCCCCTAGTATAGGCGCTCCTGGCGTAATCTCTGTTGTTGAAGGAAGGAGAGCGGAAAAGATGAAGGATTACTGACACGAAGCTCTCTGCTCTCGTAGCAGCAGAGGAAGCAAGAACACACCCAGAACTAGCCTCTCCAGGGACAAGTCCCCTAAAAGAAACGACAAACAGAATCAGACAGCACAGATCCCTGGACATTTTTCTTTCTTGATGAAATCGGACAGGACAGCAGGTTTCCGTCCACGCAGTGCTCGCCGCAGGAGGTCTCTGTTTTACTGCTGGTTTCATGGCCACATCTCTCTCTCTCTCCTGGAAAAAGAGATTTGCTGGCGGCTGGCTGGCTCCTTTCCCATGCAGGTCACCAGAGAGCCGCTGGATGCTGGGAAACAGTAACCGCAGTGAAATGTCAGGGAAGATTTAGTGAAACTGACCGCGGCCATGATGCCCCTCCTCCGGAAGGAGCCAGGAGAGCCAGGACCACACACGAGGAGCCCAGGGCTGATTGCAAAGGCAAGCGCAGGCTGCCCCCGCACTGGGGCCATGTTCTCTGCAAAGGAGGAGTCTGCCCAGGAGCTGCAGCGAGTGACAGAGGCCTTGGAGAGTGGGAGAGAGTCCTGCGTCATCCTGTACCTGGAGCACAAGCCGGGCCGCGCCTCAATCTTTCTGTTTTCTCACCAGGAACCTGGCAAAACGCAATGCCTGATTCTTTCAATAAGGGAACATGGACAGCAGCAATCTACAAAGTGGATCTTAGTCTAAAATGGACCCTGCTCCACACAGCGAAGTCCCTGAGATGCCTGTGGTCCCTTGGACTGGACAGCCAAAAGGCCTCAAATCCTCCCACCTTGGGAATGGCCTTCTGCATGTGGGCAAGGGCTCAGACCACCTCTCTGGACGGGCTGCAAGTGAATGGAGCATCCAGAAAAGGAGCTAAATGTTCAGAGCCGGGAGACAGCTAAGGTGTTCGGAAGTGAAGCCACTAACTGAAGCCTTGCGCTCTTGTCTCAAGCAGGTAGTGTTCACACTCCACGCGGCACAGCTAAATCCATTGACCGGCACAGGCCACCACGGGGACCAGGCACGCTTGGTTCCAGACCACTGCCATAAAACAGACACCTCAATAAAGCGAGTCATGGGATTATTTGGTTTCCCAGGGGCGTAAAAAAGTTGGGTCAGGGGGCCAGCACTATGGTGCAGTGAGCTAATTCTCCACCTGAGCGTGCATTCCATATGGGCACTGGTTCGAGTCCCAGCTGCTCCTCTTCCAATCCAGCTCTCTGCTGTGGCCTGGGAAAGCAGTGGAAGATGGCCCAAGTGCTTGGGCCCCTGCACCCGCGTGGGAGACCTGGAAGAAGCTCCTGGCTCCTGGCTTCAGATCAGCTCAGCTCTGACTGTTGTGGCCATTTGGAGATTGAACCAGCGGATGGAAGATCTCTCTCTCTGCCTCTCTGTAACTCTGTCTTTCAAATAATTAAATAAATATTTAAATAAAAAAGGTCAGTTTCACTCATATACATTTTATCTTTTTTTGAGATTTGATTATTGTTTATAGCCTTTGTCTATACTTTTAAGAAACAGTAGTTTTTCTACATGTTGAATTCTTTACTTAGTAGAGGGTTACATAAAAGTATGTCATAAAAATTAAAAGAAAAAAAGAAGGAGAAGGGAGGGAGGGTAGGGTGGGAGATAGCCTTATGCTCTTAAAATTGTATATAGGAAATCCATGAAATTTGTTCCCTTTATATAAATAAAAAGTAAATTTTAGAAACTCTTTAAATAGATGGTTAACCTAGATCACATGGGAAAAAGTTGTGTTTATACTATGCTGCAACTGATTCAATGGCATTGTATCTTTTTTTAAAAAGTACCTGCCTTAATTTTAAAATACATTATTGATAAAAAAAAAAAAGCTAGTGATCATCTGAGTTATTGGGAAAATGGCGCTGATAGACGCATTCGACATGGGGTTGCCAAAAACCTCCCATGTATAAAAACGCAAATCTGCAAAGCACAGTGAAGCACAGCACAAAAAGCGAGGCTGGCCTGGTTCTAGATAGATCCGAGCCCACCGGCCTTTGCATTTGGGAAGGGTCAAGGGTCATGACCCTCACCTCCGTTAACAGTCTCCCCTCCACCTGCCACACAGCTCCCAGAAAGCTCCCTGGGGGAGCAGGTAATCGATTCTTCTTCCTGTAGAACTCAAAGATCCCGGATGTGGGAGCCTGGGCAAGGCCCCTGAACTTCACTTTCTCCCTCCACACAGTGAAGTGGCTCTCCGTGGTCCCCAAGTGGCACTTGCCGCCCGCCGATATTTCTTCTATGGGGCTAAGAGAAACTATTTTCCAACAACTGCTGTAGTGTAGCAGGTTAAGCCGCCGCCTGCAACACCGGCATCCAGTATCAGAGCACCAGTTCGAGTCTCAGCTGTTCTGCTTCTGATCCAGCTCCCACTAATGCGCCCGGGAAAGCAGTGGAAGCTGGCCCGAGTGCCTGGGTCCCTGCACCCACATGGGAGACTGGAGTAAAGTTCTAGGCTCTTGGCCTCACCCTGGCCCAGCCCTGGCCCAGCCCTGGCCATTGGGTGTATTTGGGGAGTGAACCAATCGATGGAAGATCTCTTTCTTCTCTCTCCATCTCTCCTTCATTCTCTGTCCCTCTGACTTTCAAATACACACAATAAACCTTTTAAAACAATAAAAATTAAAAATAAGTATTATCCTAGACCTCTCCTTATGCATGCACTCAAATAGAAAGGTGGCTAGCTGGTTGGAACTAATTTTACAAAAATTGAATTACACTCTATATGTTATATTTGACAAAAATATCACATTTAATGTTATTTTTGAATTTAACATGAAAAAGAGATTGAAGTGAAACGGAAAATATTCTATGCCAAAAAATATGTAGTGACAGATGTGATGGCAAAGTGGTCACAAATTCTTTCCCACTTCTCCAGCAGAGAAGGGGGAATCTATTTCTCTATCCCTTGAAGGTGGGCTGGGCCTAAGATTGCTTTGACAAATGGAACACAGCAAAGTCATATTGTTCCCATTCTGGGCCTAGCCTTCAAGAAGTCTGGCATCTTCTACCTCCTCCCTCTTGGAACCCAGCCACAGGTTCCTTCAGAAATTTTCTGTAGTAATCCCTGTGGTATTTCCATGTTGTTTTAAGACAACTGAGGAGAATGTAGCAGGGCAAACGAGTATGTGGGTGTGTTTATGTTCATGTGTGAGGGCGTGCCCCCAGTGGGTAGGCACATATGTGTGAGTGCACACGTGGGTGAGTGTGTGTGTTAGGTGTGAAGATGTGTGTATGTACAGAAATACATGCATGTTTGTGTGAATGTGTGTGAGGTCATGATGTATGAGACAGACACTGAGACAGAGCTCTCCTATTTGCTAGTTCTCTCCCCAAACATCTGCAACAGCTGGGCCTGGGCCAAACTGAAACTGGGGGCAGGAGCTCAAGCCAGGTCTCCCTTGTGGGTGACAGCGACTCAGCTACTTGAGCCATCACCTCTGCCTCCCAGGATCTGCGTAGGTGGGAAGTGGGAACCTGGAGCAGAGCCGTGACTTGAAGCCAGACACTCTGATGTGGAATGCCGGCATCTTAACTGCTAGACTAAAGGGCTGCCCACGATGGTGGTTTTTGTTTGGTTGTTTGTTTGCTTTTTCTCATATGGTCTTGCAATGTCTCTGGAGAGCAGCTGTGAACTCTAACCCTACCCTGACAAGGCTTCCGAGGATTTGGCTGTGGCTGTACTCAACATGTCTCTCCCAGGATGCCTCTTTACCCTGATGGACAGCCTGGAGCCCAGTGTCCTACGTGTGGCCAGGTGTGTGGTCAGCCTGGCAGATACCCCTGTGGCTTCTGTCTCGCCTGTGTTCAGTGTACTCCCACCTGCACAGCCGCATCCAGGAGAGCCCTAAGTGAGGTTGGGTGTGTTGGGCAGGTGAGATGCAGGGGTGGTCACTCAACAGACAGACAGGAAACACCACAATCAGTGCAATATGTGCACTCCCAGTGAGAGCTCACTGCCTTGTAGAGCCGGTGGAAGCAAGGAGCCATTCCAGATTCACACTCAAGCAGTGTGTAGGAAGCCAGACAGCCAGCAGCATCCTGCTATATTCTTCTCCCCATTGAAAGCAAAATGCTCTTTGGCATTAAGGAATAGCATCTTGGGGCCGGCGCTATGGCACAGCAGGTAAAGCCACCACCTGCAGTGCCAGCCTCCGATATGGGCACCAGTCTAAGTCATGGCTGCTCCACTTCCGATCCAGCTCTCTGCTATGGCCTGGGAAAGCAAAAGAAGATGGCCCAAGTCTTTGGGCCCTTACACCTGTGTGGTAGATCCAGAAGAAGTTCCCGGCTCCAGGCTTCAGATCAGCCTGACTCCAGCTGTTGGGGTCATTTGGGGAATGAACCAGCAAATGGAAGCCCTCTCTCTTTGTCTCTGCCTCTGCCTCTCTGTAACTCTGCCTTTCAAATAAATAAATAAATCTTACAAAAAAAAAAAAAAAAAAAGGAACAGCATCTGTGCAGCCATAGAAACACTCAGAATGTGGCCTTATTTGTTGCAACAGTGGCTTGGAGGACAGCTAACTGAACTATGGCGCGAGGACGGCCAGCGCCGCAGGTCAAAGGAAACCTGTCCTGGTGAGAGCAGGAGCTGCACGGACTGTCTCCTAAAAATGTGCGAATCGTTACAAAGCCAAACCTCAGTTTTCCTGTGTGAGTCTTTAAAAGCTCAGATACGATCTTTATCTCGGGAAGCCGCAGCTGAGTTCATTAAAAATGCTTGTTAACCTAATTAGGTGACTGAATGAGCCCGCAGGCCAGTGGGCAGTGAGCCGGGCTGAGTGGGGGGGCTTGCTGTTCCGGAGCTGAGCTGCCAGCAGTGGATTATTTTAGAAAAGTCATGTCTTTAATGAAGTATGATTAGTATCTGACTTCTCACGTGTGTCTGAGCTGCTGTACTCCAAGCATCACCGTGCTGGATGGAGCTCTACAGAAGTCCCCGGGAATTAAGCTGGCAATAAGCCTGTGTCACTGGCAACAGGGTCTCCAAGTCCATGTCTCCTGCTTCATCCACCTGCTGTCTACGGCAGCACCCACCCTGCTGGACAGAGCAGCCTGGGGATCTCCAAGGGAGCCAACGCCCACTGGCAGCACCAGCTGAGCCCTGCCCGGCTTGCTATGGCACCACTGGGGGACCCGAGACCCCATGAGAGTCCATTTCCAGGAGCCAAGACTCGTGTGGGAGGGGGTCTTTGGACTCAACCGTGTGGGCTGGTAGGCTAGAGAAGAGCTCCGTGGAGAGAGGGGTTCGTCTAGAAAGCCAAAGGAGCGGCTCTAGTGGAAGTCGGGGCAAGATTCCGGGCACAGCTGTGAGTGAAGCCGCCAAGCAAAGCCAAGAGCAGAGCAGTCGGCATCCCCGCTTCAGTGTGGCAGTGGGGTGAGGGGGACGCTCCCGGCACCCGGTCTGACACGGGCCACCAGCAGGGGCAGCAGAGACTGGTGGCCTCCCTGGAGGGCATCTGTGCCATGGGCTTCCAGGAGAGGGTCCAGCAAAAGAACCCGTGAGGACTCACTCCTGAGTCACTGTGAGCCCTGGCATCCCAGGGGAACACTGCTGCGTTGGAATCCGGTGTTGTCCCAGAGAGAGGTGCACGCAGGTCAATGTCAGTGTGACATCTCGTCCCCTCAGACTAGGGAAATCTGAGACACTCAGACACACTCCACAATCAGCATGGAAATTATCCCTACCCTCATGGAACCCTGCGTGCAGACATGGCTGTCGGGCCTCTGGGAACTCAGCCAGACATGGTATTCCCGGGCTCCCTGCGAGGGTGTCCCTGGGACTGGAACGGAAGTGGGGAAAACACCGACCTGGCTCACGACTGTCTCCCACTGGCTACAGCCTAGCTCTCTTCCCGTCCCTCAGTGGAGTGGACTGGACTCCCCGGACCCAGAGGAGGCCAGAGCCACATGGTGGACGCAACCTTGCCTCGGAACCTTCACCTGGAGAGCCACCAGGGGGCACCCACCCACAGCGGCAGCACACAGCACAGACACCTTTGCAACAAGCACTGATATTTGGGGAGTGTTTGTTGCAAAAGCCAATGCTGGTCACCTCACTTATTGCACCAGAGAAGAGTTATTATCCGCAGTCTACAACAGCAGAAAGTGGCGCTCATAAGGGTTTAGTCGGTGGTCCTCACCCAGGAGCGATTATGCCTGCCGGGGAGACATCTGGCAGTGTTTGGAGATGTTCGGGGGTTGTCCCACGTGGCAGAGAGAGGGTTGAGGGAGAACCCACTGTGCAAAGGCCAGCGATGCTGCTGCACATCCCGGGGTGCACGGGACGGCCCCAGCCGCAAAGAATCATCCGACCCACAGCGCTGAGAGTGTGGAGGCCGAGGAGGCCGGTGAGGCTGAGGGGAAGGGACAGATGTGTTCAGCCGCTTGAACCTAGTGGCTGGCTCATGACCCCAGTCCTGTCTTAGAATCGGAGTGTCTGTTTACCTGTGTGGGTGAGCTGTCAGGTCACCCCCAACTCTGGGAGGGAAGCTCCCTCCTGGGACCAAAGGAGCCCAGTGGAGGAGTAACAAATGCACACACAGATTTCCATAAGCTGTGTGGGAGACCACACGGATGTTTCCTGTTCATTCAGTAAGCATCAAATATTCCTTGAAAATTGGTAAACGTGTTTGCTGCCCTGACTGGGGGACAAACCCGAGAAACTTCATTTAGGGAGAAACTTCACTTCCTCGTGCCTGGTAGAATTCTTACAGCTCCACGTGAGTAAAACAAGAAGATGTCTGGTTCTTTCTCACTGCTTTCAAAAGTAATGCTGGCTTGTTTTTTTTTTTTTAGAAAAATGACAAAAATAGAAAATAAAAATATACCATCTTCCCTAGGAAGTCGTGATACGTAATTTCGCTCATATTCTCTCTCATGTTTGTTTCTGCGCATATGCTAACATCTGTATTTTTTAATAGGGGATGTGGGGTGTGTGTGTGTGTGTATGCTTGCGTGTGTGCATCTGCACTTCAAACATCCATGGAAAATGGAATTAAAAGACAAGTCTAGGGGCTGGCACTGTGGCGTAGTGGGTAAAGCCATCACCTGCAGTGCCAGCATTCCATATGGGGCGCTGGTTCTAGTCCTGGCTGCTCCTCTTCCAATCCAGCTCTCTGCTATGGCCTGGGAAAACAGTAGAAGATGGCCCAAGTGCTTGGGCCCCTGCACCCACGTGGGAGACCCGGAACAAGCTCCTGGCTTCGGATCGCCACAGATCTGGCCGTTGTGGCCAACTGGGGAGTGAACCAGTGGATGAAAGACCTCTCTCTCTCTCTCTCTCTCTCTGCCTCTCTTTCTCTCTGTGTGTAACTCTGATTTTCAAATAAATAAATCTAAAAATCTTAAAATATATACAAGTTTATTTGGTGCAAAAATTTTTTGAAACCCACAGAGTTTTTCCGCAGTACGCATATTTCAGAAACTTGTTTTGACACGCTTCATATGTTTATATTTCAAGAAAAAATTTGTATCAAAATAAACTGACCTTCTAATCCTGTTGTCTATAAACTTTGTGAAGTACCCTTGAGTGTCAGAGACTGCTAGGTAAAATCTGTTCTCGCACCTTCCCCAGAGCACACCGGGCAAGCATTTCCCAGCCTGCCTTGACGTGGTCATGTGACTGCCCTCCCCAGTGGAGCGTGGGTAGATCGACATACATATCTTCTAGGCCTGGCTACGAATGCCTCCCTCTCCTGCTGCCCCACATGCCTGTCTCCCCCGAGCTGGCTGAGATGGAGGTGACCACGTTGAAGATGACAGGCGCCTCTTTCCACCTTAGCTCCACATGACTGGAAGAGAGTCACCCCAAGAAGCTGTTCACTGTGGGGAGCAACTCGGACTAGACTGAGTTACTGGAATTAAGACTTATTCTATGCATCTGCTCTCCCACAATATGGCGCTGGGAGAGGAGAAAACAGCTTCTACACAGCTGCCTCCAGTTCAGCCAATAAACTGTAGGACTTGCTCCTGATTGGAGGAGAGCGGCGTGCTCGGCGTGTGGGCAGCCGAGTTGGGATTGGCGGAGGAGGACTATAAAGGAGGAGAGAGACGGCATGCACCAGGAACATCTAAGGGGAACATCTAAGGGGAACACCTGTGCAGCCCCCGAGAGAGCCGGCCGGCGGTGTGCCGCTCCCCTGCGGAAGTGGGGAATGTGGCAGGGGGAACCGCCCTTCCACGGAGGTGGAAGGGATGGTAGCCAACCCGGGAAGGACCAGCAGCCAACCCGGGAAGAACCAGCAGCAAACCCGGGGAGGGCCGAGCAGATGAAAGAACAGCGCAGGGTCCTGTGTCGTTCCTCCACGAAGAGGGGGAGCGACAGTTCACCTGCTTTGAGTTGTTACAGAAGCAAGAAGTATACCTGCTTGGAACACGCAGGGCCTGGCTGTGACACAGGTTAGCAATGCTGCTCTGTACTTCTTTCACTTAAAAATATGTCTGGAACATTTTTCCACATCTAGTGGACTTCTTATAAGATGTGCTTTACTTCCCACAATTTAACTTTCCTGAAATTGGGAGATGTCTCATATTTGAGAGGTTCAGTTGCCAAACATTTCCATTAAATGATTGCATCACCACAGAATCAAGTAAATACCACAATTCTTACTTTTTTTAGGCTTTAAAAATAATAGGAATTTATTGCTGCTCTTAAACAACCAAATAGTACCACTGGGTTTATTTTTTCATATATTGTTTACTTATTATTATTATCATTATTTTAGGTGATTTGCCACAAAGATTTAATTGGGGAAAATACAAAAGATATTTAACATGCAGTATGTGACAGTGTAGTTTGTGTAGACAGTTGCTGTTTGATATACATCTGAGAATACCAAGTTAACTCATCATTTTAAGACTTCATAGTCTAGAATTACTTGTTATTTTTAAACTTTTATTTAATAAATATAATAAATATAAATTTCATAGGTACAGCTTTTTGGAATATAGAGGTACCACTGGGTTTAAAAAGAAAAGTCTGGGGCTGGCACTGTGGTGTAGTGGGTAAAGCTGCTGCCTGCAGTGCTGGCATCCCATATGGGCGCTGATTCTAGTCCTGGCTGCCCCACTTCCGATCCAGCTCTCTGCTGTGGCCTGGGAAAGTGGTAGAAGATGGCCCAAGTGCTTGGGCCCCTGCACCCATGTGGGAGACCTGGAAGAAGCTCCTGGCTCCTGGCTTCGGATCAGCACAACTCCGGCTGTTGCAGCCAATTGGGGAGTGAACCAGCGGGTGGAAGACCTCTCTCTCTCTCTCTGCCTCTCCTCTCTCTGTGTAACTCTGACTTTCAAATAAGTAAATAAACTTTAAATAAATAAATAAATAGAAGGAAAAGTGTCTGGCATGGCAGAAATGTTCAGACAGGACAGAGAAAATAGATTTTGCTAATAAAGGAGCAGAATATCCACAAGTGAAGGTGTTGGGCTGCAAACATCCCCGAGAGCCCCAGTCTGAGGTAATGAAAGCATTGGCATATGTACGTCGTGCTCAGGTTTAATTTTGTGAACCATTCAGAATACATTCAACAGCTATTATGAAAAAAGATTGTATCAGGAGAATCATACAAATTTAACTTAAGAAAACATCAGGGCCGGCGCCGTGGCTCAGTAGGCTAATCCTCCGCCTTGCCGCGCCGGCACACAGGGTTCTAGTCCCGGTCGGGGCACCGGATTCTGTCCCGGTTGCCCCTCTTCCAGGCCAGCTCTCTGCTGTGGCCAGGGAAGGCAGTGGAGGATGGCCCAGGTGCTTGGGCCCTGCACCCCATGGGAGACCAGGAGAAGCACCTGGCTCCTGCCTTCAGATAGGCGCGGTACGCCGGCCACAGCGCACTGGCTGCGGCGGCCACTGGAGGGTGAACCAACGGCAAAGGAAGACCTTTCTCTCTGTCTCTCTCTCTCTCACTGTCCACTCTGCCTGTCAAAAATAAATAAATAAATAAAAAATAAAAAATAAAAAAAACATCAGAAAGCATTCCTAAAAAGGATTTAAGTGGCAAGATGTGAGACAAAGATGTGAAATCAACCAACTAAGCATTCCACCTCACAGAAAGATTGAAAACCCCTAGTTTGAAGGCCTTCTTCGAGTCATGTTTAAGAAGAACGATCATATTTTTACTTTCTTACCACTTGTCAAACTTCCCACATTCAGTAAACTTTTTAAAAAAAAAATCTATTTATTTGAGAGCCAGAGTTACAGACCGAGAGAAGGAGAGGCAGAGAGAGAAAGAAGGGGGGGGAGGTCTTCCATCCACTGGTTTATTCCCCAGACGACGGCCACAACAGCGGAGCTGCACCGATCCGAAGCCAGGAGCCAGGAACCAGGAGCTTCTTCTGGGTCTCCCACGTGGGTGGCAGGGCTGCAAGCACTTGGGCCATCCTCTGCTGCTTTCCCAGGCCATCAGCAGGGAGCTGGATCAGAAAAGGAGCAGCAGGGACTCCAACCAGCACCCGTATGGGATGCTGGTGCCACAGACGGCAGCTTAACCTTCTACGCCACAGCGCCTGCCCCATCAGTGAAGTTTTTAAATTGGCAAGCACATTTGGTATTATATGAGAAATGGAATATTGGACCCAGGTTTGGGGATTGGAATCAACTTCTCTCTCTTTAAAGGCTTTGGAAATACTATGCACTTAAGAAAGGCTTTTTTGCAAGATGAACTCCATAAAACATTAAACATGAAAAGCAAGGAGGAGACACTGAGGTAAAATTTGACACATTAAAATTAATTCTCCTTCTAAAATGCAATTGCTGTTTTCTCTCCAAAGCAGTGAGAGGGCCTGTGGTCACTCTACAACTCTGGTTGGCTTCTTTTGATGGTTTCTGAGTTCCCTGGACACCCTAAATTATTCTCTCTGAAATATGTTCTCTTTGGCAGAACAGAACTTTTTCTCACAGAAAAAAATTGGTGGTTAAAAAATGCCTTTTTGGGTAGAGAATAAAACATTCATCAAATCCTGTCTCCCGATCTCCAAACATGTATTTATGAGAACTTGCCACCAAGAGTCTAATGGTGACAAGAACTCTTCCCAGCTGATAGCTGATTTACATTATGAGTTGTACATTCCTATTCTAGCCTGTAAACATTCCACAAATCGTGGTGTTTGTATAGCAAGCGACTTCTGAAATTTTCTTCCTTTTGAATTACTACTTATGGCACCTACACCCAATATTCAAAAAATGATAAGTCTTGGACAAGAATTCACCTGCAAAGGTTTAAGATGCAGCTTACAGGATTGATAGAATAAATTCCAGAAACTCTCTGCCCAGTGTCATTTCTGACAAATGAAGAAAATATAGGTTCTTTGAAGAAAAATCTGTGATTTGTAAAGCTGGCTGAGCCATCATCTTCAAAATAAGAGAGCCACAGGCGCCTCACTATTAATAGGTATATTTTATACCCCGAGTCATGTGGGTTCCTGCTGGTGAGTAATGAAATCCACTTGGTTTTTTGTCCAAGTAACAACAAGTCTTGTTCAAAGGAATGAGTTTTATTTAAAGCCTTGAGATTGTTGGGTTTTTTTCCCCTTGGTTGAAAGAAAAAATACAGTCAGAAACACTGACTTCTTTCTTTACTATAAAAAGGGGAAACTGCTTATTTTCTCCGAGTCCTCTACGAAACCTATATTCATGTGGAAACGAGCCTGGCAGCACTGCACCCGGGTCTAACTCCCTTCTGAAACTGTGTATCGGGTGCATTTGGCGAGCGGGTCTGCAGCCTGCTCTGCACCAAGCCTGTTCCAAGCACTTCACCCCTGGGAACCCCATTAACCCTCGGGTACCCACAGGAGACTTTCCTGCTCACTGCCTCTTCCCCCTCAAATTTAAGGTGACAGTGGCTTGTGGCTGTGACTAGAACCCTGATTTTAATGTAAGTCTTCATGCCCTCTAGGATTATCCCAAGTGGATAAAAATGAGGGAGAATAAAAAGTTAATTTCTAAAATATGATTTTGGATCAACATCAATAGAAAAGTAACAAATAAGAAAGTGCCCCAAAATAAATATTTAAGTCGACAGAGCTTGTAGTTTGAGAAATTTATATGAAAACAGGCTAACTTCCAACCATATAAGCTAATGAATTTGTACTTATTATAACAAAAAGTCAGAAACTTTGTCACAGATACACAGTTTCATAAAATGCCATGGTGCAGACTATATGCTAGAGTTAATAGAGTGAGGTTAATACAGTTTTCATCATGCTTATTTAAGCATTTAGGGAAAATATCTCTATGTAGTCCAATGTCATCTTACATAGTAAAAGCCAAGGTCCCAGGTTGGTCTTTCAGTTCTTACTCAACGTGTATTCAGTTTTGTCCCTTGAATACAGGGACAGAGATAATGGCACCTGTCTTAATGAAAGTCGGAGACTGGCCAGATAACCCCTACCACGTCCCTCCAGTGCGATCCAGCACCCACCAACTCTCATCAGCACAGCACTTCCCAAGCTGTGATTCACCAAATGCTAGGTTTGCATAAAAAGGAAGCCTTCCAAGATACAGCACATTCCCCTGCTGCGGTGCCCAGAGACACAGCCTGCAGTTTAGACTCCCGGAGCCCTGCAGCGGATGCTCTGCGTCATTTGTTCAGGCAGAGAATGTGGCTGGGGCCACTGCTTTACGTGATAGACTGGACAGTCTGCCTTAGTGCTCAAGGCTGAACATGGGGCAGATAAGAGGGGACAAGTCGGCGGGGGCCGGGGGTGGACTTCTTGGGGGATTTCTATTTTGGTTCTGAGGTCGGATTACTCGGACTGCTCCCTTGATGATCCGTTTTCCCCGTGGTCAAAGCAAGACTCCTCTGTGCCATTATTCTTAATTCAGTCATATTTTAAATGTATCCTGAATTTATTTAATCAAATAAGAAGAGACATGAAATGACTGTCATGGAGACAGAGGATTTTTTAATATTTATTTATTTATATTTTATTTATATGAGAGGCAAAGACACAGGAAAAGATAGAGACAGAGATCTTCTATCTGCTGGTTCAATCCCCAAATGTCTACAACAGGTAAGGATGGGCCAGGCAGAAACCAGAAGCCCAGAACTGAATCCAGGTCTCTCACATAGCCGGCAGGGACCCTACGACTTGAGCCGGCATCTGCTCTTTCCTGGGATGCACATTAGCAGGAAGCCGCATCAGAAGCAGAGCCAGGCCCCCCGATGTAGAATGCAGGTGTCCCAAGCGGCGTCTTCACCACTGCGCCAAACGGCTGCCCCTGGTTGTTGCTGTTGTTTTTGTTTTTAATCTATTCATTCAACAGGCAGAGAGAGATGAACTCCAACCTGCTGGTTTGTCCCTCAAATGCTCGCAATGACTGGAGGCCAAAGCCCGGAGCCAGGAACTTAATTCAGGTCTCCCACATGGGTGGCAGGAACACAGCTACTCAAACCATCACCACTACGGCCCCGGATCTGCATCAGCAGGAATGCTGGACCCAGGAGCCAGAGCCAAGGATCCAACACAGGTACTCCGATGCGAGCCTCAAATGTCCTAACCAGCATCTTAACTGCTGGGCCAGACTCCACCTTGGAAGCTTTTGTACTCAAAGGGCTCCAGAAACAGGAGGTGGGGCACATGCCGCGGGGAAGCTGGTCAGGAGATGCTGCCATGGGAGTCACAGGTGTGGGGCAGGCATTTGGCATGGTAGGAAGACACCACTTGGGATGCCTGCATTCCCTATCAGAGTGCCCGGGTTCATGTCCCAGCTCTGCTTCCCATTCTAGTTTCTGGCTAATACAAACTCTGGGAGGCACCTATAGTGGTTCAAGCACTTGGATCTCTGCAATCCATATGGGAAACTCAGATTAAGTTCCTGGCTCCTGGCTGAAAATAAATTTTTTAAAAGAAAGAAACCCAGGGCTGGCACTGTGGCTCAGTAGGCTCAGCCTCCACCTGCAGCACCAGCATCCCATATGGGCGCCGGTTCTAGTCCCAGCTGCTCCACTTCTGACCCAGCTCTCTGCTATGGCCTGGGGTAGCAGTGGAAGATGGCCCAAGTGCTGGGGGCTCTGCATTCCACACCTGGAGCTCCTGGCTTCAGTTCCGCCCAGCTCCAGTCATTGTGGCCATTTGGGGAGTTAACCAGTGGATGAAAGACCTCTCTCTCTCTCTCTCTCTCTCTCTCTCTCTCTCTTTCTCTTTCTGCCTCTCCCTCTCTCTGTAACTTTGCCTTTCAAATAAATAAATTAATTTTAAAAAGAAAAGAAAAGAAAGAAAACCATAGGAGTATAGTCAGTGAGAGAAAATGTGGGCCAGCATCCTTGCTGTGGTTTTCATAGACGCAGGCTGCCAAAGGCTTAGTTAGCACTGGCCAGCATGAATAATTTCAGGGGGCTCTGAAGAATAGGAGCTGTCTCCAGTTGTCTGCTCCCTGGCCTTGGGGCAGTCCCTACCAGTGCGAGGCCTCTGAGAGCCCCGGAAGGCGGAAGGCGGTGTTTTGGGCTCTGGGCTCTGGATTTGCTGGCTTGCGTATAAATGGCGCACTCCCTGCCACGTTCCCTGCTTTCTGCAGGAGTGAACTGCTCCACAGGCCTCAGGTGCCAAAATTTATCATAAGAAAAAGACTTATACAATCCCTAATTTGCACACTCAAACCCTTCCCCCAAATAAAACTCATTCTAAAGCATGGATACATAACCTTGGAAATGTAAGTACCCTTGCAAAATATGAAGTGAGTTTAAGTGTGTATGTGACTTTGGTTAGCATAAGTACTACCCTGCGATATCGTCTTTCTCACTCTGTTTCTCACTTTTTTCTTTCCCATCCATATTCCACCTAGTCTGAGCATGTAGCATCTAGCTGCAGTATAATATTTTTAAGGATGTACTTAAGGTATACTAAGCTGATCTTCTGTATATTAAGATAATCGAAAATGAATCTTGATGTGAATGGAAGGGGAGAGGGAGTGGGAAAGGGGAGGGTTGTGGGTGGGAGGGACGGTATGGGGGGGGAAGCCATTGTAACCCATGAGTCGTACTTTGGAAATTTATATTCATTAAATAAAAGATAAAAAAAATAAAATAAAAAAATAAAAAAAATATTTTTAAGGATGCTTTTGACTTCTCTGTTCCTCCATAGAAGGCTCCTGGTCGCTTCTAATTCCTCACCACGAACAGCCTTAATGTTCCTTTGCGCTGGAGTTTCTGGATTGTAGCTGCTGTGTCGAGGGCAGGTTCACATGCACCTGTCCCACATCCTGCAACTGTGCTCTCTGGAAAGGCAGGGCCAATTTCTACCCCAGCCAGTCACACTTAGGAGTTCTTATCTCCCCACCCACACCGACATGAATGAGTTTCCTGTGATTATGAAACCGATCTGCTTATCAATATTTCCGAAATGAATAAGCTGTGTGGGTTCTTCCAGGAATTCAGAGAAGAATTCTAAATACTGGCTCAAGTAAATCAGACGACATGGTCATTTTTAAGGATGTTATTCAGTGAGAGAAATGCATAGGAGAGGGAGAGCTTCATCTAAGGGAGAAAGAAAAGTCTAGAGAGTAAGTTGGGGCCGTACCAAGCAGAGGGCAGGCCAGCAGCCACATGCAGCCACAAGCAGCTCATCAGGGGTAGCAAAGAGAAGGCAGAGAGAGCTGATGCCCAAAGGCCACGTGCCCCCAAGGCAAGGGGCAACAAGCAAAACAAAAGGCAATAAGGTAAAAAAGGGAAGATGAAGGACTGGGCCCACCATCTTCCAGGCCTTTTATCCACTTCCAAGGGGGAGTGGTGACATAGCCTGGTTGGCAGCTGAGGATACAGGTGGGGTCAGGTAGGGGCAGGAGATCACACAGGGGGCATGGTGAAGGCGTGGTCTTCCAGCTCACAAACCTAATCAATTTTAACCTGTCTCCCGACTACATCAGTTATAGGACATCCATGTGGTCCCAACTTGAAATCACTGTGCCAGACACAGGCAGTACAATGCCCTGCACTGGGGTTCCCTCCTAAGTTTTCTCAGACTGCCCTCAGTGCCGAGAGACTAGATTGTGAAGGCACCAAATGAACTTCCTGCCTCTCTGTAACTCTGCCTTTCAAATAGATAAATAATCTTAAAAAAAAAAAAAAAGGAAGAAAGAAAGAAAAGAAAAAACAGCAATACAGAGGCCTGTTCATGGAGTAGGCTGACTTTAAGGAGCATGTTGACTCAGGAAATCGGGAAGAGCTGGAGAAGTGGGTATTCACCCAGCCGTTCAGACAGCCGTGTCCCACAGTGGAGTTCCTAGATTGGGTTCTTGGCTGTGGCTTCCAACTCCAGCTGCCTGATAATTTGCATCGTTTGAGGCAGTAGTGATGGCCCAAGTCGTTGGGTCCTTGCCGCCCACAAGAGAGACCCAGACTGAGTTCCCAACTCCCAGCTTCAGCCCAGCCCAATCATGGCAGGCATTTGAGAAATGAAGCAGCAGATGGCAGCACTCCACCTTGCTTTCTCTCAAACGCAATTGTGAAGACACACAAGGAAATGGCAGAGCTTGAAAACCGTGACCCAGCCTTTCCTCAGGAGCCACTGGGATGCTGGGGCCTTCCAAGGAAGCCGAGGCCCACTCTGTGGCCTCTGTCTCCAAGCTGGCCTGCATCTACTCAAGCCTCAGCCTGCACGAGGATCACGTGACCGTCACAGAGGTCAAGATCAATGCCCTCTTTAAAGCAGCCGGCATAGAAGGTTGAACCTTTTGGGCCCCAGTTGCTTACAAAGGCCCTGGCCAATGTCAACATCAGAACCTCATCTGCCAGTAGCTGATGCTGCACCAGCAGGAGGTCACCCCCTGCCCCAGGCCCCACTGACAGAAGGAAGTGGAGGCAAAGAAGAGCCAGGAGTCCGGCATTGACATTGGCTTTGGCCTTTTTGACCAAACTTCCCTTGCAACATGTGCAATAAAAACCTGAACTCATAAAAAAGAAAAACATGACATTTTTTACACTCAGGCAGGAGCAGTGAAAGAAGAAAAACAAAACTAAAGGTCACGTAATTAATCCATAGAAAGAGACAGATTTCCTTCGAAGGGAAGTTGAGAGCTCAGGTGATGGGATGAGCTGATTTCTACAGAGGACAATGGGAAGGGGGGAGATGTTTCGCATGGTACTGAGAGTGACTGGCACCCAGTGAAATAGAGAAAAACAGGGCAAGATTAGAGAATGAAGGCTGCAAGGACTTCCCCAGAAGTACCTGCGATCCAGGGAGCCCCTGATTTGTGTGACCCCCACCTTACACCTGCAGATAAAGCTGAGAACAGCTAGGGACCGGCCTTGCAGACTGGGACCGCTGGACCACAGGGCTAAGGAAATCTGGGTACAACGGTGGAAGACCATGAGTTAGTGACAGCACTGAACTTCCAGATGCTATCATTATCAGGAGATGCCCTGGGGCTTGTGCCTGGGAGGTGCGTAGATCAGCTGATGGGCGGGACTGCACGGGGCAAGTGCAGCGAAGGTGAGACCAACTGCAGGCCAGTAACAGAGGGACACCTGCGCTGGGTGCTGCTCTCACGAGCGACATCTCCTGGGCGGGAGGATCTGGCCCCTGACATTGAGGCACACTCAGATCTCAGTGATCTCTCTGGAGACCTATAAACAAAACCAAGAGGAAGGAATATTTCTGTGACAGAAAGCAAATGAAATGGGGGAAAAAGCAAACAGGAAAGCATTCAACTGCAGCAGTCAGTGTAAACCTGGTGTAGCCTGCTCAGGGTGTGGGTTAAGCTGTTAGAAACCCACCTACAGGACCGGAGCTGTGGCATAGCAGGTTAAACCACCACCTGCAGTGCCAGCATTCCATACGGCCACCAGTTCATGTCCTAATGCTGTTCCACTGCTGGTGGCCTTGGAAAGCAGCAGAAGATGGCCCAAGCATGTGGGTCCCTGCCACTCACCTGGGAGACCCAGAGGAAGCTCTTGGTTCTTAGCTTCTGCCTGGCCCAGGGCAGAATGTGGCCATTTGGGGAGTAAACTAGCAGATGGAAGATATCTCTCTCTCTCTCTCTCTCTCTCTCTCTCAGAACCAACGGCAAAGGAAGACCTTTCTCTCTGTCTCTCTCTCTCACTGTCCACTCTGCCTGTCCAAAAAAAAAAAAAATTAAAAAAAAAAAAGAAAGAAAGAAAAGAAACTCACAAGCCCTCCTGAGAGCAGAACTGAGAGTGAAACACAGCACAGGTGGTAACTTCCCTGAAAACACGGAGCATGGCCAGCACTGTGGCATAGTATGTAAAGCCTCTGCCTGCGGCTCCAGCATTCCATATGGGCACTGGTTCGAGTCCCAGCTGCCCCACTTCCGAGACAGCAGAGGATGACCCAAACGTCTGGGCCCTGATGAAGCTCCTGGCTCCTGGCTTTGGTCTGATCCAGCCCTGGCAGTTCGGGCCTCTGCCTTTCCTCCTCTCTGTAACTCCACCTTTCAAAAAATAAATCAATCTTTAAAAAAAAAAAAAAAAAAAAAAAAAACAGAGCAGAAAGCAGTGCTGGGCCAGCCAGGAGCTGTGGAAGGCCCGTGGTGGTCAGGCGCCGACGCTCGGGGCCAGGGTAGGTGGTTGGGGTCCTGGCTCCAGGTCCTTCACCCAAAAAGGCACAGCCAGTGTGGAGAGGCAGGGAGATCCCTCCCTGTGAGTGTGCCCAACACTCACATCTCTCTCAGCCTCACCACCAGCACAGGGGCCCATGAGCCCCCTCAAACCCCACAGCCTCTTGGCCACCACATCACCCAGCAGGACTGCCCCCCGAGCCTCTCTTGCCTCACCCACTGCACAAAGCCAGCCCCCTAGTCATCCCCATGCACCCAGATCCTCACCCCACTGTGGCTTCCTCAGCACTCACACTCCCCAGAGGACACCAGGCTCTCCCGCTAAGGACCAGGCCTCCCCTGCACCCTCCCACTGGGTCACGGGAGGGAAGGACTTCCCAGCATTGCTCACTATCATTTCTGAGCCATCGTCCCTTCCCTCCTAAAAGAACTCCAGCTCCTGTGACCCTCACCCTCCAATAAAACACCCAGGGCTCCGCTCACACACACTCACACTCAGAGGGCCCAGCTCTGGGCTCACCGGCTTCTCCACAACACGCCTCCCATCTGTGCGTCCAGAGATCCCTTGTGAGGCCCAGGGTTGGCCTTCTCCTCCCCTGGGCACCAGCCGCCCACTCCCACAGCCGCACCCTGGTCATGACCATCGCAGCCCTTCCCGCTCACAGCCGCGAGCATTCTCATGCTTTTCTCGCCACTGCCTACCTTTTTTATGACTCCACTAACCCAGCGAGAGAGGGCTGCCGATACCAGGAATGAAAGAGGTGACAGCACAGATTCTAATGACACGGCCAGGTAAGATGGCAGCGCCGTGGGGATGGGCGTTGTGACGCCCTCATCCCACATCAGAGCGCCTGCGTGAGTCTGATCCTGCACTTCCCATCCAGCTCCCTGCTGATGCATCCTGGGAGGCAGCCAGACAACGGCTCAAGGGCTTGGTTCCCTGTCACCCGTGTGGGAGACCCAGATGGCGTTCCAGGCTTGTCTTTGTCCTGGCTCAACCTTGACCCTTGTGGGCATCTAAGGAGTGAACGAGAAAATAAGAGATTCTCTCTCTCTCTCTCCTCCTCCTCCTCCTCCTCCTCCTCGTCTCTGCCTTCAAAATAAAAAGAAAATAAATAAATAAATATAAAAAGAAGCAGCAGCTGGCATTATGGCTGACATCCCATATGAGCCGCAGTTCAAGTCCTGGCAGCTTTACTTCTGACCCAGCTCCTTGCTAATGCACCTGGGAGAGCAGCAGAAGATGACCCAGGCACGTGGGCCCCTGCCACCCACATTGGGTGACCCAGATGGAGTTCCAGGCTCCTGGCTTCAGCCTGGCACAGCCCTGGCCATTGCAGCCATTTGGGGAGTGGGCCAGCAGATGGAAGACTTCCCTCTGTCTCTCCCTCCCTCTCTGTAACTCTACCTTTCACATAAATAAATGAATATTTTTTAAATGTTTAAAAGACAAAAGGAGAAGTGAGGCACTGTCTTAAAGGAAGGAGATTATGAAGGGTGGCTTACCAAGGCCACAAACTCCGGAGGCTTTTGCCAGCGAGAAAAGATGTCCGCCACTTTCCTGGTCTGTTCTTCCCTCACTTGGTGATCAGCCTGGACTTCACTGCCGATTTGCTGCTCTCTCTCTACAGAGCTCCAATGGCATTCAGCAGCAGCACCCTGTCTCCTGTGGCCTCCCCACAATGGTTTTACCCAGCTGGAAGATGAGGCCAGGTGAGGTTGGCCCCTGAGCTCCCTCTGCTTATCCCAGAAATCAGGGAAATGGAGCTCTGGACCCAAGTGTCCAGGGTGTGTGTACCTTCGCTTTTGCATAAAAGCAACATAATATGAATAATCATAAAATTGATTATTGATTAATAATTAATAATCAAATTAATGATCAGAAAATGCAAATTAATAATCCAGAACTTATAGGCTGCAAGTGACAAAAACTCAGATTGAGTAGCTTAACTGACGCTGGTTGGGCCTCCCAGACAGCCCATTTGGAAGCATGGCGCCTTTGGAAACAGCTGGATCCAAGGACCAAGTGACAAGTCCAGGTTCCGTCTGTTTCTGCTCTCAGCGCTACACCCTTCATTGTGCAGGGAGCCACATTTTTACTTGGGAGCCATTGCTCTCCCCAGGTAGCTAGGAGGGACAGGCAGCCAGGAATCACATCCTTCCACTTAGAACACAAGTGTGAACAGGCGAGGGCCTTTCCTAAGAGATGCCTACTGGGCCACGGAAAGGAACGTTAATGACAGGTCCTACTGAGCCACGAGCCTTGAGCCCACCCTTCTCTGCTGCTACGGGTATGAAGAAAACCAATGATCCATGTAACCTTCCATATATTTCTTGAATAAAATCAAGTCCCTCATGGCTCTCCTGCACTGCATGCTCTCCTGAGACAGTGCCGCATTGCAGCGCCATGGCCCAAACTAGTCTTCTTGCAGTCATTTGTTCTTCCAGTCATTCAACAAACAGCCCGCACCATGCTGTGCCTACACAGGTGCCACAGATGCAAGATTAGACGTGGTTAGAGTTTGGCCTGAAGGCACTTCTGTACCTGATGTTGCCGGGGGTGGGGGGGGTTCCGCTCCCAGGGGCCCGGGAACAGAACCACCGGAGCGCCACTGTGGAGACGCGTTCTGGGGAAAAGCAGGCACTTCGTGGCAAACGCCTCCAAGAACCTCAGTGTACACCCGCCTCGCTCTTGGCTCGCAATTTTGCAAGTGCCCCAGATAGCCTGGGGCCCACGTTAGCTAGTTGGTCTCTGTCTCACGCAGTGCTGTGGACTTGAACACTCAAAGTTTCTTACTATAAGTTATTATGTATTACTCTGGCTTCCAGACAGCAATAGCATCTGGAAAACCAGCTCCTGCAACAGCTGCTTGTTAACTAATATGAAAATGAGGGGAGCAGTGCTCATTCCAAAGAGAACAGGAACCAGGGATGCTGCGGTCATCCCAGACCATTTCTATTGTGTATTTATGCACTTGTCTTTCCATAATTAGATTTTGTCCAGGAATAGCAACAAAGACGCCCCCCCCCCGCCCCCGTTCTTCAGTTAATAAGTGTTTGCGACCTCCATGGGTACGAAGATATCAAAAGGCTGTGTTTGAAATGCAGCTCGGAGCTGTGATGTACTCATCCCAGTGTGCTGTGCGGTTTGGCATTCATGTGCTGTTGTGGTATGGATGCTGTTGTGTAGATCGCGGGAAGTAACCCTGGGGCTGCCTGCTTTGTGTAAGTAACCCGAGCTTCCCCTCTCTCCTTTAAATTAAGCGTGGTCTGGAGCCAACCTTTCTGCGTGTTCCGAGAGAGAGACTGATGGCCCTCCACACAGGGACACAGAAGAAGGTGACACCCACACGTAAAGGAGTCCACATCCATACACGACTTCCACAGGAGACCCGGGAGGGGCGGGCACTTGGCTTGGCTGTTAAGCTGCTGCTTGGGACGGGCACACCCCCCGTCAGAGCACCAGGGCTGGAGGGCCAGCTCCCATTGCAATTCCAGCTTCCTGCAGTGAGGAAGTACTCAAGTTCCTGCCACTTAGACAGGAGGCCCACGTGGAGTTCCTGGCCACTGCTGGCAACTGGGGAGTGAACCAGTGGATAGGAGTTCTCTCTCTCCCTCTCCTGCTCCAATAAGTAAAGTAACTTTAAATGAATATTCTCTTTCAAACAGATAAATTGAGGATCATCCTTTATACTTTGACAAAACGAATGCTTACTAGAGAATTCCTAAAATTACATTAAAGATCTCATAAAATCAAAACATCGCACAGAGTCCCACACATATGTATGATTATTGTGTGAATCAAAAATTGTTAAAAAAACAAAAGGCATTAATTTTGGAGGCCGGTGCTGTAGCACAGCAGGTAAAGCTGCTGCCTGCAGTGCTGGCTTCCCATGGGGGCTCGAGTTTGAGTCCCAGCTGTTCCACTTCCTATCCAGCTCTCTGCTATGGCCTGGGAAAGCAGAAGAAGATGCCCCAAGACCTTGGGACCCTGCATTCACGTGGAAGACCGGAAAAATCTCCTGGTTCCTGGCTTTCGATTGTCCCAGCTCCATTTGGGGAGCTCCATTTGCAGCCATTTGGGGAGTGAACAGCAAATGGAAGACAACTCTCTCTCTCTCTCTCTCTCTCTCTCTGCCTTTGCCTCTCCGTAACTCTGCCTTTCAAATATATAAATAAATCTTTTTTTAAAAGCATTAATTTTATATCACAGTAACAAAGCTTTAATTCACATGTACTGTGTTAAGGATACATCCACGTGTAGACAGATACACTAGCAAAAACAGACAACAGATTCTATAAATGGCATCAAAACTTTTGCCCCAACACCAGTACAATTCCTAGGAGGAGTCCACAGCACTCAGAAGAGCACCTGGCCCTCCGGCTCCTCTCCAGCCCTGAGATGAGCCCATACGTCAGCTGATTACCCTCCAGGCCTTGGATCCAATTTAAATTTGGTTGGTGGCAGTTGTCGGGGAAAACGTGGTACAGCAGATTGGAAATTTGCGAACCTCCTGGAAAAGCTATTTGCTAAGCTTGTGTCAAACGCCTGAGTAGGCTGTGGCAGCTGCACAATGGAAGCTCCCGGGGTGCAGATGGTGCTCCTGTCCCATGGCCAGCGCTTGGCTGCCTCCCTCAGATCATGGAGCCCATCAGCCAACAGGGCTGGGTACTTCCTCCAGGACACCTGCACCCCACTCCAGCCACCGCCACAGCCACCCACGGCTGCCACACTGCCACGGGCACAGTGGCAGAGAAGGGTGTCGAGGTGGAGCTTGCTCTGCCCCTCCGTTCACTGCAACACTGGCAGGGGCTTGGAATGAGTGTGCCCTCCCCATAGATCAAGAAGAACTGGAAAAACCCTAGCTACTACCCAGAATAGACACATGCCTCCAGCAACGCTAAGCCCTCCCCATCCCACTCAAAATGCATTAACTATCTGTTTTGGCACCTCTGGCCCCTGCCGATCTGGCTCTCTCTGCTGCACAGACCGGCACCTGCCAACAAGCCCAGATGCGTCCTCTCTAGTGCGGTTTGCCATGACTACAGGCTCACGATGTAGTCAATCACTGATTCAACCACTCGTATACATGTGTATTGGCTGTGTAGCACGTGCTAGGTGCTGGGGATACAATCGTGAGAAAGCCCGATCCTGATAAGTAAGAGGAACATCTATGAACACCTAGTCAGGAAGATCAATAAGCAGGTACACAGGGAGAGAGAGAAGTCCAGATGTGACAGGGGCACCCAGGAAGATTTCTAAGCAGACTTGCAAGTAAGAGAGACTCCGTGGAAAAGCCGAAGTCTAAACTGAAACCTACAAGGTCAGCAGGCACCAGGCAGGTCCAGGGCAGCATAGCAAGGATGGATGCAAGAGAGTGTGGACCACGCACAAAGGCCAGGGACCCCAGGGAGCACAACCCAGATGGGGCCTGCAACAAGTGTCAGCGAGGAGGTAGGACTATATTTGTTTGATTTTCTTTAGATTTTGTTTTGTGTGTACTTTTAAATTTGTATCTGTGGGGCCAGCATTGTGGCGTAGTGAGTAAAGCCACTGCCTCTGACACCAGCATCCCATATGGGTATTGGTTCGAGTCCCAGCTGTTCCACTTCCTATCCAGCTCCCTGCTAATGCACCTCTCCTTCTCTCTGTGTAAGTCTTAAAAAATTTATATCGATAGGCCAGCGCCGCGGCTCAATAGGCTAATCTTCCACCTGCGGCGCCAGTACCCCGGGTTCTAGTCCCGGTCAGAGTGTCGGATTCTGTCCCGGTCGCTCCTCTTCCAGGCCAGCTCTCTGCTGTGGCCCGGGAGTGCAGTGGAGGATGGCCCAAGTCCTTGGGCCCTGCACCCACATGGGGAGACCAGGAGAAGCACCTGGCTCCTGGCTTCGGATCAGCACGGTGCGCCGGCTGCAGTGTGCCAGCCGCGGCGGCCATTGGAAGGTGAACCAACAGAAAAGGAAGACCTTTCTCTCTGTCTCTCTCTCACTGTCCACTCTGCCTGTCAAAAAAAAAAAATTGATATCGATGTTCTATCTCCTTTTTTACCGATTTATTTATTTATTTGAAAGGCAGAGTTAGAGAGAGATCTTCCATCTGCTGTTTCACTCTTCAAATACCTGCAACAACCAAAGCAGGAAGCCAGGTACTCCACCTGGGTCTCCCACATGGGTGCAGGTCCTCAAGCACTTGGGCCATCTGCTGCTGCCTTCCCAGGCACATCAGCAGGGCGCTGGATGGGAAGTGGAGCAGCCGGGACCCGAACTGGCGCCTGTATGGAATGCCGGCATCACAAGCAGCAGCCTAACCTGTTACACCACAACCCCAGCTCCATATGGTGATGTTTTTATTAATTTATTTTTGCTATTTGCCAACCTGTCAAGGCAGGGAGATCTTTCCGTAGCTTCCCACATGCTGTTTGTCGGGCTCTCCAGCATCAAGGCGTCCACCTGGGCACCCGGCCGAGGGAGGGACTTGGAGCTTAGAGGGTGGTGTTCAGAGGGCACCCCCACTCTCGTTGGGAGGGGTAACAGAAATCCCTAGCGCAGTGCCACAGGGAAGGGAGGGGAGGAGGCAGCAGCTTTGTAGACGTTCTATAGCATTCCCAGACACCGGCTTCTGGAGGCTTCCGGGAGGCGTTCTTGCTCACAGCACGGTGCCTGCATTGCCTGCGTGTTTCCCGGACCACACGCACGGCTCTCCTGCCGCGCCCTCACTGCTCCTCGGCAGCCTTCCCTGCAGGCCCGCCTTCTTCCACGGAGCTTCAAATGCTGGGAGGGGTCGAGGCTCTTTCCCAGATCCCCTTCTCAACTCACTCCGTGCTCTCCTGGAAATTTTTCCCACACTGTCTCTCTGGTGATCGATGCCTGGCGGATTGCGACCTACTGTGCAGCTCCCGCAGGAGCAGGCACTGGCAGTTGTCATTTGTTGGCTGCTTAGCATCCCAGAGTCTTTCCTCCCGTGAAGAACCCTCGTGTTGTTGGCGTCCCTGTAGGAAGCAGAGCTTCGTTCCCCGATGCAAGCTGAGACGTCAGAGTCATAGCTTCCCTCGTTCACCGAGCAGCGGTGACCCAGGCTCAGTCCATTACAGGTGCATTCAGAGCCTGAGTCTAAATCTTTCCAGAGGACAAAGGTGAGCTACGGCCGTAGCCTCCCGAGATGGGCAATGGAGGATGCTTCCTCCGTGTGGCACTGGCCCGGATGCTGGAGACACAGCCCGCTCTGATTCTTCCTGCCGGCCTCACAGGCCTGGCACGGCAGGCCACCTCGTGCTTCTGTGAGCTCCGCAGTACACAGCAAAGCTCTTAACAGGGACCGGCACTGTGGCGCAGCGGGTTAACGCCCTGGCCTGAAGCGCCAGCATCCCATATGGATGCTGGTTCGAGACCCCGCTGCTCCACTTCCCATCTAGCTCTCTGCTATGGCCTGGGAAAGCAGTGGAAGATGGCCCAAGTCCTTGGGCCCCTGCACCTACGTGGGAGACCCAAAAGAAGCTCCTGGCTCCTGGCTTCACATCCGTGTAGCTCTGGCCATTGCGGCCAACTGGGGAGTGAACCATCATCCATCTTCTACTGCTTTCCCAGGTCATAGCCTCCAGCCCCTGCAATTGAGATTTAAAAAGTTCATGGGAGTGACTTCAGATTTCACATTGCCACTCGTCATTAACAAGCCACCACTTGGCCAATTCCAATATTGCATCAGAGAAGAATGCACACAGTTACAGCCTCTTTTCCCTCTGCCAAGGCAGTGCTGTTCACACACTTCAGCCAAAACAGCCCCCATGGCAGACTGAATGCAGCTATCCCATAGCCTTCCACAGAGCGAGGCATGAAAAGGATTTGCAAAACTGTAGAATAATGCCCCCTTTCTCAAAAATTTTTGTTTAGGAAATGTGAGTTTTCAAGTAAAAATATTATTTATTAAGCATGTAATGCATTTACTGTTGTTACTTTTTAATGAATAAATGATTTTAAACTTTCTATTTTAGGGATGGGCACTTGACCTAGCACTTAAGATGCTAGTTAAGACCCTCACAGTCCATATCCAGGTGCCTGGTTCGAGTCCCAGCTCTACTCCCAGTTCCAGGTTCCTGCAAATGTGGGCCCTGGGATGCAGTAGTAAGGCTCGAGTATTTGGGACCCTGCCACCCACGTGGGAAACTTGGACTGAGTTCTTAGTCCCTAGCTTTGGCCTGGCCCAGCCCCAGCTATTGCAGGTATTTGGGGAGTAGACCAGCAGGGAGAAAGGGGTGGGGTGGGGGGGAGTCTGCCTCTCAATTTAAAAAAAAAATTTTTTTTTATTTGACAGATAGAGTTAGTGAGAGAGAGACAGAGAGAAAGGTCTTCCTTTCGTTGATTCACCCCTAAAATGGCCGCCACGGCTGGTGCAGTGCCAATTCGAAGCCAGGATCCAGGAGCTTCTTCCTGGTCCCACACGGGTACAGGGGCCCAAGCACTTGGGCCATCCTCCACTGCCTTCCCGGCCCACAGCAGAGAGCTGGACTGGAAGAGAAGCAACCGGGAGTAGAACCCAGTGCCCATATGGGATGCCGGCGCCGCAGGTGTAGGATTAACCAAGTGAGCCACGGCGCCGGCCCTCAATTTTTGTTTAAATATAAAAATTGTTTGGGACATACTTGCACTATAAAATTATTTGCTGCTTATCTGAAATTCCAATTTACTTAGGCTTCCTCTGTTTTTCCTGCCGCTCTACTATAAAGCTCTTTGGGATTCTCCATCTTTTTAAGAATGTGAGTGAGTCCAGAGAGCAACTGTGTAAGGGCTGCTGCCTGCTGTTTTGTGCAAGTTCCCCACTGCCCTGCACAGGGCTCGGTAGCTTCTGTATGAGGGCTGCGGGGCAGGCCCTGGGGAGGGGAGTGCACCCTGGACAGCTCTCGGTCCTCGTAGGGCCAGACTCCGCTTCCCCCTTGGTCTCTGCACTCCTTCCTCTCCCACTTGAGCTGCCTTTCTCCTTATGTGGCCCCTTCCTCCAGCGCTGGCCTGTAAGCATTCATCAGACACGTGTGCCTGGCCCTCAGCTCTCTGCATCTCGAGGTGTTGTGTCCCCCAAGGGTAGGCTGGAGGAGGAGAAGCCACCCCTGGGAAACCCAAAAGCAAAAGGGTAGAAAAATGCACAGAAAATAGATTAATGTTTCACAAAATCTCCAACTGGCCCTGTAGTTCAGGGCCCAGCCTGTTCGGCTGCCCCGTGGACTCCCCTTGCAGCCGATGACTTCCCTGTGCGGTTGCCTGCTCCGAAAGTAACTGTAACTCCCACCTGGAACGCTCCCCGACTCAGTGCTTGGTTGAACCTAAACATCACTTTCTCAAAGAGGCTTCCTAAGGCTCCCCACTGAGCCTTGTTTTTTCTCCTTCCTGATATGAGCATAATTTTAACTTGTTTTATTTATCTCTGTTTGCTTGTTTATTACTTTGCTCTCTTAAAAAACCACAGGACAGCAGCAGCCATGTCTGTTCTCCCCTGTCCTATATACCCAACAATTAAGTGCTCAATATTAACTCATTAAATAAAGTAAGAAAGTTAAGACCACAACTATTACTTTTTACCTTTCTTTTTTTCTAATGTAACTATTTAAAGTCATAAATCTTCCTCTAAACATTGTTACAGCTGCATCCCACAAATGTTGGTAGCTGTATTTTCACCATGATTGCAGTTTAAATATCTCTTAACTTCACTCTTGATTTCTTTAGTGACATATAGATTATTTAGATGTGTGGTTTGATTTAAATATCTTGAGTTTTCCTAGATTTTTTTAAAAGATTTATTTATTTATTTGAAAGTCAGAGTTACACAGAGAGAGAAGAGGCAGAGAGAGAGAGAGGTCTTCCATTTGCTGGTTCACTCCCCAGTTGGCTACAACGGCTGGAGCTGCACCAATCTGAAGCCAGGAGCCAGGAGCTTCATCTGGGTCTCCCACATGGGCACAGGGGCCCAAGGACTTGGGTCATCTTCTACTGCTTTCCCAGGACATCTAATGCTTGTATAACTCAGGGTGATCTGAGAACATACTATATGTGATTTGAACCCTTTAACACTTATTGAGATTTGTTGTATGGCCCAGAAAATAATGTGAATTCTGTGTTTTAATGTATAGTGGTTCTATAACAATATTAATTAGATCAGCGTATTGATTCTGCTGTTCAGACCAGTTCTGGCATTTTTGGCCAATTCTTCTACCAAGTGCTGAGAGAGTGGCTTAGGCTTCATCTACACTGAAGTGCATGCATGTTTACATTTGTTATATCTTCCTGGTGACTTGATCTCCTTGTCATTATCTGATGTCTCTCCTTCACACTTTTGTCTTAAGCTCTGTTTTCTATGTGCATTCCTCTCTCCTTAAACCGAAGTAAAGCAGAATCATTTAAACTCCGACCTTGCTACATTTTTTTCTTCACATTTTTATCTCTGTTATTCTCCAATGTCAGTGGTCAGGTCAAACAAATTAGAAAAAGTGGCACTAAGCAAAAAAATAAAGAGAAAAAAGAAGAAGTGCATAAAAGAGCATAAAAGAGGCCGGCCCATCCCCCGTGCTCTTCCCTAGCGCAGCAATCACTCGCCAAGGAGATGAGCTGCACTGCCCCCCCAGTTCCCAGGCTTCACTCTGGAAGGTTCGCCCCCCGGATTACAAAAAGCAGCAACACTCATTTCTAACATTTTTATGCCTTTGACTTTATTAAACTTGGGACTTTCAATAATGCATGAAAAGAAAATCATTTCATGGCTAATAACGCAGGGTTGGAAGGCAAACTTTTGAGCAGAGCATCTAACTGTGAACACAATCAATACAACTTTCACAAGCAATTCAATCTAGTGCAGACTCCGGGGAGAGTTTCCTGGCACTCGGAGGAAGTCAGGTGCAAGGTTAACTGTGATTTTTCTTCTGTTTGAATTTTTCAGAACATCTTCAGTTCCTGTAATGAAAAATAGCTGGCAATATAGATCTTATAGACTTTCACAGTAGAGTCACAAGGGCTCCCCTAAACATTCATGTTAATGAAAAGTTTGGGGGTTTTATTATTGTTTTCACTAAATTTCTATGTTTCAATTGCTGGAAGAAACTATTGTTAATCTTGGATTGTTTCCAATCTTCTTGGAAATCTCCAATGTCCATTCTGGATATCTAAGGTCATTAAAAATGAATCAAAACCAATTTCCATGTGGCATGGGCTCTAAACCTCATACCCTACTATTATTGTAGGCAACTCCATGAGTGTTTATGGCAGGCAGCTATGCAACAACAGGATTCCAGAGGGCCACAAAGGCCCTGACATGGTGGCAGACATCCCTATCAGTTACTCCTTAGGATGAGACATTTCATTCAGAAGGCTCCTGTCACAGCTGCTCGGGAACCATGAAAACTCACTTACACATTGGGACATTACACATTGTGTTTGCTTATCTAATCTAGGAGTGATTCATTAGGTTTTGCTCCCTATAGCCAAAAAACAAAAACAAAAACAAAAGCCTGCAAATTCCTCTCTTTATGCTGTCCTCTCTTTCTCCCTAGCCCTAGTATCTCCCACTATCACCTCAAAACAGATGGTGCCAAAGATACGCCTCTAGTGCAGCTCTTTTTCCAAATAATACATCCCCATCTCTGGTCTCCAGGTGGTCATTCCACTAGCTGAAACCCACCTGTGATGGCTAATTTTGTGTCAACTTGACAGCATTAAGAGATGCCCAGATTTCTACTAAAATGTTGTTTCTTAGTGTGTCTGTGAGGCTGTTTCCAGAAGATACAAGCATTTCAATCAGCAGACTAAGTAAAGATCACTCTCACTAATACGGACAGACATCATCCAATCCACTGAGGGCTGGAGTAGAATAGAATGGAAAGGTGCCAGAAGGGTAGGTTCTCTCTCTCTCTCTCTCTCTCTCTCTCTCTCGCCCTCGCTCTCGCCCCCTCCACCCCACTTTGAGTTGGGACATTCATCCTCTCCTGCCCCTGGACCTCAGAGCTCCTGGTTGTCAGGACTTAGATCGAAGCGTTCACACCCGTGGTCCCCGCGGTTCTGCAGCCTTCAGCCTCAACTGAATTACACCACCAGCTTTCCCCATCCTCCAGCTTGCAGACGACATAGCTCAGGCCAGCTCCCGTGATAAAGTCCCTCCCACACAGCGGTATGCATACTACTGGTTAGGCTTCTCTAGAAAACCCTAACACAACAACTTTCCAAACCACAATTCATTATCACATCTCCACCCAGCAAGCCCTGGGTGGGGATTTAATTTTACTCAGTGACTTATCATGCTCCAGTCACCTTGGGAAGAAGAAACTGCTCTCATTGAAGAAGTCACAGAACTCTTCTAGTCAGTATGAAGAAGGAGGAAGAAGAGGAGGGGGAGGAGGAGGACGAGGAGGTGGGAGGAAGAGGAAGGAAAAGATTCAGAAGGAGGAGGAGGGGAGGGGATGAAGGAGAAAGAGGAGGAGGAAGAAGAAGATGACAGTGACGATATGAGGTCATTAATAGCTAAGAAGTCAATGGCTATGAGGGAGTCTAGTTCAGATCCACATTTACTAAGCAAGTTCTAAGGGCCAGACACCATACCAGGTGCAAAAACCCAGAAGGCCTGCAGCAGTATGGAAGAGAATTGTCAGCGACAAATGCGTCAGGCTGCCGCTGTGGGGTCCAGCGACTGGGACACAGAGAGAGCCTCCTGAAGAAGTGATGCTTCAGCTAAGGGCTAAGGGCAGGAGAGGAACGAGCCTGATGAAGTGAGGTAGACAGGCATCCCTGTGGAAGGAACGGCCTGCACGAAGGCATAAGACAAATTTCCGGAGGCTTTGTGTTTCTGATCTCAAAGTTCAAGCTGGGGAGTGGATGGGTAGGTGGAGGTGGTGAGAGACGAAATTTAGCCAGGGGCCAAATTATGAAGAACCTGGCAACGCAGCCTTCACTTTTCCTACAGAAACCAGAGTTTTAAGCAGGGAAGTTACAGAGTCCTCCTGGCATTTCTGATAGCTACTTCTGGAAGCAGAAGTGTGGATGGATCTGCAGACAAGACAGGGTGCAGGGAAGCCAGCTGTCCTATATGGAAACATTAGGCCTAACTCTCCACTGCACTCCAGTCACATACGCTGCACCTCTCCCATGGCGGCTGCAGTCCAGTTCCCACGCGCTGACCATGGACATGACATGGCAATGGGAGATCAATGCCCATGGCACAGGAGAGATTCTAAATATGCTTGCCTGCTTGTGCTAAGGTGTTGTTCTCCTGGCTTCCACTATGAGAAGAGCATGCCTCTGGCAGCCAGAAGTCTTAGAGGATGACCGTCAGGTAGAGCAAACCAAAACCCAGCCCACAGCTGGGACTTGAGGCAAGCGCAGCCAAGGCCATCCAAGGTCCCTCAACCACAGCCAACGAGCCGAGACTGGGATGAGAAAGACACGCCTGTCTGAAGTCATCGAGTTCTGGGGTGGTTTGTTACAAGAATTACTGCTTCAATGGTCAGTTTGTATACTAGTTTAAGAAGGTCCTGGAATGACAAGAGAATGAAGAGGACTTTGACAGAGGGTAACAGCCATGAAAGACAAGGAAGAAACGAATACATGAAACTTGCAAGAGGCAGGATGGAAAAGACCGGATCACTGACTGGATATAGGCCACAAGTCGAGGAAGGCTCGCGGGGTTTAAGCTGGGGTGACTGAGTGGGTGGAGAGAACCTGCTACGCTTATGTCACCTCCGGAGCTGGAGTGAGTAAGAAAAGGAGAAGATGATGGTTCCAGTTAGATATTGGGAGCTGAGCAACCTGCGGGGCATTTGATGGGAATCAGCTAATTCTATGTAACTCTTTGTTTCATTTGTGAAACAAAAAGAAACATCAGGAGATAACCGGGGTTTTGCCCAGATGGCTCTGGGTGGGACATCCTGGGACCTGTGTTGGCTGCTGCAGGGGTGCCTGCCGTCTGTGGCGGCTGTAGAATCCCCTATCCCACCTTATCCTGCATCCTCCTCGTTTTCCAAACCTGGTTCTCCAGCGCCATTTCAGACTCTGTGAGGGAACCCTCCCTAAATCAATTCTATTTCTTATTAAATCAACTAAAGTTGATTTCTGTTATTTGCTCTCATGAACTATAACTGGTAAAGAAATCAACAAGGCAGAGATGCCAGGAAATCGGAGGGTTGACTGGAGGAGTGGTTATCGGACCATCAGAATATAGCACAGTGAAATCCTGTTAATGTTCAAGGGATCTGGCCACCTTTGGCTAAAATTAAATGATCACTTATAGTCACCTGGAATGGAGAAGTCATTAAAGCAAAACATTGAAGACCATATTGCTGCTCACAGGGAACAAAATGAAGAGCATGGATCACAGACTCTCAGAAGTGTGGCTTCTCCTACAAGGATGGACAGTGTAAAACAAAGAAATAGGGAACAAGCTCAAATCTCTAAATTCTCAGCCCTGAGACTTTCTAATAATGTGCTGGAACAATATCTTATTTGCAGTCTTTTAAGGCTAAGGTAGCTAAAAATCAAGCACAAAGTCGCATTTCCAATTTCAGCATCTGCTGAACTGACAAATCCCCTAGTTCTACTACAGGACGCTCAGTGCATTGTTTAGGGAAAAGTATTGTAACCCCCAAAACTGTAACAAGGGTTTTTGGGGGAGACGTAGAGAACTCAATAGACCCTGAATATTGAACCCCCACTGAGTCTCCCTTGCCAGCGCAAACACATGCCCCGCCCTTGCCTGGGGAAGCTGCACCTGCCGGGTCTGAACGGGTCTGAACACGGAGTCCCTCCTGCATGCATTTGCTTGCAGAAGGAAGGCAGCTGAAGTCATGACTCTTTCCTCCACTTCTTCACTCACTGCTTCCTCCATGTTCCTGCAGAGTCAGACCCCAGCATGACCTGGAAGCAGGGAGGAGAGGTCGTGATTACGTAAAAAGCTGAATCCCCACCAGTAGAATTTCAGAGGAGGGTTTGTCACCGTGGTTAACATGCGGCCAGCACCGCGGCTCAATAGGCTAATCCTCCACCTAGCGGCGCCGGCACACCGGGTTTTGGTCCCAGTCGGGGCACCGGATTCTGTCCCGGTTGCCCCTCTTCCAGGCCAGCTCTCTGCTGTGGCCCGGGAAGGCAGTGGAGGATGGCCCAAGTACTTGGGCCCTGCACCCCAGGGAAGACCAGAAGCACCTGGCTCCTGCCAGCGGATCAGCGCGGTGTGCCCGCCGCAGCGCACCGACCGTGGCAGCCATTGGAGGGTGAACCAACAGCAAAAAGGGAGACCTTTCTCTCTGTCTCTCTCTCTCACTGTCCACTCTGCCTGTCAAAAAAAAAAAAAATGCCACCTGGCATGCCCATACTGGAGTGCCTGGGTCTGAGTCCTGGCTGCTACACTTCCAGTTCAGCCTCCTGCTAATCCACACCCTGGGAGGCGGTAGCTGATGGCTCAAGTAGTTGGGTCCCTGCCACCGATGTGGGAGACACAGATGGAGTTCCAGACTCCTGGCTCCAGCCTAGCCTGGCCTTAGGTGTCTTTTTTTTTTTTTTTTTTTTTTTTTTGACAGGCAGAGTGGACAGTGAGAGAGAGAGACAGAGAGAAAGGTCTTCCTTTTTGCTGTTGGTTCACCCCCCAATGGCCGCTGCGGCTGGTGCGCTGTGGCCGGTGCACCACGCTGATCCGAAGCCAGGAGCCAGGTGCTTATCATGGTCTCCCATGGGGTGCAGGGCCCAAGCACTTGGGCCATCCTCCACTGCACTCCCTGGCCACAGCAGAGAGCTGGCCTGGAAGAGGGGCAACCGGGACAGAATCCAGCGCCCCAACCGGGACTAGAACCTGGTGTGCTGGCGCCGCAAGGCGGAGGATTAGCCTATTGAGCCGCGGCGCCGGCCCCTAGGTGTCTTTTTAAAAAAGATTTACTGATTTATTTGAAAGTCAGAAGTACAAAGAGAGACAGAGAGAGAGGCAGAGCTCTCCCATGTGCTGGTTTACTCCACAAATGGCCATAATACCAGGGCTGGACCAGGTTGAAGCCAGGAGCCAGGAGCTTCTTCCAGGTCTCCCATGAGGGAGCAGGGGCCCAAGGACTTGGACTGGACCATTTTCTACTGCTTTCCCAAGCCACAGCAGAGAGCTGGATTGGAAGTGGAGCAGCTGGAACTTGAACCCCCACCCATATGGGATGCAGGCACTGCGACAGCAGCTTCACCTGCTGCACCACAGTGCCAAGCCTTTAAGTCCAGATCTTGACTTGAAATTCAGTACCAGTGATAAAAACAACAACAAAAACAAAAAATGGGGCCAGCACTGTGGTGCAGTGGGCTAAGCCACTTGTTATGTTGGCAGTCCATTTGAAGCACCCATTCAAGTCCAGGCTGCCCTACTTCTGATCCAGCTCCCTGCTGTGGACCCAAGAAAGCAGCAGAAGATGGACCAAGTGCTAGGGCCCCTGCGGTCATGTGGGAGAGCCAGAAGAAGCTGCCGGCTCCTGGCTTAGGTCTGGCCCAGCCCCGGCCATTGCGGCCATCTGGGGAGTGAACCAGTGGATGGAGGATATACACAATGCACTATTACTCAACCATGGAAAGGGTCTTCTCATTGGCAACAGCATGGGTGGAGTCAGAGGTCATGAATGGGAATCGAAGCCAAGCACGGAAAGACAAGCACTGTGTGAGATCTCACCCCTACAGGCAATCTAACCAGTTGATCTCATGGAAGCTGAGTCACCAGACGCTGGGGAGAGTGGGGCGGGGAGAGATGGGAGCAGGCTGATTAGCAGGTAGAGTCAGACAGGAGTAAGATCTGGTGTTGTGTTGCACAGTAAGGGAGCTATAGACGAGGATCTCGTGATGTGTCGCTCTCTTTTAAAACAAACCAGAAGAAAGGATTTTCCCCATGAAGAAACGTTATATGTTTGAGGAGATAAATGCATTTACCCTGACTGAGCACCATGCAGTGTAGACATGTGCGGAAACACCACATGGGGCCCTGTTAATACACCCAGAGTTTTATGTGTCAGTTAAAAAGAACAGGAGAAAAATCGCAAACAAATAAATGTATTGTTCAACCGCATCTTCCCAGAGAGAGAGAGAGAATCAGAATATTGGCCTGTGTTGGGTGCTTTTTGCCCCTTTTAATGAGAGGACTGGCGGGTCTGCAAGTGTGGGGAGGGGCGGATGTCTCTGCCTGCAGCCTGCCTTGTGAGCCGCGTGAGAGTCCAGGACATGGAACTTCCACATCAGAGCAGGGAAACCGCTCGTCGCTGAAATCAGCGCCCACAGTCAGAGAGCACCCTGGCAGCAGGAGCTGGGTCCCCGGCTGTGGCCCTGAGCCTCTTGCAAACATCTCTGACATCTCTCCCTGAGACAGAGAACCACCCACTGGCCCAGCGTGGACTCGGGGTGTTTCCTTCCCCTAAGAGCCCACTCTCTCGGGCAGCTTCAACATAACCACCACTCAGCTGGGCTGGAGAAGGAACAAACTCGGCACAAAGGTTCGTAAGCAAACAGCCAGAGCTTGGGGCTTAACAATCTGTACTTAGAGAAGAGAGTGAGCGAGGCTGCTTCTTGCACCTGGACGCAACCAGGAGCAACGGAAGAGGAGGCAAAGGTAGCACAGCCCTCGCCTGAAAAATCTTGGTCTGCCTTCAAGTCTGCAGCCGTTCAACCTTTCTACTGCAAAGGGGATGGGGTCGCTGGCTAGTACCCCGCGGGGTAGGGGGTTCCCTGCCTCTGAGGCCACTTCCTACAGCTGCCACCGCGCAGTGGGGGGAGCCCCTCCTCCCGGCGGCCAGACCTGGAGCGGCCGGCCTGAGCATGGCCCCCAGCTCTTGGGCAGGTGGCACAGAGCAGTTAGAACTTCCTCAGGCCACCGCAGCGGGACCCAGGGCCAGGGCAGTGGGGCCAACCCTGCCAGAGCCGGAGGCCCTGGGGCGGCCCTGGGGTGGTGGCCCTGGCAGAGGTTCCAGCCACTGCTTCCCCATCGCTGGGTCTCTTTAGCTTTTCTTTTCAAGTCCTAAGAAAGCGTTTACCTTTCCAATAAATTATTTTCCCACTGAAGATAACCAGTCTCCTGCTGCTATTGGACGCCAAGAAGCAGGACGGTGGCCGGGAAAGGCAACTCCCGTGTACTCTCAGCACCGGGTAGAAGCTGAACCTCCGCGGTGGTCTGACCTTGCTCGCAGGGCGACAGAACCCTTGGGAAGGGAAACATTTCAGGGAGGGAGAGCAAAGCAGAGGGAGAGACCAAGTGCGAGGGTAAGAGCGCCTGAGCCGAGACTGAGTTCCAAGCTCAATGTTTGGCATTGGAGTCGTTCTAGATGCAAACGGAGCGGGCAGGTGACACAGCAGCCACCAGGGGGCGCCAGTCAGCACAGGGTCATTGACTTGGGGAATCACAGAAAATGCACACGATGGATTTTCACTGATAATCCAAGTCATTTCTTAATGCATTTTCCGCTTAGCACCCTAAATAAGGAAGCAGCAGTCAACAACCAGAGAGACCCAAGAACCTCAGGTCCAAGTGGCAAGTGTAGCGCTGCAAGGGGGTCCCGCGTGCCCCTGGGCAGATCTGAAGAGGCCGAGGCAAGGAAAAGCTCCCAAGGCCAACCTGGGGTGGATGACAGCGGATATCCCCACAGTCATCTCCGCCACCGTGACTGACGCCCAGGGAGCTGTGGGCCCGGGGTTGAACAGCGGGGGGGGGCGCCTGTACAAACACTTGCTGCATACGGCTGTGGTGGCCTCTGTGTCGTGTTGCGGCTGTGGCAGACTCTCTCGTGACAGCCACTCTCAGAACCCTGTCCCAGAACCTCCCGCCGTTACTTATGTTGCATTTTTGTTACAGGCGACCCGGGCAGCCCCACTGCCACGCTGGTAACTTTAATGTTCCTTTCACAAGCCCAACAATTTTGCATTACCCCTTTTTTATATTACTGAAATAATTTTCACCGCCAACAATTCTTTCAGTTTAGATTCCACCTCACAAAGATAATCCATCATCAGGTGTGGGGTCATATAATTCTACCAATTGTAGCATCTACAGTTGGACATTTTTTAAAACTTGTATTCATTTTATCTGAACCAATGAGAAAGAGAGAGAGAGAGAGAGAGAGCGCACTTCCATCTGCAAATTCATTCCTCAAATGCCTGCAATAGCCAGCGCTGTACCAGACCCAAGCTAGGAGCCAGGAGCTCCCCCTGGGTCTCACGTGGGTGGCAGGGACCCCAGTACCCGGGCATCAGTACTTATCCCAGGCACCTGATACGGGATGCAGACGTCCCAAGCGCCAGCTTAACTCACGCTACCATAATGCCTGGCCCAGAAATTTTTAAATATTTATTTATGTGAACGCTGGGGTGACTGAGAAAATGGGGCAGACACAGAGAGAGAGAGACAGAAACAAAGAAAGAGAATCGTCCTTCGTCTGGTTCAACTCCCCTAATGGCCAGCAGAGCCAGGACGAGGCCAGGCCAACCTCAGGAGCCCAAGGCTCAGACCAGTTCTCCGACGTGGGTGGCAGGGACCCAAGTACTTGACGGGTCACCTGCCGCCTCTCAGTGTGCACAGCAAGGGAGTGGAGCTGGGGCTCTAAGCAACATCTCTCTCTGTCTCTCTCTATATTTGCCTTTCAAATCAAATGAGAATGAATAAATAATTTTGATAAGTAGTGTGAATTTCAGTGTATGAATTTCAACGCTTTGATTTAGATAGCAGCCATCAAGGTCCTGTGGCCTCCGCGCCTCAGGACGCGCGCCCCCTACGCAGGAGGGGGCTCGCCCCTCACCTCCGGTTTGATGCAAGCGCCCCCCCCCCGCCCCCGCAGCCCAGGTAAGGGGGAGTCGGCTTCTGGATGCCGCGGATTTGAGCTCTCATGTTCTAGGCCATCAAGGCCTGTGGTGGGATAAGCGGAGACGCGGGCTCCTTGCAGAAGGTTCTGGAGAAAGGGTGCGGAAGGCAGAGGGGGGTGAGGGCACGAGGCCCGGGCCCCGGATCACACGCCCGGACTCCCACCTCAAGTTGTCCAGGAAGACGCCTCCTCCCGTGGACGAAGGTGCCACAGCACCAGGGGCTGAGGGAGGCCGGCGGGCGAGAGGCCTCGGAGCGCTCACGGGCCCCTCTCCAGGGGCCGCCTTCCTCCTGCCGCCCCCTCAGGGGACCCCGGGGAGGGAAGGCTGCGGCAGCCGGGGCCTCCAGCCCGCCCATTCCTCCCCGCCGCCGTCTTCCAGGCGCTCTCTCAGGCTCTCCCAAGCTCTGGTGCACGCCCAGTGTGAAACAGCAAGAGCGTGCATGCATTTCCCAGATATTTTTCACGCTCTTGGAACAAAGAGAAACAGAGAGCGGTGCACATTTTCCAAGATCACGCCTGGCCCAGGAAGTGCTTTCTGATCACAAAAGCCCCGCGGCCGCATCCCCAACTCGTAACAGCCAGAAAAGAAACCCAGCGGCGTCCGCGCGCCCCCAGCGGCCTCCGGGCACTGCGCCTCCGCCGCGCCGCGCCGCGCTGTCCCTCTCGGCAGCGACCACCAGAGGGCGCGCGTGCTCCTCAGAAGCGGCGCGCCGGCGCCAGCCCGGACGTGCGGACCGCGCGGGGCACTGCAGGCCCCTTGCTGCCAGGCCACAGTGGACCCGCACAGGCAGCCCCGGGAGTGCTTTCAGACGAAAACCGTTTCCCATTCCTCCGCGCTCTCTCGGCCTCCCCAAGTTCCTTGCCGGCATCAGCCCTTCCCCCCGGGACACGTTCCCGGTCAAAGTGGATCCAGCCACCCGCACATTTACTCCTGGGCGGGCAGCTGCGTGAGAGCGGGTGCGGGATGAGGCGGTGGTGCGGCGTCTTAGGGCCGGGCCCTAGCCCTCTGAGTGTGGCTCCCGAGGCTCGGAGGAGGCCCGTGCGCCCTCCCCCCACCCCCACCCCCCACCCCGTATTCCCGGGCCGGCGGGGACAGAGCGCCAGCACTGCCCCGGCCGTGCGATCCCCGGGCCACTCGCGCCGGGGCACTGTGAATCAGAATAAATGAGTGCCTCCGTGACCGGGGAGCTGTGCCTTAGCCATGGGCTCGCGATTAAAGGCGACGATGCACGTCTCACGTCCCCGTGCTGTTTGCATGCAGACTTAAACCGGGTGGTTTCCTGAGCAGGGGAGGAGCTCACAGCAGCAAACATCTGTCCATACAGGTGTCACCTGGGCTTTTCTGCTGTCCCATGGGCTTTGTTTTAGAAGAAGTCGTTTTCAGGTGCGGGCCTGAGTGTGGTTTGTCTGATCCTGAGCGTTACTGAGCCATCTGTGCGCCGCCCCTGCTGTTACTCATTAAATGCACGCCAGGACCCTGGCAGGCAGGTCTCGTGACTGTGATTCCCATTTTGCAGACTGAGGTAGAGAAAGCAAGAGGGACCTGCCCAAGACCACAGAGCTGGGATTCAACCCCAGCAAGTTGGCTCCTAACTAACTAGAGGACACTGCCGAAGGCGCATTCCCCGAAAGAAGAGATCGGAGTTAGAACAGGGACGCGGTGGCGCCCCGAGATGTGCACCGTGCTAACAGGAGCCACTTGCCTGGGGAGGAAGGGCCCGGAAAGGGCGTGCAAGGCTGGTAGAGCTGACCGGCGACAGCTCCAGGTATCCCCAGACATGTCGCAGCCCCAGACAGCACCACCCCCAAAATCAGCCCTGTGCGAGCCTCAGAGACCCCAGGCTGCCGTGGGCCTCCCACACACCTGTTGTGTAGCGGTCCAGATAAGCACTGCTCACAAGGCTGTGGCCTAGGGCTCCCACCACGGGGGGCCTCCGCTGACTCGCCCACGGCCCCAGAGACCTGCTGCTCACTGATAATCTCGCCACAGTCCCCTTACAAGCAATCGTGTCCAACACAGCACACACCCACACCCCCAGCATGGAGCTAGCCTGATTGAAGACAACACGTATGTCTCCCATGCCGACCAGGAATTCTGCAAAGGGAGTGGCGTGCCCATCTCCTTGCTCCCTTTCTTCCCTTCAAAACAGTCCAGTGCCCCTTCCCTCGCTGCAGCACTGGTTTCAGCGGCTTCTGGCCTGGGCTGCCCTGCAAACCTCTTCTGCTCTAGCTCTAAGCCAGCAGGGTGCCCCCACCTGGGCTGGCTGAGTGGGAGGAGTGGCCCTTGCCTGGACCGGGCAGGAGCAGATGTCTTTTTTCTTTCTTTCTTTTTTTTTTTTTTTTTTTTTTTTTTTTTGACAGGCAGAGTGGAGACAGTGGCCTCCAATGGCCGCCGCGGCTGGCGCGCTGCAGCCGGCGCACCGTGCTGATCCGAAAGCAGGAGCCAGGTACTTATCCTGGTCTCCCATGGGGTGCAGGGCCCAAGGACTTGGGCCATCCTCCATGAGCAGATGTCTTAGGGATGCCCTCTACTTCCAGACTGTCAGATGCCACTTTGCTCCTGCCTCAGCTTCCAGGCCTCTTCCTCCCTTTCCCTCAACTGTCTCTCTCTCTCTCTCTCTCTCACTCCCCCCCCCCCCCCCCCCCGTAACTCAGTCTTTCAAATATTTATTTCAACAGGACATCCTGGTCTCCTCCATGGGTGGCAGGGACCCAAGCACTTGGGCCATCCTCCGCTGCTTTCCAAGGCTCATTGACAGGGAGGTGGCTTGCAAGCAGAGCACCCAGGACTTGAACTGGTGCCCATATGGGATGCCAGCTTGGCAGGTGGTGGCTTAACCCACTGGGCCCCAAGCTGGCCTCACCTCTTTGTAGTTTCTGCTTCCTCAAAACTGCAGCTAAGACCGGAGAGTCTTCCCCCGTCAGCCCCACGGTGTGATCTATCAGCCACAGCCAGCGCTGCGTGGTCCCCAAATCCAAACGCCTGTCTCAAGCCAAGCAGCCTCAGGATGCCAGGGAGCCGCGGGTCCCTGTCCTGGAATCTCTACCGGTCAGGGGAGACTGGGACGCCGGGTCCAGAACCCCACCCCCGACCCCGGGCCTGAAGCTCTGAGCCTAGGTGTGAGCTCAGCTACTGTGGAATGACGGGTAGCTTTGGGATCCGCAAAGAGGGAAGGCCTACACTTCCGGGAATGGAGAGGCCTACTTCCAGGGAAGAAAGTCCTTGCCAAGGTCCCTGCGGGTGCCTAAAGGTTAACCAATGAGGATCAGACCTGCCTCAACCTTTAACCCCCATGCCCTGAGTCTATAAGAGGAGCTCTCCCAATCTCTGACGCGCGACTTCCCCGGCCCCCGCTCTGTTGCTCTGTTGGGACCGGGCAACCTCGACCGGGAGCGGAATCCCAATAAAAGCCTGTGAATTAATTGATTCATCTGCCTGGGAAGATTTGTTGCACGGGACACCTTACAATGACACTATGGGTGGACCCCACGTATGGAGGCACGGGATTCTGGGACTCTGGGGAAGCTGGTGTTGCCTTCGGGAAACTGTCCCAGGCAGAAGGTTGCCCCTGGGACTGTAAAAGCCACACGCCGCAGGGGCAAGCAGGTGCCCCGCACTGTGAGAAACCCAGGCTACTCCTGCAGCCCTCCTGGGACAATCCCTCCTCCTCACCCAACAAGGGAAGCTGTGTGAATCCCGCTATTGTAAACCCAGAGCAAGGGAAAAGGAGGCAGATGCGTGGGTTAAAGATGTGGGAACAGTGAGGCCCTTGCCATGCCCGGGGTTAGGAAAAGGGGACACACATCTGCTGGTAGCAGCGACCCCCAGCTAATCCCACGATGGCAGCAGTAACTGGCAGAAACCCTGGGTTGGGAGCGCCCGGCACGCAGGTGGTGCTCTGTGAGTGTTGGCTGAGTGCCATCTGGAAAGCTGTGTCCAGTCCCGCGCTGAAGGTCACCAGCAGGGTCTCAGCTCGCCTCTGCCCCTTAGCCTCTGGGCTTGGTGGCACCTGAGATTCTGCTGGCGAGAAGATTCTGCGGCTCTCCGCCTGGGAGCTGGTCCTGACGCCCGAGCCTCAGGCCTCCCGTCCTCGGCCGCCGCCAGATCACTGCCCAAGCCCGGGAGGGGACGCGCGTGCATGGGGGAACGGCACAGCCCCCAGGTTCGGCGGTGGGGGTCCCAGACGGAGGCAGGAGGGAGGAGTCCGCGGGCTGGGGAACTGAGCCCAACTGGCAGGAGGGGGGTGGGGAAGTGCAGAGGAAATCGGGGCCGCCAGCTCCCCGGGGAGGGGATGAGCCAGAGACGGCGGGAGAGAGGGCCCTGCGGCAGCGTGGCGGGGAAGAGCAGATGGGGCCGGCAGATGGGAGCCGCCAGCCTGGCGAGGCCGGCGGGCAGCTCAGCATTCTCAAGAGGCAGCTCCACCGAGCAGCCCGGGGGAGGGGGGAAGGTGGAGCCCCCAGCCCCCTGCTCTCCTGGCCCCCATGGCGTCTTTCTGGGAGACTCAGGGGGGAGGGTTGCGCGGAGAAGTCAGGGTTACGTCCCAAGATCAATGATCACATCTCCATTTAAAAAAAAAAAATCAGCCGCTTAACTGAAGCAGGTTTCTTTTTAGCTGAGAGGGGAGGCATTCCTGAACCCCTGCTGAACGGCAGGTCACGGGGGTGGGGCACCCCCCCCCCTGCTCTGCCCTGCGGGCACGCTCAGGCAGGGAGGGGCTCAGGCCAGCCCTAACAGGCGCGGACCCTAACAGGCGGTACAGGTGGGGCGTGCACCTGCTGTGCCCGCTGGGAGGAGCGAGAAGGACACCTTACTGGAAGAGGACTGTGACACGGGAGGCGTGACGAGGCCTTGAATTGAGCGTTCCACAGTCCCACGGAGGCGGCGAGACCTTCCTTCCACGCTAGTCAGTTTGCGTGAGGACACAAAAGCCAGCCTCTGAATTCAAGACGCCAATCAGGGAGCACAGCAGAGAAGGGATCGAGAAATACTAAGAGGCGCGTTTGGCGCAGCAAAGTCACCACTTGTGAAACCCATATCCCACACCAGAGGGCGTGCTTGAGTCCCGGCTCCTGAATTTCTGATCCAGCTCCCTGCTGGGAAAGCAGCAGATGATGGCCCAAGTACTTGGGCCTCTGCCACCCATGTGGGAGACCCAGATGGGGTTCCTGGCTCCTGGCTTCAGCCTGGCCCAGTCCCAGCTGTTGTGGGCATTTGGGGAGTGATCTAGCAGATGGGAGATCTTTCTCACACACTCTGCCGTTCAAATAAATTAATTTTTAAAAGCAGAAATATGAAAAGGTGCAATGCAGTCCCTAGTTTTCCTTTAATCCAGTTTGCTTAAGGGAAGATTTCTTCATCCAAAGTAGAAATTGGAAGGAGGAAATCCTGCCATCACACCCCAGAACCCACCCCCTACCCAACACAGGACACCTACCCTGCTGATGACCCCAGGCCTTGTCTCTGCTGGGTCCCCTGCATCACTTTTGAACTTGCTCAACTACCTCATTTCAAACAAACTATCCAGGGCTGGTGCTGTGGTGTGGCAGGTGAGCTGCTGCCTGCAGCACCGGCAATCTGTGTAGGCATAGGTTCAAGTCCCAGGTGCTCCACTTCCAATCCAGCTCCCTGCTAATGTGCCTGGGAAAGCAGCAGGAGATGACCCAAGTCCTTGGATCCCTGCACCCATGTGGGAGACCCAGATAAAGCTCCTGGTTCCTGGCTTCTGCCGGGCCCAACCCTGGCCATTGCAGCCATTTGTGGAGTGAAGCAGTGAATGGAAGCCCTCTCTCTCTGCTCTCCCTCTCTTTCTCTCTCTGTACCCCTGCTTTCAAATGAATGACTAAATCTTAAAAAAAAAAAAAAGCAACGATTCCCATCTATATTTTCTTCTCTGTCTTTGCCTCATTGTGCCTAAATATCTTTAAAATATTAAAATACAGTCTAGAAGGGGCATTTGATGTAACACTTAAGTTGCCTCTTAAGACACCCAGGACGTGTATCAGAGTGCTTGGGTTTCAATCCTGGCTCCACTCTCCATTCAAGATTTCTGCTCAGGTGCGCCCTAATGTGAGCAGTAGGTGACGGCTCAAACAAATTCACCCAGCAAATTCACTCTCTCTCTTACCTTGCCCCTCTTCTTTGCCCTTTAAGCTTCAAGCCCAACGTTGGAAGCTTTCCAACGTTGCACCTGAAGCATTGCTCTAGGGAGGAAATGCATTGCTTGGGGCCTTCATGAATCCCTCCCAGTGAGGGCCAGTGAAGACGAGCTGGGTGGACAGTCTGCAGAGACTAGGGAGAGCGATTTAAAGTCCCGATGCCCAGGAAAACGGAAGATGACAAAGAGGAGAAATTCATCTTCAAAGACAAGAGTCTGCAGTTGTTTTTTTAACTCTTGCAGTTTTTTAAATGCAGGTAGCCTTGTATCTGGTGGATTTGAAAAGAACCCGGGTCTTCCAGTCATGGTGGGCAGTTTGTGAACTCGTTTGTACATTTTCACCCAAAATGCGCACCTTTTGGAGGACTGACACTCAGCAGTTAGCTGATCTCATGGGCTAGCCCACATGTGGTACAGGCTGACTTGAGGGAAAAAGAGTGTTGCAGAAGAGCTGTGCGGGGCCAGTGCTGTGGCATAGCAGGTGGGGCCTCTGCCTGCAGTGCCAGCATCCCGTATGGACACCGGTTCAAGTCCCAGCTGCTCCATTTCCGATCCAGCTCTCTACTGTGGCCTGGGCAAGCAGTAGAAGATGGCCCAAGTCCTTGGGCCTCTGCACCCACATGGAAGACCCAGAGGAAGCTCCTGGCTTCAGGTTGGCTCAGTTCCGGCTATTGCAGCCATCTATGGAGTGAGCCAGTGAATAGAAGACCTCTCTCTCTCTCTGTGTGTGTAACTTTTTCAAATAAATAAATAAATCTTTAAAAAAATAAAAAAGAAGGGCTGTGCATATGGAAGCTAAGAAATGCGAGTAGAATTGTGATGAGGCACTGAAGGATGAGGTCTGATAGATGAGGATTGCAGATGAAAGTGTTATGAATATACGTAGACAGCAAAGAATGAAAAATGTAGCACACGCCTTCAGTCTAGTTTTCTTTTCTCGGGAAAATAAGTGAATAGGAAATGAGTGGGTAAGTATTCTCTTTTTTACATTCCTCATATGATTAGTACAATTCATCTATAAATTCAGTTTCCCTTGGAGCTATCTTTAATGGAAGGTTATAGACCCAAGTTCTTTCAATTTTGTAGGGATTTGCACCTGTTTTGATTTTTTAGGACTTTATTTCATATACAGCTTCAAACTTATTGGCATGAAGTTGTCCATAATATCTGTTTTTTTAAATTCACTTTGAAATATCTATTTTTAAAATTCACTTTGAGGGGGCTGGCGCTGTGGCTGCTTGCAATCCTAGCAGCCCATGTTGGAGCACCGATCTGGTTCCAGTCCCAGCTGCTCCACTTCTGATTGAGCTTCCTGCTAATGCTCCCAAGATGGCAAAAGAAAATGGCCCAAGTACTTGGGCCCCTACCACCAATGTAGGAAACCTGGATGGAACTCCAGCCTCCTGGCTTTAGCCTGGCCAAGCCCTGGCTGCTGCAGCCCTGTGGGCAGTGAACCAGCAGGTGGAAGATCGTTCTACCTCTCTCTGTGTCTATCTCTCCCTCTCTCTCTGTAACGCTACCTTTCAAGTAAATAAATACATCTTCTTTAAAAATGTATTCTAAGCTTTTAATTATAAAATAATGTAAGGAAATCAAGCAAACATGCAGTTTAGGGAATTTTGACAAGGTTGTTACCATTGCAACCACTAATCAGATCAAGAAATGAACTCTGGGGTGGGTGTTGTGGTACAGGTTAAGCTGCTGCTTAGGATACCTGCATCCCATGTCAGAGTGCTGGTTCAAGTCCCAGCTGCTCCACTCTGATCCAGCTTCCTGCTAATGCATCCTGGGAGACAGCAGGTGATGGCTCAAGGGCTCTTGGCTTTGGCCTGGACCTTAGCTGTTGTGGACATTTAGGGAGTGAAACAGCAAATGGAAGATCTCTCTAGATGTGTGTATGTGTGGGTGTGTGGGTATATATGTAACTCTACCTCTCAAGTAAGATGAAAAATAAATAAGCATTTTTAAAAGATTTTTTTTGAAAGGCAGAGCCACAGAGAGAGTGGGGGAGAGACAGAGAAAGAGATCCTCCATCCACCGACTCACTCCCCAGATGGCTACAACAGCTGGAACTGGACCAGAACAAAGCCAGGAGCCAGGAGCTTCTTCCAGCTCTCCCCTGTGGAACTTGGGCCATCTTCTGCTGCTTTCCCAGGTGCATTAGCAGTGAGCTAGATTGGAAGTGGAGTGGCCAAGAATTTAACCAGTCCCCATTCGGGATGCTGGGATGCCAGAGTCACAGGCGGCAGCTTAACCCACTACAACAGACTACTGGCCCCATAAAAGCAAACAAACAAAAAATTGTTTTTAAAGGAAGTATAATTCTGCTAGCCACCTCAGAAGTCCAACCACACGCCGTGTTCCTATCATAGCCCACTCCCTCCCTCCACGAGTAACCACCGTCTTGACTTACATCCATCACTTTACGTTTTATAACCCAAAAATGCATCCTCACACAGTATATTTTAGTGGTTGAAATGTGCATGTTGGGGCTGGAGCTGTGGGACAGTGGGTTAAAGCCCCAGACAGTAGTGCCGGCATCCCATATGGGCATCAGTTCGAGTCCCCGCTGCTCCACTTCTGATCTAACTCTGCCATGGCCTGGGAAAGCAGTGGAAGATGGCCCAAGTGTGGGAGATCCAGAAGAAACTCCTGGCTCCTGGCTTCAGATCAGCTCAGCTCTGGCCATTGCAGCCATTTGGGGGAATGAATCAGAAGGTATAAGACCTTTTTCTCTCTCTCTCTTTCTCTCTAGCTTTACCTCTCTCTGTAACTCTGTCTTTCAAATAAGTAAAATAAGTTAAAAAAAGAAAAGAAAAGGAAATGTGCATGCCTTTTAAATATCTTCTAATGCACACTTTCCCTTTCCACCACTTTATTTTCCTCACAGTGTATCTGCTGACATAGTGCGTCTGACCTAAAGAATTTAACATAGTTTGAATTGTGCTGACTGCATAATTGCGGTACAGCTCAACATGTTCCTTCTGTTGTCTATAATTCCTACAAAGTGGCAGCGGGATCCAGAGGCTTTATTAGACTCAAGTTCAATTACTTTGACAAGACTGTGGGTCGTGTGCTTGCATTAAGCAGAGGGATGGGTATTTCGCCTGGCAGTTCAGCCTGCACTTGGCATGCCTGTGTCCTGAATCAGATCACAAGGTTCCATGTCCAGCTCCACCCCAACTCCAGATTCCTGCTAATGAATACCTTGGGAGGCAGCAGTGATGACTCAAGTCACTGGGTCTCTGCTGCCCATATGGAGACCTAGAAAGAGTTCCCAGCTACCAGGTTTGATTTGGCGTAGCCCCAGCTTCACAGGCATTTGGGAAGTGAACCAGCAAATGAGAGCTCTCTGTCTCTCTGCCTCTTTTCAACAATGAATACACTTTTTAAAAAAAGAAGCATATGCCTCTCCCTCCATTCATTGCTCAAGAGCTGCAAAATGATATTCTAATTCTATCATTTGCTTTTCATTCATTATCTGAGGTATTTTTGTAAAGAGATGCTTCCTTCACACTCTACTTAGCTACTCATTGATACAGGACAGAGAGGCAAGAGGCAGAAGTGCTTGGTTCCTTCCATATACTTACCAGTTGTCAAGGCAACGAATTGACTTCTGCCATCTTCTAAAGGGGACAATTCTAATTTTTTTTAAATTTTTTTTTTATTTGAAAGGCAGAGTTACAGAGAGGCAGGAGCAGAGAGAGCATGAATCAGCTGATGGAAGGTCTCTCTCTGCCTCTCTTTCTCTCTCTGTAACTCTGATTTTCAAATAAATAAAACAAATCTTTAAAAAAAAACTAGTGATTCTAACTACAAGAAACTCCTCTCTTCAGTGCAGATGCACATAGACTGAAAGTAAAGGGATGCAAAAAGTTCACTGTGCATACAGAAGTCAAAAGTGAGCAGGAGTGGCTATACTTGTCTCAGATGAAATGGTCTTTATTTCAAAAACTATAAAAAGATAAAAAGAGAGTAAACTATATGATGATAAAAGGATCAATTCAACAACAACAAAAACTAACAATTGTAAATGTATATCCATCAAACGCTACAGCACTGAGTTATATAAAGCAAGCACTATTAGATCTTAAGGGAGAGAGATTATAATGATAATTGAGGAATTCAACACTCCATTTTCATCAATGGATATATCATCCAGATAAAGCATCAACAAAGAAATATCAGAGTTAAACTGCATTACAGGGGCTGGTGCTGTGGCATAGTGGGTACAACTGCCACCTGCAGTGCCGGCCATCCCATATGGGCGCTGGTTCGAGTCCCAGCTGCTCCACTTCCGATCCAACTCTCCACTATGGCCTGGGACAGAAGTAGAGGATGGCCCACGTCCTTGGGCCCCTGCAATCACAGGGGCGACCTGGAAGAAGCTCCCAGCTCCTGGCTTCGGATTGGCCCAGCTCTGGCTGTTGGGGCCGCTTGGGGAGTGAAACAGTGGATAGAGGACTTTCTCTCTCTCTCTCTCTCTCCCTCCCTCCCTCCCTTCCATTCGTGCCTCTGCTTCTCTGTAATTCTCTACCTTTCAAATAAATAAACAAATATTTTTTAAAAATAAACTATATTATAGACCAAATAGACCTAACAGACATTCACAGAACATTTCTGTCAATAGCTGCAGAGTACTTGTTCTTCTCATCAGCACATGGCACGCTGTCCAGGACAGACCATATGTCACACTGCAGATTCAGAAGTCCTGAGCCTGGGGCAGATGTGGCACAGCAGGCTAAGCTGTTCCTTGAAACACCTGCTTCAGATATCCAAGTGGCGGCTGGAGTCCCAGCTCCTCTGCTCCTGATCCAGGCTCCCGGTGATGCCCCTGGAAGGCAGTGGATGATGGCCCAAGTACCTGGGTCCTGCTCCCCACTTGGGAGACCTGGATGGAGTTACAGGCTTCTGGCTTTGGCCCCGCACAGCCCGGGCTGTTGGGAGGGGCATTTAGAAAGTGAACTAGTGGATGGAAGATCTCTCTTTCTTCTCTCTCCTCCTCTGCCTCTCACCCTCTCCCCTTGTATCACTCTGCCTTTCAAATAAATAAGTATATTTTTAAAAATATTGAAACCATTCCAAATATGGACTATAATAAGCGCAAGAGGAACTTTACAAATTATCCAAATATTCATAGATGGAAATTAAACCATTTTCTCTTATTTTCATTTTTTAAATTTAAAAATCAGAGATGGACAGAGACAGACAGAGATCTTCCATCTGCTAGTTTACTCCCCAAATGCCCACAATAGCCAAAGCTAGGCCTGTTTTGGGCCAGGACAACGTAAGGAGCCTAGAACTCAATTCAAACCTCTCACATGGGTGGCAGGGACCCAAGGACTTGAACCATCATCTGCTGCCTCCCAGGATGTGCATTTGTGGGAAGCTGTATCAGAAGCAAAGCAGCCAGGATTTGAACCAGATACTCTGATAAGGGGCGCAGGCAAGCGGCAATTTAACCACTTAAAATAAATAAAATGCTGGCTCCAAAGGCATTCTCTTGAACAATGACAGGGTTAGTGAAGAAATGAAAAGGGAAATTCAAAAGGTTCTTGGAACAAAGGCAAATGAAAGCACAACGTACCAAACCCTATGGGATACAGCGAAAGCAATACTCAGAAGGAAGTTCATAGCAATAAATGCCAAGGCCAAATAATAGAAAGACTTCAAGTAAACAGCCCAAGGATGTAACTCAAGGAATTAGAAAAGCAAAAACAAACCAAACGCAAAATTAGTAGAAGGAAAGAAATAATACTCATCAGGGTAAAAATAAACAAAGATTAAAAAAAATCCAAAATGTCAATGAGACAGAGTTGTTTTTCAAAAAGATAAACAAAAATCAACCCACATTTACAAAGAAAAAACGATAAACCAAATGACTAAAATCACAGATGAAAAATAAGAAAATACAATCAATACTACAAAAATATGACAGGCCATCATGAACTCTGATGAACTGACTATACGCCAACAAATTGGAAAAACTCTAAAAAGCAGGTAAGTTTCTGGACACGTATAACCTACCAAACCTGAGCCACGAAGAAATGGAAAACATGGACAGACCGGTAACAAGGAACAAGGTTGTTGAGCAATAGAAAGTGTCCCACCACAAAAATCCCAGGATGAAATGGTTTCATTGCTGAATCTTACCAAACTTTTAAAGAGGCAGTAACACCAATTCTCGAACTATTTCAAAGTTTTTTAAAGAACATCTTTTATCCTTTGAACAAATGGAGTGCTGCGTCCATATGTGGCGAATCTGCTGAGTCCTAATCCTGTAGGCACCTCTCTGAAGGGGATTTCTCCAGTTTATAGCTGGGGAAGCCAGGTCAGAGAGGACCACTGAGTTACCGGAAGACCCAGGATGCCCCCTGGTCCTCTGCTCGCCACACCTACAGGGCGTTTCATCCAGTAAAAATCCACTGCCTTAGGCCAGAGAGAAAGGGTCCTGCTTTTATAATTTTCTAAGCAGAAGGCACAGCTTTGAGCTGTTTGTGGGCAGGAACTTCCAGGGAGGGATGACAAGGCAGGGACACCATGCAAGGGTGCATGCTCCAGGCTCCAGTTAGGGGTCTCAGCACTTTGCTAAGAGGAAGCTGAGCTCAGGGGCCCATGCCAGTGCTGGTTTGAGCCCCCTCCCCACCTTACAAGCCATCTGTGTTTCCTCGTTGTTTACGAGAGGTTAATATTTCTGGCAAATTTATTGACATATTTAACATGCCATGCAATTCACCCATTTAGCAAAATCCAACGGTTTTAGCATATTCACAGATATATACAATCATCCCCAGTGGTTTCAGAACATTTTCATCGCCTCCCAAAGAAGCCCCAGAAGAAGACATATTTCCAAGTATTTAGATCTTAACTTCTCTCAACAATGAAAGCTTTGTACTTCTTTTTTTTTCTTTTTAGATTTTGAGAGGCATTGCTTAAAAACAGAGAGGGAGAGACAGAGAGAGAGGGGTCTTCCATCTGCTGGTTCACTCCCCAAAAGGCTGCAACAGAGCTGGGCCAAACAAAAGCCAGGAGCCAGAAGTTTCATACAGGTCTCCCTCATGGGTGCAGGGACCCAAAGACGTGGGCCATCTTCTGCTGCTTTCCCAAGCTCTCAGCAGGGAGCTGGATCAGAAGTGGAGCAGCCGGACTTGAACCGTCATCCATATGGGATGCTGGGAATCTCAGGCGGCAGCCTTACTGGTGCCACAACACCGGCCCGAGAACAGAATTCTACATCTTTTTCCTGATACCCAAGAGCAAGCATTCAGTCTTTAATGATTGAGTGATGTTAGTTGTGTTACTCATAGATGCGCTGTGTCAGGTTCAGAAAGTCCTCAGCTATTCCTAGTTTGCTGATTTTTTATAAATCATGAAACAGTGTTGGATTTTCTCAAATCCTTCACCTGCACTTATTGAAACATGTGATTTTTATTGTATTCATATTATGTATTACATTGAGTTTCAGATTTTGAACCAACCTTGCATCTTGCTTGGTCACGATGTCTAATTCTTATGTTGATGAATTCAGTTTGCTAGTATTTCCTTAAGGGCCTGTTCATTCATATTTATGAGAGATTATTGGTGTGCAGTTATTTCTTGTGATGTCTTTATGTGTTTCCTTTTAAAGATTTTATTTTATTTAAAGATATATTTATTTGAGAGGCAGAGTTACAGACAGAGAGACAGAGAGAGAGGTCTTCTATTTGCTGGTTCACTCCTCAAATGGCCAAAACGGCTGGGGCTGCACCAATCCGAAGCCAGGAGCTTCCTCTGGGTCTCCCACATGGGTGCAGGGGCCCAAGCACCTGGGCCATCTTCTACTGCTTTCCTAGGCCATCAGCAAGGAACTGGATCAGAAGTAGAGCAGCAGGGACTAGAATCCGCACCTATATGGGATGCTGGCACTGCAGGCAGATGCTTAACCCACTACACCACAGTGCCGACCCCAAGATTTTATTTTTTTGAGAGGCATAACTACAGAGAGAGGAAGAGACAGAGAGAGAGAGAGAGAAAGAGGAGTCTTTCATCCACTGGTTCACTCCCCAGATGGCCCCAACGGCCAGGACTGGGTCAAGCTGAAGCCAGGAGCCAAGAGCTTCTTCTGGGTTTCCCATGTGGGTGCAGGGGTCCAAGCACTCAGGCCATCCTCTGCTGCTTTCCCAGGCCATAAGCAGAGACCTGGATCAGAAGAGGAGCAGGTGGAACACAAACTATGCCCATATGGGATGCCGCCATAGCGCCGACTCCTGTGCAGTTTTAATATCAGGCTAATACTAGCCTCAAATGGTAAGTTAGGAACATTTCCTCTTACATTTTATAAGTTTGTGAGAACTGTTAATAATTCTTTGCTACAATTCAGCAACAGCTTTCTTATGGTTGCTGTTTGCATGCTACAACCTTTAACCTTCAATCTTTTTTTTTTTTTTTTTTTGGACAGGCAGAGTATACAGTGAGAGAGAGAGACAGAGAGAAAGGTCTTCCTTTGCCGTTGGTTCACCCTCCAATGGCCGCCACGGCTGGCGCAGTGCGGCCGGCGCACCGCGCTGATCCGATGGCAGGAGCCAGGTACTTCTCCTGGTCTCCCGTGGGGTGCAGGGCCCAAGCACTTGGGCCATCCTCCACTGCACTCCCTGGCCACAGCAGAGAGCTGGCCTGGAAGAGGGGCAACCGGGACAGAATCCGGCGCCCCGACCGGGACTAGAACCTGGTGTGCTGGTGCCGCTAGGTGGAGGATTAGCCTAGTGAGCTGCCGCGGCGCCAGCCCATAAATCTTCTTTTATCTTTGAATCTAACACATGTCTCCTGTATACAGTAGTACATATAAATAAATGACAATCTGTCTCTTGTATTGCTTAATCTATTTGTATTTAATGTGTGATTATTGATATCATTGGGTTTATGACATTTTGGCTTTTGTTTTCCATATCTTACGTCTTTTGGCTCTTAAACTCCTCCATTAATGCTTTCTTTTGCACTAAGTGAATATTTTATTTTTGAAAATTTTATTTATTTTATTTGTAAGGGAGGGAGTGCAGTTCCACTTACTTGAGTACTCTTCAAGTGCTCATGACAGCCAGAGCTGAGCCAGCTCAAAACTTGGAGCTGGGGTAGACTAAGCCTCCGCCTGCAGTGCCTGGCATTCCATATGGGCGCTGGTTCGAGTCCCAGCTCCTCCTCTTCCGATCTAGCTCTCTGCTGTGGCCTGGGAAAGCAGCAGAAGATGGCCCAAGTCCTTGGGCCCCTGCACCCACATGGAAGACCCAGAAGAAGCTCCTGGCTTCCGATTGGCCCAGCTCTGGCTGTTGCAGCCATTTGGGGAGTGAACCACTGTATGGAAGAGCTTTCTCTCTGTCTCTCCCTCTCTCTGTCTGTGACTCTACCTCTCAAATAAATACATAAATAACCAAACCCAAAGCTGAGAACTCAGTCTGGGTCTCCCACATGGGTGGCAGAGAGTCGGCTAGCTGAGCCCTCACCACTGCTTCTCAGGGCCCACAGCAGCAGGAAGCGGAAGTCAGCAGATTCGAACCCCGGCGCTCTGACATGGGATGTCCCAAGTGGCATCTTAACCAATGCACCAAATGCCCACCACGAGGCTTGGCTTCATTTTGAACAACATGTGAGGGCGCTTCAGAATGTTTGTGGAAAATGGAATTTAAAGATTAATTTACTTTGATGCAGTTAGGTGCATTAAGTGCATTTTCAACTTAACAATATTTTCAACTTCTGATGGATGGGTTTATTGGGGCTCATGACCATTGAATGTCAAGGAGCATCTGTATTCATTTCTACTGTCCTATGTAATTACTCTTAAAAAATATTTATTTGCTTATTTGAAAGGCAGAGTCACAGAGAAGCAGAGAGAGAGAGAGAGAAAGAGAGAGAGAGACTCTGGTCTTCCACCTGTGGTTTCACTCCCCAAATGGCAGCAATGACTGGAGCCGTGCCGATTGAAGCCAGGAGCCAGGAGCTTCTTCTGGGTCTCCCACATGGGTGCAGGGGCCCAAGGACTTGGGCCATCTTCTACTGCTTGCCCAGGCCACAGCAGAGAGCTGGATCGGAAGTGGAGCAGCCGGGACTTGAAATAGCGCCCATATTAGATGCCAGCAATGCAGGTGGCGGCTTTACCTGCTATGCCACAGTGCCAGCCTCCTTTCAAGTGTTTTTTGTAAGACAGGTTTGCTAACAAAAAATCCTCTCACTTTCTGTTTATCTGACAAAGTCTTTGCTTTGTCTCCAGTTCTGAAAGATAGCTTTGCTGGATATAGAATTCTTGGCTAACATTTTTTTCCTTTGAGCATTGCAGTCAACTATTTATTGCTCTTATTCCCTTGAAAGTAACAAGATGGTTTTTTTTTTAATTTTATTTATTTTCATTTTATTTGAAAGGTAGAGAGATAGAGATCTTCCATCTGCAGATTCACTCCCCAAATGCGCAGAACAGCCAGTATTGGGTTGGGTGGAAATCAGGAGCCAGAAAATCAATGGGAGGTTTTCCACATGGTGGGCAAACACCCAAGTACTTGAGCTATCATTGCTGCCTCCCGGAGTGTGCATTAGCAAGAAGCTGGAACTGAAAGTGGAGCTGGTCTCCAGACCCAGGCACCCCAGTGTGGGATGCAGGTTGTGGGTGTCCCAAGAGGTGACTTAACCACAGCACCAAACAGCCACTCCAAGTTGTTTTTCTTTGCTGCTTTCAAGATTTTCTCATCTTTTTTAGTGTTTCATTTTGCCTTTTTTTTTTTTTTTGACCATGATGTGTCAGGCTTTGAATCTCTTTTGAGTTTATCCTACTCAGGGCTCACACTGGTTTCTGTGTGTATTATTATTTTGCAATAAATTTGGGGAGCTTCAGCCATCATTTCTTGGAAGGTATTTTCATCTCCCTCCTATTAGGGGTTTGCTGGTGTGTCTAAAGGTGTTGCACGTTTCTCCAAGACTGTGTTCATTTTCATTCCTTTCTCTCCAATCTTTATTAGCCTATCATTTTGCCAGATTCTCGCTAGTGGATTTCTACTGCACTATGCAACTTCAGAATTCCTATCTGGTTCTTTTTAATATCTCTGACATTCTGTTTGATGCAACATTATCGTAACTCTTGAATCATGGTTTTCTTTAGTGCTGAGAACTTCTTATTACTGATCTATATTTTTCTTTGAAAGGTGGACAGAGAGCCCTCATTTGCTGTTTCATTCCCCCAAATGCGTCAAGTGTCCTGGACAGGGCCAAGGCCAGCAACTAGACCTGAAGCTCCCACAAAGGTGGCAGGGACCCAATTACTTGAGCCACAGCACTTGACACTTCCCAGGGTGCACATTAGCAGGAAGGTGGAATCAGGAGCAGAGCTGAGACTTAACCCCAGGCACTCCACTTTGAGATGTGGATGTCCCAAGCTGTATCTCCCGAGACCTTTTTTTTTTTTTTTTTTTTTTTATTGACAGGCAGAGTATACAGTGAGAGAGAGAGACAGAGAGAAAGGTCTTCCTTTGCCGTTGGTTCACCCTCCAATGGCCGCCGCGGCTGGCGCAGTGCGGCCGGCGCACCGCGCTGATCCGATGGCAGGAGCCAGGTGTTTCTCCTGGTCTTCCATGCGGGTGCAGGGCCCAAGGACCTGGGCCACCCTCCACTGCACTCCCTGGCCACAGCAGAGAGCTGGCCTGGAAGAGGGGCAACCGGGACAGAATCTGGTGCCCCGACCAGGACTAAAACCCCGTGTGCCGGAGCCGCTAGGTGGAGGATTAGCCTGTTGAGCCGCGGCGCCGGCCCTGAGACCATTTTCAATGGTAACTTTCATGTCTTTTTCTAATAACTCAACATGTTTCATTCTCATCGTTTCTATTGCCTATTTCCAGTCTCTGGGTTGCATTCTCCTGGCTGTTTGCATGTCCGGCGTTTATTAGAGACTAGACATTTTAGAGCATACATTATAGCAACTCTTGGTTCCCCCCCACCCCCACCCCCCCACCAAGGGCTGTGTGAGTGACTGGCGGGTTTATTTAAGCTGTGTTTCTTTCTCCCCACTCCCATGCTTCTGCTGTCACTCCTCAGGCAACAGAAGCCCAGGTCTCTTTGGAGTGACAGTGGCTTTCCTGAGCCAACCAATTTCAGTGACCAGGCTTGACTGTTACACTCCAACACCTGTCCTAATTGCTCTATTTCCAACAATGCTGTGGGGTGTAAATGACTGCAGAAATTAATCCAATTATATTCTGGATCCTTCAACAGAGCTCTGAGGTCTGTTTCGTATTTGTTCTGATCCCAGAAGAGCGCCTGGGCACCATCTTATTCTCTGGTTCTCCCCTACCAACTAACCTACCTATAGCTTCAACAGGATCTTGGATTTCTTCAGTTTATTTATTTATTTGCCAAACTCTCCAGTGGTGAGCCTTTATCTGCACTGTTACAAATGGAACTCATTTCTTGTGGAAGAGATTAGGGGTTGTTTCACAGTCTGATTAAGGACAAAGGCAGAAATCTCTAAAGCAGGACTTTGGAAGTGGCCCAATGGCAAGCTTTTGACAGGGGCACCAGCACCCTCTGTGCCCATGCTAGAAGCTGAACGCTCAGTGGAGTGGGCAGGGCAGCAGCCTGAGGCCTTTGCAGCTTAATTCTCCAGACATGCAACCTCTGTCTCATGAGTCAAGGCAAGGGTGATCATGTATTCAAAGAGTGCCGCACCCAAGGTTGAGCCTTTGTTCTCCAGGCGGGAGCCCACCCTTCTCACAGCACTCGCCCAGGCATGGTGGGCAAAGAGGGTGGTGGTGTGTCACAGGCGCAGGATGAGAAAGAGACACGCTGCTTTTCCCAGGAAGACAATCCTCCAACTAGAAGCTGGGAAAGAGAGTTTTGGGTGGAATCTCCAATAGCCAAACTTAGATGGCGGAACAGGGAGCAGTCAAGGTTCAAATATCACCCTCACATTTCCCACACAACTCCGGGGTTCCTCCAAATGCGTGGTTCCTCTGCTGTTTGCTCAAAGAGTAACTCACAGAGGCTTCGCATGTTTGTGCGGATTTTCACGTTTTCCAGGGAGTGGGAAAGGAGAGCTTCTTGCATTGTCATACTCATTCATGTGTCTTATTTAATTCACAATTTTATGGCGTTCAGTTTACCCTCATGTACCATTTTCTTTCTCACTAGCCCTTGTCTCTTTTTGACTTGACTTTTACCAGAATAAACTCCCAGAAGTTCACTTAATGAGGATACGTTAGTAATAAGATAGTATTAAATTAGGTACAGAATACTCACACATAAAAATTATTCCACTCTGCTCTGATTTCCACTGTTGACAATTAGCAGTCAAGGTAACCATGGTTAGTCTGTTCTTGGTGGTTCCTTCCTACGGCTGTCACACTCCATTGTTTTTGCAGTGCTACACTTTTTCTTCTAGAACTTAGCTCAGTAGGTATTTCCCAGCTCCCCAGATCTAAGGACATATGACTATGACAATTCTCAGACTTGTCCTCAGATATTCAATTCCCCCTCTCATTTCAGTCAGGTACTCTATCATGCGTCCACTGACTTTTTCTTTTTTTTTTTTCTTTTTTTTTTTGACAGAGTTAGAGAGAGAGAGAGAGAGAGAGAGAGAGAGAGAGAGAGAGGCAGAGAGAAAAGTCTTCCTTCTGTTGGTTCACTCCCCTAATGGCTGCCACGGCCAGAGCTACACCGATCCGAAGCCAGGAGCTGGGTGCTTCCTCCCAGTCTCCCATGCGGGTGAAGGGACCCAAGCACTTGGGCCATCCTCCACTGCCCTCCCAGGCCACAGCAGAGAGCTGGACTGGAAGAGGAGCAGCCAGGACTAGAACCTGGGGTGCTGGTGCCGCAGGCAGAGGATTAGCCAAGTGAGCCACGGCACCGGCCCACTGACCTTTTCAACATGTCCTTGATGCCTTTTCCCCCACACCTCTCTGTACTGCATTTTGTATAATAAATTCCTCATCTTGCTCTTCTGATGCACTGTCTTCTGCTTTACCTAGTGTTTTGCTTTCTTGTCTAGATGTCTCATTGCTTCCAAATTTGATCACTTTCCACTCCCATCCCATACCTCCATCATTTTTAAGGCTTTCATTCTCAATTGTTTTATATTCTACTCCTTACACATATTGCGTTTCTTTGAATCTAAGGCATCAAGTATCAAGACTTTTTTGTGTCATGCTAATTTAATACTGTAATGTCACCTCAAGATTAGAGATATCAAAATGGCTTTGTTAGTGGGTTTTTTGGTGACGTCTTTGAATACGTTCATCCAATAATCCCAACATCTGTTGTCGTTGCAGGTCACATTCTGCTGTTTCTCCTGATTTATTCATTTCACTTTTGTGACTTCAAAAATGAGTTCTAGTGCTTTCCTTAAGACAGCATTAACATTTACTTCTATTAAATGCCCAGGAGCACTTCGAACCTCAGACCACTTTTAGTTTTTCTAAATACATGAGTAGCCTGAGTTTGGTTCCAAACTGGTCTGTGGGGCTGGCTCAGTAGAACAGTAGGTTAACCCTCCACCTGCAGTGCTGGCATCCCATATGGGCGCCGGTTCAAGTCCTGGCTCCTCCACTTCTGATCCAGCTCTCTGCTATGGCCTGGGAAAGCAGTGGAGGATGACTCAGGTGCTTGGGCCCCTGCACCCACATGGGAGACCTGGAAGAAGCTCCTGGCTCCTGGCTTTGGATCGGCGCAGCTCCAGCCATTGCGGCCATCTGGGGAGTGAACCAGCGGATGGAAGACCTCTCTTTCTGTAACTGACTTACAAATAAATAAAATAAATCTTTAAAAAAAAAAAAAAACAAAACTGGCCTGTTGGCTTGTGGACACAAACTCTCAGGAGCAGCTTTCCTCCCCAGGTAGGATGTCCTGGCGCACTCTTTCACGGGGTATCTTGTAAGGTTCCAGGTTCTGGAAGGTCTGCCTTCTGGAGCTTAACACATTCCAGACACAGAACCGGCAGGGCTCTCAGGGCACCTGTCCCTTTATTTCTCTAGATTTGGGCTTTTTTTGTTCAATTCCACGATAATCTTATTTTTACATTGTCCCAAGTCTAAAAGGAAGCTGAAGGAGTACACTGAACATTGACTGCCTTTCACTGAGTCACCAGCTATTATGCTGTATTTGCACTCACATGTTCTCTCTCTCTCTCTCTCACACACACCCACACCCACAGATTTTGGCCTACCCACTGGGAGGTGGCAAACAGAATACCTCATCTCTAGGTATTTTGGCATGTATCTTCAAAGAAGCAGGATGCTGTGATTCAGGCACATAAAACCATTATCATACCTAATGAAACACTGTTTTGTATCATGTAAGAATTCATTACACATTTCCTGCAGCATCTGTATCTCTTTAATGGCTGAATTTTAAATCAAAGTTAATGCACTGCATCTGACTCTTCTATCTAGAGCAATCTCCTTCCTTGTTTCACACATTAAGAATGCAGCCCGTGGGTCTGTGGGAACCCTAATGCACCTTGTCTGAATCACTCTACACAGGTGTGGAAGGCAGTTCCGAGTATCCTTCCTTGCTAGCTACATGATGAATTAAAAATTTTTTAAATGGACTTTATCCAGTATTTCAGGTATTTGGGCCCTTAGGGAGGAGTAGTCTGTCACGCTGTCAGGTGTCCCTCTGTCTGAACTGCCTTTCCAGAGTAGTGGCATGTCTGCACCGGCCACTGCTTGAGGCCAGGAGCTTGAAACAGAAGCTTGCATTAGATGTTCCACCTCACTAATTCATGTCTGTATTCATTGTTTTCTAAGAATCCAAAGCCTAACGTGCGTTTTCTTGGGAGGGAGTTCAGAAGTCCAAGGATTGATTAAATGAATGTAAAATTACATTAATACTTAAGAGCTAAGCCTTCAGTTGAAAGACAAGTTCCAGTATGGAAAGCTTTTTTAATTTCATCAATAAACAGGGAAAAATTACATTTATAACTTGTCTTTTTTTTCAGGGGCCGAAGCTGTGGCACAGAGGGTAAAGCTGCCATCTACAGTGCCGGCATCCCATGTGGGCGCCGGTTCGAGTCCCAGCTGCTCCTCTCCTGATCCAGCTTTCTGCTATGGCCTGGGAAAGCAGAAGATGGCCCAAGTCCTTGGGCCCCTGCACCCACATGGGTGACCGGGAAGAAGCTCCTGGCTTTGGATCAGCGCAGCTCCAGCCATTGTGGCCATTTGGGGAGTGAACCAGCAGATGGAAGACCTCTCTCTCTCTGCCTCTCCTTTTCTTTCAAATAAATCTTAAAAAAAAAAAAAAATGGAAATTACATGGTGGTTGAGAACTTAGTATGCCATCCCGTGCTACAAATGATTTCAATTAATCTCTATTAACTTCATGGCCCAGATAGGACTATCTTCACACATGAAACTCTGCAAGTCCATACTGAAGTCATACTAACTGCTAAAACTAGGGTTCAAACCAACGTCTGTACAATGGCCAAACTCTGCATTCTTTCCCACTAAATCAAGTGCATCTTTAACAATTAGGAATTTTCATTGTTTTCCTTAGTTATTCATGACCTTAAGTTCTCTATAACCTAAACAAAGTCAAACTGTTTGAAAGGACAGTCTACATTCAAATTGGTCTTTCAATGCCTCATACATCTCACCCATGGTACTCTCAATCTGGAACTGGCTCTGACCACTTACTAAGTTAATGGTTCAACATGAGACAACCAGCATTTTATTAAGTGCTTGTCAAGTGCTAGACATATTTAGGGATATCTCATGAGCATTAGAACCACAGACACCTGTACCTTAATTTCCCATTAGTACCTCAAACTCAACAAGTCTCAAACGACTCGCTCCCCTCTCCATGTAATTATAGCCTATTCCCTTCTTCTCTTTTTTATTTTGATTGGTACTAGCAATTATTGGTCTGTTGTAATTTCGAAATCTCTCTAGAAATCGACTATAATCCATTCCACTGCCAGACAATTAGTGGAAGGCCCATCTGGATTACTCACAGCTCTCTCCACCTCCGACGCCCTCCAAAGTCCATTCAAGGGTTAAAATAAACTCTCAAAAGGGCCAATACGATGAACCACCCCATCCATCCTCCCACATTGACAAGACTCCTTCAAGGGGTCCTCGTTGGCCTCTCCTTAAGTCCCAAACCTTTCTGTCTGACCTAAGACTCTGCTTGAAGAGGACCCTGCTCAGTTTTTCAACTTGAATTTTACCACTCCAGCTTAACACTGTTACAGCTGAACTCAAGCTTTCAGTTCCTGGAATACACGAATGTCCTCTTTTACGTACAGGATTCTGCATTTTATATTCTCTATCCCTGCTCCATTGCCTTATCTTTTAGGAGCAAGACAGACTGCTTGTCTGACAATGAAGTTGGGTTAGATTCTTAACCATGCATTTCAAATACATACCATGTTAATCCCATCGTAACATTCATTATTATATCACAGAAGCCCAGCATCATGAAGGCAGGAACTTCTATTGTATCTTGTTCAACACTGTATTTCTGGTGCTGGTAGGCAGTATAATCTTTTTAATGAATTAAAATTATTAAGTAACAATTTAGAGAAGGAAAAAAAAGAAATTCATTTGAAAACTTTTTCAATTTTCTAATTTAATAGAAATAACCAAAACAATGTGGTTTTCAAACAAGGCTTTAAACTAATCTAATACAACTTCTACAACACATTCCAGAGCATTATAACAAGAATTATTTACAGGCAGCTAATGTATTAAATAACCATGAAAAGAAAAAACTTGCTTTCATTACACACCAGCAAAAAACACAGGAACAGAACAATTAGAAACTGCAACCTTGTTTAAAAAAATTAAATATGATTATTTCGAGAATACAATACCACAGAAACAGCACTTTTTCTTTAAGGATCATGTTGAAGGGTACTTAACTATGTGCAAAAGTAATAGTAGTGGTAGTAATAATAATGAGGGGAGGAGACCAGTTGAAATACTGGAAGCAAGGAATTAGTAAGGCTGTGAATTTAACCCTTTCATGTGGAGATACCTCTACATAGAAAATTAACAAGCTCTCAAATTTCACATATCTTTTTTATAGGCTAATGTACATGTTTCACTGCTTCAAAACATAGTAAAAGCCCACATTTTTCAGACCAGGAGCAGACATGCAGTTCATTCTAAATATTGAAATTTAGGCCACACTTGAAAGGGAATATTGCAGTGGCACTTACAAAATCATTTTGGTGCCTTCCCACATATAAATTTGGTGAATTTAAAAGAAGAGCATTTCCAATTTTAACTATCACCTGCTAGAAAAGGGCTAAACTTAATTTTTACATTCTGCATTTGATATGGCAAAAAATATTTAAATTAACTTATTTTTGAAGATAATTTTGTTCTGCAGATATCATAAAAATATATATATATAAAGGACCACATAGGCAAACATAAGAAACTAAGATGGAAGAAATGCATTTTGACCACGACATGCATTTTGACCATAAAAGAAATCATTATACCCAAGTGTACATGTTGAAATCTGAAATGTTTACATAAATTGTGGCATATAAATTTTTTTTGTTAAAAAAGTACCTTCAATTTTTTTTACTCAAACACCTACTTTTAAAAAAATATTCAACTTTCCCCAATTTTTAAAATAAAATGCCACATATATTGTCATTACCTCCAGCATACATTTAAATTTCTTAATTTTTAAAAGAGACTAGGTGATATGCATACAAACTTTCCTATAAAATCACCATCCAGGAGAGGATTATGACATGCTATTAGGCAACAGACTTAAAGCAGTGTTATTGCTTTATCAAGGAGGAGATAACCATGAGAAAAAAATTAAAGGAAACATCCAGGTCTGGTATAAGATCAAACTTTAATATGCCTTGAAAAATCTTGAATCATCTTGAGCAGATAATATAGTATATAAATGAAAATTTCATGGGATGAATTAAGAACTTGATCATTTTAACTAAGAGAGTGGGGTGGGCAGATTTTTGTACAACTACTCACAGATCCAATGCATAGTATGCAAATAAACAGTGCTGATTGACAAGAAATGAGATTTTCATACTTCATGTGTTATATGCAATAGGGATGGGTACAGGATGTAAAGGCCACTAGGGAGGGGGCCACAGCAGCTACTCCCCTTCAGAAAGAGACCACTTACGAACACAAGGTAGGGCCACAATCCAAGGGCACAGTTGGAAGTCCTGAATCTTTTTATAAACATCAATCACTAATAATTACGTGGTGGGGTGCCTGCTGAGGTAACTGATAAATCTACAATTTGCACACTTTGCAAGCATTATTTCTTTGGATTAACTAAAAAAGAAATCTCAAAACTGTTACAATAAAAAGTCGTAAACTTAAGTGATTTTTAAAATTACCTAAGCTTCTCTTATTTGAGGAATCTAAATACCAAAAGAATGAATGCTGACACTGGGCTCCACACCTTAGCAGCATTGGGGTGGTGTCTTCAAATACATCATGGACTGCAATCTAATCATATTTGGGAATTTTCCCATGTTTCACTTTGCAAAGCAATTCCTTCATTCAATGAATAAGCTGCCCCAAGTGTGAAAAAACACATCCAGGAATATGAAAGAAATGGAGTTTAAAAACAACCTGCCTTCAGAGATTGAGAGATACTCAACTTCTTTTTAAAAAACATCAATTAATAGGAAAACACATATCTGAATGTCAATTTAAGTTTTTATACTTTTTAAGCAGTTATGTCACAGCTGAACAAATAGCTTAGCAGCACAATAATCAGTGTGCAAAAAAAAAAAAAAAAAGCTTTAATGAAAATGAATCCCTTCACTTAATGGTGGTTTGTTGATAGTTATTAAAAGTAATTCCTCAGCAGTATGAAATACCTTGTTTCAGAAATGGAGCCAAGTAAATGCTGATAATAAAAACACTTTTAAATTAATTCAACCAATCTTAACTCAAACAAAATTAACAAAACCCAAGAACTCCGTCTAATATAAAAATGTTAAGGGGACACATTATTTTGTAAGGCCTCAAACACTGACAAATATTAAATCTGTTTCTCCTGCAATCTGGGAGAATCTATTTATGACTTACTATCTAAGAGTTTTGAAGAGTAAATACAAAATATCAGAACTCAGAGCCTTGACAGAAAGTTAAATACATCTTCTTTTCCAAACTGTGGCCCTGCACATCCGTCTACTTAGACACTGCAATCTGGGATGTGGTGGAAAATAGGCATAGATAAAAGAATTTTTAAACGATGTCCTCCCTCTTATAAAAAAACTCCTCTTGAGGATCTGAAGTTTGAGTAAAATAAAACCAGTTTGGTAAATTTATTTTAAAGTTTAACTTATAACAAAACAAACAGAAGCTAAAAGGAAGCCAGGGGATATAAAGTTAAGTCAACAGCAGTAACAAAATCCATATCATTTAAACACACCATCAGAAGGCCTGGAATTGTATTCTTGTTTACCCACACCACTTGTTAACAAAGAAAAACAATCCAAAAGAATCTGTGTAATAATGCCTTTAGAGAACTTTATTTGATTCAATATGCACTAAAAATATTTACCTCTTAGACAATTACGTCAAATAATTTTCTGAGTAGTCTACTGTTTGAATTGCTCAAGCTGATTTTTTTTTTTAAAAGGCAAATTAACTTGCCACAAATCTGCCGACATCTGAAAAATATCTAATGGCAAATTCTATTTTGGTCACTTTATATTCTAATATGTCCATACAAAAGTAGGACTAAAATTTTTTATCCAACAACAAAAAAAGCCTGTACACAGTCTAGAACACACATCTTGAATCTGAGCATACAAATGAAGAGAAGAAAAATGAACCAGAGCCAAGTTGGTTTATCTGCCTCAGGTGCTGTAGCCAGGGTAGTACAGGTGGGTTTACTCCAGTAACCATTCAAGTGGGGATTGGCTCATTTTCAGAATTTACTTACAGGCCTCTTCTAAGTCTTTTAAGCCCCCAGTCCATGCAAATGTCCCACTTGGTGGACAGATGAGTAATCTAACCCCACCGGGTTTATCTTAATATTTTGATATTTCAATAATAAGCTGCTTCTGAAGATTTTTTGAGAAGTCTGTTCTCTATTAAAATAAGATAGAACCTCAAAATATGAATGTGAACATTAGAAATAGACAGCATATATTACAAATCCATTCTTGATAGGAACATTAGTAAGAATACACATTAGCTTAAAAAACAGGCTCAGCAAATGTTGCTGATCTGCCAGAAGTTTTAGTTCACTATTTACAAATAAGACAAAGTGAAATACAGAAAATTTTACACATTTGGTAGTTGACAGATTACTGTTTGCCAATAGTGGTCTATCAGAAAACTGATATGAAGGAAGACTGGATAAGAGCCAGTTGTCACCTTCTCAATCAAATTTAAATGTACAGAAAACTAGATTATTTTTGAAACAAACATTCTGCCTTTCATGGGAATAACTATATGATCAGATGATCTGATTGGGAAGTGTAATCGTGTGGAAGTGTTTTCTGGAAATGAATACTATAATTCTATATGATCCACTACTAAAAGTTACCATTTTAATTTCATTATACCATTGAATTTGATTAAATGATGTTCAATGGTCATGTTTCTTATATGCAAAGTATGATTAAAATTAAAATTACTTGATTTTCTTAAGCCAATTTAAAAACGAAGGCCCAATAGTATCAAAATGAGAAAAAGTATATGGCATGATTTAATGCACATCTGCACTGAGATTAAGGTAGAATCTGAGCTATTTTGACTTTTACCTAGAAAACAACCCAGTATTTATGTGTGTGAAGGGGGAGGCATAAAAGTTGTTTTAGTAAGTGTGCACTCTAGTCCAAAGACACAATTTATCAAGCAACGTAAGTCTCAAGTATTTACTTGTACATCAGTATCCTGCACCAGTCAATATTGCATGATCGTCAACATCTGCCATTTCTAACACCAGAGGAATCATCCTTGTTAGTAACAGAACTCCTTGTATCATTTTATTTTTGCTTTTTATAGTTGCATATAAAGTTCTCTCCCCCTTTCTCAACAAGAAGTATTTTCTGGCCATCATTTCAATCTAACACTGTGTGGAAGCTATCAGCTTCTTCAGGTGGTGCCCATGCAGGCAGGATATTCCAGCAACTCTTAAAAGTTTTCTGGTTTCTTCCTCTTCTTCCTTTTTAAACAACTGATTTAAGTCCACGTCATTTACTTTATATGTACTGGTCTTTCATCTGACTTTAGGCGTTTTCTGCGGGGCTGTATAAAGTCTTCATCAGAGTCCTCAGTTACCTCACCGTCATCCTCTTCCTGCTCAAACTCTGGCAAAGGTGCGAAGGTCCTGTCTGAGTAGATCTCTGTGAGTTTATCTTCAAAGTACAATGCAACTGCTTTCCCTGCCTGAGCTACTTCTGAATCAGCCTGCAAGCAAAAGATAGGAATATTCACCTTGGGTAATGCATATTCCTTCACCAAGTTTGCATGGTCTGAAAAGCTTACCTTCAAATTAATCTCTTGTGTGTCTGCATAAACTTGAACAACTTTCATCATCTAAAAAGGATACCAGAGTCAAAAACAAAAAAGGGAAATTATAATCCTTTCTAAAGTTATGAGACTGTATAGGATTGGTGACGAAAGTCAGCCATACTAGGGAAAACAAATTGCTACAACCAGATTAAGTGATTTCTAAAATTCTTCTATAGAACATGGAAGCACTTTTTTTTTTTTTTTTAACAAAACTGTCACTAAAGCTATTGTGAAATCTAATTGTCGCATTTCAAACAGGTAAGGTCAATTTGAGTAGGAATTGGTCTGAATACATCAATCTATCCAAGAGAAAAATATTTGTGAAAACAGTGATATAAAGAAACATGGCTTTAAAAAGCTGTCAACCTTTCAACAAGCAACTTAATCAGAATTTTATCTTTATGGTGAAATGTTAACCATAAATTATTTAACCATTAATAAGGCAGGTAAAGTGAATTTTTGGGTCAACTTACAAAAGCATACATATTTGAAAACATCTAACTGCATTAAAAAACAGAAAAGTTGGGAACTGTACTTTATAAATTCAACTTAGTAAGATTTTACTAATTTACTATGTGGCATATTACATTATTGCTATAAAGATGACTAGCCTTTTCACTTTAAAAGGATTACTTGTTTTTAATTTTAAAATGCTGTCTGATACTTCCAGAAGCACGATGGGTAGACATTAAAGGATTCAGTGTGATTTATTTTGGCAAGAAGCATTTGGCACCCAAATTTCATCAGCAATAAAAAAATTTTAGAATTAACCTTTATAAAAACTTTTAGATTCTCATACTCAACACCATTCTCTTCTACAAGGAACATTGCATAACATAATAGATTTGACTTCACCCAAAATGTATCACAACATAAGTTCCTTGAAAGAGGAGTACATCATACTATTTTTTAAGGTGCAGAGGGCTCATCCTTATTCTCAAAAAATTACATAACCAAAGTAAATAAAAGTCAGATTGCTGAAAAGTGAAAACTCAACATTCTATATTCTGGGTCCTATCCTAATGAGCCACCAGAGATTAGTTTATGATTTTAAGGTTCTACATTTATGGAGTCAATAATAAAACCCTAAGAGATTGGTACAGATACCCTTCCTAAATGTACCCAAAATGTGGGCTCTCTTTAATCGTATCTCACAAAATATACTTAGCTACAGACAACTTTCCATACTTGGCCCAACCCTCAACTTACTGAGGAAGGGATATTCAATAATATTTTTAATTCATTATATTTAGATATATATATTCCAATTATACATAGTAAACTCTCTTCTTCGGAGCTGTAAATACAAATTCCATTTTTGACAGGACTTAAGCAGAAAAAAATACTTTAACTAAATTTGAAAACCTAGCAGAAAAACCAAAATCAAACAAAGAAAAATGAGTAAAGGAAGACTCTATAGGTTGGAAGCTAACATACTTCATTAAACCTTTCACAGTTCTTGAAGATCAATCGGACATCAGCCACAAAGTCATCTGGGATTTGGTAGTGTTGGGAATGTTTTTTCTGAAGCTTCTTTTTCACTGTGGATAAATCCATTGGTTTCTTTATAATTTTATAGTAGTTCGGTATCTAAAATAAATAAAAAGGATAGATAAGAATTCTCCAAAAATGCTTAACCATTTAGTTTGGTAATGTACATCATATTACTTTTAGAAAAAGAGATATTGATTACTGAGTCAGCGACTTGGAAATCTGAGGTACGGCAAATGTATTTTAAATCTTCTGCCTCAATCATATAGTGAAAACCAAATTTACAGAGTAAGTGCCAGTCTCCACAACTGATTTATAATAGAGATTCCCAAAATTCTGTCTTTAACCAATAGACTTGGGAAGAAGGCAATCAGCAAGGGTGACTAACCAGTGGATAGTTTCTACCTTTCAGATAGAAGTGAATGTAGAAAAGCTATTGAAATACTTGATGAAAAGAAAACAACTGAAAGAATTTCTACTGTGAAATCTATGAATCTGAGGATAAGATACTTTCTAGAGGGGCCAGCATTGTGTCACCATGGGTTAAGCCTCTGCTTGCTATAGTGCCAGCATCCCATATGGCATTGGTTCAAGTCCCAGCTGCTGTACTTCTAATCCAGCTTCCTCCTAACGTGCTTGGAAAAGCACCTGAGGATGGCCCAAGTATTTGGGCCCCTGCACCCATATGGGTGACCCGGATGAAGCTCCTGGCTTTGGCCTGGCCCAGCTTTGGCCACTATAGCCATTTGGGGCATGAACCAGCAGATGGAAGATTTCTCTCTGCACCTCTGCCTCTTTACAGCTTTACCTCCAAAAAAATAAATATTTTTTTTTTTTAAATAGGAGGGAGTACATTTTAACATCAGATGATTATTTAAAATCTTCCTTCTGTGTACATCTATTACAGTTTAAAATTCATCTCTCTGCTTACCCAAGAAAAATGTCAACTACCATTTAACATTCTTTAGCGGGCCTGCTATGCAATATCTTATACAATAACTGAGGGTAGCAAATAAAATAGAGGTAGCACATTCTTTTTTTTTTTTTCTTTCTCTTTCTCTTTTTAAAATATTTATTTACTTATTTGAAAGAGTTACAGAGAGAGGCAGAGGCAGCGAGAGAAATCTTCCATCCGCTAGTTCACTCCCCAGATGGCTGCAACAGCTGCAGCTGAGCTGATGATCTGAAGCTAGGAGCCAGGAGCTTCTTCTGGATCTCCCACACGGGTGCAGGAACCCAAGGACTTGGGCCATTCTCCACGGCTTTCCCAGGCACATTAGCAGGGACCTACCTGGACAGGAAGTGGAGTAGCCAAGACTCAAACTGGTGCCCGTACAGGATGCAGCGCTGTAGGCAGGGACTTTAACCCGCTGTGCCACAGCACCAGCCCCCAGACAGCACATTCTTATCCCAATTGTTAGTCACTGAGACTTCCGCTCACTCTTTTTTCTTTTGTATTTTAGAGCCTTTCCTCCTTACCAAGTCTCCCTCTCTCTTAAGATAGACAAAAAGCAATGACTTACAAAATTTCCCAGGTGTCTTTCCTCAAATTTTGACTGTTCATATAAGAAGTCTTATGAAGGCAGAGTCAGTGGAAAAGACTCAACTGTATGTTTTTATCCAAATTAATATTTACAAAGAAATTATTTTTCCTCATAGTATACAGCCTGGAATCACCAAGACTACAATCTTAGAAATAATCCAGACTAATACTCTTACTGCATAGTTAAAAGAATAAAATCAAAAAGTATATAATTTCCCCAGTTATATGTTGGTTGATGGCAGAACTTAAGTCAAGTCTTCTGACTCCTAGTTATTCTTTCCATTATTACTACTTTGTGTCTATCTTAACATTAAAAGGTTGAAGAAATTAACTGGGTTCTCAGCAGAACAAAATCATGCAAAACAAATTTTTACAAGTGAATGTCACATTCATTTAGACTAATAAAATATATGATTACACAAGTGCCTAGTATGTTATCAGGTACTATGCGTAGGTTAAATACTTCATATAAGTTATCTTTTATAACTTCATGGTAATCCAAGGAAGTAAGAAACAGCATAAGGAAACAAAACTTGAGTCTTAGGAAGTTTAGGAGCTTATTCAAAAATTCTGAGTTTTAACACAGTCCAGGGCCAAAACCTATACTCTTAAGTACCATATGAGACTACTTCACCAGTGAGGGCATATTAAAGTACTCGACTCACCGAAACAGGAACAGGCTCCTGGAATTCAATACTTAGTTCATGGCAGTAGAGGTAAAGCAGAAGACGTTCACATTTCTGGTCCCCCCCAAAACAAACAAAAAAACAGAAAAGAAAAACATGAAATGTCTTCTCCCCAGATAGTCTTGAGAATGAGAACTTTATTACTACAGAATATTTTTACAACAAATTGGACAGAAGCCTCCTACTTACTAGACATTCAAATAAATATAAAAAGAAAATCGCTTCCTTTCTGTTTAGTTTCAGACTATCTTCTTTCCATTTTAAACAAGCAAGAGTACCTTTATCCTAAAATGCTAAGGTAATTTATCTATTAGTATGTCTTGATTACACAAGTGGAAGAAAACCATCAAAGCAATGTAAAGCACTTTGTGCAAAAATTAACAGACTACCTGGCATTAAATAATCACTGGGGGCTGGTGTGGTACAGCAGGTTAAGCTGCCACTTGCAACGTCAGCATCCCATATGTGAGGATGGCTGGAGTCCCAGCTGCTTTGCTTTTGATCCAGCTCCCTGCTAACATGCCTGGGAAAGCAGCAGCAGATGACCCAAGTACTTGGGTGCCAGCCACCCACATGGGAGATCTAGATGGGGTTCGAGGCTACTGGCTTAGGCCTGGCCCAGCCCTGGCCACTGCAGCCTTTTTCTCTCTCCTTTCTCTGTCACTCTTTCAACTAAATACATCTTAAAAAACAAAACAAAACAAAAAAACACCCATTGTTGTAACTCACTCTAAGTCCTCAAAACAAGCAAGACAAACATTATTACCCCTTCTTCAAATGACTGTACTCAAGTTCAAAAATACCAAAAAAACTGCCTTCTCAACCCAATTTTAGATATTTTAATGTTACAATTTTCTATTTATTAAAGCTTCTTTTAATTTAAGTTTATGAAACCCAAACACACATCTTCTCGTTGTAGATACAGGAAGAATTTTTAAATATATACATCAGATTGGAGCCAAACTTAACCCTAATGACCACAAAACTATATGGAAGAATATTTTGTCTTTGGAAATCAGACTACATATCAAATGAGCAGAAATCTGAGTAAAGAGAAAGGATTTTAGATTTCACTTTTTTTTAAGGTTTATTTTATTTATCTGAAAGGCAGAATTATAGACAGAGAGAGGGAGAGAGATCTTCCTTTTGCTGGTTCACTCCACAAATGGCCACAATTGCTGGGGCTGGGCCAGGTCAAAGCCAGGAGCCTGGAGCCTCATTTGGGTCTTTCACCTGGGTGCAGGGGCCCAAGCACTTGGGCCTTCTGCTGCTTCCCCAGGTATATCAGTAGGGAGCTGGATTGTAAGTGGAGCAGCCAGTACTCAAACCATTGCCCATCAGGGCTACTAATGTTGCAAGTTGCTGTTTAACCCATTATGCCACTATGCAGTCCCCTAGACTTCACTTTTAAAAAAGATTTATTTATTATTTATTTGAAAAGTAGAATGATGGAGGGGGGGCCAGAGAGATAGCTATCACTCTTCCAGTTGCTGGTTCACTCCCCAAAACAGGTGTTAAGCCAGGAGCCTGGAACTCCATCTTTGTCTTGCATGTGGGCATCAGAGGATACAAGTATTTGAGCCATCTTCTGCTGCTTTCCCAGGCAATTAGTGGGGAGTTGGATCGGAAGGAGAGGACCTAGAACTCGAACTGGCACTCCAATATGGAATGGCAGAGTTGAAAGCAGCAGCTTAACCCCCAGCACCTCAATGCTGGACTCAGACTTCATTTTTAATAGTGAAGGGAGGCTATTAGAAGTTAAGCAAGTGAGTGATAGATCACTTTAAAAAAAGAAAGAAAACTCTTCAGTGCAGAAAACGGACTCAAAGGGGACTAGAAGGAAGAACAGTTAAGAGAGTACAGTAGTCCAGTTGACAAATTATGATTGCTGCCTAGGGTAGTAATAATGATGGGAGATTACAGTCATTCTTGTTCCAATAAGTTTCTCACCTGAACAACAGAAATAAATGGTGATGCCTTTGAATGATGGGGAATACCAGGAGAGGAATGGTTTTTATATATTATTATTTACTTGGTTTTTGCCTTTTGTTTTTTTTTTTTTTTGAGGAAGAGGATTAGAAATGAAAATCTTAGTTTGGGACACATTAAATTTGAGAAAGCTGGGTATAAGGATCTAGAGTCCAGGGCTAACGACAAAGATTTCAGAAGTCACAAAAACACCATCAGAGGAGTAGCTCTAGTAGTTAATAAACGTACAATTCAAATCAGAGTAACTGCATTCAATTACTGGCTCTAGCTCCAGGCTCCAGCTTCCTAATACAGGCCCTGGGAGGCAGCAGTAAGGACTCAAGTAATTGGGTTCCTTCTACCCCCGTGGGAGATCCTGGACTGAGTTCCTGGGTCCTGGCTTTGGACTGGCCCAAAACAGATACCTGTTGTGGGTATCTGGGGAGTGAATCAGCAGATGGGAGTTATCTCTCTCTGCTTCTCAAAACATGTTCTTAAAAACCATCAAATGATGAGATTAAAATAAATTTTATTAAGCTATGTATATGCTACACAGAGGAGTAAAAAAAAGGATGTTCTAGGCAGACAATTACAGAACTCCCACTACTAAGTCAACTATTTGATACTTACCCTTTGGTCCACGGGGCTTAAACCCTGTGCAGTTTTCCCCTTTTTACTATGTTGCAAATTGTCACAATCATATTCAACTTCTGGCTTCCCAATATCTCTGCAAAATGTGCATATCCAGTCCCCACTAAACAGGGAAATAAACAAGACAATCAGTCCACATAATTAAAACAAAGCTTGCTTTAGAGAAGGTAGTTAACTAGATGCAATTCTCTAGTTTGTTTTCTTTAGTTTCTAATTTTTTGGGGACAAAGGAGAGTTCTACAGCTGTCTAATCTTCATAAGGTGAACTTGTGTGATAATAACTTCCCACAATTTTTTTGCAGCCAACTGATTATCTTCTATAAAGCAATATAAAAATGACACCTTTGCATTAAAAAGGTATCTCATTATAGGAACAAGTACTTGTACCATAGGTCTAAGACCAATTCTCTGAGGCCCTAGTATTATCATTACATGGACAAGATTCACAAAAGAAAAGGGGATAGGCTATAGAGTTCCTTAAGTATTTTGTACTTTTTTGGGGGCATGTATTAAATAGGCCAAAAATAAATGAATTATTTTTTATGGCCATACAGAAACTAGAATATATACATACCTGCAAACTAGAGTGCATGTACATATGCATACTCTTATCTTTTAAATCTGTTGTCTACTGTTTTTATCAGTATTTCTATCAAACTATAATTCTAAAATGACTTATTCATACTCATTCTATATACACATACATAAATATACAGACAGACAGACAGATAGAAATCCTACATCTAGGGATTGTACTCACTAATCTATATGTGTCAACAGTTAACAATTCCTTCCAAAGCATCTGCCTTTGAAAGAAAGCAGTCAGTGGCACAATCCTAACATACCAAAAAGAAAGAAAAATATGAAAAGCCTTAATTTCAAGACCAAAGTGTCGATGCTTTTCTTTTCTGCAACAGTAAAGAAAAAGAAGGCCTTTGATTACACTTGTGGAAAATAACTTCTTCCTAAGATTTAGTAAGAATTACAATTCTTCAAAAAAACATTGTGGTTCTGTTTATATATCCACTACTTTCCCAATCCAAAAGGTTGAATCTTCCAAAGACAATAGCGTCATTTAATTAAAATCACTGCATCTTAAGGAACTTCAGAGGAAATCCTAGCAAGAAAGAAGCTGAGTTTCCACAACAGTATTGGTTTATTTTCATTTAAAAACAAATTGTGTTGTTCAATGTGAATTAATGCTATAACTAGTACTCAAACAGTATTTTACACTTTATGTTCTGTGTGGGTGCAAACTGATGAAATCTTAATATATACTAAATCGATCTTCTGTATATAAAGATAATTGAAAATGAATCTTGATGTGAATGGAATGGTAGAGGGAGCGGGAGATGGGAGGGTTGCGGGTGGGAGGGAAATTATTGGGGGGGGGGGAGCCACTGTAATCCATAAACTGTACTTTGGAAATTTATATTTACTAAATAAAAGTTAAAAAAAAATCACAAACAAACAAACAAAAAAAACCAAATTGGGTATTAAAGGAGAAAGGGGAAGACTTAAACAAATATGCCTTTACTATGCTGTGGTCTCTGAAACCAATCAGATAAGAGATTGCGTGAACATAAACATAAAATTAGGGGGAGAAGGCTGGGGAAAATTTGATAAATAGGCACTAAGTAAGTAGTAAGGACTTCTGGGGTCCTATTGCACTGCAGGGTGACGACAATGTTAAATGTACTATATATGTCTAAAGAATTTCTTTAAAATTTACATATATACACGTTAACTGGAAGGGAAGAACTGGAACTCTTCTGAATAAAACCGTATCACTTTAGATGTAGAATCTGATCTCTGAAAATTAGCACGTTGCGAAAGCTCACTAGAGAATCGCAACAAGACTACTAACCTAGCCCAGCAAATCTGCTCCACTTTATCAGCTGGTATCACTAGCTCGCCTTGGGTGTTCATCAGTTCATCAATGACTTGATGCTTGAAACTGTAATTGGCAGGCATGGGATCAGTCTGAGGACAAAGTTCATAATCTCCCTCACTCTTTTATCTTTACTCCAAGTTCTTATTTACATAAGGAATTCGGCAACTGTCCAATCCGAAGTTAATGACCCCTACTAGTTGATCAAAGGAAAAGCCTGAGAATTCTGCAGAGTGCTTCAAAAGGCAGGCACCATCAATCAACTATTTCCAGTGGACAGAAGCAAACTATTCCCCTCTCACTCTCTCCCCTAAAAAACCGAAAAGATATTGAGGGTGTTTTTACAAAGGATTGTTTTCTTTTTTTTTTTTCTTTAGAATGCCTTTTGAAAGTTTTAAAAATGTTAAAAAAGTTTTGGGTATTACTCCCTAGAGCTGCCTCAAACTGAATTGTATATTCATAAATAAAATCACAATTGTAGACCATACAAAGATGATGACAACCGATAAAAACTCATTTTCATCTGGAAAGAAACTTTCTCCTACACTCTGATCTCCTTGGCTCTCTGGATTTTTATCTAATTTGCCTACGCTAAATGTAAACTCAAAGCCAGGAGAGGACAAGTACTCTTCATTGTGAATGTTACCCTTAAGATTCTAGACATTTTATTGTTCTATTTACAGTTTGTTTGGAAGGTAATACCAAAGAACTAAGAGGTTCCCCATTTTATAGAGATACTACACACTTGTAAAGGACATGCACCTGGAACAATTTCCTACTGTTTCTAGCCTATGAAAAGAAACAACAAAAATCAGATGAATGAATAAAGAAAATGTGATACAGAAACAATCAATTATTTTACTGGTACCTTGGGAAGCTAAGAAGGGTCGGAACATGACAAGTTAGATGAAAGACCTTTGGACATTTTTCACAGCATAGGAGATCCCCTCCATTTTGGCAGACAGCACACCAGTCTTCATTTGGGTCATCATCTTTGCTATTGCCGTCTCCTCCAATCCTTGCCGACCTGTGCATGAGGCTTCTAATAGGGGACTTTCCATTAACCAGGCTGCTGAGCCCTGACTGTTTGCAGCTTTCATTCATATCTGTAGGTTCGGTTTTCACATGATTTTCCAGGCTTGTTAATGTATCCAACTCACTCTCTAGGTGCAGGTTGGTTGAGAGAGGTGGTGTCAAACTACTCTCAGGACTGCTCAACTAAAACAAAACAATGACAAATTCTTGAAGAACCATTTAATCCTTATTGTTTCACAATATTTACTTGAAAGTTCTGTCAATATCCATATAGATAAGGTGACATAAAATTATTTTGTCAATCATTTTAGTGACATAAAGGAATAAAAATAACCTTAAATTTATTTAAGCATGCTAATATGTAATCTTATGGGGTCTGCCCCTCTAATATTGATTCACTCAGATAACAAGGAAATTAATTAAACTAAGCACACTGATTCAGAAGTGAGCACAGGGTTATTCTCATTATAGGATACTATTTTTCACACGAGAATTTGCTCATGGCACTTCAGCAGCATTCTATAATAATCCCCCTTTCATTCTACTGATGTAGGAATATTGTGACAATGTAAAGGAAATCTTCCACACCTTTATGCACCCACTTTCATGGAGGTATTTTCCAAATCAAGTTCTGTATCAAGAGGTGACACTGTTCCAAACACAAGGATAATTCTGTTTCATGCTCTTTTGTTCTCTCTCAAAAATACACACAAATAGGGGCGACATTGTGGCGTAGTGCGTTAAGTCCCTGCCTGTAATGCTGGAATCCCTTATCAGAGAAGATTTGATTCCCAATTGCTCCACTTCCAATCCAGATCCCTGCTAATGTGCTTGGGAAAGCAGTGGAAGAAGACACTTATGTGGGAGATCTGGATGGAGCTTTGGCCTAGCTCAGCCCAGTGCATCATGGACACTTGAGAAGTGACCCAGCGGATGGAAGATCTCTTTTTCCTCTGTAACTGTGCATTTCAAATAAATAAATACGCACTTATAAAGTATTAAATATGCTAATACATTGAGATGAAATTCCCACGTGCCAGTCTGAGGAAGAAGAAATAACAAAAATCTAAACTGCTAAACAAAGAGAGGCGTGGGTCTTTCTTTATCCTATAGTCTAAATTTTATGAAATCTTCCATTTGCTCTAGAATGGTTAATAATTTGTAAGCAAAAAGACAATCTTCCCATCACAATAAACTGATCAATAAACTGTTTTTATGTCAGCAACATTAATGCTGAGCTCCTAAGACCAGGTGAACAGCTAAGGCTCTTTTGTGGCCTGAGATTCAATGTGAATACAGAGAATGATAAATAAATTCAGAATACGATAGAACCCGATTTATAACCATGGCAACAAACAAACAAACAATCAAAAAACTTGACTAAACAGAAATTCAAAGATAATTCCAAATGAGTACATAATACAATTAAACCTTTTCTGATTACAGCTGCCTTTTACCAACAAAGTCGAGTTGGAGAAGAGGTATATATATGGAGTATGCCAGGCGCGAAGCTGACAGACTCTGGGACCTCTTCTCAGTCTAAGAGACTCAGAGACGTAAGAATCAGTGAAGTGACTTTGGGAAATCCTTCCCAGACCACAAGGGTGCTTACCATGCAGGCACTCCTCCTGCCATCCTCTGTCTTTTCTTGTTTTACAGTTCCTGAAAAGCTACATATTTCATCTTCAGTCCCAGGTTCTTGCTTGACCTTCACTTGATCAGATTTGAAACTAAGACTTGTCTTCTCAGCAGTTCTTCCTGATGACCCACAGCTAATTAACAACAACAAATAAAGGTCACAAATATGGTACAACAACTATATAAGAAAATAACCATATTAAAGTGAAGACAACAATTAACCTCATAGAAGATAAGGACACCTCATAATGTGGCTAACAGAAATATGGTATTGACCTAGATTCAAACTGTTTGAAAATACAGATCAAACTTCCAAAAGACTTTCTAAAAATACATTTTCTGGTCTGAGGCACTTACAGTAAACCACTTAAGGAATCTACTAAACAAGGCCCATGCAGGTTAAGAATCCTTTATCTAAAATGTTTGGCATGAGAAGTGTTTCAGGATTTTTTTGAATTTTCAAGTATTAGCATATGCAAAGTAAGATATCTTAGGGGTGGATGATAAGTATATGGGTGTTCATTTTGTTAGATATATTTGAAGTTTTCTTAATAAAAAGAAAAAAATATGTATTAATAATAAATACTCACCTGCCTCTACTGCCAGTACTAGAGGTACTAGGAGGTCTCACAGGTGTGTGAGAATTGGATAAACCTAAAAAGTAAGTCAAAATAAAAATCAAGCCATATAGGAAGATTCAGAATTCTACTTAGTAGCTAAGGAACTCAAGGTTATAACCCTAACTTAGAAATTCCTGGAGATCAGAGCCAGCTGCAAAGTTAGGGATGCCAAGTATAACCATTAACCAGCTTTCTCTCAGTTGATCCCAGAATCCTCCTTTGGGATGGGCATTTAGTCTATCAGTAAAGATGCCCACATACCATGTAAGAGTGTCTGGGCTTAAAACCAGGCTCCAGGCTGGTGCCGGGGCTCACTAGGCTAATCCTCCGCCTGTAGCGCCAGCACTCCAGGTTCTAGTCCCGGTTGGGGGCGCCGGTTCTGTCCCGGTTGCTCCTCTTCCAGTCCAGCTCTCTGCTATGAGCTCTGTGGCTCGGGAAGGCAGTGGAGGATGGCCCAAATGCTTGGGCCCTGCACCCGCATGGGAGAACAGGAGGAAGCACCTGGCTCCTGGCTTCAGATAGGTGCAGCATGCCGGCTGTAGCAGCCATTTGGGGGGTGAACCAACGGAAGGAAGACCTTTTTCTCTGTCTCTCTCTCATTGTCTAACTCTGCCTGTTTAAAAAAAAAACAAAAACAAAAAAACAGGCTCCAGCTCCTATGTCCAGCTTCCTGGTAATGTGGATCCTGGCAACAACAGTAAGCTAAAGTAGCTGGGTTCCTGACACACATGTAGGAGAGCTGGGTTGAGTTCCTGGCTCCCAGCTTCTACCTGATCCAGCCCCAGTGGGCAGTGAGTTAGCAAATGGTAGTGATCTATCTCAAGTTAATTAATTATTTTAAATTAAGAATTCTTTACAGTGCAACATTATTTAATCAATCCAAATCAAGTGAAAGCTATCTGCCATCAATCCCCAAATCATCTGATAAAATATTCTACTTAGATTCCTATATTATTCTTTTTTGACAGCCTGGAATAATTCTTAAGTCTCAAAAATTATGTGACTTGGGCCTGGCATGGCGCAGCAGGTTAAGCTGCCACCTGTGATGTCAGCAGCCGGTATCAGAGCACTGGTTTGGTCCTGGCTGCTCCTCTTCCGATCCAACTCCCCACTAATGTGCCTGGGAAAGCAGAAGATAGCACAAGTACCCGGGCCCCTGCCACCTACATGGGAGAGCCAAATGAAGTTCTAGGCTCCTAGCTTCAGCTTTCCTGTGATCATCTGGGAAATGAACCAGCAGAAAGGGAAATCATTTTCCCTGTCACTCTGACTTTCAAATAAATACAATAAATCTTTTTTTAAAATGACTCAAAAAATTAATGATGCACTATTCTTCCTCTAGAAACATTAGATGGTCTGATTCAGTAAGAAAGAAATAACATTTATTTACACTGAAACAAGTGTTACATAACCACTTATGGACTGTAGATCTTTTAGGAGCTGCTTTGATCATGCAATACTATGAGTCTCAATTCAATCACCTGCTTGGAGTCAGTAAAACTGGGATTTTGAAGACAGCTACACCTCATGGAAATTACGGTAGTAAGCTTTTCATGTTAAAATTACAATCTGAAAATTCACTTATCTTTACTCAATTCTTGTTTTTGGAATGTTCCAATCTTTCATTATTTTACAAAGTATTAAAGTTTGGTTAAAACTCAAGAACTCTGAAACTATTTGCATCCTTAAGTATAAAACATGGAAAGTAAGTGCATCTAAAAACAAGGAAAAGAATGTGAATGGACATAGGTACTTTAGAGTTCTGAACAGTATAGAGAATGCATACGTATTCATATTACTTAAGACAGACTGACTACAGTATTTGAACAAAAGTAATTAAAACAATCAGGAAAAAATACGTTATTTTGATGGTTAATTTTAATGTGACTACCTGGCTAGGATATGTACTGTTTAACCAAGTATCACTCTAGATGTTGCTGTGAAGGTATTTTTTAGATGTAATTAACATTTAACTCAGTAGACTCTGATGTGTTTTTCTGGAGAACTCCAACTAATATAGATATTGAGACACATTTCTTTTTGTAGGTGTGAAAGAAATGAGGCATTACTCATTTGCTTTACCTGATGATCCTGGAGAAAGAGCAGAGGGTCCTGGGGAGGGATTCATGGTGCTTGTCGGCTGTGGGGGTAGGTGACTGCCTGAGATGTATCTACTTAGTAGATTATCTAAACTACTTGAGCCAGCATCTTCCAGCTGAAAAGACAGAAAATAAATTTCCTTTAATAAAGCAGTGAATTTCATTAGTGTCACACTTAGCAATTCACTAATAAACTAGCAAATCATTCAATATCAAACTCAGTTTAACAGCTGCTTCTTTAGACTTCCTGAAGACCCACACAATATAAAGTTCATGTGAGTAAAACAGTATCAACTGGACAAGGCAAATTCTAATAATCCACTAAATCCTATAAGTTCTATTATGAAAATAGCTCTGGCACACTGTGACACTTTTGCCTTTTCTCAAAACTGCTACTGAACCCTATTTTTAGCATTCTTGTCCCTCAACTCCCTCCTTCCTCCCTCTTTTTCAATACCCACAGTCGTGCCAGAATCATTTACGTAAACCGAAATGGAATCGTGTCAGAAGCCAACTTTAAAGCTCTAAAAAGTTCTCTTTTAAACATCTGTTTATTAATCATTTTCATTTACTTAAAAAGGCAAGAGATGGGGGAAGATATCTTCCATCTGCTGAAAAACTCCCCTAGCGCCCCAACAGTCAGCATTGTCCAGGCCAAAGCCAGGAGCCAGGACTCCACCTGGGTCTCTCACATGGGTGGTAAGGCCCAATTACTTGAGCTCTCATCTGCTCCTAGGATGTATTAGCAGGAAGCTAGACAGAAGCAAAGCAGCCAATACTACAACCAGCACTTTGGGAGGGGGGAATCTACAGTAGTGGTTTAACCCACTGTATCACAATTATGTGCGCCCCTCTTTTTTTTTTTTTTTGACAGAGTTAAGACAGTGAGAGAGAGAGACAGAGAGAAAGGTCTTCCTTCTGTTGGTTCACCCCCCAAATGGCCGCTACAGCCGGTGTGCTGCGGCGATCCCAAGTAGGAGCCAGGTGCTTCTTACTGGTCTCCCATGCGGGTGCAGGACCCAAGCACTTGGGCCATCCTCCACTGCAGTCCCTGGCCACAGCAGAGAGCTGGACAGGAAGAGGAGCAACTGGGACAGAATCCGGCGCCCCAACCGGGACTAGAACCCGGAGTGCTGGCGCCGCAGGCGGAGGATTAGCCTAGTGAGTCACAGTGCCGGCTTATAGGGCGTTCTTAAAGCCACAGAAAGTTTTTATATAAGGTCCCATATATATATAGTCCCTTATATTACATGTTAAAAAAAAAAAAAAAGAAACAAAAAAAGGAAATGTGAAACCCTTTCATTCTTAGAGGCAGTTGAATCAAGTCAGAGAATCTGGCATTATAATTTTGTGCAGATCACCAAACTGAATGCCAGTCTATATTTCAGACTGTAATGAATAGGAGAATACCTATGTAAAGCAAAAGTAAAAATATACTAAATAAAAACTACCTTAAATTTTACACTACTCCATTAGTCAAATCGTTCTCACTTAAATTATTAATCTTCTTGCTTACTGGTCTACTTATACCTACACTTGCCTCCTGTCAATCTTCTCCCCTACTGGAGGTCAGATTACTTTTTATGCAAATCTATTTCTCAATCAAGACAGGAAACTGAACACAGGTACTTACTTCTTCTATTTTCCTCTAACTGATTTTTACGGCTATAAAATAAAAAGGATATTTCTCTATCTCTCTTTCTCTCTCTCTGTCACTCTTGCCTTTCAAATAAATAAAAATGAATCTTTAGGGGCTGGTGCTGTGGCATAGCAGGTAAAGCCACCACCTGCAGTGCCAGCATCCCATATGGGCACCGGTTTGAGACCTGGCTGCTCCACTTCCAATCCAGCTCTCTGCTATGGCCTGGGAAAGCAGTAGAAAATGGCCCAAGTCCTTGGGCCCCTGCACCCGCATGGGAGACCTAGAGGAAGCTCCTGGTTCCTGGCTTCAGATTGGTGCATCTCTGGCAGTTGCAGCCATTTGGGGAGTGAACCATCAGATGGTAAACTTCTCTCTCTCTCTGCCTCTCTGTTAACTCTCCCTTTCAAATAAATAAAATAAATCTTTAAAATAAATAAATGAATAAATCTTTAAAAAATTAAAATAACAAAGGGGGATGTCATCGTGGCACACGGGTTGAGGTGATATGTATTGACACTGGCATCCCGTATCGATGATGTACCAGTTCTGAGTCCCATCTACTCTGCTACTGATCCAGTTCCTGTTAAGGCATCTAGTACTTGGGTCCCTGCATCCACAGGAGAGACCCCCCCCATAGAGTTTCAGGCTCCTGGCTTCAGCCTGGCCCAGTCTTGGCCGTTGTGGCCATTTGGTGAGTGACCTAGGGGAAGGAAGATCTCTCTTTTTCTCCCTCTCTGTCCTCTTCAGTCTGCCTTTCAAATAAATCAATCTTAAAAAAAAAAAAAAAATCCCATACTGAAAAGATGAAGGCTGAAGGTGAGTGGGCTGTGGGTTAGCTGAAGCAAAAATAAAGGAGAGTAACAATTATGCTTGCCTACTTTTTTTTTTTTTTGACAGGCAGAGTGGATAGTGAGAGAGAGAGAGAAGAGAGAGACAGAGAGAAAGGTCTTCCTTTGCCGTTGATTCACCCTCCAATGGCCGCCACGGCTGGCGCGCTGCAGCCGGCGCACTGCGCTGATCCGAAGCCAGGAGCCAGGTGCTTCTCCTGGTCTCCCATGGGGTGCAGGGCCCAAGCACTTGGGCCATCCTCCACTGAACTCCCTGGCCACAGCAGAGAGCTGGCCTGGAAGAGGGGCAACCGGGATAGAATCCGGCGCCCCGACCGGGACTAGAACCCGGTGTGCCGGCACCACTAGGTGGAGGATTACCTATTGAGCCGCGGTGCCGGCTGCTTGCCTACTTCTGAGTCAGAGCTGCTGGCCAAGGGCTCCCTTGTAAGCTATAGTTATAGAAGAACTACTCACTGCAACTCTAGTCAACTGTAAGGAGTTGTAAAGAGGGATGGCCCTAATGAAATCACAGATAGAAGTGGGACTGATTTCATCTAAACATACTGGAGGAGCAAATGACTAAAAAAGACATGTCACCCATGCTGACTCCCACTAATTTTACTCTCAACCTGCAATTTTTTTAAATTTACTTTTTAGTTATTTGCAATTTTTAATTTCTGTCAAGACAGACAACCCTAAGGGTAGAAGATTGGAAAACTCAGAGGCAAACAGGACCCATGGAATAAAAGGGCTTCCTTGAGGCCATCATAGTTTCCAACAGGAAATGCTAACTGAAGTATTTACCTAGAGGCTTTACTAGACACAAAGAATCACCACAAGTGAAGTTAAAAATCTATCCAGAAAAAATTAACTTTCACTTATAAACTCATTAAGTCAGATTTTTGAGTGCACCAAAATATATAGTAAAAAAAAAATGCAACAGAAAAATGAGCAGAGACCAGGAGACTGGCCCAGCAGTTAACATCCTTCAGCTGAAGAGACACTTTGAGCCGATATCAAAGTGCCTATGTTCAAGTCTCAGCTCTGCTTCCATTCCAGCTTCTTGCTAATGTGCACCAAAGAAGGCAAAAGGTTATGGTTCAAATATCTGAATCCCTGTCACCCATGTGGAAGACTCACACTGATTTCTGGGCTCCTGGCTTTGGCCAGGCTCAGCCCTGGTGTTGTGGGTGTTTGGGGAGTGAACTAACAGAAGATCTCTGTTTGCCTGTCTCAATGAATAACCAATGTACATAAGACAACCAACCGTATTAAAGACATGAAAATGAAATCACCATCTCATTTTTACCTATTAGATTGGAAAAAAGGAAAGAAAAGAATGACTATTTACCTAATACTAGGAAGACAGTGCAGAAATGGGCATTTTCAAATACATAAGCTGCCACATTATTTTTGTAGAGCAATTTGTCTATATCCATCCGAAACTTAAAAAGTGTATTCGTGGGGCTGGCACTTTGGTATAGCAGGTTAAGCCACCACTGCCATGCTGGCATCTCATATGGGCATAAGTTCGAGTCCTAGCTACTCTACTTCTGATCAAGCTCCCTGCTAATGCACCTAGGAAAGCAGCTGAAGATACTTGGGCCCCTGAACCCAGTGGGAGACTTGGCAGAAGCTCCTGGCTTCCAGCTTCGGATTGGCCTAGCTCTGGACATTTAGGCCATTTTGGTGAGTGAACCAGTGGATGGAAGATCTCTCTGTCTCTCTCCCAAAGTTACTCTGTAACTTTTGCCTTTCAAATAAATAAATAAATCTTTTTTTTTTTTTTAAGTGTAATCACTTTTGAATCAGTAATTGCACATCAATCAACTTAGAAAAACATGAGGGCACTTCAAAATCTTCATGAAAACATAATTTCTGTTAATTCCACTTTTCTATGAACTTTCTGCAGTATTCTTGTATTAATGTATCTAAAATTTTATGCTCCTTATGCTTCAATGCAGCTTTCAAGATAAGCAACAAATGACACACAGTAAACCACATGTACAGAAGTGCACCATTTTATATGTTCTTACACAACACAGAACTTGAGAACCAAAATCAAGAAAATAGGGACGTGTGTTTGGCACACCAGTTAAGGTGTCACTTAGAATACCTGCATCCTCTATCAGAGCACCTGGGAATCCCCCACTCAGCTTTCAATTCCAGCTTCTGGCCCCCCGGGCACCCTGAGAGGCAGCAGGTGACAGACAGCTCATGCACTTGAGCCTGTAACCCACATGAGCACAGGGGAGACTCAGATTTTCAGGTTCCTGGCTTCTGCCTGGCCCAGCCTTGGCTACTTGAGAGCATGTAGGGAGCTAACTAACACATAGAAGTTATCTTTCTCTGTCTGCCTTTCAGATAAATAAATGAAAAAATACATATTATTTATTTTTTAAAAATGTGAACACATCATATCTATCACCCCCAGGGTTTCTCATGTCAACCTCCCAAAACTAGTCCTCAAATAACACTTGCCTGCTTTCCATCATTTTAATTTTTCCTACAGTTTTATATAAATGGAATTACATGTACTGTGTACTTTTTTCCATCCATTTTTTTTCACTTGGCATAATTATTCTGAGGTTTATGCATGCTATTGTATCATGTTCACTCTTTTTTACTGAGTTAATTACTATACATTGTATGGATATACAAAAGAAGTTCAAAAATTCATGGAAAAACAGAATTAAAGGGTAACACTTACTTCAACTTTCTGAAGATCCCTTGTATAATCTGTCCACTTACCCATAGCTGGATATTTAGGCTGTATTTGACATATTACAAATACAGATGCTATGAACATCCATGTACAAATCTTTGTATGGACATATATTTCATCTTTTATTTGGCAAATACACAGATGTGGAATGACGAACTCATTATGGTAGAAAGATGGTTAATGTTTTACTTTTTCATCCTTATCAACTGTGGGAGGGGTCTAGTTCCTCTCACTTTCTCATTAATTCTTGCTATAGTTAATGTTCAGTCTCTATTTTTAGCCATTCTAAAAGGTGTGTTATGGCAAATCTCACTGTGATTTTAGGTTACATTTCACTAATAACTAATGATAATAGCATTTTTCACAAAAGAATTTTTGTTTTTAATGCTAAAATGATGAATAAACCAAAGGTTTACCAAGAAAAGGCAGAAAGAAATATAATGCATGCAACAAAATAGAAAGCCATACAGATTTAAAAACAAGAAACCAATACAAACTGACTTTTAAAAGACTAAAAGCAAAAGCATAAAATGCACAGACCATTATTTATAATGAATAGTAGGTGTGTATATATAGTATAAACTCATTGCCTGCTATTTTAGGTGAAAATAAGTAAGTCAACATTTACAAAAATAGGTATATACCAAGAATCCCACCACGCTGTACCCCACCAAACCCTTCAAAATGGCTTATCACTGAGCTTATGCAATTTAAAGAGGGTCCTACATGATCTGGTTTCCATTTTCCTCTGCAGAATTATTTCATACCACTCCCACTTCCTCTTGTCCCCTTTCCTAACTGGCCATTTTTATGTTCTTCAAAAGTGCCCAGGTCCTTCATACCTCATAGATTTTGAAGTTTTGTTTCTTTAAGGAAATCAATTTACTTTTTTTTAAAAAAGATTTATTTATTTACTTATTTATTTGAAGGACAGAGTTAGAGAGGCAGAAGCAGAGGCAGAGAGACAGGTCTTCCATCCTCTGGTTCACTTCCCAAATGGTGGCAACAGCCAAAGCTGGGCCAATCTGAAGCCAGGAGCCAGGAGCTTCTTCTGGGTCTCTCAAACAGATGCAGGGGCCCAAGGACTTGGACCATCTTCCACTGCTTTCCTAGGCCATGACAGAGAGCTGGATGGGAAGTGGTACAGCCCAGACTCGAACTAGCACCCATATGGGATGCTGGCGCTGCAGGCAGCGGCTTTACCTGCTACACCACAGCACCAGCCCCTGGAAATAAATTTACTGCTGATACTTCCCTTGCTAGAACTCCAACTCGGCCTCCAGGTTTCAAAGAATACTTTGCAACCCACTAGATTTACCTTGTGGTTTCATCTTCTAATAAACTATGCAATTTATTTTAAGTAGAACTTGGTACAAGAATCGATGAATGTCTCCATTATCCTGGCAGTAAACTCTGTTATACCAGGTCTGGCTGTGGCATAGAGGGTAAAGTTGCAGCCTGCAGTGCTGGCATCACATATGGGCACCCGTTCGAGTTGCGGCTACTCCACTTCTGATCCAGTTCTCTGCTATGGCCTGGGAAAGCAGTGAAGAAAGGCCCAAGTCGTTGGGCTCCTACACCTGCGTGGGAGACCCAGAAGAAGCTCCTGGCTCCTGGTTTAGACTGGTCCAGCTCCAGCCACTGTGGCCATTTGGGGAAAGAACCAGTGGATGGAAGACCTTTCATTCTCTCTCTCTGTCTCTCTGTAACTCTTTCAAATAAAAATAATAAAAAAAGACATGCATATCATTTGTTGAATGAATGGTCCTTATTTTCCAATTAAACTTCAATTCTTTCTCCTCTTTCACAAAGTTTACTTAATAATAATGAGAAGTTGGTGTTAAAAGGTGAAGGAAAATAAAAAATTAACGTTTAATCTTACCAACAAGTACATGGGAGGGGGAATTCTACTATCATTTTAAGAGTTAAAAATGAAAGAATGGCAAAGCCAATATTTTTTTTTTTTGTTTTTGTTTTTTTTTTTTGTTTTTTTTTGGCAGGCAGAGTGGACAGTGAGAGAGAGAGACAGAGAGAAAGGTCTTCCTTTTGCCGTTGGTTCACCCTCCAATGGCCGCCGCGGCCGGCGCGCTGCGGCCGGCGCACCGCGCTGATCCGATGGCAGGAGCCAGGAGCCAGGTGCTTTTCCTGGTCTCCCATGGGGTGCAGGGCCCAAGCACCTGGGCCATCCTCCACTGCACTCCCTGGCCACAGAAGAGGGCTGGCCTGGAAGAGGGGCAACCGGGACAGAATCCGGCGCCCCGACCGGGACTAGAACCCGGTGTGCCGGCGCCGCTAGGCGGAGGATTAGCCTAGTGAGCCGCGGCGCCGGCCGGCAAAGCCAATATTTAAATCACAAAATCTGCTCTTCCCGTAAGTGGCCTGATGTAACCTATGAAAATAGTTCGCTATTCTCTCAATCCAGAATAACTCACAAAATCATGAAGTTCAAATCCTCCTTTTACTTTAAGAACACTTGAGAAAACTACTCAGGCCATCAAGGGTACACATATCCAAAAAGCTACCAACTACCTGAAAGATGTCATGTTAAGGAAACAATGTGGGCCAGCACTGTGGCATGTAGGTTAAGCCTCCACCTGCAGCACTGGTTCGAGTCCTGGCTGCTCCTCTTCTGATTTAGTGCCCTTCTAATGCACCTGGGAAAGCAGCAGAAGATGGCCGAAGTGCTTGGGTACCTGCAACCCATGTGGGAGACCTGGAAGAAGCTCCTCCTGGCTCCTGGCTTCAGATCGGCCTAGCTCTGGCCATTGTGGCCATTTGGAGAGTGAACCAAAGGATGGAAGACCTTTCTCTCGTCTCTCCATCTCTCCCTCTTTTTGTAAATCTACCTCTCAAATAAATAAATAAATAATTTTTTAGAAATGATATCCAACTATTCCAGCGTCATGTGTCTGTTTTATTTGAAAGTTAGAGTTACACAGAAAGAGGAGAGAGAGAGAGAGAGGTCTTCTATCCGATGATTCACTCCCCAGTTGGCTGCAACAGCCAGAGCTACACCAATCTAAAGCCAGGAGCCAGGAGCTTCTCCTGGGTCTCCCACATAGGTGCAGGGGCCCAAGGACTTGAGCCATCTTCTACTGCTTTCCCAGGCCATAGCAGAGAGCTGGATTGGAAGAGGAGCAGCTGGGACAAGAACCTGTGCCCATATAGGATGCCGCCGCTTCAGGCCAGGGTGTTAGCTCGCTGCACCACAGCACTGGCCCCAATAAATAAATCTTTAAAAAGAAAGAAAGAAAAAGCAGTAATGTGTGTCACTCATCATTACAATGGTGGAGTTGGTAGGTGTGCCTAAAGGGGTGGACATAGTCACTGCTCCAAAAAGGGTGCTAAATTTCTGTTGCACATGCCTAAAAATGCAGGGTGATGCCTAACTTAAGGGTTTGGATATAGAGTCTCTGGTCACTGAATACATCCAGGAGAACAAAGAACCCAGGATGCTTCAGCACACCTACAAAGCTCACAGTAGGATTTACCTATACATGCAGCTTCCCCCTGCCACACTGAGATGATCCTCACTGAAAAAAAAACTGTTCCTAAACCAGAAGAGGATGCTGACATTGTGGTGCAGTGGGCTAAGCCCCTGCCTTTGGCGCTAGCATGCTGTGTGGTCACTGGTTCAAGTCTCAGCTGCTCCACTTGCAATCCAGCTCTCTGCTACGGCCTGGGAAAGCAGCAGAAGATGGCCCAAGTCCTTGGGCCCCTACACCTGTATGAGAGATCTGGAAGAAGCTCCTGGCTCTCGGCTTCAGACTGACTCAGCTCCAGCCATTGTGGCCATTTGGGGGAGTGAAGCAGTGGATGGAACACCTATCTTTCTCTGCCTCTGCCTTTCTATAACTCTGCCTTTCAAATAAATAAATACAACTTAAAAAACAAACAAACAAAAAACAAGAGGAAGATGTGGCACAAAAGAAAAAGATTGCAGAAGAAACTAAAACATATAACTCAAGAATAAATTCAGCATAAAATAAATGTAAATTAAAAGAAAAAAAAAAGAATCACAAAATCTGACCTCAGATTTTATTATCTCCTGCAGTTCACCTAACAGCTTGGGATCTCACACTCCTTTCATGTGTGGTAGTTTTGTAAATAAAACTTCTCCTCCCTAGAATATCTGTCTTCCTTAACCTTCATTGCTTAACATTCTCCTATTTACCTTTAAAAGTCAAATTTAGGGACAGGCATTGGGGCTGTTTAGGATATGCATATCCTGTATCAGCATCCTAGGACTGAGTCTCCCCTCTGCTTCTGATCCAGCTGCCTGACAATACACCTGGGAGGCAGCAGCTGATGGACCAAGCACTTGGGTTCCTGCTACCCACTTGGGAAGACCTGGATGAAATTCTTCGCTCCTGGTTTTCTCCCGGCCTAGCCTTAGTTGTTTTGGGCATATGGGGAATGAATCAGCAGAGAGAATATATTGCTCCTCTGTGTCACCCTGCCTTTCAAAAATACAGTATCTAGGGGCTGGCACTGTGGCGCAGCAAGTAAAGATGCCACCTGAGGCACCAGCATCCCATGAGTGTGGGTTCTAATCCCAGTTGCTCTACTTCCAATCCAGCTCTCTGCTATGGTCTGGGAAAGCAGTAGAAGATGGCCCAAGTGCTTGGGCCCCTGAACCCATGTGGGAGACCCGGAATAAGCTCCTAGCTCCTGGCTTCGGATTGGCCCAACTCTGGCCACTGCAGCCATTTGGGGGAATGAACTAGCAGATGGAAGACTTTTCTCTTTCTCTCTGCCTCTCTGTAATTCTTTTAAATAAATAAATAATCTTTATATTAAATAAATAACTGAATCTTTAAAATATATGTATGTATGTGTATATAAATAAAATCTGTGGGGCTGGCCCTTAGCGTAGCAGGTAAAGCCACTGCCTCTGACTCCAGCATCCCATATGGATATCAGTTCAAGTCCCGGCTGCTCCACTTCCAATCCAGCTCCCTGCTAATGCATCTGGGAAAGCAGTGGAAGATGACCCAAATACTTGGGCCCCTGCACCCATGTGGGAGACCTGGAAGAAGCTCCTGGCTTCTGGCTTTGGCCTGGCCCAGTCCTGGCTGTTGTGGTTACTTGGAGAGTGAATCAACGTATGGAGGACCTCTCTCTGTAATTCTGTCTTTCAAATAAAAAAATTCAAACTTAAAAAAAAATCACTTTTAAAAATTAGTCAAAATTTAAGATTATTCTGATTTCCACAGGCAAATTCAGATTCTTCTATTCTTCCACTGTCTTTTATATATGACAGTACTTCAAAAAGTTTGTGGAAAGTCATATTAAAAGATGTTCATTTTGGTGCAAAATAATTTTGAAATCCATGTTTTTTGGTAACATATTTTCCATAAACTTTTTGATGACCCCTTTTAGATATGTACTTCAAAAAAATTTTTGCACCAAAATTAACATTTTAATTCCTTTTGCCAGACTTCTCAAGTCCCTTCATTCATCTACTTGTAGCAATAATATGAATTGTTTTGACCTTGATTAGAAAACTCCATTATATGGAAAACTTTTAGTTAGGAACCATTTCCCTTTGATCCTTATAGAACCAGTACCTAGGATTTAGCATATGATACATTGTCAAGTAATTGGTGAAGAAAAAAATATACAAATACATTAATAATAGTGAATCTTATGTTCAGAAATTCTCTGGAGTTATACTGTATGAAGATACAAATGCCTGATACTGCAGGTATTTGGGGAGTGAACCAGTGAATAAACTCTCTATAACCACTTAAATAAATAAAATAAATTTTAAAAGTGAAGAGGTTTATAGGAGAAAGCATGGATTCTGTTCTTCCCACTACAGTTTAAAAAATTAATGAAGGGAACAGATACATTCTGAAGTTGTTGCCTTCATCCCAAAGCTCTTCCAGGCAGAATGACCAAGGAAGTCTAATACAAGCTTACTTCCTTGATAACGCCCACCTTTTTAAAAAAAATTTATTTTTATTTTTATTGTTTTTTGACAGGCAGAGTGGACAGTGAGAGAGAGAGAGAGAGACAGAGAACGGTCTTCCTTTTGCAGTTGGTTCACCCTCCAATGGCCGCCACGGCTGGCGCACCGCGGGTGCAGGGCCATGTGGGTGCAGGGCCCAAGCACTTGGGCCATCCTCCACTGCACTCCCTGGCCACAGCAGAGAGCTGGCCTGGAAGAGGGGCAACCGGGACAGAATCTGGCGCCCCGACCGGGACTAGAACCCGGTGTGCCGGCGCCGCAGGTGGAGGATTAGCCTAATGTCCACCTTTACAAAGCACCTACACCTCCTCCACCTGCTTTCTTTGGGACAAAAGAACTGAACCAAGTTAGAATAAGACTAGCTTAAATAAGCTTAAATCTAACATTAGCAACTATCCTTCTTTTATAAGTTTCTTAAGAACTAGAACCTAGTTTTTCTTCTTATCTTCAATATCCATAGACAATAGCAGCAAAGTACTCCTTAACACTGTGCAGATCTTTGTTTCACCAGGGCTATCAATACCATCCCTTCCAAGACATATTATCTCCTTGGTATTGTTATGGAGAGCAGAGAGGGAATGAGACTTACAAATCAGGAGTCTGGGCTTCTAATTCTAACCTTTGCACTAACCCTATGACTCTGGAAAAGTCACTAACTTCACTTACATCAGTTAAATAAGGACATTATCATAGCACGTGATTTCAAGCATTAAAGTGATAAACTGTGAGAGTATATTGTTATTATCAACTTTAATTTAGATGCTACTTTATTATTTCCATTTCAAAATTTTCTATTCTATTTATTCAGTCATCTCACCACCAACAAAAACTATCATTCTCTTATCAAAAAAAAAAAAAAAAATCTCCTAGTGTCATGGAAGCAATCAAATTGAGAGAATTCACGGGGCCAGTGCTGTGGCATAGTGAGTAAAGCTACCACCTGTGATGCCGGCATTTCATATGGATGCTGGTTCATGTCCTGGCCACTCCCTTTCCAATCCAGCTCCCAGCTAATGGCTTGGGAAAAGAAGTAGAAGATGGCCCAAGTGGCTGGGCCCCTGCCACCCAAGTGGAGATCCAGATGAAGCTTGTGGCTCTTGGCCAGCCAGGGCCACTGCAGCCATTTGGGGAGTGAACCAGTGGATAAAGATCTCTCTCTCTCTCTCTTACAAATAAATGAATAAATAAATTCACAGTAATTTTCAAATAATTTTGTAGTTACAGACTATCCTTTAAAACTCTTATACAAACTCATTAAGCAAAAGAACAGATTAAACATCTCTGCAGCCACAGAAAGAGTCAATGGTTCTATTGTCAGCAGTTTCACTGCTCTTTGCTCCCATGGCAACCCATAACTCCCACATAACTCAGACAATGCATAAGTTGATTTAGTATAATCCTTCCAGGTTATATTCACATTTAAAAATAAAATGTTTAATTCAAATGAATCTGCAAGATTTCATAAGTCACTGAAACGTATTTCTTCAGGAAAATGTCACAATGATAAAAAAGCAAGAAGCCTCCGAGTCCCCTCCTTACCATTACTTCCCCTTTCAGTACATTTCTCCAAAGGGCCTGATACCTATCTACAGTCTCCAGCCCTATCCTTGTTCAGTCCAACCTGCTTGCATAAAAGGTTGACCATTCATTTTGGACCTAAGAGAAGAATGACAAACACGTGACCACATTTTGGTCCTGGGTCTCCTCACTGACCCTAAACCCATTCCATCTCATACAAGGTTTGCCAGTTGGGCAGGTGGTATAAAGGAAAGAACTAGCCTATTAGCAAGGCTGACATTAACTCATTATTATATCTCTGTTTATATAGTCTCATAATTTGCTATTCATGCAGCCTATAATTTAAAAATATTAAGGAATGCTACTTTTAGCATACTAACTCTTCAATACGCAAACATTTCTACTTTACTTTTTAGAAATTTCAAAGAAATGCTGGTCCTGAATAGAATTAAAAAAAAAAAAACAAAAAACAACAACCTTGAAATATACAATTACTTCCCTAATTAACATGAGGTTTTAAATGCCTCATTTAATTTGAATACAAACCTGTATGGGTGGAATATCTGGCAGTGATGGAAGGTTTTCTGGATTGGTAACTGAGGGGATAAGCTCTATTGCTGTAACAGATGGGCTGGTAGGACCTCGGTTTGCATTTGCCATAGTTGCTGTAGTAGGGCTTGTAGGGTTGATTGTGGTGTTGTGTACCGATACAACAGGAAAGGGTCCAGCATGTCCTGGGTTTGAGTGCTGTTAAGAAAGTAGACATTATCAATTATCTCATTGGCCAAGATACCTAAACATGAACAATACCTTTACAAAAGTTTTAAGAATTCTTAAGGGCTTGATACCTGTGGTTAAGAAACAAAGAAATGGGCCCTCTCAAATGTATGCAGAAAAATAGCTCAAAGTTAGTCATTTCATTTTTCTATTGTGTAGTATCTAGGGAAAAACAGACTTACCAATAGTTTTCAACCTATCAGTCTGGTGCTATGATATTATTTCAGAACAAGGAGATCTGGAAGCCTCCAAGTTTTTAAAGAGCAAGCCAAGAAATCCAGTTATGTTTATATTCCTCTTTGACCTGTAGGGGGTATTTCCTAACAAAAATATTTGTATCATGTACTTGCTACGATAGAAAGAACAATTATCATTTACAGAAAGGAAATATGACACCAGTTCCTAACTCTAATTCTATGTGTCTACTCTTGGTAATTCAGAAATGGGGATAATGAGACTTCATTCCTGCATCACTGTGAGGACTATTAGGAGGAACATTTAAGGTAACACAGGTAGAAATCTATGGGAAACAAATTATTATACAAATGTAAATAAATCATTTGAAATATTGAAAAACTAAAAGCACATTCACAGTTATTTCTTTAGGAGCACTCCTGAAGTCTAAAGACAACGTTCTGAGATGGTGAGTCCGATTCTGTAGCTTCTGCACTCCTTGAATGGTATGCCTGGCCCCTCATAATAATTGAACTGAGGTGTACGTGGTATATGAACAGTTTAATGAAATTAATGCCTAAAACTTGAATCCCCATATATTAAAGAAAAAAGGAGAAAGGAAAGAGAAAAAAGGAAAAGATAAGAGAGGGGAAGGGAAGGAAGGGAGGGAAACAATTTTCCTGAGAATGTACATGTTCTGCAGGATCTTCTTTTCCATTTCTCTTCCCTCTACCCTTCTCCCACTTGACAAAAGAACAGCACGCCCCTGACTCATTCCTAATCTTAGTCTGAGATATTGTTCCAGCATGAAAGAAACTACAACCAAAGGTTCAACTGAAAATAATAGTGTTGAATTTGAAAAGTGACTGCCTCTAAACCCTGGGAAAGAAATTTCCAAATGGATTGTAATAATGTGATGATCAACAAAAATGAAGGCTCAAAGAACCTGTCACTGACAAAGAATTTTTAAAGTTTTGATTAGATAAACATGAATTTTTTTTGCAATTTAGAAAACATTCAAATAATTGAGGAATATAAAATAATTTTAATCCTCAAATACATATTTTTGTAAACAAATTTCCTGAGCACCCCATGAAAACAAAACAAAAAAAACTATTAATAAAATAAATGCTGAATTCCTACTCTAACAATAAACAGGAAACAACATACAAATATACATGAGTGAAAAGAAGGTGGCTGGGGCTGTCGATGTGGCGTAGCAGGTTAAGATGCTGCCTGCAGTGCTGGCATCCCATGTGGGTGCCGGTTTGAGTCCCGGCTAGTCCACTTCCAATCCAGCTCTTTGCAATGGCCTGGGAAAGCAGAAGATGGTACAGGTCCTTGGGCCCCTACACCCACATGGGAGACCAGGAAGAAACTTCTGGCTCCTGGTTCAGATTGGCACAGCTCCGGCCCTTGTGGCCAACTAGAGAGTAAACCAGCAGATGGAAAGATGGAAGACCTTTCTCTCTCTCTGCCTGTACTCTCTCTGTGTAACTCTGACTTTCAAGTAACATAAATAAATCTTAAAAAAAAAAAAAAAAGGTGGCAAAGAAGCTCCAGCTATCCCAATGAAATGTATAACTAAAATATTTCATGTTTTCTAATATTCATTATTTAGGAACAATGTAATAATTGAGCCCACAGAAGAATTTGATAACAGACTTATTGTTGTTGCAAATTTAACAAAGAATTTTGTCATTGAAATAAACATTTTTCCCACAGACAATTACAATAGGTTTATTATGCCTATCATGCATAAATATATTAAGATCTAAATGAAAAGAGGAAGGAGGAGTAGAATTCTAGTCCAAGGAGAAAAGGCTATAAAATTTCAACTTTCAAAAGAGCTTGCAATGGTATTTGAGATTCTAGATAAATTATACAGGTGGGGAACCTTTCTTCTGTTAAGGGTCATTTGGATATTTGTAACATCATTCATGGGCTACACAACATGATCAACTTAAAACTTAGCTGCTATAGATTTATGGAATTTCAAGCTCCTCCTGCGGTTGCCTTGGCAGGGCCAGATGAAACGATTTCATTGGCTTTATACAACCCATAGGGAGGACATTCCCCATTCCTGGTAAAAGAATGCTATAAAGGTTTTACCTTATAATGTAAATATTTACAATAAACTTTGTAAAAGTATGACTTTTGCAACTATTTAAATTAATAATAGAAATTTTAAATGAAGGTCTTCAAATATGAAGGAGTACATATTTTTTAGATAGTATAGAAGTACTTGGGTCAAAATCCTGCAAGACCATTATTCTAGGACAGTGTTTTTCCAACTTAAGGATACACACTGACCTCACAGACTTTGTAAAAACTTACATAACTTAGTAGTGTCCTACTAGAAACTGTGATGCAGTCATTATGGCTTGGCCCATTCTGACAAAGTTCCCCATTCCACCCAAGCAGACTTGGACTTCAAAGTGGCCTTTACAGCATGTTTTGAGAAACACCACTGTTTTTTTGTTTTGTTTTGTTTTGTTTTGTTTTGTGTGGGGAGCCATTGCACGGCGCCCTAAAGATGGCGCCGGCTCCTTTCCCCCAGAAGGACTGGCGAGAAACAAACATCTCCTAATAAGGAGATGTTTGAGCTCCCTTCCGGCTTCCGCGTTGCTGTACCAATCAATGCTTGCCACTTGGCCGCTTTTGATTGGTGCGCGGATGGCTATAAGAGGGAGGGGAGAAAAAAGGGCGCGAGATTCAAAGTTTGAAAGAGGTTCCTGAATAAACTGCTGGAAGAAGAGTTCGGGTCGTGTCTTCCTTGCTGGTCGAGGGACGCGACAACTGGTGGCCCGTACGGGGAACATCTCGAACGCGAACTCAGAACTTCCTGCAGTCAGGGCAGCGCTGGTAAGTCCCCCGGGAAAATAAGGTGGGGATCCGCGATAAGAGCGGGCAGTCCTGCAATAATAGCGGGAGGGTAGTTCTGCGATTAAAGCAGAGGAAGTTCTGCGACAAAAGCAGAAGGAGCTCTGACCCGTGGCCAGGGAAGGAGCGCAATTTTTGACGATGGGTAATTCACAGTCCCATGAAATTTTTCTGGCGCTGAATGCGCTGCTTCGGGAAAACGGTTTGAAACTTAAGCCTAGTACGTTGCATAGGTTTTTACGTAACTGCGATACCATTGCACCCTGGTATGGGGTTTCGGGAAGCCTTACTATCCCTTCATGGGACAAACTAGGCAGGGATTTGGATTTTGCATTTGAACAGGGTAATCTTGAAGGGGGAGTGAGACCAATATGGAAGTTAGTGCGAGCATGCCTCGAGGATGAGCAGTGTAGTGAAGCTATTCTGAGCGGTCAAGCTGCCTTGGAGGAGCTTCAGGAAGAGCGCTCCGAGAGAGCTGCCAGTGAAAAAGGGAAAACTTTGAAGGAGAGTCGGAAAAGAACTAGGAAAAAACTGTACCCCGATCTTTCCGAGTTGCGCAGCCCCTCCTTAGTAAGTAGTTCTAGTGCAGAAAGTAGCTCAGAAAGCAGCAGTGAGTCTGAAGAGTGTGGCGATAACAAAGAGTCTGATATAAAGCAAGTACGGGAATTAAATCGGCAAATGAGGAAATTGCAATTAAAAGGAAAAAAGGAACTTAAGCATGGTACTTTCAAGGGGAACTTAGGGGAGGAGCCTGAAGCCTCTCCTCCTCAGTATGAGCCTGTATCCGCGCAAGAAAGAGGGCGGACTTTCTGTCCAGGAGTCTGGAAACAGGTTGGTGCGGAGTTGTTAAGTGCCTATCCTGTCTTCCAAGATCCGCAAGGGCAGAGGTACGAGGAACCCCTCGACATAAAGATAATCAAATCACTAGCGGAGTCAGTAAGAGCCTATGGCATCAGCGGCTCGTTCACGCTGGCTCAAGTAGAAAATCTTCAAAGATACTGCATGACTCCAAATGACTGGAGTGGGTTGGCTCGTGCTGCATTGTCACCAGGACAATACTTAGACTTCAGAGCTTTCCTGATTGACTTTGCCAATGAACAAGCGGCAGAAAATGCAGCGGCAGGGAATCAGCATTGGGACAGAGATATGCTGCTAGGCATAGGGAGATTCGCTAACCAGCAGACAGGTTACCCACATGCAGTGTATGAACAAGTTAACAAGATAGCCATCAAGGCTTGGAAGTCTATACCCAACAGAGGAGAGGTAAGTGGGAATTTGACAAAGATTACACAGGGACCCACCGAGCCGTTTTCAGACTTTGCAGCGCGCATGGTGGAAGCTGCGGGTAGGATTTTTGGAGATCCAGATCGCGCCATGCCGCTGATAGAACAGTTGGTTTTTGAGCAGTGCACTAAGGAATGCAGAGCCGCTATAACACCATGGAAGAGCAAAGGGCTTCAGGTATGGATAAAACAATGCAGGGAAATAGGAGGGCCGCTATCCAACACTGGCCTTGCTGCAGCAGTCCTTCAAATCACGAAGGGCAATAGGGGATCAGGGAACGCTGGAGCATGTTTCAGCTGTGGAAAAATGGGACATATGAAGCGGCAATGTCCGCAAAGGGGAAGAGGCAAAGAACAAAGACAGGAAGGACCAGGAATTTGTCCAAAATGCAGGAAGGGAAAGCACTGGGCCAACGAATGCCGCTCGGTAAAGGACATTGACGGCAACGTCCTTGTTTCTGGCAATGGTGGGGCGCGTCCAAAAAACGGGCAGCGGGGCCCTCGTCCCCAGGGCCCGCAAATATATGGGGCATTCGAGAGTCAGCATCAGGGCGCCCATCAGGACCAACAGCAGGGGAGGCAAAGTCAGTGGCCCAGCTTCAGACATCCCAGAGACCACGGAGAGCCACTGCAGGCTCTGCAGGCCTGGACCTCTGTGCCACCGCCAGACTCATACTGACACCAAAAATGGGAGTGTAAGCCATTGAGTCAGACTTTCAGGGACCCCTAGAGGAAGGGACAGTGGGATTGTTGTTGGGACGTTCATCCTCTACCTTGAAAGGTCTCATAATTCATCCAGGAGTCATAGATTCGGATTATACTGGCATGGTGAAAATCATGGTTGAGTCCCCTAGAGGTATAACAGCTATTAATCCAGGAGATAGGATTGCACAACTTGTAATCCTTCCTAGCAAGCATTTGCAGTTCAGTGCATCAAAGAAACAACGAGGAAGTGAAGGCTTTGGATCCACAGGCGTAGATTGTACCTTCTTGTCTTTAGAACTAGACCAGAGACCAACCTTAAAGATAAAAATAAATGGAAAGGACATTCTCGGCCTACTAGACACAGGTGCAGACCGTAGTATCATCGCCTCCAAGGATTGGCCTCCAAAGTGGCCTAAGCAGGCATCCTCACAATCCCTTCGGGGACTGGGATATTCAGAAACTCCTGAGATGAGCGCAGTAATGCTGCGCTGGGAGGATGCAGAGGGACATTCAGGCACGGTGCAACCTTATGTTTTGGATTTACCTATCTCTTTATGGGGCCGAGACCTTTTGAAAGACATGAACTATAAATTAAGTAATGAATACTCCCGTGTTTCTCAAAAATTGATGAAGGATATGGGACACCATCCGAATTATGGAATAGGAAAATTCTTACAAGGAAGAAATGAGCCCACTGAAGTAGTGCAGAGGCCTTCTCGCCAAGGGCTGGGTTTTTCATAGGGGCCGCTGAGGAAGGTATTCCCATTACTTGGAAGCACGAGGACCCAGTGTGGGTTCCTCAGTGGCCTCTGTCCTCAGACAAATTGGTCGCAGCGCAGCAATTGATTCAAGAACAATTGAATTTAGGACACATTAGACCCTCTGTATCGCCTTGGAATACTCCTATTTTTGTAATAAAAAAGAAATCCGGGAAGTGGCGGTTGCTACATGACTTGAGAGTTATTAATATGCAGATGCAGGTCATGGGGCCGGTGCAACGTGGGCTGCCTCTTCTATCTGCACTTCCACAGGGATGGCCCATAATAATAATAGATATTAAAGACTGTTTCTTCTCCATACCCCTACATACAAAGGATTGTGAAAGGTTTGCCTTTACCTTGCCGGCGTGCAATCATGAGCAGCCTGACCAGAGGTATGAATGGGTTGTGCTTCCACAGGGCATGGCTAACAGCCCCACAATGTGTCAGCTATTCGTGGGTCAAGCGATTGGGCCTTTACGTAAGAGATTTTCTTCCCTAAAATGCATCCATTACATGGATGACATCCTCTTAGCAGCAAAAGACGAATTCGTATTAGATGATGGCTTTGCATATTTGATTCAGTTGTTAGAAAGTAAGAAGTTATTTATTGCCCCTGAAAAGGTTCAAAAAGGAAGCATTGCAACTTATCTGGGATCCTGCATAACTAGTACTCAAATTGTTCCTCAAAAGGTGGAATTGCGCAAAGATAGTTTAAAGACTTTAAATGATTTTCAGAGATTATTAGGAGATATAAATTGGGTTAGGGGTTATTTGAATCTTCCCAATTATGAACTTAAGCCACTTTATGTCATTTTGCGTGGTGATTCGGCATTGGACTCACCGCGGTGCTTAACTCCGGAGGCCAGGGAGGCCCTAGAGAAGGTAGAAAAGAAATTACAGGAGGCATTCTTATGCAGAATGAATGAAAATCTGCCATTGTCATTATGCATTCTCCCAACGCTTAGCCAACCTACAGGGCTAGTATGGCAGGAAGGTCCGCTTTTGTGGATACATCCAAGGAGCTCTCCAGCCAAGTCTATTGAGTATTATCCGGCAGCGGTGGCAAAGCTAGCACTGGAGGGTTTGCAACAATGTTTACAATATTTTGGAAAATTGCCGTGTGAAGTGATTGTTCCTTATGATGCCAAACAAGTCAACGTCCTATGTGCTCTTTTAGATGATTGGGCAGTGTTTCGCTGTGGGTTCCCAGGCTTTATAGACAATCATTTACCAAAAAGTCCATTGTTACAATTCTTTAAAGAACATCCAGTAGTATTTCCAAAAATTACAGCCGCTGAGCCATTACTAGGTGCTCCAAATATATTTACGGATGGGTCAAAAACAGGCTGTGGGGTTTATGTGGTAGAGGGTAATGACCCGGTATTTCATCAGTTTCAGCCAGGCTCACCTCAAGTTGTGGAGTTAAAAATAGTTATTGAGGTCCTTAAGCAGTGCTCTTTTGCCTTTAATTTGTTGTCAGATTCCTTATATGTGGTGAACGCATTAAAGATATTGGAAACCGCAGGGCCGATTAAACCTTCTAGCCCAATTGCATCCCTATTACATATAGCCCAGCAGTTGCTTTGGTCACGGAAAAATCCCTTTTTTGCTCAGCATATTAGAGCCCACACAGGTATGCCTGGTCCTTTATGTGAAGGCAATGCGCGAGTAGATCTGTGCACTAGACAGGAATTCATCTTTTTTACTACTTCCGCAGAGGCTGCTAAAGCTTTCCATCAATCTTTTCATGTCAACGCGCGCGCTTTGCAGCAGAAATTTCATCTTTCCCGCGCAGATGCCAGACAGATTGTACTTGATTGCGCTGACTGTGCTGTTACTCGTGCACAACCCAGTGTTGGCGTAAACCCTAGAGGGTTACTGCCTGGGAGAGTATGGCAGATGGATGTGACCCATGTATCGGAATTTGGGAAATTGAAATATGTTCATGTCTCAGTGGACACGTGCTCAGGCATTATGTATGCCTCTCCCCTCAGTGGTGAATCTACACGTCAGGTGATTGCTCATTGTCTGGATGCATGGGCCGCCTGGGGGAAACCCCAGGTGCTAAAAACTGATAATGGCCCGGCCTATACATCTCAAACCTTTACCACCTATTGCCAAAAAATGGAGGTTCAACTTGTCCATGGATTGCCATACAATCCTCAGGGCCAGGGCATAATTGAGCGAGCACACCGCACACTGAAAGAATATCTTTTAAAACAAAAAGGGGGAGTTGGCTATAGCCGCACCCCGAGAGAGAGAATTGCCTTAGTCTTATTTACAATTAATTTTTTAAATTTGGATGTGCATGGGCACTCAGCCGCGGACAGGCATCAGCAACAAGGAAACCCAAGTAGAGGGTTGGTAAAATGGAAAGATCTCTTGACGGGCCAGTGGCGTGGCCCTGATCCCGTGCTGGCATGGGCACGAGGTGCTGTTTGTGTTTTTCCACAGGATCAACATGACCCGGTGTGGGTTTCGGAGCGAGCGGTCAGGCGGGTCTGCCACGAGGAGAATCCTGCTGTTGCTTTTGATACTTCTGCCTCAAATGCAGTGGACACTGGCGGAGCAGAGATGGGGGATTCTATCAGTATTCCCAAAGCCGATGCCGAATTGGTCCGCGGAATTTGACTACACCTTGGAGCAACTGCGCCTTGCCCTGGTCACCATCAACTCCACGCATGTGGATGTCTCCTTCGCATCTGGACTGTCATCCCAGATCCAGCCATCTCCAGCCTGAAGGAGTGGGTGGGACTTGGAGCTTTGACGGGGTTGCTGTTACTTGTTGTGTTATTTTGCCTGTGGTGTTTGTGCAGGATGAGGACAGCTCATTGGCGGGAATTGGCCATGATAGCTCAAGCTTTTTATGCCCTTGAGGCTGGACAACTGCCGCAAGCATGGCTGGCCTTCCTTGAATGCTAGGCATGGGTGCAGGGTGCGAGGCAAAGCACTGCAGAGAGAACGAGCCATTATGTTCTCTGGAAGGCAAGTCTGTCTGCATGTGGGTTGGCATCCCAGATCCCACCCCCGCGAAAAGGATGCTGTTCCAGGTGGATGCCTGGCAGTGGGGGACAGACCCCTACCTTCTCCTGTAATCCTTAGATGCCTAGTTCTAAAACAAAAAGGGGGAACTGTGGGGAGCCATTGCACGGCGCCCTAAAGATGGCGCCGGCTCCTTTCCCCCGGAAGGACTGGCGAGAAACAAACATCTCCTAATAAGGAGATGTTTGAGCTCCCTTCCGCCTTCCGCGTTGCTGTACCAATCAATGCTTGCCACTTGGCCGCTTTTGATTGGTGCGCGGATGGCTATAAGAGGGAGGGGAGAAAAAAGGGAGCGAGATTCAAAGTTTGAAAGAGGTTCCTGAATAAACTGCTGGAAGAAGAGTTCGGGTCGTGTCTTCCTTGCTGGTCGAGGGACGCGACAGTTTTGTTTTGTTTTTGACAGGCAGAGTGGACAGTGAGAGAGAAAGAGAGAGAGAGAGAGAAAGGTCTTCCTTTTTACGTTGGTTCACCCCCCCAATGGCCACTGCGGCAGGCGCTTCTCCTGGTCTCCCATGTGGGTGCAGGGCCCAAGGACCTGGGCCATCCTCCACTGCACTTCCAGGCCATAGCAGAGAGCTGGTCTGGAAGAGGGGCAACTGGGACAGAATCCGGCGCCCCGACCGGGACTAGAACCCGGGGTGCTGGTGCCGCAAGTGGAGGATTAGCCTATTGAGTCGTGGCGCCTGCCCAACACCACTGTTAAAAACTAAAAGTGAACTTCATTATTTTATAACCAGAAAACCTATGTAAAACTAGCCTCATTGTATAATCTTATCTCTCATACAAATATAATCTACTCTTCAGGCCAAGATTATAAAACACATCTCTAAATATGCTTATTTTTAAGATTAAGAATATCTAAGAAATAACACTTGAAAAGCAAAAGAAAAATTATATTAGCAAGGTCTGTCACTTGCAAAGTCCTCTTCATAAATTAGGATCAAAAAGTCACATCAAAAGAACAGAAAAATTTCAAGAAACCAATGTTCAGATCTTGGCTTTATCATTATCTCTTGTAACTTCAGGTAAATCACAAAAACTTTTCCACTTCTACAAATTGAACAGTTTCAACTACATCAGGGATTCTTAACAAACAAAAATTATCAGTTTAAAGGGATCAAAAAGGTTCTTGAAATTGAATACAGAATTTCATTTGTATGTATTTTTCTAGAACAAAATGATATAGAGCATTAATTAAATTATCAAACATATTACCCCACCACCACCACCAACTGATCTTAAAAAAAAATTGTGTCTTAGTTTTAAAATTGTGTGATTCTTACAAATGTAACTCTAGGCATACTTGTCTTTGGAGGTGTGGCTGCATCATGGAATACTGAGGGCCGCTGTGCCTGGGTATTCCTGGTATTCTAGCAGCATTCTGAGCCAGTCGCATTTGATGGGCTTGAAAAGCTCCACAATTCATGTTGCCTCTTTGCATTGTTTGCACACTGATCAATCTTGGAGGCTATAAAGAACAAAAATGGCAATTCACGTAACAATTTTTAAAATAAATCTTTCAATTATAAAATATTATGGTAAAAGTAAATTAGTCAAAATAGAAGAGTACAAAAGGGTATAAAGGTTAAGTCATTCTTCTTTAGCCTCAATTCGAGAGAATTGATAATTTAACTAGTATTTGTATATCACTCCCAAATTTCCCTTTATTCTCTCTCAAGTGGTGGTGTAGGTGTATGTTTAAAAGCATATCAATATCATCATCTTCCATCCTCAAATAATAGCTTTCATTGTGGTAGGGGCAGGAGAGACAAGCAAATGGGAATGATTTGAACAACTGCCTGAAAAACAGATCAGATTTTGGGCAGAAGCAATCTGGTTCTTTGGCCACAGCATACATGGAACAAAAGAGATGTGATGCATAAGGATAAGAACTTGTGTACTTATAGAGTATTAGTGAGTTAATCTTGTTTCTCATAATTAGTTATTTTTGTGTTTATTCAAGGTTCCCCCATACTATAACAGAGCAAATATTTAAACTCTGTAACCTCTGATCACTAATCCTGCCAATAATTCAAGATGTGTAATTCACCTGTGTAGGATAAAATGTGGTCTTGAGATTTTTGTAATCTCTCAGTAATACAGTGACATAATACTGACCTGTTGTTGTAACATCTGAGGGGCTGCTTGTCTAGGATGCTGTTGTGTTGTTGTTGTTGTAGTCGGTACAGGTGCTGGTGGCTGTTGCATCCTCATCTGTTGCAACTGCTGATGTTTCTGTGCATACACTTGCTGTTGCATGTGCTGAAGTCGAAGCTGTGCTAAATTAATCTGTCCGGGAGTTTTACTAATGTGGTTTGTCCCTGGAGGAACTTGCCCAACAACAACATTAGGAGTATAACCAGGAGCTGGTTTACTCTCTATTACAAGATTACCTGAAAGATTTAAAAAAGAGAAAAACTTGCATATTACCAGCTAAATCAACTACTTTCCAGATTGATCACTATCTTTTGTTTCCTCTGCCAACTTTCAGCATCTCAAAGCTTCCAGAAGTACAGCATGGCTGGGAGCCACGTTGAAAGATAATGTTGATCAGAAATATAATATATTCAAAAGCCAAAAAATGGTTTGATTATTCAGAATAATATAATAATTGCTCCCCCCTTTTTTCAATTAATTTATGTATTTGAAAGGCAGAGATAGAGAACTTTCATTTGCTGGTTTTCCCCAAATGGTCACAACAGCCAGGCCTGGGCCAGGCAGAAGCCCAGGAATCTGGAACCTGGAACCTCATCTGTATTTCCAACGTGGATGGCCAGGGTCCAAGTACTTGGGCCATCTTCTGATGCTTTCCCAGGCACATTAACTGGATTGGAAGTGCAGCAGCTGGGACTTGGTCCGGATGTTCATACAAGATGATGGCATCACAGACAGCAGCTAAGCCTATTTACTTTTCATGTGAAAAGGCTACCTCTTTTCTAACAGCCCTCAAGAAGTGAATACCACACATGCCAGCTTCCTGCAGGCCCTCTTCCAGTGTACACATGGGCATAAACTCAGAAATTCCCCCAACCAACTGCTAATATCTATATATGAAACAGTATATAAAAACAGTATTTAAAAAATAGAGAGAAGGGGCCGGCGCCGTGGCTCAATAGGCTAATCCTCCACCTAGCAGCGCCGGCACACCGGGTTCTAGTCCCGGTCGGGGCGCCGGATTCTGTCCCGGTTGCCCCTCTTCCAGGCCAGCTCTCTGCTGTGGCCAGGGAGTGCAGTGGAGGATGGCCCAGGTGCTTGGGCCCTGCACCCCATGGGAGACCAGGAAAAGCACCTGGATCCTGGCTCCTGCCATCGGATCAGCGCAGTGTGCCGGCTGCAGCGGCGGCCATTGGAGGGTGAACCAACGGCAAAAAGGAAGACCTTTCTCTCTCTGTCCCTCTCTCTCTCACTGTCCACTCTGCCTGTCCAAAAAAAAAAAAAAAAAAAAAAATAGAGAAGGACCTAGAAATGGTACATATTAAAAAAAAAAACATACAAATTCAACATTGTTAAGACAGAATGACAGCAACAAAAATAAACATTATAGCTAAAGTGAGCTTCCAATGAATAACATCATTTTCCAAGTAGTTTACATTTTAAAGTTGAAAATTTTTATCTAAAATTTGCATTAGATGTTTTATCTTAATTTAGTTCCAAGTTATACTCACCTAAATTAACTACATTCTTTGCCCAGAAGGTGGGATCACAATGGAAACGTATTGCTCCATTAGCAGCAGGGACAGGATCACATCGTGCTTTCAAAATATGACGCAACTGGAAAGTGATCTTAAAGGGAAAAAGTCACATTAGTCTTAAAACTTACAGAACAAACATAAAAAAAAGCTCATGCAAAGACATCTTCAAAAAGTTCATGGAAAATATGTATTTTGAAAGAACTATAGGATTTCAACATTTTTTGCACCAAAATAAATGCACATTAACTTGTTGTAACATGTTGGACAGAATCTAGTTTGAGGCACTAAAAAGGATAGGCATTATTTTGAAAATAGCCCCATCAGAGCAACCTGAATTCTGCTAAAACTGAAACAAGAAAAGACATCAAATGTATAATTATGCCTGGGTAAAATAGGGATGAAATCATAGATGCTCCCCTAAAAGTTTATGTTGACCATGTTCCAAAAGTTGGCAGTTCAGAATGGGTAACTCCTTTTAAGCAGAAACAGGACAAGTAACCACAGAAACTACAGCCAATGCCACAGATATTTCCATTGGTTCAGCTTACAAAATTTTGATTGAAAAATCAAAGTGAAGGAAATTTTCTGTTTGATGTGTACCAGAACTGTTGCACCCTATCAGCTACAGACAAAAGCAGAGCTTTAAATTAAATTTTTTAAATAAGGGGTATCAAGATCCCAATGTGTTTCTTCTGAGAATTTTAACAGAATATGAAACATAGCTTTACTGGTACCTGGTCTTAAAACATCTTTAAGGTGTGCTCACTTTTCTTCAGTTAATAGTATAAAAAAAGACAGTACTAATAGAAATAAATTCCCAGCAACTCAGATTTTCAGGTAAGGCTAAATGCCTGGTGTCTTCACTCACAAAAAAAGTGCCTTGAACTTGATGGAGCTTATGTTGAAAAATAGTTTTATTTTATTTTTGTTTTAATTTCACAAACTTTATGGTATTCCATTGTACAGTTCCACAGTGTCAATCTCATATGAAAGAGATTTTATAAATATTTAAATTGGCAATCAAATCACAGCAAATATCCATGTCTATATTTCTGCTATTTCTGGTAACAAACTGCTTTAAGAAATTAGGTGTCTTCAAACAGTGCATACTGTATGATCTCACTTACATGAAATTCTAGAAAATGACAGAGATCAGATTAGTGGTTGCCCACTGCTGGGATAAAGGAGAACAAGCAAGTTTTTAGGAATGACGGAAATTTTCTGTGTCTTGAAATAGTGGTGGTCACATTTGCAAAAATTTAAATTTATACTTCAAACAGCAGTTCATGGAATATAAATATCTTAATAAAGCCAATCAAGAAAAACAAAGATACTAAGTGTCTCACCAGTCTCTTGCTGTATAACAGTGCTGTGCTGCTGCCACTAGCAATTGCCCAATTTGTAAAGTTCATAACGTGCTTCACCTGCCGGGATAGGCCCGTGATGTCATTCTGCTGCTGTAGTAACTTCATCTGTCTTTCTTTTGTAACATTCTGAAACAGAAAAAGAGCTCTGCTGAAGACTTCTGTATGAAGAAACTCAATCCAAATTACTGCAGATTGCCACAATACCTACATTTCTTTTAAAAATGAAATGAGTGTCAGCTCATTATTATTTAATGAGCCTATTATTGATCAGAGGAAAATTCACTGATAAAAGTAGGCCTAAAATTTGTCTGCACTAAACAGGACATTCCATTTACAGAAATTAATGTTGATTGATGTCTCTTTTCTTTCAGCACATAACATGTCTGTTAAAAAAGGCCTTCCTATTAGGTTAATCCAACATACAGAGTTTATGGCATAATGAGCTGACCTTTAGAAATTTTACACAATCTAAGCTGACTACACATTTCAGGCCAAAGAAAATGTTGTGTCACTAGTGCCACCTACTGGTAAGGCAAGAGGCTGAAGTTAAAATCTTGGAAAATAAAAAAGATAAAATTTCAGAACCCTTAAGAGGAAGAATTAGAAAAACGTTTGATATGATAAAAGCTCTTAAAGAACAGAAAGGAAGGAACCACTGGCCAGACTGGAAAAACCAAATACAGGGAAATGCTGCAAAGGAAAAATAAACTTCTTTATAAGAACTAAAAGTCGGCCGGCGCTGCGGCTCACTAGGCTAATCCTCTGCCTGCAGCGCCGGTACCCCGGGTTCTAGTCCCGGTCGGGGCAGCAGATTCTGTCCCGGTTGCTCCTCTTCCAGTCCAGCTCTCTGCTGTGGCCCGGGAAGAGAGCGGAGGATGGCCCAAGTGCTTGGGCCCTGCACCCGCATGGGAGACCACCTGGCTCTTGCTTGGGATCGGCGCAGCACACAGGCTGTAGCGGCCATTTTGGGGGTGAACCAATGGAATGAAGATCTCTCTCTCACTGTCTAACTCTGCCTGTCAAAAACCAAAAAAACAAACAAAAAAACCAAAACACCAAAAAACTAAGTCTCAGAAGGAATGGATAATGTTCCATGTGCTTCGACAGCATGCCTAACAACCTATCTACTGTTTTCTTTACTTTGTTCTCCCTAAAATGATACAATATGGTTTACTGGACAATGTTTTTCCTAAAGAAACAAGCTGTTCACTTTATAATGTGAACCAATGGACCAAATTATTCAAATGAGAAGTTTGCTTTGTAACTTCACTACAATTCCCCTTTGTAAAATTTCAGAAAACCTCTTTTACAAAGTTTAAGAACCTGTTATACTAGAAAACACATTTCTCAAACGACCATCAGGTAAGGAGTAGGTATATTTACAGATAATTCAACTTTAAGAAGCATGTTTTAATTCAAAAGCTCTTGAAATGGCTTTACAAGTATTTTAGATTTATAGCTAAAATGTATTTACAATAAATTAAAATATAAAAATAGTTATTGCTAAGCGCTCTCCATTCACATGGGGAAAAAAAATCTGTTAGGGTTAAATCCAACTGACTAGATATACAACAGGGAAGAGATCCCCAACTTGAAAGAAATGGGTGAGAGAACTTCTCATCTCACAACTGTGTTTCAATAGAAAAGGAGTATCTAAAAGATAGAAATTCAGAGAAAATATTCTGCTCACATAAAATCTACTGTGGAAATTGTGAAGTAATAGAAGTTAAACAGTCAAATACACAGCTTAAATTTTTATATTTAGTGGCGTAGAAAACATAATCCCATATCATCTAAGCCTAGTTAGGAGCATTAAATTTTCAAACAGAAAACAAATTTTTCAAAAATTCAACTGCTTAAGAAGATTCATTCTTGAAAGGTGCTGAGAACAAATCAACCGAGGGCCAGCAGAGATGAATCTGATTAGAAATTACTTTGGATTTCACAAACTGACTACATTCTCATTTAGAAATGCACATCTACATATTAACCTCAAAATAGGCAACACAAAGACCTAATACCAAGCACAAAATTACCAGGAAGTTTAAGGATTATAAATTTCAAAGTAAGTTACATTTTTGTTAAAACTACTAAAATATTTTGAAAATAAAGTGAAACACACAGAAGACTTAAGCAGAAGCTCAACATGCATTTACAAGAAAAAGTCAAACTGAGGTTTCATATACAGAGGGGAGGGGGAAATGTGGGCCTGCACTGTCTTCATTTACATCACATTTCAGTATTTCATTCCTAAGAAGATATCACTGTCTCCTGACACATATAGCTAAAATCAGTGTTACTGAATTGGGCTCCAAAGTTACTTAAAAAAAAAAAAAAAGTTTCCTTCCCAGTAGCAATTAAAAAAAAAAAACAACCTTAGTTTGTATTTTACTTTATTTCCATACCCCCCAACCCATCTAAGAATTTTCAATAAACATTAAAACAGCTGAAGAGCAAGAGAAGCAGTTTTTGTTTTATTTTGGCTTTGAACCATACCTCTAGCTGCTGTAAGAGAGATTTTCCTTTCTTATTAATTTCATTGATAAGGGTGAAAATGGCCACTTTAATTTCCTGTTCTACTCGTTTGTTAGTCTCATTTACTTCTTTTATCCTGAATAAGAGAAATGCATCATTAGGTTATCAACTTATCCTATGTCTCTGAGTCATCAATTGTTACAGAAATTCATCCAACTGGGCACTTAACCGAGTAATTAAAACTTAAGTCAAAATGTACAACCTATGTTTCGGCACACCTGACCACTCAATTTGGTCCAAACAAGCTATGTATATAGACAAAGAATGAATTTAGTATTTAGTAATTTTAAATTAAGCACATAAAGGCCAGTTTATTAAGCTGCATGGCAACTTCCTAAAGCCACTGACAAAGTGGATGTGATACAAATGTCTGACACCAAGGATTCCTTATTAGAATCAAATTGGCACATTGGTTCTGTGTAATCACAATACTTTTTACAAACAATGTGCAAAAGAAGGATATAACAACCAATACTGTCTTTTTGAAAGGGTAGGAGTTGAACTCAGAAGTATTTAGTTTCACTTATAATTTAACCACTTCAAATGTGTTCTGATACATCCATTAATTTCCTCTCAAAATGGTTTCTTACTGTATACAGTAAAAGGCATAAGATATTTTCAATTCATTTTAAAGAATAAATGTTAGATATCTGTAAAAATAGTTACGAACACTGATAGTGGTCATGAAAGTTTGGTTGCAAACATGAAGTGGCTAATAACGTTGGTACTTATAAAACAGGAAGTGGGGAATCCCACCAACATAAATACATAAAATGTCAACAATAATCATAAGAGGCAGCCTTCAACTGTTAGACATTCTACTTCTGTACAAACTATAACCCACACTTTCAGCCCTTAAACTACCTTTATTTGCCAAATTCAAATTTGAATAACTTTAAAACACTCTAACCAACAGTAGTATGTCCTCCTTTGTCTGTATATCACTACTTGTTTGGGTACTTATTTGGAAATTTTATTGAATTCTGTCCTTATTAAGCTGAATGGAAGACCCTTAAAAAAAAAAAAAAGGTTCTAATTACTAGTGATAGTTAAGGCCTCAAAGGTAAAGTGATTGATCCAAAGATAAAAAATCATTTAGCATGCTGAAAGCAGAGAATAATTAGCCTTAGTTTCTCTTACTGGAACCTAAACAGTTTGATGTTTGAACTGTATGTTCAAATGTGAAGAAAGAAAAAAATATACAATAAAAAATAATGGAGATAGGTCACTGAATAATATGTCTAAAAGGAAGTTATCATTAGAGATTTTAACACTTATTTTTTAAGCTTTTTGGAGATGAAGTCATTAATTTCTCCAACCCTCTGCAATCTTATGTAACATGTAAATGACTTCACTATGCTTCTGTATACAGGTTCAGAAACATTTACCAAGAATGTCAAAGATATACATAAAAAATGTACACATAAGAATATGGGACCACCATATGAATCAACTAACTTCCTCTGAAAGGGATATTTATCTATAAATTGAGAGAAGATAAAGTTATCCTCTGCAATATCAGCCATAACATATTAGTAATTTAACCTAAAACATCCAGATATTTGGGGAAAAAAAATCTATGAGCAATGTGTATATACTGTATCTACTAGTAGCCCCAGAAGAACCTTCAATTTTCTTTTTGTATCACTTACGATGAAAAATTCTACCATGTGTTAAAGTGATATTTCATTGACACATTGAACTATTTAGTATTTTTGGCATCCAACAGGGTACTTCAAATGGTTCATGGAAATAATAAAATTTTTTTATTTTTGAAATCTATGCATAGTTTTATCATAATATATGTCTTCCCTGAACCTTCTGAGTCTACAGAATGTTTTTGAGTCTATATAATAAACACATACCTTTTCATACCTCTGGGAATTCACAAGTTTTAATTCTGCCAGCTGCAAGTGTTTGTCTTTGTTGTGCAAAAGTCCTAACCTTGTTAATCTGCTCTCTCATGGAACTTACTCCCATTTACAATTGTATCAAAACAGAATAATTTTTATATAATGATACTAAAGATAAAGATAGCAACAGCAGCTAATATCTATTTACTATGTGCCCGAAACTGTACTCTGTATTCATCTTATATGCAAATACTAAGGTAAGTACTGTTTTTGATGCTTGTTTTATAGATGGGGAAATCTGCTCATTACTCTTGATACTCTCTCCTGAATATTTTGTGTTCACTTAGTCTCTAAATTTTATACTTCAGTGGTCTTAATATTAATTTGTTTTTATAAGTCAAAGCCTAACAGAATAGAATCTTGCTCATTATAAAATCCAAATGTCTTTTAAGAGTACACAAGCTTTGGCCAGTTAAATTTTGTGTAACTAACGAAAATAATACCAAATTCAAATTACATCATTTCCCTGTGGAAAAAGTTTTCAATCTGTACTTAAAATAGTATAGGAGGAAAACAAATTTAAACTGGACCCACTTCTCTTTAACAATTTTTATAGGAAAAGTATAGATTTAAGGCAACACATTTACCTATTTTGCACCTGAGTAGCTGCAAAATGAACATAATTCTTCTTCTCAAGAAGCTTAGCCAGTAGATTCTCAATTGCACCTTTCTGATTTTGAAAAGCTTCTTCCAAAAACTGATACCTTCAAAATAAAACAAAACTATATTTAAAACAGAAAACTTACTATTAAAAAATCAAGAATAGCAACATGCATAAATCTTGAAACCTCACTGAAATGATCAACTCCATATACTGGCCAGTCCTACCTCAATAGCAACTTAAAGTAATTTATATAAAGAGGACATATTTCATTTATATAATTTTAACCAACCCTCCCCCCATAGCAACTTTTAAATGGTAATTCCTGCTCTTCAGACCAGAGAAGCCATCATAAAAGGAAAAATTTACAAAAAAAAAAAAAAAAAAATGCTTGGCTACCCTTGTATTAGGATTTTAATTCAGGATTACTTTTTTTTTCCCCCTAAATCTAAGTACTGGGACAAGTTAAATACATTTTTAAGTCACTAAATACAAGCACATTATAGGAAATACTATCAAAAGAGGAAAAACTATTAACAGTTCCAACATCAAACAGTTCACTGCTGCTACCATTATATATGGTTTCTTATTCTTTTAATTATGAAAAGTATAATCATAACATGCAAGTTATTTTATGTAACTTATTCATCTTCATAATCACATTTGAAGTAACTTTTCAGCTGTAAACAAAATTTTTCCAAAAGCTTATATCATTTAAAAATACCAATACCTGTTTTATTATAACTGTCAACATGAGTGGTATATATTAAAATTTTCTAATAGTGAAAACTTAAGATTTACTATTAATCCTAGGTTTCTTTGGTTTCTAAGAAGCTACACTAATAGCTTTCTTTCCTTTTTATAAATTATTCATTAACTAAAAAATCATTGAGGCTAGCTTTGTGGTATACCAGATTAAAGTACTGCCTGTGACACCAGCATCCCACACTGCAGTGCCAATTTGAGTCCTGGTTGCTCCACTTCCAGTACAGCTCCCTGCTACCATGTTTGGGAAGGCAATGAAGATGGCTCAAGTGCTTGGGCCCCTGCTATCCATATAGGAGACCCAAATGGAGTTTCTGGCTTTGGCAGGGCCAGACCCAGACCCAGACTCAGCTGCTGAAACCATCTGGGGAGTGAATCAGCAGATGGAAGATCTCTCTGTGTCACTCTTTCAAAGAAATAAACTTAATTTTTTTTAGTTTCTTCTATATGCTTTTTACATGGATAAAATGATCCCTTATGGTTCACACTCTAATAATAAATAGGCACAAATTTGAAATGACCATACCATGACAAGATATTTATTTATTTATTTTATTTTATTTTATTTATTTATTTTTTGACAGGCAGAGTGGACAGTGAGAGAGAGGGAGAGAGACAGAGAGAAAGGTCTTCTTTTTGCTGTTGGTTCACCCTCTGATGGCCGCTGTGGCTGGTGTGCTGTGGCCGGCGCACCGCGCTGATCTGAAGGCAGGAGCCAGGTGCTTCTCCTGGTCTCACATGTGGGTGCAGGGCCCAAGGACTTGGGCCATCCTCCACTGCACTCCCTGGCCACAGCAGAGAGCTGGCCTGAAAGAGGGGCAACTGGGACAGAATCCGGCGCCCCGACCAGAACTAGAACCCGGTGTGCTGGTGCCACAGGCAGAGGATTAGCCTAGTGAGCCAGAGTACCGGCCAGGATATTTATTTATATATTCAGCCTCAAACCAATGAAAGCTTCACAGAGAAGTCAGAATAGCATCCTGATTGCAGAAACATGTTTACTGTGTAATAAATACTTCACTATCACCAAAGAAAAACATACGATGGTCAGAATATGAGACAATAACTGATAAAATCCGGAAGCAGGTTGTGAGATAGGGTATGCCTTGCTATTCATACATTTTATTCTTGATGTAATAGGAAGCTCTTGAAGAAACCTAAAAAGAACGTAATAATCAGATTTTTTATTCTAGAGAATTCATCATACAGAAATATAAAAGACCTGAAGAAAATATAAGGGGAAAGACCAGCTTAACTCTAAGACAGTAAGTAGCTCAGATCAAGGATCAAGATATAGTATTGGTTGGTAGAGCCAAACAGATATGCTGGAAAAACTGTCAGAGAGATCAGCAGTTTTGGTGATTTGCAACATTACGGAAAGGTCCCCGGGATGGCCTGAAAATCACATGCCTATTTAAGGCAGCATCAAGGTCACTGGAAATTAAGTGTTTCAGGTACTGACACAAATCACTAAAAGACAGGAATTCAGAAGAGGAGGAAGATTTCTAAAAGACAGGATTCAGAAGAGGAGGAAGATTTCATAATCTAGATATCTTTGCCCTCAGTGAAGTTCTCAGGCAGACAGGAGGAAATGCAATGAAAGTGCTTACATTAAAGGAAGGTTTTTTTTGTTTTTTTTTTTGTGGTTTTTTTTGACAGGCAGAGTGGACAGTGAGAGAGAGAGACAGAGAAAGGTCTTCCTTTGCTGTTGGTTCACCCTCCAATGGCCGCTGCGGCTGGCGGGCTGCAGCCGGCGCACCGCGCTGATCCAAAGCCAGGAGCCAGGTGTTTCTCCTGGTCTCCCATGCGGGTGCAGGGCCTATGGACCTGGGCCATCCTCCACTGCACTCCCTGGCCACAGCAGAGAGCTGGACTGGAAGAGGAGCAACCGGGACAGAATCCGGCGCCCCGACTGGGACTAGAACCCAGTGTGCCAGCGCCGCAGGCGGAGGATTAGCCTATTAAGCCGTGGCGCCAGCCAGGAAGGTTTTATAAGATTAAAAAAAAAAAAAAAAAAAGCTTGCTTAGTGGTGGGATTCAAGCAATAAAGCAAGAATGGAGTTCAGCTGAAGGTAAAGTAGAGCAATTGGGGGAAATGTATCAGGAAAACAGCAAGTAAGAATGGATTTTACTCTGAGCACTCATTTAAGGAAATGTTTTACAGTGGTAAAATGAACATTCTAAAACTTACCAGTTTAATCATTTTTAAAGAGAATATTTTTAAAACAAACTACCAATAAAGTCAAACACATTATAACTTGTATAAGATATTAAACAGCAGAAAGAAGTATGTAGGTATTTTATTTTAAAATACTTTTAAAGAGTTTCTTCTAAGAGAAAAGGGACCCAAAGACTGTTTCTTCACTGACAAGCAATATTTGATTTATCTATATACTAGGATTGCTCTGTGTCCCATAGAAAGTTTTACTATGTCAAAGTTGTGCAAATAAAGTAAAAACAAGAATTTCATGTTAAACCTTTTAAACTTCATGGCTTTATTTACATTTTTTAAGAAAGTTCTTTTTGAAATTTGATGATGTCAGCAAATAGGAAAGTATTTGGTTAAAAAAGTCAACTATTATCAAAATTCACAAACTTTTAATCTACAAAATATCATCTTATACAAATTTCTCAACTTCCAATGTTTCCGGAATATTTCTGTAAATATCATAATGAATTCATGTGAACAAGAAACAAAAATAATTTTCCTAACCATTATACAGATGGATGAAAGAAAATATGGATACTTCACTTCTCGTACATAGAGTTTGACAACCTGAATGGGATGCTAAAAATAAGAGCTTTCTTGTTAGACAATCTCAGGGGGGAAGAGAAGAGCTCTGGGGGCAGGGGTAGGGATAAATCTGGACATACAAAAGTATAGTGTCCTGAAGCCACCTGTCATTTTTAGGGCAAAAAGGAAGTACACAAAGCTAGAAGTGAAGGAAGATATCAGATGCTAAAGAGGCCTGTAAATATTGCTGAGTTAGATTAAGAAAATAAATAATGGTGAAAAACAAAAGGACAGATGGAAAATTAATAATCAGATTTGTCTCTGGTCACTTGAACAAATTTCAATTGTATGATTAGAAGAAAAACACTAGCAACAACTTAAAAACAAAGAGGCACTATGGAAGAAATTTTGATTACAAGCTCCTTTGAAAACCTGTGAAATAAACTTTCAAATTTATAGTTAAAATATGTCAGAAATGGGGAGAAAGAATAACAATAAACAGACTGAATATAAATGATTAATATGTCAATACTTGGAGAAATTTTAGATTTTAATCTTGTAATATAAAGCAGTGATTTTTTTTTTAAGATTTATTTATTTGAAAGTCAGAGTTACAGAGAGAGAGAGAGAGAGGGAGGGACAGAGAGAAAGATCTTCCATCTGCTGGTACACCCTTCAAATGGCCACAATGGTCAGGGGTGGACCAAGCCAAAGCCTGCAGCCAGGAGCTTCTTCCAGGTCTTCCACACGAATGCAGGGGCCCAAGGACTTGGGCCATCCTCTGCTGCTTTCCCAAGTGCATTAGCAGGGAGCTGGATTGGAAGTGGAACATCTGGGACTCGAACCAATGTCCATATGGGATGCTGGTATATCACAGGCAGAAGCTTTACACACTACGCCATAGTGCCGGATGCACTAGTGATTTTTAATGTGGATTTTTTGATCATACTGAGACAATTTCAGTAGCATTTCAAAGGTCTAACTAAAAACTATGTTAGCTCAGGATTCAAGTAGGAAAGTCCAATTAAACTTTCTGTACTTTAGAATTACAAAAATTATAATAAATACACCAGCGGTTATTCAGTTTTGATTAGAATTGATAAGCATACTTATTTTTGTTATTATTTAGAAATCAATTATATTTAATTTGGTTTTTAGTTTTTTTAAAACTATGGTGCTTATGAGTAAAGGATGGGGGATGAATCATAAAAAGGCTGTTTTTAAAAGGTTGAGAATGAGGCTGGTGTTGTGGTGCAGCAGGTTAAGCTAACATCCAATATGGGCACCTGTTCTGAGTCCTAACCACTCCATTTTTTTTTTTTTTTTTTTTTTGACAGGCAGAGTGGACAGTGAGAGAGAGAGAGAGAGAGAGAGAGAAAGGTCTTCCTTTTGCCGTTGGTTCACCCTCCAATGGCCGCCGCTGCAGCCGGCGCACCGCGCTGATCCGATGGCAGGAGCCAGGATCCAGGTGCTTTTCCTGGTCTCCCATGGGGTGCAGGGCCCAAGCACCTGGGCCATCCTCCACTGCACTCCCTGGCCATAGCAGAGAGCTGGCCTGGAAGAGGGGCAACCGGGACAGAATCCGGCGCCCCAACCGGGACTAGAACCCGGTGTGCCGGCGCCTCAAGGTGGAGGATTAGCCTATTGAGCCACGGCGCCGGCCTACCACTCCATTTTTGATCCAGCTCCTTGCTAATGTCATTTGGGGAGTGAACCAGTGGACAGAAGCGTTCACTGTTGCTTCCCCAACCCTATAACTGCCTTTCTAATTAATTAATTAATTAGTTAAAAAAACCCTGAGAATCACTTAGCTAACAACGTTTTTTATTAAGTCCTAAACTCTACTCTTTACTTGCCAAGTGAGTACAGTTTCATTATTCCTTGTAATTTTCTCTATGATAATAATTGATAAGAGCTGATCCTGACACATCTATGAAAATACATTATCTTGTTTGTATCCAAACTGAGTATGTAGAACAATCTTTTACAATTGACTCCACTTCATTTTCCAATTATTCCATTTTAAAAATTACATACAATTTTAAACACATATTAGAAGTTCAATTACACTGAACTTAACATCCACATTCAAAAACAAGCCATTTATAGCCAATTTTATCTATATACTCACCCACTCTATTCCCTAGATTACTCTGAAGAAAACCTGAAACATCATTATTAATCTAAGCATCTCTCAATAGCTAACCTATTTAAGAGAACTACACTGTCAGGTACTGTGCTAAGCATCTTTACAGGGATTCTTTCATCTGATCTTTAGAAAAACTTTCCTGACTTAAATAATACTACTATCTTTACAGTTAATGGTTGGATGATCTGGATGATCCTCTGTGTCTCAGTTCCCCTTCAATAAAATATGAAATCATCATAGTTACCTTTATAGGACTATTGTAAAAATTAAATTGGTCAAAACACAATAGCACTTAGAGAACAGTAACAGTTTAAGGCTTGATGTCATCATCATTATTCTCAGCAATTTTAAAGGATTTGCATTGCTTCAACATAAAACCTATTCATCACAAACCTTCAAAATCAAGTCTACTACACACAAAGATCTGATGAGTATGTTTTAGAGAACATTTTAAAATTAAGTTAATAGTTTTTAATTTAATGCTCTATGTAAAGGGGAGGCAATAAAAAGCCTTGGCATTCAGGGAGTATAGCAGACAGCAGGAACTATGAGCAGAAATGAGAACCTAAAGGGTGGAAATTTCTAGAAATGGAGCCAGAGTTGTGGTGCAGTGTGGTAAAACACTGCCTGTGATGCTGGCATCCTATCTGTGTGCCATTTCAAGTCTCAGCTGTTCTACTTTCAATCTAGTTCTCTGCTAATATACCTAGGAAAGCAGAAGATGATACAAGTACTTGGACCCTGCCACCCACATGGGAGACCAGGCTGGAGTTTCAGGCTCCTGACTTCAGACTGGCCCAGCCCTAGCTGTTGTGACCATCAGGGGAGTGAACCAGTGGATGGAAGATCTTTCTCTGTTTCCCTCTACATCCCTGCCTTTCAAATAAATAAATCTTAAAAAGAAAGAAAGAAGGAATATTTCTAGAAAGTATGGGAAGACATTAGATTTCCCACATAAATGTAACAGGAATCAAAAGCCAATTTTAATTAAATCTCAAAGGGCATAGTGACATCAACTGATATTTCAGTTACCTAAGACTTCATTTGTAAGCATGATGTCACCTTCTATTGCTGTCTTCAAAATCACTAATCTTTTCTTTGATGATGCTTAATCTGCTGTTAATTTTATCCAAAATTCAACTCAGGAAAACACTGGAGAAAAAAGAATAGCAATGGTGAGTCATAATCACACTAATAAACTCCTAAGTTTAATTATAGGTATTCCTAAAGAGAAGAAAGAGGGAAAAGAAAATATTGGAAGAAATAATAATTATGGACAGAAATTTTCCAAATTTGATGAAAACTATAAATGTACAGACTGAAGAATCTCAATTTCTCCCATGTATAAGAAGTATTAAGGAAATTATATAAGTTATATCACTTCCAAACTGCTTTAGACCAGTAATAAACAGAAAAATTTAAAAATATGGTAAGACAGGGAAAAAAGATCATGTACACATGAACAAAGATAAAACAATTTCTCAAGGAAAACAATGCAAATCACAAGAGAGTGTGAAGGAAGGACACCTTAAAAATAGTCAAAGTAACTACCAACTTAGAATCTCTCATCTAGCAGTATCTTTCAAATATGAAAGTGGTGACAGGCATTTAGCACAGTGGTTAAGAGACTCTTGGGAAGCTTACCTCCTATGTCAGAGAGCCCAAATACCTGCTCCTCAGCTTCCTGCTAATGGGCATCTTGGGAGGCAGCTGGTGATGCTTCAAACACTCGGGTCCCTGTACCCTACATGGGAGACCCAGATTGAGCCTTGAACACCTGCCTCTGGCCTGACCCAGTCCCAGATGCTGCAGGCACTGAAGAAAGAGATTCTCTCTTAGCTCCAGCCACTGTAGGCATCTGGAGAATAAACCAAAGGATGGAAGAAGCATCTATCTCTTCTGTTCTCCCTACCTTTCAAATAAAACGGAAATAAATTTAAAAATTTAAATATACGAAGGTGAAACTTTTTGGGAGTGATATATTTGCATCATCATGATGATGGTTTCACAGGTGTTAACCTATGTCATCATAAAGTAGAGATCCCCAGTATAAGGATGTAGTAAGAGTAACCTGCCCTTCTTAAGAACGAGATGGTTATAATGATGATGTGCAAGTGGAGGGGAAGGCTGGAGGGAAGGCTCTGGATGTGCAAACAAGCAGCGCTGATTATAGTGTTCAATCTTCTCTATTGTCTAGGTACCTGCTGAACCTGAGCCTGGATTACCTACCTGGCACTGGAGGCTTCTGTTCTTAAGAGCTATTTACATGAACCCATGTATGGCTTCCTCCCATCCTCTGACCTGCTGCCATCCCTTTGGGGAGAAGCCTCCCTGGTCTAGAACTAACACCTGAATGGCTGGGGCAGGAGGACTCTCCAGTCTGCTGGACCCACTACCTGGGATTGGCAATTCCTAATGCTCAGGACTGTGGATTTTGAGTTTATACCGACAAAGCAGAACTTGGCTGTAAGGACTGGCAAGGTAAGTCGGCCCATCACATCCTCAATCTTCCTCCAGGGTTGCTGATGAAATCTGACAAAGCTTGTTTGCCTGCCTGAATCAACCACTGGACTCTCAAACAGTACTTCTTCTTGCCTTTGAGGAACATTTAACTGCTCTCCGCTAAGTCAGGAGGAACCGCTAGCATTATGAACTAACGGCTGACACTGGCCTGTGTTGTGTCCACCTGCACCTGCCCCTGACCTCTAACCTGAGGTAGCATGAGCAGGCTGCCCTCATGCTGCTGCCTGTTCACGATCTGAGAAACAGTGATTTCTAACACAAAGCCCTTTTTAGTAGCTCTGAAAAGGGGAAGTTTCAACTTTTCCTCCTCTGAAAGATGGGTCCATCAAGCAACAAAAGGAAGATTTCCATCAAAGATCTGGAAGTAAAAGGGCCTTGTTGCCTCAGCCCATGCCCTTGAACACAGACACAAAGGACTGCCAAGTACACACTGCAGGAAAGAGTGTCAGCAGCTACGGGAGGTACATAATAAATTATAAAACTCTTTAAAGGGGGCAGGCACCAGAGCACAATGGGTTAGGCCACCACTTGTGACAGCATCCCATACTGGCATGCAGGTTTGAGTCCTGGCTGCTTCACTTCTGATCCAGCTTTCTGCTAATGAGCTTGGGACGACAGTGGAGGATGGCCCAAATCCTTGGGTCCCTGCCATTCATGTGAAAGAACCAGATGACATTCCTGGCTCCTGGATTCACCCTGGCCCACCCCTAGCTGTTGTGTTTATTCTGGGAGTGAATCACAGATGGGAGATAGATCTCTCTCTCTGCCTTTCAAGTAAGTAAGTACATAAATCTTAAAATTAAAAAAAACGGTTTGGAAGTTGAGTCCTGCTATGTTAAAGAAGCTTAGGAACTATCTTGGGCTTTCCACAAAGATCATTACTAACAAAGCATGAAGCCAAACTTAGACAAGATCAAAGTAAAGTGATTATCCAATAATTTAACTGCCTACCTGAACAACCAACAGGCTGTAGAGGAGAGATAACAGAATTTACAATTTCTATAATATCTAAACCATAAGAAAATCAGTAAGCAATCAAAGAAACAAGAAAGTCTGATTCATAGTAAAGAAAAAAAGCACTCACTGTGGCATAGTGGCTAAAACTACTGCCTGCAGTGCCCGCATTCCATATGGGTTCGAGTCCCAGCAGCTCCATTTCTAATCTGGCTCTCTGCTATGGCCTAGGAAAGTAGTGGAAGATGGCCCAAGTTCTTGGGTCCCTGCACCCATGTGGGAGACCCAGAAGAAGCTTCTAGCTCCGAGACTTGGATCAGCTCAGCTCCAGCAGTTGTAGCCATTTGGGGAGTGAACCAGTGGTTGCAAAGACCTCTCTCTCTCTGCCTTTCAAATCAATAAATAATCTTTAAAAAGAATAATAATAATCTTAAAAAGAAAGAAAAGAAAAAGAAAAAAGCACTCAACAGAAAATAACACCATGATGGTCCAAATGTTGCAATAAGTTAAGAATTTAAGTGGGCTATTGTGTGTTCAAAAATTTTCATAAACGCAGGTTCTTTTTTTTTAAAGATTTATTTATTTATTTGAAAGTCAGATTTACACAGAGAGAAAGAGAGGGAGGTCTTCCATCCACTGGTTCACTCCCCAACTGGCTGCAACGGCAGGAGCTGCGCCAAACCAAAGCCAAGAGCTAGGAACTTCTTCCAGGTCTCCCACGTGGGTGCAGGGGCCCAGAGACATGGGCCATCTTCTACTACTTTCCCAGGCCACAGCAGAGAGCTAGATTGGAAGTGGAGCAGCTGGGTCTCGAACCGGTGCCCATATGGGATGCCAGCACTTCAGGCCGGGGCATTACCCACTGTGCCACAGTGCTGGCCCCATAAGCACAGGTTCTTAAAGAATGAACTAACAGGTAATCTCAATAAAGAAATAAATTCCAAAAAAGAAACCGAAGTCCTAGAAAATAAGAATAACTGAAATGAAAAAAATTAGTAGATGGTCTTAGCAAATGGAAGATGTCTGAAGAAAAGGTTAGTAGTGAACACGAACTTAATACCTACAAAAGTATCCAATCTGAAGATAAAAGAGAAAACGGACTGAAGAAAAATTAACAAAGTATTAGAAACCCCTAGGACAAGATAATATGTGTAACTGTAGTCCTAGAAGACAGTAAAAGTACGGAGAAATTTTTGTTAAGAAATAACAGCCAATTTCCCTAATATGATGAAAACATGAGCTTAAAAGGTAAAAGCAGACCGGTGTTGCAGCTCACTAGGCTAATCCTCCGCCTACGGCGCCGGCACACCGGGTTCTAGTTCCGGTCAAGGCCCCAGATTCTGTCCCGGTTGCCCCTCTTCCAGTCCAACTCTCTGCTGTGGCCTGGGAGTACAGTGGAGGATGGCCCAGGTCCTTGGGCCCTGCACCCGCATGGGAGACCAGGAGAAGCACCTGGCTCCTGGCTTCGGATCAGCACAGTGCACTAGCTGCAGCGGCCATTGGGGGGTGAACCAACGGAAAAAGGAAGACCTTTCTCTGTCTCTGTCTCTCAATGTCCACTCTGCCTGTCAAAAAAAAAAAAAAAAAAAAAAGAGGTGAAAGCAGGGCTGGTGCTGTGACGCTGTAGGTTAAAGCCCCAACTTGCAGCAACAGCATCCTATATGTGCCTGTTCTAGTCCGGGCTGCTCCACTTCTGATCCAGCTCTCTGCTGTGGCCTGGGAAAGCAGTGGAAGTTGGCCCAAGTCCTTGGGCTCCTGCACCCACATGGGAAACTTAGAGAAAGCTCTTGGTTCCTGGCTCTGGATCAGTTCGGCTCCAGCCACTGCAGCCATCTGGGGAGTGAATTGGCAGATGGGAACCTCTCAGTCTGTACCTCTCTCTGTAACTCTTTCAAAGAAATTAAAGAGCTTGTAAAAGCAGCACAGAAATCCATACAGAATAAAATAAGAGAAAAACAAAATTAAATGAGAAAACCAAAGGAAGAATTTAAAACAAAGAAAAGCCACACACAATTCAGAAAGGAACAGAATGAATGATATCAAATACAATGTAATGGCATCTGTTAAATGCTATGGATGGGGGGACAAACCCTTCAACCTAGAATTCTAGTGCAAATTATCCCTTCTAAACTGAGGGATTTCTTATGAACAGAAAATGAGCAGATTCACTGTTACCTGACCTACAGAATAGAAATGCTGGAGAACACTCTTCAGGCCAAAGGAAAACAACAGATGGAAATTCACTTACAAGAAATGAGGTGAAACAAAAATCATAATACACCGACAGATATCAAACATTAGATTTTTTTTTTTTTGACAGGCAGAGTGGACAATGAGAGAGAGAGAGACAGAGAGAAAGGTCTTCCTTTGCCGTTGGTTTACCCTCCAATGGCTGCCGTGGCCGGCGCACTGCGCTGATCCGAAGCCAGGAGCCAGGTGCTTCTCCTGGTCTCCCATGGGGTGCAGGGCCCAAAAGCACTTGGGCCATCCTCCACTGCACTCCTGGCCACAGCAGAGAGCTGGCCTGGAAGAGGGGCAACCAGGACAGAATCTGACGCCCCAACCGGGACTAGAACCTGGTGTGCTGGTGCCGCAAGGTGGAGGATTAGCCTATTGAGCCACGGAGCCGGCAACATTAGATTTTTATTTTCCCTTCCCATAACATTCTTGAAAGACAGCTAACTGGATGTAGGCTGTGGTGCACCAGATTAAGCCACAAATTGGGATGCCTGCATCCCATATCAGAGTGCTGGGTTCAAGTCACAGCTACTCTGTGCTTCCAATCCAGCTTCTTGGGAATGTACCTGGGAGACAGCAGATGATGGTTTGTGTCTGGGCCCCTGCCATTCATGGGGGAGCCCTGCATGGGGTTCCTGGCTCCTGCTTGGTCTGGCCTTGGATGTTGCAGGCATTTGGTGAGTGGAACAGAGGATGGAAGATATCTCTGTCACTCTACATTTCAAACAGAATAAATCTTTTAAAAAATAATTTTGGGGCTGGCACTGTGGCACAGTGGGTTAACGCCCTGGCCTGAAGCCCTGCCATCCCATGTTGGTGCTCGTTCGAGACCCGGATGCTCCACTTCCAATCCAGCTCTCTGCTGTGGCCTGGGAAAGCAGAAGATGGCCCAAGTCTTTGGGCCCCCGTGCCCGCATGGGAGACCCAGAGGAGGCTCCTGGATTCGGATTGGCGAGGCTCCAGTCATTGCAGCCATTTGGGAAGTGAACCAGCAGATGGAAGACCTCTCTCTCTCTCTCTCTCTCTCTACCTCACCCAGACTTTCAAATTAATAAATAAATATTTTTTTAAAAAAGGTGTTTTGTTTTGTTTTTAAAGAAAAGGCACTGATGGGGCCGGCTCTATGGTGCAGCAAGTTAAAGCCCTGGCCTGAAGTGCCGGCATCCCATATAGGCACACCGGTTCTAGTCCTGGCTGCTCCTCTTCTGATCCAGCTCTCTGCTATGGTCTAGGATAGCAGTAGAAGATGGCCCAAGTCCTTGGGCCCCTGCACCCAGTGGGAGACCCAGAAGAAGTTCCTGGCTCCTGGCTTCAGATTGGTGCAGCTCTGGCCGTTACAGCCATCTGGGGAGTGAACCAGCAGATGGAAGACCTCTCTCTCTCTCTCTCTCTCTACCTCACCCAGACTTTCAAATTAATAAATAAATATTTTTTTTAAAAAGGTTTTTTTTTTTTTTTTTTTTAAGAAAAGGCACTGATGGGGCCGGCTCTATGGTGCAGCAAGTTAAAGCCCTGGCCTGAAGTGCCGGCATCCCATATGGGCACACCGGTTCTAGTCCTGGCTGCTCCTCTTCTGATCCAGCTCTCTGCTATGGTCTAGGATAGCAGTAGAAGATGGCCCAAGTCCTTGGGCCCCTGTACCCGCGTGGGAGACCCCGAAGAAGCTCCTGGCTCCTGCTTTGGATCAGCATAGCTCCGGCTGTTGCGGCCAGCTGGGGAGTGAACCAGCGGATGGAGGGCCTCTCTCTCTGTCTCTACCTCTCTCTGTAACTCTGTTTTTCAAATAAATAAAATAAATCTTTAAAAAAAAAAAAAGGCACTGAAAGGTATGGTACATAATAATGTATATAAGAATAAATTATATCATAAAAGTACACAGGAGAAGGACTAGATAAATAGACCTATCCTTTTTAAAAATTTACTGTATGTGTAGAATGAGAATCCAGACAATATTATAAACAGATATTAAGTCAGAAATGCTTGTCATTATCTCAAAAGCTAATACTAAATAGAATAAAAGAAGTACAGCTTAAAAAAAAAACAAAATATATATAATATGGAATATCAAAAAAAGATCTGTAAATTCAAAAGAAGGTAGAAACAACAAAACAAATCATGAGAAATAAAAACAAACAGCAAACTGTAGGCTTAAACCTACCTATAATCAATAATTACATTAAATATAACCTGAGGAAGCAATCCAATTTAAAGAACAAAGGTGCCCTGAACTATTTGTGCAACTGGGAATTAATTTTTTTTAAAAGATTTGTTCTATTTCAAAGGCAAAGTCACAGAGAGAGGGAGAGACAAAGATTGAGAGGTGCTCCATCTGCTGTTTCACTCCCCAAACAGCCTGGCCTTGGATTGGCACAGCTCCAACTGTTGTGGCCAACTGGGAAGTGCACCAGCAGATGGAAGACCTCTCTCTGTCTCTCCTTCTCTCTCTGTGTAACTCTGGCCTTCAAATAAAATAAAAAAATCTTAAAAAAAAAAAAAAAGAATAGTAGTAGGTGACCATCAGTGAAGTGGGAATCAAAATACTTTTAACTGTTAGCATCCTATCAATGGCCAAGGTTGGGCTAGAAGGGAGCCTAGAGCCAGGGTTTCCTCCAGGTCTCCCACGTTGGTGCAGGGGCCCAAGTACTTGGGCCATCCTCTGCTGCCTTCCCAGCCACATAACCAGAGTGCTGGATCAGAAGTGGAACATCTGGGACATGAACCAGTGCCCATATGAGATACCAGCGTCACAGGTTGCAGCTTTACCTGCTACACCACTCTGGCTCCCAGACTCGACTACTGAATCCAGGTATTCTGATATGGATGTGACATTTAAACTGCTAAGTCAAACACTCATCTGGTTGTTTTAGACTATGTAGCCCAAAAGGCAAAATCAAAGATATTATATAGTTTATATATTGTTTATATAACGTAAGGAAAATCAATTTTCATGAAATTATTATTGACAAATAATTATGTGGGCTTTGTTGTAATAAAATTCTATTGTACAGGAAAGTGTTCCATGTAATAATGAGACATGGTAGAAACAGGACTCACTGAAAAACAAGTCCCTGGGCTGGTATTATGACACAGCAGATTAAGTCACGATGTGCAAACTGGCATCCCATATTGGAGCACTGGTTCAAGTCTGAGTCTGGTGCGTTAGCAGGAAGCTGGATTGGAAGTGGAGCAGCCGGGTCTTAAATTGGTGCGCATGTGGGACACTGGCAATGCAGGTGCAGGGTTAACCTTCTATGCTCCCTACCCTGGTCTTAACCACCATCAGTTCTTGCTTGTATAACTGCAGAAGTCTCTTCAGTTGTCTCTACTATTACCTCTCTTCAGTTCATTCTTAACATTGGTGCTACAGCATTATCTTGAGCAGACTGTGTCACTTCTCTGCTTAAAACCGCAGTGGCTCTGGCTCTCTTGTTCAGAGTTCTCATAGTGGTCTCACAGGCCACATGTACTTCATCTGTTAAAACTCTCAGTATTCCTCTAGTACAGCTAGAGGCTTTCTTGCTGTTTCTCAAACATTTCAGATATGCTGCTGCTCGGCCTAGAATGTTTTTGTTACAGTTGGTCTATCAAGCCTCTGTTTAAAGAAATGTAACTTAAATAGTGAGATTTAGTCTAACTGATTGTAACTGTCTCTTCATTCTTAATCTACTTTGTAATGCTTTTCTTTTTTGTATAATCACTTTCTAAATATAACCTATAACTTAAAACTTAATTCAAATGTAAACTTCATACAAGAAGTCTTTATTTTATTAACTAAGAACTCTAAAGGATGTAGAATAGTATTTAACATAAAGTCAGACATTTGATCTATTCAACAGAAACTTACTGACATAGAACCAGGAAAAAAACTGTAGAGCTCCCTAAACAGGTGAGTTTTCACTTGTTATAGAAATTAATTCTGAGGCTGGCATTGTGGCATCACATGTTAAGCTGCCACCTGCAATGCTGGAGTCCCACACAGGCAACAGTTTGAGTCCTGGCCGCTCCAGCCGTTCCACTTATGATTCACCTTCCTGCTGATGCACCTGGGAAAGCAGTGGAAGATGGCCTGATTACTTGGACTTCTGAACCCATGTGGGAGACCCAGAAGAAGCCCCAGGCTCTTAGCCTCAGCCTGGCCCAGCCTCAACTGCTACAGCCATTTGGGAAGTGACCCAGCAGATGAAGATCTCTCACTCCTCTCTTTGTAACTCTGCCTTTTTTTTTTTTTTTAATTTTTTGCCAGGCAGAGACAGAAAGAGAGTTATAGACAGTGAGAGAGAGGTCTTCCTTCTGTTGGTTCACTCTCCTAAGGGCTGCCATGGACGGTACTCCGCTGATCTGAAGCCAGGAGCCAGGAGCCAGGTACTTCCTCCCGGTCTCCCATGCGGGTACAGGGACCCAAACACTTGGGCCATCCTCCACTGCCTTCCCAGGCCACAGCAGAGAGCTGGACTGGAAGAGGAGCAACCGAGACTAGTACCTGGCACCCCAGTTGGGACTAGAACCTGGGGTGCCGGTGCTGCAGGCAGAGGATTAGCCAAGTGAGCCACAGTGCCGGCCATAACTCTGACTTTCAAACATAAATTTTTAATTTCTGCTATCTTAACCATAAATTAGTAAAGTTCAGCAGCTTAAAAAAAAAATGACTAGATTAGTAGCAACAGAATGAGCATGAGGGTCTCGTGCTTGGTGCAGTGGGTTAAACGCCCTGGCCTGAAGCACCCGCATCCCATAAGAAAACCAGTTAGAAACCCGGCTGTTCCTCTTCCGATCCAGCTCTCTGCTATGGCCTGGGAAAGCAGTAGAAGATGGCCCAAGTCCTTGGGCCCCTGCACCCACGTGGGAGACCCAGAAGAAGCTGCTGGCTCCTGGCTTCAGTTCTGGGCAGCTCCAGCCATTGCGGCCATCTGGGGAGTGAACCAGTGGATGGAAGATCTCTCTCTCTCTCTCTTTCTCCCTCCTTCTTTCCCTCCCTCCCTCCCTCTCTCTCCCCCTCTCCCTCTCCCTCTGCCTCTCCTTCTCTGTGTAACTCTTTCAAATAAAATAAATAAATCTTTAAAATATCCAACTTCATGTTAATATTTCAAACATGAAGTAAAAGATTTTCTGGTGAGTTCTTATCTGGGTATGCAAAAAGGAGTATAGCTAAAGACTGTGCCAAGATTTTTAGCCTATGCAGTTGCAAAAATGCAAATGCCACAAACCTGGTGGTTGCAGGAGAGGCAGATGTCAAGGATGTCGGAGAAAAGGCTTTGCAAGGGGCAATCAGTAATTCAGTTTCAGATGTTAAATTTTGAGATAGCAAATTTTCATGTAGATATCAGAGTCTGCAGAACAGAAAACTATGTAACTTCAGGAGTGCCTATCTAGAACTGTATATGGATGGTATGTAAAGCCACAAAACTGTAGGTGTAGGCAATGGTATAAGTTTTGGCACATCCAACATCAGGAGAACAAACAAACGAGACTGAGAGTAAGTGATTAGCATCACTGGAAGAAAACTAAACAAGGTCTTCTAATAGAGCCAAGTAAATAAAATATATTAAAAGAATGATCATGGAGCCGGCGCTGTGGCACAGTGGGTTAACACTCTGGCCTGAAGCGCCAGCATCCTACATGGGGGCCGGTTCAAGACCCAGCTGCTCCATTTCCAATCCAGCTCTCTGCTATGGCCTGGGAAAGCAGTAGAAGATGGCGCAACGCCTTTCTCTGAAGGGAGGAAGGAACCTCCACTGTGATATGGCCTTGACTAAACAAGTTCAGAGTCGGTGAACTCAAGGGGCTTCCATAGCCTAGACAGCTCATAGCAAGAGTCTCGGGTGATTGCTGACGTCATAAATAAGAGTGCCAATTGTTAAATCAACAACAGGAGTCACTGGGTACATGCTCCCCACGTAGGATCTCTGTCCTTAATGTGCTCTACTATGAAACTTAAAAACAACACTACTAGTCGAACAATACCCTATACCTTGTGCGGTTGTGTGAGGGTAGCCTGTTGAAATCCTTGCTTAGTATATACTAAGTTGATCTTCAGTATATGAAAGTAATTGAAAATGAAACTCCATGAAGGGTGGGATGGGAGAAGGAGTGGGAGAGGGGAGGGCCATGGGAGGGAGGGAGGTTGGGGGGGGCAGAGAAGCCACAACAATACAAAAGTTGCACTTTGTAAATTCACATTTATTAAATAAAAAAAAAAAACTATATAACAAACAAAAAAAAGAAGAAGAAGAAGAAGAAGATGATGGCCCAAGTCCTTGGGCTCCTGCACCCATGTGGGAGACCTGGAAGAAGCTCCTGGCTCCTGGCTTTGGATCGGCACAGCTCTGGCCGTTGCGGCCAATTGGGGAGTGAACCATTGGATGGAAGACCTCTCTTTCTCTGTGCCTTTCCTCTCTCTGTGTAACTCTGACTTTCAAATAAACAAATACATATTTAAAAAGAAAAAAGCATGATCAAACATGTCAAATGCTAATACATAAGGTATTCCGATGACAACTGAAAAACAACCTCTAGACTTAGTGATATAGTGGCTGCTCACAATCTTTAAAAAAAGAACATTGTTGATAGGATGCTAACGGTTAAAAGTATTTCGATTCCCACTTCACTGATGGTCACCTACTACTATTTTTTTTTAAAGATTTATTTATTTTATTTGAAAGTCAGAGTTACACAGAGAGAAGGAGAGGCACAGAGAGAGAGGTCTTCCATTCGCTGGTTCACTTTCCAATTGGCTGCAATGGTTGGAGCTGTGCCATTCCGAGGTCAGGAGCCTGGAACTTCTTCCGGATCTCCCATGCAGCTGCAGGGGCCCAAGGATTTGGGCCATCTTCTACTGCTTTCCCAGGCCACAGCAGAGAGCTGGATCAGAAGTGGGGCAGCCAGGAGTCAAACTGGCACCCATTTGAGATGTCAGCACGGCAGGCGGCAGGTTTACCTGCCACACCACAGCACCAGCCCCACTTACTACTATTCTTTGACAACTTTCTTGATCTTAATTTTAATCTACAACACACTACCAATTTATTATGACATACATCTTTATACAGGTCTTTCTTATAATCATTGTTCTGGGCATTTAAGTGGGACATTTCATTTTGGTGACTATAGGTTCTTCGGAGAATTTTTTGCTTTAGTTATGCACTATTTTCCTCCAAATTTTGTTTTTTCTCTAAAATTCATACCAACTGTCAGTTGAAACTCATAATATTCTTGGTTTTTAAAAGTTTCATATTTATTCTCAATTATTTGAAAGAGAGAGAAAGACCATCCATCCACTGGTTCACTCTCCCCAAAATGTCCACAACAGCTGGCACTGGGCCAGGCCAAAGCTGGGAGCTAGAAATTAATCAGGGTTTCCCACAAGATGACAGGGAACTAAGACCTTGAGTTATCACCTGCTTTCTCCCACGATGTACATTATCAGGAAGCTGGAACTGGAAGTGGAGCCAGGATTTGAACTCAGGCACTCCAGTGTGGAGGCATCCCAAGTGGTGTATTTACCACAGAGACAACTACCCACCCCTTTTTAAATGTTCTCTGGCTAGTCTATTTTCTAGGAGCTTATCTAGATTTGGGCAACCAAGTCTGTTAACTTTCGTATTTCAGTTATCATTCTTCTTATTTTGATTAGGACTTTTACAGAGATCCGGTCATTTTGTGACCAACTTTTCCTCTTTCAAAACACTATTAATTTTGTTTTATATTTCCTTTTGTTTTCTTTTTCTTTTTTTTTCAGCGCACATTGATCTTCAGAATGTGAGTGTGTCAATCAGAAATGCCATGACTAGTAGTGACTCATATAAGAAAGAAACTGGTAGCTGATGGTATCAGTTCAACACACAATCTAGAACCTTTGAGATTATCTTTGCTTTACCTTCCCATGTACACAATGATGTCACAGTTCCAGACATCATATCCAAATGCAACAAAGGAAGAAGTCGGAAAAAAGGCTAATACCAGCAACATCTGTCTCTTATATTAAACACAATTTTTTCTCAAAAACCCCATTAAGCAGAATTCTCATTTTTAAATGGTCTAAGTTGTGTATTAAAGTTATCCTAGTACCAGGAACACAAAAAGAAAATACTTAGTTTTTCCAGTCTCTATAAATATTTGAAGCCAAGTGAGAAGAGGCTGGAAATTCTGTACATATCCCCAAATTTGTTCCACATTGGCCCTTCTCCACTGTCAAAAGTCATTGTTGAACACTGACAAATCCAGAGAGAGAGACAGAGAGAGAGAGAAGGAGGGAGGAGAACATATGAACTGATAGGATTCACTTTAATGCAATTTGGGGGTGACAGCTTTTTTACTACAAATGAACCTCAAATGTCAATGTTTAGAGTTCTTTTCTGGTCACTCACTTTCTCCAGAGGATGAAAAGGTTCATAATTCCAAAGAGGGAGGTAAAGAAAGACAGTAAGCTGGTGCTGTGGCTCACTTGGCTAATCCTCCGCCTGCGGCGCCGGCACCCCTGGCTCTAGTCCTGGTTGGGGCGCTGGGTACTAGTCCCGGTTGCTCTCTGCTGTGGCCCAGAAGGGCAGTGGAGGATGGCCCAAGTGCTTGGGCCCTGCACCCGCATGGGAGACCAGGAGGAAGCACCTGGCTCCTGGCTTCAGATTGGCGCAGTGCGTTGGCCGTAGCGGCCATTTGGGGGATGAACCAACAGAAGGAAGACCTTTCTTTCTGTCTCTCTCTCATTGTCTAACTCTGCCCGTCCCCCCCCCCCCAAAAAAAAAAAGAAGAGGAAGAAGAAGAAGACAGTAATATGGGGGGAGGGGTGTCACTGTTGGTAATCTGGATGTAAGATAGAAAAAGAGAAGGTCCCACAGTGTAGTGGGCAGATTTACAATTAATTTTCTTGATTTTAGCTGCATTAGTACTTCATCCTCACCTTCCATGTGGGTCTAATACCCTCAAACACAGAATCTCTCATTCTATCTCTCTAGAGAATAAGCCCAACAATCAAGACAAAGATCATTTCTAGGATCTGAGTTGTTTCAAGTTTCTAAAAAATAAATTGATTCATTTCCTCTAAGTATCCTTTGCATGTAGCTATACTAGGTCAATTTTCAGACCCACCAAATCATTCATCTATTTCCCAACTTTAAATTTCTCAAGTTGGGGCCACCATGTGACACAGCTGGTTAAGCAACTGCCTGCAATGCCAGAATTGCATATGAGCACTGGTTCAAGTTCTGGTTGCTCCACTTCTGATTCAGCTCCCTGCTAATGCACCTGGGAAAGCAGTGGAAGATGGCCCAAGTCTTGCCACCCACATAGGAGACCTGGATGGAGTTCCTAGCTCCTGGCTTCTGCCTGGCCTAGCCCCAGCTTTTGTGGCCATTTTGGAAGATATCTCTTTCCTGCCCCCACCCTGTAATTCTGCCTTTGAAATAAATTAAAATTTTTTTTTCTGAAGAAGTTATACCTTCTAATTGCAAAACAAGAAATATGAAAGATTTCTCAGGAAATAAATTTAATTCTTTCACACTTTATTCAGTCTGTTAAAACACCTGTGATGAAATTTTTCTGAGGTTTAAGTGAAAGAATGAAAAATGATAGCTAAATAATACAGATTATATTTAGAATTCTGATGTATAATCCTGAGATTTAGAATAATGCTAGGTTTGTGTTACATGGCTGGTTATTCACCTAATCCATAAAATGATCATAATGACTATAATTTATCTTTCTTGCTGCACACTGATTTTAATGGGTACTACTAAAGGCTTTATCTTCCACAGCCATGTGGCTCTAGGAGTCAGCCTCATAACTCACCCAATGGTGATTCCTGTTCGTTCCACCATCACCTAACTCTGACCACTTACTAACATTACTATTAACATACTAATCCAAGTTACTATCATTTCTCCTCCTCCTTATTTTCGATTTCTGCTCAGTGTATACCCTCTCTGTCAATTCTACTTCAAATATAGCTCTATGAGGCGGCCATTCATCCCACAGATGCTTGTATCCCGTTATAAGAGCATCTGGGCATTGATACTCAATTCTGCTACTGACTCCAGTGACTAGATACCTGCCACCCATGTGGGAGACATGGATCCAGTGCCTGGCTCCCATTGCAAGCACTAAAAAAGTAAATCAGTCAATGGGAGCTCTCTTATATAGTCTCTCTAATAAATAAATAATTAAAAAAAAAAAGAGAGAAGCTGGGGTCACTGTAGTGGCATGCAGAGCAAAGCTGTTGCCTGCAGCGCCATGGGAGCCAGTTTGAGTCCTGGTTGTTCTTCTGATCCAGTTCTCCGCTAATGTGCCTGGGAAAACAGCAGAAGATGGCCCAAGTGCTTGGGCCCCCACACCCACGTGGGAGACCCAGAAGAAGCTCCTGGCTCCTGGCTTAGGTTGGGCCATTACAGCCAACTATAGAATGAACCAAAAGATGGAAGAATTCTCTCTCTTTCAAATAAATAAATCTTAAGAAAAAAAAAAAAAAACCTGAATCTCCATTTATTTTTTTTTTATTTATTTATTTATTTTTTTATTTTTGACAGGCAGAGTGGACAGTGAGAGAGAGACAGAGAGAGAAAGGTCTTCCTTTGCCGTTGGTTCACCCTCCAATGGCCACCGCTGCAGCCGGCGCACCGCGCTGATCCGATGGCAGGAGCCAGGATCCAGGTGCTTTTCCTGGTCTCCCATGGGGTGCAGGGCCCAAGCACCTGGGCCATCCTCCACTGCACTCCCTGGCCATAGCAGAGAGCTGGCCTGGAAAAGGGGCAACCGGGACAGAATCCGGCGCCCCAACCGGGACTAGAACCCGGTGTGCCGGCGCCGCAAGGCGGAGGATTAGCCTATTGAGCCACGGCGCCAGCCCTGAATCTCCATTTATAAAGACTAAGGTTCTTAGTCTTTATAAATCTATACCTTTCCCCCTCTTCATTTCTTTCTTGAGAGTGAAAGGCAGAGACAGAGAATGAAAAAGAGGGCATGTGTACTTCCCCACTTGCTGGTTCACTCTCAAAATGCCTCCTATGGCCAGAGCTGGAGCTGGGAGCCAGAAATGCAACTGAGGTCTCTCACATAAGGAGCAAGGACTCACCAAATAATTGAACCTCCCTAGGTCTGTATCACCAGGAAGCTGGAATCAGTAAGTTGGTAATCAAACCCAGGTTCTCTAATATGCGATAGCAAGCATCTTGACCACTAGCCTAAATGTCCACTCTAATTGGTACTTTTTTATTCGTTGACTGTGAAGATAGTTTTGACAGAAAAAAGGAATAGCCCCATTGTTTACCTACCAATCATGTAATGCTTTGAAGTACAGAACTGTAAGCAGCAGTAAGGCTGCCTTCCTTTTCATGAACAGCTTCCAAGAACATAAAGTAAATGAAATCAAGGCCCTCAATAAATCGTGTTTAAAGGTAGAGTGAGAGAGAAAAGAAAATGCATAGGTTATAATGTTAATTAATAATAGCTCTACTGTTAGTGAGTATCTATAGTGCCAAGCACTTACTAAGTACAATTCCTGGTTATAAAGTTGGTAGTACTTTCTCAATTTAAAAATGACACAAAGGAACAGGTGACTGACACAGCAGTTAAGACACCACATGGGACACCTGCATCTCATATCAGAATGCCTGGGGTTCAAGACCCAGCTCCACTTCTGACTCCAGCTTCCTGCTCATGTATACCCTTAAGGGGCAACAGTGATGGCTCAGATAGTTTGGGCCCCTGCCACCCACATGGGAGACCCAGACTGAGTCCTCAGTTTCTGGCTTCAGCATGGCCAGCCTTGGCTGTTTTAGGCATTTAGGGGAGTGAATCAATGGATAGAAGATCTCTGTCCCTTTCTGCCTTTCAAAATAAAATAAAGGTAAAAAAAAAAAATTACAACCCTATGGTCAAGCTAATAAAGAGTAAGAAAATAAATTTAGTTATGCAACATCATAAACAAGAAACAGATAAAACCATGGATCTGTATACATATTAATATATTAATGCTATATAATAAAAACTAATGTTTTTAAATCTATTAAGTAGATTATTAAATAGACTGAAAATATAACATCATCACAGCTGTATCGTTGACTCAAGAAGAGGTAAGAAATTTGACTTGATCAATAATATGGAAGAAACTGAGACTCTTAAAGACTAGCTCTGAGAGACCTAAGCTTAGACAAGAGAAGTGGGAAAAAGAACAGAGATTAGATAACAAAGAAATAAACTGGTTTTATGGTTAAATATCTTTCCTAAAAGATAAGGAGAATGTTCTAAAGTTTAAGAAATTCCAAGTATTGGGGTTTGGAACTGGGCAGTTTCTGGCCATAGTGCAAATGGGAGACAGCAGACTAAGTGGTAAAGAATTTAACCTTGCCCCAACAGAAGTCTAGCCTTTGCCTTCAGTTTCTGATAAAGGCAACCTCTAAGCCCCTAAAATACCCTACCTAATAAAGTATCTTTGTTTACTTGGGGACCTTGAACCAAACCAGTCTATGCTAATAATATGATTTACAGTGGAGCTCTCAGTCACATCCTGTCAGGTCAACCTCAAGAGGGCTTGTCCTAAAGACTGAGTCTGCCACTTGGGCAGTGCATAAAAATTCTCAAAACCACAGCTTGGGTGAGCTTCCCTGGTCAGCAACTGTCTATGCAAATTATCACATATCACTGACACGAGGAGTTAACATTGTTCATGATCCCACTGGGAAAACAAATGGAAGCTCCACATTTGAAAATCTCCTGGACTTTTCCTTAAACCTTTCCTTTGGAGGACATTAATCTGTATCTTGTCCACTATAACAAACATAACCATAAGTAAAACAACTTTCAGGGAGTTGAGTTCTAGAAAATTATCAAACTGGGGCTGGCGCTGTGGCGTAGCGGGTTTAAGTTGCTGCCTGCAACACTGGCATCCCATTTGGGCATAGTTTCAAGTCCTGGTTGCTCCATTTCTGATCCACCTCTCTGTTAATGGACTGGGAAAGCAGCAGAAGATGGTCCAAGTCCCTGGGCCCCTGCACCCATGTAAGAGACCCAGAAGAAGCTCCTGGCTCCTGGCTCCTGCATGGCCCAGTTCCAGCCATTGCTGCCATTTAGGGAAAGAACCAGCAGATGAAAATCTCTGTCTCTCCTCTCTAACTCTTTCAAATAAATAAATAAATCTTTTTTTAAAAAGTTACCAATGGAATTTAGAAATTAATGACCCAATTCCTGTTGAGCTGACTCACTAGGTAAGTAATGAAATAGAAACTAGTAAGACTAATTATATATTTTGTTTCTGTTATCTGTAATAGTTAAAATGAAAATAAGAGACGGTTGAGATAGACTCAATACTGGGTTAAGCTCATATTTGGTCTGAGCCATGGTTACTAGCCTCACAATAATTTCAAAAACTATAAAATTTTGTGCTGGGACATTAGCCAGTACCACTACAACCTCAGGCAACAAGAAGGTAGTCCAGAGGTGAGTGTTGCGGGTTAAGCTGTTACCACAGACACCTACATTCCATATAAAATGTGCTGGTTCGAGTCCCAGCACCTCTGCTTCTAATCTAGCTTCCTACTAATGCATTCCATGAGAGAGCAAATGATGACCCCTGTTACCCACATGGGAGACCTAGATGGAGGTCTGGGTTCCTGGCTTCAGCCTAGACTGGCCCTGGCTATTGCAGGCATTTGGAGAGTGAACCAGGGGAAGGAAACACTCTCTCACACATACACATTCCCCCCATCTTTAAGTAGATAAAAATAAACATTAAAAAAACTTCATCCATGTGAGAAAAAGATGAAACCAAGAAACTGCTGAAATCAGAGAAAAAGGAATTGTCTCATTTATGGATTAACACCGTCAGCTTCCTGAAGAAAAATCTTACACTGAAACAGATTGTCAACATGATTAACATAGAGGCCAGGATTTCTGGTCTGAATGCTGCAGAATGATAGAGCACGTTTCAGTTGATGCAGGACCCACAGCTCCCAACTGAACAACCAGATGGCTACACATGATCCAGAAACACAGCATGTTATTCCTTAGGGAACAACTAGCCTGGTGGACGAGATCAAAGCCACTGTAAACTTACCCTGAAGAGAGCAACTGTCCTCCTCTTATGAATGCCAAATGGAACTCCCCAGAATAAGAAACTGATATGCTTCTTATGCAAGTCATGCTGAACTGGCACTATGGTAACTGGAGTATCATCCACTGTGTATGCCTCATGCCAAGTGGCAAATACTGTGATTAAGGGGCCCCTTTTGCAAAGACACACCACATGACTTCATCACTACAAAAATCTAGCAAAGACAGCAAAAGCCTTACCTAATTTATTGTCTCAGTTTCCCTTGATAGTTGTTACAGATGCTAAGAAAATTTAACAGATTCATTGAAAAACAAGGGAAAACAATGCAGAGCAGGTCAAGGGACTTGCCAAGATGGAAGTTTTTTAAAATGGATGAATAAAATGGACGTTTAACCCAGCCATTAAGATGCTACTTGGAATGCCCACATCCATATCAGAGTCCCTAGGTTCATGTCCTGGCTCTGATTCTTATTCTAGCTTCCTGTTAATGTGCACCCTTGGAAGCAGCAGGTGATAACTAAAGCAGCTGATCCCTGCCAACCACATGGGAGACACGACTGAGTTTCCAGCTTCTGGTTTCAGAGAGGTCCAATCCCAGCTGTTGTGGGCCTTTGGGGAATAAATCAACAGATGGGGATATTCTCTGTTTCTTTCTCTCTGCCTCCCAAATAATAAAATTTTAAAAATGGGGTTGAGAAGAGCCACAGAGACAAGATGATAATGAGAAGCCTAACCTCAAATTTCTTGGGTGAGGAAGGATTTTCTTAACTCAACCTACCAGTTTGGAAATCAAGGTAACATACTCATGTGTAGGTAAAAAGGCCAAGGGGTAGATAAGAAGTAGTTCTGGAGTTTTTGACAGGGAAGCCAAATGTATTCTGATGTCAAAATCTGCTGAAGGTTAAACTGGGAGGAAAGAGTGACTGCTGATACTAAACGTGAGAGGTTAAATTAGATTTAAAATGTTTTCACAGGCTCTATGGGAAATGATTATATCTCCCTGGCCTGAACATATTATTAGAATGGATACTATATCTAGCTAGTAAATATTTCATTTGCCTAGTATTATAAAACAAAAGGCATAGAAGTTCACCTTAAGGCCAATCTTGACTGGACATGCTAAATGGGAACCACCAGAACTGCCAAGTCCACAGAGGTTGTTAGTTTAAGGTAGTCCCAATACCAGCACTTAAATCTCATGGGTAGTTGGTATAAATGAAATAAACATTCAGCATTCAGAAAACTGCCTGGCAAACTAAGAATACAACCACTGTTAAAAAATTAGGATTAGCATATTCCCTCTTTAAGAAGATTCTAGTTGAGGCCGGTGCTGTGGCACAGCAGTTGAAGCTGCTGCCTGCGGTGCAGGCATTCCACATAGGCAAAAGTCTGAGTCCCAGCTGCTCCACTTCTGATCTAGCTCCTTACTAATGCGCCTGGGAAAACAGCAGAAAATGGCACAAATACTTGGGTCCCTGCACCCACGTGGGACACCCAGAAGACGCTCCTGGCTGAGTCCTGGCCACTACGGCCATTTGGGGAGTCAACCAATGGATAGATCTTTCTCTCTCTGCCTCTGTGACTTTGCTTTTCAAATAAATAGATAAATCTTTAATCAAAAAAAGAAGAAGAAGAAGAAGAATTATTCTAGTGAACCTCAAAAATTCTAATGAATTGAAAATCTAAGAAAACATACAGCTAACAAACATATTTAGGTGTAATTAATCCAACCTCTCTACTCTTTATTGGCAATATATTCATGAAATTTACTTCCATTTAATCAGAAAAGCACTTCAGAAAATCCTGGACTACGGAGGTTAACTTATCTTTTTACCTGTAATAATCATATGCCATGGAAGCTAAGGAAATTTAATGGAGAATTTTGTTATACATCTAACTAGAAGTTTTACAATTCCAAATAGTTCAGATGAAATGTCTTTGGATAAATGAATATTATTGAATTATATGGGAAAAAGAGTTAAAATACAAAGTTATTTATCAATGACTTTTTGTTCATAAAGCCTTAGTTTTCTGCAAAGTATACATCCAATATTAAGCTGGTATATTTATGGTTTGATGTAAAAACAGTTATCAATTAGACATCCTGTGGGAATGTGCCTTTCCAGAAGATAGCCTATAACCTAAGTACTATGTCACACTTGGAAAAAATTTGATCCACTGGAAAAACAAACAAAGAAATAATACAATTCCATTCTTGTAAACCCAAACCTGCATGATGATATATTTTAACAAATACTCATAAGACAATTAGATATGAATGTGGAAGCAATTAAATGAAATACATATTGCTTCAAGACAAAATTATAGAAACAATATTTGCTTTAAGTAAATTTTACAATTATTTTAAAAATTTCTTGGTAAGTAATTATGATTTCTGTACCTATGTTCTTTGTGCTCCAGTAGCTGACAGTCTCTACAGGTCAGTCTGTCACATGTTTCACAGAAAAGTTTCAACTGCTCTTGTTTGTGTACAGGACAGAAAACAGGGCGCTGACCAGATGTCCCAACAGATTCTGTAGCAAAATAAAACAAAGATTTTTTTTTTAAAACTAAACATAAAATTTTGTATACTTTCCTAAATCCTTAGTGATGCTGGTATTCAAAATTTATATGAGTAAGTAGAAAGTATTATAGAGGAAAGTTAATTACAATCTATCCATCTTACCTGAGACATCTTCTTTCTTCCTGATCAAGTGATCTTTAGTGAACTTTACTCTTTGATGTGCTTCAATACAGGTTTTACAGAGCCACTCTCCACATTCTACACAAAAGCCAACAGCACTTGCATTGTCTTCACAACTAGTACATACCTAAAAACATGAAATGCTAATCTACATTAAATTTACAAACACAGGTCCACAAAATAAAGGTGAAAACATGTTAACTTGTTCTCAAAAATATTGGCTAATTTTCTATACACAGAATAAAATTTTGTTATCCATTTATCACCAACAAAATCCTTTTCCTTACAAATTAAATATTCAGGTAGTCAAAATTTTAGACTCAGAACCCAAAGTCAGGGTAAGTTGTGATTTTTTTTAATGAATATATAATGACACAATTCTCATTTAGCCAAGCTCAAGGGTATAGAACAAAGTTATCCTTTATTATTAATTTAAAAAAATGAGCTACAGCAAAGCTATTCTAAATTACTTAACCAAAGATTTTTATCAATTACATTTTAATATCAAGATAGGATTATAAAGAAAAATTGAAAAGCATACCTGTTCTGATTTCTCATCAGAACTGCTAGGGGCTTCAGATGTGTCTTTCACAAAGTAATTATCCACAAGGTCTATCTGTCTGCATTCTTGGCGACATACTGGGCACCGTATTACACCAACTACAACAAAAAATGACAACATTTAAAAAATATTCTTCAGGAAAAACTAAGGAAACTGTGCACGATGTTCATATGGAACTATTCATTAATATGTCACAGACAAGATCAAAGAAAAGAGCATTAAGATATGAATAGAACAACCCGGAACTATATGTCATCTTTTGGAAAAATGACACCGTTCTCAAAGAGAAAACAAACATGGAATATGGTCCTCCCCAAAAGTCATTCTTTATTATAGTATGTGGTTAGCTGAATAATGATCCCAAAAGAAATTCAGGTCCTAACTGTCAGAACCTATGAATGCTCTTTTGCATGGAAAAAGGGGCTTTTTGCAGTAGTGATCAACCAGTGGGTCCTAACTGTAATCAAGTGGTATTTTAACAAGGGGATTAGGGATTGGCATTTTGGTGTAGCAGGTTAAGCTGCCACCTGCGATGCTGCCATCACATACAGGCACCGATTCATATCTTGGTTGCTCCCCTTCCAATCCAGATCTCTGCTAATACGCATGGGAAAGCAGCAGAAGATGGCCCAACTGTGTCCCTGACACCCACACAGGAGACCCAGAAGAAGCTTCTAGCTCCTGGCCACTGCAGTCATTTGGGGAGTGAAACAGAAGATGAAAAGAGTTCTCTGTCTTTCCTTCTTTCTGCAACTCTGCCTTTCAAATCAATCAATCAATAAATCCTTTTTAAAAATTAAGAGGAGAATTAGACTACAAAGAGCAAAAGCCACCTGACAATGAATGCAGAGATTGAAGCAATGTACTTTTAAGATGAAGGAAGGGGCCACAATCCAAACAGGTGAACTAGAAGCTAAAAGAGACAAGGAAAAGGGTTCTCTCCCATACTCCAAACTGAATCAGTCCTGCCAACACTGACTTACCTAGTGAAGCCAATTTCAAATTTCTAACCTATAGAAAGCCACCCAAGGTTTCGCTCATTTTGTTACAGCAACGACAGAAAACTGATACACAATCCATCATCTTATAAATTCCAATATGATTCAGAAATGTTTTAGTTTATATTGATGTGGGAAGAAAAGTCATCTTTGCCTTCACCTGCTAGTGTTCTAGCATCTATCAGAAACGATAAACTGCTGGCATCCCATGTGGACACCAGTTGGTGTCCCCGCTGTTCCACTTTCCAGCTCTCTGCTAATGGTCTGGGAAAAAAGCAGCAGCAGATGGCCCAAGTTTTAAGGTCCCTGTCACCATGTGGGAAGACCCAAATGAAGCTCCTAACTCTGTCCTGGCTGTCGCAGCTATCTGGGTAGTAAACCAGTGGATAGAAGATTGACCTCTCTTCCTCTGTCTCTGTAACTCTGACTTTCAAATAAATCTTAAAAAAAAGAAAAGATAAACTGCTGAGGCAATAAAAGGAAGCTAGGAGTGGGTGTTTGGTACAGCAGATAAAAACGCTGCTGGGGACACCCACATCCCATATCAGAGATGGGTTAACCACACCTCCACTCCCAATTCCAGCTTCCTACTAGTGTGTACCCTAGAAGGCAGCAGATGATGGCTCAAGTACTTGAGTCCCTGTCACCACATAGGAGACCTGGACTGAGTTTCCAACTCCTAGCTTGGCTTTGGCCCAGCCTCAGCTGTTACAGGCACTGAGGGAGTGAACTAGCAGAAAGAAGACCTTTCTATCTGGCCTTCAAATAACAGAAAATTTTATATGTATGCATAAAATACATATTTCACTGCATTTATAAATTATATATGTGATTTTTACATAGAAGCTTAAGAACTTAAAATTAGCAATATACCTACTATGTGCCAGCCATGAAATTGAGGATGTCACATAAATGACACAATCTTTGTTTTCAAGAAAGTGCTCAAGACTAGTATATATGGTTTACACTGTAACAAAACTACAAGAAGCATGATACAAAGACTAATAAGATAGAGAGTCCCAAAGAGTTGCAGAACCACATATAGTCATTCTTGTGGAAAATGAAAACATAAAAGAGGCAGTATCACAGTTTCCCAAGAGACAACACAGACACTGTTAGAACAAATTCAAATATGTGGTTATAGATTTTTAAACAAAACAGTTTAATATTGATAATTATCATGCATTTTACAAACAAAATACTGTAAGCAAAATACGTGTAAAGATATTGCTAAAAATACACAAAAATGTTTCAAAAGGAAGAAACAGTAAGGAGAAAAAAATAGGAGAGTGCTTCAAAAAACTTATAGAAAAAATTAAAGATAAATTTATTTTTGTGCAGAAACAATCTATATATAGTTTCTCACAGTGCACATTTTCTAGTATTTTCCTTGCACTTTCACATTTGAGGTAGCATGAATGAAAAACCTTTTCAAGAAACAGTATAATTAAAAAAAAAAAAAAACTGAAAAAACTGTGAGTGTGGGGGCAAAGTTCCGGGAAAAACTAAGTCTTCCTGGAAACAGCTTAAGTTGTCACTGAAGAGATGAGTACTTTCTATATAGTCTTGAAGAATGAACACATATTGACTAGTCACTGCACACTCCTAAGAATGGCCTACCATAGGACTAGCCCTTCACTGACTCCTGAGAGATAAGCTCTGACCCACGGAATAGTCTGTGAATGAGTGTTCTGGATGTGAGGCTTGGGGCCACAGAATATTGGTCAGGCCAGACAGTTTACACTCACTGTGTGACTTATGGGAGAATGCCTATTTTAGGATGCCTGAAGCCATGAATCATACTGTACACAGATTTGATTCTAGGGTGGACTAAAGTCCAATTAACTGATGTCAGTTCTGCCAAGGATGCACTACTATGAGACTGATGCCTCAGTGAAAAACTCAAGACAGATTTTCTCCCTGGAAATACTCCTGTGTATTGTTTCACACTGTTGCTGGAATAACTATGCACCTCCCTGTTCTATATTAGAAGACACCTAGCTTGCACCTGCTTTCTCTTGGACGTCATACCATGTACCTTTTCTCTTTGCTGATTTTAATTTGTCTTCCTCCCTTCACTGTAGTAAAATTCAACCATGAATACAAGTTTTTACAAGTATAAGTTATTCTAGTAGATCATCATTCCCAACACTGGCCCTGGAGACTGTCGCCTCAGCTAGAAAGTAGGAAACAGCATGCAAACTGAGAAAATAAAAGAGGAGGATACAAGAGAGCAGAAAATATCTACATGCATATATAGATATATATATAATTACATGTATATAAAATATCAAGTTAATGAAAAATTTCCTACAGCTAAATGAAGAAATATTCTTGTGAAAGGTCACAAAAGATGGGGATATTCTATGTTCTTAGCAAGAAACATCCAAAATTATGATACTACCAATTTTATCTGTGTAATATTAGGTGTTTTCCTTTTTTGAACTGCAGCCAAGTTAATTAAGAGTCTTATAAATTTCCATCCTAGACTGATACAATGATATATCAGTCTGGTGATATATATATCTACACACACACACACACACACACACTTATCTTCTCATTCTAAATCCCCACTAAAATGATACTAAGCAATATCATTGTGACCCTATAGATTAAAATGTCAGCATCCCATTTGCATATGGAGCACCAGTTCAAATCTTGGCTGCTCCATTTCTGATCCAGTATTGTCCTAATGCACATGGGACAACATTGTAAGTTAGCCCAATGATTTGGGCCCCTACCACCCATTTGGGAGACCTGGATGAGGCTCCTGGCTTCTGGTTTCAGCCTAGTCTAGCCTATCCCAGCCATGCCTGTTGTGGCCATTATAAGAGTGAATCAGAGGATAAAGGCTCCCTTTCTCCCTCTCCCTCTGCCTCTGCCTTTCAAACAAATAAATAAAAAATAAAAAATAAATAAAAAAAAAGAAGTTGCTACATCTTAATATACATGGACTAAAGGTAAACACAAAGATGCCTAAGTTTGGGAAATAGTTATATTTTTACTTCAGTTTAAGAAAATCATTTTAATTATCATATGAAAGGAAAACTGAGATACTAAAACAGAGTTAAAGTATAGTGAGGGTCTAGTGTTTATGGCACACTGGGTTAAGTTGCCACATGCAACACTGGTTCAAATCCCAGCTACTATTGTTTCCAACCCAGCTCCCAGCTAATATGCCTGAGAAGGCATCAGCAAAGGTCCAACTGCTTGGGCCCGTGCCACCCATGTGGGAAATCAGGGTGAGTTTCTGGTTCCTGGCTTTGGCCTGACCCAGAACTGACTATTACAGGCCATTTGGAGAATGAACCAACAGACAGAAGATCTCTGTCTCTTCTGTGCTCTCTGTTGCTCTTTCAAGTAAATACACCTTTAGAAATAAACAACAGAAGGTCCTGTGAACCCAGGTGGGTGCTGTGGGTTAAGCTACTGACTGGGACTCCTGTAATCCGTAGTGGAGGGCCCAGGTCTGAGTCCTGGTTACTGGGCTTCTGATCTAGCTTCCTGCTGCAGCACCTGGAGAACAACGGATGACAACTCAAGTACCGGACTCCCTGCCATGCACATGGGAGACACAGATAAATTTTCTGGCTCCTGCTTCAGCATGGCCCTGTCCTGGCTTTTGCCATCACTTGGGGAGTGAACCAGTGCATGTCAAGATTTCTCTTTCTCCATCACTGTGTATGTCAAATAAATAAATCTTAAAGAAAAGAAAAGAAAGAAAAAGAAATGCCAAGAAATTTGTTTCAATACAGTGAGGCCCTGGAGAACTGAATCACATAAAATGAAATGCAGTTATTGTGAAGCAAAACAATCTGTCCAATCCTGCTCATCTACCCATTAACAAGTTTCAGAGACCACAGATGGGTTCCATGCTGAAGCTATGGCTCCAAAGGACATACTGTGATAACAACTGTTCTAAGACACAGGCAACAATACTAAATTCGTGCCGTTTTCAGTTTGATTTACCAAAATTGGGACTCTCGGGTCACATGCACTGTCTGGTGTTTCCCAGCCCAACCCTGCTCTACTCTGTACTTTTACCCTCACTAAAGAATTTTAAACTGCCTTTGGAGAATGAGAGCTGTGCTGAGGACAGGAACCAATAATGATAAAATCACATCTAAATCTGCATTAATATAAGGTTTTAAAATCAGTACTTCTTAAGAATTCATACATATTTGTTTCATTTAGTCCTTATAACAGCCCAATAAAGTAGGTTCAATTACTCTTCCCTCTTTTAAGGCAAGAAACTTGAGGTTCAGGGAAATCAGGGAATCTGAAAGCCATATAGCAAAGTAAAATAGGCAGGCCAAGATCTGAAACCAAGCTATCTCATTCCACAGCCCACACGCTTAAAAAATATACTAAAGTACTTCTTCTCTAATTAAAATGATGGCCTATTAGTAACAAAATAAAGGACTACAAAAGTAGTCATAACAGAAACACAGAGGATATAGAGGATAAATTTAAGATGAAGCAGAATCAATTGGACTTAATGAATAGCTGCATAATGACAAAACAGTTACAGCAAGGGAGGAATTTATAAATTCTAGATGATTCTCAAGTTTCTGGCAAGGGTAAATTCATGGATAATTACACAATTATTCAAAATGAGGGGAAAGTGTTTTAGCCAAAATATAATGTGCTCAGCTAGCATCATCAAGGACCTGAGTGGTGTGGAGAGAATTGCTAGCATGCATATAATTCAAATCTGAAATGCAGTTATTTTTACTGAGGAAGACTTGGTTACACCAACATGTACAAGATGAAAAAGAGCTTTCAGATATAAGAGACTGCTTTTAAGCATTTCCAACTGCAAATCACAAGAAGCACATGTCACATCAAAAGCCAGTACACAACTCTGAAACAAAACAAAAACAAATAGAGGTCAACTACTTTTCCATTAACCATTTGTGATCAACTTGTCAAAACTGTACCAATTTACTTTTAGAAATACATGCCATGCTTAAACATCTGTTAACTCTCTAAATGACCTCATAAACTTTTTATTCAGCTCTAGCCTCTCCGGTGTCCTCAAGCAGTCATGCAAAGCCTTCAATCATTAATAATTCTTTTCTTCGGCCGGCGCCATGACTCACTTGGCTAATCCTCTGCCTGTGGCGCCCGCACCCCATATGGGCGTCAGGTTCTAGTCTCAGTTGTTCCTCTTCCAGTCCAGCTCTCTGCTGTGGCCCGGGAGTGCAGTGGAGGATGGCCCAAGTGCTTGGGCCCCTGCACCTGCATGGGAGACCAGGAAGAAGCACCTGGCTCTTGGCTTTGGATGGGTGCAGCGCTGGCCGTAAAGGGCCATTTGGGGAGTGGACCAATGGAAAAAGGAAGACCTTTATCTCTGTCTCTCTCTCTCTCTCAGTGTCTGTATCTCTACCTGTCAAATAAAGAAATAAATAAAATACATTGACTTCAATTAAAAATTTTAAAAATAATTCTTTTCTTTTCCCAGAAAATAATTAAAAATGAAAAACTGCAGATACATTTTCAGATGGACAAGGGAGTTAAAGGAATTTATATCTATGGCCTAATTACATAAATGAAAGGCCAGTCCAAGTGACAAAGTCCAGTGCAATCAGTGTTCCAGGTGTTGCTGGGAGCTGGCATTGTGGCACAGTGGGTTAAGCTGCCACCTTATGAAGCCAGCATGCCTGAGAGTACCAGTTCCAATCCCAGCTGCTCCACTTACAATCCAGCTCTCCAATAATGTGCTTGGGAAAGCACTGAAAGAAGGCTCCAGAGCTTGGCCCCTGCCACTCCCACAGAAGACACACATGAAGTTCCAGGCTCCTGGCTTCAGCCCAGCAGAGTCATGAACCAGCGATTCACTCAATCTCTTTCTCTCTTCCTTTCTGCAACTCTGCCTTTCAAATAAATAAAAAAAAATTTTTTTAAAGAAGATTTGGCTGGAATAATCCAGGAAATTGGGAGAAATGAAATGAGAGAGAAAAACACCACTGTCAGGTAGTTCAAATCGACCTGAACTGGAAAGGTGTAAGCATTTCTAAGACTAATTCCTCTCTACATCACATTCCTATGTTCCATTTAGCTCTGTTCCCAACTTAGGTGCACAGAGCAATAAACATATAGGAAGCAATATATATTTGCTGAGAGGAACAAAACAAAACAAAAAATACTAACTGGAGGCAGGCATCCAGCACAGCAGTTAAGGCACCAATATCCCATATCGGAGTGGTTGGTTTCAAGTCCCAGTTCAGCTTCCAATTACAGCTTCCTGCTAAGGAACACCCTGCGAGACAACACTCACAAGGAAGACCTAGACTGAGTTCTTGGCTCCTGGTTTTGGCCTGGCCCAGCCCCAGCTGCTACCAGCATTTGGGGAATGAACTAGCAGATATGAGGCCTCTCTCTGTCTCTTTAAAATAAAATGAAAATAAATAAAAATTTTAAAAACAATTCTGATGCAACAGTACAGTGATATCTTCTACAAAAACTTCAAAGCAATGAAAGTAGCAGCAGACAGATGTCAGTAGGAGTATGGATGGCTAAGGTTGTGCAATGCTGAATATGTTGCAAAATCTTACGAAAAAGCTGAGACAGAATGCTTTGCAAGGAAGGCAGAATAAAGAAAAACTGGAGTTATAGGAGAAAATAATTTATGCACATACTGGTTTAATTTCTATAAAATAACAGCATACAGTAACCTATAAGAGTATTTAGATTTTGCTGGTAACTCCTGCAAATTTCTACAAGTCAGTTTTACAATTAAGAATGAAATGGGCTTAAGTTGAAGTCATAGCTATATATGGTCACGCATGTACACATATAACACTGACATAAAAACAAAAGATATTCAGGAAACATTCAGCGTGGATATTACAATAAAGTTTCTTGGTATTCTTTTTATTTTTTAAAGATTTATTTATTTATTTGAAAGTCAGACTTACACAGAGAGAGAAGGAGAGGCAGAGAGAGAGAGAGAGAGAGGGGTCTTTCATCCGCTGGTTCACTCCCCAATTGGCCACAATAGCCAGAGCTGTGCCAATCTGAAGCCAGGAACCGAAGCTTCTTCTAGGTCTCCCATGTGGATGCAGGGGCCCAAAGACTTGGGCCATCTTCTATTGCTTTCCCAGGCCATGGCCGAGAGTGGGACTGGAGGTGGAACAGCCGGGACACGAACTGATGCCCATATGAGGTGCTGGCACTGCAGGCGGCGGCTTTACCCGCTACGCCACAGCGCTGGCCCCTCTTGGTATTCTTAAAACTTCTTATATTCTTAAAGATATATCAGTCTTTAAATAAAAATTGAAAAAGTTTCATCAGAAAATTATAAGCAGTTCATTACCAAATATAGCAATGTTTTTCCTATACTTAACTTCATCCGGGTCTCCCATATGGGTGGCAGGGGCCCAAACATTTGGGCCATCTTCTGCTGCTTTTCCCAGACCATTAGCAGAGAGCTGGATTGTAAGTGGAGCAGCCAGGCCTCCAACCAGTACCCATATGAGATGCCGGTGTCGCAGAATGTGGCTTTACCTGCTATGCCACAACACCAGTCCCTTAGCAGTTATTTTTAAAATGCAATTTTAGGGGCAGGTATTTGGTAAAGCAGTTAGTAAATCGCTTGACAGCCACATCTCATATCAGAATGCCTGGGTTCAAGTCCCAGCCCTGCTTCTGATTACAGCTTCATGTTAACGCACACTGAGAGGCAGCAGATGATGGTTCAAATACTTGGGTTCCTGTCCCCAATGTGGAAAACTGAGATGGAGTTCCTTGCTTTGGTTTGGCAAAGTCCTGGTTGTTTCTGCCATGTAGGGAGTGAATCCGTGGATGAAAAAAATCTCTGTCTGGCAAAACAGCTCAACAAACAATTTACTAAAGATTTTTTACGTTTGAAAAGTAGAAGAAAGAAGGAACTAGTTACAGAGACTATATGTGGCATACAAGCCTAAATTAACTCCCAAAGCTTTACAACAAATTTGCTAAACATCTAATATAAATGAATGATCTGTCACAAAATCAGATGGAAACTATATGATACAACCAGAAACTCTGAAAGTTCTTGAATTCAAGCACTCAACTCCAAGCAGTGGATGTAGTTCACAGGAGACAGGACCTCAGCCTACATGTGTTCATGTGTGCTTGTGTGTATGAACTTGCATGCAAGTAGGTGTTTTCTCTCTTTTTATGGAGGAAGGAGGTAGGAACTACAAAGATTCTGTAGAACCTGGGCTGTGATCAAGAAGACCCATGCTTCCAAGGTTGCCTGAATCCAGTGCATCTTCTTATTCACTGCCTCCTTTAGTAAACATCTGAATTATGCACTGATAGGCTCACTCAATTAGTCACAAAGAGATCATGAGATCTGCTTCTTCAACCCCAGCTGTACTAGCTGAGCAAAGCAACAGTGAGGCTCTGTTACTCTTGGAATAAGGCATTTAATTAGAAAATACATTGAATACAGAGCAGCTAAAACAAAGTATATCATGTCTTCCATGGTCTGCTGGTTCACCACTAATAACCATACCACTACGCCCGAACTCAACACCATAAAGGGAGCCATATGTGTAAATAAGAAACAACACATTCCATTCGAGGAGCTCCACTAACTTCAGACCAACCTGAACAACTGAACAAGTTGGCTGACTCCTCCTGAGGCAGAACTAATGGAAGAAACAAAAGAGAAATTGAGTTTCTAGGAAAAAAAAAAGTAATGAGAACTCTCTGGGGAAAAAAATGCCATTAGAATAAATATTACAAATACAAAAAAGAACCCAGCTAGAATTAAATAAATATGATTTTCACATTTGGAAACTTTTTTTTTTTTTTTTTTTTCATTTGAAAACTTAGAAGACCTTGTGGAGGGGTTCAGAAATGAAAAGGAGAGGGGAGGGAAGGAAGCCAGGGGAGAGGAGGGGAGGAGGAAGGGGCATTTGTTGCAGCAGTTAGGAAGCAACTGAAACACTTGCATCCTATATTACAGAGCCTGGGTTCAAGTCTCAGCTATCCTGACCCTAGTTTCCAGGGAGGCAGTAGGTGAGGGCTCAAATAGATGGATCTCTGCTACCCACATGGAAAACCTGGATCCAGTTCCTGGTCCCCAGGCACTTGGGGAATGAACCAGCAGATGGGATTTTCTGTATCTCTCCCTTTGTCTGTTTCTCTGCCTCCTGAAAAATATTGGCAGGGGGTGAGGGGTAGGTGGGTGCGCTGGGGCAGTGGCATTGTGGCTTAGGGGGTTAAGCTGCTGCCTGTGACATTCCATATAAGCATTGGTTCAAGTCCCAGTGGCTCCACTTCTGATCCAGCTACATGCTAATTACCCCAGGAAAGCAGCCTTAGATGACCCCAAATGCCTGGTCCCTGCCACCGACAGGGGAGATTCTGATGGAATTCCAGGCGCATGGCTTCAGCTTGGCTCAGCTACAGTCATTTGGGGAACCATAATGGAAGATCTCTCTCTTTCAAATAAACAAATAAATCTTTAAAAAATAAAAATATTTCTGAAAAGGGAAAAAATATAAATAGATTATCTAATCTAAATTTAAGTCAAAAACATTAATTAGGACAAGGAGGAATAGTATCCAACAATGAAGGATACAATTAACAAATTCAAAAATTTCACGGAGCAAAGAAGATAGCAACAACTAACAAAATGCAGAAACACATGTAAATACATAAACATGCTATTCAATAGCAAATACTGGGGCTCGCGCTGTGGTATATCAAGTAAAGCTACTGCCTGCAGTGCTGGCATCCCATATGAGTGCTAGTTCCAGTCCCGCTGCTCCACTTCTAATCCAGCTCTCTGCTACGGCCTGGGAAAGCAGTGGTAGATGGTCTAAGTGCTTGGGCCCCTGTGTGGGAGACCCAGAAGACGCTCCTGGTTCCTGGTTCCGGATCGGCGCAGCTCTGGCCATTGCGGCCAACTGGAGAGTAAATTAATGGATGCCAGGCATCTCTCTCTCTTTCTGTAACTGAATTTCAAATAAATAATCTTTTAAAAATATATGAAAATTTTAGTAGAGGTCAAGATAATATATCTTTATTCAATTTCTGTAATACAGAAAATTCTGGCATGTTTGGCTTTCAAACACACTTAGTGGGGAAAAAAAAAATTTACACTAGCATAAATCTTTTTATCTATAGTTGCCCCATTCAGGATAAACATTGCTGCAGAAATCCAAAGTAAAGCATTTGATTATAGGGTACACACACTCTGCTGAATACTTAAGTACCATATTGCTCTTATGAACATTTAGGCATCCCAAAACACATTTAACACCAAAGTTGGATCTAGGAATGGAATTTTTAAACTTAAAAATGGGAAAACATGGTTTTTGTGGGTCCACAAAACTGCAATCTTTTAACTTGATCACAAAAAAGAAAAAAAGATACCAAAAACTAAAAGGTTTAACTAACTACATAACAGACATAATTCAATAAACCTTAGAAAAAATTAAAACGGTGTACCCTCCCCCAAAGTAAAATAACTGCTAATTAAGAAATAATATTGGCCGGTGCCACGGCTCACTAGGCTAATCCTCCGCCTGCAGCGCTGGCACACCGGGTTCTAGTCCCGGTTGGGGCGCTGGATTCTTTCCCGGTTGCCCCTCTTCCAGGCCAGCTCTCTGCTGTGGCCAGGGAGTGCAGTGGAGGATGGCCCAAGTGCTTGGGCCCTGCACCCGCATGGGAGACCAGGAGAAACACCTGGCTCCTGCCTTCGGATCAGCGTGGTGCGCCGGCCACAGCGCACCAGCTGCGGCGGCCACTGGAGGGTGAACCAATGGCAAAGGAAGACCTTTTCTCTCTGTCTCTCTCTCTCTCACTATCCACTCTACCTGTAAAAAAAATAATAAATAAAATTGTAGTTCAAATAGAAATATTTTAAGTGAAATTTTTAAAAATTAACAAAGCAGAAAGCATATTACAACATAATGTTATCTTCTTCTCATCTGTTCCCATTTTTTTTTAATATTTCATTTATTTACCTGAGAGGCAGAATTACTGACAGAGGGAGAGAGAGAAAAGTCTTCCATCAGATAGTTTACTCCCCAAATGCCCACAACAGCTGGAGCTGGGCCAATTCAGTCAGGAGCCAGGAGCTTCTTCCTAATCTCCCACTCCGGTGCAGGGGCCTATGCAGTTGTTCCATCTTCTACTGATTTCCCAGGCCATCAGCAGGGAGCTGGATCGGAAGAGCAGCCGGGACACAAACTGGCACCCACCCACATAGGATGCTGGAACCACAGGCGGAGGCTAAGCCTACTGCACCACAGCGCTGTAACTATCTTTTCCCTTTTTTACTTGAGAGGCAGAGAGACAGGAGAGCAAGCTCCCACCCTTTGGTTCACTCCCCAGATGCCTGCAACTGAAGCCAGCAAGTTATGAACACAATCCAGGTCTCCTACATAGGTAGCAGGTATCCAACTAGTTGAGCCATCAAAACTGGAGGAATGTGGATGAGGAACTGGAGTCCAAACTGGGAGCACTCCTATGTGGAACAGTGACATCTTAACTGCTAGGCTAAATGCCCATCCCATATAACATAATGTATCTTATTTCAAAACAAAGTTTTTTCAAAAAAAAATACAGAGGAAAATACTTGGCTCTGTGGTCTTTATTATAGAAAATAGTGAACATGAGCTTCTCTTTTAAAGATAGAGTTACAGTTAAAACTACTGAAAATTAAAGACAAGCAAATTCTGAGACAAATAACTCAAACATAAAAGAGAACGATAGATTAATAACAGTAATAACAACACTTAGCAGAAATAAGATACCAGAAGACCATGAGATTATGTAATTCAAAGTGGTAAAAGAAAAAATTGCCAGGGCTAGCATTGTGGCGTAGTGAGTAAAGGCCACATCTGCATCCCACATGACTACCAGTTCATGTCCTGACTGCTCCACTTCAGATCCAGTGCCCTGCTGATGGGCTAGGAAAAGCAGTGGAAGCCGGCTGAAGTGCTTGGGCCCCTCCACCCACTGCCCCTGGCTTTGGCCTGACTCAGTCCTGGCTATTGCAGCCACTTGGAGAGTGAACCAGCAGATGGAAGAACTCTCTCTTCCCCCTCCCTCTTTGTAACTGACTTTCAAATCAATAAACCTTTTTTAAAAAAAATATCAACAAAAAAATTCTACATCCATCAAAACTACCCTATAAAATAAAAAAAGCATATCCAGGCCTAGGAGGGCAGTGGAGGATGGCCCAAGTGCTTGGGTCCCTGCACCCACATGGGAGACCGGGAGGAAGCACCCGGCTCCTGGTTTCAGAGTGGCGTAGCTCCAGTCATAGCGGCCATTAGGGGAGTGAACCAGCGGAGAGGGACCTTTCTCTCTCTCTCTCTCACTGTCTAATTCTGCAATGATAATAATTTAAAAAAAAGCATATACAGATAAGCATGCTATAAGCCAATCAGCCTTACAAGAAATACTAAAAATGGCTCTTCAGATACAAAGTGCTATCAGACAGTAACTAAAATACATGCAAAGAAATAAACAGAGAGCCAGTGGTCTGGAGCAGCAGGTTAAGTTACCTCCTACAATGCTGGCATCCCATTTGAGCAACTATTCCAAGCTGGGAAAGCAGTGGAAGATGGCCCCAAAGTGCCTGGAACCCTGCCAACAACGCAGGAGATCCAGATGGAGTTCAGACTCCTGCCTTACACCTGACTCACCTCCTGCCATTGCAGCCATTTGGGGAGTGAATCAGTGAATGGAAGGATACTCTCTCGCTCGCTCGCTCGCTCTCTCTCCCTCCCTCCCTCCCTCCTTCTAACTCTGCTTTTCAAATAAAGAAAATAAATCTTAAAATCAAAATATAGGGGAAAAAATAAAGAGTTCTGGTAAGGCTAACTACATAGGTAAATATATAGCATATATAAGTTGACTTCTTCACTTTCCTTAACTGATTTAAAAGGAAACTGTATAAAACAGTAATAGCAAAAAAGAGGTGAAAGGGATGAAGGTATGGCGGAGAAAGAACACACCACCACACTGGAATCCACAACTGGAATCCATAGCTTAAGATTACTAGAAATGGTAATTAAATATGTTAATATAAAGGCTCTATAAAATAGTTTGCTCTCTCTTAGCTTCTTTAAAAACTGTTAAGAGTATATAAAGCAGATACCCTACCACAATACTGCTGGTATATATGCTACATATTTAACAATAATACAAAAGAAGAGAGAGAAAAAAGTAGCTATACTGAAGAAAAGCTTCTGCGTCTTACTGAAATTACTCATTTGAAGAAAAGCGATAATTTAGATGTGTATTTTAATCTGTAATACAATCACTAAGAAAGGTGTGTGGAGATGCCCACATCATGGCCCATGTCCCACTCCACTCCTGACTCGCGCTTCCTGCTAATGTGGATCCTGAGAGGCAGTGATGACAGCTCAAGTGATTGAGTGCTTGCTACCCATATACAGTACAACTGGAATGACTTTCCACCCTCATCTGGGGAGTGAGCCAGCAAACAGGCATTTTCACACATGCACTGTCTCTAATAAATTTTTTAAATAAATGAATACATTTTTAAAATAATTAACTCAAAAATTACAAAACATCAACAAAGGAATTTCAACAGTATACTAAGGGCAAGTATTAGCATAGTGGTTAAAGTAGCTTAAGACACTGCTTGGGAAGTCCACATCCCATATCAGACTGCCTGTGTCTGAATTCTGGCTCTGCTTCTAATTCTAGCTTTCTGCCAATGCAGAAAGATGGCTCAAGTAACTGAGTCCTTGTCACCCGCCTCAGACAGTCTAAGTTCCTGGCACAAGGCTTCAGCCTGGCCCAGCCCCAGCTGTTGTTGGCATTTGGGAAATGAACTAGCGCATGGGAGATCTGTGTGTGTCTGCCTTTCAAATAAATGAAATAAAGAAAATGGCACACTAGAAAATACCTAATACAAAAGGTAAAGGACAAAAATACATGAGTTAAACAGAAACAAACAGTAAAACCAATATAAATCTTGTATTAATAATGACAGTAAGTGGGACTGACAAGCACTACAATGAAAAAAAGAGATGGGCAGATCAGATAAGATCAACTATGTACTGTTTACAAAAGACATGCTTTAGATCAAAGATGTGCTAGATGAAAGAAAAAATGATGAAAAAGATAGATCACAGAACACTAATTATAAAGGAGCTCAAGTAGCTATATTAGTATCAGATAAAATAGATTTTTACACAAAAATAATTACTAGACAAAAGTGAATGTTTTGCAATGATAAAAATATCAATTCTCGGGAAGACATAATCAAACCAATATATGTACCTAACAAAAGAGCTTCACAATACATGGAGAAAAATCTGGCAAAACTAAAGTCACAGAAAAACAACATGAAGTATAAAGATGAACAAAAAATACTACCCCCACCCTAAAATAAACAATCTTCACTACCAGTGGGACAGTCATTAACTGGTCTAATATACGGGTAAGTGAGTCCCAAAAGAGAGCAAGTTTTTTTCTTTAAGAAACAATCAAACAAAAAAAAAGGCTTGGGGCTGGCGCTGTGCTGTAGTGGGTTAAGCCTTTGCCTGTAGCACTGGTATCCCATATGGGTGCCAGTTCGAGTCCTGGCAGCTCCTCTTCTGATCCAGCTCTCTGCTATGGCCTGAGAAAGCAGTGGAGGATGGCCCAAGTGCTTGGAACCCTGCATTCACGAGGGAGACCTGAAGAAGCTCTTAGCTCCTGGCTTCAGATCAGCCCAGCTCCAGCCATTGAGCCATTTGGGGAGTGAACCAGAAGATGGAAGACTTCTTTCTCTCCGCCTATAACTCTACCTCCCAAATAAATAAATAGAATCTTAAAAAAAAAAAAAGAAAAGAAAAATTATTTAAGAACGAATGACAAAATTTTTCTCACTTTAATATACTGTAATCCAGAGACATGAAATAACCTCAGTATTGCTGAACCTAACACCACTAAACAGAACTATGCAAGAGGACTTCATATTCAGGACAAGCATATGACAAAATGCATCCCATATCAGAGTGCCTGGCTCAAGTCCCAACTTAGCTGTGTTTCTAATCCAGCTTCCGGCTAATGCACACCCTGGGAGACAGCAGATGATGGCTCAAGAACTTGGGTCCCTGCCACCCACATTCTGGCTTCAGAAGGACACAGCTAAGGCTATCAAAGGTATCTGGAGAGTGAACCAGCAGATGGAAGAACTCTCTCAGCTTTTAAAAATAAATAGAAGCCAGCGTTGTGGCATAGCAGGTTAAAGCTCTGCCTGCAACACTGGAATTCCATGTGGGTGCTGGCTCGAGTCCCGGCTGCTCCACTTCTAATCCAGCTCTCTGCTAATGTGCCTGGGAAAGTGGCAAAAGACAGCGCAAGTGCTTGGGCCCCTGCACCCACATATGAGACTCAGAAGCAGCTCTGGGATCCTAGCTTCGGCTTGGCCCAGCTGCAGCCATTTGGGGAATGAACTAGTGGATGGGCGAGCTCGACCCCTCTTTCCCTTTCTCTATAACTCTTTCAAAATAAATAAAACAAATCTTTGAAAGATTAAATAATTTTGTTAAAGTATATCATAATCAAATTGGTGACAGCTAGTAATAGTTTTAATGCAGAGGGGAAAACTACACATTTACATACTTGAGAACAAAGACAATGACAGATCTTTCATTAGAAGCTATGCAGGACATAAGTTAGCACAATGACACCTTTAAGGTAGTGAAAGCAAGGAAATAAGTGAATTAAGTGAACTAATTAAAACCCACAGGTTGGGGTTGAGTGTGATACTGTTGCACAGTGGGTTCAGTCACACATCATCAGAATCCCTCGCCAGAGTGCTGTGTTCCAGTCCCAGCTATAATGCTTCTGATCCAGCTGCCCACTAATATGCCTGGGAAGGCAGCACAGGATGGCCCAATTACTTGAGCCCCTGCCACCCACCCATGTAGAGACCTGGATGGCGTTACTGGCTCCTGGCTTCATTCAACCTAGCCCAGCTCCAGCTGTTTCAGCCATTTGGGGAGAAAACCAGCAGATGGTAACTTTTTATCCTCCCTCCCTCCCTGCCTCCCTGCCTCTCCTGCCTCTGATGTCCTATATTTCAAATAAGTAAATATTTTTAAAAAACAGTTACATGGGGCTAGGACTATGGCACAGCAAGTTAAGCTGCCTCTTATGATGCTGGCATCCCATATCAGAGTGCCAGTTTGAGTTCTAGCTGTGCTGCTTCTGATCCAGCTCCCTGCTAGTACACCTGAGAAGAAAGAAGATGACCCAAGTACTTGGGTCCCTGACACCCATGGGAGAGGACCATGATGGAGTTCCTAGCTCCTGGCTTTGGCCTGAACCAGACCTGGTTGTTGTTCCCATTTAATGAGAGAACCAGCAGATGGAAGATCTCTGTCTTTCTATCTCCCTATCACTCTGCCTTTCAAAAAAATAAATATATTTTATTTTTCAAGCTTCAAATGACTGGAAAAAATTAAAAACAACTGAGATTACACATTCAACAAAATACCATTAACTACAACAAATGAAAAATAGCCTGACAGCAGTTTAAAAGGAACAGAAATGTAGGGGTTAATGTACTGGTGCAGTGGGTTAATCTGCCATCTCCAACAGCAGTGCCCCATATGGGTGGGTCTCCACTTTCAATTCAGCTCCCTGCTAATGCACCTGGGAGAGCAGTGGAAGATGGCCCAGGTGCATGAGTCCCTGGACCCACGTGGGAAACTGGGATGGGGCTTCCTGGCTCCTGGCATCAGCCTGGCCAAGCCCTGGACATTATGGCCATTTGGGGAGTGAATTAGCGGATGGAAGCTCACTTGATGGCACATGCTCTCTCTTTCCCTCCTTTACCCTCCACTCCCTCCCTCCCTCCAACTCTGCCTTTTAAACAAGTAAATCTTAAAAAAAAAAAAAAAATTTAGAGGGGTCGGGCTGTGGCATAGTAGGTTAAGCCACCCTGGCCTGAAGCGTCGGCATCCCATATAGGTGCTGGTTTGAGTCCTGCCTGCACCACTTGCGATCCAGCTCTCTGCTGTGGCCTGGGAGAGCAGTAGAAGATGGCCCAAGTCCTTGGGCCCCTGCACCCATGTGGGAGACCCAGAAGAAGCTCCTGGCTTCCGATCGGTGCAGCTGCAGCCGTTGCGGGCAATTGGGGTGTGAACCAGAGGATGCCAAGACCCCTCTTGCTCACTCGCTCGCTCGCTCTCTCTCTCTCTGCCTTTTCTTCTCTCTGTGTGTAACTCTGACTTTCAAATAAATAAATAAATCTTTTAAAAAATTTCAGAAACAAAACAGCTAAATAGGACAGGGGAGAACTATTCAAATGAAAGGAGACCATGACAAAGGTAGAATCACGCTGAAACTACTTGGTAGACTTTCATGGGTGGATAAAAACAGAACAATATAAAGTAAGTGTATAATTTATTTTTTTAAGATTTTATTTATTTATTTGAGAGGTAGAGCTACAGACAGTGAGAGGGAGAAACAGAGAGAAAGGTCTTCCGTCCATTGGTTCACTCCCCAAATGGCCACAATGCCTGGAGCTGTGCCAATCCGAAGCCAGAAGCCAGGTGCCAGTTGCTTCTTCCTGATCTCCCACGGTGTAGGGGTCCAAGGACTTGGGCCATCTTCTACTGCTTTCCCAGGCCACAGCAGAGAGCTGGATCGGAAGAGGGGCAGCCAGGACTAGAACCAGCGCCCATATGTGATGCTGATGCTGCAGGCAGAGGATTAACCTATTGCACCACGATGCCAGCCCAAAAATAAATGTATAATTTAACAATTTATATATTCCAGGAATAAAACATACACATTTTTTGGTATGACTATGCAACACAAACTTTGATCTTCTATTTAGCTATCAAAGGCAAACAAGAAATACACCTTTCAATTCAAAAGGTACTGATTTTTACATTCCACAGGTGAAATTTATAAAAAGGATAAGACTGATACAAAACTCCAAAGATCTCCCATAAGAAATCAAAATTAAAGTCACAAGCTATTAGAAAACAAAGTAATATAAACAATTCATATTCATATTACTGGTATCTGTAGCCTTAAGTTTAAAAAATACTAAAAATAACTCAGTTCTTTCCCTGAGAAATCAAAAAAATACAATAAACCAAAGTGTATAAACAGAATTAAATATAAAAGCTCAAAGTGAAATACACATTACCAAAAACAAAACTAAGGAAAAACTAGTGACATAAAAACAACTTCTCTGGGCCCAGCATTATGGTCTAACAGGTTAAGCCACCACCTGTAGTGCTGGCATCCCATATGGGCCCAATTTCTAGCTGTTCCACTTCTGATCCAGCTCCCGGCTAATATGCCTGGAAAACTATGCAGAAGATGGTCCAAGTGCTTGGCCCCTGCACCCACGTGGGAGACTCAGAAAAAGTTCCAGGCTCCCGGCTTTGGCCTAGTCCATCCCCAGCTGTTTGAGCTGTTTGGGGAGTGAACCAGTGGATGGAAGATCTCTCTCTCTCTCTAACTCTGCCTTTCAAATAAATAAAATAATTTATTTGAAAGCCACATTTAAGAATCTAATTAAAAAATATGTAAAAAGCAGGTTGAAAATGGGAGAAGGCAATAAATACAAAAGAATTTTCAAATAATATCATAAGGTCAGTAAATACTCTTGGGATGCTAAAGTAATTTTAAGATCTTGAGTTCATGGACAAATTCCTGGAAAAACATGTTTTATCAAAGCAAACCAAGAAGTAAACTTTCATACATGTATAAGCACGTAAATATTTTTAAAAGCAGCCATTATGGGGTTGGTGTTTAGCCTGGTGGTTAAGGCGCCTATAATCCATCCTGGAATACCTGGATTTGATACCCACCTCTGACTCCTCTGAGTCTAGCTTCCTACTTATGCAGACCCTGGGTGGCAGTGTTAATGGCTCCCATAATTGCTTTCTTGCTACCCATGAATTCAGTTCCTAACTCCTGGCATCAGCCCTGGCCCAGTCCTACCCATTCTGAGTATTTCTGGAGTGAACCAGTAGCTGGGCACTCTCTCTGTCTCTCCATCTCTCTCATTCTCTCTGCTTCTCAAATAACTTTTTAAATAAAAATTTTAAGCTGACATTTTAGAAAAAAATCTGATGGTTTATATATGAGTAAGGTTTAAAGAACAAATAAGCATTCCACTTCCAAAACTAATACAGAACAAAAGAATGGGGAAAAAATCGTAATTCATTTTATAGAACCCAACACTGCTTTAATATTTGCATCTGACAAATACAAAAGAGGAAAACTGCAAACCATCCTGCATTTCTAAATAAATTACTAGTAAACAATCTGGGGGAAAAACAGTATTATCACATTGAAGTAGGTTTATATTAGGAATCCAAATATTATTCAAATATTTGAAAATTTAATAAAATAATCATACCAAAACTGAAGAGGAAAATCAGTTATATATAACAAGATACTAAAGTGGCATACGATAAAATTTAGACATTACTAATAATTACACTAATAAAGTCAACAACTTAGATATGACAAAATCATATATCCAAACAGCAAATATAATTTGAAACTCACAAAACATAAAACCTTTTCAAGTCAGAAATCAGGCATCACTTATCAAAGAATCAATACACAAAACAATTAGTGGCATAAACTCTGGAATCAAACTATAGTGGCAGACCCTCTTAATCACAGGGGATTCTTTCCAAGACCCTCAAGTGAATGTCTGAAACCTCATACTCCAACTACAGGTGCTAGCATACCATATGGGCACTCCTTTTCCAATCCAGCTCCCTGCTAATGGCCTGGGAAAGAAGTGGAGGATGGCTCAAATACTTAGGCCCCTGCACTCACATGGGAGGCCTGGAAAAACCTCCTGGCTCCTGACTTCAGATCAGCCCAGCTCTGCCCGTTGTGGCCATTTGGGGAGTGAACCAGCGGATACCTCTCTCTCTCTCTGTCTCTCCCTCTGTTTGTAATTTTGCCTCTCAAGTAAATAAATAAATCTTTAAAAAAATACTATACACACACATACACACACATTGTTTGTTCACTATATACGTACCTATGAGTAAATTTATGATTCAAGCACAGTAAAAAAATAGAAAATGTAACAATTTTAACAATATATGTACTATAGTACAATTATAACAATATATAAGCACTGTAGTAAAAGTTAGGTGAGTGTGGTCTCTCTCAAAATATGTTGTTGGAATACTCACCCTTCTTTTAATGTGAGATACTGGATACAACACCTACACGATGAAATAATAGAGTACCCTGAACCAGTACAAATTAAATCTCATCAATTTTTTACTTCTGAAATCTTCCATTTAATTTTTCTGGACCACAGCTAAGCACAGATAAATGAAACCACAGAAAACAAAGCTGCAGATAAGGGAGGACTACTAATATCTCAGGTATTCTACACTTTCTAAAACTTCACTCTCCTGTACCAAGTCACTTGGAGATTCTGATTTTTAAGATTCATTTAATTATTTGAAAGGAGGGAGGGAGAGGGAAAAAGAGAGATCTTCCATCCACTAGTTCACTCCTGAAATGGCTTTAACAGCCAGGGCTTGGTCAAGCTGAAGCCAGCAGCCAGGAACACCACGTGGGTCTCCCACCTGGGTGCCAGGGGCCCAAGTACCTGGGTCATCATCTGCTGCCTACCCAGGTGCACTAACAGGAAGCGGAAAGGCAAGCAGAACAGCAGAAACTTTAACCAGCACTCCAGATATGGGGTACCAGAGTTCCAAATGGTGCTAAACTGGCTTCACCACACCAGCCACAGCTATTTGATTTTATATATTGAATTTTTTTCACTTATTTGAAAAAAAGAAGGAAACAGACTGAGAGAGCTCCCTTGTGCTGATCCATTCCCCAAATGCCCACAATGAGGGTAGGGGTAAGGGTGGTGGTACTAACACGGGAGCCAGGAACTCAATCCAGGTTTCTCATGTCTCATAGTACAAGAGGAACCCAACTGCTTGAGCAATCAACTGCTGCCTTGAAAGGTCTACATTAGGAAGAAGCTGGAGTCAGGAGTCAGAGCTAGGGATCAAAGCCAGATTCTTGAATGTGGAGCTGTCCTAATCAGCTTCTTAACTACTAAGCCAAATGCCTGACCTTCTCGTTGACTGTTGACTTTAAGATATCTAAAATAGGTCAGTGCCGCGGCTCACTAGGCTAATCCTCCGCCTTGTGGTGCTGGCACACCGGGTTCTAGTCCCGGTCAGGGTGCCACATCTGTCCCGGTTGCTCCTCTTCCAGGCCAGCTCTCTGCTGTCGCCAGGGAGTGCAGTGGAGGATGGCCCAAGTGCTTGGGCCCTGCACCCCATGGGAGACCAGGAGAAGTACCTGGCTCCTGCTATCGGATCAGTGCAGTGCGCCGGCCGCGGCGGCCATTGGAGGGTGAACCAACGGCAAAGGAAGACCTTTCTCTCTGTCTCTCTCTCTCACTGTCCACTCTGCCTGTCAAAAAAAAAAAAAAAAAAAAAAAAGATATCTAAAATAAATTTAAAAGTTGAGAGTTGCACTAGCCACTTACCAAGCAAGCCACCTACTGTACTGGTTACCACATTGGACAGTTCACACACACATTTTCATTATTTCAGCAAAGTGTGTTGTTACCCAGTAACACTCTCAAGTACTTAGGGGTTACCATTATGGTGTAGCAGGTTAAGCTTCTACCTGCAATGCAGGCATCCTCTATCTGAGTGCTGGGGTTTAAGTCCCAGCTACTGTGCTTTCGAAACATCTCTCTGCTAATGCACCTGGGAAGGCAGTTAAAGACAGCAGCCGAAGACATCCTCACCACCCTTACAGAAGACCTGGATGGAATTCCAGGGTCCAGGGTTCCGCCTGGGTCAACCCTAGCTGTTGGGGCCATTTGCGGAATAAACTAGTAAATGGAAGAGGTCTCTCTGTCTCTGGTCTCTCTCTCCCTCCTTCTCTCTCACTCTGCTTTTTAGTAAATAAAATCTCTTTAAAAATAAAATATTTGAGGAAAACACCAACTTACAACAACAGTTTACATTTTCTAAGTACAAAAGACAGGGATACTTTCTGAGAACAGCCTCATTAGGCAATTTTGTTGCTATGCAATGGTCACAGACTACACTTAACCAACCTGATGGCATACCCTACTGCACATCTAGTCTAATACTGGTTTTGCTATTCCTTTATACAACTGTCAGCACAGTAAGTTGTATACTAGCATCACAGGTATGTGAGTAATGTGTTACACTATGATCTTAAAATGAGTAAAACATTAGGCAGTAAGAATTTTTCAGCTCCATTATAGTCTAATGGGACTACCATAGTACGTGCAGTCTTTTGTTGACCAAATGTCATTATGTGGTGCATGACTGTACTGTGTGTCAGATTTTACATATATTAACATATGAGGGTACTTCATAAGGGTCATATAAAATTTAAGGCAAGTATGTTCTTTTTGAAAAAATTTTGAAATCCATGAATAGCTTTTTCACAACACAAATTTATACTTTCAACAAAGTTTTCAAACCACTCATACTCATGGATTTAAAAAATTCTCATACTGAGGCCGGTGCTGTGGCGCAATAGGTAAACACCCTGGCCTGAAGCACCACACCAAAACAAATTTATCTTTTTTTTTTTTTTAAGATATATTTATTTATTTGAAAGTCAGAGTTACACAGAGAAAGGTCTTCCATCTGATGGTTCACTCCCCAATTGGCCGCAAAGGCCAGAGATGGGCTGATCTGACCCCAGGAGCCAGGAGCTTCTTCCGGGTCTCCCACGCGGGTGCAGAGGCCCAAGGACTTGGGCCATCTTCTACTGCTCTCCCAGGCCACAGCAGAGAGCTGGATCAGAAGTGGAGCAGCTGGGTCTTGAACGGGCACCCATATGGGATGCCAGCACTTCAGGCAAGGGCATTAACCTGCTGAGCCATGGCACCAGCCCCACAAATTTATCTTTCAATTCCATTTTTCACTGAACTTACGGAAATATGCTCATAAATAATCTTTCTAACAGCCTTTAATATAGATACTATTAGTATCCCTATTTTTTTAAAAAAGAGTTATTTATTTGAAAGAGTTACAGAGAGGCAGAGGCAGAGGCAGAGGCAAAGAGAGAGAGAGAGAGAGAGAGAGAGAGAGAGGTCTTCCATCCACTGTGGCTGCAATCAATAGCAGGAGCTGGGCCAATCCAAAGCCAGGAGCTTCTTCCAGGTCTCCCATGTGGGTGGCAGGGATCAAAGGACTTAGGCCATCTTCTACTGCTTTCCCAGACCATCTGATTCAGAGAGCTGGATCAGAAGAGGAGCAGCCAAGACTCAAACCAGCATCCATATGGGATGCCGGCACCTTATGTGGCAGCTTTACTCACTATGCCACAGTGCTGGCCCTTAGTGTCCCTATTTTACAAATAGGAGAGTTAAGACTCCAAGGTACTAAATAAGGTAATAACACTGTCACACAGCTAGGAAGGGGCTGGGGCTAGGATTTAAATCTAATTATAATAACCCTCTGCCCCCTGGCCATTTGTTTGCAGTTTAACTTTCTGCCTGAAAAGTTAACTGCATTCAACCAGAAATAATTGTTTTTAAACTTTATTTTCATTTTTATTTGAAAGAAAGAGAGAGAAATCCAGAGAGACCTCCCATCTGCTAGTTCACTCCCCAAATGCCCAGGCTGGGTCAGGTCAGAACCGGGAGACCAGACCTAACCCAGGTTTCCCACATGGATGTCAGGGCCCCCAAATACCTGAGCCATCATCTGTAGCCTCCCAGAGTGTGTATTAGCAAGAACCGAAATTAGAAGCAGAATCAGGACACAAACACCAGCACTCCAATATAGGATGCAGGTGTCCCAAGTGATATATTAACCACTGTGCCAAATGCCAACTCCCATTAATAAGGTTTAAATTGCACACTGTTCTGAGTTGGACATTCACCTTACTTCATCTCATTGCATAGGCACTGTACCATCTCACATCATCACAATAGGACATTTGTAGTAAGATGTTTGCCACAGCATATTCATAACATTTATCACGCTAGTCACCCTATCATATCTGTGAGTACCACATCCAAAAACTCAAAAAACCTCAGATGAAAAATATTCAAAGACTTTTTCCTTGTCATTACTCGCTAAACATTATAGTATCACAATTACTAACATGTCATCTGTGTTATATTAGACATTAAAAGTAATAGAGATGACTTAAACCATACAGGAAGATACAGGAAGGTTATATATGCAAACACTACAACTACTTTATGTAAGGGAGAAGTATCACAGATTTTGATATATACAGGGAGACCTGAACCAATCCATCGCAAATACCAAGGAATAACTAGTTATAACTGTTTTTATTATTAGTTATTGTTAATCTTACTGTGCCTACTTTATAAATTAAACATTAGCACAGGTATGCATAGGAAAAAGCACAGTGTAAATAGGGTCCATTATTACATCTGTGGTTTGAGGATTCCACTGGGGCCTTAAAGTATCACTTTAGGGTAGAGTGGGAATTCAGTATTTATTTAAGACTACAAAGATAATTTTACAATAAAGTAAATGCACAAAAATAAGAATTAAAAGCTAGCTAACTTCCAATGAGGACACAATGAAAAGCAAAATTTCTCCTCTAAGTCAAAATATAAAATTGTACAAAAACTGTCAAGAGAAATGACTAACTCAAGCCACTGGCATAAACTACTATCAGACAAAATCAGAAGCACTTATTTTACAAGGACTACTAAAGTTTCAGGTTTAAACAGTGGGAGGAACTGAACTTCCCATCTGATACTTCCATTTGGAAAGGTGTACAAGATCAATAATTTTACTAGAGTGGAGATGATGATAAAAAAAAAAAACAGCAGCTTTGCTGTCGTATGGGGCAGAACCAATAGAGGAAGGGAATAAATGCAAAAACAGAAGTTTGGCCTGCTCAAGCTTGGTATCTCAGTTTGGAAAGAATAGGCACTGTTATACACTACACAGGTTTGATCATACCTGTACAAAGCAGCAGTCTAACCTTAAAATTAAGATGAAGAACTCTGAAATAAGAGAGTCATAGAAGTGCAAAAATAACCTCTCCACATACAGTTGGCCCACTGGGAAACCACACAAATGAGAAGGAGACAAAGAAGCCCTGCAAGGACAAAAGGGCAGCTGAGACTGCAAACAAAGATTTCAAAGTAGGCATTACAAATATTGTCAGAGAGTGAAAGGAACCTATGTTCAAAGAATAAATCAACCTGCAGTGCCTCAAAATAAATAAATAAATAAATAACAACTCTTAAGAAAGAACAAGAAACTATCAAAAGAACTCATGCAAATGAAAACTATAGTACCCAAAAATTTTACCACATATCTGGACTCAATAACAGCCTTTATTGAACTTGTAGCTAGATAAATTAAAAGGATGCAATCCAAAACCAGAGAGGGAAAAAAAGACATAAGAGAAACAGATACTCCTCAAAGACTGGCATACATTGTCAACCACATAAATATAATAAAACTCACAAGAAATAAGAGTAAAGAAATAGGGAACTGGGGGCCGGCACTGTGGCATAGCGGGTAAAGCTGCCGCCTGCAATGCCAGCATCCCATATGGGCGCCGGTTCGAGACCTGGCTGCTACACTTCCGATCCAGCTCTCTGCTATGGCCTGGGAAAGCAGTAGAAGATGGCCCAAGTCCTTGGGCCCCTGCACCCACGTGGGAGACCCAGAAGGAGCTCCTGGCTCCTGGCTTCAGATCAGCGCAGCTCCGGCCACTGCAGCCAATTGGGGAGTGAACCAGCGGATGGAAGAACTCTGCCTCTCCTCTGTGCAACTCTGACTTTCAAATAAATAAATAAATCTTAAAAAAAAAAAGAGAGAGAAAATGTTTTTTAAAAATGTCAGAAAACATCAAAATTTAATGAAACACATTAAGTTACAGGTTTAAAAAAACTGAAAGAATCCCAAACAGGATGAGTATCAAGTGAAATGAACCTACACTCATCACAGACAAACTGATGAAAGCCAAGAGAAAAACAATTCATCAGGGAACACTGTCAACATTTGATTTCTCATCAGAAACAACAGAAGCCAGAAAGCAAAGAAATGACACACTCAAAGTAGTGGAAGACTAAAATCAAAAACTGTATATCCAGTGAAAATATTTTTCAAGACAGAAAGGCAAAATAAAACCACCCACCAATGAAAACTGAACGACTACAGCTAGCATACTTGTACCATCAAAAAAAAAAGAAAACCAGCAAGCCTGTCAGGCTGAAAGGAAATAAAATCAGACTGTGACTAGGATCCACAGAAAAGAAATGAGCAACAGCAAACATGGGGGAAATATATAAGAGTGTTTTTTCTCTTAATTCCTTTTTTTAAAAAAAAAAAGCTGGGGCCGGGATTGTGACACAGTGGGTTAAAGCTGCTGCCTGTGATGCTGGCATCTCATACCAGAGTGCCAGTTGGAGTCCCTGTTGCAACTGTTTCTGATCCAGCTTCTTGCAAATGCTCCTGGAAGACACAGAGGACAGCCTAAGTGCTTGGGCCCCTGACACCCATGTGGGAAACCCAAATGGAATCCTAAGCTCCTGGCTCCAGCCTGGATCAGCCCAGCCATTTGTGGAATGAACCAGCAGTGGTAAGATCTCCCTCTGTCTTTCCTCACCTCTCTTTCACTCTACCTTTCAATTAAATATGTAAGTAAATCTTTAAAAAAAAATGTGTAAAGCAATAGTCATACCACTGTAATCACGATGATGTGTTAAAATCATACAAATGTAACCCAATAGGACTAAAGAGCAGAATGGAGCTATAGTAGAGCAAAGTTGCCAAATTTTAAGACAGTTAATACAGTATTATCCCAAAGTAGAATTGCTAGAATAACTGAAAAATAAATAAAAAATTAGATAAACTGCTTAAATACACTAAAAACAAAGAATAAGCATTTAGCTTATTGGTTAAGATACTAGTTAGGACACCCACATGTCATATCAAAGTACTTAGGCTCAATCCCTGACTCTAGCTTCTGACTCCAGTTTCCTGTCAATGCACATAGAACCTTGAGAGGCAGTGTTGATGGCTCAGGGAGCTGAATTTCTGCAATCCATGGGGAGAACTGGATGGAATTCCTACCTCCAGTGCCCAGGGCCACTGTGGGTTTTGGGAGTAAAGCAGCAGATTGGAGTTCTCTGTTTCTATTTCCCAAATTTTTTTTTAATTCTAAAGTAAAAAATGTAGGTTAACACAAAAATCTTGCTGAAGAACAAAAAAGATATAAAAGACATAAAAAAACCCAGCAAAATTGTCAACCTAAATCTAACCACAGCAATACTTATATTAAATATGAATGGAATAAACACTCCAATAAAAAGGAAGAAATTGTCAAGACTAGGAGGGGGGAAAATACAACTATATGCTGTCTAAAGAAACATTCTTGGAGTTGACACAAATAAACTGAAAATGAAAAGGGAAAAAATGTAACATGAAAACAGTAGTCTTAAGAGAGCTGGAATGACTATACTCACATCACAAAGAATCTCTAATGCAAAAGGTAGCCTAGTGCCAGCCTGCCAGTTGGGATGCCCACATTCCATATCACAGTAACTGGGTTCAAGTCATTACTCCACTCTCAATTCCAGCGTCCTGCTAATGCGCACACTGAAAGGCAGTAGTTCATAGTTCAAGTAGTTGGATCCCTGCCAGCCAAGTAGGAGACCTGCACTGAGTTTCCAGCTCCCAGCTCCCATCTAACCACTGCAGTATTTGGGGAGAGAATCAGAGGATGGCAAAAAACAAGTAGATGGGTGCACTTGCTTGCTGTCTGCCTTTCAAATAAATAAATGGGTTTTAAAAATATTCTTTTAAACACAGGGAAAAACAGACTCTCAAAGATTAATACAACACAAAAAGAAGTATTTTGTATGTTAAAGGATATGTAACAATTATAAATGCAAATGCATACACAATGAAAAATTAATAACTGAGAAATGGACAGTTCAACGATTTTAGTTGGAAGATTTCAACACTCATTTCTCAGTAACTGATAAACAACCACACACACAGAAAATGAGTAATAGAAGGTTTCAACAACAAACTAACCAAGTTGAAGTAAGTGCCATATAGAACACATATAGAACATATAGACTGTATGATACACATTCCATTGAAGCAGAAATGGAACATTCTCAAGGACAGACCATTTATTGAGCCAGAGAACAGCAAACTGAGGCCTGTGGGCCAAATAAAAGTCACAGTCTGTTTCTGCCTGGCCTGAAAACTAAGAATGGTTTTGCATTTTTAAAGAGCTGCAAAAGAGGAAGGGAAAGAGGGAAAAGAAAGAAGAGTTGGAGGGGAAGGCTAAGGGATAATGATGGCAACAGATAACAGACTATACGTGGCCTGCAGGGCCCAGAATTATTATTCATTCTCTGGTCCTCATAGAAATATTTTGCTGACTCCTGTGCCAGTTAACCAAGATACACTTCAGTAATCTGTAAAGGCTTCAAATCAAACAAAATATTTTCTCCTACTATAACTGAACTTAATTAGCAAGTTATAACAGAAAAAAAATTGAAAAGGGCCAAATATTTGGAAATTTAAAAACAAACTTATTTTTAAAATTCACAGATGAAATGAAATCACCGAAAAAAAACAGAAAATATACTGAATATATATACTCTATGTGCATGCATGTATGTACTTATTTTCAAGAGATGCAACTAAAGGAACGTTCATTATCCAAAAGAACTTTCTGCCATAATGAAATGTTCTGCATCTGTGCTATCCAATATGGCATTTCCTAGCCACATGTGGTGACTGAATACTTGAAATGCGACTATAGTGATTTTAATTTTACATCACTTCATAAGTTTAGCATTTATTTCCACATATGGCTATCAGGTACCACAATCTTAAATCTACAAAGACCTATATTAGAAAATGATAAATAATCCAATCATCTGAACATGGCCCTTATTAAACTAGAAGCCCAACAAATCAGAACCAAAGTAAATTTTGATGGGAGTAGAGTAGACAGGCAGTTAGGAGAGAGGGATGAAATGCAAAGCTGGTTCTTTGAAAAGACTAACAAGGGGTGAGTGCTGTGGGAGAGCAAGTCCTATGAAGTGCACAGGAACAGTGCTGCATCCACTTCTGATGCCTGGGAGGTGTCTGGGAGGCAGCAGATGACAGCCCACATATCTGGGCTCCTGCCACCCAGGAGTCTCATGAGAGACTCAGATAAAGCTCCTGGTTCCTTGCCTCAGCCTGGCCCAGACCTGGCTACTGCAGGCATTTAAGGAGTGAACCAGCAGATGGAAGATTACTTTCCCCCATTCTTTTTACTCTACCGTCCAAACAAATATTCTAAAAAAGAAAAAAAAAAAAAAAAAGACAACAGAACTGATAATCAGCCAGATAGGAGAGTGTAGAGGCATAAATACTGATAATGAGCTTACACAATAAGACAGTACAGATTACCAACATCAAGAATGCAAGTTACCAAAACTAATTCAAGAAGAAATACAGAAACTAGATAGACTAATATCAAGTGAAGATTCTAAATTAGTAACTAAAAATCTTCTGCAAAAGTCCAGAGCTGTTTGGTTTTAATGGTGAATCTCCCAAGAATAACACAAAGGTTTCTGTAGCAGTCCAGCTTTGCTCCTGATTCAAGATTTTCTGCTGTGATACTTCAATCCAAAAAGAAAACCTGGATTGGGTTTCCAAAATCACCAAAGATAAAAGACAAAGATATCACAGACAGGGGCCGGCGCCGTGGTGTAGCGGGTATAGCCGTGGCCTGCAGTGCTGGCACCCCATATGGGCACCAGTTCTAGTCCAGGCTGCTCCACTATCTGATCCAGCTCTCTGCTGTGGCTTGGGAAAGCACTAGAAGATGGCCCAAGTCTTTGGGACCCTGCACCCATGCAGGAGACCCAGAAAAAGCTCCTGGCTTCGGATCGGCACAGCTCTGACTGTTGTGGCCAACTGGGGAGTGAACCAGCGCATAGAAGACCTCTCTCTCTCTCTCTCTGCCTCTCCTTCTCTCTGTGTAATTCTTACTTTCAAGTAAATAAATAAATCTTAAAAAAAAAAAAAAAAGAATCCCCTGTCAAATTATAGACCTTAAAAAAAAAAGATATCACAGACAAGTCATCACTAGAAAACCAATGACTAGGGAATAAAGGAGTATTAGAAGAGATGAGAATGACCCTCAAGTTTCTCCCTCAGAAAGCTGGAGTGATTATTCAATGAGTTTAGAAACTTTTCAGGTAAGTTCAGTTTTAGACATGATAAATTTGAGATGCATCTGGGTCATTCAAAAAGAGATGTTAAGTAGGCAGTTGTGCTAAATAAAGATGTACTTATATGAGTCTACCTAACAATATATCTTATTTAGAAGTAATGGTCTACAATACTTTTTTTAAAAATATTTTATTTATTTATTTGAGAGGTAGAATTACAGACAGTGAGAGGGAGAGAGAGAAAGGTCTTCCACCCTCTGGTTCACTCCCCAACTGGACACAATAGACAGAGCTGAGCCAATCTGAAGCCAGGAGCCAAGAGCTTCCTCTGGGTCTCCTTCACGGGTACAGGGGCCCAAGTGCTTGGGCCATCTTCTACTGTTTTCCCAGGCCACAGCAGAGAGCTGGATCGGAAGTGGAGCAGCCGGGACTTGAACCCGTGTCCAAATGAGATGCCAGCGCCACAGGCGGAGGATTAACCTTCTGTACCACAGCGCCAGCCTCAAGACAAGATTTCATACAGCCTATTAAGAACTTCCTGGTAACCGTGTTGTTTTACATTTTCTGGTAAAGATTGATACAATCGTATCTTATTTTGGAGATTTATGGGTTCAAAAGTTGTCACTATATATTTATGTTGTCTGAAATTCTAACCATGTCTATGTTATATTTTTTCAAATTAACTTTAAAAACTGAACTGGCAGAAAACATCTTATTTAAATAATCTTCAGTAAGAATCTCTAATGCAAAAGATAACTAAATAATCACCCTTCCCATTTAAAATTATGTGTTTGTTTACTCCAACATGATATTCCTGGGGGCAGAAATAACCTACCATTGCCTTGCACAGCATAGGTATTCAAATAAGCTCAGTGAGTCATAATCTTATATATGCCTATCTATAATCTACAAAATGCTGGGACATAAAGAATGTCAATATGTCCACTGCTAAGGCCTAAAATAAAGGAACTCTCCATTTTTTGCCTCCGATTGAAGAATTCATTGTTTTTTGATGTAAACTACTGAAATAACTTTCTATTCCTTAGTATCAATAGCAAGTCGCTGAGAGCTATTTTTTTTTTTTAACAGGCAGAGTGGACAGTGAGAGAGACAGACAGAGAGAAAGGTCTTCCTTTGCCGTTGATTCACCCTCCAATGGCCGCCGTGGCTGGCGCGCTGCGGCCAGCGCACTGCGCTGATCCGAAGGCAGGAGCCAGGAGCCAGGTGCTTTTCCTGGTCTCCCATGGGGTGCAGGGCCCAAGCACCTGGGCCATCCTCCACTGCACTCCCTGGCCACAGCAGAGAGCTGGCCTGGAAGAGGGGCAACCGGGACAGAACCCGGCGCCCCAACCAGGACTAGAACCCAGTGTGCCGGCGCCGCTAGGTGGAGGGTTAGCCTATTGAGCCGCGGCGCCAGCCAAAAGAATCCTACTTGGCCGGCGCCACGACTCAGTAGGCTAATCCTCTGCCTTCGGCACCAGCACCCTGGGTTCTAGTCCCGGTTGGGGCGCTGGATTCTGTTCTGGTTGCTCCTCTTCCAGTCCAGTTCTCTGCTGTGGCCCGGGAGGGCAGTGGAGGATGGCCCAAGTGCTTGGGCCCTGCACCCACATGGGAGACCAGGAGGAAGCACCTGGCTCCTGCCTTCAGATCAGCACAGCACACCGGCCGCTGCGGCCATTTGGGGGTGAACCATGGAAAGAAGACCTTTCTCTCTGTCTCTAACTCTGCCTGTCAAAAAAAAAAAAAAAAAAGAATCCTACTAAAACCATTATGTGCCAAGGCAACTATACATGCCCAAGGGTTGGCCCTCTGAGAAGAGATTCAGAGTCTTTACACTGTAGTAGAAAAATGGATTTCAGTAAAATGATCCAGCCAAGTCACAAAAGAAAATGAGCAAATAACAAACTGGCAGCCCTGAGACTGGGAAAGATCAGTATCATTAAAGGCAGCAGTAATGAACAGGAACACATGCTATATAGGACAAAAGAAAAAAGCAAAATGAGAAGCATAACTCCAACTCTATCAACAGTAACATTAAATGTGAACAGACTAAACAATTCCATCAAAAGGCAGGAATTGCCAATCTAGATTTAAAACAAAACCAAAATTCAAATATATGCTATTACATGAGACACAGTTTAGACTGTAACACACAAGTAAGTTCAAAGTAATGGATGGAAAATACATAGTAAGTAAACAGCAACCATAGAGAAGCTAGAGTGGCTATACTAATTATAGTACGAAGAAAAATAGCCCTCCTAAGACACCCCCAGAATTTGTTGAAGAGTGGAAGAACATACAAAATTCAACTGTACTTCTATGTACTAAATAATGAGTAATTTTAAAACATACATGCACCCCAAAACAGCAGTACAATTCAATTACAGAAGTTGTATTCATAATTTTATGGGAAAACGGCAGCAGAGAAAATATTACCTCGGTTCTTTGTCTCACATGGAAGAAGAATTTCAAGCGAACAGGTAAAAAGAAAAACAAGACTTAAAGGTTTAAAAGCAAGATTTATTTTTATTAGATTCAAAGACCTCCAGCCAAAGTGGCATGAAAGGGGGCTGCAAGAGAAGCAAAACCCAAAGGACCCATGGCACCGGGGTTTTTAAGTACAATTTTGGAGGTGAAACTATCAATAAGGTGAGGACAACCCCAACAAAAGACCGGATTTACAATTCCTTATCCTAGCTCAAGATAAAACAAAAAAGCATCTCAAGAGTGGGATAGGTAACTTGTTTTCACAATTTTTCAGTTTTGTAATCACCACTCCCTTGCTATTCTCAAGGTAAATTTTGAGATTCCGAAGGAATGAGAGTGGTCAGTTTGTTCTTGCTAAAGACCACCTTTTGGGGGAAAGAAAGCATTCAACACCCCAAATTCAAATGGGACCACCCTTACTGCTTATTAACCCATCTGACTCCTCATAGTAATAGCCAAAAAAGAAGAAACTACTCATGTCTATCAATGAGACAATAAAACAAAACGTGACATAGCCATAAACTGGAATATAAAATAGGCTTGAATGAAATACAGGTGTATACCTCAGAGATATCACAGGTTCAGTTCTAGACTACGATAAGAAAATACCATGAGAAAGTGAGTCACTTCAGTGTGGGTATTTGGCCTGGCAGTTAAGATGCCCATGGTTTGTATCAGAGTACCTGGGTTTGATGCCTGGTTCTGACTCCAGCTTCCTGCTAATGCTGACACTGGGAGGCAGTGGTGTTCGCTTAAGTGATTGGGTTCCTGACAGCCCCATTGGAAACCTGGATCGAGTTCCAGACTCATCTCCAGGCCACTGAAGGCATCTGAGAAGTGAACCAGCAGAGAGAAACTTTGATTCTCAAATAAAAATACTTTATTTAACACTACAGTCTATTAAGTGTGCAACAGCACGTCTAAAAAATGTACAAATTTTAAAATATAATTATTAATTAAACAAGGCTAACAATCATCTGAACCTGGTAGGTCCTGCCACAACATTGATTCTGACTGGTGGTTGCTGAAGTCTAGGAAAGCTGCGGCAATTTCTTTTCTTTTCTTTTAAAAAAAGAGTTATTTATTTATTTGAAAGTCAGAGTTACACAGAGAGAGAAGAGGCAGAGACAGACAGAGAGGTCATCCATCTGCGGGTTCACTCCCCAACTGGCTGCAACGGCCGGAGCTGCACCAATCTGAAGCCAGGACCCTTTTCCGGGTCTCCCACGTGGGTGCAGGGGCCCAAGGAGTTGGGCCATATTCCACTGCTTTCCCAGGCCACAGCATAGAGCTGGATTGGAAGAGGAGCAGCTGGGACTCAAATCAGTGCCAATATGGGATGCCTACGCCACAGTGCCCACCCCCTATTTTTTAAGATTTATTTATTTATTTGAAAGGCAGAGTGACAGAAAGGGACTGGCAGAGAGGATCTTGCATCTGCTGGTTCATTCTCCCAAAAGTCCAAAATGGCCAGGGCTGAGCCAGGCGGAAGCCAGGAGCCAAAAGCTTGAGCCCTCTTACGGGCCTCCCACATGGGTGCATGAGTCCAAGCACATGGGCCATCCTTGCATGCTTTCCCAGGAGCATTAGCAGGGAGCTGGATTGAAGTGGAGCAGCCAAGTCAAGAATCAGCATCCATATGGGATGCCAGTGTCCCACACAGCAGCTTTAGCCAACAACTGCTTAAAATAAGACAACAATGAAGTTTGCCATATCCATGAATCTTTCACAAAATTTTTCTCTGTGGTACGTGTTTTTATTTGGAAGCATTTCATCTAAAAAAGTCTTTCAAAATGGGAGTCAATCCCCTCAAACTCAGCCACTAACATTCTAAATTCTTTGTTGTCATTTCAATAATGTTCACAGCATCATCACCAAGAGAAGAATCCATCTCAAGAAGCCACTTCCTTAGCTCATTTGAGAAGCAACTCATCATCCACTCAAGTTTTACCATGAAATTGAGGCAACTCGATCACATCTTCAGGCAAACTTCTAATTCCAGTTCTTTTGCAATTTCCATCACATCGATAGTCACTTCCTCTACCAAAGTCTTGAACCAGTAAAAGTCACCCATGAGAGTTGGAATCAATTACTTCTAAACTCCTATTAATGTTGATCCCTTGGCCTCTTTCCTGGCCCCAAGAACCACAAACGTTCTTACTGCTATCTAGAATGCTGAATCCTTTTCAATAATTTAAATTTACTTTGCCCAGATTGAGCAGAGAAGCACCAGAGGAAGTTACAGCTTCACAGAACGTATTTCTGAAATAATATTTCAAATTCAAAATTACTCCTTGATTTTTGGGCTACAGAAGATATATCATGTTAGCAATTATAAAAACATGAAAATAGTTGTACATCTCCATCAAGGCTCTTGGGTGATAGATTTAACAAGGTACACTGTCAATGGGTAGCAATATTTTGAAAATTATTTCTTCTGAGCAGTAGGTCTCAACAACAGGCTTTGACATATTGTGAAACTTTGTGGCTCCATTTCTAGAGCACAGGCAGAGCAGATTCAGTATAATTCTTTTTAAAAAGATTTATCTGAAAGGCAGAGTAGGGAAGAAGGGAAAGGGGAGAGGGGAGCAGAAGGGAGAGGAAGAAACAGAAAACATGAGATTTTCATCCACTGGTTCACTCCCCAAGCCTGGGCTGGACCCAGCCAAAGCAAGAAGCCAGGAACTCTGAGTCTCCCACATTGTTGGCAGGGGACCAACCACTTAGGCCATCTGCTTTCCCAGCAGCATCAGCAGGGAGCTGGATCAGAAGTGGAGCAGCTGGGACTAAAATGATGTTCATATGGGACACTGGCATCACAGGTGGAGACTTAACCTGCTATGTCACACAGCTGACTCTGATTTAGAATAATTCTTAATGGCTGTAGGATTTCCAGGTTGATAAATGAGTATTGGCCTCAACTGAAAATCACCAGCTGCAAAAACCCCTAACAAAGATACAGCCTATACTTTGAAACTAGACACTGACTTCTATTTATTTATTTATTTATTGACAGGCAGAGTTAGTGAGAGAGACAGACAGAGAGAAAGGTCTTCCTTCCGTTGGTTCACCCCTCAATGGCCACTACAGCCGGCACACTGCGCCGAACCGAAGCCAGGAGCCAGGTGCTTCCTCCTGGTCTCCCATGCGGGTGCAGGGCCCAAGCACTTGGGCCATCTTCCACTGCACTCCTGGGCCACAGCAGAGAGCTGGACTGGAAAAGGAGCAACCAGGACAGAATCCAGTGCCCCAACCAGGACTAGAACCCCGGGGTGTCGGTGCCGTAGGCGGAGGATTAGCCTAGTGAGCTGCAGTGCCAGCCAACAATGACTTCTCTTCAGCTATGAAAAGTCCCAAAAGGCATCTTCTTTGATTATTAGACTGTTTTGTATACCTTGAAAATCTGTTTAATGTAGCCACCTTTATCAATTATCTTAGCTAGATCTTCTGGATAACCTGCTGCAGCTCCTTCACCAGCACCTGTTGCTTCTCCATCTTGCACTTTCATGTTATGGAGACAGCTTCTTTCCTAAAACTTCATGAACAACCTGTTAGCTTTAAACTTTCTGCAGCTTCCTCTCAGCCTTCACAGAATTGGCAGAGCGAGGCCCTTGCTCCAATTAGGCTTTGATTTTAAGGGAATATTGAAGTCAATTTGATCTTCCATCCAGACCAGCAAAGGGACTGTTTTACTTTCCTACCATGCATGTGCGGACTGGCGTAGCTTTGTTAATTTCCTTCAAGAACTCTTCCCTTTCACTCACAACTTGATTGGTGCAAGAGACCTAGCTTCCAGCCTTCCTCTCTAAGCTTCATCATTTCTACACTCTGATTTAACATGAAGGATGTGTGGTTTTTCCTTTTGCTTGAATCACTGTAGGGTTACTAACTAGCCTAGTTTTTTTTATTTAATAAATGTGAATTTACAAAGTGCAACTTTTGCATTGTTGTTGCTCCCCCTCCAACATCCTTCCCTCCCGCAGCCCTCCCCCATCCCACCCTTCATCGAGTTTCATTTTCAATTATCTTTATATACAGAAGATCAACTTAGTATATACTAAGCAAAGATGTCAACAGACTGCACTCACACAACCACACAAGGTATAGGGTACTGTTCGACTAGTAGTGTTATCTTTAACTCTCATAGCAAAACATATTAAGGACAGAGATCCTACGGGGTGGGGGGGGAGCATGTGCTCAGTGACTCCCGTTGTTGATTTAACAATTGACACCCTTGTTTATGACGTCAGTAATCACCCGAGACTCTTGCCATGAGCTGTTGAGGCTATGGAAGCCCCTTGAGTTCACCAGCTCTGAACTTGTTTAGCCAAGGCATATCACAGTGGAGGTTCCTTCCTCCCTTCAGAGAAAGGCGTCTCCCTCCTTGATGGCCCGTTACTTCCGCTGAGGTCTTGTTCACCAAGATCTTTCATTTAAGTTGTTTTTGCCACCATGTCTTGGCTTTCCATGCCTGTGAGACTCTCACAGGCCTTTTAGCCAGATCCGAATGCCTTAAGGGCTGATTCTGGGGCCAGAGTGCTGTTTAGGGTGTTTGCCATTCTATGAGTCTGCTTCCCCTGCAGGATCATTCTCTCCCTTTTAATTATATCCTTCATTATCTGCAGACACTGGTCTTATCTGTGAAATCTCTTCCACACTTACCCTATCTTTTTGATTGGTTATGTACTTATACTTATCACTTTACCAAGTGAGCTGAACTAGCCTAGTTTTAATACTGTTGTGTCTCAGGAAGTAGGGAGGCCAAAGGAAAGGGAGAAAGATGGTGCAATGACCAGTGGATGGAGCAGTCAGAACACAAATAACATATATCAATTAAGTTTGCCATTTTATACAGGTGCAAAACAATTATAACACTAACATCAAAGATCACTGGTTACATATCACCATAACAGATAATAATGAAAAGTTTGAAATACTGTGAGACAGAAAATCTGACAAAATGAGTGCGTGTTGTTGAAAAAATGGTGCTGACAGACTTGTTTGACATAGGCTTGCCGCAAATCTTCAATGTGTAAAAAAAAAAAAAAAAAAAAAAAAAAAAAAAAAAAAAAAAACACCAACTGCAAAGTACAATAAAATGAAGCATGCCTGCACTGATGATACACAATACAGCATGGACAAACCTTGAAAGCATCATGCTGAAAGAAAACTATCAGCAAATGACCCCACATGTGAATTCCATTTGTAAGAAGTGCTCAGTATACCCAAATCCATACAGACATAAAGTAGATTAATAGTTGCTTAGGTTTACAGGAGGGTATTGGCAGCTAAATGGGCAACAACCCCTAACGGGTAAGGAGTTTCTTTTGGTAATGAAAATGTTCTAGGGGCCTACGCTGTGGTGTAGGTAAAGGTTCTGCCTGCAGTGCCAGCATCCCATATGGGCGCCGGTTCGAGTCCTGGATGCTCCATTTCGGATTTGGCTCTCTGCTATAGCCTGGAAGAACTGCAGAGGATGGCCCAAGTCTTTGGGCTCCTGCACCCACTTGGGAGACCTGGAAGAAGCTAATGGCTCCTGGCTCCAGACTGACCCAACTCCAGCCATTGCGGCCATTGGAGGAGTGATACAGCAGATGGAAGACTTCTCTCTGCCTCTGCCTCTCTCTGGCTCTGCCTTTCAAATAAACACATCTTAAAAAGAAAAGAAAAAATGTTCTAAAATTCATTGTGGTGATGGTTGTACAACTTCATGAATAAGCTAAAAACTACTGAACTGTACATTTCAAATGTATGAATCATGTGGTTTAGGAACTATGTCAATAAAGTTGTTACTCATTTAAGAGTGGCTATATTAACATCATATCAAACAGACTTCAGAGAAGTATTCCATTTACATGAGAAATGATTGTGTTTGTATTGATATAAGGTCAATTTTATTACTCAGGATAGCTATGTTTAAATACAAAGTTGCCACAAACAATAAATTAAATACTGTACCACTGCTCCAATGAGAAATACAGGATTCGGTTCTTGTGAGCATTGAGTCACAAGATTTTCATCAACCAATCAATATATAACATTGTTATATGTGCATTTATATTTAAAGACACTTCCATATATATATTACAGGTTAATTAACATTGAATCTACAACCAAAGCACATCACTCAAGCCTGAACGAAGTTAACTAATGCACATTTTTTCCACAACCTTGGTGCTTTTAAAACACTAGAGGGTGGCCGGCGCCGCGGCTCACTAGGCTAATCCTCCACCTTGCGGCACCAGCACACCGAGTTCTAGTCCCTGTTGGGGCGCTGGATTCTGTCCCGGTTGCCCCTCTTTCAGGCCAGCTCTCTGCTGCGGCCCAGGAGTACAGTGGAGGATGGCCCAAGTACTTGGGCCCTGCACCCCATGGGAGACCAGGATAAGTACCTGGCTCCTGCCATCGGATCAGCGCGGTGCGCTGGCTGCGGTGGCCATTGGAGGGTGAACCAACGGCAAAAGGAAGACCTTTCTCTCTGTCTTTCTCTCTCACTGTCCACTCTATCAAAAAAAAAAAAAAAAAAAAAAAAAAAAAGAAAAAAAAAAGAAAAGAAAAACGAGGGCACTTCAGTTTTATTTGTGGGGACATTTTTAAACATGAAATCACCCCAAAAGCACAGAAGGCAAACACTGTTAACATTAAATGGACTGCAATAAGGACATGTGTTTACAGGATGAGAACTGAAAGAAGGCAGAGCACTATTTTGCTCAACCTAACCCAGAAAGCAAGTCAAATTTTTTGACAGTGCCCATGTCCATGAATGATGGTTAAGCACTAGAATTATTAATATTGGCGTTATAAATTTTAGAAACAGGTAAATTCCAACACACAGAATCTATAAATAAAGGCCATCAATAAATTTGTAAATATGAGATAAAATACATCATTTTTAAATCTCAAAGGAAATAAACATTTTTATTTTAGTATAAAATATAAAATATTGCCAACTCAACTACTGCATATAAACTTGTGTAGTATAATTACGTTCAAATGTTGTACAACCATCTATCACTTCCATTTCCAAAACTTTCCATCTTCCCAAACAAAACTGTGTTATGTATTAAGCAACAACTCCTCATCTTCCACCCCTCCCCAGCAAGTCCTTGATAAACTACTTTCTGTCTCCATGAACATGCCTCTCCTAAACAGTTCATTTAAATGTAATTACAAAATAGTTATGGTCCTGTGATTAGTATATTTCATTTATGTTTCAAAGATTCACTCATGTTACAGCATGTATCAGAAATCCCTCTTTATGGATAATTTTTTTTAAAGATTTATTTGTAAGGCAGTGAGAGAGAGAAAGACAAACAAGTTTTCCATCTGCTGGTTCACTGAAAAATGGCCACAATGACCAAGGCTAGGCCAGGCCAAAGCCAGGAGCTTCTTCCAGGTCTCCCATGTGGGTTCAGGGCCCCAAGCACTTGATCTATCTTCCGTAGCTTTGCCAGATGCAGTAGCAAGGAGCTGGATAGGAAGTGGAGGAGCCAGGACATGAACCAGCATGAGATGCTGGTGTCACAGGCAGTAGCTTTACCCACTAAGCCACAACACCAACTCCTATGGATAATATTTCATTATACATATATACACCAATTGTATTTGTCATTGGACACAGGCTGTTTCCACCTTTTAGTTACTCTGAATAATGCTGCAATGAGCATTGCAAAATATCTGTTTGAATCTTTTCAATCCTTTGGGGTATATCTGTACACAGCAGAGAAACTGCTCAGTCACATGTTAATTCTGCATAACTTTGTGAGGAGCCATCCAACTAATTTTCATAATGGCAGCACCATTTTACATTCCCACCCACAATATAAAATGATTTCATGGCCAGCGCTGTGCTGTAGTAGATCAAGCCTCCACCTCCCATATGTGCACTGGTTCCTGTCCCAGCTGCTCCACTTCTGATCAAGCTCTCTGCTAAACGGCCTGGAAAAGCAGTAGAGGGCGGCCCAAGTGCTGCACCACGGGGGAGACTAGGAAGATCCTGGCTCCTGGCTTCCAACTAGCCCAGCTCCAGCCTCTGTGGCCATCTGGGGAGCGAACCAGCTGATGGAAAGCCTCTGTCTCTCCCTTTTTCTCTCTCTGTAACTGTCTCTCGAATAAATAATATATCTTTTTAAAAAAAAAAAAAAGGATTTCAATTTCTCCAACATCTTTGTTTTTGACCAGACATTCTAATAGGTGTGAAGTAGTATCTCATTGTGGTTTTCTTTAAATGTCTCTCCAGAGCCGGCGCTGTGGCACAGTGGGTTAACTCCCTAGCCGGAAGCACCAGCATCCCATATGGATGCCATTCGAGACCCGGCTGCTCCACTTCCGATCCAGCTCTCTGCTATGGCCTGGAAAAGCAGTAGAAGATGGCCCAAGTCTTTGGGCCCCTGCACCCACGTAGAAGACCCGGAAGAAGCTCCTGGCTTCGGATTGATGCAGTTCTGGCCATTGTGGCCAATTGGAGAATGAACCATTGGATGGAAGACCTCTCTCTCTCCTCTCTGCCTCTCCTCTGTGCAACTCTTTCAAATAAATAAATAAAATATTTAAAAAAAAAAAATGTCGGCCGGCGCCGCGGCTCACTTGGCTAATCCTCCGCCTGCGGCACCAGCACCCCGGGTTCTAGTCCTGGTTGGGGTGCCGGATTCTGTCCCGGTTGCTCCTCTTCCAGTCCAGCTCTCTGCTGTGGCCCAGGAAGGCAGTGGAGGATGGCCCAAGTGCTTGGGCCCTGCACCCGCATGGGAGACCAGGAGGAAGCACCTGGCTCCTGGCTTTGGATTGGTGCAGCGTGCTGCCCGCAGTACGCCGACCATAGCGGCCATTTGGGGGGGTGAACCAACGGAAAAGGAAGACCTTTCTCTCTCTCTCTCTCTCTAACTCTGCCTGTCAAAAAATAAATAAATGTCTCTCAATGAGAATATTAAGCACTTTTCACATGCTAATTAGCCATGATTGTATTTTGAGAATTATCTATTCAGATCTTTTGTCCATTTTTTAACTGGACTGTGTCTTTATTAGGTTGTAAGAATTCTTTTTATGGGACTAGAGTTGTGGTACAGCAGGTTAAGCTGTAGCCAGCAATATTAGCATCTCATATGCACTGGTCCAAGTCCCAGCTGCTCTACTTCCAATCCAGCTCCCTGTTAATGCTCCTGGGAAAGCAAGAGAAGATGGCCCAAACGCTTGAGCCACTGCCATCCACATGGGAAACTAGGATGGCATTCCAGGCTCTTGTTTCAGCCTGGTCAGCCCCAGCTATTGATGCTATTTGGGGACTGAACCAGTGGATGGAAGATCTCTGGGTGTGTGTGTGTGTGTCTCTCCCTGTCTATAACTGTGCCTTTCAAATACATTTTAAAAACAAACAAAAGAATTCTTTAGATTCTGAATACTATACTCTTAACAATATTTCTCCCATTCTTTTCACTTTTTTTAAGATTTAATTTATTTGGCAGACAGAATTAGAGAGAGAAGTAGACAAGGGGGGGGGGGGGGTGTCTTCTATCTTCTAATTCTCTCCCCAGATATCTGCAACAGCCGGAGTTGAGCCGATCCAAAGCCAGGAGCTTCTTCCAGGACCCCTGCACGGTACAAGAGCCCAAGGACTTGGACCATCTTCCACTGCTTTCCCAGGCCACAGCAGAGAGCTGGATTGGAAGTGGAGCAGCTGTATGGGATACCAGCGCTGCAGTCTGGGACTTTAACCTGCTGTGCCCCAGTGCTGGCCCCTCTTTTCACATTCTTGATAAAATCCTTTGCTGTAAGGAAACTTAATTTTGAAAAAGTCTTTTGTTGCCCATGCATTTAGTGTCATATCAAAGAATCCACTGCCAAATCCAAAGTCAAAGATTTACCGTGATGTTTTCTTCTAAAAGTTCTATGATCACAGCTTTTATATTTAGGTTGTCAATCCATTTTGCGGCACTTTTTATCATTATTTAAAAGGCAGAGGAGAGACAGAGAGGGAGAGATCTCCCTCCTACTAGTTCATTCCCCAAATGCCTACAGCAGCCCAGGCTTGGCCAGGCTAAACCGAGGAGCCAGGAACTTAATCTGGGTCTCCCAACTGGGTAGCAGGAACCCAACCACTTAAGCCATCACCTGTCTCCCAGGGTATACAAAAGCAGGAAGCTGGAATTGAGAGCAGAGCCAGGCACCCCAACATGGGATACAGGCATCTGAAGCACCACACCAATCACCAACCCCTGAATTAACTTTTCAATATAGCATGAGGCAGGGGCTGGCGCTGTGGCACAGTAGGTTAACGCCCTGGCCTGAAACACCAGCATCCCATATGGGTGCTGGTTCGAGACCCAGCTACTCCACTTCCTGTCCAGCTCTCTGCTATGGCCCGGGGAAGCAGTAGAAGATGGCCCAAGTCCTTGGGCCCCTGCACCCACGTGGAAGACCGGGAAGAAGCTCTTGGCTCCTGGCTTCAGATCGGCACAGCTCCAGCCATTGCTTCCATCTGGGGAGTGAACCAGTGGATGGAAGACCTCCCTCCCTCCCTCTCTCTCTCTCTCTGCCTCTCCTCTCTGTGTTAACTCTGACTTTCAAATAAATAAATCTTTAAAAAAAAATATATATAGCATGAGGTAGGAGTCCAACTTCATTCTTTTGTCATGTAGAAATCCAACTGTCCCAATACCTTCCCTGAATGGATTTGGCAGGCTAATTAACAATGATTTGGATGTAGTAGAAAAACAAATTCTTCACACACATTATGTGTAGGGGGAAACAGGAATGGATGAGGACAGGGGATGGTAGGCTTTTCACTATTTAGCTTTATATTTAATTTTTTTGGCCAAAATAAAAGTACTGTTTATTCAAAAGCTAAAGCAATTTTAAGGTTTTATTTATTTATTTATTTATGAGATGTATTTACTTGAAAGATGGAGTTACATGGAGGGATGCAGGGAGAGAGGGAGAGAGGGCCAGAATGACTGAAACTGGGCCCAGCCAAAAGCATTAGCCAAGAACTACATCTGGGTTTCCCATGTGGATACAGGGGCCCAAGGACTTGGGTCATCCTCCACCACTTTCCCAGGCACATTAGCAGGGAGCTGGATTTGAAGTACAGCAGGGGCTGGCGCTGTGGTGTATCGGGTAAAGCTGCCTTCTGCAGTGTCAGCATCCCACATGGGCGCCGGTTCAAGACCTGGCTGCTCCATTTCCCATCTAGCTCTCTGCTATAGCCTGGGAAAGCAGAAGATGGCCCAAGTCCTTGGGTCCCTGCCCCTGCATGGAAGACCTGTAAGAAGCTCCTGGCTCCTGGCTTTGGATTGGCACAGCTCCGGCCATTATGGCCATCTGCCTCTGCCTCTCAAACAAATAAATAAATCTTAAAAAAAAAAAAAGAAGTAGAACCGCTCATAAGGAATGCTGGCATTGCAGGCTGTGGCTTAACCTGCTGCACCACAATGCTGGGCTCTAAATTTAACATTCTGAAATACAATTATTGAAACCATTATACTTAGTGAAATAAGCCAGTTCCAAAAAGATAAATACCATGTTTTTCCTGATCTGTGGTAACTGAGTACCAAAAATGTAACATATAGGAGTGAAATTGACATTCTGAGCTTCAATAATTGTTTACAGCTCTTGTCTGGACTGCTGAGGAACAGTTTTGTTTTTTTTTCTTCATGCTATCTGTTGAACTCATTACTTAGTGTAGGGTTAATTTTATGAGTATAAAGTAAACTGAAAATAGATCACTGTAAAAACTGAGAGGGAATAGGAGAGGAAGGAGGAGGAAAGCTGGGAGCACCGGTAGGAGGCAGGGTGGGGTGGGAAGTATCACTATGTTCCTAAATCTGTATATATAGAAACACATGAAATTTTTATACCTTAAACAAAATTTTAAAAAACTACAATTACTAGGCAAGCCACATAGTAAGACATATATCTATCTAACAAAGGACTCATGCTCCCACTATAAAGAATCCTACAAAAGCACTGAAAACAAGGCAGACAACCACAGGGGGGGAAAAAAAGTACACACAATGGTATGTAAAGGCCATTAAACACACAAAAAGATGCTCAATATTACTGATTATCAGGGAAATGCAAAATAAAATGATTTAAAAAAACAAAATGGTTACAGAATTAGTGAAATTCTGTTGGCATCAATGTCATAGTTAAAAAGAATTTGTGAACTTGCTTTGAGACCCAAGAGCCAATTCATCTACTAAATCTGACTACACAATGCATATAAAATTTGCAAAGTTTCTTGCCATTTGACTCTTCAACTAGACAGTAAAAACAAGCTGATCATTGATCATTACAATGTTTACTTCTTACATAGTATAATACAGCTTGCTGAAACACCTTAAAAGGCAATGTTTACTTTTATAAACTTTTACCATTATGAAATCAAACTAATTATAAATAAATTATATCTAACTCAAGTAAATGTAACTAATCAAATTCTACTGCATTAGGACAAATGCAGAATAGTTTTCAAATTCAAACTTTAACATCTGTAAACTGAGCAAGCTTTCATAGTCTCTCTATTGTCTTACCTTAGATCCCAATTACCTATCTAGCTCCTGAAGACATCTGAGTCTGTGCCATTATCTCCACGTGGAAAAATCACATTTAGCTATACAAGGATACTTCAAAAAGTTCATGGAAGACAGAATTTAAAGGTAAGTTTATTTTGATGCAAAAACATTATGTACAGTTTTTCATAATAAGCATTTCCATGAACTTTTTGAAGAAACCACATATGATTTCAGATTTTTTTGGGTGGGGAACTGTATGCTTCTAACTTTACACTTAGCCTCAGCAGCCTTGTTTGTTTTAAAAAAATTAGCATATTACCCCCCTAGACTTTTTAAATTTTAAGCTTTGAAGCATTTGCTTTCTTCTTTTCAGGGAGAAAAAGAAATAGTGAGATCCCATCCACTGACTGACTCCCCAAATGACCACAATACTGCAACTGGGCCCAGGCACGCACATCCAGTGACCTACAAGTGTGGTTGAAACCCAATTACGTGAGCCATCACCACTGACTCTCAGGGTCTACATTAGCAGGAATGCTAGGAGAGCCAGAGGCAGGAATCAAACCCAAGTGCTCTAACCTGGAACATTGGAATACACCTGTCCTAACCAGCACTGTAATCATTAGGCTCAACACTTGTCCCAGGAGAGTTTTACAAGCAGATAACATGAAAAAGTTTAAAGACAGAGCTGATATTATTTTATAGACAAAGAATAGCAAGTCTAGACAGATTCAAATAACTAGACTACAACTAATTTTTTCCTCTCTTTAACTTAAATAATCTACTATGAAAGTATACAACATAATTTGAGGAAGAAAAAGAAAAAATTGGTTATCCAATTTATGAAAAGCCTAAATTACAGTTAAAAGCATACAGGCAAAATCAATCATATGCACATGAGAAAGGGGGTCATCGCCTCCAAACTAACATCAAGGGCAGAAACAGTGATGTCAGCCATGACTCATCTCTATGTCCAAACTGTATTTCAAAGATCACGAGATTACTAACTTTTCATTATAAAATGTTTTACACTGAGACTGATGTTGGGGCACAGCAAGTTAAAGCCGCTATTTGATGATGGTTCCAGCTGCAGCTATTCTACTTCTGATTCAGCTTCCTACTAATGCGTGGGGGAAGGCAGAAGATAAGTACTTAGGCCCCTGCTACCTATAACGGAGACCAGGATGGAGTTCCTGGCTGTTATAGTCATTTGGGAAGTGAACTAATGGATGGAAGCGCCTGCTCTCTAGCTTTCTAGCGCGCGCGCGCTCTCTCTCTCTCTCTCTCTCTCTCTCTCTCTCTCTCACACACACACACACACCACTCTACCTTTCAAATATTTAACTTTTTTAAAAAAAAAATCTTATTCTATTATTTAACAACGTGAGTCATATCTTTTCAGTAAGGTTCAACAGGTTCATTATTTATATCCCTTTTATATGCCTCACAATACATAAAGGAGATGCTCCACACAAGAGCAGAAAATTTAATACACAAAAGGATTACTGAAATGCAATGCTCTCCATTATTACTTTCAATTCTTCAGACTCATAAACACATTAATACAGTGAATTCTAAATACACTACCCTCGTATTTGCTCCAATGCAGGTGAAAACCTGATGTAATCATGAGTGACACTAGTTTTTTCCTTAAGTATTTATTATGGGAAGTTTAGTGGTTTTTTTTTTTTTTTTAAGATTTATTTATTTATTTGAAAGTCAGAGTTACACAGAGAAGGAGAGCCAGAGAGAGAGAAGTCTTCCATCTGCTGGTTCACTCCCCAATTGGCTGCAACGGCCAAAGCTGCGCTGATCCAGGAGCCAGGAGCTTCTTCCAGGTCTCCCACGTAGGTGCAGGGGCCCAAGTACCTGGGCCATCTTCTACTGCTATCCCAGGCCACAGCAGAGAGCTGGATCGGAAGTGGAGCAGCCGGGTCTCGAACCAGCGCCCATACGGGATGCCCGCACTGCAGGCCAGAGAGTTAACCTGCTGCACCACAGCGCCAGCAGGAAGTTTAGTTTTTAAGTCAATCCTCAGTAATGGGAAAGGAGATGTGATGTACAACTTTCATCCATTATAGTCTATTAAAGGCCAGAGTGGTCCAAGATTCTTATTCTGGCAGTTATTTATAATGTTAGAGTGGAAATCTAGACATTCTCATTCTTCCAAATCTATTCTGGATACAGGTCAGGCTGTATATATCACATACCACACTCCTTGTAACTCAACTCATAATCAAGTCTAATAATTCCTGCCAAATTCAGACATGTAACATGGATTCAGAAGGCACAGTAATATTTCAGGTTTTGCAGATAAAAAGATAATACACAGAATATTATGTAGATATTTACATTAACAAAGGGAACAAGCTTCCAAATTTTTACTGACAAAAGTCAAAGTATTACAATTTAGTAATTTTTTAAAAAAAATCAGTTCTACTAATGAGAATAACAGAACTCTATTTGGAAAGTAACATTTTTGCTTGAGTGGGAAGGATATGATTACCCATAAGCAGAGGACGTTCATTCTTTGGGTAACAAATGAGCTACTGGGAAACTTAGCTTGGTTATAGCCTCATTTTCACTTGTAAGAAGTCCTGCTGTGGTTATATTCAATTTAAAATTTAAAATTTTATTACTTTTCTACTCTTTTCTACTGTTGGGAACAATATGACCAGTGCTTAGTGTGATACTGTCAACATATGTTGTAGTCTTTTAGCATATCTATAGTGTAAGCCCCTAATAAACGATGCTTGGCAATCTAATTCAAAACAAAATAATACATTCCACTGTGCCTTCAAAATGTGACACCTGAAACCCACTCTCTCTCCTCTTGTGTGGAACTGTAAGAATGTACTGGTAACTTTGTAAAAAATTTTTAAACATTATGCTACAGCCATATGCCCGCCTATCAAATTTTAACTGCATCACTGCAATTTGTAATGCACCAAAAAACAATACAAAGAACTAAGTATCACATCCTTTGACACTACTAATCAATACTGCCATTGTAGAATGAAAGCAGGTAAGCATGGCTGTGTTGCAATAAAACTTTATTAATGAACACACATTTGAATTTCATGTAATGCTCACATGTCACAAAATATTCTTTTGGTGGTTTTCCAACCATTTAAAATTAAAGTCATCTTGGCTTACAGGTCTTACAAAAAACAGGAGGTAGGCTGGATTTGGCTCTGGGACTTATTTTTTCAATCCCTGTTATTAAGCATCTGCCAACAAACTAGACAAGATTCATTCATACGCATAAATTCCCCCAATCAGAATTTTGTGCCTCACTCAAGTTAGAAAATAACCAGATTATCTACTGCTTAAGGCAACCTCCAAAACAGAGAGATCAAGACACAAAAAATACCTAGAAAGTAAAACAGGCAACAGTGGGAAATGAAAAATACTAGCAGGAAAAACTACTATCTCCAGAGAAAGAAGATATTAAATCCATAGAAAAAGATCTATGGAGGGGCCGGCACTGTGGTGCAGTGGGTTAAAGCACTGGCCTGCAGTGCTGGCATCCCATATGGACATCGGTTTGAGTCTTGGCTGCTCCTTTTCTGATCAGGCTCCCTCCTAATGCTGCCTGGGAAAGCAGTGGAGGGTGGCCCCAAGTGCTTGGGCCCCTGCACCTGTGTGAGAGACCCAGAAAATGCTCCTGGCTTCCAATCAGCTCAGCTCCAGCCCTTGTGGGCATTTGGGGAGTGAACCAGTAGATGGAAGACCTCTCTCTCTACCTCTCTCTGTAACTCTTTCAAATAAATAAAATAAATCTTTAAAAAAAGAAAGACAAAAAAGACCTATGGAATGCTATAAAAATTCAATCTAAGCAAAAAAATACAATGTAATTTATGAAATAAATTCAACAAATAAACAAAAGCCAAGCAGATCTTTCAGAAGGTCAGTTAAGTAAGAAGGACAACATAAAAGATGGAAAAACTATGAACCCAAGACAGTCAACATCCAAAAAAATTTCCAAAAAAGGGCTGGGAGTAAGGAAAGCCCTTAAGAAAAAATTTAGTTTTCTTACTATAAAGATTGCAAGATAAAAGTACAAAAGCATATGAGAGTACTTTAGGCATGGAAATCCAAGACACTCTGCCCCCCCCCCCCAAAAAAAAAACAAAAACCAAAAAACAAACCCTCAATGAAAGGTCTCTGTGAGTGAGATCCCAGTAGAAAGAACGGGCCATCAAAGGAGGAGGTACCTTTCTCCGAAGGGAGGAGAGAACTTCCACTTTCACTATGACCTTGTCGAAGTAAGATTGAAGTCGGCGAACTCAAAAGGCTTCCATAGCCTTGGCAACTCATGACTAGAGCCTAGGGAGATTATTAAAGCCTTAAACAAGAGTGTCAATTTGTTAAGTCAACAACAGGAGTCACTGTGCACTTACTCCTCATGTAGGATCTCTGTCCTTAATGTGTTGTTCAATGTGAATTAATGCTATAACTAGTACTGAAACAGTATTTTATACTTTATGTTCTGTGTGGGTGCAAACTGATGAAATCTTTACCTAATATATACTAAATTGATCTTCTGTATATAAAGATAATTGAAAATGAATCTTGATGTGAATGGGATGGGAGAGGGAGTGGGAGATGGGAGGGCTGCGGGTGGGAGGGAAGTTACGGGGGGAAAAGCCATTGTAATCCATAAACTGTACTTTGGAAATTTATATTTACTAAACAAAAGTTTTAAAAAATATAAAGAGATAAAGATATTAAAATGTTCCAAAAACAAGTTTAAAAAAACAAACCCAACTGGGGTTGTTCAAAGGAACAAAATCACACTAGAACCAGCAACAGTGATTTATTAAGACACTAGAAAAGGGTTTGTAGTTTAACCGGTTAAGCTGGCACCTACAATGCCAGCATCCCATATGGGCTCCGTTTGAGTCCCAGCTGGTCCATTTCCAATCCAGCTCCCTGATAAGGTGCCTGGGAAAGCAGAAGATGGCCCAAGTCCTTAGGCCCCTGTACCCACGTGAGACCCCGATGAAGCTCCTAGGTCCTGGCTCCTGGCTCCAGGTGAGCGTCAGCCCCAGCCACTGCAGCCATTTGGGGAGTCAAACAGCAGATGGAAGTGCGTGCTCTCTCTCCCTCCTCCCCTCTGCATAATTCTGCCTTTCAAATAAATCTTTAAAAAAAAAAAACTAGAAAATATAGCATATACCAAGATGGAGGCCCCTGTGGATGTGAAATTGAAGAAGTCTTTGATATAGCTTCAAGTCAAAGTCACTGACGCTCAACAGAAGGTAACTGGACAGATAACAGAATGAAAAAGTACCCACATCTCACAGATACACAATTACAAGTTTGCTAGATAAATGTATGAGGGTATATAAACAATTATTATTCATCAAATCAGTTGTTAGAGAAAGAGAAAACAGAAGAAAAATTAAAGAACTAGAATAGAAAAAAAAAATCCTACCTAGACAGTAAGCTGCATAAGATGGCAGGAGGTACACACTGGTTTTTTTGTTTGTTTTTTAAGATTTACTTTACTTATTTGAAAGGCAGAGTTACAGAAAAGGAAGGGATAGAGAACACACGCGCGCACGCGCATGCGAGAGAGATCTTCCTTTCATCAGAGAGGAAGGGGGAGGGGGGAGAGGGGAAAGGAGAGAGGAGAGAGGGAGATCCTCCTTTCATCCACTGGCTCACTCCCCAAATGGCTTCAAGAGCTGGGGCTGGTCCAGGAGCCTGGAACTCCATCAGGGTCTCCCACCTGGGTGGCAGAGGTCCATACACTTGGGCCATCTTCTGCTGCATCCCCAGCCTTATTACAGCAGGAAGCTGGATCAGAAATGGAGCAGCCAGTACCTGAACCAGCACTCACATGGGATGTCAGTGTCGCAGGAAGCAGCTTAAACCACTGTGCCATAACACTGGCCCCAGAGATACACAGTAGGAGCTTCTAGGGCAGGGGGTAGGGAATATCAGATCCACATGCCCAAAGGCCTGCAAAATCACTTGGTCTGACCTTGCCAAGGAAACCGCAGATGGGACTTGAAATTTAATAACTCTGTAGCCAACTAATTGTTTAAAAGTTAGTAATTTTCTAAAGTCCACAAATGATCTATAAATATCCAAATGGCCCTTGGAAGAAAAAAGGTTCCTCACCCCTGCTAGAGGATGTTCTCTTGAGACTTTTTTGGGGTAGGGGAGACATCTTCCCCTCTGCCCTGATGGACATTTTATTGATCAGCCTAGCAACCCCACATTTTCTATATCACCTTGAGTTCCTGATTTCAACCTTTTTTTTTTTTAAAGTAAAGACTATTCTCAGCCATCTTCTTTTGTTTCTAAGTTTATTGATTTTTATATACTTGAAAGGCTGAGCAACAGAGACAGATAGACAACTCCCACTTGTGTGGCAGGGATCCAAGTACATGAGCCATCATCTGCTGCCTCTCAGGCTGCATATTAGCAGGAAGCTGGATTGGAAGCAGAGGTGGGACTCAGTGGCCTAATCCAGTGCACCACAACATTTGCCCTCCACAAAATCCTGTTTTTTCTTTTTTATCTTAGTCTGCCTGCCATCCTTGCCTCAGATATTCCTGTCTTAGAGTGAATCATGAATTCCCTAGAGAGACAAGGAATACTGGAGTCAATAAGGACAGACAAGGAAGCTTTACCTCAAACTCCTATCAGGCATGCTGGTCAAACCAATAGAAGGTATCTGTCATTCTCCCTACCCCCAATCCCAAGACACTACAAAAGGAGCTTCAACATTCTGAGGAAAAAAAGATTTTAACCTAGAGCTTCATGTCCGGCCAAGTTATCACTTAAGTACAACAGCAGAGTAAAGAGACCTTCAAAAATGCAAAGACTGGGGTGCTAGCACTATGGTGCATCAGGTTAAGCCAAAGCCTGTAGCATCACCATCCCACATGGGCACTGGTTAAGAGTCCAGCTGCTCTACTTCCAATCCAGCCCCCTGCTAATGCACCTGAGAAAGCAGCAGAAAATGGTCCAGGTCCTCTGGCCACTGCCACTCACATGAGAGACCTGGAAGAAGCTTCCGACTTTGGCCTGACCCAGCTCTGGCCATTTCTGCCATCTGGAGAGTGAAACAACAGATGAAAAATTTCTCTTTCCTTCTATCTCCCTTTTCTAACTCTGCATTTCAAATAAATGAAATCTTAAAAAAAAATGCAAAGGCTGAGAAGTTTTGACTCTTCTTTAGGATATACAAATGAGAGAATAAAACAAATGGTGGGGGTGGCACTGTGGCATGGTGGGCTAGGTCTCCACCTGCAGTGCCAGCATCCCATATGTGCGCACTTCGTGTCCCAGTTGGACCTCTTCTGATCCAGCTTTTTGCTATGGCCTGGGAAGGCAGTAGAAGATAGCCCAAATATTTGGGCCGCTGAACCCACATGGGGAGACCCAGAAGAAGCTCCAGGTTTCAGATCAGCCCTGCTCTGGCTGTGGTGTCCATTTGGGGAGTGAACCAGCAGATGGAAGAACTTTTTGTCTCTCCCTCTGTCTGTAACTATATCTCTCAATAAATACAATCTTAAAAACAAACAAACAAATGGGGAAGACATGCTATCCCAGGATCTGTGTAAACTAATCAAAATCAAAACTCTCTTAATAAAAACAACCCCAAGGATTATATTTCCATAAGAAGGGTCCACAAGTAAATAATAGAGTTTTTTTTTTTTTTTGACAGGCAGAGTGGACAGTGAGAGAGAGAGACAGAGAGAAAGGTCTTCCTTTACCGTTGGTTCACCCTCCAATGGCTGCCACGGCTGGCGCGCTGCAGCCGGCGCACCGCGCTGACCCGATGGCAGGAGCCAGGTGCTTCTCCTAGTCTCCCATGGGGTGCAGGGCCCAAGCACTTGGGCCATCCTTCACTGTCTTCCTGGGCCACAGCAGAGAGCTGGACAGGAAGAGGGGAAACTGGGAAAGAATCCGGCACCCAACCAGGACCAGAACCCGGTGTGCTGGCGCCACTAGGTGGAGGATTAGCCTATTGAGCCGCAGCGCTGGCCAATAATAGAGAATTTTTAAAGTCAAATCTGTGGGCTGGCCTTGGGATGCCAGCATCCTGTACTGTAGTGCCTGGGATCGAGTCCTATCTTCCCATCTGATCCAGCTGTGCCTGGAGTCAGCCAATGATAGCTCAAAGTACAGGAGTCCCTGGCTCCTTTCTTCTGCCTGGCCCAGGCTGGCTGGTACCAGCATTTGGGAAATGAACCAGCAGACGGAAGATCTCTCTCCTGCTTTCTCTTTGTCACTCTGCTTTTCAAATAAGTAAATTAACAAATCCTTTTTATTTTAATCTGACCAACAGCATATAAATGAAGAGATTTGTCTCTGCCTGCCTGAGTTCAGAGTGAGGAAAAAAAATCTCTCATGACAAGTTTCAAATACACATCATATATTAGTGTAAACACTAATAAATCAACATCTGCCAGTCCTAAGAAATTACACACTAAAAGTAAGCTTTAGCAATTTTTATGTTGATGGCACCTGACAAAAGCAAATGCAAAATGGCCGGCGCCGCGGCTCACTAGGCTAATCCTCCGCCTAGCGGCGCCGGCACACCGGGTTCTAGTCCCGGTCGGGGCGCCGGATCCTGTCCCGGTTGCCCCTCTTCCAGGCCAGCCCTCTGCTGTGGCCAGGGAGTGCAGTGGAGGATGGCCCAGGTGCTTGGGCCCTGCACCCCATGGGAGACCAGGAAAAGCACCTGGCTCCTGCCATCGGATCAGCGCGGTGCGCCGTCTGCAGCGCGCCGGCCGCTGCGGCCATTGGAGGGTGAACCAACGGCAAAGGAAGATCTTTCTCTCTGTCTCTCTCTCTCACTGTCCACTCTGCCTGTCAAAAAAAAAAAAAAAGCAAATGCAAAATACCCTTTGGAGTCTTGTTCCATCAAACCTGGTCTGACGGCATTCACAGAAATGAAGCTCTGGTGAACACACTCACAATCTAAAACCACAAAACACAGGAGGACACTACCTACTAGAACCAAGACTAGGCACGTGCAAACAGTAAAATAAGAACTCGAGAACTTCTGATAATGGAGTCATCAAATATAAATACAAAATCAGTATACTCACAATATTTTTAAAATAAAACAGATATAGCTATACAGTTTAAGAAATCATTTCTTTTTTTTGGGGGGGGGGGACAGGCAGAGTTAGACAGTGAGAGAAAGAAATCATTTCTATTAAAAACAAAAACACAGGGGCAGACATTTGGAGTAGCAGTTAAAATGCCATATGGGAAGCCCACATCCTGTACTAGAGTGCTTGGATTTGAGTCTACTCCTAACTCTAGTTTCCTGCTATTACCCTAAAAAGCAAAAGGTAATGGCTCAAGCAGTTGGGTCCTTGCCACTCACATGGGAGACCCAGATTAAGACTGGCTCCTGACTTAGGTCTGGTTCCACTCTAGCTGTTGTATGCATTTGGAGAGTGAACCAGAAGATGGGACATCAGTCTGTCTCCCTCCCTCTGCTTTCACCTAAATAAGTAAAAATTTAAAAATACATCTAAGTAAATAGGAGTAACTCAAGTGGTGTGCAAGACCATCCCAGAACCACCAAAATATTCAAAAACAGAAGATTTAAGCCTATGTAAAGGCATATTATGTTTATGAATAAGCAGACACCATAATATAAAATTATTTTCTATATACTTAATCTATGCATTCAACTATAATTAAAGATATACAACCCATATAAATTAATCTATATACTTAAAGATACTTTTAAAATTGACAAGTTTTCTAAATCAACTTCCACAAAATGATTCTAGGTATAAAAGAACACAAGGTCAAGCTCATGGGCAAGCATTGTAGCATAATAGGTTAAACTCCATTTGCAATGTCCACATCCCACATTAGAGTGCTGGCTATAGTCCCAACTACTCCACTTTTTTTGTTTAAAGATTTATTTATTTATTTGAAAGTCAGAGTTACACAGAGAGAGAAGGAGAGGCAGAGAGAGAGGGAGAGAGGGAGGGAGGGAGGGAGGGAGGGAGGTCGGTCTTCCATGCACTTGTTCACTCCCTAGATGGCCGTAAAGGCCAGAGCTTCATCGATCCGAAGTCAGGAGCCAGAAGCCTCTTCCAGGTCTCGCATGCAGGTGCAGGGGCCCAAGGATTTGGGTCATCTTCTACTGCTTTCCCAGGCCATAGCAGAGAGTTAGATCGGAAGTGGAGCAGCAGGGACTTGAACTGGTGCCCATATGGGATGCCAGCACTGCAGGCAGTGGCTTTACCTGCTACGCCACAGCACCAGCCCACTACTCCACTTCTGATCCAGCTTCCTGCTAATGCACCTGGGAGCCAGCAGATGATGATGGCCCAAGTACTTAGATCCCTGACACCAGGGCCAGTGCTGTGGCACAGGTTAATTCTCTGCCTGCAGCGTCTGCATCCCATACGGGCATAGGTTCTAGTCCCGGCTGCTCCTCTTCCAATCCAGGTCTCCGCAATGGCCTGGGAAAACAGTGGAAGATGGCCTAAGTGCTTGGGCCCCTGCACCCATGTGGGAGACCTGGAGGAGGATCCTGGCTCCTGATCAGCAAAGCTCCAGGTGTTGTGGCCATCTGGGGAGTAAACCAGCAGATGGAAGACCTCTCTCTCTACCTCTGCTTTTCTGTAGCTCTGCCTTTCAAATAAATACATTTGAAAGGAAAGAAAGAAAGGAAGGAAAGAAAGAGGAGAGGAGAGGAGAGGAGAGGGGAGGGAAGGAAACATGCACAAGTAATTCACGAAGGAAAATACAAAACCACGTAAAATAGCATTCAAAAAGAATTGTTCATTAGTATCATACAATGCATGATATTTACAACACTGGGTCATAGGCTTCAAATATTTCTCTAGAAATGATACATTTGGGGCCGGTGCTGTGGCACAGTAGGCTGAGACTCTGCCTGCAGCACCAGCATCCCATATGGGTCTGGTTTGTGTCCCAACTGCTCCTATTCCAATCCACCTCTCTGCTAATGGCCCCGCTGCTAATGGTCTCCCATGCTGAAACCCAAAAGAAGCTCCTGGCTTTGGATTAGCCCAGCTCCAGCCATTGTGGCCATTTGGGGAGTGAATTACAGACAGAAAACTTCTCTCTGTCTCTCCCTCTCTAATTCTGTCTCTCATAAATAAAAAGTCTTTTTAAAAAAAGATACATTTACATTTGCTCATCCTTGTTTTCTCACTTTCCCTTAGATCCAATGGCGAGGCACAGGGTAGCAGTTTGTAGACACAGAAGAGACTGAGAAGTTAACTTATCCATCACCCTGAGCCCAATCTCTGAATTCCATCTCAGTAAACTCCAGTGATGGGACTCAGTTGTAAACACGAAATACTCAGCAGATCTACAGTACACTATTTACAAAAACTCAAATTCAGTTAATACATACTTTCTTCATTTTAACACTCTTTTGGAAGCAGGCTCTTTATGCATCACGATGGCTATCTCAAGTGAATATACCCACTATGATGAGTATCTCAAAATGAAGGACTCGGGCCAGCGCCGTGGCCCAGTGGTTAAAGCCCACTGCAGCGCCAGCATCCCAGTTGAATCCTGCCTGCCCCACTTCCGATCCAGCTCTCTGCAATGGCCTGGGAAAGCAGTAGAAGATGGTCCAAGTCCTTGGGCCCCTGCACCCATGTGGGAGACCCGGAAGTTCCTGGCTCCTGGCTTCAGATAGGGCAGAGCTCTGGCCATTGCAGCCACCCGGGGAGTGACCCAACAGATGGAAGACCTTTCTCTTGGCCTCTGTCTCTGTAACTCTGCCTTTCAAATAAATAAAACAAAAATGAAGGACTATAAATGTGTAACTCTGCAACCTCCTTCTAGTCTAAAGCCTCAAAATTTTGGTCTCACTGGTGCTCTTACACTTTTTTTAATTTACTTAAGATTTATGTTTATCTGAAAAGCAGAGTTTTAAAGAGAGGTAGTCACAGGGCCAGCGCCGTGGCTCACTAGGCTAATCCTCCGCCTTGCGGCGCCAGCACACCGGGTTCTAGTCCCGGTCGGGGCGCCGGATTCTGTCCCGGTTGCCCCTCTTCCAGGCCAGCTCTCTGCTGTGGCCAGGGAGTGCAGTGGAAGATGGCCCAAGTACTTGGGCCCTGCACCCCATGGGAGACCAGGAGAAGCACCTGGCTCCTGCCATCGGATCAGCCGGCCACGGCAGCCATTGGAGGGTGAACCAACGGCAAAGGAAGACCTCTCTCTCTCTCTCACTGTCCACTCTGCCTGTCAAAAAAAAAAAAAAAAAGAGAGAGAGAGAGAGGTAGTCACAGAAAGATCCTCCATCTGCTGGTTCATTCCTCAAATGGTCCCAACAGCTAGAACTGAGCCAGGCCAAAGCCAGGAACCTGGAACTCCAATGGGATCTTCTACAATGGGTGGCAGGGGTCCAAGCACTTGGGCTATCTTCTTCTGCTTTCCCAGACAAAATAACAGGGAGCTGGATTGAAAGTAGAGCAGCAGGGACTTGAACTTGCACTCCTATGGCACACAGGTCTCCCACGCGGGGTACAGGGGCCCAAGCACTAGGGCTATCCTCCACTGCTTTCCCAGGCCACAGCAGAGTGCTAGATCAGAAGTGGAGCAGCCAGGACTTGAACTGGCACCCATATGGTATGCTGGCACTGCAAGCGGTGGCTTTACCCACTAAGCCACAGCACCGACCCCTACATTCTTTTATTTATTTTTTTAAAGATCTATTTATTTTACTTAAAAGTCAGAGTTGCCCAGAGAAAGGAGAGGCAGAGAGAGAGAGTCTTCCATCTGCTGGTTCACTCCCCAGTTAGCTGCAATGGCCGGAGCTGTGCCAATCTGAAGCCAGGAGCCTGGAGCTTCCTCTGGGTCTCCCATGTGAGTGCAGGGGCCCAAGGACTTGGGCCATCCTCTGCTGCTTTCCCAGGCCATAGCAGAGAGCTGGACAGGAAGTGGACCAGCCGGGTCTCGAACTGGCGCCCAGATGGGATGCTGGCACTTCAGGCCAAGGTGTTAACCCGCTGCGCCACAGTGCCAGCCCCTACATTCTTAATTATTGAAGATTTCAAGAGCTTTTGTTTAGATGGGGTATGGGCATCAATATGTATTGTATTAGAAATATAAAAATGAGAATTCAAAGATATTTACTAATACATTGGAAAATAAGCCCATTTCATGTTTAAATAATACTTTTGTAAGAAATTACTAATTATTTTTGTTTTGGAAAATAAAATCAAGAGTGGCATTGTTCTATATTTTCTAAATCCGTCTGATTATTCTTTGATACAACAAAAACTTAAAATATGCATTTCTCAAATATCATTTGTAATGTGGAATCTCAAACCTCATCAATGAAATTTTACTACTCTAACATTAAAATCTATTTATTACTCTATTTTGTACCTTAATTAAATCTTTTTCCCTATGCATAATTTTGTAACGCAGGCACTGGGCCTTTGAATAACATTAGTCATGCAGTTCTTCTAAATGCTGACATTTCATTACACAATATCAAAAAAAAAATCACATGTTCATTAATATTGCTACCAATTTCATCAAAAGGGGGGGTCTTTAAATATTGAGAAACTGTCAAGCTTCTGGCAGTAGATACAAGTTTTCCAAAACTCTAGTCTTCATTTAATACTGAATTTTCATCATCGGCAATATATAATATCAGTTGTTTTCCATGAAGTGACAGGCTCAATTCATTCGTTTTTAAGAAAATGGCTGCCAAATATCCATGCCTAAAAATCAGTTTGTCAATCATTCCTTCAAGTAAAAATTATTTTCCATGAAAAATATTGATTCAGTGTGGAACTCAAACAACTGCATAAGTACTTTTCTTCTTGCACTTCAGTCAGCATAAGAGGCATTTATTTTTATATTTCCCATTTCAACACACAGAACATTAAGGATAAAAATTCAATTAAAAAGTTTTTTAATGCTTACTTAAAATATTAAGTAAAGATGGCATTTAAATTTTTTTTTACATCTTATATTTTTGTACATATACTTGGGGCCAGCCAATTTTTAACATTTACTTATCATTTATTTGAAAGCACAGTTACAAAGAGGGAGAGAGAGTGAGACAGAGGGAGAGCTGGATTGGAAGTGGAACAGCCAGGACTCAAACCAGCACTCATATGTGAAACCAGTGTTGCAGGCGATAGTTTAACCCACTACTCCACAAACTGGAACACTGGCCCCTGTATTTTTTTAATTACTAGTTGAAATGTTCTAAGCATCTGGCAGTAAAAATTCAACAGCTTTTAATTATTTATTTTCATCTACTTGAAAAGTAGAGTGGTGTAAAAAGTTAAGCGGCAGCTTTCAACGCCAGCATCTCATATCTGAGTGTCAATTCAAGACCCAGCTGTTCCACTTCTGGTCCAGCTCCTTACTAACGTCTCTAGGAAGACAGTATACCCAAATACTTGGTCCCTTGCCACCCATGTGGGAGACTTGGATTGAGTCCTGAGCTGGCCTGATTGAATTCAGCCTGGGCCAGATCTGGCTATTGCAGCCATTTGTAGAACAGCCCAGACCTGGCTGTTGTGGCCATTTGTGGAATGAGCGAGCAACAGGAAAATTTCTATCTGCCTCTCCCTCTCTGGTGCTCTGCCTTTCAAATAAACAACATCTTTAAAAATAAAGAGAGGTATCTTCCATTCACTGGATTGGAAAAGAATAACCAAGACTCTAACCAGCACTCCGATATGGGATCCGGGAGTTCCAGGTGGCAGCTTAACCCACAGCAGCACCACAACACTCACAGCAAGATTCAATAAAATTTAGTATGGCTTGAACCAGTTTAACCCATCACTGCCTCTGCCCCATCAATAGAAATGTCAGAACAGTGAATAAGACAAATAATGAACTAATCTAACTGTGAAACAGTTTTAACTGTGTGGCCCCCTGAAATAATCTCAGGACACCAGCACCACTACATTCTCTGGACCATAAGTGAAAATCACTGCTCTAGGATATTCTCCCTTAGAGGCCAATAAGTATAAATAAGGAAACAGAAGGCAATTAGGTGCTCCTAGAATTTTTTATACAAATATTAGGCATGATTAAGACTTAGGGTTTAAAGATTAGCTTATACGTATTTTTTTTTTTAAGTTTATTTTTTAAAAGACACAGAGACTGACAAAGATCTTCCATCTGCTGGTTCAATGCCCAAATGACCACAACAGCCAGGCTTGGCTAGTTTGATGCCAGGAACCCAGAATTTGATCCAGGTCTCCCATGTGGGTGGTGGGGACCTAAGTACTTGAGCCATCACTTGCTGCATCTCAGATTGAACACCAGCAGGAAGCTGGAATCAGAACAATGTCCCAGGTATTCCCAATATGGGACATGTATAGCATCTGAACTGCTATAAACACCCACCCCAGTCTACAAGTTTTCACATCCTAAGTTGTAGGTAGTTGGAGAGGTCTGGAATTCAAATGACTTCCAGATCAGGTATGCTTATACACCAGCAAATTTCAGAAAATACCAACAATTTACACTCCTGCCTTTTGTATTTATTATCAGACAGAGGCAGTCACAAAGTCAATGGGGGACAACTGGAAGATGATTGAGACTACAATTCATAATTTGCAATAAATAACTCATTTAAATCCTCACAGTAACACAATGAGGTAAGTATAATTACTACTCCTAATTTATGGATGCTAAATAACTTAATCATGGTAATTCAAGTAGTAAATGGTAGAGCTCAAAAATGAATTCAGGGAGCCAGCGCTGTGGCGTAGCGGGTAAAACCGCCACCTGCAGTGCCAGCATCCCATATGGGTGCTAGTTCAAGTCCAGGTTCCTCAATTTCCAATCCAGCTCTCTGCTATGGCCTGGGAAAGCAGTAGAAGATGGCCCAAGTCCTTGGGCCCCTGCATCCATGTGGGAGACCTGGAAGAAGCTCCTGGCCTCCGTTCGGCGCAGCTCTGGCTATTACGGCTATCTAGAGAGTGAACCAGCACATAGAAGACTCTTCTCTCTCTTTGTAATCTGCCTTTCAAATAAATAAATCAATCTTTAAAAAAAATTGAATTCAGAGAGTCAGCATTGTGGTACAGCAGGTTAAGCTGCCACATACAGCACCACATCCCATATTAGACTACTGGCTGGAGTCCCAGCTGCTTCACTTCCAATCTGGCTTCCTGCTAATGTGCTTAGAAAAGCAGAAGATGGCCCAAGTACTTGGACCCCTCCCACCCATGTGGGAGACCAGGATGGAGTTCCTGGCTTCTGGCTTCTTCCTGGCTCAAAGCTGACTGTTGCGGCCATTTGCGGGGGGTTCAGGGCTGGGCCAAGCCGAAGCCAGGATCTAGGAGCTTCATCTGGGTCACCCATGTGGGTGCAGGGGCCCAAGTACTTGAGCCATCCTCTTCTGCTTTTCCAGCCACTAACAGGGAGCTGGATCAGAAGTGGAGTAGCCAAGACTTAAACTGGTGCCCATACGGGGTGCCAGCACTGCAGGCAGAGGCTTAACTTTATACACCACACTGCCGGGCCCCCTTGGTTTCTGATTCCAATTTCCTGCTAATGCGTATGCCAGGAGTCAGCAGGTGATAGCTGAAGTACTTGGGTCCCTGCCACTTACACTGGAGACTCAAACCAAGTTCTAGGTTCCAACCTTTGGCCTTGCCTAACCCTGACTGTTATAGGCATTTGGGTAGTGACCCAGTGAACAGAAAACCTTTGTCTGTCTTTCACATAAAATTAAAACAAATAAGCTGGCGCTGTGGCTTAATAGGCTAATCCTCCGCCTTGTGGCATCAGCACACCGGGTTCTAGTCCCGGTCGGGGCGCCGGATTCTGTCCCGGCTGCCCCTCTTCCAGGCCAGCTCTCTGCTGTGGCCCAGGAGTGCAGTGGAGGATGGCCCAAGTGCTTGGGCCCTGCACCCCATGGGAGACCAGGAGAAGCACCTGGCTCCTGCCTTCGGATCAGCGTGGTGCGCCGGCTGCAGTGTGCCAGCCATGGCAGCCATTGGAGGGTGAACCAACAGCAAAAGGAAGACCTTTCTCTCTGTCTCTCTCTCTCACTGTCCACTCTGCCTGTCAAAAAAAATTATATATATATATATACATATATACACAATTTAAAAAAGGATAATCCAAGTGTATTTCTGTGAAATACATTAGAGAAAGTAAGTTCCCACATAAGTCACACAGAGGCTGAAACAGCCATACTGTGTATGCACAAGGATACATACAGAGTTGTACATACACAACAAAGGGTATCTATGCAATAAATTGTTGAGGGGGTGGGTGTTGGGACACCCACATCTGATATTAGAGTGCCAGTTTGAGTCCTGGCACCTCTACTTTCAATCCAGATTCTTGCTAATGTGCACCTTGGAAGGCAGCAGATGATGGCTCAAATGCTTGGGCACCCCTGCCAGCCATATGGGAGAGCCAGATGGAGCTCCTAGTTCCTGGCTTTGGCCTGGCTATTGCAGGAATGGGGGGAGGGGGAGGAAGGACAGCAGATGGAAGATGGCTCTCTAGCTCTCCAAGCAGATGAAAATAAATATTAAGCTGACTGAAAAATCAAAGCATTTTGGTGCAAAAATACTTTGAAATCCATACAATATTTTTTTCATAATACACATTTTCCAGTAATCTTTTGAAGACTTCTTGGATGTATGGATTTAAAAAATTTTTGCAGGAACATAAATGCATCCTTTAATTTCATTTTCCACAAACTTTCTAAAGTACCCTCATATTATGAGGGTAAGAACTTCCATGGGCTCAAAAGAGAACTCCCCCAAGTGACCCACCACAGTCTGTGATGAAGACAGAAACACTATGAAGAGATACTCTTCAAATCATGATTGTTTCCATCAGACTTTTCACAGTAACTTGAAGAATTCAGAAACAGAATCATCTTTCCATATTGATTCTTCCATCAGTCCCCACAAACTACAAATATTTTAAATGGAAGCAGATGTAAAAAGTTACGTTTTGTCAAAGACAACAGAATCCCAAAATCTTATAGAACATTAACTCAGCCTCTTCATATTGCAGATCTATGGAGGTGGCTCCCTAGGTGCCCTGCCCCATGGTTACCCAGCTAATTACTAGAAGAACCCAATGCAACTTACTCTCAATTCAGTTCTTCAGCCACATCACGGCTGAAGCTATGTCCCATTACAAAAGTCTCAGCTCCTTCAAGAGTTTGACAGTTTGTTCAGAAGCATCAATATAAATTTGTATTTTTACTGATACATTATCGACTCATACACAGTCACCACTGACAGCATCATGGCTTAACCTGAAAAGACATCAAATTTTTATTTTGGGGCTGGCACTGTGGTGCAATAGGTAAACCTTGCACCTGCAGTGCCACCATTCCATATGGGTGCCAATTCAAGTCCCAGCTGTCCCACTTCCAATCCAGATCCCTGCTAATGGCCTGGGAAAGCAGTGGAACATGGTCCAAGTACTTAAGCCCCTACACCCATGTGGGAGACCCGGAAGAAGTCCTGGCTTCAGTCGACACAGCCAGCCCTGGTTGTTGCAGCCATTTGCGGAGTGAACCAGCAGACAGAAGATTAATCTGTCTTTCCCTCTCTCTCTAACTCTGCCTCTCAAATAAATAATCTTTATTTATTTATTTATTTTATTTTTTTTTTACTTTTAACAATCTGAAATGCAGAAAGAGAGAAAGACAATGCCATCCCCATCCACTGGTTCACTCTACAAATGCCTGCAATGGCTGGGGCTGGACCAGATTGAAGTCAGAGGCCAAGAACTCCATCCAGGTCTCCATGTGGGCAACAGAAGTCCAAGTACTTGGCCCACCTTCTGCTGTTTCCCCAGAAACATTAGCAGGAAAAACTGGACTGGATGCAAAGAAGCCAAGATTTGAAAACAGAATCCCAGCATCACAAGCAGCAGTTTAACCCACTGCACCATAATGTCAGCTGCCAATTTTCGTTTTGTTTTGTTAATCACAAAAGCACTTTTAAAAGCTCACTACTGGATCTGTCCTTGTGGCATACCAGGTTATGCCATTGCCTACAACACCAGCATCACTTATGGACGCCAGTTCAAGTCCCTTCTGCTCTACTTCAGATCTAGCTCCCTGCTAATTAATGCACCTGGGAAAGCAGCACAAGATGGCCCAAGTCCTGGGGCCTCTGCACCCACCTGGGAGACTGGCTCTGGCCTGGCCCTGCCCTGGCCGTTGCAGCCATGTGGGGAGTGAACCAACAGATCACAGATCTCTGCCTCTCCCTCTAATTCTTTCCAATAAACAAATCTTTTTTAAAAAAAATTCACTATTGAGATATAACAAATATTAATTAGTATATTTTGATTTTCCCACTGCTCCAATAGAATACAGATCACACTGTCTCTTCAAAATATTTAAATTTACGTTTCTCAAAGTGTGGTGGGTGCCACCTCCATCAGAACCACATGGGAAACTTGTTAAAATTGCAGACACATGCAGTCATCCCCAAATCTACTGAATCAGTCTCTGAAGAAACTTCCAAATTAGCATGTTAATCAGTTCTCTAGGTGATTCTTACTCATTCAAAAGCTATTTATTGAACAATCATTCCACATTCTAGTGGGAAATATGAGATGAGCAAGTAAACAAAAATAGACATTTTGATTTTAGTTGAGCTTTAAAATAAAAAAAGTTATCACAGAGTGACCTGGAGGACTACTTTAAAATAAGCAGTCAAGGCCGGCACCGTGGCTCAATAGGCTAATCCTCCGCCTACGGCACCGGCACCCCGGGTTCTAGTCCCGGTCAAGGCCCCAGATTCTATCCCGGATGCTCCTCTTCCAGACCAGCTCTCTGCTGTGGCCTGGGAGTGCAGTGGAGGATGGCCCAAGTCCTTGGGCCCTGCACCCACATGGGAGACCACGAGAAGCACCCAGCTCCTGGCTTCAGATCAGCGCAGTGCGCCAGCCGCAGCGGCCATTGCGGGGTGAACCAACGGCAAAGGAAGACCTTTCTCTGTCTCTCTCTCTCTCACTGTCCACTCTGCCTGTCCAAAAAAAAAAAAAAAAAAAAAAAAAAAAGGCAGTCAAAATAAAGCTTTTCTGGGGCCGGTGCTGTGGTGTAGCGGGTATCCCATATGGGTACCGATTCCCGATTCGAGTCCCAGCTGCTCCTCTTCCTATCCAGCTCTCTGCTACAGCTTAGGAAAGCATTGGAAGATGGCCTAAATTCTTGAGCCCCTGCACTCACATGGGAGACCAAGAAGAAGCTCCGGGCTCCTGGCTTCTGATTGGCCTAGAGGCCATTTGGGGAGTGAACCAGAGGATGGAAGATCTCTTTCTGAACCTTTCTCTCTGCCTCTGTCTCTCTGTAGCTCTGCCTTTCAAACAAATAAATAACTCTTTAAAAACAAAATAAAAACAAAGCTTTTCTGAGACAATGTTTGAAATGAGGAGCCCTTCACTAAGGAACAGTGGTTCAACTGAAGTGGACATCAGAATCACCTGGAGGACTTATGAAACCATCACTGGTCCAAAGATCTGAGAATCTGCATTCCTAACAAGGTCACAGATGATACCGATGCTTCTGGTCCAAGAACGCCCTTGTGTGAACCTCCAGAGGGGTCAGCCACAGTGTGTTAGGAGAGACAGAAAAACACCATGTAGAAAAAACAGTACCATACTCATCACTGATTCAGAGCCACCAGAGAAATAGTGAATTAATCCACCAGCTTTGGTTCTTCAGATCACAGATTATTATTCAATAATACCTTCAATAATGCATTTTTGAAGCATTTCACAGTTACAAACAAAGCATTTTCACATTCATTTTTAATTTGACTTAGTAAGTGATTGTGAATAACTACTAGCTACATCTGAGAGACAAAGTTAGGGAAACAGTATGAGCCTCTGTTAAACAATTAGGTGGCAAAACTACGACCACTAACTCCATCCAACCCAGAGTTCTTTCCACAGAGCTTGCTCTCCTTTTTTCAAGAGCAAAGCAAAGGATACACACAGGAGTTCATACTGACAAATTATTTTCTAGACTTCCTACCTAAAAACATGGTAGTTTCCAGATTGTTTTAGATACTGGCTAGAAATCAACATCACTTAAGAACAACAGTATTTAGTCCTTTCCACTTACTTCTTCTCCCAGCTCAAAAACAAAGGTGGAGAAATGAAGAGAACGTATGGGACTATATTCTCTCATACATAAATTTCAGAAAGCCAATTTCATAACCTCAGTTCCTCAACCAACACAATTTGCATCTTGAGTTCCCTCTAAATTGCTCACCTAATCCAGGTTCCCACAAGGACACTGAATCCCACGTGTCTTATTATGCTCATGGGACCACGACCAGCTATCCTCTCTACACCTATTACCACTTAGTGTCTCCTCCATTAAACACAGATCTTTTTTCTTAACATTCTTATCTGCATGTCCCAATAACAGCTCAAACCCAGAAGTGAAGGTATTATATCCTCTCTCCACTACAGACACCTGCTTCTGTGCCTGAATTCTTTGCTTGCACTAACAGCACTGTCAGCAAACAAGAAACCTAGAACTCGGTCTACACACCAATCTCAGTTAGCCCCTCCATCTCCATTACTAACAATAAACTAGCAGCCATTTCACTAGTAACTACTGTATATGAGTCACTTTACATATCTTATTTCACTTCATTTTCTCAATAATCCCATGAGCAATATACTTTTTGTCCCTGTTCACAAATGAGAAAACTGAGGTGAAGAAAAGTTAATCTGTCCAAGTTCTAAGTAGAAAGTGGCGAAGAAGACACCTGAACTCATTTTGATGTCTCCCTGACATCAAAATGCTTCCTTCTGTAATGCCTGGCATCAGACCTCTCCTACCCAATCCAAATGACAATTTCCAATCTAGGTTGCTGCCAAGGTTCCCCTAACTGGCCTCCCTGCATTCTTTCATCTCTCAACGACTTCAGGTGATCTTTGTAGATCACAAATCTGACTTTACCCTTTGGATAGAGAAGTCCTTTGGGAACGCCTTGTACAGGAGACACTGCACAGGACACATCCCAACCCCTCAGTACTGTGCCAAATTTGCATACCTGCTTAGAAACTTCACTTCTGTCACATGTTTACAACAAAGTCCACCACGTTATTGTGATATTCGTGTGATTCAATGAAGAAACTTTCAAGTGCTCAATAATGAACTGTTATTCCAGAATCCCACCACTGCTGGAGTACTACATAAAAGACATAGTACATAAAAGACCTTACCAAGAAAAATTCCCAAATACTGTATTCTGAAGTCCAAAACACATCTTGTCCCAAGAGTTGCTGGAAAAGGATGTGGAACTCCTTATCCACGCAGCTGATCAATGCAATCTACTGTCCACCAGAGGTCTTGCACAAGGTGGACGCACCTTGTACCCTCGATCCCCTCCACCCAGTGAGGCAGGCAATCACCCTTCAGGAAACCTGCTCCAGGCCTTCCTTTCCTGGGAAGTTTCCCTGACTTTCCCTCCATTTCGCCACAGCCATGATAGTGAGCGCCCACCTCCACTGCTGCAGGCTACAGTTTCCCCTGTTAAGACTGGGAAGGGGGTCCTAAGCCAGCATCACATCCAGTCCCAGCAGCACCCAGAACGCTAGGGGTTCCTTAATGTACAATGAACTGAAACAAATGCATGCCCAGCTCTATCTGACCCTCAATCTCAGTCCAAGTTCATTTCTGCTCATCCCCAAACCTTACTCTTGTCCCTAACCATGCAGGTCCCTCACTGCTATTCTCATCTCCTGAGATGCTCCTTCCCAATGCCATCTTAAAATTCTTTTCCATCAAGAGCCTTCTCTTGGCTCCAAGTTTCCCAACGTCTTTTAGCCGCTTGCATTTAAACCGCAGTCCTCTTTGCTCCAAACCGGGCAACGGGCCACGTCCCCTCCCTCCAGTGCAATCCATCCTCACAGCCCTCCTCTCTTTACCTACTCCACCACCACCACCACCTCTCCCGGGCCGGGCGCCCGTCCACCCTGAACGCTGGCTCTGCTGTCCGGGTCCAGCTTGCACATCCCAAACCTCCTTCGCTGTGTCCCCTCCCCCCAACCCCGTCTCACAGCCGGCTCCCTCCCTTCATCCCCCTCCTTATCTCTCGCGGTCCAGCTTCTCTGGAAACTGTCCCAGGGGCCGTGTCTTTCACTTCGCCCACCCCTCAGGATCGCGCAGGTCCGGGCAGCCCCGAGCCCCAGCACTTCGGTCCCCAGATCCTCCTGGGCTCCGCAAATGCCCCGCGGCCCAGACGTCGGGCCGGGCCTCCGGCTCACCTTGCTGGATGTCGCCGTTGCTGCCCCCCGGGATGGGCACGCTGAGCTGGCGCTCCGGCTCCGGCAGGCAGCGCAGGCAGAAGGAGTGAAGACAGGGCAGCAGCTTGGGCTCCGCCTCACGCCGGCTCTGCAGGCTCTGCTGACACACGGCGCAGGTGTCCAGAAGCGAGGCTGGCGGTCCAAGAGGCGGCCCCGCCGAGGGACCCGGAGCAGGGGCTGAGGCTGGAGCTGGGGCCGGCGTCGATACGGTCCCCCCGGGAGCTCCAGAGCCCACTGAGGCTGCAGGAGCCGAGGCAGCCTGAGCCGAGCCCGAGGAGGCCGCGGCCACCCCCCCGTCGTCGGGCCCGGCCGCGCCGCCCTCCGCGCCGGCCCTGCTGCCTTCCTCCTCCTCCTCCTCCACCAGCACCGCGGCGAGAGGCGGCTCCGCCTCCTGCGCCGCGGGCCCGGCGGCCCCGGCAGTTACCGGCGCGCTGCCGCTGCCCCCGCCGCCGCTCTCAGCCTCGCCGCCGCCTTTGTTTTCCGCCATGTTTTCCTCTTTGAACCCGCCGGACCGCCCCGCGCCGCCCGCCGCCCGCGTCGCCGCCGCCGCCGCCCCCAGCCCCAGCCGCAGCGAGAACGGCCGCCGAGAGCGAGCAGGCGAGCGAACCAACGAGAGCGCGCGCGCACGCGGCGCCCCCGCCCTCGCGTCGCGCGGCTGAAGAGGGCGGGCGCGGCGCGCGCACGTACGCACGGACGTCCTCTGGAGGGAGGCGGGAACTCGGGGCGCGGGCGCGGGCGCGGAGTCGTCCGCGACGCTCGTCCAGACGTCTGGGGCTGGGGCGTTGCGTCAGTGCCGCGGACCTTTAGCGCAACAGGCGCTAGCCTTTAAAAGCCAGAGGCCGTGGCAACCTGTCGGCCTTTGGCGGATCGTGCTGCTGAGTTTGGCCTCAGCTGTGGTGCGGAACGAGGGGCGGACTAAGCTGGACGGGTCGGAGGCCGCGGCTGTGGCTGCCCCAGCGAGCGTCTCCTCCGAAGCTTCTGCAGCGTGATCGGACGCCAGGGCCTCGCGGTTCTTGGTGCTGTGCGAGGCACCTTCTGCTGTTTGTGGCTCAGGGGAGCAGTAAGCCGAGTCTTTGGTTTTTTTAACCGGAGGTCTACCAGAAATAGGCTGAAAAGACCCGGTGAGGAAGAGACTCACTGTGCGGCTAATTTCCACTACTTAGTGTGATTCCGGGACGTTGCTACGTAGCCGAAAACCGGTCACCTCAGGAGCTTTTTGAAAAGCCACACCTCAGCCCAGAGTCCGGAAGTGGGGCAGAGGGCTGATTCTGATGCGCCTCAGGTTGCGGAGCCAAGATCTCACCTCCAGTGTGGTGGCCTCTGAGAGTCCCACTTAGTGTCCTGGGTGAGCCCGGTGACAAATGCCCTCCAGGTAGAAGCTTTCAGAAAGGGTTGGCCTTTTATTTGGGAAACAAGTGTTTCTGCAGAGCAGTGGCTGTTTGGGCGTGAGACGCTTGCACTTCTTTGGTCTTTATCTCTTGAGCTGGTCTAAGTCCCTAAACCATGTGCAAGCCTTGTTTATTTACTCACTCCAGAAGACTCGCCTCTATTAGGTGTCAGTGTTTTAGATACCCTGCGATTACAGCAGAGAGCAAAAGAGGCTCTCCCTGCCTTTAAAAGAGTTCACGAGCTAATGGTGCAAGGTTTGGAATAAACGAGGGTACTTCAGAAAGCTCTTGAGAAATGTGTATTATGAGAAAACCATGTGTGGATTGGAAATTTTTTGCACTAAACTGTCGCAGTTTCATTTTCCATGAACTTAAATTTTAAGTACCCTGATAACATGCGAGGTAAATGCCAGGAAGAAAAAGCAACTGGAGCAAAATAGAGATTGAGGGAGGCCTGTTGATAAGATGAAGGAGTCTCTCTTGCAGAACAGTGTTCAAAGTAGAGGAACAAATAGTGCAAAGGGCATGAGGCAAACGTATCCTTAGCTTATCAGAACAGCAACGTATCAACTTGGATGGAGTGGCTTGAGCAGAGAGTAGTGAGAGATGAGGAAAATTATTAAAGGAGCTAGCTTTTGTTCTCTAAAAGAATTTTGGAAAACTATTTCCCATCAAGCATTGTAATTTGATTTTAAAAGAAGTTTAAATAATTGCAAAGGAATGGGCATGTAGCCTGGTGGTGAAGATACTGTTTAAGATACACAAAGCCCTCGTATCAGATAACTGGATTTGAGTCTCCTAACTCCAGCTTTCTGCTACTGCAGATGCTGGGAGGCAGTGGAGATAGCTCAGGTGATTGGGTTCCTGGCGCTTGGCTTTGACCCAGTGCAGTCCTGGATATTGCAGGCATTTGGGAAGTGAACCTTCAGGTGGGAACTTGCACATCCTTGCCTGCTGTCTCTCTCTCTCTTGCCTCTCAAATAGTTGCAAAGTGTCATCTCTGATATTTTAATTATTTCAGTTTATGATAATCTAATGGAAAGGCCGGCGCCGCGGCTCACTAGGCTAATCCTCCACCTAGCGGTGCCGGCACACCAGGTTCTAGTTCCGGTCGGGGCGCCGGATTCTGTCCCGGTGCTTCCAGGCCAGCTCTCTGCTATGGCCCTATGGCCCGGGAGTGCGGTGGAGGATGGCCCAAGTGCTTGGGCCCTGCACCCCATGGGAGACCAGGAGAAGAACCTGGCTCCTGCCTTCCGATCAGCGCGGTGCGCCGGCCGCGGCGGCCATTGGAGGGTGAACCAGCAGCAAAAGGAAGACCTTTCTCTCTGTCTCTCTCTCTCACTGTCCACTCTGCCTGTCAAAAAAATAATAATGATAATCTAATGGAAAAGTTTTTTTAAGTATTAAACATGACAAAGTCTTGAGAATGTCTTTTAATAACGTAGCTGAGTCCTTTTTTTTCCCCCAAAAAATTAGGTAACCATGAATTGCTAGGATGAAATAGGGTCCTGTATCAGTTCCATTTTTCATTTTTATATATTCCAGTACTACATTAAAAGCTACATATTTATACATATATGATGAATTTTATATATATAAATGGTTTATATTTAACATAAATAAGTACTCCCCCAGAAGCACTCATACCCTGGTTTTGAGACCACCAAGTGAGATAGGAAGCCCACAGTAGGTTTTGAGCAAAGACACAAAATAGGGTCATGAATAGAGTCCCTATATCTGCTTAATGAGCTGCGGAGGGTCAGAGTGGAAGAAAGAATACCAGTTACTAATAGGTCAGGCAAAGAATAATGATTGATTGGACCAGGCTAGTAACTGTGCAGGTGGTGAAAGATACAGAAAAATTATAAATACTTTTCTCTAGGACAAGTGTGATAAGGTGGGTTAAGCCACCATTTAGAATGCCTGCACCCTCTAACAGTGCCATGGGTGGAGTCCTCCCTCTTCCTATCCTGCTAATGTTCCTTCTGGAAGACAGTAGATGATGGCTTGAGTTCTTGGCACCCTGTCATCCACATGGGAGACACCAATGGAGTTCTGGAGGTCCTGGCTTTGGTCTGGCCCACTTTGCTGTTGGGGACATTTGAGGAGTGGATCAGCTAATGGAAGATCTCCCTCTCTGCATCTCTCTTTCTCACAGTCACTCTGCCTTTCAAGTAAGTTAAAAAAAAAAAAAAAAAAAAACACCTTTTCTGGCCAGCGCTGCGGCTCACTAGGCTAATCCTCCGCCTGTGGCGCTGCACACCGGGTTCTAGTCCCGGTTTGGGTGCCGGATTCTGTCCCAGTTGCCCCTCTTCCAGGCCAGCTCTCTGCTGTGGCCAGGGAGTGCAGTGGAGGATGGCCCAAGTGCTTGGGCCCTGCACCCACATGGGAGACCAGGAGAAGCACCTGGCTCCTGCCTTCGAATCAGCGCAGTGCGCCGGCTGCAGCGGCCATTGGAGGGTGAACCAATGGAAAAGGAAGACCTTTTTCTCTGTCTCTCTCTCTCACTGTCCACTCTGCCTGTCAAAAAAAAAAAAAAAAAAAAAAACTTTTCTCCAAATTCACTGCAAAATTAAATGGACTGAGTTTCTAAAGATTTTGCTTCCATGTGTTTCTTTTTTAACCTGTTAATGTCTGCTACTGCTTGCCTTTATTAGGATATATTATACTAGTGTTTTGAGAAACTAATTTTTTTAAAGATTTACCTATTTGTTTGAAAGTCAGAGTTACACAGAGAGAGGAGAGGCAGAGAGAGAAGTCTTCCATCTGATGGTTCACTCCCCAGATGGCCGCAATGGCCGGAGCTGTGCCGATCCAAAGCCAGGAGCCAGGAGTTTCTTCTGGGTCTCCCACGCTGGTGCAGGGGCCCAAGGACTTGGGCCATCTTCTAATGCTTCCCCAGGCCATAGCAGAGAGCTGGATCGGAAGAGGAGCAGCTGGGACTAGAACCAGTGTCCATATGGGATGCCAGCGCTTCAAGCAAGGTCATTAACCCACTGCACCACAGCGCCAGCCCCAGGAAACTAATTTTTAGGGTGGAAACTACCTGCATGAAGTTCAGTTTGCTCTGAGAGGCCAGTTTCTGGAATTGAATCATGATTAAATATTTTTGGACATTGAAATAGAACTCCGGTTATATCCTTGATTTGTAATAGGAGCCCAGATATCTTGTGAAAACATCTGTGAAATAAATCTAAAGACAGGCTGAGATATGAGATGCAGAAATACGTCTAATGGATGGAGACTACATACTGTAGGGGCTGAATCTGTGCTCTGGAGCCAAAATGCTTCCTTTGAAGCCTTGTCCCACCACCTCATAACTATCACTTGGGGCAACTTACTCAACTTGCCTCTGTTTCCTCAGTTATAAAGGGTGTTTGCTACTATTAGGACCAACCTCAAGTTTATTTGGTAACATTTTTGAAGTGGTAATAGCAGTACTTATGGTTCACTGAATGTCAAAGTAGACCCAAAGTTACCTGGAAGGGAAAACAAAGATGCTGCTGGGAGAGATCTTCAGAAGAATCAGGTCCGGGGATGAACTGAGCACCAAGTGTAGATCAAAGCTGTGTCCAGCCATTCCCTTGACCTAGCAGACTGGCTCCTGACCTTGTTTCCTGAACATTTCAAGAAAAACACCATGTACAAGAGATGGCTACAGGCATGTCTGTGTCAGTTCTACTATGAAAGAAACCCCTCAGAGACTGGTGGTAACCGGAAGTGGAAGGAGCTTTCCAGTTGTCCAGAAAGAGAACCCTGGAGGTGAGTGGCCCAGGTAGGTGAGTGATGGTGAAAACACACTATGTCCATCAGTTGGGCACAAGAGGTAGCAGCCCAAGAGGCAGTAGCCCAAGGGTAGCATGAAGATTTGCAGAGACATCTGCACCTCCTGGACAGAGCAACTCTAGTCAGCAGGAGGGGAAGAGTGCATAAGGGGCAGCAGAGGGATGCTGTTCCCGGATTGGGAACATTTCTGTAAGTGCACCACACTTGCCTTCACCAATAAGTGAGGCCAGGAAATATAAAGGTAACATTTTTATCTTTAAAATTCATTTAGCGTTTCATTTCACTTTGGCTTCCAAGTACTTTGTAGTCTGAACAAGATTGGCAACCACTAGTAATGACAAAAGCAGGATATAGAATTCTGAGTCTAATTACAATCTATTGACTTTTCTGTGTTTGAAAGACCTTTCAGGTATGCATAGTAATTCTAGTAATAAACACAACACTTGAACATTGAAGTGGTAGTTTACCATTTATAAAGTGCTTTCACACATATTAGTCTTGCAGCAAGATACATTTCAATTTAGACAATAGACTTTGTTATGTAATGTAATAGCTGCCTGTTGTTAGACAATAAGGTTTTCCTTTTTTTTTATTTTAAAGATTCATTTATTTAAAAGGCAGAGTAGGTTAATCCACCCCCTGCTGTGTTGGCATTCCCATATGGGCACCGGGTTCTAGTCCTGGCTGCTCCTCTTCCGATCCAGCTCTATGCTGTGGCCTGAGAAAACAGTAGAAGATTACCCAAGCACTTGGGTCCCTGCATCTGCATGGGAGACCAGGAAAAAGCTGGCTCCTGGCTTCAGATGTGGCAGTTGGGGAGTGAACCAGTGGATGGAAGACCTTTCCCTCTGTCTCTCCCTCTCACTATCTGTAACTTCACCTCTCAGATAAAATCTTTTTTTAAAAAAGGTTTTAAAATATTCATGTTTTAAAAAAAGGCAGAGTGATAAAGAAGAGGAAGAGACATAGACATCTTTCATCCACTGGTTCATTACCCAAATGGCCACAACAGCCAGGCTAAGTTGAAGCCAGAGCCAGGAATTCCATCCAGGTCTCCCATGGGGATGACAGGGGCCAAGTATTGGGCCATCTTCTCCTGCCATCCCAGGCACATTAACAGGGAGCTGGATTGGAACAGCCAGGACTAAAAATAGTCCTATGATAGGGAATGCTGGCGTCATAAACTGCACCGCAATGCCAACCCTTCCAATTTTTTGTTATTATAAACAATACTGTAATAAACATTGTAGTGAGTCATTCTTTATATGTCTATAGTTATTTCTTCTGAGTAGCCCTAAAAATAGAATTGCTGATTCAAAGAGTATGCCATTGTAAAAGTTTTTAATAGGAGCTAAAACTCAAAGGTTTGCCTATTGGGTTATTATATAAGTTGTTTTGATGTATTTTGTTCCTATAGATAAAGGTAAAATTAGTATGAATCTCTTTTTCAAGTCTCTTTTTCTCTAAAGGTCTTTATGTTTATGTCTGTCCATCCCACTCATTCCTCAATCTACTCTGGCCTGGCTTCCACTGTCATCAGGCTCCCAAAACAAGTTTTGTTAAGTCATCGGTTACTTCCACATTTTTAGATCGAGTGGGCATATTTGTTTCCCAAACTGTTACAGTTTGGACATGCAGTCCAAGCATGTCATCCCCAAAGTTCCCTGTGTCGGAGCCTTGGTCCTAGGGTAGCAGATATTGGGAGATACTCAGGCATTAATGAGGCAGGGCCTAATGAAAGGCCACTTTGTCATAGCGGGCACTGCCCTCAGAGCAGAATACAGGAGAAACCTGGAGTGAGTTCTCGTGAGAGCAAGTTGTTATAAAGCCTGAGTCTGATCCCTGAATCCATCTGACTTCTGTTTGGAGATGTGATCCTTCTTTCCTCCTGCATTTGCTCTGTCATCTGCCATGGGCCTTTGACAGAGCCTGAGCTGTGCTATTTGGACTTTTAGCCTCCAAAACTGTGAGGTTATAAATCTTTTTTCTTTATGGCCGGCGCCGCGGCTCACTAGGCTAATCCTCCGCCTAGCGGCGCCGGCACACCGGGTTCTAGTCCCGGTCGGGGCGCCGGATTCTGTCCCGGTTGCCCCTCTTCCAGGCCAGCCCTCTGCTGTGGCCAGGGAGTGCAGTGGAGGATGGCCCAGGTGCTTGGGCCCTGCACCCCATGGGAGACCAGGAAAAGCACCTGGCTCCTGGCTCCTGCCATCGGATCAGCGCGGTGCGCCGGCCGCAGCGCGCCAGCCGTGGCGGCCATTGGAGGGTGAACCAACGGCAAAAGGAAGACCTTTCTCTCTGTCTCTCTCTCTCACTGTCCACTCTGCCTGTCAAAAAAAAAAAAAAAATCTTTTTTCTTTATAAAATTAGCCTGCATCATTTATTTCATTGTAGTAACACAAAAAAGACTAAGAACTTATTTGTCTTCCCAGAGGATTTAACACCCTTGGCCACTCACCCTTCTGGAATCACTTCCTTCCTTGGGCCTTGTGATTACCACACTTAGTTTTGCACCTACCCTTGGGACTACTGTTTCTCTGTTACAGGCAGGACCAGAGGTCCCCAGGACAAGCCTGAAGCTTATTGACTTGGTAGAAGAACTTATAGGACTTACAGCTGTGCTATGGCTTACCAAAATGAATGCATAAATGGGGCCAGCATCATGGTATGGTGGGTTAAGGTGCTGCCTACTATGCCTGCATCCCAATCAGAATGCAAGTTCTAGTCTTGGCTGCCCAGCTTCCAATTCAGCTCCTTGCTAATGCACCTGAGAAAGCAGTAGAAGATGGCCTGAATGCTTGGGCTCCTGCCACGGACATGGGAGACTAGGTTGGAGTTACTGGCTCCTGGTTTCAGTCTGGCCCAGCCCTAGCTGTTGCAGCCATTTGGAGAGTGAACCAGAAGGTGGAAGATTTCTCTCCCTCTTCCTCTCTCACTTCTTTGCCTTTCAAATAAATAAATTTTTTTTTAAAGACAATAACAAAGGGAAAAGCACATGGATCAAAGTCCAGGTTAAAACAGGTTCAATTTTCCAGGTATCCCCTCCCACTGGAGCTGTGTGAGCATTAATTCCCCCAGCAATGATCTGTGAAAACAGGTATGGGAACCAGCCTTGTGGCATAGAGGGTTAACTGTGGCCTGCAAAACTGGAATTTCATATGTGGGACAGTTCATGTTTCAGCTGCTCCACTTACAATCTAACTCTCTGATAATATGTCTGGGAAACCAATGGAAGTTGGTCCAAATTCATGGGCCCCTGCCACCCACATGAGAGACCCAAATAATGCTTCTGGCTCCTGACTTTGGCCTGGCCCAACCCTGGCTGTTGCAGCTATTTGGGCGGCAAGCCAGTGGATGGAAAGATCTCTCTCTCTCTCTAACTCTACCTTTCACATAAAGAAAAAAATCTTTAAAATGCACACAAACACACACATGAAATATTGCTAACCAAGGAAGCTCACCAGAGCTCTTATATCCAGAGTTTTAATTTGGGTCAGTCGCATGAAAATATAACATAAATGATTCAGAGCCCATGCCCCCAGAAGTCAAACCAGTGCAGTGTTGCCCAATAGTTCAGACATACAGAAATACTCCCTAGTTTTTCTAAGAGTTAGCCAAGGGTCAAGCCTAAAGAAATGTTTCTTTGGAATGTGTACACAGATTTATTAAATATTGGATTTTCTCCAATCCTGGCTCTAGATTTGTTTGTCTTCCAAATCAGTTTTCTTCCCCAGGCAAACTTCTCTATGACACTAATTCATTTACCATCACTGATAACTTCCAAGTTTATGTCTTTAGCCCAGTTCCATCCACGTAGACCTAGGCCCATTTTGCTAACTATTTAATGTCTCCACTCTTTGAATATCCCAAAGGCCTTCAAACTCAGCATATCCAAGATGCACCTCTTTGTCGTCTTCCACGTTCTGCATCTCAATGCATGTGTTACCATTCACTTAATTCAACCAGGAAGACAGACATTGAGAAAGTAAATAAGCTGCTTTTACTGACAGATTGGATATAGGATGATGGGTCATCCTCAGAATCTACAACTTCTGACCCTTGTGTCCAATATATTAGCAGTCTTATCAATTTGACTTATTAAGTATTCATCTAGGGCCAGACATTTGGCACAGTAGTTAAACTCTGGTTGGGATGCCCACATTTTATATCAGAGTGCTTGGTTCAGTCTCAGCTCCTCTGCTTCTGATCCAGCTTCCTGATAATGCAGCAGATGATGGCTCAATTACTTGGGTCCCTACCACCCACATGGGAGACATGGATTGAGTTCTAGGCCCTTGGCTTCCTCCCGGTCAAGCCCTGACTCTTTCGGGCATTTGGGAAATGAAGCAGCAGATAAAGTATCTCTCTGTGTCTGTCTCTCTGCCTTTCAAAAACTGAAAATAAGTAAATAAACAATACTGTCTAAACCCATCCATTTGTCACCATTTCCACTGTCACTACCCTAAATCAATTTACCACCTTCAAAATATCACCACTGTCATCTCTATTTGCACTCTGACTCCCCTGAAATCTATTATCTAAGCTACAATAATAGTGATTTTTTTTTCAAAGGATAATTGTTCCCTGCTCCTCCAACAACCAATCCTACATCTTCCCATTACTCTTAAGATGAAGAGAAAAATCCTTAAGGGCTTGAAAGGTCTTATATCACCTGGTCTGAGCAGCCTCTCCGGCCACACCATATCCTATTTTCCCCTTGCTTTCTATATTCTAGCTATACTGGCCTTTAGTTTCCTTGCTGTAGCACGCTCTTTCCTTGCCTCAGGGATTTTGTACATGCTCTCCTCTAGCTGGAATGACCATTTCCCCAACATGGCCACCTACTTTACAGAATTAATTGCTATTCAAACGAAGTCTCAGCTCAAGCAGTACTTTCACTCCAATCTAGATCAGTTTTCTTTGTCAGATGTTCTCATAGATCTTGTTGCTTTCCCTCAGGGCTGTTTAGTAAAGCAATATAGTGTAGTGGTTAAGAGCAGGTACCACAATGGGTTTGAGCTCCAGCTCTGTCCACCAGCTATGTGCCTTTGAACAATTTATTTAATCTTTCTCTGCCTCCATTTCTTAGTGTATACCCATGTAAGTAAGAATAATAGTTAATAGTTACCCACTGTATACATATTATAGTACAAATAAGTTATCTAATGATTACTCCATTAAAGTATTTAGAACAAGGCTAACCCATAGATGCACATAGTATATCCTTTTATCATTAATATAAATTTGTAATAATGCATTCTTTTGTGTTACTATCTAATTAATCTTTATTTCTGTTATGAAAATTAATGAGAATAGAGTTGACACCTGCTTTTCCTGAGCATTTTATCACAATGCTCAATGTATAGGTGCTTATTAAATATTCAACATGGGTGGGCATTTGGCACAGCAGTGAAGCTACTCCTTGGAATGTTGGAATCCTGTATCAGTGCCTGGGTTTGAGTCTCAGGTCTGTTCTCCACTTTAGCTTCCATCAGTGTGCACCCTGGGAGACAGCAGGGAATAGCTTAGGTTCTTAGGTCCCTGTCACCCACATGGGAAACCCAGAATGGGTTCCAGGCTCCTGATTTTGGCCTGGCCCAGCCCTGGCTGTCAATGAACATTTGGGGAGTAAACCAACAGATAGGAGAACTCTCTGTATCTGTTTGCTTGTCTGTCTGTCTCTCTCCACATGAAAAAAAATTGGGGGGAAGCTGGTGTTGAGGCACAGTAGGCTAAGCCATTGCATGCAACACCAGCATCCCATGTGGACACTGGTTCAAGTCCTGACTGCTTCACTTCCCATCTAGCTCCCTGCTAATGCACCTGGGAAAGCAGCAGAGAATGGCCCAAGTGCTTGGCCCCTGCACCTATGCGGGAGACCTGCATGAAGCTCCTGATTCCTGGCTTCATCCTGGCCCAACCCTGGCCATTGCAATCACTTAGGGAGTGAACCAACACATGGAAGATCTCTCTCTCTCTCCCCTCCCCTATCTAGCTCTAGCTCTAGCTCTAGCTCTGTTTCTCTCTATCTCTATCTCTATCTCTACCTCTATCTCTATCTCTATCTCTATCTCTCTAACTCTGCCATTCAAATTTTTTTTAAAAAAATAATTTTTTTAAAAGATTTATTTTATTTATTTGAGAGGTAGAGTTACAGAGAGAGGTAGAGACACAGTGAGAGAGAACTTCCATCCGCTGGTTCACTCCCCAGATGGCCACAACAGCCGGAGCTCTGCGCCAGGAGTCAGGAGATTCTTCCGGGTCTCCCACATGGTGCAGGGGCCCAAGGACTTGGGCCATCTTCTACTGCTTTCCGAGGCCATAGCAGAGAGCTGGATCGGAAGAGGAGCAACCGGTACTAGAACCAGCACTCATATGGGATGTTGGCACTTCAGGTCAGTGCTTCATCACGTTTCACCACTGTGCCAGCCCCGAAATGAATCTTTTTAAAAACTGTGGTACTGGGGCGGGCGCCATGGCTCACTTGGTTAATCCTCCACCTTGCAGCTCCGGCATCCCATATGGGCGCCAGGTTCTAATCCCGATTGCTCCTCTTCAGTCCAGCTCTCTGCTGTGGCCCCGGAGGTCAGTGGAGGATGGCCCAAGTGCTTTGGCACCTGTACCCATGTCGGAGACCAGGAAGAAGTACCTGGCTCCTGGCTTTGGATCGGCGCAGTGCCAGCCGTGGTGGCCACTTAGGGGGTGAACTAATGGAGGGAAGACCTTTCTCTCTGTCTCTCTCTATATATCTATATCTATACCTGTTAAATAAATAATTTTTAAAATTTTTTTTAAAAAACTGTGGTACAGTGGGTTAAAGCTACGGCCTGCGGCACTGGCATCCATATGGGAGTCCCAGCTGCTCCACTTCCAGTCCAGCTCTCTGCTATGGCCTGGGAAAGCAGTGAAAGGTGGCCCAAGTGCTTGGTCCCCTGTACCCACGAGGGAGAACTGGAAGAAGCCCCTGCTTCTTGGCCTCAGCCTGGCCCAGCCCCAACCATTGTGACCATTTGGGGAGTGAACCAGAGGTTGGAAGATTTCTCTTTCTCTTTCTGTTTCCCTTTCCTTCTTTCTTTCTCTCTCTCTCTCTCTCTCTGCCTCTCAAAATAAAGAAATTGATCTTTCAAAAATAAAATAAATAAAATTTTTATGCATTTATTTGAGAGGCAGAGACAGAAAGACTGAGTTCCCAGGCCGGCGCCGCGGCTCACTAGGCTAATCCTCCGCCTAGCGGCACCAGCATACCAGGTTCTAGTCCCGGTCGGGGCGCCGGATCCTGTCCCGGTTGCCCCTCTTCCAGGCCAGCCCTCTGCTGTGGCCAGGGAGTGCAGTGGAGGATGGCCCAGGTGCTTGGGCCCTGCACCCCATGAGAGACCAGGAAAAGCACCTGGCTCCTGGCTCCTGCCATCGGATCAGCGCGGTGTGCCGGCTGCAGCGCGCCAGCCGTGGCGGCCATTGGAGGGTGAACCAACGGCAAAGGAAGACCTTTCTCTCTGTCTCTCTCTCTCACTGTCCACTCTGCCTGTCAAAAAAAAAAAAAAAAAGAAAGAAAGAAAGAAAGAAAGACTGAGTTCCCTTCTACTGGTTCATTCCTCAAATGCCTGCAAGGGCTGGGGCTAGGTTGGGCTGAAGCCAGAGGCCAGAAATTTAATCCCAGCCTCCCATGTTGGTGGCAGGGGACCAGTTTACTTGAGCCATCACCACTGCCTCCCAGGATACACATCAGCAGGAAGCTGAAATCAGGAGTTGGATATCAAATCCAGGCATTCTGTCTGACATGAGATACTGGCATCTCAACTGCTAGGCTAACCAAGCATCCCAGATGTGAGATTTCTGAGGTAATAATTGAACCAGTGCCCAAAGATATGAGAACATTGTTAAATAATATATACGACTCAGGTGTACAACAGATTGATTACACCTTAGAGTGTAATTCAGTAAGAGATTGATGCAGGGATGGATATTATGGCACAGCAGGTTAAGCCACCACTTGGAACATTCACATCCCATATTGGAGTGATTGATACTGCACTTCTGATCCAGTTTTCTACTATTGCATCCTGGGAGGCAGCACAAGATGGCTTAAGAGCTTGGGCTCCTGCCACCCACATAGGAGACCCCAGTGGAGTTCCAAACTCTGGGTTTCGGCCTGGCCGTTGTGGGCATTTGGGAAGTGAGGCAGCAGATGGGATCTCTTCTCTTTCTCTTCTTTCAAATAGGTGAAAAGAAATAAGTAGACAATTTTTTTTTTTTTTTGACAGGCAGAGTGGACAGTGAGAGAGAGAGACAGAGAGAAAGGTCTTCCTTTGCCGTTGGTTCACCCTCCAATGGCCGCCGCGGACAGCGCGCTGCAGCCGGCGCGCCGCGCTGATCCGATGGCAGGAGCCAGGAGCCAGGTGCTTTTCCTGGTCTCTCATGGGGTGCAGGGCCCAAGCACCTGGGCCATCCTCCACTGCACTCCCTGGCCACAGCAGAGAGCTGGCCTGGAAGAGGGGCAACCGGGACAGAATCCGGCGCCCCGACCGGGACTGGAACCCGGTGTGCCGGCGCCGCTAGGCGGAGGATTAGCCTAGTGAGCCGCGGCGCCGGCATAAGTAGACAATTTTTTAAAAAAGGAGGGATCAGTGCATTGGTTTTCATATTTATGGAACCCAAAGATTTCCTGTTTTAATGTGTATATTATTGGGAGGTCATTAATTGCTTACAATACCAACTTGTGGGGCCGGCTCTGTGGCACAGTGGGTTAACGCCCTGGCCTGATGTGCCGGCATCCCCTATGGACACCGGTTGGAGACCTGGCTGCTCCTCTTTCTGTCCAGCTCTCTGCTATGGCCCGGGAAGGCAGTGGAAGATGGCCCAAGTAAGATGCACCCATGTGGGAGACCAAGAAGAAGCTCCTGGCTCCTGGCTTCAGATTGGCTCAGCTCCAGCCATTGCGGCCATTTGAGGGGTGAACCATCGGATAGAAGACCTCTCTCTCTCTCTCTCTCTCTCTCTCTCTCTCTCTGCCTTTCCTCTCTGTGTGTAACTCTGACTTTCAAATAAATAAATAAATCTTTAAAAAAATACCAACTTGCACCTTAACTATGCCTACATTTTGGGAAATTCAGGTAGCTATCCTAAAAAAGGATGAAAGATAGTATCAAGGTTGAATAAGAAGAAAGAAATAGGGGCCAGTTCTGTGGCATAGCAGGTAAAGCTGCTGCCTATAGTGCCAGCATCCCATATGGATGCCGGTTCAAGTCCTGGCTGCTCCATTTCTGATCTGGCTCTCTGCTATGGCCTGGGAAAGCAATGGAAGATGGCCCAAGTCCTTGGGCCCCTGTACCCACATGGGAGACAGGAAGAAGCTCCTGGCTACTGGCTTCGGATCAGCCCTGCTCCAGCTGTTGTGGCCATTTGAGAAGTGAACCAGTGGATGGAAGACTCTCTCTCTCTCTCTCTCTCTGCCCCTGCCTCTGCCTCTCTGTAACTCTGCCTTTCAAATAAATAAATATTTAAGAAGAAGGAGAGAAGAAGAAGAAGGGAATAAAAGAATTGGAATTTCCCTGTATACAGAATTTTGATTTTGGGGGGGAGGGCTATAAGGAAGACCCAAACCAAAGGACACCTCCTGAGGCCAGTGCTGTGGCATGGCGGGTAAAGCCACCACCTGTAACACCAGTATCCCATATGGATGCTGGTTCCTGTCCCGGCTGCTCCACTTCTGGTCCATCTCCCTGCTAATGGCCTGGGAAAGCAGCAAGTATTTGGGCCCTGCACCCACATGGGAGACCTGGAGGAAGCTCTTGGCTCCTGGATTAGGCCTGGCCCAGCCCTGGCTGTTGTGGCCATCTGGGGAGTGAACCAGCAGATGGAAGAGTGCTCTCTCTCTCTCTCTCTCTCTCTCTCTCTCTTTCTCTCTCTGTAACTCTAACCTTCAAATACATAAATAAATCTTTTTCACAAAAACTAAACAAAGGCCACCTCCTGGCCCACTATAAAACACCACAAGAGAAATCCTAGTGGGTTTCACATGAAGAACAAATACTATTTGTTTTTTCAATTTTTCATTTTATTTGAAAGAGAGAGAGAGAGCATTCTTTCATCTGTTGGTTCACTCTCCGAATGCCTGCACCGGCCAGGGTTGGGCCAGGCCAAGCCAGAAGTCCAGAATTCTACCCAGGTCTTCCATTTGGGTGACAGGGATGCAAGTACTTGAGCCACTCTTTGTCTCCCGGGGAGCTCATTAACAGAAAGCTAAAATGGAGAACAGAGCTGGGACTTATACCTGGGCACTCAGATATGGGAAGAGCACATTCCAAGTAGCAGCTTAACCACTGTGCCAAACACCCACCTGCTATTGTTTTTTGGACGTCCAGCAGCTGGGGAGTGGCTGGGAAATATAGTCTTTAGGAAGGAAAATGAGCTGGCTTAGTAAATACATTGAATTGCCTTTGCCAGGTAGAATTTTGTGTTGAAGGATGGAGAATCAAGTACAAAAAAACCTGAGATCCAAATTCTAGACATAATAAACTGAAATTAACTAAGTTGTTTTTAAATATTGCTCTTTTAAAAGATTTATTTTATTTACTTGAAAGGCAGGATTACAGAGATGGAGAGGGAGAGGGAGAGAGAGAGAGAGGGAGAGAATGAATCTTCCACCAGCTGATTCATTGCCTGGCTGGGCCAGGCAGGAGCCAGAAGTCAGGAACTCCATCTGGGTCTCTAACATGGGTGGCAGGGGCCAAAGCTCTTGGGCCACCTTCTGCTGTTTCTGCAGGTACATTAGCAAAACATCGGAAGTGGAACAGCTGGATTGCAAATCAACACTCATATGGGATGCCTATATTGCAGGTGGCAGCTTAACCCGTAGTGCCACAATGCCATCTCCTACTTTATTTTTATATTTTTTATTATTATTTTTGACAGAGTTAGACAGGTCTTCCCTCCATTGGTTCACCCCCCAAATGGCCGCCACAGCTGGAACTATGCTGATCTGAAGCCAGGAGCCAGGTGCCTCCTCCCGGTCTCCCATGCCGGTGCAGGAGCCCAAGCACCTGGGCCATCCTCCACTGCACTCCTGGGCCACAGCAGAGAGCTGGACTGGAAGAGGAGACACCGGGACTAGAACCTGGCACCCATATGGGATGCTGGTGCCACAGGCGGAGGTTCAGTCAAGTGAGCCACGGCACTGGCCCCTCCTACTTTATTTTTTTTTAATTATTTATTTATTTGAAAGAGAGGCAGACAAAGAGACAAAGAAAGATGGAGAGTGATTTTCCATCTGTTGGTTCACTCCCCAGATGCCTGCTATAGCAGTGGACAGAATAGGCTGAAACTGGGAATTCAGGTCTCCCATGGGGATGGCAGGGATCCAACTACATGAGCATCACCTGGTGCATCACAGCGTATGCATTAGCAGGAAGTGGGAATCAGAAGCAAACCCACTAGAACCCAGGCATTCTAATATGAGATGCTGAGTTCCAAGTGGAACTGTTTAAAAAAATATTTATTTGAAAGGCAGAGTTACAGAGAGAGAGAGAGAGAGAGAGAAAGGGCAAGTGAGTTTCCATTCATTTGTTCCCTCCCCAAATGGTAACAATGGCCAGAACTATAGGATGGAGTCTGGAACTCCATCCGGGTCTCCCTTGTGGATGTATCGGCCCAAGGACTTGGGCCATCTTCTGCGGCTTTTCCAGGAATATTAACAAGCAGCTGGATCAGAAGTGGAGCAGCTGGATGCACATATGGGATGCCAGTGTCACAGGCTCCCCATGTGGTGTCTCAACTGTACCTAACTTCAACTCCCTGTTATGCTTTCTTAAAATAGAGTTCAACAGGGGCAGTTCCCTACTAGTGAACACCCCGGTGCAGCAGGTGATGGCTCCAGTATTGGGTCCCTGCCATGTACATGCAGAATCCACATTGAGTTCCAAGTTCCTCACTTCAGCCTGGCCCAGCCCTGGCTGTTGCAGGCATTTGGAACTGAGCTAGCAAATGCAAGATCTCACCTCTGTCTTTCTGTCTCCTTCACTGTCTACTTGCCTTTCAAATAAATGAAAATAAATAAATTTTTTAAAAATTAGAAGTTGCAATATTTTTAAAAGATTTATTTATTTACTTGAAAGTAAGAGTTACACAGAGAAGGAGAGGCAGAGAGAGAGAGAGAGCAGCGTCTTCTATCCACTGGTTTACTCCCCTATTGGCTGCAATGGCTGGAGGCTGTGCCAATCCGAAGCCAGGATCCAGGAGTTTGAAGATTTATTTATTCATTTAAAAGTCAGTGTTAGAGTGAGGGAGAGACACAGAGAGAGAAAGTGAGAGAGAGAGAGAGATCGATCTTCCATCCACTGGTTCACTCCCCAGATGGCTGCAACGGCTGGAGCTGCGCCAATCCAAAACCAGGATCCAGGAGCTTCCTCTGGGTCTCCCACATGGGTGCAGGGGCCCAAGGACTTGGTCCATCTTCTCCTGCTTTCCCAGGCCATAGCAGAGAGCTGGATCAGAAGTGGAGCAGCCAGGATACGAACCGGTGCCCATATGGGATGCTGGCACTACAGGCTGTGGCTTTACCCACTACACCACTGCACCGGCCCCAGAAGTTGCATTTTGAAGTGTAATATGTTTATTATTTTAAAAAAATCTTGGTGGGACTGGCACTGTGGTGTAACTGGTTAAGCCACCGCCTGCAGTAGCTATATCCTATATGGGCACTGGCTGATGTCTTGGCTGCTCCTCTTCCGATCCAGCTCTCTGCTGATGGCCTGGGAAAGCAGTAGAAGATGCCCTACACCCACATAGGAGACTTGAAGAAGCTGCTGGCTCTTAGCTTCAGATCAGCTCAGCTCTGGCCATTGTGGCCATCTGAGGAGTGAATCAGTGGATGGAAGACCTTTCTCTCTGTCTCTGCCTCTGTCTGTAACTCTGCTTCTCAAGTAAATAAATAAATCTTAAAAAACAAAAACAAACAAAAAAAAAACTTGTGGGACCAGTTCTGTGGCATAGTGGGTAAAGCTGCTGCCTGCATCCCATATGGGTGCTGGTTTTAATCCTGGCTGCTCTTCTGAACCAGCTCTCTGCTATGGCCTGGGAAAGCAGCCAAAGATGGCTCAATTGCTGGGGCCCCTGCACCCATGTGGGAGACCCAGAAGAAGCTCCTGGATCCTGACTTTGGATCAGCCCAGCTCTGGCTGTTGTGGCTATTTGGGGAGTGACCCAGCAGATGGTTCTCTCTCTCTCTCTTCTCTCTCTCTTTTTGACTCTGCCTCTCTATAACTCTGCCTTTCAAATAAATATTTGTTAAAAACTTGTTTACATAGAAAAAATGTAAAAGTTAAAATAAGGTGATTCTGTGAGCAGTGATCACCACTATTAACATATTGGTGTGTATCTTTTTAAAAATATACATGTGTTTTGAAATTATATGTTTTTGGTTTTATTTTTAATTTTAAAAGAATATTTTTTATTTATTTGAAAGAGAGAGCGATAGAGAGACATCTTTCACCCATTGTTCTACTGCCCAAATGGCCACAAGCCAGGAGCCAGGAGCTTCATCCAGGTCTCCCACATGGGTGCAGGAGCCCAAGCATTGGGGCCATCTTCTGCTGCTTTCCCAGATACATTAGCAGTGAGCTGGATTGGAAGTGGAGCAGCCAGGACTTGAATCAACACCTATATAAGATGCCAGTGCTGTAGGCAGCAGCTTGACCTTCTAGGCCAAACTGATGGCCCCCTGTTGTGTTTTCTGTTTGTTTGAATTTAAAAGTGAACTCCCATCTGCTAGTTCACTTCCCAAATGCCTATAATGCCTGGGACTGAGTGAGGCCTGGCCCAATCCGTGAGCCAGGAATTCAGTCTCCCACATGGGTGACAGGAACTCTGCTGCTGCTGCTTCCCAGGTCTGCATTTTCCGGAAGTGGGAGTCAGGAATTGGGGGTAGTTGAGCCCAGGTGCTCTGACACGCGATGCAGTCATCTGAACTGCTAGGCCGGACACTCACCCCAAACACATACCTTTTCACTGGGTCATATTGAGTGCTATGGCTTACATATTGTCACATGTTGGTCCCCTAAGAGTTCAAGTGCTAGAAACTTGGTCCCCAGTATGGAAAGATCAAGGTAAGGAAAACTTTAAGAGGCAAGGCCTGGTAGAAGGAGGTTAGGTCATAGGGGCTCCATCCTTTTGGATAGGTTCATTCTGTCTTTCAGGAGTTAGTCATATCTTGTGGGACTGAATCAGTTCCCATGAGAATGGGTGGGTATAAAGTGAGCCACCCTGTGCATGCTCCTTCTCCCCATGGCTGGTTTCCTTCCTGCTTCTCTGCTGTGATGTGACACAGCCCTGAGGCCCTCACCAGGATGCTGTCAGAATCATGAGCAAAATAAACCTCTTTATAAGTAACCCAGTCTCAGGTACTATGTTATAGAAACATAAAAGAGATGACACTGTGTATTGTTTTCGTTTAATACAAATATCTTCCCAAGTCAGTAAGTATCATTCAATACTTTTCATCCTTTTAAATTTTATTTTTTAATAAATAAAGTATTTACATGATTAAAATTCAAAACAGCATGCAAAAGTATATTTAAAGATGTTTTGTTCCTATCCTTGTCCCTTAAATCTCATTCCCACCAATCTCTATCATAATCTTTTCATTAGTTTCTGCTTTATTCTTGCTGTGTTGTTGTATTGTGTTGCTTTCCGGGGTAGGGGGAGAATATGAATATTCATATTTCTCTTTTCTTTATGCAAAAGACATCATATCATCTGGTAGTTTACATTTTTCATTCCTTACTAGTACATAGAAATCTTCCCTTTTTTTTTTTAAAGATTTTTTTTTTTTTTTTGACAAGCAGAGTGGACAGTGAGAGAGAGAGAGACAGAGAGAAAGGTCTTCCTTTACTGTTGGTTCATCCTCCAATGGCCGCTGTGGCCGGTGCACCGCGCTGATCCAAAGCCAGGAGCCAGGTGCTTCTCCTGGTCTCCCTTGCAGGTGCGGGGTCTAAAGACCTGGGCCATCCTCCACTGCACTCCCGGGCAACAGCAGAGAGCCGGACTGGAAGAGGAGCAACAGGGACAGAATCCAGCGCTCCGACCAGGACCAGAACCCGGTGTGCCAGCACCACAGGCAGAGGATTAGCCTAGTGAGCTGCGGCGCCGGCCTTAAAGATTTGTTTATTCAAAGATCAGAGTTATAGAGAGAGAGGGAAAGAGAAAGAGCAAGATCTTCTATCTGCTGGTTCATTCCCTAGATGGCTGCAAGAGCAAGGGCTGGACCAGGCCAAAGCCAGGAGCCAGGAGTTTCTTCTAGGTCTCCCACATGGACACAGGGGCCCAAGTACCTGGACCATCTTTTGCTGCTTTTCCCAGGCCATTAGCTGGGAGCTGGATCGGAAGTGGAGCAGCTGGGACACAAACTGGCACCCATAAGGGCTGCTGACCATGCAGGGGGAGGCTTTCCTCATTACGCCACAGTGCCAGCCCACCTTGTTGTTTTTATGGTTACATGGTATTCCATTGCGTAGATTTTTTAAAACAAACATCAAATTTCAATAAAACATCTGGGTGGAGTTCCTGACTTCTGACTTCAGCCTGCCCTCACCTGGCCTGTTGTGGCCATTTCGGGCGTAAACCAAGGGATGGAAGATCGCCTTCTCTCTCTCATTCTGCCTTTCAAATAATCGGTTTTTGTTTGTTTGTTTGTTTGTTTGTTTGTTTTGACAGGCAGAGTGGACAGTGAGAGAGAGAGAGACAGAGAGAAAGGTCTTCCTTTTGCCGTTGGTTCACCCTCCAATGGCCGCCGTGGCTGGCGTGCTACGGGCGGCACACCACGCTGATCTGAAGCCAGGAGCCAGGTGCTTCTCCTGGTCTCCCATGGGGTGCAGGGCCCAAGCACTTGGGCCATCCTCCACTGCCTTCCTGGGCCACAGCAGAGAGCTGGCCTGGAAGAGGGGCAACCGGGAAAGAATCCGGCGCCCCAACCGGGACTAGAACCCGGTGTGCCGGCGCCGCTAGGTGGAGGATTAGCCCATTGAGCCGCGGGGCTGGAACAGATAATCGTTTTAAAAAGAGAGAAAGAGAGGCATTTTTTTTTTAAATTGTATGCATTAATATCCTCAGGGTGAAGGAAGATTTCTTATCTAGTTTCTAAAACCATCAATTGTAAAGAAAAAAACAGGTAAATTAGTCTAAATTAAATATAAGAAATTGTGCTCATCCAAAAACATCATAAAAAGAGTAGAAAGATGGACTGCCACTTACAATACATATTAACTCACAAAGGATTCCTAATCTGATTATATAAAGACATCTTAAAAATCAACAAGTAAAAAAAAAGGCAATCAACTGGAAAAAATTGGACAAGAGGATTCACAAGAACATTTATGTTAAATTGCTCACAAAATATGACTGTGAATATTGTTGGTAATCATTGAGATGCACATGGAAACAGACAAGCTACAATACCTCCATTTGACAGAATGCAAAGATTGATCATGAGAAGCTTGGTAAATAAATTATTGTTATGTCCAGAAAACAAAATATTCTCCTTTCAAGAAATTGCATAATTTAAAGATACATATGATATAATGTATGAATCCTTTTGTAACATATTATTCATTTATTATTATTTGAAAGGTAGAGAGACATACAGAGAAAGGAGAGAGAGATTGTCCATCCTCTGGTTCACTCCTTTTTTTTTTTTTTTTTTCTGGTTCACTCCTACATGCCCACAAGGGCTAGGGCTGGACCAAGCAAAAGCCAGTATTTGAGAACTCAATCCAGATCTCCCATGTTGGTAGCAGGAACCCAATGACCAGAGCCATTATCAAGGTTTCCCATGTATGCATCAGCAGGGAGCTACAGTCAGAATCAGGGATAGAACTTAAACAAGACACTCTGATTTGAGACATGGACATCCCAGGCAGTGTCTTAGCTGCTGTGCCAAATTCCATGGCAGGCTCCCTAACCAGCATTTTAACCAGCAGGCCAACTACCTGCCCCGAAACACATTTTAAAATAAAAAAGGGCAGGTGCTTATCCTAACTGGTTAAGATGCACAGAACCTCTGCTTCCCACATGACAGTACCTGGGTTTGATATTCCTTTCCCAGCTCCACTTTTCTGCTAATGCACACCTTTGAGGCAGTAACTGATGGTTCAAGTACTTGAGTGCCTGCTAACCATGTGGAAGACCTGTATTGAGTTCCTGCCTATTTGTGGGCATTTTAGGGGTGAACCAGCAGCTGTGTTGTGGAACCAGGGGTTCCCAGCATGGTTTATTCCAAGTTCTTAGCTTAGAGTGAGAGTTGAATTTAAAGCAGAGACAGAGATAAGCGGCAAGCAGCAGAGCAGGATTTTTTTTTTAATTTTTAAAAAAGATTTATTTATTTACTTGAAAGAGTTACACAGAGAGAAAAGGAGAGGCAGAGAGAGAGAGAGAGAGAGAGAGAGAGAGAGAGAGGTCTTCCATCACTGGCTCACTCTCCAGTTGGCCACAATGGCTGGAGCTGTGCCTATCCGAAGCCAGGAGCCAGGAGCTTCTTTCGGGTCTCCCACATGGGTGCAGGGGCCCAAGGGCTTGGCCATCTTCTACTGCTTTCCCAGGCCATAGCAGAACTGACCAGAAGTGGAACAAGCAGGACTTGAATCGGCTCCCATATGGGATTCTGCCACTGCAGACTGGAACTTAACCCACTGCACTGCGGTGCCGACCCCAGTATGAACAAACTTAATGTGTCTGTTAAAACTCTTAAAGATTGGGGCTGGTGTTGTGATGCAGTGGATTGAACAGCCACCTGTGACACTGGCACCTCATATGGGCACCAGATTGAATCCTGGCTGCTCTACTTTTGATCTAGCTCCTAGCCAATGCACCTAGGAGGGCTACAGAAGATGGCCCAAGTGCTTGGACCCAAGCTTCCCATGTGGAAGACAAGGAGGGAATTCCAGGCTCCTGGTTTCAGCCTGACCCAACCCTGGCTGTTGAGGCCATTTGGGAAGTAAACTAGTGGATGGAAGATAGATTCTCTCTCCACCCCCGTCCCCCCCAACCCCACCCTTTGTCTCCCCTGTCTGTAACTCTGCCTTTCAACTAACTAAATAAATATTTTAAAAAATTTAAAAATTATTTGTAAAAGCATGTAATTACCATACAAGTCAGGTTAGTAGTTATCTGTCTCTGGAAAGAGATTAAAATCAGGAAGGAATGCTAGTAATGTTGCATTTCCTGACTCAGGTAGTACATAATGAATATGTAATTTATGATGATTGATTATTCTGCAATGCATATTTTATGTATTTTTTGTATGTGCATTGTATTTAAGTTTAATTCTGTTTCCAGGCCTGTTTTTTGTTGTTGTTATTGTAGTCCTTCTGCTAATCAAAATGCCATTTTATTTTTTTCATGGGTATCTTTACAGTTAGACTTTATATGTTTCCTTTCACCCTCACCTTTGCTTGAATAATATTTATTGCTTCCATGCTATACAACACAGTTTGTGTCTTCTTCCTCCTGTCTCACCTCCTTCTCTTTCTATATCCAAATTCAACTGATAGGGGGCTGGCACTGTGGTGTAGTAGGTTAAGCCTCTGCCTGTGGTGCCAGCATCCCATATGGTGCCAGTTTAAGTTCCAGCTGCTCCATTTTTGATCTTGCTCCCTGTTAAGGTCCTGGGAAAGCAGTGGAAGATCCCCAAGTGCTTGGGCACCTGCACCCACATGGGAGACCCAGAGGAAGCTCCTGGCTCCTGGCTTCGACCTGGCCCAGCCATGTCTGTTGCGGCCATCTGGGGAGTGAACCAGCAGATGCAAGACCTTTCTCTAGGTCTCTCCCTCTGTCTGTAACTCTGCCCCTCAAATAAATAAATAAATAAATAAATCTTTTTAAAAAATGCAAACGGTTTTCCATGCCTAAAATACTCTCATGGGCTCTTCAGCCATATCCGAATGCCTTAAGGGCTGAATCTGAGGCCAGAGTGCTATTTAGGACATCTGCCATTCTATGAGTCTACTGTGTATCCCGCTTCCCATGATAGATCGTTCCCTCCCTTTTTGATTCTATCAGCTAGTATTAGCAGACACTAGACTTGTTTGTGTGATCCCTTTGACTCTTAGACCTATCAGTGTGACCAATTGTGAACTGAAATTGATCACTTGGACTAGTGAGATGGCATTGGTACATGCCACCTTGATGGGATTGTATTGGGATCCCCTGGCACGATTCTAACTCCACCATTTGGGGCAAGTCCAATTGAGCATGTCCCAAATTGTACATCTCCTCCCTCTCTTATTCCCACTGTTATATTTAATAGGGATCACTTTTCAGTTAAAATTTAAACACCTAAGAATAATTGTGTGTTAATCACAGAGTTCAACCAATAGTACTAGAACAAAACAAAGAGAAAATACTAAAATGGATAAAGTATTATATTGTACATCAACAGTCAGGACAAGAGCTGATCAAGTCACTGTTTCTCATAGTGTCCATTTCACTTCAACAGGTTTCCTCTTTGGTGCTCAGTTAGTTGTCGCCGATCAGGGAGAACATGTGATATTTGTCCCTTTCCCTTGGAAAACCAAGACACCCTGGAAAAAAAAAAAAAAAGAAGACCTAAATGGAAGATCTCTGCGAGTGAGATCCCAGTGGAAAGAACGGGGCCATCAAAGAAGGAGGTACCTTTCTCTGAAGGGAGGAGAGAACTTCCACTTTGACTATGACCCTGTCAGAATAAGATCGAAGTCAGCGAACTCAAAAGACTTCCATAGCCTTGGCAACTTATGACTAGAGCCTAGGGAGATTACTGATGCCATAAACAAGAGTGTCAAATTGTTAAGTCAACAACAGGAGTCACTGTGTACTTACTTCTCATGTGGGATCTGTCCTTAGTGTGTTGTCCAAGGTGAAGTAATGCTATTACTAGTACTGAAACAGTATTTTACACTTTATGTTCTGTGTGAGTGCAAACTGATGAAATCTTTACTTAATATATACTGAATTGATCTTCTGTATTTAAAGATAATTGAAAATGAATCTTGATGTGAATGGAATGGGAGAGGGAGCGGGAGATGGGAGGGGTGTGAGTGGGAGGGAAATTACGGGGGGGAGCTATTGTAATCCATTAACTGTACTTTGCAAATTTATATTTACTAAATAAAAAATAAAAAAAATGCAATCAATGACATTACCTGATCAGGGCTCCCCTTTGTGCCATTAAATGCACTTATCCTTCTTCTACTTGATTTGTCTCCTTTAGAAGGTACCTTTTGATCCTCTTGAACTACAGACAAAGCTTTCCAGACTTACTCTACTTCCAAATTCTCTTCCCCTTCTCCATATTTTTTTTCATGTATTCCAAGCCTGCCTATATTGTCTGAGCACGGAATATTCTGTCTTCCTTATTCCCACCTTTACTCTTCCTAGTCCTAGTCTTATTTTTGGTTGTTTGTTTCAGATCTAGAGTTAAAAACATTCAATTCTCATTGCCAGATGAGTAAAATTGTCCTGTGTTCCCTTGGCGAGCTGTAGCTCATTCACCAGTAGGTAACTGGTAGATTCATACAATCGATGCTTTCTGTGCTCTTGTTGGATTAAGTCTGTTTGTCTTCACCTGAATGTTTGAAGGACAGTTTGGCTGAATATAAAATACTCTTTGGCTCAGTTTCTTCCTTTGCGTACACTGCATGCATTATTTCACTGCTTTCTGGCCTTCCCCGTTGCCGCCGGGAAGTCTATGCCAATCCGAATTCTTTCCCTTTTAAACGATCTTAACTCTCTACCTGGGTCACCAAATGCTTCTTCCTTGGAATGTGGATCCATTAACATTTTTCTTGAATGTACTTATTGATTGTTCTGATGCTTCTTTGGATGATTGTTCTCTTTCCTTTGCAAGATATGGCTGCTGAAATGAATGGACAAGGGCCTTGCCAAGAACAAAGACAGAAACCAAGGATTTTCATGCTGTACCCACAACCCCTTTTAAAGATTTATTTTATTTAGTTGAAAGGCAGAGTAGTAGTGAGATGGAGTCAGAGAGAGTGAGAGAATTTACTTTTTCTGGTTCACACTCCAAATGGCTGCAATGGTCAATGCTGAACCAAGCCGAAGTCAGGAGCCTGAAACTCCATTTGGGTCTCCCATGTGGGTAGCAGGGGCCTAACCACTTGGGCCATCTTCTGCTGCTTTCCCAGGCGCATTAACAAGGAGCAGGATTGGAAGTAGAGCAGCCCGGACTCAAACTGGCACTCTGATATGGAGTGCTGGCACTGCAGGTGGCAGCTTCACTTGCTGCACCACAATGCTAGTCCCCACACTAGCCCCCTTTTTAAGAGATATTCTCACTGTGCTCCAGAATAACCGTTTCTCATTAACTGCTTAATAGACCTTTGCTAGGTAACAGTATGAAGTAAAATAAAGCATAATTGACATTCAATAAATGTGCACACTTTAAATATAATATTTGATGAGTTTTGACATAGATAATTTTGATAGAGGGTATTTTAAAAAGGTCATAGAAGGGGCCGTCATCATGGAGTACAAGGTTAAGCCTCTGCCTGTAGTGTTGGCATCCCATATGGGTGCCGGTTCAAGTCCTAGCTGCTCCACTTTTGATCTAGCTCTCTGCTAATGCACCTGAGAAAGCAGTGGAAGATGGCCTAAGTACTTGGGCCCCTGTACCCACATAGGAGGCCTGGAAGAAGCTCCTGGCTCCTGGCTTCAGCCTGGCCCAACCCCAGCTGTTGTGGCCATTTGAGGATGAACCAGCAGATGGAAGATCTCTGTCTCTCCCTTTCTCTGTAATTCTGCCTCTGAAAGAAAGACAGAAAGATGGATGGAAGAAAGGAAAGAAAGGAAATTCATGGAAACATGGAATTAAGACAATATGCATTTTCCATGAACTTGAGAAGACCTGTTGTATAGGAGCCCTAGGTTGGGCTCTAAGAAGTGGGAGTACACATGCTCCCTGGTGTCATTGCCTCCAAAATTCACGTTGAAGCCTGGTCCCAAAGGCAGTGGTACTGAGAGGTGAGAGCTTTGGGAGGCGGTTAGGTCCAAAGGGCTCTCTCTGCCTCACAAAAGGGCTGGAGGGAACTGGCCGTGTCCTCGTTTCCCTTTCGCCTTCCACTGTGTGTGGACACAGGGTGCTCCCCGGGGGATGCAGCTTTCCAGGCACCATCTTGGAAGGAGACACCAAACTCTCACCAGACAGCAATTTGTTTATTTATTTTATTTATTCATTTTTTATTTTTATTTTTTGACAGGCAGAGTTGACAGTGAGAGAGAGAGACAGAAAGGTCTTCCTTTGCTGTTGGTTCACCCTCCAATGGCCGCCGCGGCCGGCGCACTGTGGCCGGTGCACCGCGCTGATCCAATGGCAGGAGCCAGGTGTTTCTCCTGGTCTCCCATGCGCTTGGGCCATCCTCCACTGCACTCCCTGGCCACAGCAGAGAGCTGGCCTGGAAGAGGGGCAACCGGGAAAGAATCTGGCGCCCCGACCGGGACTAGAACCCGGTGTGCCGGCGCCGCTAGGCGGAGGATTAGCCTAGTGAGCCATGGCGCCGGCACCAGACAGCAATTTGATCTTCAATTTCCCAGCCCCCAGAATTGTGAGAAAATTTTTTTTCTTTTTAAATAAATTACCCAGTCTGAGGTGTTTGGTTATAGCAGCACTAATAAATCCTCTTTGACAATTTCATTTGAGTGCTAACTCTGAGAAGAAAAGGAATCCCAACCTTCCTCCAAAGGAAACTGAAGAATACACACAAGAGAATGCCTACTAATTCAGCTACAGTCCTCCAAACACAAGTCTGAGGTTTGGCCAAAACTTCAAGTCTTTCTTTCTATTGATGTTGGTATGTCTACTTATATTTTATGGAGTGTTCTTTTGAAATTAATTCTTTATTAAAAGTGTTTAGATATGTAATACATAATTAAAACATATTTTTATTATATATTGTTACATGGACCAACTTTCGAAAGCCTCCTTGAGAATTTAAAAATGCAACCTACCACCATAATAAAGGAATCATCACAGTCCTTTAAAACTCCACACAGAGGGGCCAGTATTGTGTTGCAGCAGGTTGAGCCACTGCCTTCAACTCCAGCTTCCCATATTCATGCCGCTTCGAGCCCTGGCTGCTCCACTTCCAATCCAGCTCTCTGCCAATATGCCTGGGAAAGCAGCAGCAGATGACCCAAGTGCTTGAGCCCTGCTACCCACGTGGAAAACCTGAATAGAGTTCCTGGCTCCTGACTTCACTTTTGGGAGCTCAACTAGTGGGTGGAAGAACTCCCTCTCTTTCTCTTCGTCTTGCTCTGTCTTCTGCCTTTCAAATAAAATAAATAACTCTTAAAAAAAAAAAAAAGTACAAGGTCCAGCGCTATGGTTTATCGGGTAAGGCCGCTGCCTGCAGTGCCAGAATCCTAAACAGGCGCCAGTTCAAGTCCCAGCTGCTCTACTTCTGACCCAGCTCTCTGCTATGGCCTGGGGAAGCAGTAAGGATGGCCCGAGCCCTTGAGCCCCTGCACCCAGGTGGGAAAACCTGGAGGATGCTCCTGGCTCCCGGCTTTGGATCGGCACAGTCTGGCTATCAGCGGCCATCACAGGAGTGAAGCAGAGGATGGAAGACCTCTCTCTCTCTTTGCCTTTGCCTCTCTGTAACTCTGCCTTTCAAATAAATAAATCTTAAAAAATTAAACTGTACACAGAGTAAAATTTTTAAATTGTTGTCAAGGTTCTGGAAAACCAGCTTATAATTTTATGTATTTATATATTAAAGTCAGTGTTTTTAAAAAATTATTTTACTTATTTGAAAGGCAGATTAGAGAGAAAGAAGGAGGGAGGGGAGAGAGGGATATATATATATATATATATATATATATATATATATATATATCTTCCATCTGCTAGTTCACTTCCCAAACAGCCACAATGGCACAATGGCCAGGGCTGCGCCAGGGCTGGGCCAGGCCAAAGCCAGAAGCCAGAAGCTTCATCTAAGTCTGCCACATGGGTTCAGGGGCCCAAGAACCTGGGCCATTTTTCACTGATTTCCCAGGCACATTACCAGGGAGCTGGATAGGAAGTGGAGCAGCCAGGACTTGAACCAGCACCCATATGGGATGCTGGCACTGCAGGAGGTGGCTTAACTGGCTGTGCCACAATGCTGGCCCCTATAGTCATTTATTTTCATTTTATGTGAAAGGCAGAGAGAGAGAGAGAAAAACTTCTTCCAACCACTGGTTCCTTCTCCAAATGCCTGTGACAGCCAGAGTTGGGCCAGGCTGTAGCCAGGAATCTGGAAATCAGTCCAGATCTCCTGTGCGGGTGGCAGGACCCCAGTTACCTCAGCCAGCACCAGCTGCAGGAGCAGGAAGCAGGACTGGACTCAAACCCAGGCATTCCATTATTTGCTGTGGGCCTCCCAAGCAGTGTCGTAACTGCTGCACAACTCCTGCCCTGGTTATAGTATGTTACTGAGAAATTTATTTCGGAGGCAGTGAGGAAGAGAAGAGGAGAGCCACATAAGACAAAGAGCTCCCATCTGCTCTTACTCCTCAAATGCTACAATAGCCAGACTGGCAAGCCTGGGTCAAAGCTGTTAGCCTGGAATCCACGTGAGTGGCAAGGACCCTGTCACTTGAGCATAGCTATTGTCTTCCAGGGAGTGTATGATCCAGAAGCTGGCATAAGGAGCAGAACTGAGACTTGAACATAGACACTCCCATATGGGATGTGAGCATCCTAACGAAGGCTTACACTGCTAGGCCAAATGCCCATCCCCAGATAACAGGGCATATAAATTACAGGTTTTTTAAAGAAATATTTATTTATTTGAAAGGCAGAGTTAGAGAGAGAGAGAGAGAGAGAGAGAGAGAGAGAGAGAGAAAGGGAGAAATAGGGAGAAAAAGAGAGGTCTTCCATCTGCTGATTCACTTCCCAAATGGCTGCAACAGCCAGAGCTGGGTCCATCTGAAGCCAAGAACCAGGAGCTTCTCTGGGTCTCCCACGTGGGTGCAAAGCACTTGGGCTGTCTTCACTGCTTTCTGAGGGGAAAATCAGGGAGCTGGATCAGAAGTGGAGCAACTGATACTCAAACCGGCACCCATATGATATGTGCTGGCAACACAGGTGATAGCTTTACCCTCTATGCCACAGTGTGGCCCCTACATTAATTTTCTGTTCATAAAACTGTTCATTTTTCTTTATAAATAACTCCAGGACATTGCGGCCAATCTGCAGAAGTTTTTATACATTAATAAAACAGAGAAATTAAACTGCACAAAACTAGTAAGTATATCAAAAGTTTTGCAAAGATTAAATAAATGCTCTCTTGCAACCCTAATTGTATCATCTGGGGCAACTACTCTTTTTGGAAAACTTTATGGAGAGGGTTCAGCAAGATTTCCATGGGTGCAATGTTGTTTTGCCAAAACTTATATAGGGTACGTGATATTGGGTGCTCTCTAGAATTTGTGTGCAGCCAAGGTTTGTAACACCTTTTCAGTAACACGTTAGCTGCCCTTGCTGAAGCAATCAGCAGGAACTCACTGCTTAGATCAGTGCCACCCAATGCAGTATGAATAAAATATGAGCTGCAGTTTTAAGATTTTCTAACTTTCACATTAAAAAAGAAGCAGGTAAAATTAATTTTAATGTTTTTTATTGATCCAAACTACCCAAAATATTGCATTTCAACAAACCAATAATACAAAGTATTAATATGTTATTCTTTTAATACTAAGTCTTCAAAATCCAGCACATCTCAGTTCTGACAAGCCACATTTCTAGTGGGCAGTAGCCATATGGACCTGTGGCTACCACACTGAGCAGTGCAGACTTAATTAACTTCTGCATTAACCACTCCTCAACGTGACAGGGTGAGAAAGTGAAGATTCTGGGACTTCTCACCCCCACAGTTGCTCACTCAGAGTTTTTAAAATGAATTTTATTTTTTAGAGCAGTTATAAACTTACAGGAAAAGTGGGCGCAGGGGCCGGCGCTGTGGCGCTGGTTAAAACCCTGGCCTGCAGCACTGGCATCCCATATGGGCACTGGTTCGAGTCCCAGCTACTCCACTTCTGATTCAGCTCCCTACTAGTGTGCTTGAGAAGGCAGTGGAGGATGGCCCAAGTCCTTGGGTCTCTGCACCCTCGTGGGAAACCCGGAAGAAGCTCTTGACTCCTGGCTTTGAATTGGCTCAGCTTTGGCCATTGTGGTCATTTGGGGAATGAACAAGTAGATGGAAGACCTCTCTCTCTCTGTCTCTACTTCTCTCTGTAACTCATGTCTTTCAAATAAATAAAATAAGTCTTTAAAAAAAACCCAAACAGGTGCAAAATACAGAGCATTCTGCTGCACTCCCTGCCTGCTGCCTCACACAGTTGCCCCACTACAAACATCCCATACCACAATGATACATTTATCACAATCAGTGAACCTACATTAGCAGGTCGTTATCATTTAGGGTTCATAGCTTACAGTAGGGTTGGCTTTGGTGTTTACCTCCTATGGGTTTTGACAAATGTGTGATGATAATTATTCATTAGTTTTTTTCTTTCTATTTTTTTTTAAATTTATTTATTTGGCAGAGTTAGACAGTGAGAGAGAGAGAGACAGAGAGAAAGGTCTTCCCTCCATTGGTTCACCCCCCAAATGGCCGCCACAGCCGGAGCTAAGCCAATCAGAAGCCAGGAGCCAGGTGCTTCCTCCTGGTCTCCCATGAAGGTGCAGGGGCCCAAGCACCTGGGCCATCATCCATTGCCTTCCTGGGCCACAGCAGAGAGCTGGACTGGAAGAGGAGCAACCGGGATTAGAACCCGGCACCCATATGGGATGCCAGTGCCACAGGAGGAGGATTAACCAAGTGAGCCACGGCGCTGGCCCCTCATTAGTTTCTTATATCATAGTTTCACTGCCCTAAAAAATTTCCTGTGCTCTGCCTATCAGGCTTCCCTTTCCCTCAAGAGCTGGAAATCACTGATCTTTTCACTGTCTCCAGTTTTTCCTTTTCCAGGATGCCAAGTAGCTGGAATCATAGAAGATGACGTTTGGGGCTGGCATCATAGCGTTCTGGGTTAAGCTGCAGCCTGCAACTTGGCATCCCATATGAGCACCGCTAAGTCCTGGCGCTCCACTTCCGATCCAGGTCCCTGCTAATGGCCTTGGAAAAGCAGCAGAAGATGGCCCAAGTGCTTAAGCCTTTGCCATCCACGTGTGACACCCAGATGAAACTTCGGCTTGGCCCAGTTCTAACCATTGCAGCAATTTAGGTAGTGAACCAACAAACAGAAGATCTTGCTCTCTGTCTCTCACTCTCTCATTGTAACTCTGCCTTTCAAATGAATAAATAAATCTTTAAAAAGTAAATAAATATGTTTTAAGAAATAAGATTCAGAAAAAAGAACATGATGTATATGCAGCCTTGTATGAATTTAAGTTTCCCCAATATTTCTTCTTTTATTTTATTTTTTAAGAAAGATTTATTTTATTTATTTGAAAGGCAGAATTCAGAGAGAGAGGGATAGATGATAGATAGATAGATAGATAGATAGATAGATAGATAGATAGATAGATATAGAGATCTTCTATCTACTCGTTCATTCCCCAAATGGCCACAATGGCCAGAACTGGACCAGGCCAAAGCCAGGAACCTCTTCCAGGTCTCTCATGTGGGGGCAGGGGCCCATCCTCTGCTGCCTTCCCAGGCATACCAGCAGGGAGCTGGATTGGAAGCAGAACAGGCAGGATTCAAATTGGTGCCCACATGGGATGCCAGGGCTACAGGCCGCATCTCAAACCCTCATGGCACAGTGCCAGCCCCTCCCCAATCTCTTTCTTTCACATCTTAATAGTTCTTTGTTGTTGTTGTTGTTGTTGACAGGCAGAGTGGATAGTGAGAGAGAGAGACAGAGAGAAAGGTCTTCCTTTGCCGTTGGTTCACCCTCCAATGGCCGCCATGGCCGGCACACTGTGGCCGGCCCACCATGCTGATCCAAAGGCAGGAGCCAGGTGCTTTTCCTGGTCTCCCATGGGGTGCAGGGCCCAAGCACTTGGGCCATCCTCCACTGCACTCCCGGGCCACAGCAGAGATCTGGCCTGGAAGAGGGGCAACCGGGACAGAATCCGGCGCCCCGACCGGGACTAGAACCTGGTGTGCCGGCGCCGCTAGGTGGAGGATTAGCCTATTGAGCCGCGGCGCCGGCCAGTTCATTTGTTTTTAATGCTGAGTGCTACCCCACTGTGTGGATGTGCCAGAGTTTACTTATCCTTTAGCTACTGAAGGATGTCATGATTGCTTTCAGGCTCTGGAAATCAAGACTACAGCTGCTGTCATTCCGGGGCCCTGGCCGCAGTTTCCACAGGGTCCCAGCATGCACCCCAGCTGTCTGGAACATTTCAGTTTGATGACCAGCCTGCATCCTGCTGCTGCAAGCCTCTCACCCGGCCACTGATGAGTGGGTCCTGCTTTTCACCAGCCCAGCCCCCCGCGGAGCTGTTTGAGCTTACTTCTGACTTCCCTGTGTAACAGGAACTCCATGCCAGGCTGCTGTTGATTGATTCCTGGTCAAATCAATCACATTCAGGCTCTGCCAACTCCCTGATCGGTTCAAGTAGAATACCTCATTAGTGTACAACTCAACCAATCAGGTGAACGAAATGGTCTGGAAGCCGTGAACTATTGACTTGCCTTTTTTTTTTTTTTGACAGGCAGAGAGGCCGTTGGTTCACCCTCCAGTGGCCGCCACGGCCAGTGCGCTACGGCCGGCGCGCTGCGGCCAGCGCACCGTGCTGATCCGATGGCAGGAGCCAGGTGCTTCTCCTGGTCTCCCATGCACAAGCACTTGGGCCATCCTCCACTGCACTCCTGGGCTACAGCAGAGAGCTGGCCTGGAAAGGGGGCAACCGGGACAGACTCCGGCACCCCGACCAGGACTAGAACCCGGTGTGCTGACGCCACAAGGCGGAGGATTAGCCTAGTGAGCCGCGGCCTGAACGTCTTTCTTTAGACGTACATAAAAATCCCAAGTCAGGCAGTTCTCGCTGGCAGCCCCTTTCTGGGCAGCTCCTGCCCGCTGCCAGGAGCTCTCTGCTGCTTTCAGTACATTTCCTTTGCATCGCTCACTCTGCGTGCCTCATTCTTCGTGGTCATGAGACAGAGAACCCAGTGGAGAAGAGGAGCTGTAACACAGAAGACGGCAACATAAAAGAGCTGCGGCTCGGAGAGCTGAAACCAAAGGAGCCAGGCCATCTCTAAAGAATCCAGCGGGAAGAATCTGCCACATGTCCTGGGGATGAGCGATTGGAGGGGCAGGTTCTGCCTGCGACGCTGTAGGCACCCACCTGCAGGTTTTGTGGGGACAGATGCTGAATGTACGCTAAGAGCATGTCTGGTAACTGCCCAGCTCTTCCAGGGGCCTGCACCGCTCCACACTCCCAGCTGCACGGAACGCGAGCTCCCGCTGCCGCATGTCTGCACCAGCATTTGTGGTTGTCCACGTACTGGGTTTTGGCCTTCGCAACCAAGTGTGTAGGATGTGGGCAGAAAAAAAAGGGGCACTGGGACCAGGCCAAGAATCTGAAACAGCTTGCAAGAACATACCCTCCAGAGGGTGTTTTTCAGTCCATGTTCCAGGAAAGCAACATTGTACTCAGACTAGGCCAAAGCGTCCCAAGAAAGGCTGGCTTATCACAGCAAAAATCCAGCTTTGGTGAAGTTATTTATTTATTTATTATTATTATTATTATTATTTGAAAGAGAGTTACAGAAGGAGGGAGAGAAAGAGAGACAGAGAGAGGCCTTCTATCTACTGGTTCACTCCCCAAATGGCCGCAATGGCCAGAGCTTAGCTGATCCGAAGGCAGGAACCAGGAGCTTCCTCCAGGTCTCCCACATGGGTTTAGGGCCCCAAGGACATGGGCCATCTTCTACTGCTTTCCCAAGTGCATTAGCAGGGAGCTAAATTGGAAGTGGAGCATCCAGGACTCAAACCACACCCATATGGGATGCTGGAGCTGCAGACGGGGGCTTTAACCAGCTGTGCCACAGTGCCAGCTCTTAGGGAAGATCTTTTTTTTAAAAAAAAAGATTTATTTATTTTTATTTCAAAGGCAGAGTTACAGAGAGCAGAGGCAGAGAGAGAGGTCTTCCATCCACTGTTTCACTCCCTGGATGGCCACGATGGCCGGAGCTGCGCCAATCCAAAGCCAGGAGCTTCTTCTGGGTCTCCCACGTGGGTGCAGGGCCCCAAGGACTTGGGCCATCTTCTCCTGCTTTCCCAGGCCGTAGCAGAGAGCTGGATCCAAAGTGGAGCAGCCAGAACTCAAACCAGCACCCATAAGGAATGTTGGCACTGCAGGAGGTGGCTTTACCTGTTACTCCACAGCGCCAACCTTTAGTGAAGATTTTTTTTAAACATACAAAATGTGTTGCTTTGTAGGTCTTTTTGTTTTAAAGATTTATTTTATTTATTTGAAAGGCAAAGTTACAGAGAGAGGGAGAGATAGAAAGAGATCTTCCATCCACTGGTTCACTCCCCAAATGGCTGCAATGGCTAGGGCTGGACCAGGCTGAAGCCAGGAACTTCATCTAGGTCTCCCACATGGATGCAGGCGCCCAAGCACATGGGCAGCCCTTCGCTGCTTTCCCAGGCACATTAGCAGGGAACTGGATTGGAAGTGGAGCAGGCGGGACTCAATCCAGCGCCTCTATGGGATGCTGGCCTTGCAGACTTTACACCACGACGCCGGCCCCATTTTGTACATCTTGAATACTGCCCTAACTCTTGCTGTAACAGTCCTCACAAACTGCTTCCCCAGGAGGCAGTGTCTTTTCTTCTCTTTCCTTTTGGAGAACCTTATCTTTTCAATGCCTCCTTCACTTGTCTCAAGTGAACAACAACTTTCCTCTGAGGAGCTCCCACTTGAGCTGATTGTGTTGTCGGGCAGGCCTGCCTACTGCCTGTTGTCAGAAAACACTGAGGTCATCTTCTGAGAGAAGATTTACGATGATTGCAGGCTTGCAAGGAGAAGGGGCAACTATCAAAGCCCAAGTCGATCTCCCCATTCAGAGAGCGGTTGGGGAGTTTTTGGAGCTGGAGTAAGTGGGGCACACTTGCGTGCAAGTGGGTGGCAGAAGATGGGAGGTCTGGACAAAAAGTGCGAAGGTGCCTCTCCCTAAGCTGAGTGTTTGAAGCTGGCTGCTGACGCGTCATAGGCGGTTTGTCATTTACCATGTGACGGTCCACAAGGTGACACTCTGGTCACTCTGAGTTGATCTGCGCAGGCTCCAGTTACAATGTTGCTGCAGCCAGTTCTGTCTGGTTTTGCCAGGGACCCCAAAAAGACAGCTCAGCAGATTTTTAGCAACACAACTATTATGGGAATCAAGTTACTGTCCAGCAGGCAGGCAAATGACTGTTGTGGCCTGTTAGTATGTTAGAGAGCTAAGGGAAGCCGTTAAGAGAAGAGGGCATTTTGTGTTGTCTACAGTTTCATTTATTCAGGTGGTACCACAAGTGACAGACCCATTGTGCCTGCTAGCAATTCTTTTTTATTTAATTAAAAAACGTATTTATTTGAGAGAGAAAGAGAGAGCCCATCTGCTGGTTCATTCCCCAAATGCCTGCAAAGGCTGCAGGCAGGGCATAAAATCCAGTAGCTGGGAACTCAGTCCGGGTCTCCCACATAGATACCAGGAACCCAACTACTTGAGCCTCCACTGCTGCCTCCCAGGTCTGCGTTAGCAGGAAGCTGGAACCAGGAGCCAGGAGCAGTTCTTGAGTCTAGGCACCGCGATGGGGGCACAGACGTCCTATCCAGTAGCTAAAGCTAGCCCGAATGCCCACCCATACAGTTCTAATGCACGTGTAGTGGTAACTCATTTTCTTTTTAGTTTGCAATTTCCTTTATTATGTATCATACTGAACATCCTTTCATATGTTTATTCCTCATGCATTTATTTTCTGCATATTTATATCTGCTCAGATCTTTGGCCTTATAAAGAATGTGATGCTTTGTTTTCCTATTGTTAAGTTTTTAAAGTTCTCTGTATATTTTGAATATCAGTCCTTTTTCAGATTTTTTCTTTCAAATATTTTCTCCCAGTCTGTGGCCTGTCTTTTTGATGCAGGCGTGGAGGCAGCTAGCAAGGGGGAGCTGAGGTCATCAGTCCCTCATCACAGCCTCAGACACTGATACTTGGCAGCCCTGCCCGCAGTGCCCAAATATGGCTCGGTGCCCCTGCAGTGGAAAACCTCAGCTTCCACACAATTAACACAGGAACTAGCACCAGCCAAAGACAAACCATGTGGCTGCATCCCCACAGTGACCTGTAGCTCATTAGAACATTATTATAATAAAATAACCATGGCCGACACACCTGCTCCCAGCACACACCTGACAGCATGGCATTTCTTAGTTTTCCAAAGACCTGGAAAAGTAGTGGAAGATGGCCCAGGTGCTTGGGCCCCTGCACCCGCATGGGAGACCCAGAAGAAGCTCCTGGATCCTGGTTGCAGCCTTGCCCAGCTCTGGCCTGTGGCTATTTGGGGAATGAACCAGCAGATAAAAGATCTCTCTCTCTCTTTCTACCTTTCAAATAAATAAATAAATACTTAGAATATTCATAAAATAATCTGTGGGGATTTTTATTTTGATTGTTTTGACTTTATAGATTAATTGGGAATAACCAACATCTTGACAATATTGAGTCTTCCTATGCATGAACCTGAAATATCTCTTCTTTGTTTTTTTTTTTTTTTAAAGATTTATTTATCTATTTGAAAGGCGGAATTACAGAGAGAGGGAGAGACAGAGAGATCTTCCTTCTGCTGGTTCACTCCTCAAATGGCTACAATGGCCAGAGCTTGGCCAAGCTGAAGCCAAGAACCAGGAATTGCATCTTGGTCTCCCTTGTGGGCGCAGGGCCCAAGGACTTGGGCCAGCCTCTGCTGCTTTCTCAGGTGTATTAGCGGGGAGCTGGATTGGAAGTGAGGTAGCCAGGGCTTGAACCTGGATGGAAATCTTGGCTCCTGGAATCAGCCTGGCTCCGCCCTGGATATTGTAGCCATTTGGGGAGTACATCAGTGAAGAGAAGATGTCTGTCTGTCTGTCTCTCTCTCTCTCTTACTCTACTTTTCAAATAAATAAAATAAATCTTGAAAAAATGGAAAATAAAAAATTTGTGGGCAGAGTTATTAAAAGTATTATTTATCATCCTCTTAATGTCCTTGAGCTCTGTCAAGATGTTCTCACTTTAATTTATGATATTAGTATTTTGTGTCTTTGCTTTTTTAATTAGTTAGCATGGCTTAAGATTTATAGATTTTCTGTTCTTCTCAAAGAGCCAAATTTTAGTTTTGTTGATTTTCCCTTTTGATTTCCTTTTTGTTTCAATGATTTATGCTCCAATTTTTGTGACTTCTTTTCATCTGATTACTTTGAATTCAATTTGATCTTTTTCTGGATACCTAAGGAGGAAGCTTGAACAATTTCAGCTGTTTCTTCTTTCCTAATGTGTGCATTCAATATAAATTTTTCTTTAAGGTAGTTTCTGCTCTGCCTCACAAATTTTGATGTTACACTTTAATTTTCACTTAGTTCAGAGTATTTCTCAATTTCACTTGAAATTTCTACTCTGTGTTATTTAGAAGTCTCCCGTTTATTCCCTATGTACTTTGGAATCTTCAGTATCTCTGTTACTGATTTCTAATTTACTTCCATGTGATCCGAGAGCATAGATTACATGATTTCTATTATTTAAATTTGCCAAGGTGTGTTTTATGCCTTTGTCTTGGTCAATGTTCATGTGAACTTGAGGAGAATGTGTATTCTGTTGTTTGACAAAGTAGTCCGTACCTGGCAACTCTCTCCAGCTGATGGATGGCACTATTGAGTTTATCTACATCTTTGCCGATTTCCTGTGTGTGGGACCCACCCATTTCTGAGAGAGGGGCACTGAAGTCTCCTATTATAATAATTCATTCCATCTTCCCTGTGACGCTATTGGTTTTTGCTTCACATATTTGCTGCTATTGTTAGACACATATGAGAGGGCTTCCAAAACTTTCTAGAAAAGCTGAACTGACTTCAAAAAATTTTGAAGTCCTGGCATATGAGAGGTCTTAAAAATTTGTGGAAAATATATATCATGAAAAAATTATGCATGGATTTCAAAATTTTTTGCAATTTTGCAATTACCTTTAATTCCACATTCTACACTTTTTGAAGTGCTCTCATACATATTGAAGACTGCTGTCTTCTTGGAGAATTGACCCCTTTTTTCATGCTGTGATGTCCCTCTTCTCCTTGATAATTTTTCTTTTTTTAAAATCTTTTTTTTAATATTTATTTATTTATTTGAAAGTCAGAGTTACACAGAGAGAGAGAAAGAGAGAGAGAGAGGTCTTCCATCCATTGGTTCACTCCCCAGCTGGCCGAAACAGCTGGAACTGTGCTGATCTGAGGCCAGGAGTCAGGAGCTTCTTCCAGGAGTCCAACACGGGGGCCCAAGCACTTGGGCCATCCTCCACTACTTCCCCAGGCCACAGCAGAGAGCTGGATCGGAAGTGGAGCAGCCAGGACTCGAACTGGCACCCATATGGGATGCTGCACTGTGGGCGGCGGCTTTCCACACTATGCCACGGCACTGGCCCCAGATAATTTTTCTTTTTTTTTTTTTATAAATATTTTTTTTTTTATTTATTTTTTTTTTGACAGGCAGAGTGGACAGTGAGAGAGAGAGACAGAGAGAAAGGTCTTCCTTTGCCGTTGGTTCACCCTCCAATGGCCGCCGCGGCCGGCGCGCTGCGGCCGGCGCACCGCGCTGATCCGATGGCAGGAGCCAGGAGCCAGGTGCTTTTCCTGGTCTCCCATGGGGTGCAGGGCCCAAGCACCTGGGCCATCCTCCACTGCACTCCCTGGCCACAGCAGAGGGCTGGCCTGGAAGAGGGGCAACCGGGACAGAATCCGGCGCCCCGACCGGGACTAGAACCCGGTGTGCCGGCGCCGCTAGGCGGAGGATTAGCCTAGTGAGCCGCGGCGCCGGCCAAGATAATTTTTCTTACTCTAAAGCAGGGGTGGGGAAGCTTTATTTCTGCCAAGGATATTTATAACATAATTCATGGACCATACCAAATTATCAGCTTAAAAATTATCCTGCTATAGATCTATTGAATTTCAAGTTCTGCCTGTAGCTGCCTTGGCAGGGCCGGACCAATGAGTTGTGGGCCTTAGATGGGCTGTGGGCCAGATGTTCCCCACCCTTGCAAGTATGCCCTCTATGAAATTAATTTAGATATTCTAAGTTTCTTTTTTTTAAATTTTTGTTTATTTTTGCTTATTTGAAAGGCACACACACACACACACACAGATTTTCCATCTGCTGGCTCACTCCCCAGATGCCCACAACAGCCAGGACTGGGCTGGGCTGAAACCAGGAGCCCAGAGCTCCATCCAGGTCTTCCACAAGTACTTGAATCGTCACCTGCTGCCTCCCCAGGATGTACATCAGGAGGAACCATAGCTGAAGCAGAGGAGCCAGGAATCAAATCAGACACTCCAGTATGGGATGCAAGCACCCCAGAGGTAACCGCTGACCAATGCTCTCTCCTCTGGGCTGCGTTTGGTTCATGTTAATGTATATTTTCCTCCTTTCATTTACTTTGGTTGTCATTGTTGTTGTAGATGAATTAGCCCTTGTGTATAACAGGCTACAGGATGGTGCCTCCACCGGCCCTTCAGTTCCTTCAGTCTCTGACTGCAGACTTTGCTGTGATGGCAGAAGTGGTGCTGTGTGTCCAGGCACCACCAGCTATTGTTTTCATGAGAGCCACAGTGCCAGATCCCCACGGCACGTCTCTTCAGCTCGGTATTGCCACAGAAGGAGCAGGAGTACTTGGCAAGCTGGCTGATTTCAAGTTTCTTCACCACTTTCTGGAGAGAGGCGCCACAGCGGGGTCCCATATTTACCAACAACCCCGACCTTCTCAGTGCATTTAACCATATCGCCGCCCCCTCGATCAGAGCCCAGAGAGCTCCTTCATTTACCTTCAATCTATATGTGAATTTTTAGTGGGTTTCTAATAGACAAAATAGAACTAGATCTTGTTTCTTGACCCACTTTGACAATCTATATGTTTTAATTTGTGGTAGACTGCTGAAATGTATAGCAGTTATTTAAGTAGTTATATTACTATCTACTATATTTGTTTCAGTTTTCTATCCATTGCTCTTGTTTTTTGTTTCCTCCCACTCTTTCCTACATTTTGTGGTTTTAGTTAAACATTTCCTATGATTCCATGTTCTCCCCTTCTTAGTGTAATATTTACACCTATTTTTCACTTTTTCAAGTACTTGCAATATGTATTTGCAATTCATCCTAATCCACTTTCAAATAACTCTATCTGGGGCTGGCGTTGTGGTGTAACAGGTTAAGCCACCGCCTGTGATGCCAGCATCCCATATGGGTGCCAGTTCTAGTCCCAGCTGCTACATTTCCAACCCAGCTCCCTGCTAATGAATATGGGAAGGCAGCAGAAGATGGCTCTGCCCCTGCCACCCACGTGGGAGACCCAAATGAAGCTCCTGGTTTTGGCCTTGCCCAACACCCGGCCATTTCAGTGATTTGGTGAGCGACCAGCAGATAGAAGATCTCTCTCTCTCTCTCTCTCTCTCTCTCTCTCTCTCGTTCATTTACTCTGTAACTCTGACTTTCAAAAATAAGATCTATTGGGGCCGGTGCCATTGTGCAATAGGTTAATCCTCTGCGTGTGGCACTGGCATCCCACATGGGCACCGGTTCTAGTCCCAGCTGCTCCTCTTCTAATTCAGCTCTCTGCTATGGCCTGGGAAAGCAGTGGAAGATAGCCCAAGTCCTTGGGCCCCTACACCCATGTGGGAGACTGGGAAGAAGCTCCTGGCTCCTGGCTTCAGATTGGCGCAGCTCTAGCCATCACGACCATTTGGGGAGTGAACCAATGGACCGAAGACCTTTCTCTCTATCTCTCCCTCTCACTGTAACTCTACCTCTTAAATAAATAAATAAAAAAATACTTTTTTTTTTTTTAAAAAGACCTATCTATTTACTTGAAAGTCAGAGTTACAGAGAGAGATGGAGAGACAGAGAGAGCAAGACAGAGGAGAAAGATCATCTGTCCACTGGTTCACTCTCCAAATGGCTGCAATGGCTGGAGCTGGGTTGATCTGAAGCCAGGAGCCAGGAGCTTCCTCCAGGTTCCCCACATGGGTGCAGGGGCCCAAGGACTTAGGTTATCTCCCACTGCTCTCCCAGGTACATCAGCAGAGAGCTGGATCAGAAGTGAAGCAGCCAGGACTGGAAGCGGTGCCCATATGCAATGCTGGTGCTGTAGGCTGGGACTTTAACTTGCTGCACCACAGCGCTGGCCCCTCTCTCAATACTTTATTTATTTATTTATTTATTAACAGGTAGAGTTATAGACAGTGAGAGAGAGAGAGACAGAGAGAAAGGTCTTTCTTCCGTTGGTTCACTCCCCAAATGGCCACTACAGCCGGCGCGCTGCGCTAATCCGAAGCCAGGAGCCAGGTGCTTCCTCCTGGTCTCCCATGTGGGTGCAGAGGCCCAAGCACCTGGGCCATCTTCCACTGCCCTCCTGGGCCACAGCAGAGAGCTGGACTGGAAGAGGAGCAGCTGGGACTAGAACCCAGTGCCCATATGGGATGCTGGCGCCGCAGGCGGAGGATTAACCAAGTGAGCCACAGTGCCGGCTCCCCTCAATACTTTAATAGTTCATTCGCCTTTTCCTGCTTGCATGGTTTCTGAGAAGAAGCCGAATGTAATTTTTAAAATTTATTTTTATTTGAGAAACAGAGAAAGATAAAGAGTTCCAATCTGCTGGTTCACTCCCCCAGATACCTGTGACAACTAACTGCTAAGGCTGGGTCAAGGCTGAAGCTGGGAGCCAGAAATTCAATCCAGACCTTCCACATGGGTAGCCGGAACCCAATCACTTGAGCTGTCACTACTGCCCTCAGGTCTGCGTTAGCAGGACGCTGGAGACAGGAAGTGAGTCCAGGCACTCTGATAGGAGATGCAAGTCCCTCACATGTAATGCTTATCTTTGCTCACCTATATGTAAGGTATTTTTTTTCCTGTTTTCTTTCAAGATTTTTTCTTTATCTTTGATTGACTGGTTTTAGTATTAGGATAATGTTAGTCTCTGAGTTAAGCAGTATTCATTCTGCGTTTATCATTTGTAAGAGATTATAAAGAAATGGTATAAAATCTTCCTTAAATGTTAGAAATCATCAGTTGAGAGGTTGGTGTTGTGGTGCAATGAGTTAAGCTCCATCTACAGTGCCAGCATCCCATATGGGTGCCAGTTCAGGTCCTGGCTGTTCCACTTCCAATCCAGCTCCCTGCTAACGTGCATGGGAAAGCAGTGGAGGATGGCCGAGTGCTTGGGCCCCTTTACCACATGGGAGACCCAGATAAATCTCCTAGCTCCAGACTTTCTGCCTGGCCCAGCTCTGGCCATTGCTGCCATTTGGAGAAAGAACCAGCAGGTGGAAGTTCAGACCTCTCTCTCACTGCTGCTCCCCACCTCTCTCTTACTCTGTTTTCAAATAAATAAATCTTAAAAGGAAGGGAGGGAGGAAGGGAGGAAGAAATGGTCAGTTGAGACAACTTTTAGTCACGTCAAGGGCACAGCCCACAGCAGTCTTCCTCCTCTCCTGTCTTTGCAGAGAGCTTGCTGGATGGGCCAACAGCTAGCCTCTTCTCCAGTGTGACAGTTTCTGCACCACCTCTTAGGTCGTCAACACTTTGCCCAACATGTGTGCCTGCGATTTTTTTTTTTCGCTTTGTTTTTGTAGTCCCCACCCACAGGTCAAACTATTAGATTATAACTGAGTACCATTAGCCAGGTAGTCCAAGGAAGGTGCAGAATGTAACAAAGTAAGAGAGAGATAGAGAGAAATCATCTGTTGAATATGATGTACTGAAGTGTAGCTTTTTGTCTTGCTTTGTTTTGTTTTTGCATTTATCCTGTTTTGTGTTTTCTGAGTTTCCTGGATCCATGGTTTGTTGTGCGATACTTATTTTGAGAGAATTCTCAGTCCTTAACACTTCAAATATTTCCTCTCATCCTTTCTCCCTTTTTTTTCTGGTTTTCCATTACACATATGTTACAACTTTTCTAACTGTCACACACTTTTTAGATATTTGTTTCTGGTTTATCAGACTTTTCCCTTTGCTTTCCAGCCTGAGAGGTTTCCACTGATACATCCTCAGACTCAGAGATTCTTCCCTCAGCTGTGTCAAGTCCCCTTCAGAGCCCGTCAGAGACGTTTGGTATTTCACAGTGGTTGGGTCTCTGGCGTTTCTGTCTGATTCTTTGAATGTCCATCTCTCTGCTTACATTACTCGTCTGTCCTTGCATGTTGGCCAATTTTTTCATTAGATCGCTTAGTATATTCATTTAAATTTCCTCATTGGATAACTCCAATGTTCTTGCCCTTTCTGGATGCTCTTTTAAAATTGTTTCCTGCCTTTTAGTATGCCTCGTAATTTTTTGCTAAAAGCTAAACATTATGTGTTGAGTAAAAGGAACCACAGTAAATAGGTCTTTAGTGATGGTAAGGAAATCTTCTGTCCTCCTATCATGAGGCCTCCATTTTTTTAGTGAGCCTGTACCCTGACTTCAAAAGTGCCTGTATGTCCCTGCTTCTCAATATCCTGCCTTAGGTGAGGATTTTTGTCCTTTCTTCACTGTAAGAACTTATAGAACTGGCCGGTGCTGCAACTCACTAGATTAATCCTCCGCCTGCGGCGCCGGTACTCTGGGTTCTAGTCCTGGTCGGGGTGCTGGTTCTGTCTTGGTTGCTCCTCTTCCAGGCCAGCTCTCTGCTGTGGCCCGGGAGTGCAGTGGAGGATAGCCCAGGTCCTTGGGTCCTGCACCCGTGTGGGAGACCAGGAGAAGCACCTGGTTCCTGGCTTCGGATCAGCGCGGTGCGCCAGCCGCAGCACGCCGGCCACAGTGGCCTCTGGAGGGTGAACCAACGGAAAAAAGAGGACTTTTGTCTCTGTCTCTCTCTCTTTCACTGTCTAACTCTACCTGTCAAAAAAAAAAAAAAGAACTTACAGAACTCCTGGAAATAAAACTTCCCCCTGTCCCATCTCTGGGACCCCTTTAAGTTTCTAACCCAGAGTTGTGCCCACTGAGACTCCAGAAATTTGTCAGTTACAGTTGAAGCTTTCCTATCCTAATACACAGCCCCTGGAAGTGTGCACTCTTGGGTTTCGTTTCTGTATGTTATGATTCTCTGCATCGACCTGTTTTTTAAATTCGGGGACAGCTGTTTCCCCTGTGTCCTCAGTTATCTCACAAACCTAATAAGATGGATCTCAGTTTGTCTTTGCTATAAGGGGAGATATTGCCAAGATCACTACATACCAGATTCTAAGCCAAAGCTGCAGAACCATTTTTGATCTATCTCTGGATCTTCTTTCTGTCCATTCTCTGACTTCATTTTTTTTTTTTTAAGATTTATTTTATTTGAAAATCAGAGGGGCCAGCGCTGTGGCTAAGTGAGTTAATACCCTAGCCTGAAGCACTGGCATCCCAATATGGGTGCCGGTTCTAGTCCCGGATGCTTCTCTTCCAATCCAGCTCTTTGCTATGGCCTGGGAAAGCAGTACAAGATGGCCAAGTCCTTGGGCCCCTGCACCCATGTGGGAAACCCAGAAGAGGCTCCTGGCTCCTGGCTTCAGATCAGTGCAGCTCCGGCCGTTGCGGCCATCTGGGGAGTGAACCAGCGGATGGAAGACCTCTCTCTCTGTCTCTACCTCTCCTCTCTCTGTGTAACTCTGACTTTCAAATAAATAGATAAATCTTTAACAAAAAAAAATCAGAGTTATACACAAACGCATTGTTCTTTAACAAAATAGACTTTTTCGTACCTTCAAATGCCATTCAGTTAACACTTCTCCACCTTAAACAACATTGTTAGGCCTTCTCTAGCATCTCTCCATCTTCTAGACCAGAGTGCCTTCATTTTTACCTGCAATTTTATTCGCAGGTCAGAAAGCAGGGTCAGTTTCTAGACTGATGTGAAAGAAAAAGGATTAATATGTTTATCTGTACCCCAGCAGATTATCTAAAATTTGTAAAACTTTTTAAAAAGACTTTATTGAAGTCTGAAAAACCAAAATGTGTGAACCTTTGAAGCAACGTCCAGACCTCCTGCCAGCCTTCCTGACTGAACGGGGTGCAGGAATGCATGGCTCTAGGCCGCGCACTGAGGCATCTAAGTATCAACGCGCAGCCTGTGGATCTGCGTTGTCCAACACGGAAACAGTTGTACAGGGCTGCTGGGCACTGACATGTGGCCAGTCTGAATCGGGATATGCCACCAGTGTAAAACACACCCAGGATTCTGAGGTATTCTGGAATTTTAATTATGATGAATAGGACTGTGCTTTGACAGCACTAACTGCATTCTGAGCTCTTAGTTGTAACAAGCTGTAACTGAGCCAAGGGGCTGACGCATGGCAAGAGGCTCAATATTTCACACTGGCCAGCTGACAGCCGTACCAGCAACTGTGTGCCAATATGCAAATGAGATATTTTGGATCTGACTTCTTTCTTTCTTTCTCTCTCTCTTCCTTCCTTCCCTCCTTCCTTCTTTCCTTCCTTCCTTCCTTTTTCTTTCTTCCCTTCTTCCCTCCCTTCCTTCCTTTCTTCCTTCATTCTTCTTTCTTTTTTAAAGATTTATTTATGGGACCAGCACTGTGGCATAGCACGTAAAGCCACTGCATGCGACACCAGGATCCCATATAGATGCTGGTTCAAGTCCCAGATGCTCAACTTCTAATCCAGCTTCCTGCTAATGTGCCTGGGAAAAGCAGAGGAGGATGGTCCAAGTGCTTGGGCCCCTGTACCCACGTGGGAAACTCGGAAGAAGCTCCTGGCTTCACATCGACCCAGCTTCGGCTGTTGTGGCCATTTGGGGAGTGAACCAGCGGATGGAAGACCTCTCTCTCTCTTTCTCTCCTTCTTTCTCTGTGTAACTCTGCCTTTCAAATAAATAAATAAATCTTACTTTTTTAAAGATTTATTTATTTATTTGAAGGGCAGAATTACAGAAAAAGAAGAAGAGACAGGAAGAGAGAGCGACATAGAGAGATCTTCCATTCACTGCTTCACTCCCCAAGTGGCCACAATGGCCAGTGCTAGGCCAGGCTGAAGCCAAGAGTCAGGAGCTTCTTCTGGGTCTCCCACACAGGTGCAGAGGCCCAAGGACTTGGGCCATTCTCTACTGCTACCCCAGGTGCAGGTGCATTAGCAGGGAGATGGATAGGAAAAAGAGCATCTGGGGCTTGAACTGGCACCCATATGGAATGCCATTGTTGAAGGCAGGAGCTTCCCCACTACACCCCAATGCCCTGAGACTTTTTCTTATAAGGTTGATATCTGAAAGCTAAAATAATATACCTCCTGGGGAAATAAACACTAGTGCTTTCAGACCGCCATTTGAGACACTTCTCACTGTGAATATATTCTTGGCGAGAATTCACTCTGAAAAGCATTGGCTGCTGGAGACTGCTGGAGCAAAACGCCTTTTACTTCACCGCACTGACTTGAAACAGTCAGACCAATTCAGAGTCACCTCAAAGTAGTCTATTTTCCCAGGCTGTTGGGGAAATTTCTTCAGTGCATGACAGTGTTTGCTCAAGTAATTTCATTTGTCTGTCTTTTCATATATTCCTTTTGCTTACTCTGCTTTTGTGTGCATTGCATAAACTGATTAATTCAGGAAATATTTTGCCTCAGTTGGCTTGTCATTTAACTTAAGGATAAAAGAACTGTACCTCTTAGAAAAATTATAATCCTTGAGGAAGAATTTTCTACCAGGTATTGGGGGATCTGGCTATCCTGGCTTGCCCAGCATGACCCACACAGGTAAAGATGATATTTTCGATATAATGTATTAACTAAAATTAACTTTATCTATTTCTTCTTACTTTTGAAAGCATAGCTACCAGAACTACTGTATATTATTCACAGAAATAAATGTAGCTAACAGAATAGCTGTGTCAAGAATTGTGAGATTATGGTTTGGCTTTTGTCACACTGGTTAAGACACCCCGTGGGACATCCACATCCCATACTGGAGTTCCTGGGTTCAGTTCCCAGGTCTGTTGCTGATTCCAACTTCCCGCTAATGTGTACCCTAGTAGGCAGTGGGTGATTGCTCAAGTCTTTGGTCAACACTACACACATGGGAGACCTGGATGGAGTTCCAGCCTCCTGGCTTGAGTCTGACCCTGCTCCAACTGTTGCAGGCATTTAGGGAGTGAACCAGTGAATGAAAGAACTTTCTTTGTCTCTGTCTCTCTGCCTTTTAAATAAAATGAAAGTATATAAATATTTTTTTTACAGGCAGAGTGGACAGTGAGAGAGACAGAGAGAAAGGTCTTCCTTTTCCATTGGTTTACCCTCTCAATGGCCAGCGCGCTGAGGCCGGTACACCACGCTGATCCGAAGCCAGGAGCCAGGTGCTTCTCCTGGTCTCCCATGGGGTGCAGGGCCCAAGCACTTGGGCCATCCTCCACTGCCTTCCCGGGCCACAGCAGAGAGCTGGCCTGGAAGAGGAGCATCCAGGACAGAACCAGCGCCCCAACCAGGACTAGAACCCAGTGTGCCGGCGCCGCAGCTGAAGGATTAGCCTATTGAGCCACGGCGCCAGCCTAAATAAATTATTTTTTAAATTATGAGAAGAGCTTGATGGTGTAGGATCATCTACATAAAAAAATATGTGGATAAATCACACTGGGGGATAGTGTTTAGCCTAGCAGTTAAGATACCCAAATCCAGGGACAGGCATTTGACCTAGCAGCTAAGGTGCCTGTGTTTTGTTTTGTAGTGCCTTGATTCAATAAGTGACTCCACTCCTGGCTCCAGCTTCCTGTCCATGTAGACCTTGGGAAATAGTAGTTGTGGGGATGGGGATCCCCAAATTATGTTGTGGGGTTTGAGAGCCCTGGCTGGACTTGGAGATTTAGTCTAAGTTCTTGTCTTCTTGCATGTAAGAATACAATCAGGAGATGTAGACAGAGAAGCAGGATTTATTGAAAGGCAAATAGAAGGTACCCACTCAGATGTGAGTGCAAGCAGCCTCAGGAGAGAGAATTGCCCTCACCAAAGGCTGGGGTCACCCTTTATGGGGTAGGGGTGGTGCTCAGGGCAGGGCCTGATTGAAGATCCAAAGGAGACAGGACTTGGGGTGGGCTGCAGCACATGTGGTAGCCTCCAGGAAGATGTCATGGCACCTGAACCATGATGGAAAGTGAGGTTTAGGGGCCGGCATTGTAGTGTAGTGGGTTAAGCCACTCCTGCAACACCCACATCCCATGAGTGCTAGTTCATGTCCTGGTTGCTCCACTTCCAGTCAATAATGCACTTATATGCTCCCTAATAATGCACTTGGGAAAGCAGCAGAAGATGGCCTGAGTGCTTGGGCTCCTGACACCCATGTGGGAGACCCACATGGAGTTCCAGGCTTCTGGCTTCAGACTGGTCCAGTTCTGGCCATTGCAGCCATTTGGGGTGTTAACCAGCAGATGGAAGATCTCTTTCTCTCTGTCTCTCCCTCTCTCTAGCTCTACTTTTCAAATAAATAAATAAAATCTAGAAGAAGAAGGAGGAGGAGGAGGGGTAGGGGAAGGGGAAGGAGAAGGGGAAGGAGAAGGAGAAGAGAGGCTTAGCTGTGTGATGAATGGATGTACTGCCTTCAGCCATGTTGGATCAGCAGGGAGGATGATGGGATTTGGAAGGTGACCATGGTTTGGGTGTTGGTTGTCTTTATTTCCTCCCCCACGTTACAATGATGGCTCAAGTGTTTGAGCTTCTGCCACCTGCATGGGAGACCAGGATTGAATTCCTGGTTCCCAGTACTGTAAGCACTTGGGAAGTGAAGCACTGGATGGGAGCTCTCTTTTTGTCTTTCTGTGTCTCTCTGACTCCTTGCATCTCATATCAGGGTACCTGGATTTGATATTTGGCCCTGGATCCTAATTCCAGCTTTCTGCTAATGCAGACTTTGGGAGGCAGTATTGATGGCTCAAGCACTTGGGTCTTTATTACTTTCATGGGAAATCTGGATTGAGTTCCAGGCTCCTAGTTTTGGCTCAACTGAGTCCTGGCTATTGCAGATATTTGGAGGATGAACCAGCAGCAAAAATGTGTTTACTAGCAAATTATTGAAAGTTAATTGCTCCTTAGGCCAGCACCGCAGCTCACTAGGCTAATTCTCCGCCTTGCGGCACCGGCACACCAGGTTCTAGTCCCAGTCGGGGCTCCGGATTCTGTCCCGGTTGCCCCTCTTCCAGGCCAGCTCTCTGCTGTGGCCAGGGAGTGCAGTGGAGGATGGCTCAAGTGCTTGGGCCCTGCACCCCATGGGAGACCAGGAGAAGCACCTGGCTCCTGCCATGGGATCAGCGTGGTACGCCGCCGCAGCGCGCCGGCTGCGGCGCGCCGGCCCCGGCAGCCATTGGAGGGTGAACCAACGGCAAAGGAAGACCTTTCTCTCTCTCTCTCTCTCTCTCACTGTCCACTCTGCCTGTCAAAAAAACAAAAACAAACAAACAAACAAACAAAAAAAAAAGAAAGTTAATTGCTCCTTAAAGACTACAAAGCATTCAAGAGAAACGTTTACTGAGACTTTGCTGAGGCATGGCGAGACAGAGCTGTTGAACTCCTCTAATAGGTCAATCTGGAGCAACCTTGAGGAAGCTTTTGTTCTTTATCTAATACTTTCTTTATTTCCAGAAATGTACTCCTTGGAATTAATCAGTAGCCTCTTCACAGAGGCAATATCCTCCCCATCTCTTAAGATGCTTGTAGGCAATCTTATTCTAAAGAAAGTAACTTCCAACCAGTGACAAACTTATCTCATTCATGTAAAGTCTGCCTTTTTAATCCAAGCCAATGTATGCTCCCTATGAACGTACACATTCTCACTACAGTTCGGCCACTTTGGAACACCTCCAAAGACTCATAAAAAGTCACTGAGCTTGTGTTTCCTGGGCTGAGGTGACTCATATTCTCCCTGAATAAGCCTTATACTACCGTTTTTGCTGATCCTGTTTATTTCTGTTGACAGTTTTGTCATGTGAGGAGTTAGGCTAATAGGTAGGTAGGTCAGGTTGCTGTAGGAATGAGACAAGGGAGCAGAGTCCCTTCAAGAGTGGACAAAGTCCTCGCCTCATCCCAGAGCCAGCCTGTAGCAATGCTTAGTGTTGTTCCTTTTTTTTTTTAACCATGAGAATAGGCTGGACAAGATTACCCATCTCCCCTCCTCTGTTGGGCTTTTAGTTTTATCATGAGCAGGCCATGCAGGATTACCTCTGATGGGTTTTGTCCTTGCCTCTGTTACCAGCTCTCTGATGGGCTGTCATTCTAGCCTCCTGATTGGCTGTTATTCTAGCCTTCTGATTGGTTGCTAGCTGTTATTCTTTTTCTCCCCTGATTGGCTACATCTAGGTAGTCACTTTTGTCTATAAAAGAGCCAGACATGGGAAGGTTCCCCGGGGAACTCCTCCCTTGGAGCCCCACTCCTGACTTCTGTGGCAGGAGGCTTATCACCTCAATAAATCTTGCTTTGTTCACCACCTGGAAATTCATCAGTGTGGACAAGAACCGAGGTCACCTTCATTGGTAACAGTCATGCATCAATGCTGGAAGACTTCATGTTTTCTGACTCTGTGAAGAGAGGACACCGGAAGTTCTACATTTGATAGGTCAAAGGACAAAATGCTATAAATTTAATTTAAAAATATTAAATAGTGGGGCAGGCGCTGTGGCTCACTCTGCCTGCGGTGCCGGCATCCCATATGGGCACTGGGTTCTAGTCCCGGTTGCTCCTCTTCCAGTCCAGCTCTCTGCTATGGCCCAGGAGGGCAGTGGAGGACGGCCCAAGTGCTTGGGCCCTGCACCCACATGGGAGACCAGGAGATGCACCTGGCTCCTGGCTTCGGATCGCCACAGCGCCGGCTGTAGCAGCCATTTGAGGGGTGAACCAACGGAAGGAAGACCTTTCTCTCTGTTTCTCCCTCTCTGTCTATAACTCTACCTGCAAAATAAAAAAAATATTAAGTAGCTTTTCTTTCAACTCTAGAGTTGTTAGATAGGAAGGTGGACATTAGCCTACCTGTGTGAGGGGGCAGTTGAATGAGGGCAGAAACACAGATGCAGCATATGCACATCAAAAGACTTGATCTCTCCAGGTACTTTGTTAAGTGGATCCCAGCCTCCCCCCGAGGGCATTTTAGGGGACACTTTCCTGCCCTGTGTCAGAGGGGGCTTTTAGGTGGGATGGCACCATTCTGATAAAGCTCTGGGAGGAATTTCATGAATTCCACACTTGGAAAACCCTCTGCCCAGCAATAGCTCAGAAGAGGGAGGTGGGCGGAGAAAAGATGGGCTCACATCTATAAAAGCTCCCATCTGAATGCAGGCCGGGCTCTCAGTCTTTGCTGCTATGCCAGCCTGGCCTACCAGGTATACTATGCCTCACGTGTCATTAGCTTGTGTACTGCCAATCTCAGTCTCACGTCTGAAATTCTTTTCTTATGAGAATCTAGGGTCTAGCCATCCCCAGAAGAGAGTTGGACAACGCTTCATTCCAAAAAATAGAATATGAGCCAAGCAGAGAAGACTGGCTAATGGACAGAAAAGGGGTAAATAAATGATATGAAAATAACTGATTGGTTAACACCAGGTTACTTCAAGGTTACTTTTTTTTTAAATTATTTTATTTATTTATTTGACAGGTAGAGTTACAGACAGTGAGAGAGAGACAGAGAGAAAGGTCTTCCTTCCGTTGATTCACTCCCCAAATGGCCACAATGGCTGGAGCTATGCCAGTCCAAAGCCAGGAGCCAGGTGCTTCCTCCTGGTCTCCCACGCAGGTGCAGGGGCCCAAGCACTCGGGCCATCTTCCACTGCTTTCCCAGGCCACAGCAGAGAGCTGGACTGAAAGAGGAGCAACTGGGACTAAAACCGGCGTCCATATGGAACGCCGGAGCTGCAGGCGTAGGATTAAACTAGCGCGACACGGGAGCCGGCCCCTCAATGCTACCTTTTTTGTGTAAAGATTAAGGCACAGAGATCCTTGTGTCAATTGAAGCTGGCCTATTTGGGAACTGCGGCTGTTATCTCTCTAGTCTTCATTTCCTGGAAGAATGTGAGTGTGAGTGACCATTTTCATTTTTAGCCTGGTCTGTTTAAGCCTAGTGCAGGAGCCTTGCCTGCAATGGCCTCCCGTAATTTTTATTTATAAATCACTTCTCCTGCCTTGGCCCCATGTGCTTCTGCCAGAAGGAGGCTGCCAGCAGAGTGGGAAGGAGAGCTGGGGTGTGTGCTGTTTTTCAACAGTGAACGCTGTCTTTCAGCGCTGAAACCTTGCTCTGGACTGTGCCTGTTGTTCCTAGAGGAGCAACCATTCCCAGAACACATTCCTCTCGTCTCCTGCCTGCCCAGCCAGCTGGAGTGGACACAGCGGTCTCTGAGGCTCTCATTACTTCTTTTTAAAAAGATTTATTTATTTTAGAGGGAGAAAGACAGAGCTGTTACCCGCTAGTTCAATCTTCAAACACCTCCAAGAGCCAGGGGTAGTTCAGGCCAAAGCCAGGAGCTAGGAGCTCAATCCAGGTCTCCCATGCAGACAGCAGAATCCCAATTATTTGCGTCATCTCTGGTGTCTCCCAGCATGCACATTAGCAGGATGCTGGAATCGGGAGTGGAGCTGGGACTCGAACTTAGGCACTTTGGTATAGGATGTGGACATGCAACCGGAGTCTCAACTGCTAGGCCAAACCCCTCAATCTCTCACTGCTTCCTTAAAGTTAAGGTAGAACAGGGTCTAAATCCTTCTTAAAGGTAAATCAAGTCAGTTGCAAGGACATTGTGGGGAGCGGGCATTTGGCATGGCAGTTAAGATGCCGCCTGCATCCCATATCAGAGTGCTGAATTCAAGTTCCAGCCCCACGTCTGATTCCAGTTTCCTGTACAAGAGGGGCCTTGCCACTCCTATGGGAGACCCAGCTAGAGTGTTCCAAATTCCCAGCTTTGGCCTGGAATAACCCTGGCTGTTCTGGGCATTTGTGAAGTGAATCAGCAGATGAAAGAACTCTTGTATGCCCATTTCTGTCTCTGCCTTTCAAATAAAGTGTAAAAGCTAAGACATTCTGGGGACACGTGGGGATTATATATTTAAATAATATTACATCAATGTTTAATTTTGTTTTTAACCTGATCTTTCCCCTACTCCTAGAAGTCACTGATGCTACCAAATCCTGGGTCCAAAGGGGCCATGTGGATGAGCCAGCCACTTTTTTTTTTTTTTAAGATTTATTTTATTTATTTGAAAGAGAAACAGAGAGAGGTAGAAACAGAGAGAAAGAGAGAGAGAGAGAGAGAGAGAGAGGTCTTTCATCTGCTGGTTCACTCCCACCAACAGCCAGGGTAGGCTGGTCCGAAGCCAGGAGCCAGAAGCTTCTTCCAGGTCACCCACATGGGTGCAGGGGCCCAAGCACTTGGGCCACTTTCCACTGCTTTCCCAGGCCATAGCAAAGAGCTGGATCGGAAGTGGAGCAGCCAGGACTTGAACCAGCGCCCATACAGGATACCGGTAGTACAGGTCGCAGCTTTACTGGCTATGCCACAGTGCCTGTCCCCTCAATCTGTTTTCACAAATGATAATACTTAATGTCACTGGGTAAAGAAATTATGGGATACACTGTGGAATACTACACAGAAGTAAAAAAAATAAGTTCTCTCATTTGCAACAAAATGGATGAAACTGGAAAACATCATACTTAGAGAAATAAGCCAGTCCCAAAAGGACAAATACCATATGTTCTCCCTGATCTGTGATAACTAACAGAGCACCTAAAATGTAATCTTTAGAAGTGAAGTTAACACTTCCAGATGCAATGACTTTGAACAGACCTTGTCTCAACTGTTGAAGGGCAGTTTTTTTTTTCCATAAAATTTGTGGAACTCTTTACTTAGTATAGAGTTAATCTTATGTGCATAAAACTAATTGAAAATAGGTCTTAGTAAAAATATAAGAATGGGAATGGGAGAGGGAGGAGGAAGAGGGGTAGGAGTGTGGGTGGGAGGGTAGATATGGTAGGAAGAATCACTATATTTCTAAAGTTGGTATTTATGAAAAAAAATACATCCAAAAATATTTAAAGTCACAATTATTTCAGGTTTGTCTTCAAGAGCAGCAAAATCAGTTCACATATATAACTTTGGAACAAAGTTAATGGCAAATCAAACAATTATCTCAACAATTATCCCTAGATATAAGGGAAACCAGGAAAAGCGCAGTATAAAGAACACCCATGGCCGGCGCTGCAGCTCTATAGGCTAATCCTCCGCCTGTGGCGCCGGTACACCGGGTTCTAGTCCCGGTCGGGGCGCCGGATTCTGTCCCTGTTGCTCCTCTTCCAGTCCAGCTCTCTGCTGTGGCCAGGGAGTGCAGTGGAGGATGGCCCAAGTGCTTGGGCCCTGCACCCCCATGGGAGACCAGGAGAAGCACCTGGCTCCTGCCATTGGATCAGCATGGTGCGCCAGCCACAGCGGCCATTGGGGGGTGAACCAATGGAAAAGGAAGACCTTTCTCTCTGTCTCTCTCTCTCACTGTCCACTCTGCCTGTCAAAATAAAATAAAATAAAATAAACACCCATGTAGTTTTCCCCTAGATTTATTTAATTGCTAATATTATGCTACATTTGCTTTACACCTCTCTTCATATATCTACCTATCATCTATCTATCATTATTCACCTTTCTATTTATCTATCTATATATACTTCTACTTTTTAGAAAAGCTTAAAAAAGATTTATTTATTTTTACTTTAAAGGCAGAGTGAGACAGATGGAAGGAAAGAGGTCTTCCACCTGTTGATTAACTGACCAAATGGCCAACAGCCAGATCTGGGCCAGGTCAAAGTCAGGAGCCAGGAATTCTATCTAGGTCTTCCAGATGGGTGCAGGGGCCATCATCTGCTGTCCTCCAGGCACATTGGCAGGGAGGCGGATCAGAAGCAGAGCAACAATCCCATATGGTTTGTTGGTGTTGCGAGAGGCTTAATCCACTACACTATAACACTGGCTCCTAAATACTTTTTTAAAGAATTTTTTTAAAGTTATTTGTTTGAAAGGCATGCACACATGCACAGATAGACGGCCAGAAATCTCTCATCCACTGGTTCACTCCTCATAGGCCCAATAAAACCCCAGGCTGAAGCTGGAAGCCAGGAACTGGATGCAGGTCTCTCCCATGAGTGGCAAGCAAGCAGGTACTTGAACCTGCAGCCTCCCAGGGTCTGCATTAGCAGGAAGCTGGAAGCAAGAGCAGAGCTGGGACCTGGATCCCAGCACTTTGAATGCAGGCATCCCAAGCAGCATCTTAACTGCTACACCAAATGCCCTTGCCAGTGTTTGTACTTTAAAAAGTAATTATTTATTTGAGGGAGAGAGAGAAATTGAAAGGGAGAGAGCTCCCACCTATTGCTTCACTCCCCAGATGCCCGCAGTGGCCCCTGGCTGGAGCTAAAACAGGGAACCAGGAACTCAATCTAGGTCTTCCAAGTGGATGGCAGAGGCCCAACCACTTGAGCCACGATCACCGCCCCTCAGGGTTTGCGTTTGCAGGCAGCTGGAATCAGGGACTGGTGGGAGATCAAAGCCAGGCACTCTCAAGTGGACGTGGCTGTCTTCACTGCCGGCCCCAACGCCTGCCACTGCTTGTGCTTCTTTTTCCCTTGCCAAAACCACTGAAAGCAAATCCTGGACTCGCGATACTTCCTCCTTAAAAAAATTCCAGTATATTGCCTTCAAAGAACATAAACCACAATGTCTTTATCTTATCAGTGAAATCGAACACGGATATAGTACTATTGGATAAGTATGTAGTCCCCAGTGTCCCCCAAATGTCCTCTGGCTGTCCTACGTCACAGTTCCCCTCATCTACACTTGGACTTGCCTCCCCGCTTCCTCCCGTTCTCTGTAGCCTGCCAGGGAGAGAGCCGGACCAGAGTTACAGTGTTCCTTGGCACCTTGCTCATCCCGCTCGGTTCTGAAACCTCAGCAGTTTCCCGGTTTCTGCGTGAGAAGTTGCTCAGCTTAGCGTAGGATGTGGCTTGGATGGGTTCTCAGTCCTCCCCCAGTCGTGAGCCCTCGTCCCAGGCTTCTCTGTCCAGCTATCAGGGTCCACCGATTCAGACTTCACGCTTCCACGAGCTCTAGTTCACTTGTCTAGTGAACCGTGGGGACCCTGCGAAAGTCTCAGGACTTCTGGCTGCTCTGGCAGAGCTGACGGATGCACCCGTGGGACTCTGATGTTGGCCTCATTCACTGTTTCTATTTTCAACCTGCTGTGTGAAGCCACTGACATCAAGGTGTGAGTGGACAACACCCCCGCCCCTCAACCCCGGACTGAAACCTTTCCGCTGTAACCAGCCACGTCCAGGGATCCAGCGCAGAGGGCTTTCCTCTGAGGAATCTTGCACCATTTCTCTTGGCTTGTACTACACAAAACCTTTCTCCAAATTAATTTAGGAGCTGGAGGTTTGGAGCCAATTTCACCTCTAATTCCACTCTGTAAATGAGGGATGGTAGTGCGATGAGCCAGAAGGCTCAAAGAGCTTCAAGCCAAATGGTACAAGTTACCTTAATGTAAGTAAACACCCAGAGTTCCTTTTCTTTCTTTCTTTCTTTCTTTCTTTCTTTCTTTCTTTTTTTTTTTTTTGACAGGCAGAGTGGACAGTGAGAGAGAGAGACAGAGAGAACAGTCTTCCTTTTGCCGTTGGTTCACCCTCCAATGGCCGCCACAGCTGGCGCGCTGCAGCTGGTACACCGCGCCTATCTGAAGGCAGGAGCCAGGTGCTTCTCCTGGTCTCCCATGGGGGTGCAGGGCCCAAGCACTTCCCTGCCTTCCCTGGCCACAGCAGAGAGCTGGAAAGGAAGAGGGGCAACCAGGAAAGAATCCGGCACCCCGACCGGGACTAGAACCCGGTGTGCCGACGCCGCAAGGCGGAGGATTAGCCTATTGAGCCGCGGCGCCGGCCAAGATTTTTTATTTACTTGAAAGGCAGAGTTACAGAGAGAGGTGGGGAGAGACGGAGAGAGAGCTTCCATCTGCTGGTTCACTCCCCAAATGGCTGTTACAGCTGGAGCCGGGATGATTAGAAGCCAGGAGCTTCTTCCAGGTCTCCCAGGTAGGTGCATGGGCCCAAGCACTTTCCCAAGTGCATAGCAGGAGCTGGATTGGAAGTGGGGCAGCCGCGTCTCAAACCAGTGCCCATTTGGGATGCTGGTGATACAGACGGTGGTTTAACCCACTATGCCACATCGCCGGCCCCAATACCCAGAATTCTGATGGTCTGGAAGATAGCACCCAAAGCAGACGACACAGCAGCCTCTCAGATACGCAGGCCAGCTTCCCTGGCCTTCAGGTTCTCCCCAGAGGACACATGGCTGTGGCAGAGTTTTCCAGATGCGGGTCAAGATACCATCAGATCTTTCCAGACTTCCTTGTCATTCGTTTAATGTTTAAGGCCTCTGGTCTCCTTCCAGCTCTGGAAATTGTAGCTACGTGTCTGCTTGCTCATTAAGTACATGTAACTGGCAATAATCCAGGCACATTCCTGAATATTTACTGGGAATTTGAGAAAGGAAGGTTGATTTCTCGGGTATATAATTGCTCCTAAAAATTCAAGCTTTCAGTGGGCCTGAGGATTACCTCTGCAATGGAGATACCAGAATTCGTGCAAAAATGGAATACAAGAATATTTTTTATTACTTTGTTAAGTATTTTTGCATTTTTGAAAATTTTTTAAAAAGATTTATTTATTTAATTGAAAGTCAGAGTGGGGACTGGCACTGTAGTGCAGCAGGTTAAAGCCTGGCCTGAGGTGCCAGCATCCCATATGGGCACCAGTTCTAGTCCCAGCTGCTCCTCTTCTGATCCAGCTCTCTGCTGTGGCCTGGGAAAGCAGTAGAAGATGGCCAAAGTGCTTGGACCCCTAAACCCACATGGGAGACCCAGAAGAAGCTCCCGGCTCCTGGCTTCTGGCTTTAGATCGGCACAGCTCTGGCCATTGTGGCCAACTGGGGAGTGAACCAGCAGATGGAAGACTTCTCTCTCTGTCTTTACCTCTCTCTAACTCTGTCTTTCAAATAAATAAATAAATCTTAAAAAAAAAAAAAGAAAGAAAGAAAGAAAGAAAGCCAGAGTTACAGAGAGAGAGAAGGAAAGGCAGAGAGAGAGAAAAAGGTCTTCATCCGCTGGTTCACTCCCCAGTTGGCTGCAATGGCTGGAGCTGTGCCTATCCAAAGCCAGGAGCCAGGAGCTTCTTCCAGGTCTCCCACATGGATGCAGGGGTCAAAGGCCTTAAACCATCTTCCACTGCTTTCCCAGGCCATAGCAGAGAGCTGGATTGGAAGTGGAGAAGCCAGGACTTGAACTGGTGCCCATGTGAGATGCCGACACTGCAGATGGCGACTTTACCCACTACGCCACAGCGCCAGCCCCAATTTTGATGGTTTTTAACAACTGTGGAAAATATGCATGAAATTCACCACATTCACCATTCTTAGGTATTTATCTCAGTGGCAGTAGGCACATTCACATTATGGTGCAGCTGTCACCACCATCCATCTCCAGTACCTTTTCATCTTCCCACACCCAGACTCCTTCCTACTTGCTAAACAGATCTCTGTTACCACCTTCTCCCAGCTCCTGGCAACCACTGTTCTGCATTTTGTCTCTATGTCTTTGCTCCATGAATTTGGTATATTGTATATCTGTTAATGACACTCCAGTTAATGTGAGACGTAACAAGAGATGTGACTATATAGAAAAGCGCGCAAATGTTTATATGTATAAATGCAATGACCCTATATGTATATTTACGAGTATATGTATATATGTGCATACACATGTATATATATGTATGTGTTTTGCAACTTGCTTTTCTTCACTCAACATTGCAATATAATATTATGATTAGTTGTCTATTGCTGCCTAACAAATTGTTCCAAAACTTGGTAGCTTAAAAAAAACATTATTGTCTGATATTTTCCAGGGGTCAGGAGCTTAGGTGTAGCTTTGCTGAGTCACCTTTTCAGTCTCTCCCAATCTCTGTGAATCAGGGTGTTGCCTGGGGCTGCAGCCATCTAGTGAACTTGACTGAGGAGGAGCCACTTCCACGCTCACTGGGGTTTTTGAAGAATTCATTTTTCTCCCAGGCTGTTGGGCTGAGGGGTGCGTTTTTTCATTTGGTTTGCTGGAGGTCGCCCTCAGTTCCTTGTCACGTGGACTTTTCCTTCGGGCAGCTCACAACGTGGCGGCTTGTTCCATCAGAAGAAACAAACAAGAACCAGAGAGACAGCGGAACGAATAACTCTTTATAACCTAATCTCAGAAGTGACACACAGCACAGGTGTGACCACCAGGAGGCAGGAATTCCGGCTGTGTGTGTGTGTGTGCGCACAGTGGGGTTATCCTTGTTCCCTTTTAACTCCAAGAGCACACGTGCGGGACAGCGTCCCCCTGCCTCCTGGAGGAGGGTGCCGGGAAGGCCGCAGAGGGACAGGGATTCATCCAGCAGCAAGTGGGGGAAAGCCTTCCGTGGAGAGCAAAAGGCAGATGAAAAGAGACAAAATAGTGGAGGGCCACGGCATGGTGGCTTCGGAGAATTATGAACATTTCCAGTTGCCTTGAGAACGGGGTTCAGGTAATGAAATGGCAGATGAGATGTGAAAGATGATTTGTCTTACATTTCAAAACGAGAGGACTGTGCCATGCCCTTACTGTGTGTGATCTCATGTAATCCTTAGAACCTCCCTATCCCATGGGAAACACACACACACACACACACACACACACACACATGTAAATCAACTTGCCGGAGGTTACACAGCTATTCAGTGACAATCAAAATATACCTCACAGCAATATGATCTAACCACTGGGTTCACCATTTTCCTTTCTCTTAAAAAAAAAAAAAAGAACTTTCATGCTCTATTTTAGATTTTAATTCCAGGCAACAAAGACCCAATGAAGATTTTGGAACAAAGGAATGACCCTATTAGATCAGTTTTAGGGGACCATTACTTTGGTAGCAGGAAAAGCAGGGTTCACGAGGAGCAGCTCCAGGCAGGTGTTATGGCTCAGCGAGTTAAGGTGCCACCTGAGATGCCTGCATCCCGTCCTGGAGTGCCAGTCCCGGCTACTCTGGGCTTCTGATCCAGCTTCCTGTTAATGTGCACCCTGGGAGGAGGTGAACGAAGGCTCAAAGTATGTGAGTTCTTGCCGCCTTCATGGGAGACCTGGATTGAGTTCCAAGCTCCTGGCTTTGGCCTGGCCCTGCCCCAGCTGTTGCCAGCATTTGGGGAATGAACCAGTGGATGGAAGATCTCTCTCTCCCTCCCTCCCTTCCTCTCAGTTATTCTGCCTTTCAAATAGACAATCTTTAAAAAAGAATGAGAGAGGCCAGCGCCACGGCTCACTAGGCTAATCCTCCACCTGCGGTGCCGGCACACTGGGTTCTAGTTCTGGTTGGGGCGCCAGATTCTGTCCCGGTTGCTCCTCTTCCAGGCCAGCTCTCTGCTGTGGCCCGGGAGTGCAGTGGAGGATGGCCCAGGTGCTTGGGCCCTGCACCGCATGGGAGACCAGGAGAAGCACCTGGCTCCTGGCTTCGGATCAGCAGAGTGCGCCAGCCGCAGCAGCCATTGGAGGGTGAGCCAACAGAAAAGGAAGACCTTTCTCTCTCTCTCACTGTCCACTCTGCCTGTGGAAAAAAAAAAAAAAAAAAAAAAAAGAATGAGAGGGACCAGCACTGTAGCATAGCAGGTAAAGCCGCCTCCTGCAGTGCTGACATCCCATACGGGTGCCAGTTCAAGTCCTGGCTGCTCCTCTTCCCATCCAGCTCTCTGCTATGGCCTGGGAAAGCAGTATAAGATGGCCCATATGCTTGGACACCTGCACCAATGTGGGAGACCAGGAAGAAGCTCCTGGCTCCAGGCTTCAGATTGGCTCAGCTCCAGCCATTGCAGTCAATTGGGGAGTGAACCAGCGGATGGAAGACCTCTCTTTCTGCCTCCTTTCTGTGTGTAACTCTGACTTTCAAGTAAATAAATAAATCTTAAAAGAAAAAAGAGTGAGAAAGTGCAAGAGGAGGAAAAGGAGGAGGAGGAGGAGAAGGAAGGAGAGCTGTTCCTATCATTCAGAGACGAGAGGACCTGAACTCAAGACTGATGGCAGTGGATAGAGATCAAGATTAGGGTGACATTTTCAGAGTCATTGAACAGGGTTTGGTGACTGGTTAAATGGAAGGAGTAGAGAGGAGTTAAAGACAACAAGCCGAGTGTGAGACTCCTGTGGGACCTCTTGGTGGAGCTGTAATGGCAGCAGTGCTGGGAGACAGTCATGGGGAAAGACCTGGATGAATGAGCCAACTGCTTGCTGGCGTTAACCGAAGCCCATGGGTAGGGCCGGCTCAGCTTAGCCAACTGAGGACAAGGCCTCAGGGAAGCAAGGGGCAGAAGATGAGCAGTGGCCCATAAAAAGACAAATACCGGTCGAACAGGTAGGGAGCAGATCAAAACCCAACAAAGAAAGCAATAAATACCACAAAGGAGTTACAAAAAGGCAACGTGGGAGTTCAGAGGAGGATTACACTTGGCCTCTCCGGGCCTCTGCTAAGTCATCTGTGAAATTACGTCAACCAAGTGGTCTCTGAAGTCTCTTTTGTCTCTGACCTCCGGCTCTGTTCAATGTCTACCATGTGCCCATTAACAGGGTAGATGCTATGGGAAGAGGCAAGGCACGCCCCCAGCTTACTGGCACTTCCAACGACCGGGGAGCTATGGCAGCTATGCACACACACACCTGCACATGCACACACACACACACACACCCCACAGGAGACAGATTGTGGATAATTAAGGGGTGAAATGTGTGGCATGGCCTGGGGGCTGTAGACCCCGAGGAGGAAGAGAGCACAGCACTGCATGTATAGACACTTCACGGAGCAGGAGCGTGGACATGGCTGGAGTCAGACACAGAGGAACAGGGTGGACACAGCAAGGGTGGGAGGTCACTTGCCCCACTGAACTTGAGGATCTCAGTTGAGAATTCATGGCAAGACAGGTTTAGATGGACAGGGTAAGGCTTTCCTTACTAACCAACTTATACCTATCTTGTAAAGCAAGAATGGGGTTTAGAATTGACATATAGTTGTGGGGGAGAGGGGTGGTGGTGTTGTGGCACAATGAATTAGGCCACTGCTTCTGAGGCCAGCGTCACACATTAGAGTGCCAGTTTGAGTCCCGGCTGCTCTGCTTCTGATGCAGCTCCCTGTTAATGGGCCTGGAAAGGTAGTGGAAGATGGCCTACGTCCTTGGCCCCTGTACCTACGTGGGAGACCCGGATAAAGCTCCTAGCTCCTGGCTTCAGCCTGGCCCAGCCCTGACCATTGTGGCCATGTGGGAAGTGAACCAGCAAATGGAGGATCTCTCTCTCTCTTTGCCTTTCAAATAAGTAAATCTTGGGCCCGGTGCTGTGGCGCAGTGGCACAGGCCTTGGACTGTGGTGCCAGCATCCCATATGGGTGCTGATTTGAGACCTGCTCCACTTCCGATCCAGCTCTCTGCTATGAGTCCCTGCACCCTTGTGGGAGACCCAGAAGAAGCTCTTGTCTCCTGGCTTTGGATCAGCTCAGCTCTGCCTGCAGTCAACTGGGGAGTGAACCAGCGGATGGAAGACCTCTCTCTCTCTCTCTGGCTGTACCTCTCTCTGTAACTCTCTCTTTCAAATTAAATAAATAAATAAATAAATTTTTAAAAAAAGAAAAAAGAATTGACCCGGAAGTAGTAGTGAGCCACCAGGATTCTTAGGCAGGGTTGCTGTATGTTCGTGGTACAGGACACAGGTTTTTACTGCAGAAAATGTCTACTGCTCTTTAACTCTTTCCTAGCCCTAATTGTACATCATGGTAGCTGCTGTGGGGTGCTGTCCAGATCACTCACCTCCAGGTCGGAAGCACTCACGACCCCAGCTTCCGGGAGAGCAGGTGGCTGGCAACTGTCAGCTATAAGTCCCTGCCTGTGACGTGCCTTCTCACCACCTTGCCAGGGGCAACCCACATGTGACAACTGTTGGGCGGGGTCTCCCAAGGTCCAGTCTCCCACCGTGGTTCAGGAAAGTGTAGTGTTCACTCAGCTCTTCATCTATGATCCTCAACAACTTAACTATAGGAAAATTTTGTCATGACAACAAGTTATTTGACCGGAAACAAGAATGAAAATCCTGTCATTTAAAGTAAAATGGACAGACCTGGAGGACACTATGTTAAGTGAAATAAGTCAGGCACAGGAAGGCAAGTCCTGCAGGTTCTCTCTCACACGTGGAAGCCACAGAGTTGCTCTGGTAGAACAGTGATTGTTGGAGTCAGGAAGGTAGGGGTGAGAGGATGAAGGGAAGCTTGGCAAAGGCACCAGACACAGACAGAAGTCACAAGTCCTAGGGTTCTGCCAGTTCACAAGCACCTGCTATAAACTCCATGAGGAACTAGAAGAGAGGTGCTGGAAGTCTCTAACATAAAGAAACGATAGGAGAGAAATGCTAATGACTGTGATTTGATCAGTACATGCTGTATAAATGTCTTGAAATATCACACAGTACCCATAAATAGGTACAATTATCACATGCTAATAAAAATAAAGGAAACTCTTGGGGAATGTGAAAAAGCTAAAGTCATTAAAAGGAAAACAGGAAGAAAAGAAAAATTTTGCAAGCTTAAGATTTTGGTTTGAATAACATTCTTTACAGTTTTGACACCTGTGGTTTTGAACACCAAGATCTACCTTCCTTCCAGTTATTTTTTTATTTTTTCAGTCTATTTGACAGACAGAGACACAGGGACAGAAAAAGCACCCATCCACTGGTTCACTACTCTGCCACTTGAGTGCCTGCAACTGCAGAGGCTAGTGAGCCCCAAACTGGGAGCTGGGAACTTAATCCAGGTCTGTCCAATCCTTAACAAGATTAATAGATGCACAACATTCAAGGTTCGATGAAATTCAAGGTTCGAGTTTTTAACACTGAAGTGAATGAATTTACATGACATTCTTTATAGTAAGAGGAGCCCTCAAAAACTTTGTGGAAAATGGAATTCAAAGATAAGTTTATCTGGAGGGCTTGTACTGTGGCAGAGTGGGTGAAGCTGCTGCCTGCCATGCCGGTATCCCATATGGGCACTGGTTCCAGACAAGCTGCTCCACTTCTGATCCAGCTTCCTGCTAATGCACCTGGGAAAGCAGCAGAAAATGGCCCAAATACTGGGGCCCCTGCACTTATGTGGGAGATCTGGATGGAGTTCCAGGCTCCTGCCTTGGATCCTGGCCCAGCCGTGGAGGTTGTTGCTATCTAGGGAGTGAACCAGCAGATGGAAGATCTCTCTCTCTCTCTCTCTCTCTCTCTCTGCCTCTGCCTCTGCCTCTGCCTCTCCCTCTGTAACTGTGCCTTTCAAATAAGTAAATAAATCTTTAAGAAATAAATGTTTATTTTAGTGCAAAATTTTTTTTGAAATCCATGCATATTTTTTAGTTAAAAAGCTAACAGATATAAAAAAGTATACATATTTACGGGGTACTATGTGATGTTTCTTTACATATATACATTGTGTAACGTCAAATCAGTGTAAATATACTTATTCACTTTTTATGAGATTTTATTTATTTATTTGAGAGGCAGAGTTACAGAGAGAGCGGGACAGAGAGAAAGGTCTTCCATCTACTGGTTTGCTCCCCAAATGGCTACAATGAATGGAGCTGCGCCAATCCAAAACCAGGAGCCAGGAGCTTCATCCAGGTCTCCCACGTGGTTGCAGAGGGCCAAACACTGGGGCCATTCCCACTGTTTTCCTAGGCCATTAGCAGGGAGCTGGATTAGTAGTGGAGTAGTTGGGACAAGAACCGGTGACCATATGCAGGTGGGGGCTTAACCTATTATGCCACAGCACCAGGCCCAAAATATTTATTCTTTCAAATATTTAACATTTTTTAAGTGAAAACAACCCCAAGTCCTACCTTCTAGTTTTTTTTTTTAAATAAAAATAGAGAAATACACAGTAAATCAGTTTTGTTCATCTTCACCCTACTGTACAGAATCCCAGGACTTCTGACCCTAGCCAGCTGTCCGCTAGCACCCGCCAGCCAGCCATTCCCAATCCCACTCTTGACATGCACATCCCACAAACTTCTTGAAAAGTTCTTGTACTACAAATTCTGTAAAAGGAAACATATATTGAAAATGCTAGGTCTGCAAGTGACGTGTTGCCAAGGAATAAATTATTTCCTGTGCTGTTATTATGTATTTAGCAATAATGAATACTAGGAAAAAATAGCAAAGTAGTAATTACAGCAATTATAACTGATTAGTTGTCATTATCATAAAAAGATGTTCTTGTTGTATTATACTCTATTACACCATAAGAACACTGATGTATTAAGATGTTTGATTTCTTTTTATAATTGATCATATTCAATGAATATGGAAGGATACTGGGAATTTATATAATTGCTTATGATAAAATTTTATGTGGTTATCTGTTTTCTACTACTAGAGGTTCTAATTTCCTAATGTCTTTTTCTGTTATTGGAACACCATCACTGCATTTCTAAAAGTGGAAAAAAGTAATGCAAGAGAACAACAAATCTTGATTGCATCAATATCTGTCATTTCTTATTTTTTGTTAGAAATTGAGATTAAAATTGGCAAGTTGGGCAGGCATTTAGCATAGTAGTTAAGGCATTATTTGGCACACCCAAATACCATCCTGGAGTGCCTGGTCCCACTACCACTTCCCACCCAGCGTCCTGCTAATGCACTCACTGGGAGGCAACAGGTAGTGGCTCAAGTTGGTGCCTGCCACCCATGTGGAAGACTCAGCTTCAGTTCTGGGTCCCCGGCTTTGGCCTGGCCTGGCCTGGCCTGGAGAATCTTTCTGTCTCTTTGTCCGTTTCTCACTCCATTTCTCTTTCTTTCTTTCTTTCTTTTTTTTTTTTTTTTTTTTTTTTTTTTTTTTTTTTTTTTTTTTTTTGACAGGCAGAGTGGACAGTGAGAAAGAGAGACAGAGAGAAAGGTCTTCCTTTGCTGTTGGTTCACCCTCCAATGCCTCCAATGGCCGCCACGGCTGGCGTGCTGCGGCATGCACACCGCGCTGATCCGATGGCAGGAGCCAGGTGCTTCTCCTGGTCTCCCATGGGGTGCAGGGCCCAAGCACTTGGGCCATCCTCCACTGCCTTTCCGGGCCACAGCAGAGAGCTGGCCTGGAAGAGGGGCAACCGGGACAGAATCCGGCACCCCGACCGGGACTAGAACCCGGTGTGCCGGTGCCGCAAGGCAGAGGATTAGCCTAGTGAGCCACGGCGCCGGCCTCTCCGCCTTTCAAAAATGAAAATAAATAAAAATGAGAAAAAGGTGGCAAGGTAATTGCTATTCTATAGAAAACAGAGTTCTGTTTCATTGTAGATCTTCAGAGTGAATTTTATGGTGTAGCAGGACAAGTTAAAAATATTAGACTCTTTGGGGCCAGAGCCATGGCTCACTTGGTTAATTCTCCGCCTGCGGCACTGGCATCCCATATGGGCACCGGTTCTGGTTCTGGTTGCTCCTCTTCCAGTCCAGCTCTCTGCTGTGGCCCAGGAAGGCAGTGGAGGATGGCCCAAGTGCTTGGGCCCCTGCATCCACACAAGAGACCAGGAGGAAGCACCTGGCTCCTGGCTTCAGATCAGCGTAGTTCCGGCCGTAGCAGCCATTTGAGGGGTGAACCAATGGAAGGAAGACCTTTCTCCCTGTCTCTCTCACTGTCTAACTCTGCCTGTCAAAATAAATAATTAAAGAAATATTAAACTCCTTTGGTGCATTGGATGCCATTTATTTATTTAATCTTATTTTGAAAGACAGAAAGAGCAACAGACAATTCACTCCCCAAGTGCTCACAATAGCCAGTGCTAGACCAGGGAGCTAGGAACTAACACAGGTCTCGCACATGGGCTGTAAGGACCCAACTATGTGAGCCATCACTGTTGCCTCCCAGGGTGCATGTTAGCAGGAAGCTGGGATTGGAGTGGATCTGGCACTCAGACACTCCCATATGAGAGGCAGGTCCTCTAAGCAGCATCTCAACTGCTAACCAAAACCTGCCATGCACGTGCACACACAGACATGCACACACACATTTTTCTTGAGATGGAGAAACAGACAGAAAGTGTGTTCCCATCCACTGGTTGATTCCACAAATGTCCACAATAGCCCCAGACTGGGCTGCTGGCCAATGCCAGGAGCCTGAAACTCATTCCAGGTCCCCCATTTGGGTGGTAGTAACCCAATTATTTGAGCCATCACTGCTGTCTCCGAGGTCCACATCAGCAGGAAGCTGGAGCCAGGAGCCAGAGCCAGGCACCAAACCCAGGCACTCCAACATGGGCTGTGGTCCAATTGACATCTTTTTTTTTCTAAATTATTTGAAAGGCAGAGTTACATAGAGAGGAGGAGAGACAAAGGGGGGGAGGGAGAGGGGAGAGGAGAGGGGGAGGGGGAGGGAGAGAGAATCTTCCATCCACTGGTTCACTCCCCAGATGGCCACAACAGCCAAGGCTGAGCCAGGCTGAAGCCAGGATCCAAGAGCTTCTTTGTAGGGACCCAAGCACTTGGGCCATGTTCTGCAGCTTTCTCAGGCACATTATCAGGGAGCTGGATCAGAAGTGGAGCAGCCGGATCTTGAACCAGCACCCATATGGGATGGTGGCGTCCAAGTGGAGGCCATGGCATTTGGGAAGTAAAATAGCAGATGAAAGGTCTCCCTCTGTCTCTGCTCTCATTCTCTCTACCTAGCAGGAAGCTGGAGTCAGGAGTACAGCCAGGTGTTGAACCCGGGCACTCTGATATTGTATTGGACATTGTAGTAACAGCTAGGCCAAATGCCTGCCCCTCTATTGTCTTCAACTGGCTAGACATTCTCTTGTAATTGATTTTTTTATGATGATACAAAACCAGCTTTGGAAAAGCTGGTTTGACTATAGGTTACTAAACATTGGAGTTGAAACTAATGGTTTTTACTGTAAAAATCTCACTTTAATGAATTTGAAAGGCTATGTTGTATCCAAATCTCACAAAGGTAGAAATTTATTGCCACTGTACATAGACAAGCTATTAAGGTAAAATAAATATGAGCACATTGTTCACATCATTATTAAGACAGTATTCTCTCTTTTCCTGTCTACATTTACCCTTTAAAAAAAAAAAAAAGATTTATTTATTTGTTGAAAGTCAAGTTACAGAGAGAGAAGGAGAGGCAGAGAGAGAGAGAGAGGTCTTCCATCTGCTTGTTCACTCCCCAGTTGGCTGCAATCCAAAGCCAGGAGCCAGGAACTTCTTCCAGGTCTCCCATGCAGGTGCAGGGGTCCAAGGACTTGGGCTTTTTCAGGCCATAGCAGAGAGCTGGACTGGAAGTGGAGCAGCCGGGACTAGAACCAGCACCCATAAAGGATGCTGACACTGCAGGTGGTGGATTTACCTGCTGCGCCACAGCACCGGCCCCTCTTCTCTTGCAGTGTTGCTTGATGGTGATTTGTGGTGTGATGCGAGGCAGGTCATCACTAGGCACAAGGCCGCTTGTTGATAAAAGGTGGGAACCAAGGGTGTGATCTGCGAGTTGTGTATCACTTTAGTTCTTATCTCTCTGGACACAACCTAGTTACGTGAGTTACATGGCATAAGTAAGTGGTTGGACAAGAAACTCCGAAACTAATTTTTAGCTGAACACCCATGTGCTCAAGGTAAAACTTATAGGTGTGGGGAACCTTTTTTTCTGCCAAGAGCCATGTGGCTATTTATAATACCATTCATGGGTTAACATTTAAAAATTGGCCTGCTATGGATTTATTGAATTTCGGGTCCCACTTGTAGTTGCTTTGGGAGGGTCAGACCAAATGATTTCACAGGCCCTGTGTGGCCCATGGGCCAGACATTCCCCACGCCTGCTTGGAAGGACAAGTGGTGGTCCCAGCTATAATTTGTCATTGAACGAGTTATATCTGGGTTGTCTCCTTTTTCTTTGAAAAACGTGGCAGATACAAACAAATGAGATAGACCTTATAGGAATAATCTTCAATCTGTTTGACATTCTTTAATAGAAAGACTCTAAAAACTGCAGATCTCAACTTATTGTTAATAAAGAATTACTTACCCTTTGGGGCAGGTACATGGCTCAGCAGTCACGTCTCCAAGCACGCCAAGGGAGGCAGTAGGTGATGGCTCATGGGTCCCTGCCACCCACGTGGGAGAGCCAGGAGTTTCAAGCTCCTGACTTCGGCCTGAGCTGTTGCGGGTATTTGGGAAATGAAACAGGATTGGAAGATCTCTCCATCTGTCTCTGACTCTGTCTCCTTCTCTTTCTTCCATTCAAATAAATGGAAACAAACAAATGTTAAAAAAAAAAAAAAGAATTATTTAGCTCCTATCTCTCAACAAGCTTAGGAACTATTAACTCCTATGGATAGTTCCCAGCACAAACTATAAATCAGACCAGAAGGGGCCCAGTGCTGTGGCATAACAGGTTAAGCCACGGCCTGCAGCATCAACATCCCATATGGGCACTGGTTCAAGTCCTGGCTGCTCCACTTCCGATTCATTTCCCTGCTAATGGCCTGGGAAATTGTTTGGGCCCCTGCCACCCACATGGGAGACCTGAATGAAACTCCTGGCTCCTGGCTTCAGCTTGGGCCAGCCCTGGCTGTTGCAGCCATCTGAGGAGTGAACCAGTGGATGAAAGATCTCTTTCTCTGTGTCTCTCCTCTCTCTTTGGGACTGTGCCTTTCAAACAAATAAACAAATCTTCAAAGCAACAATGAAAACCAGAGCCCACGGGAGCCCTGAGGCGGGAATGATGTGTCTCTGCATAATAGACATGCAGTCTTTATTTGCCCTCTTTTTTTTCTCTTTTTCTGGTAGAAACACCATCAAAACTGTGAGGTGAGCACAGGCTGGCAAAACGAAGACAGGATTTCAATGGGTTGATGAAGGTCTCTGGGTAAAAATAAGCTGAACACAGGTCACGGCCTGGCTTCAGTCTCCCTGAGAGTTACAGCACCCATCCTGGGAAATCAGAGAGCAAGGCTCTGAGTCCTGGGAAGCACATGGCTGGGGGTCCCGGCGATGCCCGACTGCGGGCAGGAATGCAGTCAGGAATGAACTCCCTCTCAACCCTCTGGACAATGGGCACTGCAGAACACGCCCTGCAGGACAAGCAGGGGAGGCTGGGCAGTTCATCAGGACCTGGTTAGAGCAAGTCAAGAGCAGGTGAGAACGAGGCCAGCCTCACCTGGCCATTGCTCCTCCGTGTACACAGACGGTACATGGTGGTAGGCACCTTGGAGAGACAGGGCTGAAGCGCCACACTATTCCAGTCTGAGCTGCCTGTCTCCTACGGAGTGAGAGGCAGAATCCTGAGACCCTTCTCACCCATCTCCTTGGATGACTCCCCTTACTTCTTCCTCATGTTGGGTCAGACGAGCACATCCTGCAGCAGCTCCTTAATAATAATACCTGGGGGGGGGGGGGGCGGAGCTGGCGTTGTGGCACAGAGGGTTAAGCCACCACCTGCGAGCCTTGCATCCCATATTAGCACCGGTTCGAGTCCTGGCTGCTCCACTCTGATCCAGCTCCCTGCTAATGTGCCTGGGAGAGGCAGCAGCAGATGGCCCGAGTACTTGGGCCCCTGCCACTCACAAGGGAGACCTGGATGGAGTTCCAGGCTCCTGGCTTTGGCTTGGCCCAGCCCTGGTTGTTGCAGCCATTGGGCGAGTAAATCAATAACTGGAAGATTTCTTTCTCTGTATCTCTCCCTTTCTCTATCGCTCTGCTTTTCAAATAAATAAACCTTAAAAAAAAAAAAAAAAAAACCGTAGGACGTAAACGATTGAGCTCTCACATGACTGAAGATGTCTGTATCCTCACACTGCCCCCCGATCTGGCTGTGGAGAGTCCTAGGCTGGAATAATCTGTCATAAGAACCCTGAAGGCATTTCTCCACCGCCTGCTCGCTAGTGTCCAGAGCTGCTGTCCAGAGCCTGAGACATGGTGATTCCCGATGCTGCACCTCTAACCGCCTCCCACACAAACACCTTCCCGCAAGCTCCCAGATTCTCCTCTCTGTGCCTGGTGGTCCTACATTTCACAAACCACATGCTTCAGGGTTGACTTTTTTTTTTTTTTTTTTTTTTTTTGACAGGCAGAGTGGACAGTGAGAGAGAGAGAGACAGAGAGAAAGGTCTTCCTTTGCTGTTGGTTCACCCTCCAATGGCCGCCGCGGCTGGCGCGCTGCACCGCGCTGATCTGATGGCAGGAGGCAAGTACTTATCCTGGTCTCCCATGAGGTGCAGGGCCCAAGGACTTGGGCCATCCTCCACTGCACTCCCTGGCCACAGCAGAGAACTGGACTGGAAGAGGGGCAACCGGGACAGAATCCAGTGCCCCGACCATGACTAGAACCCGGTGTGCCGGCACCGCTAGGTGGAGGATTAGCCTATTGAGCTGCAGCACTGGCCAGGGTTGGCTTATTTTCATCCATTGTGCTAGAACCTTTGGAATTTGGAAATCCATATCCTCAGGTCTGGAAAATTCTGAATTATTTTTGTTGATGATTTCCTTCCTTTTTTTTTTCTGAATATCAAGAAATTTGGATATTTACTTTCTGGACTAGTCCTCCTATTTTCCTATCTTCCCTCTGTTCCCTGTGTTTGTCTTCTTGGTTCCTCCTAGGAGAGTTATCAATTTTAATTCCAATCCTTCTATTAAATTTTAATTTATGCTACCATGTTCCTTAATTTCTAAGAGTGCTCATGATCTCTGATTTCTTAATAAAATAACAATCTGTATTTTATTTTATGGCTGCAGTATCTTCTCTGAGGATACATTTCTTGCAGGAAAAAAAAAGGTTTTTTCTTATGCCATCTGTTGTTTGCCCCATGGTTTTCTTATTTTTTTCATGTCATTAAAAAATACTTATTTATCTATTTATTTTAAGGCAGAGTTACAGAGAGGCAGAGGCAGAAAGAGAGAGAGAATCTTCTATCCACTGGTTCACTCTGCAAATGGCTGCAACAGCCATAGCTACACAGATCCAAAGCCAGGAGCCAGGAGCTTCTTCTGGGTGTCCCACATGAGTGCAGGGGCCAAAGCACTTGGGCCATGTTCCACTGATCTCCCAGGCCAGAGCAGAGAGCTGGATCGGAAGTGGAGCAGCCAGGACTCGAACCAGCGCCCATATGGGATGCTGGCACTGCAGGTGGCAGCTTTTCCTGCTAAGCCACAGCACTCGCCCCTCCTTGTCTTTCACAATGAAGATTTGCCTTAGGTTTCTATCTGGTAATCCTCAATTTCCTATTCTTATTTATTTATTTATTCGAATAACAGGAAGGAAAAGAAAGAGGGAGGGAGGGGGCACACACTCTTATACCTTGGTTCACTCCCCAAATGCCAGCAAAGGCTGGAGCTGAGCATTCAATACAGGACTCCCTTGGGGGTGGCAGGAACCCAACTACTTGAGCCATTACTGCTGCCTCTCAATATGCACACTGGCAGGAGCTGGAGTCAGGAGCTGGGTATTGATCCCAGGTACTCTGGTCTGCATGCAGGCCTATGTAATTGCTAGGTGGACCACCTGCTCCTGTGTGTGTGTTGTAGGGTTTTGTTGAGCCACACTGCTCAGTTAGTGACCTGCGTCATCTGATTTTTTTTAAAGAAATATTTCTTGGGGCCGGTGCCATGACTCACTTGGTTAATCCTCCACCTGCAGAGCTGGCATCCCATATGGGCGCCGGGTTCTAGTCCCGGTTGCTCCTCTTCCAGTCCAGCTCTCTGTTGTGGCCCGGGAGTGCAGTGGAGGATGGCCCAAGTGCTTGGGCCCTGCACCCGCATGGGAGACCAGGAGAAGCACCTGGCTCCTGGCTTCGGATCAGCACAGCGCCAGCCACAGCAGCCATTTGGGGAGTGAACCAACGGAAGGAAGACCTTTCTCTCTGTCTCTCCCTCTCACTGTCAGTAACTCTGTCAAATAAATTTTAAAAAAGATTTATTTCTTTGAAAGTCGGAGTACAGAGAAAGAGGGAGACACACAACAGAAAGAGAAATCTTCCATCTGCTAGTTCACTCCTTGAATGGCCGCAGTGGCCAGGGCTGGGCCAGGCCGAGGCCAGGAACCAGGAGCTTCATCCAGGTCTCCCATGTGGGTGCAGGGGCCCAAGTACTTGGGCCATCTTCCACTGCTTTCCTAAGCACATTAGCAAGGAATTGGATGGGAAATGAAGCAGCTGGGACTCGAACCAGCACCCATATGGGATGGGATGACGGTGTTGCAGATGCTGGCTCCCCCCGCCCCCACTTTTTTCCCCCAAAGATTTATTTTTATTTGAAAGGCAGAGTTACCGAGGGAGAGACAGAGTAAAGGGTAGGAGAGAGAGAGAGAGAGAGATATCTTTCATCGGCTGATTCACTCCTCAAATGGTCACAACAGTTGGGGCTGGGTCAGGCTGAAGCCAGAAACCTGGATCTCCATCTGGTCTCCCACATGGGTACAGGGGCCCAAGCACTTGGGCCATCTGCCACTGCTTTCCCAGGCACATTAGCAGGGAGTTGGATCAGAAGTGAAGCAGCCAGTACTTGAACCAGCGCCTATATGGGATGTCAACATTGCAGTCAGTGGCTTAACCTGCTGCAACCTGGTTGGGTCATTTTCTATGAACCTCCCAATCTCTACATCTTTAGGTCTTTTCTCTTGGGCTAGTCAGATCTCTGGAAATCTTTTCCAATTTCCTTCTGAGAATAGACAGAGGGAGAAGGACAGTGGGATAGATCACAGCATTCAGTACGCATTCATTCACACAATCTTCAATACAGAAATGTGGCTCTCAACTTTGTCTTAATCCTAGGGCTGTCATAACAGGACCCCACAAACTGGGTGGGTTAGCTTCTGGTGGCTGCCAGCAGCCCTTGGCCTTCCTTGGATTGCAGACATCACTCCAATGTGTCTTCACTTTGGCTTCTTCCCTTGGTGTGTGTGTGTCTCTTCTTATGAGGACACTAGATTGGATTTGGGGCCCATTGTGTATGTGGACGACTACTTTGCTCTGCTCCAACTAACCACTTTAGGATTGAGTCACTGAATGGAGGGGTTAGGGTATTTTAAAAACATCCAGAAACTGACACACTTCACATCTGAGGTGTCATTCATCTCTTCTTGAATATGAGCTCTTACTGACCCGCACATAAAAAATGTAAGAGCCTCCTGGCTTTGTCTGGCCCAGCCCTAGCCATTGTGGCTATTTGGGGAACGAACCAGTGGATGGGAGTTCTCTTTGTAACTGTGTCTTTCAAATAAGCAAAATAAATCTTAAAAAAAAAAAAAAAAAAAAAAGCAGAAGTTAACACTGTGATTTCCAAGGCCAAATTATAAAAAGTTACATAATTTTTCCTTTTTTTCTGAACTGACACATGCCTTTGGAACCCTGAGTAGTCACACACATTTGCTACCCTGTAGCTACCGTTCCAGTGCCCGCATACACACACAGGTGCTCAAGGACTCTCACCTGTTCCAGCCCCCATTTGTCTCCCAAGCTCTGGTGTCAGCCGAGTATCCTTTCAGAGGAGTGTAGTCTAACTCACCATCTGACCTCGACTTCATGAGAAACCCTCAGGGAACACTGTCTACCCGAGCCATCAACTCCCAGAACAGTGAAAGATAACATTACAGTTTTATATCACTGCTGCTGGGGTGGCTGTATTAGATGGGGAGAATGGATAGGAGAAATGGAGAAGAGGAGGGTGAGATGGGAGAGGAGAAAGTATGTAGTTTTGATAAAATTAAATTTTGAAAAATTACAAGGAATAATGTGATGAAAGTATTTAAGATAAATTTTAAACATGACAGCGATCCTGGTGGTAACTGATTCTTTTCATACGGGCTAGGAAGCCTACTTTCTGTGGAAGTTGACATGGGCTGATCATTTCACTCCTAACTCTTCCCAGTACTTTCTCCCAAGAAGTACAACAGAGAAAAGATCCTAACTGAAAGTGTATATTGGGGCCGGCAATATGGGTGCTGGTTCAAATCTCGGCTGCTCCACTTCCGATCCAGCTCTCTGCTATGTCCTGGGAAAGCAGCAGAAGATGGACCAAGTCCTTGGTGGGCCCCTGCACCCACGTGGGAGACCTGGAGGAAGCTCCTGGTTCTTGGCTTCAGATTGGCGCAGCTCCAGCCATTGTAGTCATTTGGGGAGTGAACCAGCGGATGGAAGACCTCTCTCTTTCTGCCTCTGCTTCTCTGTAACTCTGCTTTTCAAATAAAAGAATCTTAGGGAAAAAAAATGTATATTGGGAGATAAACTATATAAATGTTTTGCAGCATACAACGTAAACACCCTTGTTCCAGGAAAAAGATTGTGTATGACAACTGCCTACCAAAGGCAGAAGGTGCCATGAGACCCAAGAGGTGGACAAGAGTAATTTATTAAGGACTTAAAGACAGAAGCACAGTGCGCAGTCATGACAGATTCCCATGCATGAAGCAGGAGAAAAAGGGTTTGACAGACAAAGGTGGTCTGCAGCTGGCAGAACTAAACGTGGACTTTCTCAAGAAACAGTTAACAGTCCAGGTATCTGGTAACAGGGGCAGGTTACCTTACCAACCAACTTTGTTTATCCCATAAGGTTTGGGATGAGTGTTGGGGTCACCTAAAGGGAAAGATGACAGTTACCACAGAGATAGTTATGTCAACCTGGATCTCTACAAACCTGCAGAAACTCCTGGCTGTTTTACCTTAAAGATCTTATGCCAGAATGGTTTACGTTGAAAGGAGAAAATCCAACCCAGCGACCTAACAGAATCATCAATCTTTTTTTTTTTTTTTTTTTTTTTTTTGACAGGCAGAGTGGACAGTGAGAGAGAGAGACAGAGAGAGAAAGGTCTTCCTTTGCCGTTGGTTCACCCTCCAATGGCCGCCGCTGCAGCCGGCGCACCGCGCTGATCCGATGGCAGGAGCCAGGATCCAGGTGCTTTTCCTGGTCTCCCATGGGGTGCAGGGCCCAAGCACCTGGGCCATCCTCCACTGCACTCCCTGGCCATAGCAGAGGGCTGGCCTGGAAGAGGGGCAACCGGGACAGAATCCGGCGCCCTGACCGGGACTAGAACCCGGTGTGCCGGCGCCGCAAGGTGGAGGATTAGCCTATTGAGCCACGGCGCCGGCCAGAATCATCAATCTTTTGGATCACATATTAAAGGTCCGGGTAGGCTGGTTAACTTGGTGTGGTAGCCCAGTGTCAGGTGGGCTGCGTTTAGCTTTGTTGGGTCGATCTTCAAACTCCATGTAATTATTATGAATAAGAGAGGAATCTCAAACAATGGCGCAAAAATTTACATGCTAAAGAAACACACAACCAGCTCTATTTAAATAGTGATTTGTCATTTAATAGAGCTGCTTCCAATAGAGAGATACAGCCTCAATCTGGCAAGCTCACCTTGGCTACAGGAATATGCAAGCTTTCCAAGGTCACTCTTAGTAGGATGGGCACTGTTCCAGCAACCTGGAATTCAATAGGTGGCAGGGACTCAACCACCTGTTGCCTCCCAGGTGTGCATTAGCAAGAAGCTGAAATGGAATGGAGCCGGGACTTAAACCCAGGCACTCCTAAATGGGGATGTGGGAAACCCAAGCAGCATCTTAACCACGGCACTAAATGCCTACCCCATCATGTATAAAGGGCAATACAGGGAACGGCACTGTGGCATAGGGTTAAGCTGCCGCCTGCAGTGCCAGCATCCCAAATGGGTGCCGGTTTGAGACCTGGCTGTTCCACTTCCGATCCAGCTCTCTGCTATGACTGGGAAAGCAGAAGATGGCCCAAGTCCTTGGGCCCCTGCACCTGCATGGGAGACCTGGAAGAAGCTCCTGGCTTTGGATTGGGACAGCTCCGGCCATTGTGGCCATTTTGGGAGTGAACCAGGGGTTGGAAGATCTCTCTCTGCACCTCTGCCTCTCTGTAACTCTGCCTTTCAAATAAATAAATAAATCTAAAAAAAAAAAAAAAAAAAAAAAGGCAATACAACAAAAAGATTCAATAAATCATATAAACTGTACAAAAGATGAGCAAAACAGCTGTGGGCCATGAGTTGCACTTTACTTGCTCCCCCACTTCTCATCCAGCTCCCTAGGAGGCTCCCTGGGAGGCAGCAGATGATGGCTCACGTACTGGGTCCCTTCCACCCATGCGGGAGACCCCGACTGAGTTCCACGCTCCTGGCTTCGGTCTAGCTCAGCCCTGGATTTTGTGAACACTGAGTGAACCATCAGATGGAAGCTCGCTCTCAGCCTTTCAAATAAACATTAAAAGACTCAGAATTGGGGTCCAATTATATAAACTGTTAAGTAACTTTTCTTAAAAATACCCTTCAAAAGCATTATCATCATAAGCCAAAACAATTCTAGGTTTATTTTGTATTTTCAGTGCTAATCATTTACATTTTTCTGGTGGTCTATTCATCTCAGTGATTTGTAACATACGACCATCCTTTAACATACTGCTAGTATTTTTCCTGAATTGGAAAATAATCTTTTCTGTTCTTTAATTCCTTATAAATATAGGAGTAAGGGGGCCGGCGTGTGGCACAGTGGGTTAATGCCTTGGCCTGAAGCGCCAGCATCCCATATAGGCGCCGGTTCAAGTCCCGGCTGCTCCTCTTCAGATCCAGCTCTCTGCTATGACTGGGAAAGCAGTAGAAGATGGCCCAAGTCCTTGGGCCCTTGCACCCGCGTGGGAGACCCGAAAGAATCTCCGCTTCGGATTGGCGCAGCTCTGGCGGTTGCAGCCATCTGGGGAGTGAACCATCGGATGAAAGACTTCACTCTCTGCCTCTCCTCTCTCTGTGTAACTCTTTCAAATAAATAAATCTTTAAAAAAAAAAATAAATATAGGAGAAAGAACAAACTCTAGAGCTGGACTACTGGATTCAAAACCTGGCTGACACTTTCTAGCTCTAATACTTTGGCAAATTACTAAACTGGTTTTTGTTACATGTTTGTACACGGGAACACTACCTACCCTCTGATGTCTGTATCAAATGATCTTTTATTCATGTAAATCTAGTTTTTTTTTGTTTTTTTTTTTTTTTGACAGGCAGAGTGGACAGTGAGAGAGAGAGACAGAGAGAGAAAGGTCTTCCTTTGCCGTTGGTTCACCCTCCAATGGCCGCCGCTGCAGCCGGCACACCGCGTTGATCCGATGGCAGGAGCCAGGATCCAGGTGCTTTTCCTGGTCTCCCATGGGGTGCAGGGCCCAAGCACCTGGGCCATCCTCCACTCCCTGGCCATAGCAGAGAGCTGGCCTGGAAGAGGGGCAACCGGGACAGAATCCGGCGCCCCGACCGGGACTAGAACCCGGTGTGCCAGCGCCGCAAGGTGGAGGATTAGCCTATTGAGCCACGGCGCCAGCCCGTAAATCTAGTTTATCAAACATAATAAGCTTGATATAACTGCCACCTATAATGATATCTGTACAGTTACTGTATTTATGAAGTCTTGTTTGGTGATTAAAAATGCATTTAGAACTACCTTTTTATTAGACAAAGGCATAAATCAAAAGTTTCTAACTTTTTATATATGTTAGAAGCTTTATATAACAGTCTTTGGCTACAAAATGTGGTGTAAGTAGTTCAAAATTAATTCTATGAAATATTATATAGTCATACTTCATCTTAAGTCTAAAAATTTTTTAATAGCAATCAAATACAATCACGTTGAAAATCTTTATTTTGCTAAGAAATACAAACAGGACAAAACACTTCACACATTTTAAGTTTTCTGAAAATTTCACAACCATCAACAGTTTCTGTGACAAGCTGTTGTCCTTCATAGTCCAGACAAAGTTCAGATGCCTGACAGTTTACGAAACCCCAACTTTTCTTCCTTTCTCCCCACCAAATTAGTCTTTTCAGAAGTCTTGCCGGATGTTTTCTTTGTTTGCCTCTCCATGTTGCTGCTTAATTTGATAGATTTCATTTTCTAGTTGCACAATTGTCCGTTCAATCTCGTAATTCTTACTGACCAGGGATACCCAACTTAAAAAGGAGAAAGGGGGGAAAAAGGGAAAAATCACTCAATGTAAAATTTCTCTCAGAAACTTTTATTTTTATTAATTTTTTTATTTGAAAGGCAGAGACGGAAGAGAGGGGAGGAGAAGGCAGGGGAGGAGGAGAGAAGACAGGAGAGGAGACAGAGGACAGGACAGGACAGGACAGGAAAGGAGAGGAGAGGAGAGACAGAAACACTGAGCTCCCCCACCCACTGGTTAGGCCCCAGACCCTTGCAATGGGCACACTGCCTATTTGCCAGGAGTTTGGAGCTAAGGCCTGGTCTGCTAGTGGGCGGCAGGAATCTAATCACTTGCGCCATCACTGCTGCTTCCCTTCTGCTTCCCAGGGACTGCGTTAGCAGGAAGCTGGAGTCAGGAATCGAAGCTGAGCACTGAACTCCAGCACACCGATATGGGACACGGGCAACTGAACTGCTTGGCCAAACACCTGCCCCGAAGATCTCATTTTAAAACGTGTAACAGGGGCTGGCTTTGTGGTGCAGTGGATTAAGTGACTGCTTGCAATGTCAGCATCCCGTATCAGAGCATAGGTTCAAGTCCTGGCTGCTTTACTTCTGGATCTAGCTTCCTACTAATGGGTCTGGGAAAGCAGCAGAAGATGGCACAAGTACTTGGGTCCCTGCCACCCACATGGGAGACCCAGATGGAGTTTCTTGTTCCTGGCTTTGGCCTGGCCCAGCCCTGGCTGCTGCAGCCATTTGGGGAGTGAACCAGCAGATTTATTTATTTGAAAGAAGAGCAATGGGGGGAGGCAGGGTTTGAGGGAGGTAGGGAAAAGTGGGAAGAGAGGAAGAGAGACAGAGAGAGAATCTTCCATCCACTGGTTCACTCCCCCAAACTGCAATGGTCAGGGCTGGGCCAGGAGCCAGGAACTCCATCTTCCATCGCCTTCCCTGACAAACAGTAGCAGGAAGCTGGATTGGAAGTGGAACATCCAGGACTTAAACTGGCATCCACATGGGATGCTGGCATTGCAGGCAGCAGCTTAAACCTGCTGTGCCACAGCACTGTCCCCATTTATAAAAAAATGAAATAAAACATATATACAGTTTCACCCAGGGTCATAACACTTTTAAACTTCCACTTTAAAAAACAGGCACGATCATGAGAAAGTAGATTTATTTATTTGAAAGGGTTTACTCCCCAAATGGCCACAACAGCCAGGTCTGAGCCAGGAGCCAAGAATTCCATCCTGGTCTCCACATGGGTGGCAGAGACTAAGCACTTGGGCCATCTTCCACCGCTTTTGCAGGCACATTAGCAGGGAGCTGGTTGGGAAGTAGAGTAGCCAGGACTAGAACTGGCACTCCAACAGGGGATGTTGGCATTGCAAGTGGCAGGTTAACTTGCTGTACCATAATGCTGGCCCCTTCATTACTTCTTACAACTGCATGTAAATCTACAATAACCTCAAAACAAAATGTTCAACTCAAAAAGAGGCAAAAAATTAGAAACAGAAGAATAAAAAGAGATTGGATAAGATATAAGAGAAATAAAAAAATCAAGGCAAAGGCAATAGTTCCAGAAAGATGGTGGGGAACATTCTCCAATTGAAAACTCTAACCCAGAACCAAGAAGTCTCCCTTTTCACTGAAAAAATCTTTAGGACAATAAAAAGAGACATACAGTCTAAGAGACAGATAGCATGGGTACATGGACATGGAGCGAAGTGCAAAAAAGGAGATAAAGGGAGGAAGGGCAGGGAAGTAGCAAAGGAAAAGGAAAAATGACAACAAATTCATGACTATATTTAGAGGTTTGTACAAATGTAAAAACAAAAGGGAAAAAAATCTAAGGCACAAATGATCAAGTATGGAGTTTCCCTTCCTGTAAGATTTTAAACATTAATATTTTTCCTCTTAAAAGGAGAATATAGGTGGAATTCAATTCAGAGCCAGAAATACTGAGCTAAAAGCACAGTGCTTTAAGACCAGGAGTACTTAGTGATTGGATTCTTGTAACTCTCATTGCTTTCTAAGTCTACCTCCCAGGAGGAGGCAGGCAGTGAAGGGTGGACTCAAAAAAAGTCTATTTTTGACACCCAGGTCATCTCGTTTGACTCACTGAATCTTGATCTTGGAATGCACTAATCTAAAAGATAATGGAATTACAGACACTTACTTCGACTCCATTTCTCTTAGTTTAGATCCAGCTGTGAGTTGCATGTTCTTTCGCTGCCAGTTTAAATCTTGAATGTGTTTCCTATAAAAAATTATATGCACAACTCAACTACATTTTAACATAAGACTAAAATCAATAGGAAAAATTCTATTACAAGAGAATCTATCAGAAGTCCTTTCTCCTTGGTAATGCTGTTGAGTTTAATCCCCATTGTGAGGTACTAAGAGGCTGGAAACTTCACCCAACTGTGTTTACAGCTGGGGCCTCTGGATGTGATTAGGATTACACAGCTGAGTACCGGTGGTTTTACACAGCCCAGAACACGCTCAGACGCACTTGTATGTACCACCTGATGACTCTCCTAGCAACAAGGCCAGAACCAGACAGCCCCTTAGTCGTGGGCCTTTAGAATTGTGAATCAAAATAAACCTCTTTTCTCTGAAACTTACCCAGTCGTGGTACTGTGTTCATAGCAGTACAGAGTGGGTGTCCCCCCTCTTTCCTGTATGTACTCGTGCATGTACACATTCATTTTCAATGTAAACCAAGATACACATGGTTTTCTGCAACTTTTTCCTCCTCCAGGGTGTCTTGTACGTCTCAGACTTGCAAGCTGCAAATGGCCTGGCAGAGAAGATTTCAGACCTCAAACCTAACTCTCCCTCACTCAGGCAGGGCTAACCCAGGGCGAGCCGCTGAACAGACTGGACCAGCTGTCTGCTTTCACGCGACTGCAGTCTCCATAGTTGCTTTTTCCTCCCATTCTTTATTAAGGCTTCACCTAAATGTCACTCTAAAGCAATACAAACACCAACTTACCTTAACTTCTGAAGCTCTTTCTGTGCATGTTCAATCATGTGAACTAGATTTCTAAAGAAAGAAAAGGGAAGTCAGTCTAAGGCATGTTAAAACTTATAGTGCCACTAAAAAGTGAACTACTGAGGCCGGCACTGTGGCACAGGTGAAAGCACCTGCAATGGAGTTCCAGCTCCTGATTCCGCCTGGCCCAGCCCGGCCCCTGCAGTCATTTAGGGAGTGAACCAGTGCATGGAAGATCCCTTTCTGTGTCTCCCTCTAACTCTGCCTTTCAAATAAAATAAAAGTGAGCTACTGAGTTCATGGAAAGTCAAGCTTTTCTGTTAAAACACTAAGTATTTATTAAGTTCTCTGGGGCAGGCATTATGTTAGACACTCTATTAAAATTAGCTAATTTAATTTTCACAGAAATTCTCTGAGGCACGATTATCCCAATTTCCCATGTAAGGATACAGGCTTTAAAAGATTACATAACTTGGTTAAGGTGACACACGTGTCAGAGTTGGTTCTATTTCAGGCTTTTTTTTCTTTTTTTTTAAAGATTTATTTATTTACTTGAAAGGCAGTTATAGAAAGGCAGAGAGAGAGAGAGAGGTCCTCCATCCATAGGTTGACTGCCCAGATGGTTGCAACAGCCAGAGTTAAGCCAACCCAAAGGCAGGAGCCAGGAGCTTCTTCTGGGTCTCCCATGCAGGTACAGGGTCCAGGTACAAAGACTTGGGCCATCTTCTACTGCTTTCCCAGGCCATAGCAGAGAGCTGGATTGGAAGTGGAGCAGCCAGGACTTGAACCAGTGCCCATATGGGATGCCAGCACTGCAGGTGGCAGCTTTACCCACTAAGCCACAGTGCTGGCCCCTTCAGGTCTTTTAAACTCTAGAGTCTACCAGTTTGATTTTTCTTAAGCCATCAAAATTTATATTTAATAAGTATATCAAAATTTTCTGTTTCTCCATTTTTTTTCAAGTTTTACTTATTTATTTGAAAGGCAAAGTGACAGAGACAGCTGGAAAGACACACACAGTCATCTTCCATCCACTGGTTCACTCCCCAAATGACTGCAACAGTCAGGTCTGGATTAGGCAGAAGCCAGGAACTCCATCCTGGTCTCCCATATGGGTGGCAGGGACCCTGCTACTTGGGCCAACTTCTTATGCCTTTCCAGGCACATGAGCACCAAGCTGGGTAGCAGCACAGCAGCTGTGACTGGAGCTGGCACTCTGATACAGGACACCAGCATTCCAATCTGCTGCCCACAACACCAGCCTTAGGCCAGGTTCACATCCCTTCTCTGAGCTGCTGTTGTTTATAGAGCACAGCACACAAAATAGACCCTGCCCATGTATTGCCAAAATGGACTACTGGTTACTTGGTGTAGTACTTCTAGTCTAGATAAAGCTTCTTTAGGACAACAATCGCATTTTCCCACTTTGTGAAACACAGCTTTTTGATTGATCTCTATCTTCCATCTCTTCATCTTCCTGATCCCACATCTCCTTCTGTTGCATTGCAATAGACTTGTATTCATAAAGGAAACTGAGTCACCTGCTCCACAGTTTCCCAAATGATGGATTTTGTCACTTTCCACATCTGAACTTTTTCCCCCTAATATAAAGAAATCAAAATCAGCCAAGATGAGTGGATTTTAGGAGTCAGATTACAATGTAAGTCAGATATGTGTTTATTTCCACTAGAAGAAATGGTACATCGTGAGCTAATTCAGTGTGCACAGGGCCTTCAGAGAACATAACACACGAGCAATGAGAATGAACTACGTAAGCACCCCTACATTAAAGATTACCTTCTGTGAATCACACCCTACAGCTCGTTTTCTTATACTACCGTATCGTCAGTGCAATAGTTAAGTCCAGGTCACCTCAGTATTCTTCAACTTTGAGGTGGGTCTCAAAGCAGTGGCCTTTAATATGGATTACTGTTCTGGTTGTAGTTCCAGCACAGGAGCCAAGTCAAGGTCTAGCTGTATTACTTTTATACCGCTTCTCTTCCTAACTTCCGTCCCTTCTTAAAAATACTAAAATTTTGGCTCTGATGCATTTTTTTTTAAAGGGGCAGGTGTGTAGCATAGTGGTTAACACACCATTTGGAACATCTGTATCCTTTATGAGAGCCTGTGGGTTTGAGTCCTGGCTCCACTCCTAATTCTAGCTTCTCACTAATTCATACTCTAGGGGGCAGCAGGTAGTGGCTTGTACTTTGGTCTCAGCCATCCATGTGGGAGACCTGGATTGGGTTCCTGGCTCCTGGCTTTAGCCTCGCCCAGCCCCAGATGTTGTGGCCATTTGGAGAATGCATTCAGCAGATAGGAGCTTCCCTAGGAAAAATGAAAAAGCAAGGTTCTCACTCATTATATACTTTCCAGGCATTACATCCATGCTGTGACATCAGTTCCAGATTCTCAATTCGAACAGCCTGGTGCTCTAGCTGGGCCATAGAATTGTTGACACATTCTTGCCACGCGGTAATGTCATTTTTCTGACCTGAAGATGGGGCTGGAAGCTCGTATCTGAAATTAAATAACGAAATAAAACAAAGCCACAAATCCTGCTGAACCTTTATCCCTCCTCCCAACAGAAAGTGCCACAGGTGTAGGCACTCTGTGAAAACTATGAGACTGAAGATGTAGACCTTGTAGTAAGAAGAAATGGATTTATCCTTGGAAACAATCAACTTATGAATAAGACTTAGCACCATTATATAAAGAAACAGAAAGTTGTTTTACTTCACTGTGGACTAAATAAGCTACATGATATTCATATAAGGGATTGTTATATTAGCTATTAAGTTATATTACCGAAGAATACTTCACTCCTATTTTTGTAAAAACACCTATAACGGATAGAATAATTCTTTGCACGTGGACCCTTCTCCGGTCTCTCGTTTCAAACTATCCAGTCCTCCAACACCACCAGCACCGCCAGCAGCTCACTATAAACAGGGTATTACAAGGGGAATTTTAATTTCAATACTCTCACCGTTTCATACTGAGCAGTTCAATTGGTTGTCGAGCAGCCAGTCTTTCAAATTCATTTCTCATTATGTCAGTCTAGTGGAGAAATCAAGAGAATTATTTCTAAGATCATACTGACAAACTGCAATCATCAAACAATGGAGTTCAGCCTATTCAGTGTTTCTACTTTACAACGCCCACTGCAATGGATCATGTCCCCCTCCTCAACTCTTCCCTCAAGTACATGCTCTCAGGATGGGTGGCAGCACATTTAAAGAGGCCCCAGAGCAGGAGTCCCTAACTTGGTGGTTCTCAATCCCAGCAGCACATCACAATCAGCTGGGAGCTTCAACAGCAACCGTAATTCAAGCCAGTCTCACTCTTCTTCCCTACTCCCACTTAACTGGCTGGAGGTAGAGGCTGGGCACAATATTTTAAAAAATTATTTCATTTATTTGAAAGACAAGTCAGACAGACAAGGCTCTTCTATCTACTGGTTCACTCCCTAAAAGCCTGTAACAGCTGTGTCAGGCTGAGTCAGGAGTCCATGGGTCTCCTGAGGGCATGGCAGGGCCTTAAGTACTTAAGCCAGCACCTACTGTCTCCCAGGGTGTTCATTAGCAGGAAGCTGAAGTCATGAGCACAGCCAGGACTGGAACCCAGGCACTCTTAATTATGGGATGTGGGCATCCTAAGCAGAACTGCTAGACCAAATGCCTGCTCCCAATAATTTTTTTTTTTTAAGATTTATTTATTGATTTCAAAGGCAGAATTACAGAGAGGGAGAAACGGTGTGTGTGGGGGGAGATGCAAGGGGGTGTTGAGAGAGAGATCTTCCATCAGTTGGTTCACTCCCCAAATGATCGCCAACAACCATGGCTGGGCCAAGTTGAGGTCAGGCGCCTCAAACTCCAACTGGGTCTCCTCCTACATGGGTGCAGGAGCTCAAGTACTCAGGCTGTCCTCTGCTATCCCAGGTGCATCGGAAGTGGAGCAGCCAAGACTCAAACTGGTGTCCATATGGAATGCTAGTGTTGCAGGTGGCAGCTTAATTTGGTATGCCACAATGCCAGCCCCACCCCCAATGATTTTTAAATCATCAGTTGACTGTCATTGAAGCAAGGGTTGAGAACTATGGGTCTCAGCATTCACTGACGATAGGGAAAGATGGAACTTAGACAAAATTATTTGATTTAGGGCTATACGCCTAAACCTTCACTTTCTTTTTGGTCTGGCTGCTTTCACACTTTGTTCATTTCAAGCAATGGAGGAGAGGGGAGAAGGAGCGAAGGTACCCGCTTCTGTTACCTGCTCTAGCAATTTAAATGTTCAAAAAAAAAAAAAAGCAGCACAGCTAATGCATCATAAGGCCTAATGCTTGGTCATTATCCTAATTTCTGTTCTGCACATTTCTTATTCTGAATACAAAACTGCTTATGTAAAATATTAATCACAGTAATATTCTGGTTACCCCAGGTAATTCCAATTTTCTGAGGGCTTCAACCATCCTAACATTTAAAGACTAAAGCAAAAAAGCTTTCCAGAAGCTCATGTACCTGTTTAAAGTTTTACATTGGCATTTTTTGTAGGAGAAAAGTGTTTTTTGTGGAGTAGGGGTGACTGTTAAATTATACACAACTAAGAAAATTTAGTTATCTAGCTTTCTGCAGAAAACCAGGGCTTTCTAGCTATAAAATTATGCACACTAACAAACAAGGAAGGAAACTACAGGGGCTGGTGTTGTGGCATAGCAGGTTAAGCCACTGCCTGCGATGCTGGCATCTCATATAGGTGCCTGTTTGAATCTCAGATGCTCCACTTCTGATCCAGTTACCTGCTAATGGCCTGGAAAATCAGTGGAAGTGTTTGGTCCCCTGCCACACACATGGAAGACCCAGAAGAAGCTCCTGGCTTCTGTGGCCATTTGGGTAGTGAACCAGCAGATGAAAGCTCACTGGCTCTCCTTCTCTGTAACTCTTTCAAAATAAATACATCTTATTTATTTATTTGAAAGTCAGAGTTACACAAAGAAAGGACAATCAGAGATAAGAGAGAGGTCTTCCATACACTGGTTCACTCCCCAACTGGCCGCAACGGCTGGAGCTGCGCCTATCTGAAGCCAGGAGCTAGGAGCATCTTCCAGGTCTCTCACACAGGTGCAGGGGCCCAAGGACTTGGGCCATCCTCTACTGCTTTCCCAGGCCATAGCAGAGAGCTGGATCAGAAGTGGAGCAGCTGGGATTTGAATCAGTGCCCATATTGGATGTCAGCATTGCAGGCAGCAGCTTTAGCCACTACACCACAGCGCCAGCCCCCAAAATAAGTAAATCTTAAAAAAAAGAGAGAAACTACAAAAACACTTTACAAGTAACCCTGACCCATGCAGCATAGAAACCCTTGCCTAACTCAACAGATCTGGAATTTTAACTCAATGCTCTCCACAGACTGAGCCAGCATTCATGGATCTAAGTCATCAGAAGAACCGCAGGCCTGCTGGCCATGCAATGAGCATTCATTAAATTCAACTGCTCTGGAAGTTCTTTATATAGTCAGTTATGAATATCTGAGTGCCTATTGTGTACTGTCATAGGCAAATGAAGATATCATGTCTCTAATTTTCTCTATATTTATCAACAATCTGATATTTTCTGAATTACTGTCTCAGTATCTAGAATGTAAGCTGCATGAGAGAACTGACCTTGCTCCCAAATACTTGGCCTAGAACAGACCTTCATAAACAGCTGTTAAATCAATTGATGGAAGAGTGATTTCAAAGGCAGTCTGAAGAATGGTTAAGGTCTTGGTCAACTAGTGGCGTTTCTTAACTGCAATTTTCCCATCTATGGGGATAACGCACATACAGTTATATATAGCTAACAGGGCTGTTCTGTGGACTGAGATGGTAAGCTCAGTACACTATTAGCAGCTATTAGTAAGAAATAACTGAGGCAGGTGTTGTGGTGTGGCAGGTTAAGCCACAGCTTGTGCCACCAGCATCCATATGGGCGCTGGTTTGAGTTCCAGCTGCTCTACTTCTAATCCAGCTCCTGGCTAATGCACCTGGCAAAGTGGAAGACGGCCCAAGTACCTAGTCCCCTGCAACCACGTGGGAGACCTGGCCCAGTCCCAGCGGACTGCTGCGGCCATTTGGGGAGTGAACCAGCGGATGGAAGATTTCTCTCTTCTGTCTCTCCTCTCTATAACTCTGCCTTTCAATTAAATAATTTTTTTTAAATAAGAAATAATCTGTGTACTAATAAAGGTAGGAAGCATACTGTATTAGGTGTGGGGGGGGTGCTGATTAAAGTATTTAAGTCTGTGATTGAAAGGCATCACCTGAAACCTTCAGAAAGCAGTCCAACAAGGAAGCAGTATTATGCTTAGTTCTTAATGGGATAATTTAGGAAACAACACTGAGAAAAAACATGGGAAAACTGCATTTCACAGGGACATCTCTGTCTTACTTAAAATGTAACTTGGGGCCAGCGTTGTGGTGTAGTCAATTAGAGGGGCATCCCACATCAGAGCATTGGCTGGAGTCCTGGCTGCTCAGCTTCTGATCCAGCTCCCTGCTAATGCACCTGGGAAAGCAGAAGATGGTCCAAATATTTGGGCCCTAGCCACCCACATGGGGAGACTGGATGGAATTCTGGGTTCTTAGCTTCAGCCTGGCCCAGGCCTGGCTGTTGCAGTCATCTGGGGAGTGAACCCGTGGATAGATGATCTCTATCTTCTGTCCCTCCCTCCCTGTCACAACACTTTCCAAATAAATACATAAAAAATAAACAAATATGTGCAGTATAAAATGTACTGCAACCATGGCTGGCACACATGATGCTGTATGAGTAAGACTTCAATGGAGCCTCAAAGCTCCTACGGCCTTATGACAACAGAGGGTTCTTAACATTTCACTGTAGCACGCTATGTGTATGTGTGTGTGTGTAGTAATATTGCCACAAACCCACTGTGCTGACAGCAGCATAAAAGTACATGTGTAGCAAATACAACCATGTTCACTACATAATGCTAGATAAACTACGGTGTTACTGGTTCACATATTTACTATACTATACTGTTGTTTTAGAGTACGTTCCTACTTACAAAGGGGAAAAATTACTTTAAAACAGCATGCTGCTATACCTGCTGCAGCCCCATATCTCACCCACTCAATTCCTATGTCTTGATTTCATCAAATGGCCAGTTAGATGTAAGCACACTCTAAGGTTCATACAATGACAAACGCCCAAGGACGCATTTCTCAGAATATGTTCCATCTGTTAACACAGGAATTTACTGCCTCTCAATAATAATGCATGTATTGACATGCTTGACAGAACCCACTAGTCTAGAAATATTAATATTAAAATATAAAATAGGTGTTTGGCCTGGAGGTTAAGACACTGCTTAGGATGCTTGCATCCCATGTTAGGAGTGTCTGGTTGGAGTTTTGGCTCCACTTTGGATTCTGTCCTACTGACACCCTGGGAGGCAGCAGATGATGGCTCAAGTATTGGGTCCTTGCCACCTACATGGGAGACGTGAGCTGAATTCCAGCTTGATCTGGCCCAGCCCTGGCTGTTGCTGCTGTTTGGGGAGCTGGACAGCAGGTTAAGAGATTTCTTTCTCTGCATCTCAAGTAAATAAAAATTGCATAAATAAAAAAATAGAGAAGATGTTTTACTTCTCACTTTGCCGATTGGACCTTAAGGATTCTCTTGGGTGTACTTGTAGGTTAAATATTTAAAGTCGGATCTACTTAAACAGCCGGCATTTGACATAGAAGGTAAGGCACTGAGTACCTGGGTTAGGTTTCTAGCTTCAGCTCCTGATTCAGCTTCCTGCCAGTGCAGACCCTGGCAAGCAGCAGTGATGTCCCTCGGGTAACTGGGTTCCTGCCACCCACATCAGACACCCAGCGTTCCCGTAGGCATCTGGGCATTGAACCAGCTGCTGGGGGCTCTCTCTCTCGAACATTTTATTTAAAAAGAGCTTAAAATAACTAAAGCAAACGGTATATATTTAAACACGGTTTGTCCACTTCAGTCGTTGGCACATTCTGTAGATAGCTAGGTTTCCATATAAAAGCCGCCCTCCAGTGGCCCCAAAGGGCACAGGCTATTTTATATAAATAAATAAAACCCTGGATCACTTGCGGCATAGTGGACCTTAGGGAGTAAAATATTTGAGAATTTACGCACGGACACTATCTTTAAAAAAACAAAGAAGTACTAATTTTTACATTAAGTGAGAGCTCGCGAGGCCCCATGGGTATCTAAAGAACCCCGGAGGCCGGCGCCGCGGCTCACTAGGCTAATCCTCCGCCTAGCGGCGCCGGCACACCGGGTTCTAGTCCCGGTCGGGGCGCCGGATTCTGTCCCGGTTGCCCCTCTTCCAGGCCAGCCCTCTGCTGTGGCCAGGGAGTGCAGTGGAGGATGGCCCAGGTGCTTGGGCCCTGCACCCCATGGGAGACCAGGAAAAGCACCTGGCTCCTGGCTCCTGCCATCGGATCAGCGCGGTGCGCCGGCCGCAGCGCGCCGGCCGCGGCGGCCATTGGAGGGTGAACCAACGGCAAAGGAAGACCTTTCTCTCTGTCTCTCTCTCTCACTGTCCACTCTGCCTGTCAAAAAAAAAAAAAAAAAAAAGTAAAGAACCCCGGAGACGACTGATCTATCATCTACCCGGCTGATTGCAGTAGACTGATGCCTCTCCGACAGCAGTTAACGCTAGGATTTAACATTCACTTACGTAGCTAACGCTCTCAATTCAAAACAAAGGGCCACAGGAATTCCTGTCCGTACGCTGCGTTCAAGGCATCGCACTTACTTCAAAAGCAGAATAATCCGGGGCTGTCAGGTAGCTCAGGTAGTTTTTAGTGGGTCGGTACCGGCGAGTTTCCTCCTCCACCAGGGCTGCAGCCTAGCAACGAGAACACGGGCCATTGCAGCGCGCTCCCTCCGGCACTGGGCCCGGGGCGCGGGGCAGCCACGCCGGCACCGGGCACTTACCGCTTCCCGCACACCAGGCGCTTCATAACCTTGATCGAAATACGGCAGCGCGTCCACCACAACCTCTCCGGCCACCAAGCCAGTGCCCGCCATGCTGGGGCACTCGGGTTCGCCTACGTTTCCTGAGTATCCGCCTGCGCTCGTCACTGACGTAACCCTCAACGTTTACGTATCTACTCTGGCGCATGCTCAGTTACTAATTCTGAAGGCCCGCACGCCCGGCCGCGGCGGCGGCTTAGTTTGGGCGGAAGTGACGTCAAGCCCGGATTCCCAAAATCTGCGAAGACCCCCGACTTCCTGTTCTCGGTTTCCTGTATTTTGCCTGGGAGTGACAGAACTTCGGTTGAGTTGATACTTTTCGTTTCCTCCAGGATGCTGATACCCCGGGGAAGGGGAGCCCTTTAAAACGTTTGGCGGGAAAAAGCTTCAGATTTGGTAGGGAGAAACTGGTTTCCCACGTCCACTTGGTGTTCTAACCTTTCACCTTCTCCCGTTAAGCTTGTCTTTGTGCCAGGCCTTGTACGTCCTTGCTCTACAACCGTTATGCTTAGGTCTCGGCGCCTGAAAAAATCTTTGCGTTGGATAAGTGCAGTTCGTTCACAGCCCATTAGAAGTGGGCACAGTCTCCAATTAAAATTGGGAAGCTTTAGGGTCTGTGTAATTAAGCCTTAAACTGCCCCCAGGACGAGATTTGAAATAGTATACCACGCCCACCCTTAAAAAAAAACTTTTCATGTTTGTATAGGGTGTATACAAAATCCACAATCATTTTTTGCCTTTAGGACTTACTGGATAGAACAGTGCTCCTCGTCCCCGCCCCCTCCCCCCAACCCACCCAGGCTGCAGCAGGTACACCCACTCTGCTACGTGGCTCCTAGGCTGAGCAGGCAAAACCAAATAAGATAGACTAGGACTGAATACCCTACCTGTGTGCAATCTAGACTCGGGCCTTGTCTGCCAACACCCGTGTCAAATATTGGCCACGGTTAAGCTGGTTTGTCTATGACCAATTCAGATTATCTTTTTAATTTAAACATTAGGCAAATGTGCTAGCCATAGGTTGAAGATCTTAAGCAATTTTATTTAAAATTCTCCAAGAAATCTGTGGGATTTTTTTTTCATTTTTTTATTCGTTAAAAGATCTGTAAACAACATTTTATACAAATCTTGAGCAATTTTTTTTACAAATATGTTCAGATTTCACAACACTTTACAAAAACAAAATACAACAGACATTAAGGATAGGAAGTGACCTTAGATTGCAGGGATAACCCATTCTTGAAACCAAGCTCACCTCACGGAGGGATAACCAGGATCCACCACAGTAAACCCCCTTAAACCCATTATATAAATATTTATTTATTTGAAAGGCCAAGTGAGAGAGACAGAGAGAGTGAGCAAGAGATACCTGGGCATGGGGGAAATGGATCTTCTATCCACTGGTTCATGCCCCAAATGTCCACAACTGCCAGATCTGGGCCAGGCTGAAGCCAGAAGCCAGGAACTCCATCCTGGTCTCTCACATGAATAGAGGGTCCAAGTACTTAGGTCATCTGCTGCTTTCCCAGACACATTAACAGGAAGCTGGATCAGAAGTGGAGCAACCAGGACTCCAACCAGCGCTCCAACATGGTATGCCAGCTTTGCAAGCAGTGGCTTAACTTGCTATGTCACAATGACAGCCCCATAGTCCATTTTATAAACAACCAGTTATTGTTCCCTCACAGTTGGTATATAAGAAAAGACCAAGCCGGCGCCGTGGCTCAATAGGCTAATCCTCCACCTTGCGGCGCCGGCACACCGGGTTCTAGTCCCGGTCGGGGCACCGGATTCTGTCCCGGTTGCCCCTCTTCCAGGCCAGCTCTCTGCTATGGCCAGGGAGTGCAGTGGAGGATGGCCCAGGTGCTTGGGCCCTGCACCCCATGGGAGACCAGGAAAAAGCACCTGGATCCTGGCTCCTGCCATCGGATCAGCGCGGTGCGCCGGCTGCAGCGGCGGCCATTGGAGGGTGAACCAACGGCAAGGGAAGACCTTTCTCTCTGTCTCTCTCTCTCACTGTCCACTCTGCCTATCAAAAAAATAAATAAAAAAAAAAAAAAAGAAAAGAAAAGACCAACTGGTGAGATATCCAGTAGGAGTCCCATGGGGGAGAGCTGCTTAATCAGTATTTTTTAGGAAGACACAGGCTCAGTTCTATTCCCTGGATCCACATCTGTAGGAATTACATTACATAGCACTCTTCTTAAATGGTATCTGATTCAGATTCATTTCTGCACACCTGAATGGGTTGTAATGACTACACAGTGCAAGTCCATAAACTGTATCACATTACAACTTACAAGTTTTGAAAGTTTGAATAAATATTTTCTATTCCAGTTAAAACCATCAGCAGAAGTTGAAGAAAACAAACTGATGCTTGCAGTAGTATTTATCAATGAAAACTGCACCATCACTGACAACCCTGTTTTCCAATCACCACTACTACTTTAGATGGTAAGGACCTGCATGATTAAGTGGGGTATGTTCAAGAAATGTTCATATTCTGAGTCCAATTTAATTACAGCAAACTTTACAACAATTCTAGATGAATCAAGAAAGTTTCATCTAGGCACCTGTAATTTAAATAAAATCCCTTATCCTCAAAGCTGACAGGTGGATCCAACAGACTTAATGGAAAACTTTTTAAATAACTGTGGTCCCATAGAGTTGAAATTTGCATCTAACCAACTTTCTCTGTAGTTACAAAATAAAATTCCTGGCTTCAATTCTGTATTTGTTGTACAACTTTGGAAAAGTTATCTAACTTCTTTGAATTCCAGTTTCTTCATTAGCAAAACAGAAATGCAATTATCTATCTTAAAAAGCTGATTTAAGGACTGAATAAAATGACATATATACATGTGCCACAGTGCAAGGTACATGGTACACACACGTAAAAAAAGACAGTTCCAATGTCCTTGAGAGGACATTCTCCTCTATTAGCTATAATTCCACAAAGTCCAATGTTGACATGTGAGGGGTAAGATACATAATGTGGAGGAGCTGCAACATGTCTGTTTTTATAGGGTAACAGTAACAGTGCTAACAGGGAGGGCTTCAGATAAGTCAGATTCCCCTTTCCAGAAATTAGATTTAAAAATGAAGCTACCTGATGAGTACATTTCCCAGCCCAGCTCAGACATGCTCTGGGTTGAAAGCTGCCATGATATTTCAATGATGAGAAGTGCATATGGCTAGTGTTCTCCACTTCTGTCCGGCTTCTGCAGGACCTTGAACTCAGCATCTCTCACTCTGCTCCTCTTGGGCTGTTTTTTAAATGCAATACCAAGAATCCTTTCCCTTGTAAAAGACAACTGCCTTCACAAACCAAACACAAAACACAGAACAAGCCCAAGAATCAATTAGAAAACAAAAGTCAAAACAAAAACACTGGTGGCAGAGTAAACAGAACATTGGTTCCAGACTATTCCCAACAATGCTCCAGTGATTACTACAGCAGCATCAGGACAGTCTCTGAGAGCATGACTTGTTCTTTATACTTTTAAATGTCAAGGATTTTGTAGAATACTTCAAGGGATCCTGACCCCTGGAAAAATATCTTCTTTGGCACTCTTTGTTCTATTTAGGATGGAGGCAGTCAATCAAAATTTTCATTTCTTCTGCAGAAATTTCATTTTACTTCCTAAAGGGAGAAAAAGATAATGTGAACTCAATTCATTTTTATTTATTGGATATTATTTCAGGCAAGGAATTAACAAACTAGTTATTCAGAAAAGCCCAAGATTTAAGCTGCCATCTCAAATTCAGTTGACAGTTTAACCACCAAAAACTCCAAATGTCTAATGGTAGAGGTACAAAAGAACCCAGACATTATCTAATCCAGTGGTTTTCAACGCCATTTGTAGGTTAAAAACCACCTGGTTTGCTCCTTAGAGATGTCCTGGATCCCAGATGAAAATATTTTTAAAGTGCCTTGAGGTTGATAATATGCACTCAGAATTGAGAACTACTGATCTAATGTAATTCCATTGTATAAAGATGAAATAATTTCCCAGGACATAATCAGTCCATTGTCCCTTAGTTAAGGACAGGACCTAATTAGGGGCATGTATTTAGAAACCAATATATTTATAGATATCACAGAATATATATTCTTCATTGTACTGAACTAGTCACACCAGTATTCTCATATATCATAATGGATAATTAATTGTAATTGAAAAATTATAAACATTGTGTTTCCTTATGAAGTACAAAAATAGAGATTTGCAAAAAATCCTTATTTTTGCCTCAGTTTCTCTACACATAGTATTAAATTATTTTTTATTCTCTTCTTTATTTTGAAATGGCGAACGAGAACATAAGCTCCTACCCATTCATTTCCCCTGCAAATGCCTGCAATGGCCAGGGCTGGGCTGGGCCAAAGCTGGGAACTCAATCCAGGTCTTCCATGTGGGTGGCAGGAACCCAATCACTGAGCCATCATCACTGCCTCCCAGAGCCTATATTACCATGAAGCTGGAGTGAGGAGCTGGAGCTGGTTACCAAACCCAGGCACTCTCAGGTAGGACATGGAAGTCTTAACTGGCGTCTTAACTGCCAGACCAAATACCTGTCTCTAAAGGAGATACATTTTAAAAATTAATATTTCTTTATTCATTTAATTAATATACACATTGATCAGGAAGGCAGAGACACAGAATTCTCTATCCACTGGCTTTCTCCGCAGATGTCTGTAACAGCTGGGGCTGGGCTAGGCAGAAGCCAGGAACTGGGAACTCAATCCAGATAGGGACCCAACTACTTGAGCCACCACCTGATGCCTTCCACAATGCACATTATCAGGAAGCTGGAATTGGGAGTGGAGCTGGGACTCAAACCCAGGCCCCTGATATGGAACGAGGGCATCCTAAGCATTGTCTCAACTGCTTTGCTAAGCACTCGCCCTGAGAAGACATTGTTAATCTGGATTCTGTGGATAGGCTTCAGGGGAGGTCCCTGAGTGCCCTAAAATTACATGCAAAGTTTATTTGTATGGCATAAATACATTTTTCTAGAGAAAAGCACCATGGCTGTTATAAGACTCTCCAAGGAACATGACCTAGAAAAGATGAATAATCATGATTTGTAAACTTCTATCATGAAGGGATAATCACAGAGCTTCGTTTAAGGAAAACAGCCCCACAGACCATTCTGATAGGGAACCCCAAGCTCTATAAAAGAGACTTAGGTACGAGGGTTGTGGTTTCTGGTCAGCCTAGTTGAGGTTCTACTGGTGGTCTACTTACAGAGTCTGTGTGATGAAGCAAGCTTATTGCAAAGCTTTCTCAGCCACACTTCTCTAGCAGGAAAACACAGCAACTTACCAAGACTTCGCAAAATTTTGTTCATTCCACTGGGCTCAGACTCAGGCAGTGTTTCCAAATACTGATGGGCCCGGACCTCAAACAAACCTAGGAGGAAAACTTGCTGATGAAACTATTCAAAACCCAAGATGAAATCAATTACATTAAACTGTTCTCATTACCAATATATTACTTCTATGGCTAAGCAATATTACAAAATAAATAGTTCCCATAATAAACAACTCAGATTTTGAGGCCTTGAAGCTTTAAACTATTTTTTTTGTTTGTTTCTACTATTTTCAATCATTTCAAGAACTCACCAAATAAAGGGAGTACTTTATGATGGAAACTGACCTTTAACCCCAGTTTTCCGAAGCTCTCGGTCCTGGATGAATCCTGCAAACATCTGAGTCTCCATGAAGAGATCCAGGAAGTGGCGTACACTTCGAGAGGTGTGGGACTTACGGAATGGCTCCCTTTGGAATACACGTTCCCCCTGCTCAGTGACAGTCATGTTCAAAGAATAATGTCCCACTAGCTCCACAAAAAACCTGACAAATGCTTCTGATACCAGACAGTTGAGTGTCACATCTGCTAGAAAATGAAAGAAAGAAAACAGCCTCTAAGATTTGTGTATCTATGAACACCAGCTTTGGTTATGGAAGTTACAGATTTTTAAAGACGGAGAATAAATCCGGGAATGTTCATTTTAGGCTTCCTTGTACTATCCATGACCAACAAAAAACATTTTCTTCCCACACTTATTCCTATTTAAATCTTGTGGCCCTGGTAACACATCGGTGATGTCACCAGAACTGCTATTTCAAAAGCCCCCAGGAAGAACCAGCCACATTTAATCTGCTTTTCTATTTTTATCTTCCTGTGTGCTCCACACTGCATTCGTGCTGATGGCCTACTCATTTCTCTCCTACAAGTATGTGGGCTCCTAATTTCCTGATTCCTTTCCTTCATGACTGAGCATTTCTCTGGCACCGTCCTCCCCTAGAGCATGGTCCTCAGATGACTTTTAGTCAACATTCCCTCCCTTAACGAGCTAACTGGCACAGAGGAAGAGCTCCTCACGTTGATAACTTCCAACCTCAGTTCTCTAGCCCTGGTATTTCACCCTCTATACTTTCAGACTGCCCATAAGTGACTGTGATTTGGCTGTCCCATTAGTACCTACATTCCATTTGTCTAAAACTCACCATGTCAGGCCCCAGTTGGAACCTGGTAAACTATAAATCAATTAAATAAATAAAACATCTCTAAAACCTAATTTATTATATTCCTTACCAAATCAGATTCCCTCTGAACTTTCCCATTTCATATCACACATTATTATTCTATAAAAGTAAAAAATTGTAGCAGGTACTATAAGGTACTTTTGTAAACATACAAATAATAAATCCAGTGAGGTAGGTATTATTTTTCTTTTACAGCTCAGTAAACTGAGGCTCCAAATGATCAAAGAAGTTCATCAGGATCATCTCATCTCATAAATGGATATGCTGGACTCCCAAGTCAAGTGGTTGCTAACTGATACAACAGACCAGGGTACTGCCTTTCAGGTACTAGGATCAAACCTCAGATTCCACTAAACTCCTCCTTTTCCTGCCATATGCAAACAGTCTTCTCCTTCTGCTCCTTCACAAGTCTCTTTTCCACGGGTTCCACCCTGGATCAGGAATCAGGGACCTAGGCTGGGTCAGAGTTCTATCATACAGCAGCTATGGAGCAGGGGGTGGCTTACTTCACCTCTTTCGGCCTTTCCATAACTGTGTAGTGAGGGGCAGCTGATTAGGTGATTTCTAAGGTCTCTCCTGCATTACATTCTGATTTGAATCTAGGTTTCTGTTGTATTTTGTCCAACAGACTTTCTTCTCATCTCTCTCCTGCAATGAAGAACTGATGGTCCGTCACTGCATGCGTCATCATTACTTCCGTCCCACTCTCCCATCCCACCCAGTCACTCACTGCCCCATTCTCCTCCACTTTGCAGCAAAATTCCTTCTAAGAGTTCTCTATACCACTCATATCTACTTTATCGCATCTCTGTCTTTTAATAATTGTTTTTCTGGGGCCAATGCTGTGGTGTAGCGGGTAGAGCCGCTGCCTGCAGCGCCGGCATCCCTTATGGGCGCTGGTTAGAGTCCCAGCTGCTCCACTTCAATCCAACTCTCTGCTATGGCCTGGGAAAGCAGAAGAAGATGGCCCAAGTCCTTGGGCCCCTGCACCCACGTGGGAAACCTAGAAGAAGCTCCTGGCTCCTGGCTTCCAATCGGTGTAGCTCTGGCCGTTGTGGCCAAATGGAGAGTGAACCAGCAGATGGAAGATCTCTCTCTTTCTGCCTCTCCTTCTCTCTCTGGTAACTCTGACTTTCAAATAAATAAATAAATCTTTTAAAAAATTTTTTTTCTGTAAATTCCATTCTTCATTACTGTTACATATTCTTTTACACGTATGAATATGTTACAAGGTTAACAGTGAAATGAATATCCAGCCATTTACCACAAAGCTTAGAAACTGACTGTGACTGGTATTTTGGAATTCCCTATGTTATTTCATCTCAACAGTACTCTAATTCTACTCTCCAACAGAGAACCTGGAATTCTATATTTATCATTTCCTTGCTTTACATTACAGTTTCAGTATACACACATGCAACTCCAACAACATACTGCTAGGTTTTGTGTCTTTGAACATTATATAAAAGATCATGTTGCAGCCTGGCATTGTGACATGTTAAACCGGCATCCCACATGGGTACAGTTCATGTCCCAGGTGCTCCACTCCCAATCCAGCTCCCTGCTAATGCATCTGTGAAACAGCTGAAGATGGCCCAAGTCCTGGGGCCCCTGCACCCACATGGGAGACCCAGAAGCAGCTTCTGGCCTGGCCCAGTCCTGGCTGTTGTGGCCATTTGGGGAGAGAACCAGTGGTTGGAAGCTTGTGCTCTCTCTCTCTCTCTTTTAAGATTTATTTATTTATTTGAAAGTCAGAGTTACACAGAGAGAGAAGGAAAGGCAGACAGAGAGAGGTCTTCTATCTGCTGGTTCACTCCCTAAATGGCCACAACAGCCGGAAGTGAACCGATCTGAAGCCAGGAGTCAGGAGCTTCCTCCAAGTGCTTGGGCCATCTTCCACTGTTTTCCCAGGCCATAGCAGACAGCTGGATTGGAAGTGGAGCAGCCAGGACTCAAACCAGCGCCCATATAGGATGCTGGCACTGCAGGTGGCAGCTTTACCTGCTAAGCCACAGTGCTGGCCCCTCTCTCTATCTCTCTTCCTCTCCCTCTCTTGTTGTAACTCTGTCTTTCAAATAAATAAATAAATATTTCAAAAAAAGATTATTTTCTGTGGCAACTTTTATTTTTAAAGTTTCAAATTATTTTTAAATAATAATATATTTTTAAAATTATTTGAGAGGCAGAGGAAAGGATAGAGAGAGAGATAGAGAGAGAGAAACAGAGAGAGAGAGAATGAGCATCACTCTTCCCACCCCTTACCCCAATCCACTAGTTCACTCATCAAATGCCTGCAATCACTGAGGATGGGCCAGACCAAGGCTGGGAGCTGTGAATTCAATCCAGGCTTTCTGTATGAGTGGCAGGAATCCAATTATTTAAGCCATCACTACTGCCTCTTCAGAATGCTGAAGTTAGGAGCCAGGAATCAATTTCAAGCAATCCAATGGACCATCTTCTGCTGCTTTCCCAGGCACATTATCAGTGAGCTGGATCAGAAGTGGAGCAGCCAGGACTCAAACCAGTGCCCATATGGGATGCCAGTGATGCAGGCAGAGGCTTAACCCACTATGCCAAAGGGTCAGCCCCAAGGAAGCTGATTTTCAAGGTGTATGCAGTCTAAACCACTTTTTAAAAACAGATTTTAGCAGAGCACTGGGCAGTCAGTAAATATTTACAGCAATAACCTTAAACTTTTGGCCCATTTGTACCTTGTGAAAAGTTCCGCTCCTGAGCTAAGATTTCATTTCGTTCTTCCAAAATTTGCATCAGGGCAGCCTGAAGTTTAGATGGTAGAATTTCATCCTCATCAGATACCTTAAGGGAAAAAAAGCTGACATTTTGTATGGGCTCTAAGGGAGAAAATCTCAAGTATGTACTAGTTAGGTTCCCAAAATTCCACACATGACATTGTATATATTTTGGCTAAAGAGTCAGGTTGAAGTATCCTAACTTCCCCTACATGGAATAGATCCATGTTGTTTATAGTATATATATATTTAACTATACTTAAAAACATATGTAGTTTAGAAAATTTTCTGGCACTTTCCCAACGAGTATCTCTCATCTATAAGTCTTATGCTACACTGCAAAGATTACCTCTAAACAAAGGGTGTTTGAAATGTGATGATCTAATTAGACGTCTGAAAAAAGGCAAAGTCCTGGGAAACTTTTCACCCTGGGTCAGTGCTTACAAATCTATACACGGTCTACATGCAGAGGACTGCTCTAAAAGGACTTTACTAATAACTCTTCCTTATGACTTCAATGTGCAGAAGGAACAACTTATTTTTTGTTCACTGTTTCTTGTACAAATTTTTATAAACTTTTAATATATCTTCATGCATACTTCTACTCTCCCCCACACAGACATACGCCCCATTACATGATTAAGGCCTCAAGGCTTATACTATGTCTTAGTCATCTTTAGATTCCGACTTCCTACCAGAATATCTAGAAATAATTGGTGCTTAATAAATGCTTTTAGACTCAATTGAATTAGAAGTCTACCAGGTCAACCCATCTGGAATTGAAGGGAGGATTACTTCTTTTGAGAATGACACTTATCTCTTTCCTCCTTCCTTCTTTGGATTAAGCAGCTATAAACCTAAGCCAAAATTTTCAGGTCCATCTTGTATGAGTAGCCACAGTGTCAACTCAGGTAAGTGTAGAACCTACAAGCCTCACCTGAGTCATCTTCTCTAAGTACTTTCACATATTTTCTGTCCAATTATCAACACAGACTTTTCTCCTCAAACGTTATGTAATCACCTCTTTTGTCACTCACCTCCTGTAAGAACTTGTCTGCACAGAGATCAACTATCAGCACCTATGGAACAAAGGAGACAAGCAGGTTCAACCAGAGACACTCACAAACAAACACATTAGGCACTGCTGGATCAGGAAGAATGCTTTGATTCTTTCAGCAATGGGAACAAAATCAACTCAAAGTTGTACCCTATCTTAAAAGTTAACCCATCAACACAACAAGTTGCATGTTTAAAAAAAGATAGTATATACACCAATAGATTAAAAAAGACTAAAAAATATAGACAAAATGCACTTTGTGGACTTTATTTTGGAAGTGATTCAAACAATTAAAAACTTGTAACACAACTGGATATCTGAACACCAAATTTTGCTGACAGTAAGTAATCATTATGTTTTTTAGTGATGGTGGTTTTATATTTACATTTGAAAATGCCCTTACATTGTTATAAACATTCATATCGCAATATTTAGAGGTACAGGTAAAGATTAGCCATAATGTGATAAGTACTGAAGTAGGATGACTGGCACACAAGGATACATTTGATGTTTCTTTTCTTTTTTTTTTTTTTTAAGATTTCCTAATCTTCCATTCTTCTTTTACAACTTTTTTTTTTGACAAGCAGAGTTAGACAGTGAGAAAGAGAGAGACAGAGAGAAAGGTCTTCCTTCTATGGTTCACCCCCCAAAATGGCCGCTACGGCCAGTGCGCTGCACCGCTCCGAGGCCAGGAGCCAGGTGCTTCCTCTTGGTCTCCCAGGCGGTGCAGGGTCCAAGCACTCGGGCCATCCTCCACTGCCTTCCTGGGCCAAAGCAAAGAGCTGGACTGGAAGAGGAGCAGCTGAGACAGAATCTGGCGCCCCAACCGGGACTAGAACCCGGGGTGCTGGCATTGCAGGCGGAGGATTAGCCTAGTGAGCCATGGCCCTGGCCTACAATTTTTTTTTTAAAGATTCATTTATTTATTTATTTGAAAGACAGAGTTACACAGAGAGGAGAAGCAAAGAGAGAGAGAGAGGGAAGAGGTCTTCCATCTGATGGTTCGCTCCCCAGTTGGCCGCAATGGCTGGAGCTGCGCCGATCCAAAGCCAGGAGCCAGGCACTTCCTCCAGGTCTCCCATGCAGGTACAGGGGCCCAAGGATTTGGACCATCTTTGACTGCTTTCCCAGGCCATAGCAGAGAGCTGGATGGGAAGTGGAGCGGCCGGGTCTTGAACCGGCGCCCATATGAGATGCCGGTGCTACAGGCCAGGGTGTTAACCCACTGCACCACAGCGCCAGCCCCTATTTATTTTCCTATGTTGAAATTTTCCACAATAAAAAGTTTTTTTAAAAAGTTAACACAGCAGAGTAGTGGGAATGAACAATCTTTCCAATAAGTGGTACTTGCACAGGTGGCTATAAGTACAAAAAAAGAAATGAAATTATCTCACACACACACAAAAAATCAAGTCCCAGGTGGATTTAGAGACAAAAGGAAAAGGAAAAATAATATAGCGGTTAACGTAGGAGGACAGTTTCATTAACAAAAACTTAAGCAGCTCACAGGTAAACAACAGACACAAAGAAAAAGGCTGATAATTTTAATCTCATTACAATTAAGAAATTCTATACATTAAAAAACCCCACTTTGGAAAATGAAAATGCAAGTCATTTACAAAATGGCTGCTAACTAGATTATAAAATGTCAGCTTACAAATCATTAAGAGGGTGGAGAAGGCATTGTGATGCAGTGGGATAAGGCACTGACTGCAATGCTGTAGGTATCCCATTTCAGGCTACCTGTTCACATCCTGGCTGTTCTGCTTCCAGCACTGTTGGAGGGAGCTGAAATGGGCACAACTGCTTTGGAAAACAGACTGGCTTGACTTGAAGATAGGCTTACCCTATGACTCAGCAATTCAATGTACAAGTATATACCATAAAACCATATGCATATATGTACCAAGGATCATGTATTAGAGTATTTATGGAAGCATTATTCATAATAACCCCAAGCTGGAAATAACCAACTCAAATACTCATCAACAATATAAGAAATATAAGAAATATAAGAAAACTGTGGTACTTTCACAATGCAATATCAAACAAAACTAGAATGATCCAACTACTGTTAAACTCATCAATATGGGATTAATATTACAGACATAAAGTTGAGCAAAATAGGCTTGACCAAAAAATACACACACACACACACACACAGTCCATTTATATTAAGTTTACTACCAGACAAAACTGAATTAATGTTGTTTAGGGAAGAATGCCCACATGTTAATAAAGAAAAACAAATAGATGAATATCCTAAATATCAAGACAGAGGTTACCTTTTGTGGAATATGGAGGAGGAAGCAGAGATTAGAAAAAGGCATGGTAGGGACTTCAACCATGCTGTACAATGCTTCTACATTGCTGTAGTGTTTTTACCCCATTTCCTTGCTTGTTGTGTAACTGTTCATTTTGTCATAATTTACCTTTGTGTACATTTTGTTTGGGGCACTTTTCAACATGTGTGCTATATTTGAAACAATTTTTTAAGTGAATCCAGAGTTTTTATATTTGACTTAAAAAAAAATGGACCTACCCTTCAGCATAACACAAGAGTGAGTCCATGGTTCACTACCATAAATAAGACAGAACTTTGGATTTGTGTGTAGCATAGTTTTTCTCACTTAAAAATACCAAAAATATGACTGCATAATATATTAATTATAATAATATCAGCATTCACTTAAAAATTCCACCACTCATAAAAGACCACTTATTTTTAGTTTTCAGTGTTCCAATATTTTAGCATTTCTTCCATCTCACCTCTTCAATGGGTAGGTCCTGGAGCTGTGGTAAGGAGCAAGATAGGATTCCAATAAGGAATGGGGTAGGTGAGCAGACAATGTCGATCATAGATGCTGGTAGGACTGGGATGTAGGTGTGCTGCCAGGTGAATGGATACAGCGTGGCTACCACAGCATGGCCACATTTTGACAGGGTGCTAGCCAGGGAAGAAAGCAAACAGTGTCACATACAGAACAGAATATGGAAGGTGTTTCAGATAATACATTACAGAATTAGAGCAGTCTCCCCTTCACTGAGAATCTTATGTTCAAAGTCCCCCAGTAGATGCCTGAAATTGTAGATAGTATCAAACCCTATATATTTGTTCATGTTTTTTTCTATACATACCTATGAGCAAGTTTATTTTATAAATTAGTAAGATATTAACAACCAATAATAGAATAATCTTAAAAACACCATAATAAAAGTTATTTGAAATATACAAATTTGTTTTTAGAATTTTCTGTGTAATATTTTTGGAATATAGTTGACCAGAGGCAATTAGAACTGCAGAAAGCAAAATCTGAGGTAAGAGGGGACTGCTGTACAACCTGATGCTGGTTAGGGATCGGAGGTGACAACTATATGAATATCCATTAATTTCTAATATTTTACTTTACTGAAAATGGGTTTTTTCTTTTCTTAAAGATTTATTTTATTTATTTGAAAGACAGAGTGACAGAGAGGTTCACTCCTCTAATGGCTATACTGGTCCTAGAGGAAGCCCTGAGTCAAGAGCTTCATTTGGGTCTCCCACATGGGTGGCAGGGACTCAAGTATTTGGGCCATTTTCTACTGATTTCCCACATAAGTAGGGAGCTGGACTGGAAGCAGAGTAGCGAGTAGCCAAGACTTGAACTGCTGCTCTGATATGGGATGCTGGTGTCACAAATGGCAGCTTAACTGGCTGTGCCACGTTGCTCCTTTTTACTGAAAATATTCAATATCCAGCTCTTCATTAAAATTTATCATGCCAAAAATTAGCATGTATTCAGAAAAGCAATACCCATCTTTAATAACAACTTAAGCAAAAATGTATTTAGAAAGAAAATCTTGGGAAGGCATTTGGCACAGCAGGTAAGATGACACTTGCCACTGGAATGCCTGTATCCCACATCAGAGACCTAGGTTTGAGTTCTGGTTCCACTCCTCATTCGAGCTTCCTGCTGATGGGTACCCTGGGAGAGGAGCAAATAATGGCTCAAGTAGCTGGGTCTCCCCTATCCATGTGGGAAAACTAAACTGCCTTCCTGGCTCCTGGTGTGGGCCTTGCTCAGTCCTACCTGTTATGGGCCTTTGGGGAGTAAACTGGTAGATGAGCAATCTCTCTTTATATCTCTGTGTGCCTTTCAAATAAATAAATGAAAATGTTTAAAAAGAAAATTCATTACAATCCAAAGAAGTCATTGTTACAGTCTAATGCAGATGGCTTCTTGATTATTTACGATTCAGAATTACCCATGTTACTGCAGCATTACAGGTAATTGAGAGATCAGACTAAGCTTACATTTTTTAAAAATATGCCCAAATTTTTTTTTAAAGATTTTTGTATTTGTTTATTTGAAAGTCAGAGTTACACAGAGAAGGAAAGGCAGAGAGAGAGAGAGAGAGAGAGAGAGAGAGGGAGGTCCTCCATCCAATGGTTCACTGCCCAATTGGCCGCAATATCCAGAGCTGCACCGATCCGAAGCCAGGAGTCAAGAGCCTCCCCCGGGTCTTCCATGTGGGTGCAGGGGCCCAAGGACATGGGCCATCCTCCACTGCTTTTCCTGGGCCATAGCAGAGAGCTGGATGGGAAGTGGAGCAGCTGGGACCTGAACCAGCACCCACATGGGATGCTGGCGCTTCAGGCCTGGGCGTTAACCCACTGCACCACAGCGCTGGTCCCAAAATATGCCCAAATTTTAAAATATGCCACTAGTATGAAATGATATATTTCACTTGTTTAATCTTACCTTAGGCTGTTGGCAACAAAGATAACCCTCCGCTCTAAAAGGAGAGAGGCACAGACCCGGATGAGATGACATACACTCAGGCACTTAAAGAGGCATTCAAAATCGACATGCTCCAGTCGGGAGTCTAGTGGTCGGCAGAGTTCAATAGACTGAAATGTAAGAATTTTAATCAGGGGTGCTGATGTTGGAAAACAATTTCTAATGACTGATAACACTAATGGATCCTGTGTCATTCTCTTACAAGTTATTAACTGTTACAAGTTAAGAGTCTACTATAAAGAGTCTGTAAAGTCGTTTATACTAATCCTTCTATAAACTTCTGGCTCTTTATTCTATCTGACAAAAAATATGTATAATCTTCATTTATCACATTGAAATTGTCACTACAAAGAGGCTCAATCCACATATGGTAGAAAATCTGAGTTTTTAACCCAGGATCAATTACATATCTTGCAAACCAATTGGATATTTCTCCAGTGTTTTATGGAAATAAAACATTCTTCACAGTTTATGGAAAAGGGACAACTATGCCATTAAACTTTTGGAAACTCTGCCTAACAGAATAAGACCTGCTTTTTAGTGGCTAACACACTTTGTAAAATGAATTAACTTACCCCATCTCCAGCCCCAGGGAGGTAGCTCTTAACTGTGATGGTGCGTCCAGGGGCTGGGAAAGGAGCTTCCATGACACTTCGCATGAATGGGTAAACAAGCGCTGGAGACATTTCTCTTCTCTTCTCGACTTCATCCAGAATCTACACACAGAAGATCTTTTATTAAGGGTTCAGTTAAAAACTATAAAAGAATCCTATTACAGGAACTACCAACCTTGATGTATAAGCTTGAACATGACACTAAAAGGATTTAAAAGATAAGCTTCTGCAACCAACACAAGTTCATTAAAGCATTATATCTCTTGGGGTATCTACACCATCAAGAAAAATTATTAACATATTTCTACTTTAGGGCTGGTGTTGTGGTTAAGTCGGTTAAGCCACACTTGTAATGCTGGCATCCATATCAGAGTACTGGCTTGAGTTCTGCTGCTGCACATCTGATCCAGGTCCTTAAAGTACCTGGGAAAGCAGCAGAAGATGGCCCAAGTGCTTGGGCCCCTGCATCCACATGGGAGACCAGGATGAAGTACTTGGCTTCCGGCTTTGGCCTGATTCAAACCTGGCTGCTGTGGCCCTTTGAGGAGTGAACCAGTGGATGAAAAATCTCTCTTTTTTTGTCTGTCATTCTGTCTTTCAAATAAATAAATACAAAAATCTTTAAAAAAGTCAACTTTGTTGTAGAGGAAGAGTCCTTTTCCATTTCACTAAACAAAGGCAAAGAAGGTGACACTGACAATGATACTCTGCAATGTGAGGTCTAGGAAAGATAGGAGCCAAGATACGCTTCTGGTTGTGTTCTCCCTTAAGCCAGGAGTTTTAGCAAAACAAAATGAGAATGATGAAGCAACAGCATCTGGATTAAAGATCTATATTTAGGCCTTTATAACTATAGTTCTTAATCTGCCAGTGGGCACCTTTCTAAAGTAATATGTTAAAGTCTGTGGCACTCAACATTGCTCACTGAAGTCATCAGCAACAAAAATTCCTCCAGGCTCAGAAGGTACAGCACTTTTCATATAGCCTATTCTCCACTCACCTTTGAGAAAAGATTGAAGCAGCCAAGGCGACTGACCATGCAGTAAACCTCAGGGAGTCGCTTTCCTTTTCCTTCTGGCTAAAAGGAAAACCCAACACAAAACATGAAACAGCACAAGTTTCTGCTAATCTGGACTATTAATGTTCTTTAGTATATAGAGCAGGAACCAAGGCTATCCTTCTCAATTAATAATGAAAGATGGGAAAAGTGATAAAACTGATAGCATGATCTATTCAAGTTCTGGCTGTCTCACTTCCGACCCAGCTCCCTGCTAATGCACTTGGGAAAGCAGCAGAAGACGACCCAAGTACCTGGGCCCCTGCCACTCTTGTGGGAGACCCAGATGGAGTTCTAGGCTCCTGGCTTCAGCCCTGGCTGTTGTGGCCATTTGCAGAGTGAACCAGTGAATGGAGGATCTCTCTAACTCTGCCTTAAAAAAAAACAAAAACAAAAACAAAAAACAAACAAACAAAAAAACAAGCAAGCAAATTGGAATACTCTATGGTTAACCCCCATCTAGTTCTTGCTGTTTAAAGCTAACATAGCTTCTTTAACACAGAGATCACTGAGTAGCCCTCAAATTCAGAGGCTTAGATAGTATTTCTGAAGTTCTTTGTCTAACTTAATTCTTTTACCAACTTTGTAGCACAAGTCTGGTACTTACCAAGAGCTTCTTACAGTAACCAAACCATCGACTCCCATCTTCACCAGTCAAGACAAAGGAGAATGTCTCACTGAAAGAATTTCCAATAGTTATTTTGAGAACAACCACTTATGATATTCCTCATGAAAAAAAAGTTGAAAATTAAGGTCCAACAGAAGTCAATTTGTGATAGAAGAGAAGGTGTTTATATATTTATTCCAAGTCACATTCCTGCTCAGGAATATCTAGCCCTTGAGAGTATCTTGCCTTGTACTGGAGTGAGGGAATATGTAAGGAATAAACTAGAAATCCCACTGCCTCCTTACTTTTTTATCCATCCACTCTAGCTATTAATCAAGCCTATCTTTCTCCTGCTGAATTCTAATTTAATCAAACAAATAAGTAAGCTATAAAGAACTTTGATGTTTGATGTTTCCCTTCCAAATTCTTTATTTAGTTATAGGAGACCGTATGGAACAATGATAGGCAAAGATTGTATCCTTAACACATAAAAATCAATAGGGGGGTCGGCCCTCTGGGGTAGTGGTAAAGCTGCCACCTGCAGTACCAGCATCCCATATGGACACCAGTTCGAGTCCTGGCTGCTCTACTTCCAATCCAGCTTTCTGCTATGGCCTGAGAAAGCAGTAGAAGATGGCCCAAGTCCTTAGGTCCCTGCACCCACGTGGGAGACCTGGAAGAAGCTCCTGGCTCCTGGCTCCTGGTTTTGGATCAGTGCAGCTCCAGCTGTTGCAGACAACTGGGAAGAAAACCAGTGGATGAAAGACCTTTCTCTCTCTCTGCCTCTGCTTCTCTCTCTGTGTAACTCTGACTTTCAAATAAATAAATCTTTTTTTTAATCAATATGAAGAATGTCAATTGATTAGAAACATGGGCAAAATATATAAAAAGATAGTTACTAAAAAAACTAAAAATACCTAAGAAAAAAATGTATTAATCTAAGAAATCCATATCGAATAACATACATATACACATATATATATGATCAAAGGTAAGATTGGAAGGGAATATATGAAAATATTTACAGTGATTATCTCTATGTAACCAGATTGCCAATGATTTTTAATTTCTGCTTTTTATTTACTCTTCTATGTTTTCTAAATATTCTAAAATTAACATGCAGAACTTACTGGGGAGACAAGCCAACCAGGGAGCTTCCAGGCCAGTATGAAAGAAATGCCTACGTAGTTAGCAGGGCCACTGACAACACAGGTACATCACCATCGATGGCTGAGATGAGAGTGGCGATCAGGCCAAACTGTTCATGAGAGAGAGCAGCTTGGTCTGGAGGCAACAGGAGGCTTAAAGGCAGAGCTGCTCAGGCAACAGCTGAGCTGGCACCCAGCGGGCCAGCAGCATGTGATACAGTTCACCTAATCAAGCTGGTTCAGCCTAAATAGCTTTAAAAATAATTACAGCATTGAACAAAGAAGTTATCTATTTATAAGCATGATTCAGAGAAATGATGTTTTATTAACTAGAAATGGTAATTTCCTGTAGATATCTGGAAGAAATTCTTCAACACCTCCCTTCTCAATATACCTACAGCTCCCCAACTGAAACCGCCTTTCGTCCAAATCCCACAGGGGAACACACATGGGGCTGTGGCTTCCTCCATCACCTTAAGGAACTAGTGGAAGACACTGCTCTGTTTTGTCTCTGTTTCTCGGTAGAGTCCCAAAGTCCAGGTCTTTTTTTTTTTTTTCTTTTCCATCCACGTGGGGGCAGTTCTAGTTGAAAGAACTATTTTTTCTGCAGACCCGGCAAACTGAAGAGACTGTCAGATTTCCCTCTGACAATGAAAGTATTGTGTTTTCTGAGTCCCACATAGGAAGTGCTCTAATTTTGTTTCTTCTTTCCTCCCACTGCATCTTTAACCTGCCACAGCGTAGCTTCATCTCAGCTCTGCCCATTTCTCAAATACCCTGATTCTATTTTGGTGGTTCCAAGAAAGAGAAATCAGAAAAAGTAGTCCCTTTACCTCTTGAGTTCTGAGGTTGGCACCCAGTCCTTTGAATCAGGAAAACAGAATTTTGGGATAACTTTGAGCCTCTCTTCAGTGTCTCTGGATTGCTTATAGCCATGATCACCCTGAAAAAGAAAACATTGCAGATGCTGTTATTCTGTGTAAGTGGAGAAGAGAAGGAAAAAGCCTGGCCTGGGCTCAAGAAAAGAGGTCTCTGCTAAGCCTGAGCAGATGTCTCAGAGTGGCTTCGTGCTGCTCAACAAAACAGGCGGCCAGGATAGAAAATTACCCAGGATGCACGAGGATTGCTTCTAAGAAAAAGCAGCCTAGGCCGGCGCCGCGGCTCACTAGGCTAATCCTCCGCCTTGCAGCGCCGGCACACCAGGTTCTAGTCCCGGTAGGGGCGCCGGATTCTGTCCCGGTTGCCCCTCTTCCAGGCCAGCTCTCTGCTGTGGCCAGGGAGTGCAGTGGAGGATGGCCCAAGTGCTTGGGCCCTGCACCCCATGGGAGACCAGGATAAGTACCTGGCTCCTGCCATCGGATCAGCGCGGTGCGCTTGCCGCAGTGGCCATTGGAGGGTGAACCAACGGCAAAGGAAGACCTTTCTCTCTGTCTCTCTCTCTCACTATCCACTCTGCCTGTCAAAATAAATAAATAAATAAATAAATAAATAAATAAATAAAAAGAAAAAGCAGCCTACTGTTACTCAGACAGGGCACCTGTGGAGATCCTGTAATATAGTGTAGGAGAGATGACTGAAAAGTTTCTTTCTTTCTTTTTTTTAAAGATTTATTTATTTATTTGAAAGTGAGAGAGATAGTTACAAAGAGAGAGGAGAGGCAGAAAGAGAGAGTTCTTCCATCTGCTGGTTCACTCTCCATTTGGCCACAATGGCCAGAGCTGCACCAATTGGAAGCCAGGAGCCAGGAGATTCTTCTGGGTCTCCCACACGGGTGCAGGGGCCCAAGGACTTGGGCCTTCTTCTACTGTTTGCCCAGGCCATAGCAGAAAGCTGGACGGGAAGTGGAGCAGCCAGGACCTGAACTGGCGCCCACATGGGATGCTGGCACTGCAGGCGGCAGCTATAGCTGCTACGCCGCATCACCGGCCCCTGAAAAGAGTATCTAATCTAGCACTCACACACAGTAGGAAACCAGTACCAGTATTTTTATCACTTATGGGACATAAGATAAATAAAAAATACATTCTACAATACAGTCACAGCAGAAAACTAGTCAGCTCAAGACATTCTCTGATAATCAAAGATACTTTGAACAGGTAGATGAATATTTAGAAATATCCTATTTTTAAATCTACAATATATAATCACTTCCCTTTAGCATATAATCTTTGTTAACCTAAGTACTGGTTAGAAAACTTAATGTAAAATTTGAACATGGAGGGGCTGGCACTGTGATGTAGCAAGTTAAGCCTCTGCCTGTAGCGCCGGCATTCCATATGGGCACAGCTGTGTCCTGGCTCCTCCTCTTCTGGCCCAGCCCTCTGCTGTGGCCTGGGAAAGTTGTAGTGGATGGCCCAAATGTCTGGGCCCCTGCACCTGCGTGGGAGGCCCGGAAGAAGCTCCTGGCTCCCAGCTTCAGAGAGACCCAGCTCTGGCTGTTGCAGCCATTTGGGGAGTGAACTAGCTCTCTGTCTGTAGCTCAAATAAATAAATAAAATCTTAAAGACTAATTAGCATACTGCCTTCAGATAACTAGTATAAATGAACTGTCCTTTACTTCCTTAGAAAACTGCAGTCACTCTGGGTTACTTGGATATTAAGCTCTTCAAAATGGAAAAGCATTCTACCAAATTTTCAGTGGTATTACAGCCTATTATTTTTACATGATTCCTAATCATCTTCATTCAGGGTTTTCTACAACAGAATGAAAAACAGGCTGCATCAGCTCTCTCTCTTCCCCACCACCTAAGAGTGCCTGAGCACTGAGCACAAAGATGCTAATCACTCAGAGACATCCCTGAGTCCCTGCCAGAGCCACCAGCCCCTTATCTGATTCTGAGCCTATTAACTCAGGCTCAGGTTCTCCCCTGCAACTCCAAGACTGCTCAAAACCAGAAGGGAAAAATTAAGCTCCTCCCGACAGAAAACTTGATTAATCAGGCTATAAAGATTACATTATTTTAGACTATTATAGTACCGTTTTACTAAATCATGTTGTGGCATTGTGCTGTCAGGTTACACTGAAAAATTTTATGAGAAATTAAATTTAGAGGTTTATTTACTATAGGAATATTGTTGAAGGTATCTCAAAATGAGAACCTATGCAGGACATGTCTCTTAGACTCCAAGCACATGAGCTATCACCTGCTGCCTTCCAAAGAGCACAGCAGCAGGAAGCCAGATTGTAAGGGGAAGAGCTGAGACTTGAACTGCACTCCAACATGGGATCTAGGTGTCCTAAGTGGCAACTTAACCACTACACCAAACACCTGCTCCCGGGTCTTTATTTGGTATTTTAAAATGCTCTAAAATCACAGGGGATGAGTGCAGACCCTAACAGGTACCCAGGGCCACCAGCATTCAATATGAAATCCAAGTGGCCTACCAACTGCTGGGTTTCCTCTCTGGCCAGCTTCAGAACTGAGACTCTAGGGATGTAGAAGTTGAGCTAAGTATCTCCACATGGGCCATGTTTTAACCTACACTAAAGGGCTATGCTTGGTACATGGATTGGAGTAATAGCAAGGCCCACTCTCACCAAGTCACCTCTAAACACATGTGGCACGACCAGCCCAGGGCAGGGAAGTCAGCCTTCACGCCTTGCCTGGAGGCCCTGCAGGGCCGATGTTTGCCTGATCCTAGGCTTCCTCGTGTCTGTGCCCCCAGACCCCTGCCAGGGACAGAAGGTGGCAGCAATCACTGAGTGGAAGTGGAAAGGAAGCAAGACAGGGCCAGGGGAGCTAGGGGTGGGGAACAGGACAACTCAGGAACCCACCCTGGGGAGGTGGTAGGGAGTGAGGCCATGTATGAACTGAGGCTTTAAGACCTTGGCACATGTCCAACTGTCCTATCAGATTCACTTATAAAACAGAAATTCGGGGGCTGGCACTGTGGCTCAGCAGGTTAAAGCCCTGGCCTGAAGCACTGGCATCCCATGTGGACACCGGTTCGAGACCCGGCTGCTCCACTTCCCATCCATCTCTCTGCTGCGGCTTGGGAAAGCAGTAGAGGATGGTCCAAGTCCTTGGGCCCCGGCACCCATGTGGGAGACCCAGAAAAAGCTCCAGGTTCCTGGCTTCGGATTGGCGCAGCTCTGGCCATTGTGGCCATCTGGGGAGTGAACCATTGGATGGAAGAATTCTCCCTCTCTCAGCCTCTCCTCTCTCTGTGTAACTCTGACTTTCAAATAAATAAATCTTTAAAAAAAAACACAGAAATTAAAAGATAAGATGATTACACATTTCAGGATGGTGACTGCGGAGCATTAAACTCCGAGCACAGGGCCTTCTGAGCCTGTGTGACTCTACTGGTCCTGCCGCTCCTCACCCAGTTTCAGCCGGTTCCCACCGCCTAGAATGTATGCCGACTCTTGGCAGTCTTTCCAGTTTTTCAGGAAGGCAGAAATACAGATTAGCAAGTGAAATTTGATTTTTAAATATTGGCAACAAAAATTATTGATGTTATTTTTACAAAAACATTATGAATCCCCCCCCCCAAAAGTCCCACATGTCTGTGAGCTTAGTTTGCTCAAGGGCTCAATAAGCTACATGGGAGCAGGAATGTAAAGATCTTTTTCAGTTGTATCCCGTAATCCAATCCTGGCAAAATTAGGTATTTTAAAAATATCTGATTAAATGAATACATGAATCATTTTATTTAAAAAATAAGGCAGAGAAAACCCAGTAATAGTGTTAATAGGAAGTACCATTTATCACCTGCATACTTTGTTCCAGGAACTGTATTAAGTACTTTACAAACATTATCTCATTAAATCCTTACTAACAGTAACAGAGCTTACTCTATGCCAGATACTGTTTTAAGTATCTTACATAAATTAGCTCATTTAATCCTTAACTCACAAAGGTGGGTACTATTGTGATCACATTTCACACATGAGGAAACGGAGAGGCACGGAGAGCTCAGGTAGCCACTCAAAGTCACAGCACTGATAAGTGGCAAACACAGAGTGTTGGCTTGGAGTCCATGCTTCAAAACACTGCCCTATTCTGCCACTAGTATTAGTCCCCTCTCTAAGGGTGAGAAAATTCAGGCTTTGTAACTTGCTAAAGACAATTAAATGGCAGAGGCAAAAATAAAAACACAAACTTGGAGAAGGAGCTTGTTTGTTTTTCCCTCTTTGGTTGCAGCTGATGCCTGACAAAGATGTCATCAAAGTGATTTACCAGCCCCTCCAACAAGCACAGTACTGGTGACAGCTGGCTGAGATAACAATAAACAAGAAGAGAGGGAACAGATAGGTGCAGAGGCACCAGAGCATCCTGAATGCCTCTTGGCCTCCTTGCTCTTACCTTGCCAGGGAACTGCTGTATGACCTGGGGAATATAGCTAACTCCTGATGGCTTCTTCTGCAGAGACACCACCACAAAAAGTTCAAACAGCTGCTGCTCTTGTAATTCAATAAGATCCCGCTCCAAGGTCTGGTAGTGAGGGTTTCTTTTGAAAGACTGCTGCCGTTGTGCTAGGCGCTTGTGGCGATCTGTAATGAAATCACAGAGCAATGTTTTTCTTCTGCAGCCTTATCTTCTCTCTAGCACCCAGAGGTCACAACCCATACAGGACTAATCTTCACACAGTCACTGCTGAATAAATGTTGACTAAGTAATACCTGCCACTAGAAACACTTGTAAGGGCTGTGACATGCTACAGGGACAAGAGCAGACTGCCTAGGTGCCCAGGGATCTCACTCCACCTCCAACGAGCAGTGGGATGGACATTCCACGTCCCAACTAACACTCTAAATACATCCCAACACATCCTCTGTGCTAGCCCATTTGTCATGGCCTCATATCAAGGCACATGGAAAATGGCACTGGACTGATGACAAATACCATTGCTGGGAACACCACAAAATCATGGGAGCAATGCAGGGATTTGACAAAAGAACTAAGTGCTGTGGAAGTTAAGTACAGAAAGGGATGTGGTTGAGAAAATTAAAACAAAAATTATTCTCATATTAAAGAAACTTCCTTTCTTTCTCTAATGGGCATATATAACTAATAAGGGATATGTGTTTATATCAATAAATGGTGCTAATTTCAAAAGGGAAAAAATGAAGTGGAAGAAGACATTTATTAGTAGACTTTCCTCAAAAAGGTGAACTAATTGGGCCGGCGCTGCGGCTCAATAGGCTAATCCTCCACCTAGCGGCGCCAGCACACCGGGTTCTAGTCCCGTTTGGGGCGCCGGATTCTGTCCTGGTTGCCCCTCTTCCAGGCCAGCTCTCTGCTGTGGCCTGGGAGTGCAGTGGAGGATGACCCAAGTGCTTGGGCCCTGCACCCGCATCGGAGACCAGGAGAAGCACCTGGCTCCTGCCTTCGGATCAGCACGGTGCGCCGGCTGCAGCGCCCTGGCCGGGGCAGCCATTGGAGGGTGAACCAACGGTAAAGGAAGACCTTTCTCTCTGTCTCTCTCTCTCTTTCACTGTCCACTCTGCCTGTCAAAAAAAAAAAAAAAGTGAACTAATTGAAGCAAACTATTTATTTTTAAAGATTTTTATTTATTTATTTGCGAAGTGGAGTTACAGACAGAGAGAGGGAGAGACAGAGAGAAAAGTCTTCCATCTGCTGGTTCACTCCCCAGATGGCCGCAACAGCTGGAGTTAGGCAGATCCAAAACCAGGAGTCAGAAGCTCCCTGCAGGTCTCCCATGCAGGTGCAGCAACACAAGCAGCTAGGCCATCCTCCACTGCTATCCCAGGCCATAGCAGAGAGCTATGGATCAGAAGAGGAGCAGCCAAGACTCAAAACGGCACTCATATGGGATGCTGGCACTGCAGGCAGAGGCTCAGCCTACCACACCACAGTGCCAGCTCCAAAGCATACTGTTTAAAGAATAGATAGCAGGCCGGTGCCGCGGCTCAATAGGCTAATCCTCCGCCTTGTGGCACCGGCACACTGAGTTCTAGTTCCGGTCGGGGCGCCGGATTCTGTCCCGGTTGCCCCTCTTCCAGGCCAGCCCTCTGCTGTGGCCTAGGAGTGCAGTGGAGGATGGCCCAAGTCCTTGGGTCCTGCACCCGCATGGGAGACCAGGAGAAGCACCTGGCTCCTGGCTTCGGATCAGCGCGATGCGCAGCGGCCATTGGAGGGTGAACCAACAGCAAAAGGAAGACCTTTCTCTCTGTCTCTCTCTCTCTTTCACTGTCCACTCTGCCTGTCAAAAAAAAAAAAAAAAAAAAAAAAAGAATAGATAGCAATCCCATCCCAAACTGGATAGCACCTCTATTCTCACTTACCTTCAAATTCTGAACTGGGAGAAGCCACCCCCACTCCCAGAGGAAACTGTGTAGTTAAAAAAGAAATAGTCCCCGTGTCCCAGAGATTTGTTTATCAGTCATTCTGAGCCACTGATCAAAAAACTCATTCTCTTTCTCTCTCTCTCTTTTTTTTTTTTTTTTTTGAGCTATATGTATACTGCCCCAAAGTTACACTATGGGTCAAAATATTAAGAACACCTAAAAATAGGAGGAGGCACCTCAGTACGTTTAGTGCTGGAGGCAAAGCTTTCTTACTGACCCAAAGGGCTGAGTTCAAGTCAAGAAAATGTGAGATCCTATTTCTATGTGGCAGCAGCACGAAATTAGTCATCTCTACACATCTAGGCTGAAACTGATGATGATGTAGGTTTCACCTTCAATCAGGCTACAGAATCAAACACCTGAGACAATTTAGGCCGGTGGAGGAAGCACAAGACTATTAATCATAACGTTAGTGTCGAACTTGGAACTGCCCCATATTCAGGTTTGGTAATTCACAACTCCCACTTTTTCCATGCCTTAGTATGTCAGCCAGTTAAATAGGAACTAAATAACTTGCTGTGACAAATCATTAGGTGAATGAGACAGAGCACCAAGATGTGCTTGGGACAAATATATAGCTAGAAATGCATGATGCATTTTATATTCTAACACAAAGCAGACAGCACAATAATTTGGAATATAAATGCCTATGAAGAAGTAACACAGAAGTGTTTCCTTTCTCAATGTCAGAGACATCAAAGTTAATTAAATAATTACATTTGAGTGACTGTAAAATCAGATATTTAATGCTAAGCGTTAGTCTCAGAGGATGATTCATATCCACTGTTTTGGCTGCCAGGAAACTATGGCATAAATGTCTGGACATGCAGCTCTGTGCTGCTCCCCTAAGAACATTCCACCCTAAAACCATCCAGGTTTGCCTCACTCCACTACAGCAGATTTTCAACACTGTCAAACATCTGACGGTGTACTATTTAGTTCCCCAAATCTCAATGGGTTCTGGAAATGAAGACATCAACAACAAAATCAAAGCTCAAGTGGGAAAAACACGTTTACTCACAAAGGCTGGGGCCACCCCACCCATACCCATGATCATCACGAGAAAGGGAGCAGCCCCACTGACTCACTCACTCTTTGGCAGATACTCGGCATCACTTTCGTTCCCACTGGTTTCACCTGAAAAGAGAGGAAGAATTTCCATTCGTATTGTCAAACAGCAGGAAGTACATGAAGATGAGGACAATGTCAACTTCCATAGAGCTGGGGACCTGGAGTAAGGATGAATAAGGATGCGGGTCTCTTCCCAAACCATTTAGCTACACCACGATGGTTACCAAAAGAGAATACAGTAGCTCCACCTTTTCTGTAGGGGGTATTTTCCAAGATCCCAGTGGATGCCTGAAACCATGGATTGTACTCTACCTTCTTTATACTGTGTTCTTTCCTATACATACATACCCACAATAAAGTTTAATTTATATATTAGGCACAGCAAGAGATTAACATAATAACTAATAATAAAACAGAATAGTTATAATAATGCACTGTCATAAAAGTTATGTGGATGTTGTCTCTTTCTCTCAAAGTACCTTACTGCACTGTACTCACCCTTCTGGTGATGATACACTACCTATGTCGAGATGAGCTGAGCTGAAAGACGTAAGCATTGTGATGTAGTGTTAGGCCACTTTGTAAGGGTAACACGGGTTCTGTGATGCTGTGACAGATCTGATAATCAAGACAGCTACTAAGTGACAAATACGTGGGTAGCATATATCCTGTGGATACGGAAGGACAAAGGGATGATTTGTGTCCCAGGTGGAGCCAGAAGGTGTGAGATTTCATATCATGCACCCCAGAAAAACGTGCAATTTAAAACTTACAAAAAGTATTTATTTGTGGAACATTGCATTTACTGGTTTTGGACTACTGCTGACCCTAGGTAACTAAAACTGTAAGGGGGACTACTGCAAAAGACTCAGAAGAAACTATTCCATCTTCTGCCCACTCTGCCTCACTCCTCAGTTTCCCTCATTTCAGACTAGTTTTAAATAGTTTATTTCAGAGTAGATTTTATCTTTCCATTCACATCTTTGTCCATGCATTCCCAAATAAAGTACCAAAGACAGAACATCAGGCTGATTAAACAAAAACCTGCACACCAGCAAGACTGCAAGTTTAGAACAGAAAATGTGGGGACTAGGAGAAACGGGTAACCAGGAAGTCTTAAGGAAGTAACATTCTACTTCTTTTATGATACCTTTAAGCTACTTTTGGCCATTACTGTGATTTTTCCTTTACTATGAATTTTCTTAGTACTCAAACTGCTTTGAACTATTCTTATTTTTCCCAATAAGGTATTTTATTTTAAAAAAAAGTTACTTATTTATTTTGAAAGTCAGAGTTACATAGAGAGAAGGAGAGACAGAGAGCTGTCTTCTATCCACTTGTTCACTCCCCATATGGCCACAGTGGCCGGCGCTGGGCCAGGCCGAAATCAGGAGTAAAGAGCTTCTTTAGGGTCTCCCACACGGGTGGTAGGGGCCCAAGGAGTTGAGCCATATTCTGCTGCTTTTCTTAGGACATTAGCAGGGAGTGCTCTCTAACTCTGCTTTTCAAACAAATAAATCAATCTTTTAAAAAAAAGTGCAGCAGTCAGGACATGAACTGGCACCCACATGGGATGCTAGCATCATAGGCAGAGGCTTGACACACTACATCACAACACTGGCCCCCCAATAAAGTTTTAATTATCTTGAGGATAAGAGGCTGAATGGCTTTCATAAGGGAGTATTATGGATCATAATCCCAGACACATAATTTAAGGGAAAACAGCTTTTTGAATAAACAAATAAAAGTTTTTGGGATGGGGCCAGTGCTGTGGTACGGTGGACTAAACCTCTGTCTGTAGCACTGGCATCCCATGTGGGTGTGGTTCTAGTCCCGGCTGCTCCTCTTCTGATCCAGATCTCTGCAAGGGCCCAGACAAACAGTAGAAGATGGCCCAAGTGCTTGGGCCTCTGTGGACACATGGGAGACCCAGAAGAAGCTCCTGGCTCCTGGCTTTGGATCAGACCAGCTCCAGCCATTGCAGCCATTTAGCTGCTTCACTTCCCATCCTGCTCCCTGTTAATGTGCATTGGAAAATAGTGGAAGATGGCTCAAGTGCTTGGGCCTCTGCACCCACGTGGGAGACCTGGATGAAGCTGCTGGCTCCTGGCTCCTGGCTCCAGCCTTGCCTAGCTCTGGCCATTGTGGCTATTTGGGGAATGGACCAGCAGATGGAAGAACCCTCTCTTCCCTTCTCTCTCTCTGCCTCTCCTTCTCTGACTTTCAAATAAAATAAATAAATCTTTTTTAAAAAGAAAAAAAAAAAGATGCCAGGTAGGATACACACACACACACACTCCTTAATTGTCCACAAGTTAAATAAGATGTTAGAAATAGCTAAACATCCATTTCTATCTATATAATGATAGTACAGCTTTGCTGGGGGTTGATACTGAAAGACCTATAAAACACATGAAGATTATTTTAAAAGGAAGGCATTCAAAGTCTGAGTAGTATGAGTTGCAGGACCATTTCCATAGAAAAAGTGTTACCAAGTGTTCAGAAAGAAAAGAATGAAGACAGTGAGAAAAGGCAGTAGAACTAGAAAGGACTTTACATAAGCAGCATTTACGTGGGTCTAGCACATGGACAGTCATAGGCTTTGATGACCTGCATTCTAAATAATGAATGAAGGTTAAGGGAATTATGAATCAACAGGGAAATCTATTGAGAATCAATCTCTATGGACTACAAAAAAGTACTAGGTTATTCCTTTTTTATATGTGACTTCAACAAATAACATTATAAAGGCAGAATGTTACATCATTCTGTAACACCTGAAAACTGGAAGTTAAGAAATGTTTCAGTTGGAGTTTATTCGCAAACTCTGGCATGTACTGACAGAGTAGGCAAGTGTAATTATCTGCATTTTTTAGGCATTGCTGATGTGTCAACAAGCACGTAAGGAGGAACACAAAAATCTGAGAATTCTGATGACAGAGCCGAGTGATCTGTGGACAGGAGAAAAACTCCTCTTGGCCATTGAAAGAACTGATCACAAAGGCTGAGAAAATGCTTATTTTCTTTGCAAAAGAAAACCAACTTTTGGGGTGTGGCTGTGGTGCAGCAGGTTAAACCTCTTCTTGAAGGGCGAGCATCCCATATGAGTGTCAGTTCGCGTCCCAGTTGCTCCACTTCCAATCCAGTTCCCTGCCAAAGTGCCTGGGAAAGCAGTGGAAAATGGCTCAAGTGCTTGGGTCTCTGTGCCCATGTGCGAGACATGGATGCAGCTCCCTGGCTTCCACGTGGAGTAGGCCTGGCTGTTACAGCCATTTAGGAAGTGAATCAGCAGATGAAAGATCCCTATCCCTGTCTCTGTCTCTGTCTCTGCCTCTCTCCCTCTAACTCTACTTTCAAACAAATAAATAAGTAATCTTTAAAAATAAACAAAAAGAAAACCAGCTTTTTGGGAAGAGTTACAATGTAGGGGCTATCTTTTGTTTTTGATGCTACAAGTTGGCAATTCTAGCTATTGAAGAATTTTTTTCAACAATGACACAGTTTAAAAAAAAGGATTTGGTTTGCAAAAACTTGTCTTAGAGTGAAATATACTAAAATGTTCCTACCCCATATGCATAAAGCATACAGAATGAACTAGGATCATTAAGAACCTATTCAGAGTGGAGTATCTGGAGAGTAGTTATCAGCAAAGTGCTATCAATGTGGAGAAATGATAATGTGTGCAAGCACTTGTTCTGGCTCTAGTGTCTTCATATGTTACATAATCTGCAATTTATAATTTATTCCCTTATCTATGAAGTAACAACAATATGTGCCACACAGGGCTATTTAGAAAATGAATACTAATGCATGAGAGATTACTATCTGTGGATTAAAAATAAAAATATATTAAAAATAAAATAAAATAATAATGCATCAGAAAGGATCTATCACACTATTTCACATTAGTTTCTATTTTCTGTATTTTAAATTATAAAAATAATATGAAATTATACAAATAAAATCCTTTGATAATACCCTTGTGGAGGATAAGGAAACACACACAAAAGAGAGAAACTTCTAGTTTCTCATAAACTTTGAGTTTATGAGAAAAATTGAGAGTAATTGTTTTGGTGAAAGAAAAGGGTAAGATTTTGTGGAGTCAAGCTCCTTGATTCAAATCTACATTTCCCCTTCTGGCTCAGTTTGTCTGCAAAATTAGGGCAGTCCCTTGGGTCTGGCATTGAGGCAGTGGGGTAAGCCAGTGCCTGAGATGCCATTATCCCATATTGGTACTGGCTCAAGCCCTGGCTGTTCCACTTCCTATCCAGCTCCCTGCTAATGCACCTGAGAGGGCAGCAGAGGATGGCCCAAGTGCTCAGGTCCCTGCCACTCACATGGGAGACCTGGATGGAGTTTTAGGATCCTGGCTTCAGCCTGATCCAGCCCTGGCTGTTATAGACACTTAGGTGATAGGGACCCAAGTACTCTACCCATCCCATCTTCTGCTGCCTTCCATGATGAGCATTAGCAGGAAGCAAAGCAGCCAGGACTCAACAAGTTACTCTGATAGGGGAATGGGCATCTCAAACGGCAACTTAACTGCTGTGCCAAACATCCACCCCTCCATATCTTAACTGCCAGACAACCAAGTTAAGAATTTTAAATGAGGTTTTATTTATTTATTTATGAGAAGAAGAAAGAAAAATTGAGCTTCCATTTGCTGGTTCACTTGCCAAATACCTGCAACAGTCAGCCAGGCTGAAGCCAGATTAAGGAACTCAATTCAGACCTCATGTGGGTGGCAGAAACCCAAATACTTGAAATATAATGCCCCCCAAAGGTCTGCATTCGTAGGAAGCTGGAATCAGGAGCCAGAGCTGCATATCTAACCCAGATACTCTAATATGGGACACAGGTATCTCAACAGCTAGGATGAATGCTTGCCCCCTTCATAAATTTTTAAAAATTTTCTAGGTAATTTATTATAAATGCTTCAGCCTTAATTAAAACAATGTAAGTTTTATGTTGACATCTGCAAGATGATAAAACGATTGAACTTATTAGTAAGTTACTAACATACAGCTTCAGCCTATGTCTATCTAATATTTTCATTTCTGCACTGAAAGAGTCGATCTATACTGTTAAATACCTATAAATCAAAGTAGGACTACAAAACAATGATTCAGAGTGCCTGTGAAAATTAGTTTGATTTATAATTTTTTCATTTATTCATCCAATAGCTATCACTTGACACAGAATTAAATAAAAGAGATCTGAGAAACTGTCCCTCATTCTAAACGTTATATTTAAGTGCAATCAACAAAAAGTAAACCAAAAGTGTTAATACATATCAAACATTAAGTCACATAATTATTTTTCCCTCAAATGCTGACAGCCTACAGTTGGCTGGAACAGAACACAATTCTTACCTTTTGAGGGAGGTATCTCTTTTCCAGTGTAAGGGTGTAACTTTACCTTCTTCTTCCCTCTCTTAGACTCAAATATATCATCTATTTTCAATACAAACTGGAAAAGGCCAGAAAAATACAAATTAAAACCAACATTCACGAATTTTACAGCTTGATGGCATTATTATTAGTGATTCTCACTCAGAGAAAATATCTGTTTTATAAATAAAAACCTTTATGGCTCTCACTTTTGAATTTAAATGGTAATCTTTAGTTGGATGATATTTGTTCTTTTATTTATTTATTTGACAGATAGACAGTGAGAGAGAGAGACAAAGAGAAAGGTCTTCCTTCCATTGTTTCACTCCCCAAATGGCTGCCACGGCTGGCGCTGCGCCAATCTGAAGCCAGGAGCCAGGAGCTTCCTCTAGGTCTTCCATGCAGGTTCAGGGGCCCAAGCACTTGGGCCATCCTCCACAGCCTTGCCAGGCCACAGCAGAGAGCTGGATTGGAAGAGGAGCAGCCGGGACTAGAACCGGCATCCATATGGGATGACGTCGCCGCAGGCGGAGGATTAACCTAGTGAGCCACAGCGCCAGCCCCTGATATTTGTTCTAATACCAAGTCCCTACAACATGGGTAAGGGAAGTAGGAAAGGGCATCTCCTCCCTGGGGTTTTAGAAAGACTTCTTGTCATTCCATGTCACAAAATGAAGATGTGGATACTGTACTCCACACAGTGACCAAGCCTTTATCATCAAACCCAAGTTTTTTCCTGCCCAGAAAAGGAAGTGGAAGGGACACTCATTCACTTGGAAGGCAGGGTGGGGCTCAGTTATTTCTGCTGCCAAGAATTCTTCCCAAAGAGAGGATCACCACACTTAGAAAGCTTCTGTCAAGGGAAATACTCTTTGCTGCTGGGGGTACTAACATTAAAATTCATTTTATAAATATGTCCTAAAGGGCCGGCGCCGCGGCTCACTAGGCTAATCCTCCGCCTAGCGGCGCCGGCACACCGGGTTCTAGTCCCGGTCGGGGCGCCGGATTCTGTCCCGGTTGCCCCTCTTCCAGGCCAGCTCTCTGCTGTGGCCAGGGAGTGCAGTGGAGGATGGCCCAGGTGCTTGGGCCCTGCACCCCATGGGAGACCAGGAAAAGCACCTGGCTCCTGGCTCCTGCCATCGGATCAGCGCGGTGCGCCGGCCGCAGCGCGCCGGCCGCGGCGGCCATTGGAGGGTGAACCAACGGCAAAAGGAAGACCTTTCTCTCTGTCTCTCTCTCTCACTGTCCACTCTGCCTGTCAAAAAAATAAATAAATAAATAAATATGTCCTAAAGATGAGAAATTCTCAGATATGTTCAAGTACAAAAATTGTTTTGTTCCCTTCTGCTCATCATTCTATATCTCAAGCAAGCAGAATATGGACCATTTAATTTGTTATATAACTGTTCCTATTTAGTAAACATTACTTATTAAAAATTTTTTTTTTGCTGCTGTCAAAGGGGTGTGGGGTGAGGAGAAGGTTGGAGAGAGGGACCCACAGATTGGAATTAAAAAAAGTGTAAAGAAATAGAGCAGGTCAACACACACTTATTAAAGGAGAAACTAATCAGTTTTGCCATGTATGCTTTTCTTAAATTTCCAAATTTTTCTTAAGTATTCATCCTTAATGAGAATTACGATTACTAAGAGCATTACATAAAATTACAACCAACAAAGTTGCCTGAAAAAAAATATTCTTGCTATTTTGCAATTGTTTCTCTTGTAATCTCAGCAATCAGTGGGCAGTGAATCAGTTCACTGCAAGAAAAACAAGTGAGAAATATGAGCTTCCAACACACAGATTATTCCCACAGTACTAGATTATTTTTTTCTCTTAAAAAGATTTTTGTAGTTTCCATTCAAGTGAAAAATGCTAATGTTCTTAAACACTACCATTTAAAAACCAAATAAGGGGGGACAGAATTGTTGTAGCATAGTGGGGGGTTAAGTTGCCACCTGCCATGCCAGCATCTCCTGAGGACACTAGTTCATGTCCCTGCTGCTTTGCTTCTGATCCAGTTCCTTGCTAGTGTCCTGGGAAAAGCAGAGGAAGTTGGCCCAGGTGTCTGGACCCCTGCCACCCACATGAGAAATTAGAATGAAGCTCCTAGCTCCTGGCTTTGGCCTGGCCCACTGCTGCTCATTGTTGGCCATCTGGGGAGTGAACCAGTGCATGGAAAAGCTCGTTCTCTCATTCTCTCTCTCTCTCTCCTCTCTCTCCGTAACTGTGACTTCCAAAGCAAATAAATAAATCTTTGAAAGTTAGTGTTAGGCAGTATAGGGAAGATTATGTAACAGTAAACATATGTGGGTACATGATGACTCAAATAGCATAATTATTCATGTGTATCTGAAGTATAAGCAAAAGGTATTGACAACTGGTCTGGTAGAAAAGACACCAGCTGGGATGCCTGCATTCCATATCGAGTGCCTGGGTCTGAGTCCTGGCTCTGCTCCTTATTCCTGCTTCTTTCTAATGCAGACCCTAGGAAGCAGCAAATGATGACTCAAGCAGTTAGGTTCCTGCCACCCACATGGGAGACTTGGCATAGGTTCTTGGCTCCTGACTTCAGCTTGGCCCAGCCCAGGACATTGCAGGGATTTGGGGAATGAAGCAGTGGATGGGAGTTTTATCAGTTTGTCTCTCTGTCTTTGTCCTTCTCCTCTGTCTGCCTCTTGAACAAGTAAATAAATATTTTTGAGGAATACTCAAATATTATAAAGGAAAAGAAGCCACGTGCTCTGGAAATATGAGATAAAGTGATAAAATTTTAGTTAGGAGCTAGGAAGAATCTACATATACCTTCTAGTTGCAGGAAGCACTGTAGGTTGTCTAAAAAAATGATAGAAACCATAGTGCTATAGAATTGCACTCAAACAATACAAAACACTAGGAAATGTACTCTAGCCAACAATCCCACCCATGCTTCCACAGCAGGAAAGAAAGGAAAGGTGGGAAAAGAGGCAGCTGGACTAAACCAGCAATTTCCAAATGTGAAAGCAGTTTCCCTTCCAAGAACAGCTGCAGTCATCAAAGGGGAAATAAATGAAAACTCTTTTCTAATGGAAAGTTGTTCCTGAAGATAATCCAAAGCCAAATGTGTATTCCATGAGAGACATCTAAAAGCATGTCATCCAAGGAGGATGACAGAAGGGGTAATGACCTGTTTCTGACCAACAATCAAGAGGTCATCACCATTTTCTTTCTCCTACTTCTCCAAAAGCCTTTGAGAAAATAGTAGAAAAGGAAAAGTTGGATTTATCACCTATAACCACAGAAGAATAAGCTTTGAGAAGTTGAGATCCACAGTATATAAAATACTGAAGCATGAAATCAAAAGTCTTGGAAAATCTCCTTGGATCTCATTTAACTCTGCAGTCCATAATTCCTAAGTATCTGCTAATGCCATTCCAATGATCAGGTCTTAAGCACAGTCCCTTAGATGTCTGTATTCTATGAACACATGCTCTGTTTTCTCCAAGAAGAAAGCTGACATGCTGTGCCAGCATGCACTACCAGAGGAGAGGGCGACTGCAGGCTGCTGGGCAGTCCTTTAAACCTTTGATTCTGCGATATTCCTCACCATGATGAGAAAATAAAAAAATCCAAAGACTTTTTTTCCACTGAGAGAAATCAGTTTAGTGCTTTATAAAAACTGTGCGTCTTCCAACTTTTCACATATTAAGGGCAGGAAACAGATCAGAAAAATGAAAGTAATTCTGGAGCAGACTATTTCCCAAGGAGCCAGTTAGCAGTTACTAAACCAATAAACAGCTGTGACTTTTATTTAATGTTAAAATCAGGTACAAAAATCACGTGTTCCTTTCCAGATCTTCTAATTCCAACCTATTATTCGTTTCAGTCTAAAGCTTATTTATTCTCTTATTAAAAAGCTGAAGTAAGAGTCGAAGCATGAAAACACTGGAGTCCTTACTCTTGGAAGATTTCTCCTTTTCCTGTTTGCAACTTCTCCAGCTCTGAAAAGCTTCCATTCAGTTAATGTGACAGGCAAAGTGGTATCCTTTGTGAGCTTTGGCCGTAAACAAGCTCGTGAGTTCTTCAGTTCCATAGTCTTCCGGTGAAGGAACTGAGGTTTGGGAGGAAGCTAAAACAGAAGATGTACCGGTAAGATAAGCTCATCTGGTTAATGCCTGTGTTCTCACACAAAGTCAAAGCTAGCCTAGAAAAAATTTAGCTTGTCCCTCATTTCAAATCGTCTCACATGAAGATACCATAATTTCCTTCTCACCATTTGTAAAGAAGTTTCTCAGGTTTCTAATCCAAAGCTCTTCTACTACTATAATGCAGTCAAATGCCCAGAAAACAACTGCTCAGCATATTCATAACCTGAACAGAGCCTTTGCCTCTAGGGGGCTCAAATGCTCTCCAGGCCACAAAGGTTAATTTGGGCTTAGGTTAATAACATAATGACAGTGAACCAAATGGTCATGGCTTGTCTGAGGCATTCCTATTAAAAATTTTTGATGGGCTAAAGCAACAACAACAGAACAAAGAAAACAAAAAGATGTGTGTGGTCCAAAAGATAAAACAGGAAACAAAAATCCTCCACCAGGGGCCGGGCGTTGTGGCATCCTGGGTAAAAGCCACCACCTGTGATGCCGGCATCCCATATGGGCTGCTCCACTTTCAATCCAGCTCACTGCTAATGGCCTGGGAAAAGCAGCGGAAGATGGCCCAAGTGTTTGGGTCCCTGCCACCTACATGGGAGACCTGGTTGAATCTCCCAGCTCCTGGCTTCTGCCTGGCCCAGCCCATTTGCAGCCATCTGGGAAGTAAACCAGCAGACAGAAGATCTCTTTCTCTCTACCCTTCTCTCCCCACTCCCCTCTTTGTAGCTCTGACTGTCAAATAAATAAATAAATCTTTAAAATAAAAAACAATTCTCCACCAACAATATAACCTACATTTCACTGCCTTTTAGTTTTGGCCCCAGTTAAGCCATTTTAACTTTTTTGTAGAGACCATAAACAAGAGATCAATGATTCCTTCATTTAATCCTCTGGTTATACCTTGGGTGCTCTGAAAGCATATTTAGGGGGTGACAGCTTCCATGCTGAAGGAGATCTCCACATGGGTAGAGGTTGCACTGGAATATCTTCATAGGGATTTTCTTTGGCAGGATCTTGAGAGTAATAAGGGGAAAAAGGCTTAGAGGAACATAACTAAATGGAAACAAAATGAGTACAACTAGCAAAAGAAACAAACAACCTGATCATCATCAGCTCTCTTATTCTACATTGCTATAGCAATGTGAGTCTTAAAATCACTGTCTTTGTAAGCTTATAAATCACTTTAGTGTCCAACCAAACTAAACTAACTCTCCAAATGCTGTACTATAAACAGCTTCTGAACTGAGCATTCCATTACACTGGATGTAAAACTCATTAAAGAATAAAAGAACTCATATACCAAAGGTTTTCATATTAAAAAGAAAAATCCAGAGCAAGGTATGTTTGATTGTAAAAAAAAATGCCATCCTACAATTAAGGGTTTCACCAAATACATACTCATTAAATTTAATTGCAAAGTTGTGGACACCTACATATGATATCCTCATAGATATTATCCTCAGATTGCGTGTAATAAAGTGCTGAACCAGAATTTCTTCCAAGTTCTTCATGGATCTTCTGTGAGTTCCGATTTCGAAAGTGCTGAATATCCTCAAATTCAAAGGATTTCCTTAAGAAAGGAGATATGTTTAAAGTTCTATTGTTCAAAATTCTAATCTTTAAATTGACACAGTAGATAGAAATCAATAAGTAAAGAACTCACATGCAGAATTACAAAGGTGTTTTTATCAAAGATCTAAGAATAATACACTCGACTGGGTGCCCTATATGTACCACGAGAAAAATGAGAGACTTCCAGCCAATCACATTCATATTCTCCATTGGGTTCCCTGAAAGTTCACTCTCTAATGAAAGCTGGAGCTAAGGCCAGCGTGCCCTAATTGAAATGGAAGAATGTACTTGTTTCCCTTCAGATTCTTAAAGATATAAAATGGAAGGTCTTCTGATGTCCTTATGTCAGCAGAGTGTGTTAGATATTACTACATCTCTACTTTCCCCTCACGTTAATTAACATCTACATGTTCAAATTAGGGCTGCCACCTAAGCTGGGAAATGGAAATAGGTGGGAAAAGGAAAAAACAGCTCAACAAACCTGTGAGGGAAATACTTAGATGTCACTCTCCATAGGATAAAAACATACCTTTTGGACCTCCCTCTGATCTTTCCACCATATTTCTTTGGTTCAGGTTCCCGAGAAGAAGAAGCCAAAGAAGATTCTGCACAAGAAGTATTTTCACAGTATTTTTTGTCACAGCTTCTTTCCTTACATGGCATAACACCAGATTCAGACAAATATCTGAATGTCCTACGAGGTTTTGGCAAAGGATTTATAGACGATCCACATTCTTGCCCCTCAGGTTCAGAGTAAATATTTTCTAAGCTCTTAGTTATTCCATATGAACTCTCCAGAACCCTGAAATTCAGTTCTTTTTCTGAAGAGTCACAATGTTCTAAAGCCAAATTTAAGACTTTATTTGGGGGAAGTGATTCTATTTTCTTCCATAATATCTGTGAGGTATAGAGGTTTCCTGGAGGTAATGAAGTCTCTGGATCCAAAACAACTTCTTTCCAGCTTTCAATTTGTTTGATACGAGAACATACCCAGTTGGATTCTGATTCATTTTTAAAGAAACGTGTATTAAGTTCATGTTTTTCACTTTCATCCTCACTTTGATCACAGCTTTTTGCATCTTCACTCATGCCTAGACCCACATTTTGAGAGTTGCTTACATCCAGCTTTTTGCTCGGTCCCTCCAAAACAGGATTTTTCTTAGGAAGAATCTGTTGTTGATAGTTATTATATCTCACTCCAAAGTCCTTTGGATGCCATTTAACTGGGTTAGATATACCATTAGTCCTTCCTTCCCACTGAGAAATTTTTTGTTTGATGTTTTTGCAGTGGCTTCTTGACAGTGTCTGAACAGCAGAACGAGAAAAACCAACATCCATGTTCCCAGTTGGGTGCATGACAAGTAATGAATTTCACAAAGGTTCCATTACAAGTAGCTGTGAAATACTGTATTCTTTATCTTGTCAGACTCCAAGTGTTTCCAGTATTTTCTTTTCATGTTTAACTCAGGAATCTCTTTTTAAATTTAGATCATTGATCTTTGTTGAAAATGGCTATCTTGAATAACCCTATTAAAATGAGACAAGAAAAACTGTTAACAGTTTTATAATTTCCTAATTATTAAAACTCCAACAATTTTGTCTACCTACCCATAAATATTCATTCACATTGCATATGTACAAATGTATAATTCAATTCCATAAATGTACTCCTAAGCTGGTCATATATTCTAAGAAAATGTTATTTGTGGTATCTCTCAAATTGTGAGCTTTAATGTATTGCCATATTTAATTTCCGAAAGCTAGGCAGAATAAGGTTTTATAAGAGATTACACATAGGGATATATAGTATTATTTTGCACTAAATCAATCCTTTTGAAATCTCCTGCTGAAATAAGAATTAATGGAGTACTCTAAAAAGATGCATATGCAGAATTACATCTCAAATAACCCAAAAGTCCTGTACACATCCAAAGCGAGAACCAGTTAGTCTGGAAACACTAAGAGCTAGTTTCCTGCTCACGTCTTATGTTGATAGACAATATTAGCCTATCACAAACCCTTACTTCTACTTTACTACTAGCAGGATAGGATTCTATATACACCACGCTAAAGACAGTCCAAGGTGCCCATTAACTTTCAGTGGCTTTAAAACGTAATAACCTATTTTGTCACTGAACTTCCCACATCTCTGCCACCACACCCTTGACCCAAATCAGCAAAAATACTTACAGTCACTGTCACATTCCTTCCTTTCACACAGATGCTTCACTCTTTCAGGCCCATACACTACTTCCTCAAATGTAAAATTTGGCACAAGACCTTTCCTACCAGCTGGGTAAAGACCTGATCTCAAGTTCTACTGCATACTGGATATAAATAGCAACTGATTCAAAACTTCCTGAGGCAGGGGTCATCCTTCCGGAGCACTGTCTGTGTGGCCTTGATTAAATAACAGGCAGGAAGATATCTTAGCCTAGCTCCGTCAGGACAGCTGACGAAAACTGATATATATATATATATATATATATACACACACACATATACATACACACACACACACACACACACACACACACACACTTTCTTGGCAGAGAAACTACTCATCAAGGCTTCCATCAATTTTCATTTAAGCCATTACCACAAGCCTAAAGGAAAGCTGTGCCACAAACAAAACTTTGGTGATGGTCTGATGCAAAGAAAATCATCCTCCTCCCCTTTTTTTTTTTTAAGATTTATTTATTTATCTGAAAGGCAGAGTTACAGAGACAGAGGCTGGTCCAAACCAAAGCCAGGAGCCAGAAGCTTCTTCCTGGTCTCTAACGTAAGTGCAGGGGCCCAGCATTTGAGTCATCTGCTGCTGCTTTCCTAGGCACATTAGCAGGAAGCTGGATAGGAAGCAGAGCAGCTGGGACTTGAACCTGTGCTGGCACTGTAGGTAGCAGTGTAGCTCACAGGGCCATAATGCTGTTTCCCTCTATTATTATTAATTTTCTATTATTATTAATTTTCATCTTATTTGAAAGGAAGAGAGAAAGAGAACGACATCGATTTTCCATCTTACTGGTTCACTCCTCAAATGTCTGCAACAGCCAGTGATGGAGCAGGCTGAAGCAAGGAGCCCAGACTCCATTTGAGTTTCCCACACTGGTGGCAGAGCCAACATATGCTTCTTCCCAGGGTGTGCATTAGCAGGAAGTTGGATGGGATGCAGAGTAGCTGGAACTCGAACCGGGCACTCTGGAGGGATACAAGCATCCCAAGAGATGACTTAAAATGCCCACCCTGCAAAATATTTTTTGTGGCAAAATAAACTTATTTTTGAATTCCATTTTTCATGGAATTCTTAAAATACCTTTGTATATAAAATAAATGCTTTCAGATATTTAATAACAGACAGGTCAGAACTGTGAGCCCTGCAAGAAATGAGAAAGTGAGATAGGCCCTAGGATGGCCCAGCTTTCTTCCTGGAGACTTTCAAGAAAGGTGTGCTGAAATAAGGAACCCAAACAGAGTATAATCCTGTTGTGGAGCTGAGGATAAAGAGACTGAAGTTTGGAAAGGCTGAGGCAGATATAATTTCCAGGGAAGGCTGAAAAGAGAGGAGAGAGCAACTCAAAGAAAAAATCTATATAGGGTCAAGAAATCTATACAGGGTCTCCTTGAATCTCCGGCTGAATACAACTGCTAAGGCAAAAGTTAATACTACATGAGGCCGGAGGACAAGCAACTAACAGGAAAAGAACAACTAAGGGGGAACTATAGACTAACTAATATCCCGAGTTCACACAAGTCTGAGAAATGTTCAGATTTCAGTAATAAGCAAGGGAACAAATCACTGAAGAGCCAGGTAATTTAGCATGGACACCACGAGTTCATGGCCTACAAGTAAGGCTTAACTAGTTCTGGAGAGAAGACTACTTTAGCACCACACGAACAAGGTTTCATAAGCAGATTCATGATTATTAAGTTCCTACCCAAAAAAGTAATAATCTTTCCATGAAGACAAAAAACCTCAGACACTCAAAAATGTAACACTGTACAATGCTTAGTGTCCACTCTAAATTATTTAACATGCAAAGAAGCCTGAGACTCATAACCAAGATAAAAATCAGTCAGTAGGACAAGAACCAAAACTGATAGACTTGATGGAGTTAACAGATAAGACTTCAAGTTAGCTTTTTTAAAATATATTCATAAACTTAAAGAAACAAATATTTCAAGTAATAATGGATGATTTTCTAAATTTGATTTAAACCCTAAACCCACAGATCCAGGTGGCTCAATAAACCTCAAACATATAAATACAAGGAAGGCAACAACAAAGCAAACCACAATCAAGTTGCTAAACCCCAGCGATACAGAGAAAATTCTTTTATATATATATATATTTATTTTTTAATTTATTTGACAGAGTTAGACAGTGAGAGAGAGAGAGACAGAGAAAAAGGTCTTCCTCCTGTTGGTTCACCCCCAAATGGCTGCCACGGCCGGAGCTATGCCAATCCGAAGCCAGGAGCCAGGTGCTTCCTCCTGGTCTCCCACGCAGGTGCAGGCGCCCAAGCACTTGGGCCATCCTCCACTGCCTTCCCGGGCCATAGCAGAGAGCTGGACTGGAAGAGGAGCAGCCAGGACCAGAACCCGGCACCCATATGGGATGCCGGCACCGCAGGCGGAGGATTAGCCGGCACCGGCCCCCAGAGAAAATTCTTAAGAAACGGCTGGAGGAAAAAAAAATACATATTACATAAGGGAAACTAGGTATGCCAGAAAACAATGGAAAATGTTTAAGTTTTTGGGAGAAAAACACTGAATCTAGAACTCTACATTTCCTTCAAAATGAAGGCAAAATAAAGACTTTCAGTGAAACAAAAGCTCTGAGAATTTGTCAACAGCACCTAGGGCCCATGAAATAATTTGCAGGTCCAAGACAAACTGAAAACAGTGTTCAAAAGGTAAGAAAAGCAGCTTTAACATAAAGCCTTTTCCTCTCTTTTGCAGATTCTTTCAACTGGCTGTAATGTTGCATTTAAGTTAAAAAAATGTATTGCCATAAATTTTACCAATCATTTTGACATTAAACAATGTTCATTTAAAATGAAAGCATCAGCATGTAACTTGTATGCACAATTACCGAAGGTAAACAATTGCTATTTGACTTGTTCCAACGGGTATCTAGAGCTGGCCAGCAGAGACAAACGCAAGTCAGCATTAGGATGGTTAGAAGAAGGAGGAAGACAAGCCCCTCCCAGGCATGGAGTCAGACAAGAGAAAGTTCTCAGGCCTGACAATAATTGTGGGGTGAGTGTAGATCCTCATTAGAATTTGGGACCTCAACCCTGCGATATGGGGCATGTACTTAGGTCTAATAGCTACCTTAATCTCCCTTCTGTCAGTCATCAAAGTAATATCCCATGATCTGGCTAGGGCAGGACCTGGAAAGTTCAGTCATATGTTTCCCCATCCCATAGGTCTGTTGCTGCAATCCATGATAGACAGATGACCCCCAAAGATCTTTAAACCTCTACCCAGAACACACTTGGGACCTAGATCAGATACAGGCAATAAGACTGCCTCTGCAAAGGCAGGGCCTTTACTAGCTGCCCACCAGACACACATGATGTTGCCAGCTGGGGGCCAGACAGCCATTGTCAAGCCCTGCTCCAAGACCCCATGGGCATGTACACCCAACCTCAACCCTCACATGCCCAGACCTCTTAGGGACAGCAGTGGTTGCAGGGGGTTTGGAGGAACCAGGCAGGGCCAGGAGTACTAGGGGACTAGAGACAGAGTATCGAGAACCCATCACTGGGAGGTAGGCAGGAGGCTAGATCATGTGTGAATGGAGGTTTCAAGCCTCTGGTGCACATTCCATTGCCCCATCAGGCCTCATTTTTTTTAAAAGATTTATTTATTTGAAAGACCGAGTTACAGAGAGAGGTAGAGACAGAGAGAGAGGTCTTAGATCCGATGGTTCACTCCTAGATGGCCGCAACAGCCAGAGCTGCTCCGATCTGAAGCCAGAAGCCAGGAGCCAGGAGCTTCTTCTGGGTCTCCCACGTGGGTGCAGGGGCCCAAGCACTTGAGCCATCTTCTACTGCTTTCCCAGGCCACAGCAGAGAGCTGGATTGGAAGTGGAGCAGCTGGGACTAGAACCAGCACCCATATGGGATGCTGGCGTTTCAGGCCAGGACTTTAAGCCGCTGCACCACAGCGCTGGCCCCAGGTCTCATTTATAAAACACAATTTCAAACATAAAATTATTAGGAATTTCAAGATAGCTACCACAGAACATAAAACCCCACAGCGCCCCTTTGAATGTAGGGTCCCATGTAACTGGGTCATATGCCAAGAAAATGATTCTGTTTACACCATATGAAATGTTAAAGAAAGTTCTTTGGGGCTGTGCTGTGGCGCAGCTGGTTAACGCCCTGTCCTGAGGCGCCGGCATACCATTTGGGCACCGGTTTTAGTCTTGGCTGCTCCTCTTCTGATGCAGCTCTCTGCTATGGCCTGGGAAAACAGTGGAAGATGGCCCAAGTTGTTGGGCCCCTGCACCCTTGTGGGAGAACCGGAAGAAGCTCCTAGCTCTTGGCTTCGGATCAGCACAGCTGATCAGCACAGTTGTGGCCATCTGGAGAGTGAACCAGCAGATGGAAGACCTCTCTCTCTGTCTCTACTTCTCTCTGTAACTGGCTTTCAAATAAATAAAATAAATCTTTAAAAAATTTTATTTATTTGAAAGCCAGAGCAACAGATAGAGAAGTAGAGACAGAAAGAGAAATCTTCTATCTACTAGTTCACTCCCCCTAAATGGCTGAAATGGCTGGGGCTGGGCAGGGCTGAAGCCAGGAGCCAAGAGCTTCATCCAGGTCTCCCATGTGGCTGCAGGGGTCCAAGCACTTGGGGCATCTTCTGCTTTCCCAGGCACATTAGTAGGAAGCTGGATCTGAAATAAAGCATCTGTGACTTGAACCAGTGCCCATATGGAATGCTGGCGTGGCAGGCAGCGGCTTAACCTGCTATACCTCGATGTCAGTCCCAGATACCTTCCGTAGTCAAAATGAGCTGAGGTTGGGTAACAAATCTTATTACATGGAATTCATCTGGAATTAGTCAAACCTCTAACTTTCCAAATTGCTGCTTTTTAAATCTTGACAATAGTTGAGCTGGAAATAACATGGCTGCAATTTCAGATATTTTTGGTTCACCTTATTCAATTCAGGCAGAGCATCATTGCACAAATCTGTGGGACTAGGCAATCTCCAACTCCACCCCCACTGCCCTTCTGCAATGCTGCTTTCTTAGCAAAAACTGAGAGGAGGCGGACACGGTAGATAATTCCTGGGCCAACTGGTTTGTTTTTGTATTTGGGATTCTTCCAGATTCTAATCTGTATTCTAATTCCCACAATTCACACTGCTAGGGAAGGCTTGACTGATTTCCATTTCCCTTGACTTATCACCATCTATGGTGAGGGCTACTTTTATCCAGGCCAAGTGCTGGCTTCAAGGTATAAAAACTGCTTTGATGGCCGGCGCCACAGCTCACTAGGCTAATCCTCCGCCTTGCGGCGCCGGCACACCGGGTTCTAGTCCCGGTCGGGGCGCCGGATTCTGTCCCGGTTGCCCCTCTTCCAAGCCAGCTCTCTGCTGTGGCCAGGGAGTGCAGTGGAGGATGGCCCAAGTGCTTGGGCCCTGCACCCACATGGGAGACCAGAATAAGTACCTGGCTGCTGCCATCGGATCAGCGCAGTGCGCCACCTGCAGTGTGCTGGCTGCAGTGGGCTGGCCGCGGCGGCCATTGGAGGGTGAACCAACGGCAAAGGAAGACCTTTCTCTCTGTCTCTCTCCCTCTCTCACTGTCCACTCTGCCTGTCAAAACACACACACACACACACACACACACACACACACACACACACAAAAACTGCTTTGAATCTCTACTCACATAAGAAGGGCTCACTTCACTTTGTAATTCGGTTTATCAGTTTCTTTGTGTCCATTGATATTCACTAGCCCTAGGAAAATATATGACTTTTCTTTCTTTTCCTTTCCCTTCTTTCTTTTCTTCCTTCCCTCTTTGCTTATTTCCTTCCTTCTTTCTTTGAAGGCAGAGACAATTGGAGATCTTCCACCTCCTGGTTCACTCCTCAAATGCCTGCAACAGCCAGGCCAAAACCAGGAGTTAGGAATTAGGAACTCAAGCCAAGTCTCCAATGTAGTGGCAAGGATCCAAAAACCTGAATCATCACTTGCTGCCTCCTAGGGTGTGTATTAGCAGGAAGCTGGATGAGAAACAGAGGCAGGACTAGAAGCAGGCACTTAGATATGGGATGTGGGCATCCCAAGTGGCATCTTAACCCCTGCACTGCATGCCCACCTCATTGTAAGTTATTTAAATAGTGTATGTGTATGGCTGTCAGTACACAGTCTTGCCAAATTTAACCTCCTGAATGTCTGTCTCACTCTTAATTTCTAACCTCATTACAATTACCTTAATTTATGCTTTTACCATTCTTCTGCTAGCACTACTATACATACCCTCTTTTGTGGTCTACCTTCCTCCAATTGCAATCCTATGCCAATATCATTGCCACAGTGCTATTCCCAAAACTTAGATATGATCAGGTCACAAACCAGTAAAAACTCTTTAGGAAAGCTCCATTATTTACCAAAGTGGTTAGCAAAACACACTGCCAAGGAACAATGGACTTTCAAGAACTAGAGCAAGGGTCTGCTATCAAAATTGAGTAATACTCCCCCTTACCAGTTTGCAATTACATTGGTGGACATAAACTCCTCTATATAGTCACCACTCTGCATCTGTGAAGTCAAACAACCACAGATTACAAATACTCAGGGCTGGCCGGCACCGCAGTTCAATAAGCTAATCCTCTGCCTGTGGCTCGGGCACCCCGGGGTTCTAGTCTTGGTCGGGGCGCCGGAGTCTGTCCCGGTTGTCCCTCTTCCAGTCCAGCTCTCTGCTGTGGCCCAGGAGTGCAGTGGAGGATGGCCCAAGTGCTTGGGCCCTGCACCCACATGGGAGACCAGGAGAAGCACCTGGCTCTGGGCTTCGGATCAGCACAGTGCACTGGCCGCAGCTGGTATTGGAGGGTGAACCAACGGCAAAGGAAGACCTTTCTCTGTCTCTCTCTCACTGTCCACTCTGCCTGTCAAAAAAAAATAAAAAATAAATACTCAGGGCTGGCGCTGCGGTGTAGCGGGTTAAGCTGCTGCCTGCAGTGCTGGCATCCCACATAAGCGCAGTTTTGAGTCCTGACAGCTCCACTTCTGATCTAGCTCCCTGCTAGTGTGCCTGGAAAGCAGAGGAAGATGGCTCAAGTGCTTGAGCCCCTGCACCCACGTGGGAGACCAAGAAGAAACTCTTAGCTCCTGGCTTTGGATCAGTCCAGCTGTGGCCATTTGTGGAGTGAACCAGCAGATGGAAGAGCTCTCTCTCTTTCTCTGTCTCTCCCTCTCTCTCTAACTCTGCCCCTCAAATAAATATTTAAAAAAATACTCAGAAAAAAATTGTGTCCATACTGAACATGTCATTATTCCCTAAACAATAATTACTTACATTGCATTTTCACTGTATTAGATAATCTAGAGATGATTTAGAAATACACAGAGGGCCAGGTATTTGGCTCAGTGGTTAAACAGCCATTTGGGACATTTTTTCCTCCACAAATTAATCTTAAACATTTGATCCTTGCTACTATCTATTATACATATCAATACCAACATAACAATAAAAAATATACAGCCAATATACATTACTGAAAAAAGTTGGGAAAAGCTAACCAAGCAGTTTTAAAGCTTTTTAAAAAAAGTTGTAAGTACACCTATACACAACTGTGTTTTTAAAAATTATTTATTTATTTATTTGAGAGGTAGTGGGGGAGAGAGAGAGAGAGAGAGAGACAGTTCCCCTATCTGCTGCTTCACTCTTCAAATCCAAGAACCCAATCCAGGTCTCTCATGTGGGTAGCAAGGGTTCAACTATCTGGGTCACCACCTGGGTGTGCATTAGCAGGAAGTGGGAATCAAGAGCAGAGCTGGAACTCAAGCCCAAGTACTCTGATAAAGGATGTGAATGTCTCAAACTGGCAACTTAGCTGCTAAGTCAAACATCCACCCCCACACCTGTGTTTGTATGGTACATACACAAAATACGGACACACAAAATATTTTTGCTCATATATAGCCTCTGGCTTAAATGATAAAATATTTTAATATTTCATGATGTACTGAGATGAAGTCCATATTCCTTAATACAAGATCTTTCACTTTTTTTTTTTTTTTAATTTTTGACAGGCAGAGTGGACAGTGAGAGAGAGAGACAGAGAGAGAAAGGTCTTCCTTTGCCGTTGGTTCACCCTCCAATGGCCGCCGCTGCAGCCGGCGCACCGCGCTGATCCGATGGCAGGAGCCAGGATCCAGGTGCTTTTCCTGGTCTCCCATGGGGTGCAGGGCCCAAGCACCTGGGCCATCCTCCACTGCACTCCCTGGCCATAGCAGAGAGCTGGCCTGGAAGAGGGGCAACCGGGACAGAATCCGGCGCCCCAACCGGGACTAGAACCCGGTGTGCCGGCGCCGCAAGGTGGAGGATTAGCCTATTGAGCCACGGCGCCGGCCCTAGATCTTTCACTTTCTGATTCTAGCTTTAACTCCTACCACTTGCCTTGCTCACTTGTTAAATATATTCCAATAACACCAAATAATTTGCAACTACTAGCAGATCAAGGCTAGAATGCTGGAGTAATACAGAGTTAAAATACTACCAGATTTGCTTCTTGGCTACATACCTTTGTCAAGTTACTTAACCCTTTTCAGGTTAAGTATGGTCACAATGATTATAGCATAGATAATACTATGCATTTTACATGAGACAAGCATAAACTACTCAATTTAGTAACTCATCTAATCCTTAAAATAACTCAATGAGTTCAATACTACTGTTAGCCTCATCATACAATGAAGAAATGAGGCACTTGGTACCACCGTTGTGGCACAATGGGTTCTGTGGCCTGCAACACCAACCTCCCATCAGGGAGTATTGGTTAAGTCTCAGCTGCTGTGCTTCTGATCCATCTTCCTGCTACTGTGCCTGGGAAAAGTAGTAGAATCTGGTCCAAGTGCTTGGGCCCCTGCCCGCTTGTGGAAGACCTAGATGGAGTTCCAGGCTCCTGGCTTCTGCCTGGCCCAGCCCCAGCCATTGCAGTCATTTGGGGAGTGAACAAGCAGATGAAAGATCACTGTCTCTCCCTCTATGTCTGTAACTCTGCCTTTCAAATAAATGAAATAAGTCTTAACACCAGTGGCACCGGCATCCCATACAGGTGCTGGTTCGAGTCCCAACTACTCCACTTCTCATCCAGCTCTCTGCTAATGGTCTGGGAAAGGAGTGGAAGATAGCTCAAGTGCTCGGGCTGTTGCACCCATGTGGGAGACCTGGAGGAAACTCCTGGCTCCTGGCTTTGGATCAGCCTGGCTCTGACTTGTCATCTGGGGAGTGAACCAGTGGATAGAAGACCTCACTCTCTTTGTCTCTCCCTCTCTCCATCTGTAACTCTGCCTCTCAAAGAAATAAGTCTTCAAAAAATTTCTATTAAGTATATTCATATTAAAATATGAATATATTAATTTATAATTCATCTGGATAATTTTTTAATAAAGCCCACAGGAATAAACCTTGCATAAAATTCTTCACTGATTTTAACTGTCAATATTTTAATACACATGATAAAAGATTGAACCAATAGAGAAAAAAGTAAATGTGAAACTAGCTTCTACTTTTTAAATTTTTATCATCTTACTTGCTCCTTGAATAACAAATCTTCAAAGCAGCAGATACAGGATATCAGCCTTTTATCTCCTCCTATCAGAGGAAACAGACTTTTAAGTCACTAAAATGGTTCCCAAAATAGCAAAGAAACTTTTTAAAAAATCATACTACTACTCATAATACACAGCATAAATTTCTCAGGCCATTATTGTGCCTAACTGCAAAGCAAGAATTAAGAGAGATTCCCTAGCTGGCATGGTGGTGTAGCAGGTAAAGCCGCCGCCTGCAATGTGCCTGGCTGCTCCACTTCCGATCCAGCTTCCTGCTAAAAGCCTGGGAAAGCAGCAGAAGATGGCCCACGCCCTTGGGACCCTGCACCCACATGGGAGACCTGAAAGAAGCTCCTGGCTTCAGCTTGGTCCAGCCTTGACCATTGGGGTCATCTGGGGAGCAAACCAGTGAACAGAAGATCTCTGTAACTCTTTCAAATAAATAAATCTTTTTTTTTTTTTTTTAGAAAAATGATTCCTCAAAAATTTATTTTTTTCAAAGCTCTATCCAGTCTGTTGAGACATTTGTTATGGAACTTTCTGACATTTTTAATTTATAAAATTTCTTTTCTTTTCTTTTTTTATTCGAAAGGCAAAGAGACAGAGATCTTCCATCCACTGGTTTGCTTCCCAAATGCCCACAAAAGCCAGGGGTGGGTCAGGCTGAAGCCAGGAGCCTACAACTCATACTGGATTTCTTGCATGGGTGGCAGGAACCCAAGTACTTGAATAATCATCTCTACCTCCCAGGGTGCACACTAGTGGGAAGCTGGATGGGAAGCGGTGTAGCCAAGACTCAATCCAGGCACTCTAATATGGGATGTGGGAGCCCCAAATACTGACTTAATTGCTGTGCCAAATGCCTGCCTCAAGGTTTTTTAAATGAAAGAATTAAACATTGATAGTTGATATAAATACATGTCATATTCTGAATTTTGAAGCATAAATCTAAGACTAAAAACAATGTTAACTTTGTGTTACATGGTTAATTATCCATATTGTTTATAAAACCATCAAAATGACAGTTCCTCTTCTTTGCTGTTCACTGATTCTAACACATACCACTGGAGGCCTTATTTACCACAGTCAAGTGATCCTGGGAGTTAGCCCCATTAACTCATACAATGGTGATTCCTGTTGGCTTTACCTTCAAAACGTACCTCTAACTCTGACCACTTACCTTCTTCACTGTTAACACCTAATCCAGGTCATCATCATTTTCCTTCTGATTTTCCATTTCTATTCCATTTTCATCTTCCCTGCTCTTCCTATCTAAAATAAGATTCCTTTCCCCATGGTTCTCCATGCCTTTACTTTGCTGTATATTCTCCATTTATCTGACATTTTATTATTTTAATTGATAGGATAGAAACAGGATTCACAAAATCATGCCCCTCCTGATCTGACCTGACCTGTTTCTATCTCCCATTTGTGCAACCCATCTCCCACTCCCTGGCAGCTCTACCTCGCTTCAAACCCATCTGCATCAAGAAGTGTCTTCACCCTCATCACAAAACACTCTGCGCTGCCCATGCACATGCTCAGAGTTCCCCATGTAACTGGTATGTGACAGCAACACTGCCAAATGGAGCATGTCATGTTTAAGAGGTACACAGCCCCTGGGCAGAACACCAGGTGGGGTGCCAATCGAAATGCCATGTTCCAAAGAGCCAGAACAACCAGGCCAGGTGCAGATCCAAGCGTTGTGTGCCACGGGTGTACCACCATACCTCCCCACCCCACCTGATTAAAAACCCCTCCAGTGCTGTGGCACAGTAGGTTAATCCTCTGCGGGCAGCGCCAGCATCCCATATGGGCACTGGTTCTAGTCCCGGCTCCTCCTCTTCTGAGCCAGCTCTCTGCTATGGCCTGGGAAAGCAGCAGAAGACGGCCCAAGCACTTGGACCCCTGCATCCACATGGGAAACCCAGAAGTTGTTACTGGCTCCTGGCTCCTAGCTTCCGATCATAGCTGCCACTTGGGGAGTGAACCAGCAGATGGAAGACCTTTTTCTCTGTCTCTCCTTCTCACTGTCTGTAACTCTACCTTTCAAATAAATAAAATCTTTAAAAAAAAAAAAAACACTCAAAAGAAAAAAAAAAAAAAAAACCTGCCCAGCTCCTGCTGTGCTAGAGCACAAGCCCCCAGTAAACCTTGTTTAGGTTGCACATTGGCCTCTTTATCAGTTTGCATTGCAAGGAAGTCAAAGTATTTTGTGTCTGCATCACAGTTATTTGTTCATCTTCTTACTGCCTCTCTGCCCCGTTGGAATTTTCACTATTGCATCCCTAGCACCTAGAAGAGTATGCACCATTCAGTAACCCTGAACAAGTGTCTGTTGAATTAATGATGAACTCCTACGGGGCTGGTACTGCTCCACTTCCAATCCAGCTCCTTCCTTATGTGCCTGGGAAAGCAGCAGAGGACTGCCCAAGTGTTTGGGCCCCTGCCACCCATGTGGGAGACCCGGAAGAAGTCTCTGGCTCCCAGTTTTGGCCTGGCCCAGCCTTGGTCATTGTGGCCATTTGGGGAGTGAACCAGAAGAGGGAAGATTTTCTTTCTTTCTCTCTCTCTCTCTCTCTCTCTCTCTCCTTTCTGCAATCCTGCCTTTCAAAATAAATAAAGAAATCTTAAAAAAAAAAAAAAAGAAAGAAATCCTAAGTATAGGAATGTTTAAAGAAGAAAGTGGGTTTATGAAAAATTTGCAATGTCTATTACTTTACAGGTCTCTAACGACTTGAAGTTGTCCCATTTACAGAATAGGAAAGCATCTTACAATATTTTAAGGATAAAACACCAAAATAACTTATCTGAATGACAATTATCATCACAATAATAAGAATGTTTTTCAGGATTCACAGTTTGTCAGACATTATATGCATAATCTCCTTTAATCCTCACAGTCATTCTTTTTTTTTTTAACTTTTATTTAATGAATATAAATTTCCAAAGTACAGCTTATGGATTACAATGGCTTCCCCCCCACACAACTTCCCTCCCACCCGCAACCCTCCCCTTTCCCGCTCCCTCTCCCCTTCCATCCACATCAAGATTCATTTTCAATTCTCTTTATATACAGAAGATCAGTTTAGCATATATTAAGTAAAAATTTCACAGTTTGTACCCACATAGAAACACAAAGTGAAAAATACTGTTTGAGTACTAGTTATAGCATTAAATCACAATGTACAGCACATTGAGGACAGAGATCCTACATGAGGAGTAAGTGCACAGTGACTCCTGTTGTTGACTTAACAAATTGACACTCTTGTTTATGGCATCAGTAATCACCCTAGGCTCTTGTCATGAGTTGCCAAGGCTATGGAAGCCTTTTGAGTTCACCGACTCTGATCATATTTAGACAAGTTCGTAGTCAGAGTGGAAGTTCTCCCCTCCCTTCAGAGAAAGGTACCTCCTTCTTTGATGACCTGTTCTTTCCACACAGTCATTCTTAGAGGAAGAAATCTTCATTCACTACGTGAGGAAACTAAAGCTTAGCAAGGCAACGTGACCTTCTCAGGTCATACACATTACTCTAACTGGGAAAGCCAGAATTTAATAGGACATAATATACTACCCTCAGGATAGAAAAGGGCAATATCTAAGATAGGGTTCCGTAAACTTTGATCTCAAATCCTCTGAAGGAAAATTTGATTTCTATGTATTTGCTTATTTATAAATTATAGTATATACAACTATAAGAATATCAAATACAGAAAGCACATAAAACCTAAAAGTTTTAAATCCACGAGATGTTCTTAAAAATTACTGTCTTTTATTACTTTAAATTATTATGCTATATTTTTATTATGCTATGTTTGTAAGAGGAGGGTATAATAAATATTTCGCTCTCACTAAAATTTAATTACAAGTATGTGTAAGAGCAATGAGACTAAACAAAATGTTTTATTTTTCAAAGATTTAGTGCTAAATTCAATTTATTTCAATACTTGGTTCAAAGTGTGTTATAGGCTGACTTATGTCTCCTAAAAATTCCTATGTTAAAGTCCTGACCCCTAGTACTTTAGAACATGACTGGATTTGCAGATCAGATATTTAAAAAGATAATTAAGTTAAAAAGTTACCAGGGTGGGTCCTAATCCAATATGCCTAATGTCCTTAGAGAAAGGAGAAGAGGAGTTTTGTGGTATAGTGGGTTAAGCTGCTGCTTGCGACAGTGGCATTTCATTTTGGGCATGGGTTCTACTGCCAGCTGCTTTGCTTCCAATCCAGCTCTCTACTAATGTGTATGGGACGGTAGCAGATGGCCCAACTATCTGGGCCCCTGCCACCGACATGAGAAACCAGTGTGGAGTCCCAGGCTTCAGTCTGGTCTAGGATGGAATATTTCTTTTTCTCTCCAACACTCTCTCTCTCTCTGTCTTTCAAATAAATTTTGAAGAGAAAAGAAAAAAAGAGAGGAACTTTGGACATAGAAATAGGATGACCATGGAAAACACATGGAAGGATGGCCATGGGAAACACAGAGAGAAAACAGCCTTCTACAACCCAAAAGAAAGGCCTTAGAAGAAACGTACCATGCCAACACCTTGATCTCAAACTTCTATCCCCCAGAGTGGTGAAAACATCCATTTCTGCTGTTTAAGCCACCTAGTCTCTAATATTTTCCTATGGTAGCCCTAGCATACTAATACAAAGAGCCATAGAATTCAAGAAAGTTAACACACCAGACACATACAGCCGATGAGAGAAGACCTTCATTGAATGAATCAAAATATTCGTTTGGGGGTGAGTGTTAGGCATAGCAGTTAAGATGCCTGTGTCCCAAATCAAGAGTACCCGCTGAATACCAGCTCCTTTACTGATTCCAGCTTCCTAGTAGTGCAAACCCTGGGAGGTAACAGGTGATGGCTCAAGTAGTTGGGTTCCTGAGACTCACACGGAAGACCTGTACTGAGTTTCCTACTCACAACTTCTGCCCAGCCCAGGCCAGACCATTGCAGGCACTGGGGGAGTGAACCAGCAGATACACATTCTTTGTCTCTCTGCCTTTGTCTGCCTCTCAAATAAAAAACACTCACTTGTCAATTCTGTTCACCTTAAATTAAGCAAAAGTTTTTGTTGAAATTGGCTAGTAAATTCTCATCTTCCCCAATGTCCCTCAACTGTATTTGCAAACTAACTGGACAGTGCTATATTTCTACATTTTCTTCTTTTTTAAAAGATTTATTTATTATTTTAAAATAAAATAAATTTATTATTATTATTATTACAGAGAAAGAGAGAGGTAGAAGGAGATCTTCCATCCACTGGTTCACTCCCAAAATGGCTGCAATGGCTGGTGTGGGTAAGGCTGAAGCCAGGAGCCTGTAACTATATCTCCTTCTCCCACATGGGTTCAGGGGCCCAAGAACTCAGGCCATCTTCTGTGGCTTTCCTAGGCACATTAGCAGGGAACTGAATCAGCACTGGAACAGCCAAGACTGGAACTGGTATTCATATGGGATCCTGGTTTGCAAGCAGCAGCTTAACCCATTGTACCACAACACTGGCCCCACATTTCTACATTTTCAACAAACTGATTCAAACCTAAGTGTGTGGGCCGGCGCCATGGCTCACTTGGTTAATCCTCTGCCTGCGGCACCGGGTTCTAACCCAGGTTGCTTCTCTTCCAGTCCAGCTCTCTGCTGTGGCCCGGGAGGGCAGTGGAGGATGGCCCAAGTGTCTGGGCTCCTGCACCCGCATGGGAGACCAGGAAGAAGCACCTGGCTCCTGGCTTAGGATCAGTGCAGCGCCAGCCGTAGTGATCTTTTGGGGAGTGAACCAACGGAAGAAAGACCTTTCTCTTTGTCTCTCTCTCTCACTGTCTATAACTCTACCTGTCAAATAAAAAAAATTCTAACCCTCCCCCCCAAAAAAAAACTAAGTGTGCAAATGTGAGAACTTTATAGACGGCACATATCTTTGTTTTGGGCAATGAATACTTAACCAAATATCAAATTATCTTGGCAAATCATGGTTCTTAAGAAAACCAACTGTGATGTAGCAGATATTCAGGGCTCTGCTAAAGTAATCAAGTAGCCAAGAGGTATATGAATATAAAATGTAAATAACCCTTTCTTTGCTTACTTGGGAGAAGCAAGAATTGTTTTTTTTTTAAATTCTCTTTTTTTGAGACAGAGTCCTTCAATTTCCATCGACAGATGCTATGAAATTCCATAGTATCTACAGCCACATAAACATAAAATGGGAACAGAATTGATAACAAACTCATCTCACCAGCAAAATCCAACCTTGGCTTTGAACCAACTAGACAGCAATCTTCTCCTTGAGAGCTGCATTTACAATAAACTCTTATTTTTGCTTAATCAAGTACTCTTACCAAATTGTGTGTATATTTCTATTGTTTTGTGTTGCTATGTACTAATAATAATTGCAAAGAAACTTCCAGAAAAAAGTGTTTATCATTTGGAAACCTGTGTCAGAGCAAACCACTAAGCACAATGTGTTGGGGGTGGAGTGCTGCTGGGGTGGCTGGGAGACTCCCACTTCAGACGGAGTCCCAGGCTGCTCAGCCCTGTCATCCCTCAGGCTCCCATCCATAATTCAGCCCAAGACCCAAGGAGTCAAACCTGTTGCCACAGGCTCACTGCACCCATACTCACCAGCACAGAATAAAAATTTTTATTTTAAATTGATATGGGGTATGGGGTATAATGTGATGTTTTCATATATTTACACATTGTGCTAAAATTATATTAAGCTAATTAACATATCCATTACTTCACATACTACTTTTTTTGTTTAAGATTTATCTATTTATTTGAAAGGCAGAGTTACAGAGAGACAGAGGCAGAGAGTGAGAAAGAGGTCTTCCATCAGCTGCTTCACTCCCCAGATGGTTGCAACGGCCCGAGCTGTGCCTATCCAAAGCCAGGAGGCAGGAGCTTCTTCCAGGTCTCCCACGTGAGTACAGGGGCCCAAGTGCTTGGGCCACCTTCTACTGCTTTCCCAGGCCATCCATAGCAGAGAGCTGGATCAGAAGTGGAGCAGCAGGGACTTGAATCAGTGCTCATATGGGATGACAGCACGGCAGGTGGCAGCTTTATCTGCTACACCACGGTGCCAGCCCCCATACTTACTATTTTTTAATAGTGAAAATATCTAAAATCTACCCTTAAAACAATTTTGAAATATACAAACCATTACTATGACTATGATCACCAGGATGCACAATAGATCTCAATCTTATTCCTTCTAACTGAAACTTTGGACCCTTTGGTCAACATCTCTTCCCAGGCATCACCTCTACTCCCAGCCTCTGTTGTGAAGTCCATATGTCTAACAAAGTCATTGACATATGGACAGCACTGATGCTTTCCCAAATGAGGGGAACCAGAGGCGCCTAGCAGTGAAGGGCAGAAAAGCTCTATAAGCAGGAGGAAAGAAGAATGCAATTGAAAACTGTTGCTCTCAGTTTAAGTATCAAAGACACTAGAAATCACAAAAGTAGCTGTGCTTCTGCTGCAACTGGACCTTAACCTAATGTTCCAGCCAGTAACTAGCATAGAGACAACCTCGGTATAGTTACTCAAACTGTACTATATCCAGAAATACACCAATTATAAGAGGCTATATGGAGCCATTGGGGAAATATGCTTTAAATAAAGTAGAAAAAGAACTAACTCCACAAACTAGTTTCCTATACCCATAAAGACAGCCAAGTTTTTTTTTTTTTTAATCAGTATTTACAGAAAAATTCCAGGGGCCAGCGCTGTGGCGCAGCTGGTTAACGCCCTGGCCTGAAGCGCTGGCATCTCATATGGGTGCCAGTTCTAGTCCTGGCTGCTCCTCTTCTGATCCAGCTCTCTGCTCTGGCCTAGGATAACAGCGGAGGATGGCCCAAGTCCTTGGGCCCCTGCACCCACGAGGGAGACCCAGAAGAAGCTCCTGCCTCCTGGCCTTCGGATCGGCGCAGCTCCGGCCGTTGCAGCCAATTGGGGAGTGAACCATCGGATGGAAGACCTCCTCTCTCTCTCTCTCTCTCTCTCTCTCTGTGTAACTCTGACTTTCAGAATAAATAAAAAAATTTTTTTTAAAAAAGAAAAGAAAAGAAAAATTCCAAATCCCTAAGAATGGGGCAGGGGTTTTGGCCTATTGGTTAAGCCACTGGTTAGGATGCCCGTGTCCCACATCAGAGAGTCTGGGTTTCCTTCCTGCCTCCAGCTCCTTACTCCAACTTCTTGCTAATGTATATCCTGGGAAGCAGTAGTGATGGCTCAAGTAATTGGGTCCCTGTCACCCATGCAGGAGTTTTGGATTGTATTCTCAGCTCTCCTCTTTCCCCTCTCCCCACCCCTGTGGGCACTGTGTCTCTGAGCTCAGTCAAATGAAAAAGAAAATTCCTAAGAATGTGAAAATAGGCTCCTTAGCCAGACACAGTGATTAGCATTTAAGAGATAATTCTGATTTCCACAGAGTTACTTTGGAGCCTACAGACCAAAATAGACTAGGAAATTAGATTCATAGGATCCCAGTGCTGTGCTAGTGAATTATCTGTTTCCTACATTAGGAGTATGGAGACCAAACTCCCAGCAACTCCTCCCTCATACTATATGTCTTCATTATAAACACAGGAATTTGGGGAAATGCATATTCCATTTTTAATGTTAGAGGTATAAAATTATTTCACTCATTGAAATATATGTATTTTAAATGCAGCAGAATAAAGACAAGCAATATCATCATTGTCCTGGCTATAGAGGATGAGAACAGTTTAATTTGTACAATGGGCACTCTGTCAAGATTACAAATGTCTAGCAGATCAACAGGATGAAAATCCACTGCCCAACTTTCTAACACTCTGTTGGTTTCTCAAGTCTTTTAGTTGGTTTCTAAGTCACCTCTTCCTGCTATTAGGTAATGTTTGTGAAAGGCAATGATTGTAAAATTAATTTGTGCAAACTAATGTTCTTTTATAATAGAACCTCTGCTATAACATATATGCTAATTAGTATACTAATCAAACCACATTCTTGAACTGAAACATAATAATGATAAAAGACTACTGGTGTTAACAAATAAACTAACGTTTTGCCAAATACTAGTATTCTAAAGATGTGCAACTGGATATACCTAAGGAAAAAAAATTCAGAGTCTTTTTTTTTTTTTTTTTTTTTGACAGGCAGAGTGGACAGTGAGAGAAAGACAGAGAGAAAAGGTCTTCCTTTACCGTTGGTTCACCCACCAATGCCAGCTGCGGCCGGTGCACTGCGCTGATCCGAAGCCAGGAGCAAGGTGCTTCTCCTGGTCTCCCATGTGGGTGCAGGGCCCAAGCACTTGGGCCATCCTCCACTGCACTCCCGGGCCACAGCAGAGAGCTGGACTGGAAGAGGGGCAACCAGGACAGAATCCGGCACCCCGACTGGGACTAGAACCCAGTGTGCCAGCGCCACAGACAGAGAATCAGCCCATTGAGTTACGGCGCTGGCCTAGAGTCTTTAAAAGAGAGAAAAATATATAATCTAGCGCCAAAGTTAAAAATATTTTTCACATAGTCTAATGATATAGTGTATTATCCACAGGCCTCTTCCATAAAGAAGGCTATCAGTTAACAGAATAGCACTTAAAGTCATTTTTTTAAAAAGATTTATTTATTTGAAAGAGTTGCACAGAGAAGGAGAGGCAGAGAGAGAGAGAGAGGTCTTCCATCCACTGGTTCACTCCCCAGATGGCCACAATGCCCGGAGCTGCATCAATTCGAAGCCAGGAGCCGGGAGCTTCTTCCAGGTCTCCCACACAGGTGCAGGGGCCCAAGGGCTTGGGCCTTCTTCTACTGTTTTCTCAGGCCATAGCAGAGAGCTGGATCAGAAGTGGAGCAGCTGGGACTAGAACCAGCGCCCATATGAGATACTGGCACTGCAGGTGGCGGCTTTACCTGCTATGCCACAGTGCCAGCCCCTTAAAGTCATTTGATAGCATGACTGGGTTCAAAGCTAATTTTGCTTTTTTTTTTCCTAATTGTTTATACAATCCCTCCCTTTTGACTTTTACTTATGTATTTATTTGAAGGGCAGAATTACAGAAAGAGAAGGAGAGATAGAGATATTCCACCCCCAGTTCACTCCCCAAATGACTCAACAGCCGGGCCTGGGCCAGGCCAAAGCCAGGAGCCAGGAGCTTCTTCCAGGTCTCCACATGGGTGGTAGAGGCCCAAGGACTTGGGCCATCTTCTGTTGTTTTCCCAGACACATTACCAGGGAGTTGGATCAGAAGTGGAGCAGCCAGGACTTGAACCAGCACCCATATGGGATGCTGGTGCTGCAGGCTATGGCTTAACCCGTTGTGTCAACACCAGCCCTAATTTTGTTCTTACAATATTTCTGATCAGCAGTGGAACCTAATTACTGTTCCAATATTTTTAGCAAATAAAATATAAACAGAGAAATCATGTAGGATCAGAAGAGATGTGTTTGTATGGTAATGTAATATTTTAAATGATATCATGAAATAATTATAGAGGTTGGCATTGTAGCACAGAGATTAAAGCTGCTGCCTGCAACGCTGGCCTCCCATATGGACGCCGGTTCAAGTCCTGGCTGCTCTACTTCTGATATAGTTCCCTGCTAATATGCCTGGGTAAGCAGTAGAAGATGGCTCAAGTACTTGAGCCCCTGCACCCATGTGGGAGACCCAGAAGAAGTTCCTGGCTCCTGGCTTCAGTCTGGCCCACCCCTGGTTGTTGTGGCCATTTGAGGAGTGAACCAATGGATGGAAGATCTCTCTCTCTCTCTCTCTCTTTCTCTCTCTCTCTTTCTGCCTCTTTCTCTCTCTGTAACTGTGCCTTTCAAATAAATAAAATAAATCTTTAAAAAAATTAATGAACAGAGTGGAAGTTGAAATAAAGATTGCTGAAGAGCTAAAACCATGGCTTGTTCATGACTGGGACTTAATTACCCAATTACAGACAAAAACAGCTCTTTTATCTTCCTGCCAAGAACAATGTGGATTCCATTCTGGAGGATTATGCAATTATCAGAAATCTCCTGGAAACACAGATAACTCAGAGTACACTGTTACTGAAGCCGTGGCAGGGATAAAAGAATACCTCAACATAACACTAGGCACTCAGCTGCTCTATGAATCTGAGACCCTGGGAAGCTGAAATCCTCGCAGATCACCCTGATGCCCCCTTATTCCAGGTGTCTGGAGTGCCACATCTATTGCATTGTTTGTGTGAACTGCAGCCATGTTGACCTATACACCTCTGCATGAGAAGAGCCTTACTTTATTACTGAATTATCGTCACAATTTCTTAAAGTACCTGGCAAAGAATTCCGCAACTGTGTTTAGTGCCAGTGATTATGAAGTGGCTCCTGCTGAGTACTACCGGAAAGCTGTGTGAGAGGCGTGCATATCACTCACTAAGGAGTGCATCTCTGGAAACACATTTTTGTTCTTAGTCCTTCTCTTGTCCAAACGATGTACTTTGAAGATGATTGTGTATAATAGAATTGATGTTTGTTTTCTGTTTGATTTTAAACCGAGAAAATAAAGGGGGTTGCGGCTCCTTTTTCTTTTCTTACTTTCTCATTTCAAAGTTTCCAGAGTATTCAGTGATGGACAACAGAGGGACATGCTGAAGAGTGTTTTATTGCCTAGTTCACAAAGCTGCTTTTGAATGCTGGTGCTCTATTCCTTTGACACCATGCACTTTTTTCTTTTTTTCAGGCAGAGTGGACAGTGACAGAGAGAGACAGAGAGAGAAAGGTCTTCCTTTGCCGTTGGTTCACCCTCCAATGGCCGCCGTGGCTGGTGCACTGCGCTGATCCGAAGCCAGGAGCCAGGTGCTTCTTCTGGTCTCCCATGCAGGTGCAGGGCCCAAGCACTTGGGCCATCTTCCACTGCCCTCCCGGGCCACAGCAGAGAGCTGGCCTGGAAGAGGGACAACCGGGACAGAATCCGGCACCCCGACTGGGACTAGAACCCAGTGTGCCGGCGCCGCAGGCAGAGGATAAGCCTATTGAGCCGTGGCGCCAGCCAACACCATGCACTTTCACAGTATGTGTTAATGCTGTGTGACAAGACGCTCTGATTGCTAGTGCCAAAGGTTCAATTCAGTGTTTATAACTGAACACACTCATCCATTTATGTTTTTTTTTCTTATGGTGCTTAAAGTAAAGAGCCCATCCTTGGCAAGTCATTCATGTTGTTCCTTAGGCATTTTGTCTTTGCTCAAATTGTTGAAGAATGGTGGCTTGTGTCATGGCTTTTGTATTTGTGTCTAATATATGTTTTAACACAATAGATGCAATGCACTGTGTAGCTACAGTTTTCTGGAAAAGTTGATCTTTCATGAATTGTTTTTCAGATCTCCAATAATTTTTTCCTTTAAATTAAAAAAAAAAAACAGCTGAGCTTAATTGGTTAATTCAGTTACCCTAGGGAACACAAGCCTAGTTCTGCTTTACAAGTTCATGCATACAACCACTAGGAGTTTATTGTCTGTGGCTAGACATAACAATAATATCAGCTAATATAACAGGATGTCAAATGCAACTTTCTGTCTTCTCTGTGTTTCAGCAGGGACTACAAAGTCCAAAATCAAAACAAGAGGAGCCAAATATCCCCACCTTCTAAGAGAAGTGCAAAGCTTCCCAGGTGGGATGGCCAACTGCCTCTGCAAGTATCCATTCGTTTACTGTTCTCAAGGCTATGTAGGAGAAGAATTGCAATTCATTCATTTGAGGATTACAAGGGACCTTCCTTAAAGAAACTAGATGGTGTGTATTTCCCTGCCTCCCATGGAGGCTGGGGGTGGGAGAGGCATAGTTCTTCCTATCTGCCTCAACCCCAAGGCTGGAACCTCGAGATAGCCACTAGAGTACAGGGGCAGGGAAGAACAAGGCACACCGGCACTGGTGTCTGACCTCTGCCTAGGCGATAAAAAGAGCTGGCTCGTAGCTCAATTTTAAAGACTGCCTAGGTACAATAGGCAAATGAAAAGTTTCAGCATAAGACGATTTACAAAATGCCACAATCTGGAAAGTTATATACTCGTTTAACTAACTTCAATAACATGACACTTTGAGAATATCAATAAAGCAACATTAGAAACTATCCATATAATTAAATCAAACACATCTTAATCTTTTGATCTGATTATCCTTTAAAAATCCCCTTTAAAATAGTAAAAAAAAAAAAAAAAAAACCTGTCACAAACTAGGACTTTTCAGTATTCAAACTGCTTCAAAATTGTTTTAACATAACCTAATTTTTTAACCTAATTTTTAAATCACAAATTTAAACTGGGCCAAGTTCTTCTTAGCAAGACACTGGAAAACAAAGGCAACAAGATATTACTTCCTAAAGTAAGTTCCAGAAACTGAATAGAAGTACTAAATAGAAGAATTAAATAGTTCTATTTAGTTCCAGAAACTAAATAGAAGCAATTTTTAAAAAATGTTTTAAAATGTTTTAAATTACTACTACTTCTGAAAAAGTTTAAAAACAAAGAAAGGGAAATATACCAGTAAATCTATCACCTCCATCATAATCACTGGTTTATTTTGGCATATTTCTACCCTGTGTTTTTTCATAAGCATACTTTTACATAGTGTCTGTGTAATTGTATACCACTTTTTTTACTCAGAGTTATATAAAAATATGCAATTTTCAAGGTTTTCCCATTACAGACATAACAGGCTCTCCTAAAAACAAACATTCACATCCATTGTACGTAATTTCCTACCTCATTCTAAAACTTAGAAGCTAGAAGACATATGTTTCCAAGTTTCCAAATCATATCCGCACTTGACAATATAAAAGTAAAAGTGCATTCACATAATCATACAGGTAAGGAGAGTAACGAGAGGATCCTTGTATTTGGTAACAGATTCTGATTCCAAAAGGACAGTGAGAACAGATAACAGTTCAAACCTAGGGAGAAAGTAAGTGAGGAAATGGACAAAGTATGAATACCTATATTTGAAAGTCAGTAAAAGGGATACTAAAAACAAAAGGGGCAGGCAACTTCAATGTAACATTCTTTTTTAAAGATTTATTTCTTATTTTCATTTGAAAGGCAGAGTTACAGAGAGAGAGCAGAGACAGAGTGATCTATATTGGGGGGAAAGCCTATATTTTTAAAAAACTGACAAAAAGCAGTAAGAAATATAATAACATAAGGAAAAGGGAGGGGAAGTTAAGTCTCAGTAGAAAGAGGGTTCGCACGGTTCGCATGGCAGTCTGAGAATGATAGCAGTTGATGTGTAAATAATGAAGACCATCACCGAGCCAGCAGAGCTTGCTAATACTGATGTATTCCGTACAATTCCAGACCATTCAGGAGCAAGGAGCACTAGGACCTTAACTACAAAAGACCTCCTCCTACTGCCTTGTTAGGGATTTTCCCTCTCTGTACCCACACCTGGAATAGCCCAACGTGACTGACAGCTGACCTTCCTGGGATGGTAGAAGTGAGTAATACTGCCATTTTGAGCGTGCTGTTCGAAAAATCCAACAGCACCTGTGCAGAACATTGAGCAAGGTGCATAAACCAAAGTACTGTGTATCAAGGGATGTCAGCCAGAACTGCAGACTGAGTGCAGACTGAAGCACTCTGTGCCAAGGAGAAAAGTCACACCTTCACAGTGCCATAAAAGTACCTGTTCCCTTGGAGCTCCCACTGGACCACCAGTCTTGTGCTACAATGTCTCCCATGTGTTTGAGCCCCCAGCAAAATAAACCTTGATTAGAGACTGGTGTTATGGCACTGCAGGTTAACTCACAGCTTGAGACATGGACTGGAGTACCAGTTTCCACTGATCAAGTTCCTCCTACTCCACTTCCAATCCAGTTAATGTACCTGGGAAAGCAGCAGATGATCCAAGTTCTTGGGCACCTGCCATCCATGTGGGATACCAGGATGAAGTTCCTGGTACTCAGCTTCAGCCTGTACCAGAAGCTGGCTGTTGTGGTGGTATGGGGAGTAAACCACCAGATGGAGGATTTCTGTCTCTCTTTTTCTGTCACTCTGCCTTTCAAATAAATAAATTTAAATATTAAAAAAAAAAACTTGTCTGGGTTGCACATTGGCCTCTTGTCAGTTTTTAAAAATATTTATTTATTTGATTGGGGCCGGCACTGTAGCACAGTGGGTTAATCCTCCGCTTGTGGTGCCAGCATCCCATATGGGCGCTGGTTCTAGTCTCGGCTGCTCCTCTTCCTATCCAGCTCTCTGCTATGGCCTGGGAAAGCAGTAGAGGATGGCCCAAGTCCTTGGACCCCTGCACCCATGAGGCAGACCCGGAAAAAGCTCCTACCTCCTGGCTTTGGATCGGCGTAGCTCCGGCCGTTGCAGCCATTTGGGGAGTAAACCAGCGGACAGAAGACCTTTCTCTCTGTCTCTCCCTCTCACTGTATGTAACTCTCTCAAATAAATAAGTAAAATATTTAAAAATATATTTATCTATTTGAAAGGCAGACTTATGGTGGGACATGGGGAGAAAAAGAGAGAAAGATCTTCCATCCACTGGTTCATTCCCCAAATGGCCTCAATTGGTGGCACTGGGCCAGGCCAAAGCCAGGAGGCTGGAACTCCATCTGAAGCTCCCATATTGGTGGCAGCGGCCCACGCACTCGGCCATCTTCTGTAGCTTTCCCAGGTGCGTCAGCAGGGAGCTGGGTCGGAAGTGGAACAGCAACAGCACTGGCATCTGAGGCAGCAGGTTAACCCACTATGCCACAAGGCCAGCCCTCCTCTTGTTAACTGCTATTTGCAAAGGAACCAAAGAATCTGAGCTCAGGTAACAATACCATGTGACCTTATTCTGTGAAAATTAAAAATAACCATGTTCTGAGTTAGAGAAACTGCCTGCTTAGTTGAGGATAAAACATTTCTAAGAGCTGCTCAGCAGCAAGCTGGGTAGTTAACAGAAGATCAACAGACTATTCAACTGAAGCTGGACCACGTGATTTATGGAGGGTCTGTTCTACGTGATTCTTCAACTCCATTTTGAAGCGAGGCATAAGGAATGAAAAGTACACCAGGGCCAAAGACAGGAAAACTAGAGATCAGCTCTACCTGCGGGGATGCTTTGCTTCTTAGTGTGCACAACAGGAGATCATGGGAGGCAAGGAGCCTGGCGTTATGAGGAGGGCAAAATTAAAGTCTGGGGCACTGGGGGAAGAAGAAAGACGTATGTGAGGGAGAGACCCAGTCTGAGAAAGACACAAACAAAAAGAAAGCAGGAACACATAATATCAAAAAGGGAGGATCTGGAGTGAGCAATTACAATTTTGGGAAGAAGGACTGAGAATCAAGGACAGAGTGTCTAAGGGCAGCAACAGCAAAGGAGTCGATAGGCATGGTTTTATAAAATGCACACAAAGACACCTGGCCTCTAAGGGTCTTGAACCTGCACTGTGGAGGAGAAGGACCAACTACTGAGCCAAATCTTCCTTCTCTTGCACTACAGATCAGTGTCTCATGAACTTTTAAAATTACAACCATGGTAAGAAATACATTTGCACACACACACAAAACAGAAGTTTCACAAAACAACAACCACTCTTCCCACTTATGATAAAGCATAAGACAAAGTTAAAATATTACCATTATTTAAATACTTTGAAATTTCTAATAAATAATACAAAAATTAAGATTAGGAAAGATTCAACTTAATGAAATAGGTAATCTTTCCTGTTCATAAATTAATTCCAGTCTGGAAAGCACAGGACAATACTATGTACCCATGAGATTCATTACGGGTCTGTTTTATTCTTTTGCTTTTAATTGGGCCAGGTTGGAAAATGCTAGCTGAAACAGTAAGTCGCTATGAATGGCAAAAATGGCAATACACTTTTTCTAATTAACAACGTAAGTTCTTTACTCAATATAAAATGATAAGCAACGGCATTTAATCATTCTTCAGAGTAAATGAAGAACTAAGTTGCAAGAACTCATTCATTTGTTTGGAGTACATATTTAATTCAATAAATGTGATGGAGTGGGGAGGTAAGTGGGTCTTTTAGCCAAAAGATTTTTTAAAATGTTTCCAACTTTTCTTCAGGTTTGTGACATGGAAACAAAATGTAGCAATATTTCTATTTATTCAAATATTTATACAGAGAGAGAAGCAGAGGCAGAGAGAAAGAGAGAGAGAGAGAGAGAGAGAGAGAGAGGTCTTCCATCCCCTGGTTCACTCCCCAATTGGCCACAACGGCTGGAGCTGTACAGATCCAAAGCCAGGAGCCAGGAACCTCCTCCCGGTCTCACACACAGGTTCAGGGGCCCAAGGTATTGAATTGGGCCATCTTCCACTGCTTTCCCAGGCCACAGCAGAGAGATGGACCAGAGATGGAGCACCACGGACTTTACGGGCTATGCCACAGCACCGGCCCCTCAAATTTTCTTTACTTAGAAACACAATGGATTCATACAATCTGCTTAGCTCCTCATCTCTTAACAACTGTCAAACTTTGATATGATATGCCACAGTAAAGACGTACAATTTGCTCTAAGTAAACTCTACAATTTTAAAACATTGCTGCTCTGGGGCCAGTGCTGTGGTGTAGCGGGTAAAGTTGCCCCTGCAGTGCTGGCATCCCATGTGGACACTGGTTTGGGTCCTGGCTGCTCCGCTTCCAATCCAGCTCTCTGCTATGGCCTGGGAAAGCAGTAGAAGATGGCCCAAGTCCTTGGGCCCCTGCACCCACGTGGAAGACCCCTAAAGCAGTAATTTTTAAAGGCAAATTGGCTTAGTTTGATTTTAAAATTACAATGATTGTTAAACTGTTGAAAATACTACACTTCAAAAATGCATTTAAAGGTCACAAATAAAACCATTTTTACCAACAGCGGATAAAATTCCCCACACTTTGCTTGACCTTGAATTATATTAATATAAATTTACTGTGTAATGATAACCATTGCTTTACGGTCATGATCAAATTAACCATCACTCTAATTCACATAATTTTCTGTTGTGTTCCATATTATTCCTTACAGTTTAAACAGAGACCGAGGTAAAGAGGATTTTTAGTAAATACTCTTGCGGAGCAGGCTGTGTCATTTCCTCCCCAGCAGGCCCTATTACTAGAGTCTTAATAGATTCTTATTTAATCAGAATATCAAAGCATACAAATAAGCCTTTATATACAAAATTATACTTCAGATTGCTAAGTAACCAATTCAAACATATCCCACACAGCTGGAAGTGATTTGGTTGTTTGTTTTTTTTTTTTTTTAACTCCAACAGGAAAAAAGGAGAAAAGAAAAACAAATTCTTTTTTTTTTTTTTAAGATTTATTTTATTTATTTGAAAGATAGTTACAGAGAGAGGTAGAGACAGAGAGAGGTTTTCTATCTGTTGGTTCACACTGCAAATGACAGCAATGGTCAGAGCTGAGCTGATCTGAAGCCACGAGCTAGGAGCTTATTCTGGGTCTCCCATGTGGGTACAAGGGCCCAAGGAGTTGGACCATCCTCCGCTGCTTTCCTAGGTGCATTAACAGGGAGCTGGATCAGAAGTGGAGCAGCTGGAACTCGAACCAGAACCCATATGGGATGCTGGCGCTGCAGGCCAGGAATTTAACCAGCTGTGCCATGGTGCCTGCCCCAAAACAAATCCCTTTAAAGTGGCAGCAAGCAAAACACACACACAGTTTCATTAATCTGCCCTAAATTTTAACATTCTCACAGATTAAAACCACAAATATATCATTTCTATGCATAGAAACTTGGAAGGAAAAAGTAACAACGATGGGTCTTCATGTCCTCTGCTGTAAACATTCATCACTGCATGAAAACCATGGGAGTGGCCAGCGCTGTGGCTCAGCAGGTTAAGCCACCGTCTGCAGTGCCAGCATCCCAGGTGAGTGCCAGTTTGAGTCCTGGCTCCTCCACTTTCGATTCAGCTCCCTGCTAATGCACCTAGGAAAGCAGTGGATGATGGCCCACGTGCTTGGGCCCCTGCACCCACATGGGAGACCCAGAAGTTCCTGGCTCCTGGTTTCAGCCTGGGCCATCCCAGCTGTTGCAGTCATTTGGGGAGAGTATCAGCAGATGGAAGATCTCTCTCTCTGTATCTCCCTCTCTCTCTTTCTCTCTGCATTTCCAACTTTCAAATAAATAAATAAAGCTTTAAAAAAAATGGGAATCAGTTATCTGAAAAAAAAAGCACATAAATAAAACCTTTACATAATATCACTGGATTGTTATTGTCTGAACTAAATGTTTAAAAATTCTATTTTCAGGCTGTAATTAGGAATCTAACATTTGGAGAGGAAAAGAATTTTGAATTTTCTGGGTGAAAATAGAGTGAACACCTTGATAGCAAGATGTGAAAAAAATTTAGTCCTTTTCAATTTCTTTTTCTTATCTCACCATCATCTACTTAACTGTTCACTCTTACAACTCACTGTAATGCCTATGTAGTGAAAACAAAACAAAACAAAAACTTCATTTTCTTTTTCCACAGGATAAAAATTATTTATTCACATCAGAGAAGGAAAAGATCAAAGATGCCATCCTGTCCAATCCTATGGGAACCAGTCCAGGATACTCCTTCAAGCTTATGCCTTTTACTCCACCAAGGTTTCAAGGCCCCCACTTCATTGAGGCAAACAGATCACTGATTCACTGATTCAGTAAGCAGTACTGAATACTGAAAAATATTTTCAAACATACTGACATTAATCTATTTCTTGGTATCTTCGGTTCCAAATCAGTAAAGGGAATAGTTGTGTATATGAGAAATAAGATGAATGGGAATTTTTCAGATTTTTTTAATGTACTAAAATTTGGAAATAAGAGGTATAACACTTTGAAAAAGCATGATTTTTTTCTTCTCAACTTATAAATCCAAGTTATTTCAAAGAGTATCTCTTAGGATAAGGGAGAGCAGACAATGGCCTGGCTGGAGGCCAAATATGACCCAATGCCTAGTTTTGAAAAGCCTCTGAGTGGTTTCTATATTTTTAAATGGTTAAGGGGGAGAATCAAAGTATAATATTTTGTGATGTGAACATTATATAAAATTCAAATGTTAGTGTCCATAAATAAAGCTTTATTGGAACACAGCCCATGCTTATCATTCATTTAAGTCAGGGGTGGGGAACTGTTTTTCTGCCAAGGGCCATTTGGATATTTATAACATCTTTCATAGGCCATACAAATCCATCAACTTAAAAATTAGCATGCTACACATTAACTGAATTTCCAGTCCCCCCTGTGGTTGCCTTGTCAGGGACAGACTAAATGACTGTGAGGGTTTTATTTGGCCTATGGGCTGGGCATTCCCCAGTCCTAATTTAAGCATTATCCATGGCTGCTTTTTTGGCAGAATTTGGCCATCGTGACACTGTATGGTCCACAAAGTCTAAAATATTTACTATCTAGCCCTTTACAAAGAAAATGTGCTTGTTTAGCATAGTGGTTAAGACACCTATGATCCATATCAGAGTAGCTGGGTTCAGGTTCACATTGAGGCTCGGATTCCAGTTCTAGTGTCCTGCTAATGCACATCCGGGGAGGCAGCAGATAATGCCTCAAGCTCGTGGGGCCCTCCACCCACATGGGAGACTAGGATTGAATTCTAGGCTCCAGCTGGGGCCTGGCCCAGCCTAGGCTGTTGTGGCCATTTGGGGAATGAACCAGTTGATGGAAGAATTCTTTGTGTCTCTGCCTTTCAAAAAAGAAAAGAAAAGAAAAAAGTTTAAGTTTGCCTAGCATCCCTTAGAAGACCACTTACTCTAATGATGCTGCAAATTAGGAAGACAGTTTTGAATTATCTGTTTTGAGAATTCTTTTTATCCAGTAGTGGAAAACTTTTTTTTAATAAATTGACTTATTTGAGAGACAGAGATATAGATATCTAGCCAAAGAGAGCTCCCATCTGCTGATTCATTTCTCAAAAGCCCAAAATGGTCAGGACTGGGCCAAGCCAAAAATGAAAGCCAAGAATTCAATCCAGGTCTTCCACGTGGGTGACAGGGACTCAGTTACCTGAGACATCACCTGCTGCCTCCCAGGACAGGCACTGGCAGGAAGCTGGAATCAGGAGCCAGTACTAGATATCAAACCCAGGTACTCAAATGTGGGAAGTTGGGACTGGCGCTGTGGTGCAGCAGGTTAATGCCCTGGCCTGAAAAACCAGCATCCCACATGGGTGTTGGTTTGAGACCGGCTGCTCCACTTCCAATCCAGCTCTCTGCCATGGCCTGGAAAAGCAGTAGAAGATGGCCCAAGTCCTTGGGCCCCTGCACCCACGTGGGAGACCCAGAAGAAGCTCCTGGCTCCTGGCTTCCGATCGGCGCAGCTCTGGCCGTTGCAGCCAACTGGGGAGTGAACCAGCAGATGGACGATCTCTCTCTGCATAACTCTTTCAAATAAATAAATAAATAAATAAATTTTTTTTTAAATGTGGGAAGTTAGCATCTTTGTTTTTAAGATTCATTTGAAAGGCAGAGCATCAGTAAAAGAGAGAGACAAATATTTCTCCATCCACTGGTCCATTCCCCAAATGGCCACAACAAAGCCAGGGCTGGACCAGGCTGAAACTAAGAGACAGGAACTCTATTCATGTCTCCCACATAGGTGACAGGGTCTAGGCACTTGATCTTCCCTGGGGCATCAGCAGGAAACTGTACAGGAAGTAGAGCAGCAGGATTCCAACCGGTGCTCTGATATGGGATACCAGCATGGTAAACTGTGGCTTAACCCGCTGCAACACAATAGCTGCCCCCCCCTCGCAACCCCTGCCAGCAACATAGGCATCTTAACTGCTAAGTCAAACAGCTGCTCCAAATCTCATTCTTTAAAGAGAAATATGAGTTTTGGAAATGGCTAAGATATTTAGAGCCAAAACTATATAAAACTGGTATCATGATGAATCAACCAGCAGACATCTATTGATAATCTAAATTTATGGAAGATAATTTTTAACTTTTTTAAAAAAGCTTTATTTGAAAGATGAAATAACCAGGGGGTGGAGATGGGGACAGAGAGAGAGACAGAGAGATCTTTCATCTGCTGGTTCATTTCCCAAATAGCTGCAGCAGGGACTTGGTCAGGCAAAAGCCAGGAGTTCCTTCCCAGTCTCCCATGTGGATGCAGGTACCCAAGCACTTGGGCCACCATCTGCAGCCTTCACGCGTGCATTAGCAGGAAGCTGGCTCAGAAGTGGAACAGCCAGGACTCAAACAGATATTCTGATATGGGATGCTGGCACCACAAGTGGCAGGTTAACCCACTGTACCACAACGCCATTCCTCATTCTTTTTGTTTGTTTTTTTAAGTTCTATCTCTGATTTCTAGGAGCTAACAATCTAGTGGATCAGTTACATGCTTTCATAGCCTTGAGTCAAGGTAAATGGGATACAGATGCCATGCAAATAGAAAGCATAGAAGAGAAAAGAAAAACTGTATAATAAAGCTAGAGATCTACTTTCTCATGGGGCTGTGAATTTTCTATGAAAGAGGAACTTCAGGGGTGGATGTTCGGCCTAGCAATCAAGAAACCAGGGTAAGATGCCTGCATCCCATACTGGAATCCTGGGTCTGACACCTGGCTCTAGCTCCTGACTTCTGCTTCCTCCTGATGCACACCCTGGGAGATGGCAGTAATGGCTCAAGTGATTAGGTACTGCCACCTACATGGGAGACCCCCAGTGAGTTCTCAGCTCCCAGCAACAGGTGTTGTGAGCATTTGGGGAGTAAACCAGAGAAGGTAAGCTCTCTGTCTCTTTCCATCTCTGCCTCTCAAATTAAAAAAAAAAAAAAAGAAAAGAAAAGAAAAGAAAGGAAAAAGAAAAGAAAAAGAAAAACAGGGCCAGATTCCCATATGGGTGCCAGTTCAAGTTCCAGTTGCTCCACTCTAGTCCAGCTCCCTGTTAATGTGTCTGCAAAAGCAGCAGAAGATGACCCAAGTGCTTGGGTTCTTGCACCCACTTGGGAGACCTGGAAGAAGCTCCTGACTCCTGGCTTCAGCCTGTCCTGGTCTTGGCCATTTGGGGAGTGAACCAGCAGACGGAAGACCTCTCTCTCTGTCTCCTCTCTCTCTCTCTCTCTCTCTAACTTTGCCTTTCAAATAAATAAAATACATACTTTTTTAAAAATAAAAAATAAGGGGCCGGCACTGTAGTGCAGTAGGTTAATCCTCCGCCTGCGGCACCGGCATTCCATATAGGTGCCAGTTCTAGTTAGTCCTGGTTGCTCCTCTTCCAATCCAGCTCTCTGCTATGGCCTGCGAAAGCAGTAGAGGATGGCCCAAGTCATTGGACCCCTGCACCCACATGGGAGACTGGGAAAAGGCACCTGGCTCCTGACTTTGGATAGGCCCAGCTCCGGCCATTGCAGCCATTTGGGGAGTGAACCAATGGATGGAAGACCTTTCTCTTTGTCTCTCCCTCTCATTGCCTGTAACTCTACTTCTCAAATAAATAAATAAAATCTTTAAAATAAAAAATAAAATAAAATAAATTTTTTTTGACAGGCAGAGTGGACAGTGAGAGAGAGAGACAGAGAGAAAGGTCTTCCTTTTGCCGTTGGTTCACCCTCCAATGGCCGCCGCGGCCGGCGCGCTGCGGCCGGCGCACCGCACTGATCCGATGGCAGGAGCCAGGAGCCAGGTGCTTTTCCTGGTCTCCCATGGGGTGCAGGGCCCAAGCACCTGGGCCATCCTCCACTGCACTCCCTGGCCACAGCAGAGGGCTGGCCTGGAAGAGGGGCAACCGGGACAGAATCCGGCGCCCCGACCGGGACTAGAACCCGGTGTGCCGGCGCCGCTTCCAATGGATGGAAGACCTTTCTCTTTGTCTCTCCCTCTCATTGTCTGTAACTCTACTTCTCAAATAAATAAATAAAATCTTTAAAATAAAAAATAAAATAAAATCTTTTAATAAGATTAAAAAAAAAAAAGAGGAACTCCAGTAGTACTTCAGGCAATAGGTTTTTTTGTTTATTTGTTTGTTTTTGTTTTGTTTTTTTGACAGGCAGAGTGGACAGTGAGAGAGAGAGACAGAGAGAAAGGTCTTCCTTTTGCCGTTGGTTCACCCTCCAATGGTTGCTGCGGCCGGAGCACCACGCTGATCCGAAGCCAGGAACCAGGTGCTTCTCCTGGTCTCCCATGCAGGTGCAGGGCCCAAGGACTTGGGCCATCCTCCACTGCCCTCCCGGGCCACAGCAGAGAGCTGGACTGGAAGAGGAGCAACCAGGACTAGAACCAGCACTTATATGGAATGCCGGCGCTGCAGGAGGAGGATTAACCTAACGCACCACTGCGCTGGCCCCTTCTGTTCACTTTCAAAGCCAACTTTTTAGTCCTATCAACTTCATATTATCATTATCTGTCCTCTCCTCCCCACCCACATGACTGCCTTCCTATTCCAAGTCCTTTTCTTATCTAGACTATTTCAACAGCCCCTAAATTGTCTCCCAATCTCTTGCCTTTCTCCATCCAACCCAGTTTACACACCAAACCTTCCCCATATTATCTTTCCTAATTACTTAAAATCTTTCCCTGGCCTTCCATTGTCTTTAGGATCAAGTCCAAAGTTCTTAGCAGGATACAACAGTCCTTCACCACTTGGCACCAGAAGACTTTTTTTTCTCATTTTCTGAATCAAAACTTTTTAATTACCTAAATCTGTATGTTATCTTAACATATCTTGCACTTAGAAGTATTAAAAATGTATTTAACAACATATTATATAGTGAAATATTTTACCAAACTGGATTAATCGCTGGTTTTATCACTCCAAATTAGGGGAACTAAAACCACACACTTACCTAGCAATTTCAGTGATCCTCATGTGATCAGGAGCCAAGCTCTGAATTTTCTATTTCCAGCTTATTTCCAGGCACCTTCTCCTTTAGTCTAATCACCATCTCCATAACATGCCATGACTTTTAGCAACAACAGACTACAACACATTCCTCAAACATACCATATACTTTCACCTATATCCCCGGTTTGCATTCATGTCTTGTTTCCCTGGCCAAATCAGAAACTCCTCTTCATCTTTCAAAACCAAATTCAAATACGGTGTGTTCTCTCTAATCCTCCTTCTTCCCACATGTAGAATTATTCTGCTTCATCCGTGTTCTCATTAAACTAGCTATCCCCCTGCGATGGCTCTTACCACACTGAAACTGTAGGAATTTACTTATGTATCTGGCTGCAACTATCTTGAAGACAGAGACACATTTTCTTTCCTCCAGCACTTAATGTATTGTCTAAAAACGTGTATTTTTTTTTAAATATTTAAAAACTTATGGGGCTGGCACTGTGGCGTAGTGGGGAAAGCCAATGCCCTGCAGTGCCAGCATCCCATGTGGGTACCAGTTTGAGTCCTGGATGCTCCACTTCTGATCCAGCTCTATGCTATGGCCTGGGAAAGCAGTAGAAGATGGCCCACATCCTTGGGCCCCTGCACCTGCATGGGAGACCAGGAGGCTCCTGGCTTCGGATCGGGCAGCTCCAGCCATTACAGCCTTCTGGGGAGTCAACCGGTGGATGGAGGACCTCTCTTTCTCTCTCTACCTCCGCCTCTCTGTAACTCTGCCTTTCAAATAAATAAATAAATCCTTAAAAAAAAAAAAAAAAACTCTTACTGAAAAATAAGCATCTCTTATGGCACTAAGATAATGCCAAAACTGTAGTCTGTAGTTACAGAGTCACCAAGAGCTTGGAAACAAAAAGAATCCCATGTTATTCACCAGCAGAAAAAAACATGTTCATACGTACAAAGTATAATTAAATCGTAGCTTGTACATGTCTTCATCTATATCTTACAATACCAGTTTCTTTCTTACATTCTTCTTGAAAAAGTTCTTCATAGAACTCTCTTTCAAGTGTCGCATGTCATGTGTATCTCACTGGCACAATTTGAAACTCATTTTGCACAGAGGTTAAGATCAGAGTCCTTGGAGCCTGACTGATCTGAATCTTTCCTCTGCTACCAAGCTGCCAGATCACAGGCAAGTTATTCAACTCTCCATGCTCTCCATGTGATCTTAATAACAACATAGAGGCCGGCGCCGCAGCTCACTAGGCTAATCCTCCGCTTTGCGGCGCCGGCACACGGGGTTCTAGTCCCGGTCGGGGCGCCGGATTTTTCCCGGTTGCCCCTCTTCCAGGCCAGCTCTCTGCTGTGGCCAGGGAGTGCAGTGGAGGATGGCCCAAGTGCTTGGGCCCTACACCCGCATGGGAGACCAGGAGAAACACCTAGCTCCTGCCTTCGGATCAGCGTGGTGCGCTGGCCGCAGTGCGCCAGCCGTGGCGGCCATTGGAGGGTGAACCAACGGCAAAAGGAAGACCTTTCTCTCTGTCTCTCTCTCTCACTATCCACTCTGTCTGTCAAAAAATAAAAAAAAAAATTAATACATGCAGTGCATTTAGAACACTGCGTGGTTCGGAGCAGGCCCTAGTCAATGCTATGATGATCACCAGCTTTTTTAACAAATTTACATGAGATATTCAACACTTTATAATATTTACTTTTCATGTTATCTGAAAGGCAGAGAGAGAGAGAGAGAGAGAGAGAGAAGGAGCAAGCAAAAAAAGAGACATTCCATTCACTAGTTCACTCCCCCAAATGTCCACAAGAACCAAGGCCGAGCCAGGACAAAGCCAGGAGCCCAGAACTCAATCCAGATCTTCTTTGTGGGTGGCAGGGTCCCATGCACTTGAGTCATCTTCTGCTGCCTCCCAGGGTGTGTATTACCAGGAAGCTGGGATTGGAAGCAGAGCTGGGACTCAAACCCAAGCACTTCGATGTGAGATGTAGTCATCACAAACAGTAACTTAACCACTGGCCATACAGTTGCCCCATCATCAGCTTTTAAGATCACTTTTTTTAAATTTATTTTAGTTCACTTGCTACAGTCTAATTGTCCAGATGGATAAAATTATACGTTGCTCATATGTGAATAGAATGTAAGCGCTAAGACTGTGCCTTGGGATACAACAGGTGTTTGATAAATATCGTGACTATAAGGCTTCAGATTTCCATGATCAGCAAGTTACAAATCATAGCATATTTTACATAGAAAATACATGCTTAAAACTGGTGTTTTAAAGAACTTTCAAAACACCTATTTTCCACTGAATTGTAGAAAACATGTTAAAAAAATTTAAGTGTCACATAAGCTATATTCACTTGTAACTTTCCTTCTACTACTCAATTTAATTTGATCTTGATATCTAATGGTCTAAAATTCTTGCTTGCAATATAAGACTCACTATGGACCATTTAAAAGTAATATATGGGGCTGGCACTGTGGCGCAGCGGGTTAACACCCTACCCTGAAGCACCGGCATCCCATATGGGTGCAGGTTCGAGACCCGGCTGCTCCACTTCGGATCCAGCTCTCTGCTATGGCCTGGGATAGCAGTAGAAGATGGCCCACATCCTTGAGCCCCTGCACCCATGTGGGAAACCTGGAGGAGGCTCACGGCTCCTGGCTTCGTATCAGCACAGCTCCAGCCGTTGCAGCCAACTGGGGAGTGAACCATCGGATAGAAGACCTCTCTCTCTCTCTTTCTGTCTCTCCTCTCTCTGTGTAACTCTGAATTTCAAATAAATAAATAAATAAATCTTTAAACAAACAAACAAAAAAGTAATATATAGGGTGGGGCTGTTGCTGTGGTATAACAGGCAAAGCTGCTGCCTGCAGTGCCGGCATCCCATATGGGCGCCGGTTCTAGTACCATCTGCTCCACTTCTGATCCAGCTCTCTACTATGGCCTAGGAAAGCAGTCAAAGATGGCCCAATTCCTTGGGCCCCTGCACCTCCGTGGGAGACCCAGAAGAAGCTCCAGGCTCCTGGCTTCAGATCAGCGCAGCTATGGCCATTGCGGCCAATTGAGGAGTTAACCAGTGGATGGAAGACCTCCCTCTCTCTCTACCTCTGCCTCTCTGTAATTCTGCCTTTCAAATAAATAAACAAATAAATCATTTAAAAAAAAAAGTAATATAGGGTGGGAATTTGAGATGCCAGATGGAAAACTTGCACCCCATATCCTAGTACCCATTTGTTTCCCAGCTCCCAATTCCAGCTTCCTGCTACTGAGGACCCTGGGAAGTGGCAGGTGATGACTCACATAGTTGAGTCCTTGTCACCCAAGATGTGGATTGAGTCCCTGGCTCCTGGCTTTGGTCAGGCCCAGTTCTGGCTATTGTGGCTATTTGGGGTGTGAACCAGTGGATGGAAGCGTTGTCCTATTCTTTTTGCCCTTTGAATCATTTTTTATTAAACATGATTTCCAGCTTTAGAAAACTGCTTAATGTCAATCAAAAAATTAATATTCTTCTTTTATTTCTGTATTTAAAGAATGTATTGGGCTCTCCCCCCGACACATTTGTTAAAAATCAAACCTGAATACAATTACAAGTTTAATATGAAAAAAAAAGAATGTATTGCCAGTTCAACACACATATCTAAGATTAATGAAAAGTCAAGAACACAAAAAGACACAGTTCTTATATTTCCTGGTTTGTGCCTGGGAAACTGCTTCAGAACACATCTACAAGTATGCCCAGCAGAGGCCTGACGGTTACAAACTACTATTCGTGTTCTTATTTACCATGTTACCCCCCCTCCAACCTATCTCACACACACCCACAGAAAAAAAGGCAAATATCCATAATAAATCCTGTACAAAAAATACAGCTATGTGTTTCTACAGTAACTTGGAATGACCTAAATCTTCCTATTAGCAGTCTCTCAGTGTACAAACAAAAACATAAAGTCCTGATTTGAAAGTCAGCTTATTAAACCAGATATCTTACACTTATTTAGGTTGACCGATACCAAACTTGGTGGTAAATGATTCCACAACAATGTATATGAGCTATTCTAGAAAATGTCATCCATCAGTTAAAAACAGACCACAGTTCAAACGACGCTGATTGTGTGAGAAAAGAGCTGAAACAACTTATTTACATAGTAAACAGAAATTCAACACTTTATCTGAAACACTGCAGGTGAATCACCAGCTTCAGGTAAAGGCTTACAGAGCGCCTACTGCCTACTACGCGCCAGCCCGCCCCAGGTACACGGTCCAGTAACAATGCCTGACTAGCCCTGAACGCCGCGGCTCGGCTCTCGACCCGGGGGCGACCCACAGGCACGGGCTTCCCAGCTTTGCAGAACGCAAGCACGGGCCCGGAGGAGTTAATCTGACGAAGCTATCACATCTGGCAAGTGGCTCGCGGCCCAAGCCTCGGACTTGACTCATAATCTACTCATCTTCTGCCACACTAGTTACTCCGATATTCTTAGGTGTTTCCCCGTCAGATCGTTACCATTCGAATCCTCCTTGCCATCTTTCAGCACGGTGCTTGTCAGACTCTGTTAAGATCCGACACAAACAGATCCTAAGAGCCGTGTCGAAGTTCAAGCGCGCCGGCGAAAACGCCGTCCCTCTTCCCGGCTTCCCGGGAGCCTCAAGCCGCTGCGAGGGCCGGGCAGGAAACCCGCGGTCCGGCTCCACCACACCCCCCGCGCGGCCGAGCGCAGCACCACCCCAAGCCCGGCGTCGGCGGCGCGTCCCTGGGGCGCCGGAGGTGCGGAGCCAGCCCGCGCGCGGGCCCGACTCCCTCAGGGCCATCGGACGGCTCTCGGCAGCCCGGCGGCTCGCACCCGACGCCCATCGGCCACGCCAATAGCCCCAAGTGGCCGAAACTGCGGCCTCAGACCCCGCCCCGGGTCGCCTCGGTCCTACCTGCCAGAGGCTCGACGCTGCCTCCGCCGCGGGGCTGCGAGGCTCGCGTCCTCTCCGCCGAGGGGCCACCGTCCCGGCTCCCACTCGCTTCGGCTCCGATCCGCCCACGCAGGTCCGGCCGAAGTTCCCGCCCTGGCCCCACCCCTGCCCGTCGAGGACCACTTCTTATTGGCTCCTGTTCCCACCCGTCACGCTCGGCCCGCCCCGGGCACCGCCCGGGACCGTGGTGAGGGGGAACCTCCGGGTCCGGAGCCCGCGTCCCGGCCAGAACCTTGCCCAGGGCCTTGGTGGCCGCGACTCTGCCACCGTCGAGCGGCCGAAGCCTGGAGCCAAAGCTCCGCCGCCCACCCCGTGCCACCCGTCAAGGCAGGTCAGAGAGCGGCGGACTTGAGCTTTTACGTGGCGGTTGACCGTCCACGGCTACCCACGAAATAAAGCCAGCTTAATCAAGGACTGCAGATGGCACCTCAGTCGAGGAAACTACGGAACTGCGCCTGCCGCCGGGCCCAGCAGCCCTGCCGTCTGCAGTGGAACAGCAGCGCCGTTTCGCTGGGCGGTCCGCAGGAGCAGAAGTTCCTCGGGCCGTAGCACTACGGCTCCAGCGTGGAAACGCAGATGCTGATAACGCTGGGAGCACCCGAGGCTTGACAGGGTGCCCTGGGCACGCACTGCCCGCCGTGGCCGGCCGCGCGCTCCTGCTGAGGTGCGTGCGAGGCGCCCGGTTGCACCAAGGCTGCCCGAGAGGAGCCTGTTTCCCAGGCGTTCGCTCACCGCCCCGCCCACCTCACCGCACCCTCTGCGGCTGATGACCCAGCTCTTCCCACATTTGTTCGCACGGAGGCACCAAAATAGTAAGACTTCCAGAAAGAGAGGTGTTGGGTTACACATCGCACCCGCCTCTCACAGCCAACTTAACCGAAACACAAAAGGTAGCAAGCCGGTGCGAAGCCCGGAACTGCGGACAGACAGATTCACGCCCTAAGAGGGAGGGAGGGGGAGTAATGATAAAATGTAAGTGGAAATCCAAAACGGAAAAGAAACGTGAACATCGTCTGTATAAAATTTTGAGCTCTGATCTTAATGAACTCCTCCCTTCCAAAAAAGAATTCACGTTTGACATATTTAGAAAACTGCCTGGAGAGTCGTCTAAAATGAGACTTGGGGCTAAAACAGTGTCGCTTTGAAATTACTTTTTGAACTTTTCATTGAGGAAGATTGGGCGGCAGCCATGAGGCAGACTGAATTCCAAGTACCAAGTATGAAATCAAATCTCCCATGGATTGTATGCAAATTCATTGATTCTTTACCCCTTGGGCTGCCCTCTCCAACACAAGTTGGAGATTCAAATAATGATAGGCAATGGGCTGTTAAGACTGATAATCGAGTGTTTACTTGAACGATTTGTGTTATTTTGCTGAGAAGAAGGCCAAGGTAAAAATAAAATCAGTTTCTCTAAGGGACAAATACTCAGCGAACAAAACTTCAACTTCAGAAATCAGGAAGAGGATTCTTACCCCAGGACTAGTCCAAACACGATGTCAGGGCCACACCTACGCTTGTGGCTACCTGCACAGATGTGGAAACATGCAGGGATTTGCTTTTCTTTTTTTTTTTTTTCTTTATTTTTTCCACTTGAAATGTAACTTCCCGAGATGTTTCACAAAATTTGCTTTTTTTACATTTGTAGCCTCAAACTCAGTAACTTTGTAATGCAAACAACTTGAGGGTAGGAATGAAATTTTATTCTTTATATCTTTGATACCGGATGCTTTAGATGTTTCAATGATTGTTAAGTTCAATGAAATATCAGCCCAGCCACTAGGTGGCAACACAGTAGTATGTGTAGAAGTATAGTCTGGCTAACTGGAATTTCACCTTGAGTAACAGGCATGTTCTGAAAATTTACATGTATATCTTACTTTGCAAAATCATTTAATAGGTACCACTAGAGTTCACTATAACCTTATTGTCAATTAGATCCTTAGGGGTCAGCACTGTGGATTAAAGTCTCTGCCTGCAGCACCGGCATCCCATATGGGCGCTGGTTCAAGTACTGGCTGCTCCACTTCTGATCCAGCTTCCTGCTAATGTGCCTGGGAAAGCAGCAGAGAATAGCCCAAGTGGTTGGGCCCCTGTACCCACGTGGGAGACCCAGAAGAAGCTTCTGGCTCCTGGTTTGGGATTGGCTAAGCTTCTACAGTTGTGGCCATTTGGGGAGTGAACCAATGGATTGAAGACCTCTCTCTCTCTCTCTGTCTCTACCTCTCTCTGTAACTCTTTCAAATAAATAAAATAAATCTTTACCCAGGATAGGCAGGGCCTGTACTATGCCCCTCATAAGCAGGAAGCATCTATAGACGATATGATTTTATCCCTTCAACATCCCTTAAGATGAAAGGTATGGAGTCTCTGAGAGGGGAATGTTGTAGGCAGGCACATAGGATAAAATTGATCAGGTTTGTGAGCTGGAAGACCACGCCTTCACCACACCCCTGTGTGTACTTGGCCATACCTGTGTGTCCATGGGCCAATCAGACTAATTAACCGTTCTCCTTTGGAAGTGGATTAAAGGCGAGGGACACGGTGGGCCCAGCCTTTTGGCCCTTTTTTGGATTGTTTCCCTTTTGCCCTGGGCCTGCTTTCTGCCCCTGTGCCTTCGGGTGTGTGGCTTTCAGGCCACCTGCCTCATGCTTCCTGGCCTACATGCTCCTCCACGTGGCTGGCTCCTGGTACTTGGTACTTCTCCCACTGAATAAAAAAGTTTAAAAACTTAAAAAAAAAACTTTAAAAAGACTTAGATCCTTTAAGTTGATAATTCTTTTTTTATATAAATAACATTTTTTGAAGATTTATTTATTTATTTGAGAGGCAGAGTTATAGACAGTGAGAGGCGGAGACAGAGAGAGAGGTATTCCATCTGCTGGTTCACTCCCCAAATGGCCACAATAGCCAGAGCTCTGCCAATCTGAAGCCAGGAGCCAGGAGCTTCTTCCGGGTCTCCTAAGTGGGTAGGGGCCCAAGCACTTGGCCCATCTTCTACTGCTTTCCCAGGCCATAGTAGAGAGCTGGATCAGAAGAAAAGCAGCTGGACTCGAACCAGTGCCCATACAGGATATTAGCACTGTAGGTAGAGGCTTTACCTGCTATGCCACAGCACCAGCCCCCAAAAATTCTTTTTTAAGATAAAATTTCCCTGCGTATAACTGACAACTACTGGTTTCCTATAACAGGATATATCTGTTCTGTTTTTGTATGAAAAAACCATTGTTCATTTGTACTTTGTCAAAGCCTTTTAATGGTTTTAATTGCCTTGAGAAAGTGTCATTACATAACTCCCAATAACAAGTCATTTGCTTGTTTTTTCACTCAGCCTTAATAACCATTTTGCCTGAAAGTCACGGCTACCCTGGCATCAGACAAACCTAGGTTTCCACTGCTACTCCATCAGGTGAGTCCTGTTTACCTTGCTAACTTCAGTTTACTCATCCTGCCTCAAATGGAGATAGTGTCTACTTTGTAAAGTTGTGAAAAGTATTAAATGAAATAGTATTAACGGAACATTTAATACAATCCTTGGTTTGTAGTAGAGACTGAATAACTGGTAACTATTATTCAAACTCTACAATGAAAATCTCACCCATATCACTATTTGGTTTCTTTATTCTGTTGATTTAAGCCCCTCAGCAATTAAATTGAGTTCATAACACCAGGTTTCATAGCGATAGGCCATGCGGATTTGGGCTACATTCGTCTTCCGGATATCATTTCCAATGGGGCCTTCCTCAAGGTAATTGTTGCCCAAAAACTTTGCTTTTTCCTAGAAGAGAAAAAGAAACAGAATTATTGTGGCCTATTTTCACCCTGATGTGGACAATATTACATCCTCCACAAAAATTCCTTCCTTTTGTTAGCCACTGGTGAAAGGAAAAACAAAGCCAAACCATGTAGTGCCTCGATGTGCGTAGTCTGCTGAGAAATTGAATGTATTTTATTTCTTTTGCCCAAGAGGCATGGCCAGAGACAGAATAATGCTTTCTTGTAGGAATCAAAAACCGCATATAATGGTGTGTCCCCAGCTAATTTTTCAGATTCAAATTGCCAGACCCTAAACTCAAAAGGGCATGGAGCCAATGTTGTGGCATAGCAGGTTAAGCCACCACTTGTGATGCCAGCATCCCATAGGGGTGCTGATTCAAATCCTGGCTGCTGTACTTCCAATCCAGCTCCCAGCTAATGAGCCTGGGAAAGCAGTGGAAGATGGTGCAAGTGCTTAGGCCTCTGCCACCCACATGGGAGACTTGGATGAAACTCCTGGCTCCTGGCTTCGACTTGTGCCAGTCCCAACTGTTGCTGCCATTTGGGGAGTAAACCAGCAGATGGAAGACATCTCTCCCTTTTGCGCGCTCTCTCTCTCTGTAACTCTTTCAAATAAATAAATAAACTAAAAAAAGCAGCCAGTCCAGGACAGGTCTACCTCATGAGAAATTCCACACTGCAGAACACTGTTCCTCGCCACTTCACACATGTCACAGGTACTCAGCTTGAAGACTTGTGCTGCAATGGCGTATTCTTCCATCAGGGGCTCCTGTAGTTATTTAAATGAGGCAAAAAAGAGGAATGCATTAATAAAAGAAATAATACACATCCTACACAAAAAAGAATAATGAAATACCTTGATTTGACTTTTTAAATTCTGGGTAGGGAAAAAATAGTCCAGCAAAATATCTACTTCTATTGCTCAGGAGCCCATATGTATAGTTACCTTGGTGAAGTGGAACTGCATCGGATCATCGGTAGACAGTGAGATCATTAGTCCTTTCTGGAGAAAATCTAAAAATGGATTTTTGGCATACTCTAGAAATAGGCTGTTGTTACTTAATGGTGACATGGCAATAGGAATCTGGGCTAAGAAAAACAAGTATTGTAACACAGGACTCTGAAAAGGAAGAAGAGAAAAAATATTGAACATTGAAAAAGAGATACAAACTGGATAAATATTAAAATCTCATAGCCTGCCTTAAACTGTAGCTTTCAACAAAACAATCACCTATTCTTCAAAATCCCCGAGTAAAGAAGAATTACAGTTTCTCAATGTAAATACTATTTAGAATAAAGGTATTTGCGACCATCCATTTTCAGAATCAATTTTTGAATCAAATCATCAATTTTTGAATCAAACCAAATTATTTGAGTTGCCTAAAGGTCGATGGCCTGTCTTAGGCAAAACACTTCACCTGAAAACATTTTTTTCTCTCTACAAGAAAGCTCTGACTCTCACAAGAAACATCTTAAAGCACGCTGGAACAAGAAGTCTGGCAAGACCAGCTGAAGGTACGCCAAGCTGCCTCTGAATTACCCCTTGTCAGAATCCTAAACCAAAAGTCAGGAGATCTGTACCAACTCTTCCCTGCCAGCCATGAGCTCGGTAACCTTGAGCAAGTCCCTGTACTTCCGAACGCTCCACAATGGACTGTGCTAAATAATCTGAAACATCCCTTATGCCCCTTGAATTTAATTCTCGAATTGGTAATGACTCTTAACACTTCTGTAGGGGAGAAGAAACATGCTTCAAGCTCGCATTTATCCGTTGATATTAAGGAGAGAGCTTCCAACTCACCTTTTTTAAATTCAGGCCATGAGAGATATTATCTGCTGTCATGAAGGCGGTCATGAGGTGGGTGAGAGCCCCAGCTTCCCCGCAGTGAGGTCGGAACAGAAATGTATTCATGCCTCGTTCCCTAGGGAAGTAGAATTGCAGGTTCTGGGCACAGAACTGACTTACAGGAAACTTTGGTAGAAAAACGAACACTCTGGAAGGGAGCAAGTCATCCAGAGAATTCAAAAGAACTGGTGATCCCAAATAATCATCTTAATTCTTCCTAAAGAAAACTTTTAAAATAAGGACAGTCGGAGATATGGGGGTAAAGAGATCAGAGTTGATTAGCTAAATGGAAACATCTTGAGTGTCAATGGATTTATATCAGCGTCTCAGCATTTCTCCTACCCACACCATAGCAGAGAATTGTTTCCAAAACACCTCATAATATAATATTCTTTACCGAGATATATCAAGAAGGGTCAATATATATGCCATTTTATAAAATATCTTATAGTGATGAGTGTGAATTTGTTTTGTTTCTTTTATCAAAGGGAGGGGTAGTGTAAATTACTTAGCTTTCAACAAAAGGAACTTTGTTAATGAAGGTGACAAAAATGTCCATTCCTGCCCCTGAATAAATAAACTGAAGGAGAAGCTAAGGGAAAAAAATTTCTGATTTGAGTCAATTGGATGCACCCCAAGAATGCACTGTTGCCCTTGACCACCTAGAGTGCCAACGCATGAGTAAAGAGCTGTGTCAAACAGAATCTCCTGTGGCTCCAGTTCTCGTGTACTTACTTTCTCAGGCTGTTGAGCACCATGATGTTTGCATACATGTAGTAGGCATAGTAGGTGTAAGATGGATTCTTCTCTATTGTCCACTCCTGGGGTTTGGGGCTCTTGGAGGAGAACATGTGGCCACTGTGTTTGGACTCATCATCCACACTGTCAAAGCCAGTGATCTGCCAGGAAAAACGAGCCACATGGGCTCAGTCTGTCTGCAGGCTTCCAGCCCTCAGACGAGCTTTTAGCTCCAAAGGCAAGGACCAAATGAAAAGAGAGAAATACAGACTCATTCATGGCTGTGGAATCGCCCATTCATGAGCAGCAGTACCAGGGTCTAAAGAGCTGTGCTTACATGCTTGAGGAAGACACTGAGTTCTGGATGAGCTTGGGGGTTGATGGTCGCCTCAAACACTGGCATGAACACATTCTCCAGCATCTTTCCGAAGTGTGGAAGGAAATTCTTGGATCGAAACACATCACTAGAGGCAAGAATGAGAATTGGGGAGGAAAGGAATATTTATAGGACTGATGGGCCCCAAATGAGGGAAGCATAGGGTCCAATGCCATGTACAGGAAAAGACCTGCTATGTGCATCCTAGGTTCGCTCTCATACACTCTTCTTGGTTACTCATACCCATGGCATGCTGGGCCACACGCTTCATCTCTTCAACAAACCTGCCATGGTAAGAAAACTAAACCATCGCAGATCATTCCAGATAGAGAATGAGGAGTCTGGCAGTTATATCACACAAGTTTCAGTGGTTTATCTGTGTACATGGTGTACAAGATGGTGAGCATGAAATGGTTATCACGAATATCTCTTGTCTGTTGGGGCAATTTAGTACTGAATATATGCAAGCCATTCTTCAAATTTCATTCTCATGTAACTCAATAACTTAGATGTCATTTTTACCCCATTTGAAAGTTGATGAAGCCAAGCATAAAGAGGTGATGTAACTTACTCAAGGTCACATAGCTAATAAGTAGAACCAGCATTCAAGCACAGTGAGTCTGAGTCCAGAATCAGACTCCTAACCGCCGTTCTCTACTGTCTGTTTGCCTTATGGTATTAGATAAGAATTGCTACCCACCTCAGAATGTGACTTCTAAAGTTGAAAGACAGGATGAAAGCCTTGCATTGCCACAGGGCATACAGAGCACAGAGGCAGGTGGCCAGAGAATATATAAACACAGAAGTTAGATTAAAAAAAAAAAAATCAATGATACTGAAGAAACTGAGAGAAGCCATCCCTGAAGGCAATGAGGGATAGCAGATGGTGTGAAAGGGAGTGGACTTCTTTAGCAATGCTATTCGTAAACACTCACTGATGCTGGAGAATTTGGGTGCTTGTAAGTGAGACAACTTGCAGACAGTAGCAAAGGTCCTGACACAGGAAAGCTCCATCCCACTACAGAGGAGTGTGGGAAAGAACAGACCAGACACAGAGAAAAAGACAAGGAGAAAGAAGATAGACACTAAACTGTCACATGATTCTTATTCGAGCTTAGTTTTAAACTTTCTCAGTAATGTATGTGTGATCTTGATAAAGTCCTGAGTTTAAAACAAAACACAACACACTCCTGATTTGAAAACTGAACTGAAATGATGTTCCCAACTCCTGTCTGTGGTCAAGAGTGCTGTACACCGTGGGCATTTGGTGCAGTGGTTAAGGTACCATTTGAGACGCCCACATGCCATATTGGAATGCCTGGTTCGAACCCAGATCCTCTGCTTCTGATCCAGGTTCCAGCCAATATATACCCCGGAAAAATAAGGGAGGATGGCCCAAATGCTTGGGCCCCTGCTACCCACATAGAAGACCCAGATGGAGTTCTGGGCTCCTAACTTCAATCCAGCCCAGCATTGGTGGCCATTTGGGAGGTGAACCATTGGGTAGGAGATCTCTTTTGTCCCTCCTCTTTCTTGTCACTCTGCCTTTCAAAGAAATATATACGTCTTTAAAGAGTGCTGCACCCAGCGTGGGCAAACTGAAGACATGGGACCTGGGACTGATTTGTGCTTTCAGGAAGCTCCTTTTGCTCTAGGAGAGCTGTACATGGTCGTTCATGCGGGGGCAATGAGGTGGATGAGACAAAGACAGGCTTGAGGTTGTCTGCCGGGCAGGTACGTACTAGATCCTGGGGACCTGGATCATCCATGTCATGTTAGAGCTGTAGATGCGGTTGCGGACGAACCAGGAGGAAAGTTTGCTCCACTCATCAGGGCTGCGGCCATAGATGGACAGACGAGGCTCAGCATGCTGGTACTTGGCGTCCACCAAGTCTGCACCTACCTCCTGCAAAGCCAAGACAGGAGTCCAAAGCCAGAAATCCCCCCAAGTCCCTCAGTGCTCTACACCTGTGGGAGCTGTGGAGAGGAGATGGGTGCTGAGAAGAAGCGAGGAAATGTGAGAGGAAGTAGGAGGAATATGTTGAAGTTTAACATCTGAGGGATCTGAGAGTTGAGGAGATCCACGGGGGGACTCAGAAGTTTATGGAGATTAGAGAATGAAACCTCAGACTACGGATGGTGAAGCAGCCAATGCGTTTACAGAGCAAAGGTGGCTTTTCCTAGCCCCCCTGCCTCCCCAAACACACCTGTTGCGGCTCCAGGTGCTGTTTCTGCTGCCTGAGGCACACACATCATGAAGGTGAGAGCGTTAGCATTCCTACCCTAAATCTTGAATTCAGTTTCCAACCCTGAGAAGGCCAGGTCCCGAAGCCACACCCTTAACTTCTCTACCCTAGGAACAGAGGTCTTGCAAAATCATTAGAGTGGACATTTCAGAAGAGCTTCTTAAATCCATGTGTGTAGTCCTTGGCCCCAGAGATGGAAGCTTTCTTTGCCCCTCCCTCTCATTCTCCCTTCGCCCCTTCTTCTTTCTGCCCCCCATACCCGTCTTCCTCCTCTCCTGAAGAACCATGCTAGTGGGCATCAATCTGATCTATTCTTCCTCACCTTGATGATAGTGGCAAAATATTCCCCGTTAATGTAATTGTCTGTCTTCAGGTAGAGATCCCGCAGCTCACTTGCTCCTACAGGATTGTATTTGTCATTGAACTTATCAAAACGCTGGAAGGTCTGGCGGCCCTGGATCAGGAAAACGGAGCAGACATGTAGGATAGGCAGAGCTATCTGGACACAGAGTGCTGGGGACTGGCCAAGTTAAATAGAATTGTCAGCAGGGGAAGGGGCCGGGCCCAGGAATGGAATTTGGGACAGTTGACAAAGACCGACTGTCAAAATTGTGGTGTTTTCAATCAGGGTAGTAAGCAAACATAGTTAACATAGCTAAGAGAAGAAGGGCTGGTAGAGGAAAGACGTGAGGTTCTGAGTGTTAGTGAAGCAAACATTATCTTTTCAACATACAGCATGAACATCCAGAGAGTCGACAGTCAGGTCATAGGGGTGCAGTTTTAATTTATCAAAAAGTTGCTTTAGGGTTAGATTCTTCTCTTTGGTGCTGTAGACCACTCTGTCGGCATCCACTTGGTAAGATTTCTTAATGAAGCGGAGCAGGTGTTTCTGGTTCATACAGGCAGCTGCATGGATGTGGGTGTCCACCTGTGTGTGCATTCAGAGAAGGAAAAACCAGAAATTAGCCTTAGTTTTGCTGGAGTGTCAGAGGCTGTGAGGCCTGCAGGTCCCGCCATGGTGGGAGAAAGGAGTGCATAAGTGGCAGGCGTGATCTGACAGCTGGTGCAGACAGACCATCGAGAGGAGCCGGGAGGACCCTCTAGGTGCCAGGATACCAGAGGTTTCGCTACAAGGAATAATAATGTTGCCTTCTCCTGTCTCGATTTGCATCCAATGTACTTCCTGTGTGTGACCCACACAAAATCCTCAAGGGCTCTTCTCCATGCCTGAAACACAGTTGGAAGTATTGTGGCTACTGCAGCTTTTATCTTCAAAGGAAGAAAGATTGAAATTATGAAGCTGTGGCACAGTGATGACATTTATGTAGTAGATATTTTTTCCTTTTAAACTTTTCTTAAATTTATTTCTTAAAAAAGATTTATTTACTTATTTATTTATTGGAAAGGCAGAGTGATAGAGAGAGAGAGAGGGAGAGACAGACAGAAATTTTCTACTGGCTGTTTCACTTCCCAATTGGCCACAATGGTCATGGCTGGGCCAGGCCAGAGCCAAGACCCCAGAACTCCAGCTGGGCCTCCCCATGGGTGGCAGGTACTTGGGTCATCTTCCTCTGTTTTCCTAGGCATATTAGCAGGCAGCTAGACCAGTGCTACTTAACCCGCTGTGCCACAACACCCGCTCCTCTGCATTTTTCTTGTAGGGATTCTGCTGAAAATAGTTAATCTGACGGCTTTTTTTGAAGTTGAAGTTCAGAGAGGCCGTGATCAATACCATGCTGATCCTGCTCAATCTGTTTTTACTTGGGAAGGTTGGGAGGTCTAAGCACATGGAACCAACATCTCCCTGACATCTGGTGCAGGTGTTCTTGCCAGGTCATGTCAGGGCTGACAGCATCGTATGGTGAGACAGAGCAAGCTTCTACAGCAGATATTGTTAGAAGTATAATTTTGTAAGATGAAGTTTTGACTGATCAAGTTAATTTGCCCAAGATTTTATAGACAGCTGAGCCAACATTTGGGCCAGAATCTTTGCTCTTGTATTTCCCATTCTCATGTCCATGCAATCATTTATTTAAATGGTTAGAACACATTTTTTAAATGCTCCTAATTGATTGTTTTTCATAATCATTATCTCATTTGTTGTTAGCAGTCCACTTGTGCGTTGAACTGAGCACATGTAGTTCCCAGTTTTACAAATGAGGACACTGAAACTCAAAAATACTTAATTACTTCCCCCAGGGCTTTATAGTCGGGAAGTAGAAGAAAAAGAACTAGATGAAAGGTCTTGCAAATCCTGGAATAGTAGTTCTTGAGGTTTTATGCATTCCCATATGGCGCCGGGTCTAGTCTCGGCTGCTCCTCTTCCAATCCAACTCTCTTCTATGGCCTGGAAAAGCAGTAGAAGATGGCCCAAGTGCTTGGGCCCCTGCACCCATATGGGAGACCGGGAGGAAGCTCCTGGCTCCTGGCTTTGGATCGGTTCAGCTCCGGCCATTGTGGCCATTTGGGGAATGAACCAACAGAATGAACCAACAATTTGCTCTCTGTCTTTCCCTCTCTCTGTAACTCTACGTCTCAAATAAAAAATAAAAAACAAATTAAAAAGAAAAGCCAGGAGCCTGGAACTCCACTCAGGTCTCCTACATGGGTGGCAGGGACCCCAGTACTTTGTCCGTCTTCTACTGCTTTCCCAGGTGCTTTAGCAGGGAGCTGGATCAGAAGCAAAGCAGCTGGGACTGGAAGTGGCATTCATATGGGTCGCTGTGTTGCAGGCAGCAGCTTAACCTGTTCCACCACAATGTTGCCCCTGATCATTGTAATTTTTTATACCAAGAATATGGTAAATTTTTCTCTGAGAAAAACAATAAAAATGACATTTAACCTTTTAGACACAATCTGGAGAAAACAATAGTAATGGCACTTTTAGGAGCTAGCACTTAGGCACAAAGGGTTACACTGCCACTTGCAAAGTGCCAGTTCAAGTTCTGGCTGCTCCACTTCCCATCCAGCTCCCTGATGATATGCCTGGGAAGGCAGCGGAAGGTGGCCCTAGTGCTTGGGCTCCGCACCCACATGGGAGACCTGGAGAGATTCCTGGCTCCTGGTTTCAGCCTGGCCCAGACCTTGCTGTGGCCTAGCCCGCATTTGGATGTTTTGGCCATTTGAGGAAATGAACCAGTGTTTGGAAGATCTCTCTCTCTCTCTCACTCTCTCACTTCCAAATAAATAAATCTTTTTTTGAAACAAATGGCATTTTTACTCTTGTAGACACAATTTATCTGCTTTCACTAAAACCTCACTACAATTGCAGCGATCTTAATCAGAAAATGGTGTTCTTCTTGTCCCTCTCAAGAGATAATTGGATTAACGTGTTTGCCCAGGCATTGCCCTGCACAGCTAAAACATTTACCTTCCTGCAGTTGTAAAAATCGCGGTGAGGGTTGTTCTTCAGCTCCTTCAGCTCGTCCATCTCGTTGAGCATCTGGTGCACCTGGAACTTGGAGGAGAGGAACTTCAGACGCCGGTGCGTATAGGTCTTACTGTGAAAAACACGATCACACGATTCTCAAAGCATTCCAGACATTTAAGGAAAACTGTCACAATTTCAAAACGTTGGGAGCCTTATCACCCATCAGGCATAATCATTGGAACTAACGTTTCAGGTTACTGTGCACTTGGAGCTCCAAGGCCTTAATCTTTTCATGAAAGCTGAGCACAACAGTGGAGGCCGTGAGCAGGCGTTTTAAAAACCAGTGGAGGCCGGCGCCGCAAGGCGGAGGATTAGCCTGTTGAGCCGCGGCGCCGGCACACCGGGTTCTAGTCCCTGTCGGTGTGCTGGATTCTGTCCCGGTTGCCCCTCTTCCAAGCCAGCTCTCTGCTGTGGCCCGGGAGTGCAGTGGAGGATGGCCCAAGTGCTTGGGCCCTGCACCCCATGGGAGACCAGGAGAAGCACCTGGCTCCTCCTGGCTTCAGATCAGCGCAGTGCGCCGACTGCGGCAGCCATTGGAGGGTGAACCAACGGCAAAGGAAGACCTTTCTCTCTGTCTCTCTCTCTCACTATCCACTCTGCCTGTCAAAAAAAAAAAAAAAAAAAAAACACCAGTGGAGACAGTGTCATTCCAAGTTAAGGGCCTTGGCACTGGAGTCGACAGATTGGGCTCAAATTCTGGCTCAGCCAGCTGTGTGACTTTGGCCAAGTTGGTTAACTCAAGAGCTTCAGCACATAAAACTGTAATTATTGAAATAGCTACCTCACAGAGCAGTAGTTAGGCGTGAAAACAATAAGGTACACGGAGAGCTTCACTTAGTATTTGAGCACGATAAATATTGAATAAATATTCTATCACCAGTAGTAGTGCTACTTGCTTAGGTCTCATTCAACACTTACACAGGTCCTTGGGCAATTAAAGCAAGCAAAAAATTCATATCATCCAAGAACTCCTCCATATTTGGGTAAAGAAGTGGCTTGGGCTCATCTTTGCCCGCTGCTGCTTCGTTAGCATAGATGTAAACCACACCGTCTTTCATTTTGAGGTGATAGCCCAGGTTTTCGGGCAGGTTGTCTGTTCGGAAAGGGTCCTCTCCCTTCTTCAGAGCAGGTGTAAAGACTTTTTCAGTGAAACAAAGAGTATATAACAGCACATAGGATGAAGAACCACATTAAAAATAACCAAAATACGAAATACTATAAAATCACATTAGTATGGTATCTCATACATCATGAATTGCAATTTTGCAGAGCTAAGCTGAAGTTCACTTTTTCATTTTTTAAAGGTGGCTAAAGTGGTCTAAAATAACCATAAAATAATATTTTATCTAATAGAAGGATGGTTTTTCAAGTTCTTTAGAAGCACTATTTATATAAGGTAATGGATATACTACTTATAAATAATTTTTATTATTTAGTGAGGTTGGTTACTAAAGGCTTTCTATTTAGAGTTTTTATTAGTCTATTAGATAACTGCATAAAATAAAACTGAAACTACAGTTAAAAATACAAGGATATTTTGAAAGTTCATGGAAAAACAAAGTTCAAAGTTTATTTTGGTGCAAAAAGTCTTTGAAATCCATGCATAGTTTTTTCATAATATGCATTTTTCCATGAACTTTTTTTTGGAGTCCTCTTGAAGAATTTGGATCTTTAGCTTATTTAAACTAAGTTTCTTCATTGGTCTTAATTTAGAGTGTTTTTAAAGTGGGCTTTCAAAGAGCAGTTTCAGGGCCAGCACTGTGGCACAGTGGGTGCCAGTTCGAGTCCTGGCTCCTCCACTTCTGATCCAGTTCTCTGCTATGGCCTGGGAAAGCTGTAGAAGATGGCCCAGGATCCTTGGGCCCCTGCACCTGCATGGGAGACCCGGAAGAAGCTCCTGGTTCCTGGCTTCGGATCAGCTCAGCTCTGGTTATTGTGGTCATTTGGGGGGTGAACCAGCAGATAGAAGACCTCTCTCTCTCTTTCTCTGGCTCTACCTCACTCTGTAACTCTGTCATTCAAATAAAAAAAAAATTTAAAAAAAGAGCAGTTTCTAGTAACAGAAAAGCTGAGTGGAAAGAGCGTTTCCAGGTATCCCCACAAACACAGAGCCATCCCCACTACTGGCAACCTGCATCGAGTAGTAAAGTTTTTTTTTTAAGCATCAGTGAACCTGCATTGTCATAATCACCCAAAGTCCACAATGTACAGTAGGGTTTGCTCTTGGTGTTGTACAGCCTGTAGATTTTGGCAAATGTGTAATGACTATCTTCACTCTTAATGTACCATGCAGAGTAGTTTCACCAGCCTAAGCTGGTTTTAATACAAAGCATACAATAACTTTACAAGAATTATAATTTTTATGTGCTTACCACCTTTTAAAGCACATACAATTCCTGCTAATGGAATTGAGAAGGGAGTAAGTGGATACATGTTCCCTTCTTTCTACAGCTAACAATTTCAGCCTAAGGAAGCCAAGAACACATTCCACGCTGTAAGGGCATTTAAGCATTCATCCTTACCAGCAAGCATGGTCACTCCTGGCTTCTCACTGCTGTGCCCAGTGAAGGCATCAAAAAGTCTCCTGTTGGCAAGTGATGCCTAAAGCAGCCAGAGAGAGAAAATAACACAGAAAGAGCTGGTGGCCGGCGCTGCGGCTCACTAGGCTAATCTTCCGCCTTGCGGCGCCGGCATACTGGGTTCTAGTCCCGGTCGGGGCGACGGATTCTGTCCCGGTTGCCCCTCTTCCAGGCCAGCTCTCTGCTGTGGCCAGGGAGTGCAGTGGAGGATGGCCCAAGTGCTTGGGTCCTGCACCCCATGGGAGACCAGGATAAGTACCTGGCTCCTGGCTTCGGATCAGCGCAGTGCGCCGGCTGCGGCGGCCATTGGAGGGTGAACCAACGGCAAAGGAAGACCTTTCTCTCTGTCTCTCTCACTGTCCACTCTGCCTGTCAGAAAAAAAAAAAAAGAAAAGAAAAGAAAAAAGAAAAAAGAAAGAGCTGGTGTATCTTCTTCTCACAACTGGGAGATAAGAAAAGGGAAGAAGTGAATCAGGATGTTGGTACACCAGGTACTAGTTTTCTAATCCCACACTTAAACAGATAAATAAAGTATAATTTAGGGACACAAAAGCAAGACAAACATCCTAAAAGCTATTATTATAGAGGATGGACCAAATTGGGTAATATGATATTTTTTAACATTTATTTTATTTTATTTGAAAGGCAGAGTTACAGAGAGAAAGTTACAGAGAGAGAGAAAGATCTTCTAAGTGCTGGTTCATGCCCAAATCCCAGAAGGCTGGGGCTGGGCTAGGCTGAAGCTGGGAACCAGGAGCTCCACCAGGGTCTCACACATCGCAGCTCTCCCGGGCACATTAGCTGGGGGCTGGATGGGAAGTGATACAGCCAGGACTCGAACCAGGGCTCACAATGGATACTGGTATCGCAGGCAGCAACTTAACCCACTGCACCAGAACACTGGCCCCACGCTTAATATTATTTTAACATTAATAGGAATTACAAAGGAGAGGTTATAGATCTTTAATAATATGGCAATTTGCCTTTCAAATAAATACATCTGTAAAAAAAACACGACTCATATTTTTAGATTGTGCTATTTGCAATTTGGGTGCATATTTTAAACTTTTTTCTTTTTAAAAGATTTACCTATTTGAAAGGCAAAGTGGCAGGAGAGGGGGAGAGACAGGGAGAAAGAGATCTTCCATCTGCTTGTTCACTTCACAATGGCTGAGCCAGGCTGAAGCCAGGGACCAGGAACTCCATCTGGGTCTCCCACGTGGGTGCAGGGACCTCAGTACTTGGGCCGTCTTCTCCTGCTTTCCTAGGTGCATTAGCAGGGGGCTAGATTGAAAGCAGAGCAGCCAGGACTTGAACCAGCACTCTGATCCGAGATGTTGGCATTGCAAGCAGTGGCCTAATTACCTGTTGCACCACAATGCTGGCCCCAGACATTTTTCTTTCAGAGAAGCAGAGAGACAGTGAGCTAAGAGACATAGAGAGAGTTCCAGTCTGCTGATTCACTCCTCAGATACCGGAATGGCTAGGAGTGGGCCAGGCTGAAGCCAGGAGCCAGGAACTCAATCTGGGTCTCCCATATGAGTGTCAGAGATCCAACGACCTGAGTCATCGCCTGCGGCCTTCCAGAGTCCACATTAGCAGGAAGCTGGAATCAGGAAGCAGAGCCAGGACTCGAACTCTAGGTGCTCTGATATGGGACGTAGGTTATGTCTTAATAGGCGTCTGAACAGCTAGGCCGAAGACTAGTAGCATACTTTAAATGGAATATTCAGTAGTAAAACCAAGCTGCATGTCGCATACCTGCTATGAGATAATTCCTTACCTGGATAGGAGCTCTCATTTGCTTTCCAAGCTGTGCCTTCAATGCTCCGCAAGTACTTGGAAGGGGTTTTGGGGAACCTCTGAAACGACTTCAGCATGTATTTCTCCCGGATACACAATGCCCGGTACAGCCCTTTGCACACTATTTCGAAGTCTTCCACTGTGACCTGGCAAGAAAATGTCAGCCTACCAGAAGCTATGGAGTGGGTACCACTTCTCTCAGGCACCCAGCTCCACTGTGTGTTGCAGCCATACTCACTTGGCTGCTTCCTGCCCCACGTTTTCCCTGGGTCTCTCTCCAGGAGCTGGTCCTGAGCTCGCTCATCTGCACCAAGACTTCCATATGGTCTTTCTCTTACCGTCCTGTCTTTGCTTTGGCTTTTTGCAGTGATTATCTAGTGAGCATTATTAAAGGAACTCTTTCTAGCATGGTGTATACTTTCTTCCTTCCAGGCTGCATACGGACAGACAGCTTAAGTTACAGGATTTTGAAGGTAATGAAAAAGCGAAAGGCAATGTGATTCTAACTGTGAGAATTCAAACCATTTGTTGGTCAGTCAGGGACATAACTATTTGGGGGTGAATGAGGTGTCAAAAGTCCCTCAAACATCATCAGCCATGCATTGTTTTCTGCAGCTGTGGATGGAAGAGAATAGCATCCTATGAGAAGTCAGTCCTCTGGGTGGTTTTAAAGAGAATTTTATCTGTGACTAAAAATGAAGAGATTCTACAGAAAAGCTTTGCAAGAGCTGCTAGTAATTTCCCAGATTGGTCCATTTCTCCTGTCTGCCCTGCTCCTCCTCCCCCAGCAATGCCTGGCTGGGCCAGGCCTGCTTAAGTGGCTATCATTGAATACTCATTATCAGAGTCCAGACATTTTCTTTCTAGGATCAACATAGGCTTGTTCCCAATAGTTTGACATTCAGATATTGATCCTGGTCAGATTAACTATTTACAAAAAGATTTATTTATTGAAAGGCAGGGTTACGGAGAGTGGAGGAGACTGCGAGAGAGGGGAGAGAGGGTGGGAGAGAGAAAGAGAGAGAGAGAGAGAGAGAGAAAGATTCCATCCTCTGGTATATTCCCCAAATGACCCAAACAGCCAGGGTTAGGCCAGGCTGAAGCCAGACACCAGGAGCTTCATACAGGTTTCCTATGTGGGTGTCAGGGCCCAAGTACTTGGGCCATCCTCTGTTTCTTTCATTAGGCACATTAGCAGGGAGCTGGATCGGAAGTGGAGCAGCTGGGACTAGAACAGGCGCCCATATGGAATGCCAGCACTGCAGGCCATAGCTTAACCCACTGTACCACAATGCCAACCCCAGTTTAACTATTTTTAAAGGCCTGCCGAGCTGGGCCGAAAGAGGTGCTAGGTCTGGACGCCAACTTCCTGTGGCACGCTTGTCCATTGCCACCTACTAGACCACCAGTCTATCAGCTCCTCAAAGACAGCATCTGGGTGCTATTCACTTTCATATCTTCAGTGCTTAACACACAGTGCCCACTACAGAGCCACAGCTCATTAAGGACTGACTGAAGTGAATCAATTTTTATCTGGAATTAATGGGAACTTAGCCCTTATTCCCCCTTTACCTTTCTGTTTGAATTACTAGGATGGGCTGGATGCTTGGCTTAGCAATCAAGAGCCTCATTCAGATGCCCACATTCCATGCTTGGGTCTGAGGCCGAGCTCTGCTCCTGACTCTAGCTTCCGGTTACTGCAGACCCTAGAGAGCAGCAGTGAGCTCAAGTGACTGGGCTCAATGCACTCATGTGGGAGACTTAGATTTAGTTTCCAGCTCCTAGCTTCCGGCCCAGCCTGTTGTGGGCATTTGGGGAGCAAACCAGTGGATGAGAACTCGCTCTTTCTCTCTCTGCTTCTCCAATAAATTAAAAAATTACACTAAATATGTAAGTGACAAGGATAAAGACTGATTCGGGTACAGACTACAGCCAGGTGGAGTGTGCACAGCAGTTCGGCCACATTCAGCCAGCAGCTATGGCCCCATACTTGGCTCTTCAAAGACTCCAGGCCAAGCTTGCAGGTGCCCTCAGCTTTCACGGGAGCAGCTACTCTCTGAGTTGTGTACCTTGTCCTCCCTCCCATCTTCCCTCTCTTTGTTGTTATTTTCATTCCTACCAAGCCTGTGTTACATTTGTCTCCTAGTTTTGTTTGTTTGTTTGTTTGTTTGTTTTTTTTACAGCAGACAGGGAGAGTTAGACAGTGAGAGAGAGAGACAGAGAGAAAGGTCTTCCTTCCATTGGTTGATTCCCCAAATGGCTGCTATGGCTGGCACACTGCACCAATCTGAAGCCAGGAGCCAGGTGCTTCCTTCTGGTCTCTCATGCGGGTGTAGGGCCCAAGCACTTGGGCCATCCTCCACTGCCCTCCCGGGCCACAGCAGAGAGCTGGACTGGAAGAGGAGCGACCAGGACAGAATCTGGCGCCCCGACTGGGACCAGAACCCCCGGGGTGCCGGCGCTGCAGGTGGAGGATTAGCCTAGTGAGCTGCGGCGCCGGCTGTTTCCTAGTTTTTATGTTTTTTTTTTTTTTCCCCAACTCTGGAGTTCTCCAAACTGTGTTTTCCATGTACTTATCACTATTAAATGTTTGTTTTTTTTCAATTATTTAGTGTCTAAAACCCCTGCCACTGGCAGAGGACCATGTCCTCACGGAGCAAATGGGCAAACAAGAATGGTGAGCATTTCATTGCTCTGTCATTTTCAAGTATCTTGCGACTTGCCATAAATGGGTTAGTTATATGAGAAAGGAATCAGGACTGGTCGTAGAACTATATTTGGAGCATAGACTAATGGCTGAACAGCAGTTTCACCAATATGATGCTGATACTGCAAGTCCATGTGGCAGAGATTTATTAATTGAACCAACTGGTCTGGCCAGGGCAAGCAGGTCAAGTTGTTGGTAACATGAGTTGGCTCTCTGTGTGGCATCCTGGAGTCTGTTCCAAAGCAGTAACCTACTGTGTAAGCATCTGCAGTGAAATTGCAGCGTTCAGTTGGTCAAAAAACAATAGCCCTGGTAGAGTTCTCTCACTTCTCCCCCATATGTCCCATTTTCTTCTGGTCTCTTTTCCTCTACCCCTCTCCTGATGTGTTTTCTTTGGTTGATTTATGATACCTCTACCTCATCTCTCTATTCTAGGTCTGCGCTAGATCCGTCTTTCTTGAGAACTCCCTGTTCCTCTCCAAGGCTCCCTTTCCTGCTTATGAGGCCATCAGCAAGACTGGAGGCCTGCTGCTGTCTTCAGTTCTTTTGCCAAAATATGTCCACTGTATTCTATAGCACGTATACCACATTTTACTCCACAGTCTCCATAGTGAAGCAAAGGAGACAGAGGACAGACTATGCAGAATGGTAAAAGCAATACAAAAATATAAGACATACCAGTAGTATTGGAATTCAATAGCGGAGCATAACAAGGGACAGGTGGGCTAAACACCTTTCTCAATGGGAAGGGGAGAGGGAAGAAGCTAGACTGGTCAGGCTGAATGGCTTGCCACAGCTGTGTTGGAGTGACAAGAAGTAACTCACCCCAGAGGCATAGTCTCCCGTGATCTGCACTCTCTGAAAATCAGGGACTGTCTGGTAGGTTGGAGATAAAGAGATGTATTCATCAATGTGCGACAGTTTGGTGGAAGATGCTTCACTGAGTGGAATGGACAAATTAACAGTCTTCCGTCCTTGGAAACGCTTTTTCCTGGGTTTGAAATTTAAAAACAAGAAGACTTAATTTTGTTTTCACCAGGAGTTTCCTTGTGATAGATATTTAACTACACAATTTTATTTTGAAGACAAAAAGTCAAAGTTAAAATGTGAGTTGGGTGTCAGAAACAGGATCCAAGTGCAGTGGGAAGAGAAATCACTGCAGATGCACTTTTTCCTGGTTATATGATGGAGTAGTGGTCCTTATGGAACATACTAGAAAGCTTTCAGCATGACACCATTCTTCCCAGGCAATCCACTCCTGGCCAAAATAGGCAGTCTGGTTACTTCAATAAGCACAGGCTAAGTCAGGTACGATCTGTGTCATTTTTGTTCGTGTTCCTTCAATTCTGTGAGCTTCCCTATCTCCTTATCTGACAAAATGTTGCAATAATGGCTACCTTATAGAATTCCTGTGAGATTTAATGTATATAAAATGCCTAGTATGGTACCTGGAACTTAAAAGATGCTTAACACAATGTGCTCAAATCAGCAAGTATTTACTGAGTTTCTGTTTTGAACCAAACCCTATATTAGGACCTATGGGGGATTCCAAAGAAGGTGTATTATTGTTCTTTTCTTAAAGACATAAAACCAGGAGAAAGCTGGCAGAATGACCTTTTCCCCATGAGGCTGGTAGGATGGAGGATGCCCAACAGGAGGGAGTTCCAGGTCAGTGGTAACTATAAGTTTGAGAACTAAAGTGTGGCAGGTCATGACAGATGGCGAATCCTGGAGTAGCTCAAATAAAAGGAAAAGGACACTGCAGGAGAGGGATTTCTGGCAAGTTCTGGGGAGGCGGTGTGTATGCTATCATGGACGTAGGCTGGGCAGGGCTGAGGGCTACCTCCCTGAGGGGAGCTACATCCCTGAGGCCAGGAGGGCCGGGTTCACGGCGGGGAGGGAGCATAACACTGAGGGTGACTGGAGGCAGAGTCCAAAGACGAAGGCTGTTGCATTCTGGTTTCTGCAACCATTGTGTGTAGGCTGCACATGTTAGCAGCCTCAGCGCACCTGGGCTTGGAACAACTGCATGGGTAGCGCGAGTCTGCTTACTTGGGTAGACAGGGAGGCATCAAGTCAAGGGAGATGTGGATGAGGATAGGAGACTCGTGCTTTTTTCTTTTAGAGTCATCCATAGGAAAAAAATTTGAAACCATTACGGAATTCTTCCTCTAAGCTGAGCCATCATTTGGACAGACTGAGCCATGCCTGCATTTCCCCGCCTTTGCCCCCCCTTAGGTCACTTACCTCGTGCCTTCTGGGGAGGTGGCCAGTGTCTCCATGTGGAGTATGTGCGCTTGCATCTCATGATGAGAAATTGGACAGATCTCATCCACATCAAAAGGGGAGATCTCCTGGCGGCCCCCCTCATCTTTGACTTCTGAGGCAAACACTTTTTCAGCGAAGCTACGCATTGCATCATCGAGTTCTAAAAGACATTCACACGTATTAGCATTCAAGGCCCTTTTCAAAAGGGACTCAAGGTTTTGGCTGGGTGTAAGCCACGGGCAAGTGACTGTACTGGGTGTGTGGTTACTCTGCTCTCCAGCCAGAGTTCCAGAAACGTGACGGAGCCCTGTGCCTGCTCTTCTTTAGTGAGAATCTGTGTGTGAAGCTTAGGAAATCTGCTCTCAGAAGCACGAGGTCAGATGCTCACGGCACATTGTGGGAAAGCGTTAAGAGTCACTGGGCTCTTGCAGCACTAGCCCTGGGCATAAGGGCACCTGTTTCTGGCATCGTGTCTGACTTGGTAGTACTCATTCATACAGCACAGTCCTGCCCATTAGGTTGGTGGGGTTTTTCTGATGTTTCAAAGATGTGAGTAGGGTTGTTGGTCCCAGGAAGAACCAGTGATCTCTCGGATCTATGTAGTTCTGAGAAACCAACGTGCCCTTTGGGGCCTTTCTTAGGACAGATTTTGTGTTTCTCTCACACATCAAACTTGATTTTGTCTGTCAAATCCTGACAATTTGGTGATAGGTTGCCGTGTAGGGGAAGGGAGCCACTAAAATACCTCACTGAGTACTGGGAGTCCCATTTCTTCCAGATCTGGACCTTCTGTAATGAATGACCCCCGGAGAGCTGATTCTACTTTTACATGCCTTTATTTTCTCATTCTTAAAATGGGGGGAGAAGGCGACCCTTAGCAGTGGGTGACCCCAAGACCTTCAGGATGTAAGAGCACCAGTCGCATCAGATAGGACTGTGATGACCTTCAAGCTATTCTGTGGAGTTCCACTGTGTTCTTTAGACTTCCAGTTGTTTCTATCAGTCACCTGCAACGCTTCTAAAAGTCTCTTGGCATTTCCAGAAAAGAGAGCTGGTGGCAATCGTGGGAATGGCCAACAGATAGCTCTGGGCAATAGCAAAAAACAGAAGCATTCCCCATAGGGTGACAGAGCACATTGTGTGCTCTGAGAGCGTCCACCCCCTAACCCCCACCATTCCATCGGTGTCTTTACAGACCTCCAAAGGGTCACGTTTTCAGTTATAACTGAAGTAGCTGTGGTATGCTCAGGCATCTGCTTTGCCCGTGCCAACTCCTTCACCTTCCTCTGTTTCAGTTTCCTGATCAGTAAAGAGGGAATACTAATGCTTACTCAGCCTTACTCGAGGTGCTGTTATGAAACCATGTGAGATAATGTGTGGGGATGGTTTAAGGAAAATAAAGCACCACATTAAACTGAGTGATGTAATTGGGTAGCATTGGTCAAATGCACATTTGCTATTTGTGTTAGCTTTGGGTAATTAAGGAAATGATCAATGATGTGACTTAGTATAGGCTGAAGCATGCACTGGAAATGATTGGAGTTTATCAAAACTTTGTTAACACTAACAGGTTAGTCAGTTTTCAAAGCCCGACTTGTCACAGCAGAGTTAACAAAGAAGCCCACACTGTGGGTGGAACTTCATGCATCTGTTTGCCTCATTAAGTTCAAACACTCCCCAAAACTAAAAAGCATCTTTGGATACTGTTACTAGTTCTTTGGCAAGCATCAGGATCCACAAAGGAACAAATGGAACATGAAGTACATTCATTTTTTTTTCAATGGCCTAAGAATGCCTCTCTAACCCACTGCCAACTGATCCCCAAAAATAGTACCACTCCTCCCTGAACTTCACACACAGGCACATGCACATCCAGGAGGAGTGGCAAGCGGCAGACAGAAGAGGCTGCGTGCACCAGGAGGGGCCAATGAAAACAAGCCAGTGGGTTATGACGAGGAGGAGGAGGATGGCGATGCAACTGACTTGTCTCGCCGGGTCTGGACACCTCTGGGAGAATACCACAGAAATGGATGCCTAGAAACCAAATGCTACTTGCTTGAGATCTGGCTCTTCCATAACAAGCACTCATAGCTGGGACTGCACACACTCATTTGTTTCAGATCTTTAAATGTGATTTTTACTAAGATTATCTCTCCCTGAGCTATTACAGACAGTTGAAAAGCAAAAACTAACAAGTAGCTTATATGATGATCCCAAAGTATGTTGCTGATAATCCCTATCACTCAATCAACCAGCTGTTTGGTTCATGCAACCACCGCCTGGAGCCGACGCTGTAGCATAGAAGCTCAAGCCTCTGCCTGCAGCGCCAGTATCCCATATGGGCACCTGTTCAAGTCCCAGCTGCTCCACTTCTGGTCCAGCTCCCTGCTAATGTGCCTGGGAAAGCAGTGGAGGATGGCCCAAGTGCTTGGCCCCCTGCCACCCACATGGGAGACCCGGAAGAAGCTTCTGGCTCCCAGCTTCTGCCTGGCCCAGCCCCAACTGTTATGGCCATCTGGAGAGTGAACCCGCAGATGGAAGATCTCTCTCCCTCTCTGTCTCTCCTTCTCTCTGCATCTCTGCCTTTCAAATAAATAAATAAATCTCAAAACAAAACCACAGCTGAAATGTGATCCCTAATTCCAAGAGCTATGCCTTTCAGAAATACTTCAGGGAATAGTGGTGATTATGGAAAGAAAAGAGTGAAACTGGTATTTCAGAAGATTGGTAGAGAAGACTTGTTGATGACCTGAATTCATGGAGGAAAGGAGAAATGATTCCCTCAGCTTTGCGTAGAAAACTACTAACTTCTTTTTTCAATGTGTTATATTTGAGACAGTGGAACATGTGAGTAGGAACACCTTGACAGTAGAGCGTCTATTTTTGGAGAGAAAATGGACAGGAGAATAGAAACAAGTGGAATAGTGAAGCATAAATAAGCTTGGATTAGGAGGGGGAGAAGTGTCTCTGACAAAACACACAGTCACTGGGCGTTCAGTGTTCATCATCATAAAAGCACAGTGTTAGCGACAATAACGCCAACCTCCCAGAGTTGTGGCAAAGATGAGCAAGAGGTACTTTAAAAACTACACATTACTATCCAGAAACGTGGCGATTATTATTAGCACAGGAAGTGCAAGACTCTTGAGAAAAGGAATGTCATGCTTACTTCTTTGTCCAACAGAGCCAGAAAAGCATGCTGACTTCTCAGCAGTGTTTGATTAACGTGCAGGAAATACAAGGGTGCAGGCCTTTCCTCTTGCACGTCTCGTCTCCTCGAGGATCTGAGGCAGGCGCACTCTCAGTGAGCAAAAGGACAAGTCGCATTTGAGAGCGAAGGGAACCTACAGCTAATGTTACGGTTTAATCTCAAATGAGTTTTTACTTTATTGGGTCACAAAAATTCACAACAAAATTTTTTGCACTGGAGCTGAGTGTTGACTAAGGCAAGGCTCAATATGTGCTTCTTGTTTCAAAATATCACATAAATGCCCCTAAGAGGTCTTCTTTATAGTCTTTTTTTTTTTTTAATCCAGAAAAGCCATGGATTCATTTGCTATGCTATGGGATATTCTCTGTTGACTTTCAATGGTATCACTTAATAAACACTGCTGAAAAATAACCATGTTTCTGAATTAAGGATCCATATTGTATCCTTAATTGGTGGCAAATGTCAGGGAAAAATAGTCCAAAATACTCACCTTTTCCTTCAGCTGTATAAAATAAAACAAGATAAAACACATGAACAACTTGTGGAAATCATAGAGGCTACGAATCAGTGCACTGACAGAGGCAGGTAGGCTGCGAGAAGGAGGCCTCAGGTGTTGTTCCAGCTCAGTCTGAGACTGGCTACATTTTGCTGTGGTCAGAAACTCTGGGAATGTGGTCATTATATAGCTAGTCATTTCCTTTTCCTTGCTAACATGACTCTTTAAATTAATGTGTGTAATCTTAAAAAGGTACTTTTTGTACAATGTGAATTAAAAAAAAAAACCTGGTGAGGAATGATGGGAACTCTCATACAATACTGGTAGCAGGTGAGCTAAAATAGCTCATTTGGTAAGCGGTTTGGTAGTACCTACCAAACAGCCATTTCTGAGAAGCTATCCTATGGAAATAATCTTCAAACACAGAAAAAGCTTTAGATACAAATACTTTGTTAGAACATATTTATACTCACCATGCATGGACTTCAAAAACTGAAAGAATATTAATTCTTTATATTCAGAATGTATTATAATTAGAATACTTGACTTATATGAGAGTATTTCAAAAAAAGTTTGTGGAAATTGAATTAAAAGATAATTTTGCTGCAAAAAAATTTTTGACATTGGTGTATAATTTTTTTCATAATATACTTTCCATAACCTTTTTGAAAACCCTTGTACAGCTTTTTAAAATGATGTTTAGGAAGATTTTGGAATACCATGGTAAAATGGTTAAGTTATAATGTTAATCCAAAATATTTTCCTGCCAAAAGCAGGATATCAAATTACATATGCAATATGTAATGTAAATATACAATAAACTACATATATACTATGTACATGTAAATTTACAATAAATTATATATACAATCACAACTGAGATTTACAAAAATTCTTTAGTTTTACACAGAAATAGGTGGAAAAGAAAAACTCTAAAAGATAGATGATGGGACTGTGTGATTTTTTTTCTTATTATTTCTTAATTTTCTAAATGGGTGTTTATTACTTTTTTCAGTATAGTTCCTTTTTCTTTTATCCAGAGCATGCATTAATTTATGATGAAAAAGGATTCTAACTTCTTAGTGCATGATCACTTCAAAAGCCTCATGGAAAATGGAATTAAAGACAAGGTTTTTGGTGCAAAAATTTTTGAAAGCCATGCACATGGAAGGTCTTCAAAAATTCATTGAAAACCTGTATTATGACAAAAACTATGCATGGATTTCAAAAATCTTTTGCACCAAAATATACTTACTTTTTAATTCCATTTTTTTCCATGAGCTTTTCGAAGTACCCTTGTATTTTTTCAAAGTACTCTGCATACAAACCTGGGTCATGAACCATCATGAACACAGTTTGGGTTGATACCTCTGTCATGCTGCTAGTGATTTTCAGCTGATACTTCAGCTAGAAACATTGTTTAGGACCTTCTCAGAGCTATGACCACACAGGTTTGTTTAGACTAGCAGAGCTGATGAAATACCTCAATAGTTTTCTATTGGGGTCATCAAAGATGCTACATACTGGACACAGTTCTAGAAAATTCCCGACCTCCCAAAACTAGAACAAAGAAAGAAAAAAACCTTGAAAATGTTTTTGCTTCTTTCTGACATGTATGAACCCAGAATTATCCAAGCTGATATGATAGTTAAAGGAATGATTGTATATGAAAACAATGAGCGCTCCAAACACTTTTGCACACCTACCTGGAAGTTTGAACAGAGGCATTGCTGCTGGGACTCTGGTTTCTACGATAGCACAGTAGAAAGGAAGAGTGAGGAGACTGTGGGGCTGGCTGGCTGACACTATAAACTATCCTGACGTTCATTTTTTTTATTTTGCTTTGCCCCCTGTAATCTGACCCTTGTCTGCTAAAAGGAGCAAGATGAGCTTTGGACCTATTTATAGCTTTAAGCAATTGACAGTGAAAAACAGGTGAAGGCTTCAGTCTTTATTTTGGGTTTTAGAAAAGACATCTGTGGTGGGCCAGGAATGGCATTTCAATACTCTAAATCTTTCTGCAGGTTGGATTTTTGTCAAGTGTAGTTTTATTACATGATGTGACCACTGATGAGTATTTTCCACCCTACTGAAACACAGGGAAGTCTTCCAGGCTTCTGATAAGACAAAATCCTCAGAGTTTCACATGATGAAAACAGTTTCTGTTAGATGCTAGTGTATCTTGAAGCTACACACACACAAACACACACACATGCTTGTTTTCAAGAGAAATATCTCCAACTTAGCAGATATTCACTTGACAGAATTTATTGAATGAATTCAGTGGTAAATTTAGACACCCAACTTCTGTCTGGAGTGTTCAGCTACCTGTATTCTATCTATTGTCATAACAATAGCTTCCTTTTGCATAACATTTTATAGTACTCAAGACACTTTCCAAACATTATCTATTTGATCCTGATTACAATCCTATAAAGGAAACACTGTATTTGAAAGGCAGAGTGACACAGAGAGAGGGGAAACCAGAGAGATCTTCCTTCCACTGGTTAACTCTCCAAATGGCTGTCAACAGTTGGGACCAGGCAAGGAAAAAACCAGGAACTGGGAACTCCATCCCGGTCTCCTATGTGGGTGCAGGGGCCCAAAGACTTGGGCCGTCCTCCACTGCCTTCCCAGGCACGTTAGCAGGGAGCTGAATCAGAAGCGGAGCAGCCAGGACCCAAAATGGCACTCTAATATGGGGTGCTGTCATTGCCAATGACTGTCTAACCCACTGTGCCACAGTGTTTGCCCCAATAGATAAGTATAGATAAGTATTTAAAAAATACTCAGTAATATAATTTATATATATATATATATATTTAATTTTAGAGGAAGAAAAAGAGAGAGAAGCTGGTGCTGTGGCAAAGTATGTTAAGCCTCCGCCTGCTGTGCCAACATCCTGTGTGGGCTCCAGTTCATGTCCCAGCTGCTCCTCTTCTGATCCAGCTCTCTGCTATGGCCTGGGAAAGCAGTAGAAGATGGCCCAAGTGCTTTGGCCCTTGCACCCATGTGGGAGACCAGGAAGAAGCTCCTGGCTGCTGGCTTTGGATTGGCCCAACTCTGGCTGTAGTGGCCATTTGGGGAGTGAACCAGTGCATGGAAAACCTTTCTCTCTGTCTCTACCTCTCTCTGTCTGTAGCTCTACCTCTCAAATACATACAAACATACATGAAATCTTTAAGAGAGAGAGAGAGAATATCATGCTCCCACCCACTGGCTTACTCTCCAAGTGCCTCCCCAGTGTCAGGACTGGGCCCCAACTGGGCACAGGAGCTGTGATGCAACCCAGGTCTCCCATGTGGGTGGCAGGGACCCAAGTGCTGAGCTGTCACCTGCTGCCTCCCAAGATGCACATCAGCAGGAAGTGGGAATCAGGAGCAGAGCCGGGATCCAACGCAGGCACTCTGATGTTGGCTGTGGGTAGCCCAAGTGGCACCTTTAAGTGCTAGGTCAAACATTTGCGCCATTCAATAAGATGATTTCAAGTGGAAATTGTTGCTATGAAAACAAAACAAAGCACGGTGATATCTAAGAGGAGAGATGATTTTCAGCTAATTCGACAACTGAAGACAGGAGTAACTGTCTTCTCAGAACTCTTTAGTACTATGGAACCGATCTCACACAAGTCACTACTGGATTGAACTAGCGAGTGCACCAGTGGATGGAAAATCTCTCACTTTCAAATAAGTTAATAAATCTTTAAAAAATTTTTATGAAAGGTGATGAATGCTGAAAGAGATAAATCACAGAATTGGAGTGGAAATGATAGATCCCACCTATTTTGAAGACAAGACTATCAAAGCACACACTAGATATGAGGAGTAATGGAAAATGAGTTTTGAGATGAAGTCTCAGGTTTCCTTGTGGGTGATTTGTAGAAGAGCACTGCCATTCACTAAGATAAAGGACACAAGGCAAGCAGGATTAAGACCAAAGATGATGCACGAGGAACTTGAAAGTCTATGGGAAAATGGAATTAAAGGTGTTCATTTTGGTGAAAAAAAAATGGAATTGCACGCACAGTCTTTTGGTGATAAGCCTTTTTCCACAAACTTTTTTAAAGGTCCTTCATATTTGGCTTATTTAATCAGAGTGGAAATGCCCATGGGGCAGATATTTGGCTTTGGAGCTCAGGGGAGAATTGTGGACCAGATAGATTTGAGCCTCATTAGTAATGATGTTGGTTAAACTTTGATAATAAGTTACATTACTTTGAGAGTGTGTGGTGAGAAAAAAAAAAAAAAAAAAAGGAGAGCAACAGATAGATGACTCTTAAGGAAAACCAATATTTCAGGGTTGGTTGTGGAAGGAAGAGACCACAAAGGGAAAGCTGAAATCATGGGGGAAGGAGGCGAACTAGGAAACATTGGCTCATGGAAACGCTGGGAGCGGAGCAATCCGAAATTGAGTCACAGGGTTAAAAGCTGTGTGAGACTTCCTCAGAGGACAGAAAACACTCCATGGGCTTCTGCATTTAGGAAGGTTGCTGATTACTGTTGGCTCAGTCGGGTCCTTTAAGAAGCTGCCCAGAAAGAAGAGAGATGCAAGAGACACAGTGGGATAGCCTAACGGGAGCGAGCAGGTGGGCAGAGTTCAGCTCGTGCCAATGCCGCACAGGTTGGATCCCGTGAAGGGAGCGGGGAAGGAAGGCAGACCGTGTAGGCAGAACCTCAAACTGTGGTCTGAGAATATCTTAGCCAGGGCAGTGGGGAGTTCCCCAGCAAAGACTGCCCACAGAGAACAGCTGGCCCGGCCACGGCAGCCTCCCAGGTTCACCCTGTGGACGGGAACAAGGAACATCAAGGCATCGCCTCAGGGTTGCTGATGAGCAGTGTGGCGACTAGAAGCTGCCAGCCAGCCCATGGCAGGTTCCAGAGCCCTTTCTCCCAGTACTGTGACGGCCCCGGGTGGAGAAGTTTGAGAGTTCCGGGAGTAGGGGCTTTGATGGTTTTGTGAGTTGAAGGGTGAATAGAAGTGCAACCTTTGAGGGGTGGTGCTGGTTAGTTGGGGGCATGGTGGGCACCACCCTTAGAAGGGGTGAATGTCTGTCTCAAGGGAGTGAGTTAGGTCTCTTGGGAGTGGATTAGTCACCACGAGAGCGGGTGTTACGAAGCAAGGCCCCCGCGTGTGTCTGGCCCCTTCTTCACATGCTACACTGCGATGCGGTCTACCACGTGAGGCCGTGACATGAGGCCTTCCCCAGATGAGGCTGTCCCATCTTGCACTTCTCGGACTCCCAAACTGCGAGCAAAAATCCCTCCTATTTTCCTTTTTTAATATTTATTTTATTTATTTGAAAGGGTTTTTTTTTTGGGGGGGGGGGTAGACAGAAAGATCTTCCATCCACTGGTTCACTCCCCAAATGGCTGCAATGGCTAAAGCTGAGCTGATCCGAAGCCAGGAGCCAGGAGCTTCTTCCAGGTCTCCCACGTGGGTGCAGGAGCCCAAGGACTTGTGCCATCTTCTACTGCTTTCCCAGGCCACAGCAGAGAGCTGGTTCGGAAGAGGAGCAGCCAGGACTCAAACTGGCACCCATATGGGATGCTGGCACTGCAGGCAGCGGCTTTACCCGCCATGCCACAGTGCGGGCCCCCACAATTTGCTTTTAATAAAACAATCTAAATTTCAACAGTGTACTGTGCTGTTAGAGGAGAGAAGGAGACATGCTAAGGGGTCCACACAATAATAAGTTCTCAGCACTAATGTATTAACTCAGGGCCGGCTTTGTGGTATAGCGGGTAAAGCCACCACCTGCAGTACCAGCATCCCATATGGGCACTGGTTTGAGTCCTGATGCTTCATTTCCTATGCAGCCCCCGCTAATGCACCTGGGAAAGTAGTGAAAGATGGCCCAAGTGGGTCCCTGCACCCACACTGGAGATCTGGATGAAGCTCCTGGCTTTGACCTGGCTCAGCCCTGCCTATTGCTGCCATTTGGAGAATGAACCAGTGGATGCAGCCCTCTTTCAAATAAAATACATCATTAAAAAAATCAAAATACATCAACTCACCTAATTTTCACAATAATCTTTTGAGGAACTATTATTGTCTCCATTTTACAGTTGAAGAAATTCAGATACCGAGAAGTTGATTTGCCCAAGGCCACGCAGCTAATAAGTGAGAGAGGCAGAATTGAAGCCCAGATATTCTGGCTCCTGAACGGAGGTCCTTAAGACCTGACTATTGCTTAGTTGTGCAATAAGCATGATTGTGTTTATAAGATACTGGGTTCTGGACTAGATATGAGGATGAGACTTAGTGATTTCCAGATATATGGTCGTGGGGTAGACTGGTTAAGTGATTTTATACTTTTATTTATGAAATCATCTTCAAATTAAATCTTGAATGGGAGCCTAAAATGAAAGAACCATCAAAGTGGAACTGCTCCCGAAGTAAGAGGACAATAGACGAGCACAGCCTTATCCATTCAGCCTTTCTTCAAAGTATCTTCCAAATACATAAATAAATCCTAAAATAAAGATGCTAGAGAGGGAGAGATAAGAGGTAGATCTTCCACCTGTCAGTTTACTCCCCAAATGGCCACAACAGCCAGTGCTGGGCCAGGCCAAACCTAGGAGCTCCATCTGGGTCTCCCACTGGGGTGCAGAGGCCCGAGGACTTGGGCCCTCCATCCTCCACTGCTTTCCCAGGCACAGTAGCAGGCAGCTGGATCAGAAGTGGAGCGGGGAGGGGGATGACTTGAACCACTGTCCTTGTGGGATGCCAGTGCCACCGTGCAGGCCGTTCTATGGTACTCTAGCATTAGGTTTGAGCAGCATAGTTTGAAAACTAGTGAATCAAAAAGAGCAGATTCTGGAATCAGGAGAGCTTGGTTCAAATCTTAGTTAAAGTCAAGTTAGGGGTTTCAAATTTCTCATAAACAAAATGGAGATCATTCTTACTTTACATGCTGTATGAGGATTAAATCAGATGAGTTACGTAAGAACACTTTGAAGCAATATACAATGTTGGTTTATCTTTCTAGAGAGCCTTGACTTTAGGAAATTTTCACAGATTTCTCCCCAATAAAGATTGTTAATGAACCACTGTTTATCTGGTTCACTGCTATATGCGCATGATTGTAATAGGTGTTCAATAAAAGCCTGCTAAATGGATTAGGAAGGAAAGCCATCTGGAGAATGTTCTGAACCAATGGGCTTGTGGTTATGCTTCACAGGGGATACAAACAGAGTTCTCAGAGAAACCCAGGCCTTGGGAATTTCAGTTCGCATGCCATGCTAGAGTTTTATTTTGGACTTTAATGTTGAATGTCAAGCTCCTCAAATTCACAGGCAAAGCATAAGCTTACATGATCTAACTTTAGAGATGCCTTTACACCATATACCATTATTCCTATCAGGGATGCTGAGTCTCAGCAGTAAATGTGGAGAACAGATACTAAAATGTTTTAAAATAATGTTTTTTCAAACTTACATAGGTGTAATTTATACATCTTAAGCCTCTACAGAAAGTGTCCATAGTGCCAGTTTCATCACTCCCATAGCAGCCACTCTGGAAGATTGCTTTTCCTAACCTGGATAATATTTCAGACACCTGCATTTAAGGCTTTAGTAGGCTCAGTCCAACCACACCCCCACAGGGCATGTACTGCCTCTATCTTTAGGAACAGTTAATAACACTTTAACCCCCAGTACTGAAGGTGCTATCCATTTTTTACTTTATATGATCCCTATAAATTGATGGCATTTTGAATACAGCATTAAGAAGGACTAAGTTTGGTGTTTGAGGTTGAAAACTAACAGTGCTCCCGCTCCATACCAGTAGTTAAGAAACTATCTTAAGTGTGACGTAGATCACATGATGGAAAACGAAGTCACCAAATAAAATGATCAGCTCACTAGGTCACATCTTCCAGTCATAAATCTGAACCTTCTTATGCTTCTTTTGGCATTGGAAAGGGCATTTGTTATCTGTACTTTGTGTTCCCACAGTTCCAATTTTCCTTTATTAAGGTAAAGGACCACATTTCATTGCCAAGTTATTTTAAAAACACTACAAAGCATTCCTAACAGTTATGCAAAATGAACACCAGCAAGGCCTCCTGGCCCTTTTTCATGTATTTATGGATATCAGATAACTCATGAAACTATGCTGGCCTTTTAATGACCTTGAATATTAACTTGTTATGACAAATGAAACCTTAATAGCACAAAAAGATGCATCGGAGATTCCCTCATAGTCCCAATAAACAAACTTCTTTAGGTATTTTTTCAACATTTGCCATCTAAAATATTTATATCCCTCCATATATCTTCTTTTTAGGGAGAAAAATTAAATTTTTGTTAAATCTTTGGCCTTTGGTAGAATGCACCATATTCCCTGTATTGCAATATTATAGTGTTAGCTATGAAAGCTTAGGTTTTAAGTAATTCTTTTATAACTCAATCTCCTTAATTAGGGCTGGGAAATCTGAGATAACCTAATTCAACTCCTGTATTTTGCAAATGAAGAAACTGGGACAGAGTAGTAAAATTATAATTGGAACCCAGGTTCTCTGGCTCCTAGACCATTGCTCTTCCAAGTATACTGAGATTGCTAGATTGTGCAGTAATAATAATAAAAAAAAAGACAAAGAATTTCCAATGGTAGTTTCAGGTGCTTCATATCAATGTATGAAAATTTAAGAAATATCTACATATCCTCCTAAGGCAATATTTTAAAGCAGGCTTTGTCATAATAGTAGTCGCCACTTACCTGTGGAAAATATGCTGCAGGAGCCCCAGTGGATGCACGGAACTGCAGATATTACTGAACTATTTATATGTGTGTATGTATGTGCATATATGTGTATGTATACATACAGTTTTTCTTAACCAAGTAGAATTCTAACAATATGTAATACAATTACAACATCACTACTCTTGTGCTCTCAACATATGTACTGCAATACCTTGATACTCTGACAGTCAATCTGACAACCAAAAATGTTACTGATTAACAGGCAGGTAATAGATGTGGTGTGGAAATACAGGACAAAGGGACTAACGCGATGTTGTGAGACTTATCATGCTACTCAAAACACTGTGCATTTTAAAATTGATGAACTATTTCTAGAATTTTCCATGTAGTATTTTCAGATCACAGATTAACTGAAACCAAAAATTCAAAACTGTGAAGGGGGTGGGAGGCTACTGTACTGAAAAAATGAGGACCTTCCCACACTGTAAAAATATCATATCTAAAAGGCATTTCAGTGTGGAAAAAATCAGGACTAAGCCAAGAACTTCCAGTTTTTATTTTTTAAGCATTATTTAACAAGAAAGACATTCAACCAAATTTAAAACAAATTCGGATGGCTTAATTTACAATAAAATAACCAACTTTTCATTTAGGGCCAAAGAGGCCAATAACTCTCATTTTAAACAGCAGAATTGCACAACTGATATTTTTACCCATATATGATGACAAAGAAATATAAATGTCATAAAACTTCCATTGACACCCATCCCTTCCCTTCAGAGTAGAGTTCATATACTTGTTTTAGGTCAGTACTCAGGCTTTTCAAAATCAATTACATTTTGAAATATATCTACAACTACTCTGATAAGAACATTTTAAAAACAATTCTTATAGAAAACAAATACCTTAAAAAATTTTTTTTGTGGCACATTAGACTGTTTAAAGAAATAGCAAAGAAGAAAAATAATGTACAAGAATTATAGTCCCCTTGTTTGTGTTTTCCCTAATTAATTATTCTTGCTTCTTATAATTTATTAGCAGAGATGAATTACAAGAAGCAGATGCACCATGTTTTGGTTCTTGGATTTAGCTGCCAGCTTAAGAGTTCATGACTGTAAATACAAAGCAAAATACGCTTATGTTCACAAATTCTGGAATGGGAAAAAATCAAAATCTCTCTCCAAAGTTTTGGTCTATCTTTGCTTTCAAGTCATGACAAAAATTCACAGCAGTTTAAAGGCTGATAAACTACTAAACATGGCACCCACTAAAATAAATTTGTGATTAATTTTACTTGTAATACTCCTAAAGTGAAAACTGTAATAAGTATTATCTTGTGTTACCAAGTCAAAATTCTATAGTAAGTTGCTGGAGCATATACAACATTTAACAGATTCATTTACAGATCAGGCATAGTAGCCTTTGGACAGAACATCTTATTTTCACACTCCTGAAGGTGCAACCTTAAAAAAAAAATAAAAAAATAAAGCAATATGCAATTTAGGACAGCTGGCCAGGCACTTAACTTGGGGAAAGTGACTTTGAGATTTTTGAGGTAAATTAGAATTATTTTCAGCAATTACAAACATAAATCTAAAAACCACATTTTATACCACACTAATTATTCAGCTTTTAACTCTAAGTTTGTCACTCTATTGTGCCAAAATTCATACCTCAGTATTACTTCTTAGGAAGTTATGAAGAGCATTTTCAGGTTTGAATTTTGGCTTCTTTTTGATACTTCTGTGCTTAGAAAGAAAACTGTTAAAGGTGCATACATACAAGAGCCCAAATGGGTAACTATCTTTCCCTGTAATTTGACATTAAATTTGACAGAAGCTTTTTAGAAAAAGAGTCACATAGCCAGTCACATAGATACTTAGAAAAAAGGAACACAGCTGAGGTGGTAAGCCTCGATCTAGCCTCAGGAAAATCACAGAGCGATGCTCTAACAGGAGCACAATCAAAGAAGCAGTTTTTGTTTACACATGACGGCAGTACTGTAAATGAGCTGTAAGGAGCACATCTCTCTGGGTTTATCAGACTCTGGGCCTGGTATATGTCTCTGTCCCTCTTCTGAATTCATTTCAATGATATGTGTTTGCTTAGTAACTGAACATCTGTATTAAGAGGATGAGGGACCTCAGTAAGTATGGAGACTTTAGAATACCAGAGCAGAAAGTGGCCTTTCTGGAATTAGTCTTTTATCAAAAGTTATCCAAGTCTGTTTCTCATTAGAACTACTAACTGTCTACAAACAGAAATGCCATGCCTCTGAATCCTCAAAACAATTCATTGTATTTTTCACTCCTTTCTCAAACAGCAGGTTCAATCCAAAGTTACTTTTTATTTTGAATACACGCATCAGGTTTCATTATCTGCTATGCACAGGTAAATTTATCAACATTCTGTTTCAAACACTCCAAAGAACATTATGAAAAAGGAAAATCAAAAAAAATTTTCATTGGAGGCATCCTCATTCTCAAAGAAATGAGAAAACATATTGGCTTAGAGTTTCCATGTGGCTAAAAACTGGGTCTAAATACTTTATAAAGACTTCTAAACTGACCTGCCTTGGGATACTACACTTTTTCCAGCCATGGTAAAGGACTCATGCTAACTCACTTCTTGTTTCCTTACAGGACTAACAGCAGGAATCCAGCAAAGCTAGGAGCTGGAATTACTGGTATGGGAGCAGATGTGGAAGGGTTTCTCTCTTGGTGATGCTAAATGGTTCATTCAAGTTTTGAAACTGTGACCTTGGTCATCAGCACCATGCTTTACTCCACTGGAAAACTTCATCTCCTGTTGCTGTGGAAAAAGGGGCAGAGGGTGAGGTGAGAAGATTGAGGAAAATTATATGCTTCATTAAACTATTAAATGCAATGAAAATGCAATTTGCCTGTTAATATATTGTATCTGAGGTTTAAGAATCATTGATCACAGCTACTAAATAACACCACATCACATTTTTACAATGTTTGAACGTCTATAAATGTAGAATTTTCTGGCATGACCCAAATTTGAATACAAATGGAAGTTCATTGAACATTAGGTTATCAGTAAACTAGAAGAAACAAATTACATACATTTTCCAGGTAGTAACCTACAAAAAAGTAGAGATTAGGTAAAAATTAAGTGAAATTATTCATAATTGTTTCCAGGTTCATCTTTCTCCTGGGAGAACCTAAAAACATGCCTCTGGAAAATCATCTTCATACATGTCAGAAATGGCATCTGCTATCATACAGTTATCTTTCTCTCAAAGGTAGATAGGTCATAGACATTTCTCAGACATTAATTTTTATGTTTGGGTCATCTATTCCACCGAAACACTGTAAAGGAATTATAAATCACTTTTAGGAAAAAGGCACTTTGTTGTGAGAGTTGGATTTAATTTCATGAAAGTTCAGAAGACTAGGATAGACTCAAAAGTCAGTATTCGCTTTTGTATTTATGAATGCAGAGCAGATGCCAGTTAACAAAATATAGCTGAAATACTAAAAACAAACCAAACAGCAACATTAACTATATTCTTGGCAAACAGTAATTTATGACATTTCTCTACAAACTAACATAGTTCCAAGTTTAATAGTAAAAAGAAGAAAAATCACCAGCAGTTGCTACGTTAGAGCCCAACACTGTTTCCAACAGAATTTTATGTCTACAGTTTGGTTCTGTTTCAGAGCATAAATTGCTTTTCAGATGAAAAACCTGGGGTGGCAGAGGTGTGTTTGTGTGGATTGGGGGAGAACCCAGTGCAGAACAATACTGGGGAATAACAAGAGGTGCATTTCTCTGGTCAGACAACCAAGTGAGGAGGTAGTTATTCTGAGAACTTCTCAAATAGAGAATATTGTGCTGATCTACTATGAGTTGGGGAAGTAGCATGAGCTTCTCTGTGAGAGTGAAGACAGCAACAAGAATGCTTCTCCTCCAGGAAAGTCAGGACCAGGGTGTCAGTGCAGCTGGAATGAAAATGGAGCGTCTGTAAGTGGCTCAAAGTATAAGATAAACACAGTGAAAAAATCAACATGAATGATTATTCATATGCAGATGTGTCCTACCTTGAAAGTGGCTCTTTTCTGATGACAGAACTTTGCAATAGCTATAAGAACAGAACACACGCCATGTCATTATTACTTAATTTGCTTATCATAATCCTTCAAACTCCTGGTGTGAAGCATATGGTATGCATACACTTCATAAGTAATACCTTCTAATTTCTAATAATATATATAAATAAAAGAGGCTTGTAGAATGTTTTTAAAAGTTTACAAGCCAGGCACAAATACTGCACGTTCTTCTTTATCTGTGTAGGCTAAAATTAACAACCAAAAACCAAAAAAGAAACCCAAAACAAAACAAAAAGGAAATGTGTGTATCAGTTTTGTTGCAAAATCAGTGTTTTGTCAAATTTTGTTTTAAACTTTTGTCAAACAAATTGATTGGAACTACACACTATTATAGTTTCAATGATTTTGTGACTATTTTAAAATTTACCTTACATGAGTGAAACTGAACATCTTGTCATTTGATTATTGTTTACAGCCCTTACCTATTTTCCTGCTGAACTATGGTCTTCTTTTTATTTACTCTTTTTATTTAGTGGAGCATTAAGCCTTTGACTATAATGTAAATTTAAAGTGCTATCTTAATAAATAAATAGAATATTACGTTGAAAAATAAAACAAAAATAGTTTAGACCTCAGTAATCTCGGAGAAGATGTCACTGGGGAAATACTTCATAGTTACAGGTGCACAGAAACTCCGTTGAAAGGCAACAAAGAGACAAATAACACCAACATCCTTATTTTGCTAAATAGTAAGATTTTGTAATTCTGTCGTGAGGCCACATACTCACACTCACCTTGTTACATCACCACACAGGGCAGCCCCATACAACCTTGAGTCCCATCATCACTGCTGTTGAGCTTTTTCATTCGGTACTGGCGTATTTCCCTTACCAGTGTGTAAAAGGCATCTTCGACACCCTATAAAAGAGGAAAGAAAAAAAAAAAAAAAACAGAGAAAATTAAAGAGCTCAGCTGACACGATCCAAGTTACAAGCTCTCGCATTTGCACTTTATGTGGGTTTAAAGTTCTAATTACTCAATTAGTAGCTGATAAGAGAGGGTGATTTAAGTGTAACAATCCTCTTGAATCACATTAACGGTTCATATATAAATGGCACTTGTAGAAAAAACATTTAAGCAAAGAAAAAAGGGTAATGTGGGGCATGCAAGACAGAACTATTAAATACAACGTGCTGTTGATGGAAAATGGATTAATGTTTATAAATATTTTTAATCAATCATCTTCACTAGATTTGTGTGTGTTAATGCAGGAGTAAAAATGCCACATTAGATCAATAAATACACTTTGGATTTAAACTAGATTAACAAAATTATAATTTTAAGAAATAAAAAAAAAGAAAAATTAAAAATCCATAATGACAAAGCATACAGATAATACTCACTAGAATCCATCAATCAAATTTTTCTGCCTAAGACAAACCTGTCTGGTCTTGGCTGAAGTTTCAATGAATGGAATCCCATAACTCTTGGCCAGTTCATGGGCTTGTTTTGTGTCAACTGTCCTTGTTGGCAAATCACACTTGTTTCCTACCAGCACCATAGGTACATCATCTGAGTCTTTCACTCGCTTAATCTGCTCCCTAAAACAGCAGATATGTTATCAGAACATAAGAAAAACAAACTTTCAGGAAGGAATAAACAGGGCAAAAGAGAAAATGGCAAATTTCACAGTCCTACTACCTTCTAGAACTGACTTCGGGTCCCTGTCGCCCCCCACAACCCCATAAATCCACACTAAGGAGACTGGTTCAGACTTGATGTGGTAGTCACAGGGAAATCATAAGTACCAGTACACTTCCTGGTTTAAGTCAATGGGTATTCTAGTCTGACCTGTGTTCTTCTTAGGTTCTTATATTCTCCAAAGAGCTCAGCTCTGGATTTTACTAGTAACTAGAATTGTATCCTAATGAAGGTGTGAAGCATAAAAAGTGAAGCTGACTGCCTCTAATAAACTGTTACCTTTAAAAAAAAAAAAAAAGATTTATTTATTTGAAAGTCAGAGTTACACAGAGAGAGAGAAGAGGCAGAGAAGAGAGAGAGGTCTTCTATCTGATGGTTCACTCCCCAATTGGCCTCAATGGCCGGAGCTGCGCCGATCTGAAGCCAGGAGCCAGGAGCTTCCTCCGGGTCTCCTATGTGGGTGCAGGGGCCCAAGGACTTGGGCCATATTCTACTGCTTTCCCAGGCCATAGCAGAGAGCTGGATTGGAAGTGGAGCAGCCGGGCCTCAAACTGGTGCCCATATGGAATGCCAGTGTCCCAGGCTAGGGCGTTAACCCATTTCACCACAGCGCCAGCCCCTCTAATTAACTTTTTCAAGTTCCCTTAGGAGTAATGGTATATAAAACTGTCCTAGGCTGGCGCTGCGGCTCACTTCGCTAATCCTCTGCCTGCGGCACCAGCACCCCGGGTTCTAGTCCCGGTTGGGGTGCCGGATTCTGTCCCAGTTGCTCCTCTTCCAGGCCAGCTCTCTGCTGTGGCCCAGGAAGGCAGTGGAGGATGGCCCAAGTGCTTTGGCCCTGCACCCACATGGGAGACCAGGAGGATGCAATGGCTCCTGGCTTTGGATTGGCACAGCGTGCTGGCCGTGGCGGCCATTTGGGGAGTGAACCAATGGAAAAAGGAAGACCTCTTTCTCTAACTCTGCCTGTCAAAAAAAAAAAAAAAAAAAAAAAAAAAAGAATAAAACTCCTTAAAATTTTTAAAAAATTATTTTCACATTTTTTTTTATTTGAAAGGCAGAATTCTTCCACCTGCTGGTTCAACTCCCCAAATGCCTGCAATAGCCAAGGTGGGCCAGGCCAAAGGCAGGAGCCTGAAACTCCACCCAGGCTTCCTAGGTGAGTGGCAGGGACCCAATCATCTGCTGCCTCCCATAATGCTCAGTAGGAGGAAGCTGGATTGGAAGTGGAGGAGCCAGGACTAGAATCACACACATGGATACAGGGCATGGACTGCACCAAATGCCCACTCCAGGTGTGACAGTATTCAGTTCAAGGCAATCTATCTGGTTTTTCTTCACACAAAACTATAGGCAGAAGTAAAGACATAAAATAGAAAACAACAGAACTGCTCTGAGTAAACAGAGCTGAAGGCTCTGGAACTCCCAAGTGATAGCATGCCTTTCAATGACTTGCGAGGCATACCACAGTTGGTAAACTACTGCTCCAAACTCTCTTGATCAGTGCTGTATCAACAGATTTTTCTGAGATGATGGAATGGTTTATATCTGCACTGTCCGACAGGGTAGCCTCAGGTCACACATAGCTATTGAGCAGTTTAAATCTCATTTTAAATTTTCCTTAATTCTATTGAGTTTAATTGCACATAACCACAAATGGTGGTGGCTAACATACTGCTCTGGATGCTACCCTTGGATTATATATATATACACACAGTATAGACCTAAATTGCATTAAGTTGGCTATCTACAGACCTGTGATCTGGTGTGACAGCAGCAGTCTATGTTAAGGAATAACATAAGAGAGCCTAAAATACCTGGGACATGTCACTTTTAGGTCACTACTGCTCTTTACATCAAATAACACCCTCTGAGCATCCAAGAAAACTTCTTTCTGGTGTCAGTATTAATTCTGCTGCTTCTAAGCAACTGATTTGTTTTCAGCATCCAGATACTCCATCTTTCAGCTGGCTACTTCCCTTTTCACAACAGCTGCCCAATTTGTAGTCAATCCCTAGGTCATTGGGGCTTCATGCAGTTGCAGAATAACCACATTCCAAATATCATTTTAATTTTACTTTTATTTTCTCTTTGACTCACTTCTTAGGCCTACTATTCATTAACTTAATCTTGCTATACCATATGGTTTGGTGTAGGGCATAAATAAAAAAATAAATGCATTATAAAGAAGAAAAATGACTTCTAGAAATTCAGCAATTAGATGTTTGCTGAATGTTGAAAATTTTATTAAGTACAGTCATCCCTGTTTCTGGTAGAAGCCTGATTCTAAGACCCACTTCTCCTGAAGATTTCAAGATCAGGGATGCAGAAGTACCTCAGGTAAAGTGGTATAGTATTGTAGTATTAGCATTTTCCTTTTGCATATCTTTCCATATACTTTAAGTCATCCCTAGATTAATTCTTTTTTTTTTTTTTTTTGACAGGCAGAGTGGATAGTGAGAGAGAGAGACAGAGAGAAAGGTCTTCCTTTTGCTGTTGGTTCACCCTCCAATGGCCGCCACGGCTAGCGTGCTGCGTCCGGCGCACCGCGCTGATCCAAAGGCAGGAGCCAGGTACTTCTCCTGGTCTCCCATGGGGTGCAGGGCCAAAGCACTTGGGCCATCCTCCACTGCCTTCCCGGGCCACAGCAGAGAGCTGGCCTGGAAGAGGGGCAACCGGGACAGAATCCAGCGCCCCGACCAGGACTAGAACCCAGTGTGCTGGCGCCGCTAGGTGGAGGATTAGCCTATTGAGCCGCGGCGCCGGCCCCTAGATTAATTCTAATTCCTATTATAATTTAAATGCTATATAAACATTTGCTGTACTGTTTGGGTTATATACAAATCAAAAAGTCTGGACCTGTTCAATACAGGGATGTGGAACCAATGGCTAAAGAGGGCTCACTGTGCTACAATTACTTTCAGAAAGAGAAAATGGAAAATAGAGCAGGCTTAAGAGAAAACACTGAACAGTCATGGATGGAAAACAGGTTGGAACTCAGGGCAGCAGAAGACTTGGGGAGCATTTACTATTTACCAGGCACTATTCTGAGTGATTCACTTACTTATTAACTAGCTTAATCTTCCCAATGACTCTGGTGCATATCATAGATAAGGAAACCAAAACACCGATTTAGTGGTCTGCTCCAAAGTCACACAGCTAACAAATGATCAAGCTAAATTTCAACCCAGGCAGCTCCACATTCTTAACCATCCTATCATTCTTCCTAAAACACACCATGCTAAGGAAAAAAAAAAAGCTCTGGGTTTTTAGTCCTGACTCTGTTACTACTCATAATTATTTCAGAAAACCTAACAAACCAGCTTCTGAACTCTATTTCTGATTCTGTAAAATAAGAAATGTTGTACTGGCATTTTTTTTTATAGTTCAATTTAGCTTAGAAATGACGGTCCTATGACAAAAGCACATCTTCATGTTCCTCTGCCTTGTTTCATCTTTGTCTACTCCTTCTTTGCATTGTCCCCATCATCTTTTCTCCTAATTCCTGAAGCATGTTTCTCAGAGGTGTTTTCCTCTTGGATAATCCCTTTGTGATCTCTCATCACAACACCACCTCTGGTTCTGAGATGCACCCAGTGGCAAGCTCCATTATAAAAAATTATAGTGACAGTATATTACAGAAAAATAAACGCCAGTATTTACTTTTAGTAATAATCACATGTTCTATGTCAAACAACCTAAACCCAACTCTTCAATAATTAGAAAGCTGTTATCTGCCCTGATACAGTATCCTAATTCCTCCACAAAGCTTTGCAATACCCTTAAAGACCACCTTTCAGAAGAAATAACGCTCTTAGTACCTGTAGAGGTTAATATCTGCAAATGATTTGCTATTATTGATGGCAAACACACAGAGGAAGCCTTCGCCTGTCCTCATGTATTGGTCTCTCATGGCACTGTACTCCTCTTGTCCAGCTGTATCCAGAATGTCCAACAGACAGGTTTCACCATCTATAACCACCTGTTTTCGGTAAGAATCCTGGGGGTGTGGAAGTTAGGAGGCAGGGAGGGAGAAAAACGGATTTGATTTTTGCATAAAAAAATTCACATGAATGCAATGTTATTACCAAGGAAAAATAATCTAACTATTCAAGTTCATTTCTTTCTATCTGGTTTGTCCCCGAAACTGCAAATATATTATCAGGAGCAGAAAGTATTTATGTCAAGTCTCTCCAGGAACAATGCCTCAACTCCTGTATGCCTACAGGAAAGAAAATCATTCTGTTCCTGGAAAAAATGAAAAAATAATTCAAGTGGCAGCTCTCATGTATTTAGAAGACTAGAGATTAAATTCAGTGTACTTTTAAGAAGCTATAAACTGGACTGTTTAATGTTTTGAGTTGTTTACTTTTAAAACTGTAAATATACCTCCTCCAATTATAACCTGGCAATGGAGACAGAATCATTACATTTATGATAAAGGTACAAATTCCTTTTGTTTCAGGGAAGATTATATTACCAATTTCTTTTTCATAACAGATTGTGCTCTTGGGAAATATTTCTGAATGCTGAAGGTACCAAACAAATTAAAATTAATTCCCAGGAAGAGAATTCCTCAGGAAGACAGACATTCATAGACCATATTAAAAATATTTCCAGTGTAGCTTTAAGGCAGTCATTTTGCTTTTACTGTAATTTTAAAAAATATTTATTTGAAATTCAGAGACAGAGACTTTCCTTCCATCTGCTGGTTCACTCTCCAAATGCCCACAACAGCCAAGGCTGGGCCAGGTTGAAGCCAGGAGCTCAGGTTTCATTCCTGTCTCCTACCTTAACTCACCTCCACTGCCTCCCAGGGTGTGTATGAGTAGGAAGCTACAATCAGAGTGGAGCAGACTTGAACCCAGCCACTCCAAGATGCATGTGGTGTGAGCACTGTACTGAACACCTGCCCTGCTTCTATTTCAATATTCTCCTGACATCTGCGAAAACTCCTCTAGGCGACTGGAAATGTTGTACTTTGTCATCTAGGTGGTGGTTACGTGAACGTATACACAAATGTAATCTGAGGGGTATCAGGAGCTCTACTTCTCACATCTGATTCCCTGGGTTCAAGTCCTGGCTTTAGCTTCTAATTCCAGCTTCCTGCTAATGCAGACCCTGGGAAGCAGCAGGTGATGAAGGCTCAAGTAGCTCACGCTGATGGCAAATCTGGATTTGTGAGTGCCCAGATCCTGGGTTTGGCGTGGTCCAATCCCAGCCATTGGGGAAATCTGGGGAGTAAACCTGCAGATGGGAGCTCTATCTCTGCTTCTTAGACTAAAAAAACAAAAAAGGAAACTGAGCCGTAGATATAAAATTTATGTATTTTATTTATGTAAACTAACCCTCAGTAAACTAAAAAAATAAACTTCAATTAAAATGTTAAAAAGGTAGTATAAAATATGAAAGCTGTAAAGTCTGAAGACTACCGGTAAGCATTAGCAACTAATTTTAAATAATGGCCATATTAAAGTTTGTTTGCATCAATTAAACATTCAATAGCCAGGTGGTAGAGGGGGCAGTGTGTGGATTAAGATACAATAATCTCTAGACATTTCTCATTTGAAGAACATTTTTTACAGGGCTTCAGATGCCACTTGCTGAACATGCTCTAGAACACAAACTCCCATGGTAACAACAGAATCCTTTATGCAGAGCTTTACCATTCACAAATAATTGAAACATTGATTTTTGACATCCTTGTGTGGTAACTACGGCGTGTTTAAGGTAATTTAATACATGAGGCTCAGAGATTGATTTTCTCAATATCACTAACGACATAAGCTGAAAACCAGGACTGAAATCCAAAGCATAATGCCCTACATATCGAGTTTTCTAGTCCAATGCAATCACTGCTGCCCTGATGAGCTAAACAATGAAAACTGAGGAATGACTGGATTTCTGGATCCTTTTACAAGACTACTTCAAAAAGTTGGTGGAAAATATTAATTTAAAAATGTTATCTTGGTACAAAAAATTGTGAAATCCATGCAGTTTTTTCACAAGCATTTCCATGAATTTTTTGAAGAACACCTTAATATATGATTTCAAAACTTTCTGCACAAAAATACTTATCTTTCAATTCGATTTCCCAGAAACTTTATGATGTACCCTCCTCTCTTATATCCTGCATTTGATCTATGGCCTGTGTTTATATTTAACACAGCTACCATATGAAAACGACCTATATACATGTCAACACTGAATTTGCAAGAGTTTACGGAACTGTTCAAAACAGTACACTTTTAAGGCAATCTTCAGCACCTAATTAAAAAAAAAAAATTCCTCTCTGGGAAGCTTTATTTACTATATGAGGCAGTACCTAAAATAACTTTTTACTGCATCTCTTTACAGAATGGATAATGGATATGGGTAAACTGAGGGCCCTGGTCGGGTCAGTGATCTACCACAGGTCCTCACCTCTATGGTGGGATCATATTCATCCACAAAGTGGTTCTGGATTAGCTGGATTGTCAGTGCGCTTTTCCCAACACCACCTGCTCCAACCACCACCAGTTTGTACTCAGTCATTTCACACCAGCAAGCACCTATGGGATAGTTATCAATTAGGGTTAATGGGCAAGCCACAACTACTGCACTTCAAAGCTTTCTATAATCAATAGTAACTAAAACCGGAGTTTGGATTGAATCGGTTCCATACACGTGACCTCCCACTACACTCTCAACGTGATTTAGTAACGCAGAAACTATTGCAGGTGTGTGGGCCACAGATTTCTGGATTATAGCCGTCTACCTACCCCCACCCCTTTCAATAGTCCTTGGGCTCCGCCCTCAGCCTAAGGTAAAGGAAAGCCCCTCTTCCCTGCCCCCACCCCTCACCCTTTCTTAAAGTCTTCTCACTTCTGAGAGGGTGGCGTCCAGGCTGCGATCCCTTCTGTCTACAAAGAGCTCAAGTAGGGCCCTAAGCCAAAGACCCCCGCCCAAGGCCTTTGTCTCCAGCTCGTAGATTCCGCTCGACTCCTGGCACCAACCAGACGCCTGCATGCTCCAGAGCCCAGAGATACGCACGCCAGATCCTTACCTCAAGCTCCGCTGCCTCCACTTCGAACGAATTCAGCACTACAACCGGGAAAAATGCTGGAGACCCCGGAACCGCCATGAACAGCCCCCACCAGGGAGCGGCACTTCCGGCCCCGCCCGCTACGTAATCAGTCGGCGCCCGGGGCACCCGAGTCCCCGCCCCGGCCACGTGGGCCTCCGACCTAGAAGTCACGCGGCAGGCCGCACCCAGACCCGCCCCTCCCGCACGGGACGTTTCAAAAATGAAAGCGCTAGGTGCTAGTGTCTCAAAAATCAGTAAAACTTTATTCGCTTCCATTCTTTCGCCATTAACAGAAAATTGGAGAAAGCAAAAAATGTTTTGTGTTTACAAAGATAAACGGCCTCTTTACCCAGAGATCAAAACCTCAAACGACAACGGGGAAGATCAAAGCGCCCTCCCCCGCATCCCCTGAGCTGACCCTTGTCATCCTCGACAAAGCCTTCAGTCCACTGGCCAGGGACCCTGTATTTGGCCAATTTGAGACGAGGGCCAAGAAATCAGACCAATCCATTCCCGTGATAGAAAGTGGAACAGAAGCTACACCAAGGGTCAAGTGCCTTTATTCTACAAGACACAGGAACCAGGCGGCTACTTATAAAAAAAACAAGATTCATTTCAGGCACAACTTTTTTATTTTTTTTTTCTGTTTTGTTTTTAAATCAGTAAAAGAAACTGGGTCCTAGAAGCTGCAGTGGTCTAAGCAGCAGCAAGTTTGTGCATTCTTCTTTTGTTTGTTTAAATACGTTTAAATTATCACACTGCTGGCACACCTCATTTGCATGAAATTCTGCACCATACATACTAATTGCAGTAAAGTTATTTACCCCCCATCCCGGAAAAAAAAAAAAAAAAAAAAACTACTCTGGAAGATAATTTTCATTAAAATCTAACCAAACTTCGTTAAGTGGATTGTGACAAGATTATAAATGATATGAAAAATAACATTTTTAACATTTGGCCATCAACTTAAGAAAATGGTTTGCCTATACAAGTTTTTGTACTTTTTAAAAAGGTAATATAATCTACCCTCATATGGTCCTCAGAATTAAAGCATAACGAACAGGAAGGAAAGGAAAAGAATGCAACTGAATGCTAAGGCAGAATATCTTGCCAGAAGTAATGAAGGTAGAGTATACACTAAATATCAAGTGCAGAATTTCATAGGGCCAACAAGATAACAGTCTATTTTTCACTTACACAGGCGAAGTGGATTTTGCAATTACCAGTTGCGTTAAATGCACCAAATAAAGCTCCTAAAATTGATACTATAAGGCGCCACCTTAAGTTTTCCAGGCTGCAACTGTGCATAATTTTAAAATGGTTTTCTTAAATTTATTTATTTTTTTAAACATAACACGAGGAAGGTGTTAAAACTGGTGTAATAGCTCAATAGAATAAGTATTCCAGATTTTGGGAGGGATGAAGAGGGAGATACTCAAAACCCTTCACCAGAATCCCCCCAACTTGATCATAGTGGATTAATGATGTGCTTTGTGGATGTGGTTAGTCAATGACACCAGCTTGACGGATCTTTCTTTCTGCGCCAAATCCCTATGAAGAAATAAAATTATAGTTAATGACTTGGATGCACCACCATCACAGTACATTCACAGTTCCACACACAAGTTTAGAGTATTATTTTACATCAACTTTTCTCTAGAGGAGGAAAATCCACAGTACATCCTCTTGACCCTAAGCTACGTTCAAAATATCAGGAAAAGCCAGAAGTATATTTCACAGAGGCTGGTACTGTGGTGCAGTGGGTTCAGCCGTGGCCTGCAGTGCCTGCATCCCCTATGAGCACTGGTTTGAGTCCCAGCTGCTCCATTTCAGATCCAGCTCCCTGTTTATGGCCTGGGAAAAGCAGCGGAAGATGGCCCAAGTACTTGGGCCCCTTCCACCACATGGGAGATCGGAATGAAGCTTCTGGCTTTGGCGTGGCTCCGCCCTAGACACTGTGGCCTCTTGGGGAGTGAACCAGTGGATGGGAGATGTCTTTTTCAAATAAATCTTAAAATATTTCATGTTGTAAGTAACCACTCCATTAGGGGATGAACCACACAGAGAGTCCTAACTAGTTATATGCAAAATTTTGAAATAGGATCTCAACAGTAAGTTCGTTTGTCAATTGGTCTCCCCCAAGCTCTATATGGAATCATACCATTGAGTTATCTGGTCCCTTTGGCTGACGAAGAACCATTAGGCGAGGAGCACTGGCATCATCAAGGGTGATGTTCTTCAAACGATTGACCAAGCGATCAGGTCGAGGAGCTGCAACAGCCTTGGGGCCCTCACTGCAGTAAAGTCAGGCGGTGAGAAAAAGTACTTAGAAGAGAAGTTATCTTTTTACATCTAACTGCCCAAATGACTCACTTTTAATGAGGACTATTGCCTCATCAAGCCAGCTGGCAAGACAAGACAGGCAAGTCTGTTTATATGTATTTCCTCCATCTCAAGGTTACCACTGCACAGAAGCTAGAATAAAAATTCCTCTCACAGTAACGAATGAATCAGCATGACTAAGGCATAAAAATTAGAATTTTAGGGGAAGGTATTGTGGTGCAGGGGGTTAAGCTGTCACTTGGGAAGCCTGCATCTCATAGCAGAGTGCCAGTTCATGTCCTGGCACCTCTACTTCTGATCTAACTTCCTGTTAATGCATCCTGGGAGGCAGTGGATGATGGCCTAAGTGCTGGGACCCCCGCCATCAATATGGGAGACCTGGATAGAGTTCCAGATTCTTGGCACTGACATGGGCCAAGCCCTGGCTACTGCACATCTCTCTCTGGTTCTGCCTTTCAAATAGCTGAAAATAAATAAGCAGCAAATAACCTAGAAATAGTTTAATGAAAGAAAAAGAGCTAAGCAGAATTCCTTAAGTGCAAGAAAAAGAGCTCAGCAGAGTTCTTTAAGGGACACTCAGGGATCTCATATAAGATCTAGCACAGCATAATAACCAATTGTTTCATCTGGTTAAATTTATGAGACTAAAGTCAGACAATGAACACCAAAGGCAGGAAACCATCAAGAAAAAAAAAAAAAAGAGGAGGCACAGAAAAGTAAAGAAATGTGATAAAGCAGAGCTTACAGAAGAGACAGGGTGTTTATTAATCCAACTACAACCAAACTCACCAGACCCGCCAAACATTACAGGCACTGCACTTCCCAGTGCGTTGATTAAGAATCACTGAGAACTCCACCTCATCTCCTGCCTGTAGCTCAATACCATCCTGAACTTCTTTCACGTGGAAAAAGAGCTTCTTGCTATCTCCTACTTCATAGTTAATGAATCCAAACTGCAATGAAAAAAAAAAAACCAGATATAAAGGGGCGCAGAGCACCTCAATTTGAAAGAAGCACAATACCTTTATCCTAACTAGAAAGGACACATAAAAACACGGCAATAAAGTTGATGTCCCACTTTAGCTGCCTGTGCAGAAAAACTGTCTGGGAAGAAATATATCTTTATGATCACTGCCATTCACTACAGCAGCAGATTGACTGAAACAAAGAAAGGCTGTATTATTCCTTCATATTATGAACTGTGTTTTCTAAGTTAGGAAAAATCAGGAAGTCATTACTTTAACATACATATCCCTTCTAGAATTACAAGGGTTATGGTATTATGGCAAACAGCCATACAATGTTATATTCTCTGTACTGATGCTGAAAAATGTTTTTGCTGAGGACTTGAAAGATTTCCTTGAGATCTCAGTATTAAAACTAGTTTTGTTTGCCTTAGCTTATTTTATGAACACTTGTAAATATGGTTTATTTGTGTGGTCTGAAAAAGAAGCTCTGAGTAGAAGTGTGTAAGATCTTCTCATCTTTCTATTCTGGAAACCTGAATTCAAAATTTATTTTCCCTATTTTGTTAGCTACTAATAACCTCCAATAGTCCTTTGCTCTCAGGTGGTTTTCTTCCTATTTTCGTAAGCTACCTAAAATCAATGGAAGTAAAACAGAAATATAAAAAAATCAAATACATGTAGATAGCTTCCCCTTGGCTGAAAAAATTTGAAGGTCTTGGTTACTCATAAAAGGATCAAATACAAATCCAGAGATGCTAGTACTTACCTGATCTTTCACACACTCCACCGTGGCCCTACGCAGGGGTGTGATGTTGTAGGCCATAGTCTGTGCATTTTGACCCAGGACACACAATTGGAACTTGACACTCTCCCCTTTCTGCAGGCAATCCCCTTTGTTGGCCATCCCAACTATGCCAAATGGATAGACCTCACCCTTCATATCCCCTGTAAAGAGAAAATAGGTGTGAAGTCTAAAAGCTAGTAATTCAGTTATTTGCTGATGGTACTAAGTTCATAAATAAAATTGTGAGAAATGTTTTTATAAATATAAAATTTTTGAATACTTTAAGGCTTAAATTAAATCCTAAAACTTGAATACTACCATGGGAAAAAGTATCATCAGTATTTGACTAGTTCTAATGAACAGTTTTAAACTGCATTTACTAACTTAAAAATAACACTAGCACTTAACAATCCCATTACCTAAATTTTAAGCACTATGGGGGCCAGTGCTATGGCATAGAAGTTAAAGTTGTCACCTGAAGTGCCGGCATCCCATATGGATGCTGGTTCGACTCTCAACTGCTCCACTTCCTGTCCAGCTCTCTGCTGTGACCTGGGAAAGCAGTGGAAGATGGCCCAAGTCCTTAGGCCCCTGTACCTACATGGAAGACTAGGAAGCTCCTGGATCTTGGCTTTGGATTGTCCCAGCTCTGGCCATTGCAGCCATTTGGGAGTGAACCAGTGGATGGAAGACCTCTCTCTCTGCCTCTGCTTTGCCTCTCTGTAACTGTGCCTTTCAAATAAATAAACCTTTAAAAAAAAACAAAACACTATGGGCCACTAATATATATATGTGTGTGTGATATGTATGTATATATATTTTTGAAACAGAGGTTGATCGATCTTCCATCTGCTGGTTCACTCCCCAAATGTCTGCAGCAGCCAGGGCTAGGCCAGACCAAAGCCAGGAGCTGAACGCAATTCAGATCTCATTTGTAGGTAGCAAGGACTCAACTACTTGAGCCATCACCTGCTGCATTCTAAGGTGCACATTAGGAGGAAGCTGGAATTGAGGTAGAGCCAGGACTTGAACCAAGCCACTGTAGTATGGTATACAGGTACACAAAGTAGCATCTTAACCACTGGGCCAACTGCTAGTCCCTGGGTTATTAATATCATCCACAGGACTATCTTCTTTCCAAGCATACAATATGAGCCTCTAGCCAAAAATATTTTTGCCTACTCTCAGGCAGTAAATTTGACATCCCTTCTTTATGAGTTCTGACTCAAAACAACAGCTTTTCTCCTAGATCAGGTCTAGGAGAAACCTTTCCTTAAAGGGCCAGATAGTAAAAATTTGGGCAAGTCATTCTACCTCTGTCAACCTACCTAATTCTGCTATTACAGTGAAAATGCAAGCAAAGACAACACGTGAACAAATGACCTTGATTACGTTTAAAGAAAACTTTATGGGGCTGGCACTGTGGCTTAGCAGGTAAAGCCGCTGCCTGCGGTGTTGGCATCCCATACAGCCGCTGGTTCAAGTCCTGGCTGCCTTGCTTCTGATCCAGCTCTTTCTTATGGCCTGGGAAAGCAACAGAAGATGGCACAAGCCCCAGTAGAAGATGCACCTGTGTGGGAGACCCAGAGGAAGCTCCCGGCTCCGGATCAGTGCAGCTCCAGCCAACTAAGGAGTAAATCAGCAGATGGAAGACTGCTCTCTCTGCCTTTCCTTCTCTCTCTGTGTAACTCTGACTTTATTCAAATAAATTTTTTTTTAAAAGAAAACTTTATTTATGACAGGTCATTTTGTGTGTGTGTTGAACTCTGTCCCAGAGTAAAAAGTTGTCCAAAGGCCAGCACTGTGGCATAGCGGGTAAAGCTGCAGCCTGCAGTGCTGGAATCCCATATGGTCACTGGTTCGAGTCCCAGCCACTCCACTTCTGATCCCGCTCTCTGCTATGGCTTGGGAAAGCAGAAGATGGCCCAACTCCTTGGGCCCCTGTACCCATGTTGGAGACCTGGAAGAAGCTCCTAGCTTTGGATCAGCTCAGCTCTGGTCATTGTGGCCATTTGTAGAGTAAACCAGAGGATGGAAGACCTCTCTCTCTGCTTCTCTGTAACTCTGGCTTTCAAATAAATATATCAATCTTAAAGGAAAAAAAAAAAACAACTTGTCTTGATACCAGTGCAGGCTATAATTGAAAACTGGATCAGGCCGGTGCCGCGGCTCACTAGGCTAATCCTCCGCCTGTGGCGCCAGCACACCGGGTTCTAGTCCTGGTCGGGGCGCTGGATTCTGTCCCGGTTGCCCCTCTTCCAGGCCAGCTCTCTGCTATGGCCCGGGAGTGCAGTGGAGGATCGCCCAAGTGCTTGGGCCCTGCACCTGCATGGGAGACCAGGAGAGGCACCTGGCTCCTGCCTTCGGATCAGCGCGATGCGCTGGCCGCAGCATGCCGGCCGCGGTGGCCATTAGAGGGTGAACCAACGGCAAAGGAAGACCTTTCTCTCTGTCTCTCTCCCTCTCTCACTGTCCACTCTGCCTGTCAAAAAAAAAACAAAAAAAACAAAAAAACAAAAAAACAAAAAAAAACAAAACACTGGATCAAAGAGTTCCGCTGCACATTCTAATGAATAAAGGGAAGAGGAAATTAAGTATGAAGTAGAAGCTTCAGAATTGTAAACACTTTTACCCTTCTTATGGTGGTAGGTGAACATTTAGAATACACAGGACCCAAAATCTTTGAGAAAATTCCTACAGAACACAAGTAATTAAAGAGGCTAGGCATTTGGTGCAGCTCTGTTGCCATTTGGTACATCTGTATCCCATATTGGAGTGCCTGGATTTGAGTGATGGCTCCATTCCTGATTCCAGCTTCCTGCCAGTATGTACCCTGGGAAGCAGTAAATGATGGTTCAAATACTTGGATCCCTGGCACCCCATCGCAAGACCCAGAATGAGTTCTGGACCCTTGGCTTTAGCCTGGCCCAGCACTAGTTGAGGGCATTTGGAGACAGGTAGATCTGCCTGTCCTCTGTCTTTCAAGTTGAAAAAACAATTATACTCATTGTTATTTTAATATTAAAAAAAAAAAAAAACTGGAGAAGGCTGGTTGTGGTACAACAATTATCATTTATTAAGTAAGCATGTATTATGATTCACAATTAGTCTCCATAGAACCTTCTAAGTCTGAAGATATCTCTAATTTAAAGATGAACAAGATGAGTTAAGAAGTACTTAAGTAATCTGTCCATAGTTACACAGTTAGGAAGCATTCAGATCTTGGCCTGCCTTACTCCAAAGTCTTACAATCAGTTACAACTGTGTTCCTAAATAAGAGTTGCAAGAGCAACTCTTTAGAAAACCATCAGGGGCTTACGTTGCAGCGTAGGAGGTTAAACTGCCGCTGCAGCAACAGCATTCCATAGGGGTCCAGGTTCTGAGTCCTGGCTGCTGTATTTCAGATCCAGCTCCCTGCTAATGCGCCTGGGAAAGCAGAAGACACCAAAGTTCGTGTGTCCCTGCACCCACCTGGGAGACCTGGAAGAAGCTCCTGGCTTAGTCTGGCCCAGATCTAGCTGTTGTGGTCATCTGGAGAGTGAACCAACAATTGAAAGACCTGTCTTCTTTCTGTCTCTCCCTATAACTATGCCTTTCAGATAAATAAATCTTCAACAATAAAAAAAACCCAAAACAACAAAAAGGAGACCATCAAGTGGGGAAATGTGATTTGTCCAGGCCCAGAAAACTCTAGGCTTGGAGATGCATGAAAAGCTTCCTTTTCCACAAAATTTTTGGTTTGGATTACATTCAACAGCCAGTGTTGGAGAACAAGTGGACTGGAGGTTGGGGATGCAAAGGCCATAAAAGAAACATGTTTGATACTACCTCACAATTTAAAGTGGGTATCCCATACTCCCATGGCCTTTTCCCAGGGTGTGGTCTCAACATGCATAACACTGACTTGATATGAACTACACATGGTAAAAGAACAGGTTATCAAGTTCATGTCCTTGTCCCAAAGGGTCCTGCTACAGTTTGGCTCCCCAACTCATAGATCAATTTAAACTCTAAAGTCGTAAATTATTGGTTCAGAAGAGCTTGGATGCTTAATCCAAGTTTGGTGACTGGGAGGTGGGTCTAGTGGGAGACCCCTGGGGGCATGCCCCCAAAACATAATTCTCCAGAGAGGTTTACTTTTTTTTTTTTATATTTAGTGAGCATAAATTTCCAAGTACAGCTTATGGACCACAATAGCCTCCTCCCCCCATATCTTCCCTCCCACCCACAACGCTCCCCTCCAACTCCCCAGAGAGGTTTACTTATAAAAGTGCCTAGGTGTGCTCTCTTTCTTGCTTCTGGGTTTTTCAGGTGATCTTTCCTCTCCTTGTATTTTGCTGTTAACCAAACTTACCAGACACTAGATCAACAGGGCCACCAAACAGGGACCAAGAGAGGGCCGTGAGCCCCCAAAACTGATTCCTTCATAACCACGAGACAGGTATTTAGCTGTCATAATGAAAAGCTAAATAATATATATCTGCTATTTTCCTACTCTGTTCTGACTTCTGGATGGTAAAAGGATTTATTTTCTTTGGTTGAAATGGTAAACGCTCATCTATGTAACTATGCTATTCTTATCACCTATAGTTTCCATTTCTACTGCAAACTTCTTTTATCCACACAGACCTAAGCTGATCCTTCTGGAGCTGGTGATTGGAAGGGTGGCATCAGAACCCAGATTCTTGAAGATGGGGAGGAAGAAAAAACAACAAAGTAAAAACTGTAGGGAATCTTGGTGTAGAGATGAGAAGTAAGAATCCCATGGAACTCTAGCAATTAAAGAAGGGATATAGTAAACTCCTGCACAAATATTCAACATTAAACATATATTTTAGTGAGAGATTTTGTTTTTGGTCTATCTCAGTATGACTCAGAATCAGTCATATGCTCACATAGAAATACTTCGCTTATAATTTAAATTCAGGCTGACCTTAATGCCAAGGGACATAAACGTGATTTCTCCTAATTAAATTTTTTATGAAATCTGAAAACAACAATTATTATTCTATTTTAAAAGCTTAAAGCACTCATCTGCAGGTATGTCAAATATCAGTCTGACAGGACGAAGTACTCACCTTCCTCTACAATCTCAATCATTCCTTGGTACTCTGTCTGTGTTGGATCGACACTCCTCAGGGGGCGAATGACTTTACCAGAGTATATGGTGGGATCAGCTTCCTCAGTAATGCCATTCACTTTGAAACAAAAACATGTACACCTCTGAATTTTATTTAAACTTTCCCAAAGGAAAAGAACTAAGCAAATAATATCACCATAATATAGAGGGTGGACTGACTGCCTACTAGTCTTGAAATGAGATAGGTCCTTCTTTCTAGAACAGTCACCATTAAAATATCTGATTTTACTAAGTAAATTTATTTGAGCAATTAACAGGTATTCATATTTAAAACATCTTGGTTTCTCAACTTTTCCAGATGACCAAATGTCACCATTTTATTAAGATCTTGTTTGATCTCTAAAATGACAATTCCAATACTTATAAATTTCCCTGAATTTATACATGTATTACTATCTTTTTAAGTATAATACAAATAATATGTTATATATCTTCTCGTCATATTTTCCAGCAAAAAAATCAAGTTCAATGAAAGCAGAGATTTGTCTTCTTTCTTCACTACTGTATCCTCAGTGGCTAAAACACAACATGCACATTTAGATATTTATGGAACTGAAATGAATCTGCTCTCAGAAAAGGTTATATGGAGAGTAAATGAAAGCCAAAAGTTAAGCTGGAGATTTAGACAGCAATGGTTTTCTTAAGTCCCATTTTTCTTATTTATACTCTTTCTTCTCCAAAACAGTCCTCTAAAGAATGTCTCTCTCCCTGGCCTCATGTAGACTGACACACATCTGGGGTTAATTTTGAGAAAGAGACAATGAATTGAAAATGAATTTAAAGCAGATGGCCTAAAATATCATTAACAGTGCTTCCCAATTACCTGCAAGACCTCAGATTGCTTACTCCTAGAATTTTAGTACGCTGGGATGGAGTCAAGACAATGTCTTAAGCTGCCAGGGGATGCTGTTGATCTGGGGTTCACACTTGTGAACAAGTGGATCTCCCTCTCCCACCCTATCCTTTATTTCCCACTTAAAAGCAGAGGCTGAAGAAGTACAGTCACAATTCACTACCTGAGTGTGTTTTGTTCACTTTTTCAGCACTGATTTTGTTGCCTTTGCCTTTGGACAAGCTGTACTCGACCATGTCCCCCAGTTCCAGGCTATCGACATCACCAGAGAACTCACTAAGGGGAAAGGAAACGACATTTAAATAAGCTATTACCAAAAACACCAATGATAGTTAAGTAGCCTTCATTTCTTCTATAGCATTCATGGCATGCTTCTTTATGTGGATATGGCTTAAACCACTTTATATATACTAACTCATTTAATCCTAAAAATACCATTGAAGAGATGCCATAATTCCTAGTTTCAAACATTAGAGATTAATTAATTGATGAAAGTTACTAGGAAGTAAGTGGCAGAGCCTGGATTCAAAAGTGAGCCATGTGGTTAAGAAGCCATGCTCTTAACCATTATGTTGTATCTCACCATGAATGTATAACTGGGGAACCAACCTATACAAAAAGACAATATTCTTTCATTGAAGCAGAAAGGCTCCTATCCAATGTTCAAAGCAAGCACAAACCTGTGTCTTTTGGCCCCATGTTCCCTATAAAGAGGTAGATGACTACCTCTAGGTTTTATCTTGCCATAATTTCACCAATATGAATTCTTGAACTCAAAAAAATTGAGAGGGGGCCCAGCATCCAGACGCAGCACATTAAGGTACTGCTTAAGACCAGCATCTCATACTGGAACATCAGTTCTAGTCCTAGCTGCTCCACTTGATTCAGCTTCCTGATAATGTGCCTGTGTAGGCAATAAATGATGGCTCAACTATCTGGTCCCCTGCCACTCCATCCAGGGAGACCTGGATAGAATTCCTGGCTCCTCACTTCAGCCTGGCTCAGATCTGTTTGTTGTGGCCATTTGGGGATGTGACCAGCAGATGAAGATCTGTCTCTGTTTCTCCCTGTTACTCCACCTTCCAAATATATACATGCATACATAAATCTTAAAATTGAATTAAAATAAGCTTATATTTTGATGCAAAAAATTCTGGAAGTCTATGCATAATATGCATTTTTCACCAACTTTTTAAAGACCCCTTGGTTGTACTCCCACATTGATAGTGCCTAGGTTCAATACCTGCCCCTGTATCCTGACACCATTTCCTACTAATATAGACACACAAGAGGAGGCAAGCGTCACAGCTCAAGTAATTGAGTTCCCCGACATGGGAGACCTGGACTGAGTGTCAGGCTCTGGCCAGGCCTGGCCTAGTCCCAGCCACGAGAAGGCATCTGAAGAATAAACCAGTGGATGGAAAGGCAAGTGCTCTCTGCCTCTAAATAAATAACGCTGTATAATCAAAAAATATTAAATATTTTTAATTCTATCCCAAAAGAATGAATGATAGTAAGCTGCAAGTTCTTACAAGGAATTCCTTACCTGTAATGGAAAAAGATTTCCTTATCATGATTGGCTGTTTCAATAAATCCAAAATTATCCTTCAGAGTTGCGATATAACCCAACAGTCTCTTAGAATTGGAATTACGACCTAAAAGTCGCACACAAGTTGCAATCTGCTGGCCAGGCCTCTGTTTGTCACTAATACTAAATTCAACCTGTGAAAAATAAGGATGCTCATCAATACTGTACCACTTCCACATCAAGCTTCTTCACTATTAAAGCAATATCTATAAAACCCATTCCACGTCTTCCACTCGAATATCCTTGATAATTACTCTGATGGAATAGGTTTTCACCATCAGAGAGACATACACTTTAACTCATTCCACTTTCCACAAAGGTCCAAGTTTTGTCTATTACATATTCCTTAGAGTCTCAATTACTCTAGAGGATGAGCCAAAAACCACATATTAAGTAGGAGAAAAACAGTAACAGCAATGTAAAAAATCTGTTGGGATTTTATCTTTATGATGTTTCATAATAACTTTCTTAGAATGACCACTTTCACCAAAGCCAATGGATTTAATCATTTCCTATCTAATGCTTAAACACTGATTCCTCAAAAAGCTTTAACTAGGAGCCTGCTAAGATCTTAATAGCTACTTTTAAATTGGAAGAATATCGTATTTAATCTTCTAGGCAAAGAAAACACTAGCAAAACTTGATTAAAATTTAAAGAAGTCATCCCGCAGGAATACTATCAAGGTAATCTTTAATTCTCGCTCACAAAAGAAGAATTATCTTGCCTTATCTCCTATTTGAGGAGAAGTAGATCCTTCCACATCCTTGGCTTGAAAAGCGATAGTCAGTTTCACCCCACAATCATCATAAGCAATGATGCCATCCTCAGCTTCCTATGGAAAGATATTTAATGGATCACCATCAAAAATCTTAAGCACAAAAACACAGCAGCATAAGCAACTGTAATTCTTAGACACCAGAGCCAAAGAACTAGCAGAGCTGTGGAAGTAGCTTCTCCTAGGGTTCTCTAACAATCAAAGATTATTCATGTGAATAAGACGTAATTTTGCCTTAACCCAAGACTGGCTCAATCTGCTGCAACATGGTCTTTCAGATTTAATTTTTTTTTGCTATTGAAGAGGGGAATAGTAAACTGAAAATTTATAAACATTTATTCTGTACTCCACACAAGTGAACAAAAATCAAACTGGATGTGTTATTTCCAACCAAGTGAACATACTATAGGCCAACCTTTATCATCCCATCATCTTTAGTATCCCTACAGAAGCTAAGGTATCCCTTTTTAATAATTCACAGTATTTCAGTGTTTTGTAGACAATCTATGTATTTACCAATGCATGAGAATTGAATTTGGTAACAGATCTAGCTGTTTAAGTCAGGATATACTAGTGTTCCTATAACACCTAAATTATCCTACATAAGAACAAATAGCTCTGTAAAGTTTCAAAAATGTCAACTACGTCACACAGAAAAGAATGCACAGCAGCTACATAAATGATGCTGTTTTTAGGATTTCATCATTTCTATGGTGATAAAATCAAATATTGCATGTTCAGAGCCAACTCATTTGTATTCTATCTATAACTACTATGAGAATATTCACTGGACATTTAAAATATAGCAGGCATTATGTAATATGAAATTTAATATTATGACAAAAATATCTTATTCCTCACATAATACAAACTGGGAAAGTCTTAGCAAGTTAAATAAACTTGACCAAGATGACAAAGTTAGTGACAATTTACGTGACAAGCTGATCCAGAAGATTTGAGTTTAGTTAAGGGAAGAACCATGAAATCAGTAAATGCAGGTCTAACTCCAATGGCATGAATGTGCCTGCAAGTAAACCAAACTCAAAATCTCAGCAAGCATTGTTTGCTGTCAATCCTGTCTAGCCACCAACTGAAATATCTAGTCAGCATCTGAGGATACTATACAGATAAAATAATCCCTGTGGAGCCCAGGGTATTAAAACAGATTCATAAACAAGTTAATAAAATAGTGACAGAAGGATGTATATACAGTGTTGATATAAGACAAACAATTAATTAAAGGGCAGGAAGATTTTCTTAATCAAGCCAGTTTTGCCAAACAAGAGGGGAGTAGGACATCTGAAGAGTTAAAAGCCAACAGAAAATAAGCCATGTTCAACTTTATTTTTGTTGTTGTCACTTATTGCATCATCTGCCATGTGTGCAATTCCTACTCAAGTGCCTTTTTTTTTTAATCTGAGAGGTAGAGTTACAGTTGAGAGGGAAAGACAGAGAAAAAGGTCTTCCTTTCATTGGTTCAATCCCCAAATAGCTGTAACAGCTGGAGCTGCGCCAATCCAAAGCCAGGAGCCAGGAGCTTCATCCCAGTCTCCCACGTGGGTGCAGGGGCCTGAGGACTTGCGCCATCTACTGCTTTCCCAGGCAGTATCAGAGAACTAGATTGGAGGTGGAGCAGCAGGGACTAGAACTGGCGCCCATATAGGATGCCAGCACCGCAGGTGGAGGATCAATCTACTGTGCCATGGTGCCAGTCCCTAGGAGTGCTTTTTACACACAAATTGAATCTAAGGAGCGGTATTGTGGCACAGCAGGTTAAGCCATCTCCTCCAACACCAGCATCCCAAATGGGCACTGGTTCCTGTCCCAGCTGCTCCACTTTCTGATCTGGCTCCCTGCTAATGGCCTGGGAAAGCAGAAGATGGCCCAAATACTTGGGCCCCTGCCACCCATGTGGAGACTTGGATAGAACTCCTGGCTTTGGCCTGGCCCAGCCTTGGCAGTTGTGGCCATTTTGGGAGTGAACAACTGAAGATCTGTCTCTCCATCTATTGCTTTAACAAATAAATAAATAAATCTTTAAAGACTAAACAAAACTGGGGCTTCTGCTGTGGTGTAGTGGGTAATGTTGCCGCCTGCAGTGCCGGCATCCCATATGGGCCCTGGTTCGAGTCCCAGCTATTCCACTTCTGATCCAGCTCCCTGCTAATGTGCCTGGGAAAGCCGAAGATGGCCCAAGTTCTTGGGTCTTTGCACCCATGTGGGAGACCCAAAAGAAGCTCCTGGCTTTGGAGTGACCCAGCTTTGGCCATTGCAGCCATTTGGGGAGTGAACCAATGGATAAAGACAGCCTCCCTCTCCCCATGTAACTCTGCCTTTCAAGTAAATAAATATTAAAAACAAACTAAAGAAAACTGAAGTTCAGATGTAAAGTAATTTTCCAAACTATAAAGTAAGTGCAGAATGCTGTCTCTAACTCCTAAGTAGTTATTTTTAAGTTATTTGACTTTCTAATCTTTTCATGTATCTTCTCTTGAATATATCCATTATCTCTGTCCCTATTTAAGGAGTATCTTAACTACTAAGGAAATTTGTATCAACCCCCTTCATTTTTGTGTGTATGTCTTTTCTCTACCATCCAGACTTAAAAAAAAAAAAAGGATTTATTTATTTGAAAGAGTGACAGAGGGAGAAGGAAGGAGAAATATATCTTCCACCTACTGTTTCACTTCTCAAATGGCTGCAACAGTCACATCTGAACATGGCCTAAGCCAGGAACCAAGAGCTCGTCAGGTCTCCCACTTGTGTGGCAGGGCCCAAGTATTTGGGCCATCATCTGGTGCCTTCCCATGTACACTAGCAGGAAGCTGGATTGAGGCAGAGCAACCTGGCCTCCAACTAGCACTCAGAAATAGGATGTTAGCAGAAGATTAACCCACTGTACCACAACAGCCCCTTGGTTGTTCTTCCATTCATCCATATTTCTCCTATCCTCCCCTCACTAAAACCCAAACAAACAAAAAAACCAAACAAACATGATCTTCCTGCTAAATTACTGCTTTCTAAAGAAAGCCTGAGTTCTTTCACCTGTACCTCTATTTAAATATGAAAGCTCATTCCTACCACCATCCATTAAATTTCAGTACTTTCCCACATCCTTAGTTAGAATTTTTGGCACAGTACTCAAGGTCTTTAATGGTAACATTTTGCATTATGTATAATTTACTTATTTCTACACAACTTTCTCAATTTGTTATTTACTTAAGACCAGAAACCATCTTCAGTGGATTTTTCAGTAAATGGAGCTTAAAATGGGTGAAGTGAGCCTTCTCAACTTTCAAAGTCTTATTAAACTGTTTGGGAAGAAAACACTGTAGATAACTGGCATTCGAGAGGTAATTGTGCATCTCATGGGACATTTAACCATGTTTGGAGACATCTCTGACTGTGAAATTGACCTCTAGTAGATAGAGGTCAGGGATGCTGCTAAACAACCCAACCACTCTATCCACCACCAGCAAAAAATTACCCATCTCAAAATGTCAAAAATGACAAGGTTAAGAAACTTGCTTCAACTAGTTCACCATGAATAATAGGAAATCCTTAAAGAAACAACACTATTACATGATTATTTTGTGTATGTAATTTAAAAAGGAATAGAAAGCTAATAACTTATTTTGACCATATGAAACTTACCTTCTCTTTGCCTTTATTTGGGCTAGTGGTTTTAGAATTGGAAAAAGTGGCTTCTTTTTCTACAGTGCCCAGAAAACGATGATCTGAATGAGAATGGAATGAAACCGTGCCCTTGGGAAGCTTTTTAATCCTAATAGCATGATTTCTTTGGGCAGAGAGCATATCCTACAAATGATAAAATAAATTAATGATGATCTAAACAATGAAATATCTGAAAACTATCTCCTCATATTTTTCTCAAAAACTACTCACAGGAACCACAGTAAACTCCACTTCATCTGCAATATGGAGCTGGTTCCCATCCAGAATTTCACTGAAGTGGAAGAACATACGAGCATCACGATCCACGCACTTGATGAAACCAAAACCATCTCTCATGGCAGCGATCACACCCTGAAATCCAAGTAACATTTTTATTGGCTATGAAGCTTATCAAACTCTGGAAGAACTACCAAGTTAAACAGATCAGGAATTTTCTACTCGAGACCTGAATACTATATCCACATTTTTATTTTCACTGAAATATAAACCTTAATTGTTTTCAATAAGGCAATTTAATTTCAGCAGTTTTCTGAGACTACCCAAATGTTATTCTTCGGCAAATATTTGAACATGAAACATGCCCACAATATCTCATAAAACTAACTATTAACAATATACTTTTAAAAATTTCACTAATTTGTTAGGACAACATTTCAAAAACATCAAAGAGGAATCTCTCTGGTTTCTACCTCAAAAATTTTATTCAAGTTTAGGTACCAGAAGGACCTAAGATTTATGTTTGAAGAATAAAATATGGTAAAATTCTTTTCTTATATGCTTTCTCCTCTTATTATCAGTTCTGTGAGAGAATTGTCATCAAGCACCTGGAACATTTTACGCACTCCAATGTTTACTGAAAGCAATGAAAAGGAATTATCAACCTGCAATCAGATAGTACAGCAGTGACTATTCTAACTTGTTTTAAATATGATCTAAACAATATTCTGACATTTAATTCTTGTTAAGTCTTGATGATAACCAGGCTAAGTAAAGTAAAACAGATCCTGCATGAGCAGCTTGAACAAATCACTCAGATGTCCAAACTAAATTAAAGTACACTGTCAAGCATCCAATAAGATTATTTCTCCAAAGGCAAAGGTTAAAAAAAGGATTGTAAAATTTGAGTGCATCCAGTCTACTGAGACATAGAAACAGAACTAAATGTAAATTATGCCTGGATGGGGCTGGCGCTGTGGCACAATGGGTTAAGCCACTATCTGCAACACTGGCATCCCATATGAGTGCTCATTTAAGTTGAGGCTGCTCCCCTTCCAATCCAGCTCCCTGCTAATGAGCCAGAGAAAGCAGCAGATGGCGGCCCAAGACCTTAGGCTCCTGTAGCCAAGTGGGAGACCAAGAGAGTTGTCAGGAGCCTGACTTGAATCTGGACCCAGCCTTTATGGCTATGTGAGGAGTGAACAAGCAGATGGAAGATCTCAGTAATTCTGCTTTTCAAATAAATATTTAAATATATATAAAAATTAATTTATTTGAAAGTCAGAGTTAGAGAGGAGGAGAAGCAGAAAGGGAGAGGGAGAGAGGCAGGGAGGTAGAGAGGTAGGTAGGTAGGTCTTCCAACCACTGATTCACTCCTCAAATGGCACCAACGGCTGGAACTGTGCCGATCTGTAGGCAGGAGCCAAGAGCTTCTTCCGGGGCTCCCATATAGGCGCAGGGCCCCCAGGACTTGGGCCATCTTCTACTGCTTTCCCAAGCCATAGCAGAGAGCTGGATAGGAAGTGGAACAGCCGAGACTCAAACCGGTGCCCAATATGGGATGCCAGCACTACAGGCGGCGGCTTTACCTGCTATGCCACAGCGCCAGCCCCAATAAAAAGTTAATTCACAAAACCTGAGTTTGTAAAACATGGTTAGGAAAACAATGTTAGTAAACATATCCATTAAAAAGAATTTGCAAAGTTCTACCACAAAAGAAAACAAATCTAATCTATTGTTTAATTTAGTGTATCTATTGAACATCTTAGGAAACAGTTTGGGAAAACCCATTTTCTATAATAATAGATTTGAATCCTCTCATTCTTCATATTAGGGTCAATCAGTAACTTTCAAAATATCTTAGTGATCATACTGTCAGATTTCCATTCTAAAACGTCTTCACATGTATTTCCAATATAACTGAGACAGACACCAAACCCAGACTGATTCATATGTCTGAATACTACTACCTTAACAAAGTAACTGCCCAATATGGTCATTCACTCACAAGAATTGTTAATGTAGTACCAATTCAACTGTAATACTACACGTGCACACACAATCTGTATTATATACAGATCCGGTAACATACAACACTTACCATTTCTCTGGATTCATTAGTGAACTGAAATGTATTTGATAGAACTTCTATGTTGGTTGCTCGTTCTAATTTGTCACGTCGATCTGTTGAAATATTAAACCTAACATGGTCGCCTTCTAGCAAGGTCACCTTGGATTTTGTATCTTTGTCTCCAAAGGGAAGTTCTTTAGGAATCACAAAGTCAACTTTGATGCGTCCTGGCAATGGGTCATTCTGATGAGAAGGAAAAACGATTTTAGCTGAAGATTTCTCATCCTTCCTAGTTCTAAGTCAAACAAGAAGAACACACAGCAAACCCATGTTATTTATGACAGATAGTTCCCTGAAGGGAAAAAAAGGTGTTGACAATATAAGTCCAATTTGAAAGTGAATTTCACATTGTACGGTTACATGATACAAGCACAAAATCTCCGCCCTGCAGTTAAGACCTTAACTCTAATATGAAGAGATTCAGGTAAGAGCATTTCAGTCTTTTTTATTTCCTCACTTTTTAAATTTTTATTTCCACATTTACTCAGCAATGACATCATCCTTCTCCTTACACCCCTCCCAAAGAAAACAAATTGCTGAGAGGTGGGGTGTGAGGAATCAGAAAGAAATAAAACAATGCACACCCCAATAGAGCCTAATCCAATAGCTTTCCTCACAATTTAACCAGTATTTCTTCTTCCGGCCTTTTCTGTTTATCACCCAGGCAAAAAACACATTTACGGATACATCAAAACTTCTCAATTAGTTGAATTACACAAAGAGATATTTAATGGTTCATTATTACATGACAACATTCATCACAAGGAATAAAATTTCAGTATATTGGAGCATATTATTATATTGCTAATGAGGTGAAAGACAACTCTCCTGAAAAAGACTATTTACCTGGTTTTTACTGGGTACTTTTGGGATAACTTTGGTTACAGTTCCTTCAAAATGTTCAATGCTGATATCTTCAAAAATGACTGTTCCTTGAGGCAATAGTCTGACATCTGTTGCAACTTCTTTACCCTAAAATCAGATGAGGGTGGAGGAAAAGGGAGTAAGATAATTATAAGCAATTTCTTAAACATGTATTATTAATCTTTTTTCCCCATTATTAATCTTAAAAGGCCAAAGATCAAGTTAACTATCTTACATTTCTATCCTTGATTGTGAATTCCACATCATCTCCAGGCTGTAAGGCTTCTATGTCACCTTTAAATTCACTATAGTGAAAGAATATTTCTTTTACAATATCACCTCTTTCAATAAAGCCAAACGCCTCCTAAAGCAAAACAAAAAAATCCAAGAATATTACCAGAGTACAAATTTATGATTATGACTTAAAAACCAACAAGCTTTTCAGAAAATGATGCAGTTGAAACAACTGGGTAACATTATCAATTAAACAGCCCATGTTATTACAAGAAACTTTCAGAGATGAATCAAGTTAAAGGTGAAATATTTCTGAAAGGGAAGAAAGATGAAAAGGAAAAGGTTTGGTTTTGAAATACAAAACTTAGAGCAGAGCAGTCAAAGAAAAACTCAAGATCCTCAAACTGAATGCTTACCTTCATGGCACAAACTACTCCCTGACAGCGGGCTTGCTTCTTTTTCAACAGCATAATGTTACGAGCACTTACAGCACCAGTACTAGAAAGGAATAACAAGGGAATGAGATTTGCTAAAAATGCATTAGTCTGGTTGGACATCAGTTTAAAGAAGTAATTTTCTATGGTATCAAAAATTCAATACCATTTTTAAGAACAAATGTTAAGATTTAAGACTTCTAATTAGAGAAGGACACATGAAGGACTTTTGCTGAAAATTCCCTGCTTTCTAAACTTGGCGTGCACACGCAAACACACGTGTGCATGCACATATGTGCGCACACACACACACACACACTCGGGTTTTTCCTTGGACTGCTGAAAAGATGATTTTTTTAAATAAACTTATTCTAGGTTATATAATGTTCAACTCTTTCGAGTCCAACTAAAGAACAGTGAATGCTACCAAAGGTAGACAATAAAGTTCTAGAAACAGTTATCCGCTAAACAAGTATTTGAATATTATGTGATGCAAACTAAGGCACTGGTGACACAGAAATAAAGAAAGGTGAGTAAATGCAGTAATTTTGAGAACTTTTCATGTTTTTAAAAACCCTGACATTCACTTTCATTGAAGAATTGAAACCAGAGATGTCACCTGTTGCTTATACTGCCCCCATCTTTGTGCAATATAAATTCAACTTTTAGAGATAACAGTCTCCATAACATATAACACTATTGTTGACACAGCTGTTTTAAGAGCTGAAGACCAAGCAATTTACCTCCCTTAATTCTTCATAGACAAATCATAGCCCAACTACTTTTTATTTCAAATATCTAACACGATAACAAAGACAGCAGACCCCTATTTGCTTCTGCAAATAACTGCAGCAATAAGGCTTTTGAGTCAGTCAAGGATACAAATGTCTGCTAATTTGTAAGCTGTATGAATTTAGGTAACTAAATTTTTTTGAGAATTTGTTTTAGGCTGGCGCCGCAGCTCAATAGGCTAATCCTCCAGCTAGTGGCACTGGCACACCGGGTTCTAGTCCCGGTCAGGGCACCAGATTGTTTCCCGGTTGCCCCTCTTCCAGGCCAGCTCTCTGCTGTTGCCCGGGAAGGCAGTGGAGGATGGCCCAAGTGCTTGGGCCCTGCACCCCATGGGAGACCAGGATAAGCACCTGGCTCCTGCCTTTGGATCAGCGGGGTGCACAGGCCGCAGCACCGGCCGTGGCGGCCATTGGAGGGTGAACCAACGGCAAAAGGAAGACCTTTCTCTCTGTCTCTCTCTCTCACTATCCACTCTGCCTGTCAAAAAAAACAAAGAGTTTGTTTCATTTTACAGATAAGACACCAAGTAAGACAACTGTGAGAATTAATTATATATAAAACACTAAGTCCAAGGGCTTAGCACATACAAGAACTAAATAAAATGTTAAAAGTATCAGTGAGCTGGCACCAGAGCGCAGTAGGTTAATCCTCCGCCTGAGTTGCCGGCATCCCATGTGGGCGCCGGTTCCAGTTCCAGCTGCCTCTCTTCCAATCCAGTTCTCTGCTATGGCCTGGGAAAGTAGTGGAGGATGGCCCAAGTGCTTGGGCCCCTGCACCCACATGGGAGACCGGGAGAAAACACCTGCTTCCTGGCTTCAGATCGGCGCAGCTCTGGCCGTTGCGGCCATTTGGGGAGTGAACCAACAGAGGGAAGACCTTTCTCTCTGTCTTTCCCTCTTACTGTCTGTAACTCTCTCTCAACTAAGTAAATAAAATCTTAAAAAAAAAAAAAAAAAAAAAAAAAAAGTATCAGTGGCTCCTTCATTAGAAATCATGTTCTATCCTCTGGTTTCCTACTTTTAAACTGAGGCCTTCAGATTGGTACTAATAATATCCATACCCACAACTCAGATTCTTTTGAGCCTTACAAGATCAAGGCAAATAATTCTGTCCATATCCTAGAACTTTTCTTTCCATATGCCATTTAAAAGTACACTGCTGGCACTTTCTCCAACTTGTTTTTAACTTCCTTCTCCACTTGGATCTTTTGTCTCTCCCAACCCCCAAATAAAAATTTATCTACTTTCCTTGACTATTTATGCTCACCAGCTCTACAAGTAGAATTCCTGCCCATTATTAGCCTTCTAAATCTCAGTTACGCATGTAAATGCATACTTGGTATATCTAGATATACCAGTGACTTCAAACTCAGATTGCCAAAATAAATATAATGGTTCTTCCACCCTGAATACTTCCTTCTGTATCTCCTTAGCCCACTTAACAGTGCCAACATCAGCCCAGCAGATGAAAAGAACAGTATCTGGGACTGCCCTTAATTCCAATAACCTCTGTATCTAATCTACTATTAAGTTTGATACTTTATCTTCCTAGTGACTTGACTTCTCTACTATCCCATTTGTGCTTTATCTTTTGTAGGGCTCCAACTTTCATGTTGACTCTCATTACTCACCCCTGGCCCAGAGCACTCCTATTCTCCAAAGTCTACTATCTCCACAATTCCAAAGATTCCATGTCTTAAAGCCTTCAAATCCCTAAAAGCCCAACTTCATATCCCTACAACCCAATTAAATCAACTCAGACTTTTGGTCATTTTCCCAAACATGCCATGGTACCCCTCTAGGAGTATCTACAGATCACTCTTTCTTCTCACCTCCCTATTAACTTCATATCCTTCCCTCAAAACCTTACCTCAATCACTGCCACTTATTCACTAATCTCTAGGACAGCTCCTTAACTCTAACCATCTTTCAGTTCTCGTTCTATTTCTGATATCCTGCATAGGGTCTGTCAGAGAATACTCACAGACCCTCAAATACTCAGTTAAGCAAACAAAACGATCAAGACAACATGGAAAAAAACTGAAATGCAATAATCCCAAAAAGAATACCCTAGGAGAATTTTTAATAGAACTTACTGTTTATTATTATCAATTACAAAGTTAATCTTATCTCCGGTTTCCAGCTGAACATTCCCTTCAACATCTTCAGGGGTGTAAGTCAGATAAAACACTTCCTGTGAATTAATAAGTTATTATTACTATCTTGGCAGGGTGTAGTATTCATTGTATACTGTGATTTTCCTTAAATACTTCTGATACTGGCATTTTAAGCCAAATGTCTTAAAATTAAATGCTTTATGACAATTAAGTTATTTATGTAAACACACACTTTCCCTCCATGGTGCTAATGACTTCTGCGAGTCCACAGCTGAGCAGCAATCAACTTCAAAAAGCTTACACAAGTGGAAGCATTTGCCCAGAGACTGTAGTTATAGTTAAAAAAAAAAAAAAAAACCCAATTTTTATATAAGGCATTCCAAACAAAAATAAAGCTCGAGTTAGTACTTAACAGGAACCAGAAAAAAAGATCCCCTCCAACAACCCCCAAAAAAGTGATTAAAAGGAGCATTTTACCTTAATGTTCTAACTAAGGTCACACTTGGGCAAGCTAAGACAATTGAAAGTCCTATGGAATTTTTCGTTTTAGATTTTTTGATCATGCTGCACTTGAAGTCTCTTAGAAACCAAATTTAAAATTGATTTTAGCAAATGCAGCTTAAGTTTTCTATTGTGAATTTTAAAGTACGCTTATAGATCACATAGTGGATCAGGCAAAGGTTTAAGAAAAATACACAAGTTTACCCCATTACGTTCGTAGCATACACTCCCTGTTGGACTCTGACCCGGGGCAGCTGGAGATTTACTCTCTAAGTTGTGAGGAACAGCGCACACAACCTACCAGTCAAAAAAAAAAAAATTTCCATTGCTAATCATTTCAGGAGCAGCACTGTGCAATATAAACTGAATTTTAATATCCTCTATACTATACACAGGGATGCATTTTGATATGATCCACAAGAGGATGTCATGCTGCCAAGTCTCAAACTTATAGTACATAAATTGACAGTAAGGGTTTTATGTAAAAACCCAAATTGAGTCTTGACCATATTTTTATTAGTCAAGAAATGCCAGTGCTTCTGATATAATTTTAAAATAATAATCTTTACACTACAGCTCTCTTGCGTGCAAACTAAGGAGATGGGGAGAATCTTCCTTTTCTAATGTGAAAGATATGCAAATGTAGGGCCCTAAGAAAACACAAAGCATCAAAGTCACTAACTTGTCCATTCATTCGTTCTTCAGGGAGGATTTCTGATTTTATCTTCACCAGTTTAACAGCAATGGGTTTCCCAGTCCGCCGGTCAGATGATACTTCAAACTCAACATCATCTAAAATAAAGAATATGTTATGCTTATTGCACTAACTTTTGCAAAATGGTATTTCATTTCCAAGCTATACTTAACATAGCATTTGAACTGCTTTATATCAATGGATGGTCTCAAAGACCCCTGGGGCCAGTAACATCAGCAACACCTAGGAGCTTAGTAGAATGCAAATTCTTGGGCCTTACTCCAGACCTATACAAAAACAAACTTGGGATCGAGTATAGCAACCTATGTTTTAACAAAACTTCCAATTAAATCTGATACATATTAAAGTTTCAGAACCAGTACCTTCAAAACAAGATAGCCACATCTTAAGTCTTAGCTTTCACAGCATTAACACATACTACCAATGAAGCAATATAACTTTCAGCAAGTTAAAAAGTCACCCTGTGGCCAGTGTTGTGGAGCAGCAGGTAAAGAAGCTGTCTGTGAGAGCAGCATCCTATATGGGTGCTGGTCTGTGTCCTGGCTGCTCCACTTCCGATCCAGCTCTCTGCTAGTGGCCTGGAAGAAACAGCAGAAGATGGCCCAAGTGCTTGGGTCCCTGTACCACACAGGAGACGTCAATGAAGCTTTTGTCTCCTGGCTTCACTCTGGCCCAAACCTGGCCATTGGAGTCACCTGCAGATTGAACCAGTGGATGGAAGATCTTTGTCTTGCCTTCTTTCTTGACTTTCAAAATAAATAAATAAATCTTAAAAAAAAAAAAAAAAAAAAAAAAAGGGCACCCAACACCTCAACTTCCTCTTCTGCAAAGAATTCCTAACAAACAGGGTTGCTGTGAAGATTCACCAAAATACTGCTCTGATAGCATGCATCTAGAGCATCTAGAATACCAAATATTCAAGGTGTGAGGCAACTACTTTGTCAAAGATGTTTTAAAAACGATACATTGAGGCCGGCGCCGCGGCTCGCTAGGCTAATCCTCCACCTAGCAGTGCCGGCACACCGGGCTCTAGTCCCGGTCGGGGCGCCGGATTCTGTCCCGGTTGCCCCTCTTCCAGGCCAGCTCTCCGCTGTGGCCCAGGAAGGCAGTGGAGGATGGCCCAAGTGTTTGGGCCCTACACCCCATGGGAGACCAGGAGAAGCCTGGCTTCGGATCAGCGCAGTGCGCCCGTCGCAGCGGCCACTTGTGGGGTGAACCAACGGCAAAAGGAAGACCTTTCTCTCTGTCTCTCACTATCCACTCTGTCAAAAACAAAACAAAAACAAAAACAAAAACAAAAACAAAAACGATACATTGAGACTTCAAAACTTCAGTTCTTTAGTAAGTCAAACATTTTCATATGTTGAAGTGAATTCTGTGACAACCACCAAGATGAATTTTCAAATAGTCCTAGTAGTGGTATTCTAGGTAATGTAAGTCCTATAAAATATATTACTTGGTAAAAAAAAAAATCTTAAGTATCATATTTTTGCTGGCTTAAAAATCTGAGTGCACGGGGCTGGTGCTCTGGTGAAGGTTAGCAGTGTTGGCATTACATACGGACACCAGTTCAAGTCCCGGCTGCTCTACTTCTGATCCAGCTCCCTGATGATGTAACCTGGGAAAGCAGTGGAAGATGGCCCAGGTGCTTGGTCCTCTGCATCCACATGGGAGACCTGGAAGAAGCTCCTGGTTTCAGCATGGCCCAGTCTTGGCCACTGTGGCTATTAGGGGACTGAATCAGTGAATGGAATACTTCTTGATTTTTTCAAATAATAAAATCTTTAAAAACAAAAAGATAGATAAGTTTATTTCAGTGCAAAAGCCCTGGGAATACATGCACATGAAGAACCTTCAAAAAGTTCATAGAAAATGTCTATTACGAGAAAACTGCATGGGAGCTGGCGCCGTGGCTCACTGGGCTAATCCTCCGCCTGTGGAGCCAGCATCCCATATGGGCACTGGGTTCTAGTCCTGGTTGCTCCTCTTCCACTCCAGCTCTGCTGTGGCCCGGGAAGGCAGTGGAGGATGGCCCAAGGGCTTGGGCCCCTGCACCTGCATGGGAGACCAGGAGGAAGCACCTGGCTCCTGGCTTCGGATTGGCAAAGCTCCAGCCGTAGCAGCCATTTCGGGGGGTGAACCAAACGAAGGAAGACCTTTCTCTCTCTCTCACTGTCTAACTCTATCTGTCCAAAAACAAAAACAAAACAAAATCTCAAAAAATCTTTTGCTCAATAAGTATTTCACTCCTAAAAAAGAAACCACTATAACACGAATTAGGATTATACTAGTTTACACAAATATACTTCAGTGAGTTTAGTACCACTAAAAGACCAGAATTCTGACTAAAACACTTTTTGAAAAGCAGTCTCAGGAACATCCAAGAGCAACTTGAGATTACATTTTTGAAAAGAACTGACAGATTACCTCCTACTTTTAAGTCCTGCAGGTTGCCATTATACTGTGAACAGTGGAAGAAGAGTCTAGCTTGACGTTCTGAACACTGAATAAATCCATAAGAGGTTAACAGTTTTTCAATAACCCCAGTTTCACGCAGTGCTGCTGAAGTACCATTGGGGTACCCATTGTGTCCATTGTTGTGGAGAAGGTTTGGATCAAAGCTCATCTGTTTTTTAAAAAAGAAAAAGATCTCAATACATATTGTTCTGTACATTATCTCCACAGCATACTAAATCTAATTAACAAATCATTAAATCTTCAAAATAAAAGGAAAAAAGTTAAAGGGTTGAGTTTTATTAATGAAAAGTTAATTTAGCTAATAAAACATTTCAGAGGAAACATTCTGGGGGAATTACCACCATTTAAGTTAGAATTTTCACTTACTAGACAAAAATCTCTGGAATTTACTATTAAGGTAAAGCAACTACATTAGTAAAGGCTGACTGTTAACTTTACACTACTAAACAATTTCAGAACAATAGTTACTAATATTTAAGATGAGATATTAACATCCATTGTGAAAATTACACCGACCTTTTAATATTACTCGTAAGCCATGCACCTTGAAGGCATAAAGTTAATAGATTAATGCAGTAAACTTTCTTTGCAATGCTTAACCCACACCGGACAAGTTTGGACTAATCCATGTCCTCTAATAGAAAGTAATACAAAACAGTGAGAAAATTTCTAAGACAAAAGTCCAAGACAGCCAAGAGTATTTCCATTCTAAAAATGTTTTAGCACTTCACAGGTCCATTTAAAAGAACCCTTCACCTGAAATGTTCCACTTTCTAGATATTTATGAAATCTGTAAATACTGTCATTTTGTTTTTTTGGAAAAGATAAAGCAAAAGGAAATATTCTTCAATGAAAAAGCAGCTACTTAGATGTAATGCAATGGAATCTCTTTAGGCTATCAAGCATTATTACACACTATCACATTGGGTATTTTGTTTTATTACTTAGTTTAGGAAAGTTTGAGTGAAGCATAAAATAGGCCAAAATGCCAAAATCTGTAGGAAAGGCTAGGTCTGTAATTTACTCGAGTAGCAACACTTTTAAATCTTTAAAACTTTAGGCTCTTACCCTGAAAAACTGATTAAGCATTTTAAGTGAGATGTTGGCTATCATTTTTAAAAAGGGATATATTTTCGGCCGGCGCCGCGGCTCACTAGGCTAATCCTCTGCCTTGTGGCGCCAGCACACGGGGTTCTAGTCCAGGTCGGGGCACTGGATTCTGTCCCGGTTGCCCCTCTTCCAGGCCAGCTCTCTGCTGTGGCCAGGGAGTGCAGTGGAGGATGGCCCAAGTATTTGGGCCCTGCACCCCCATGGGAGACCAGGAGGAAGCACCTGGCTCCTGCCATCGGATTAGCGCAGTGCGCTGGCCGCTGCGGCCATTGGAGGGTTAACCAACGGCAAAGGAAGACCTTTCTCTCTGTCTCTCTCACTGTCCACTCTGCCTGTCAGAAAAAAAAAAGGGGGGGAGGGATATATTTTCATTAGGAAAAATATAATTACTAAAATTCTAGGGAGATAAACAGAAGCGTAAGTAGTTAGGAAGGTAACTTCACCTCGTATCTATAGGTGGCTAAATTCTAATTCCTTCATACTACACTGTTCTTTGAAATACAGTAATGCTAATTTTCATAAAAGCCCATAAAATATATTAACCGCCATCTTACCAATAAGAAAATAAGACACACAGAGGCTAAACAACTTGCCATAGTCATGCAGTGGCCGATTTAAACCAAGAAGGTCTATGTCCGAATATGGGCTCTAAACAACAGCTTCTCAAACTTAAGTTACCTGGCATTTTGGTTAAAATCAGATTTGGAGGTGGTAGGGGTGGGGACTTGGATCCTCTATTTCTAACAAGATCCAAGGTAACAATCAATGCTTGATTCTTGGACACATTTTGAGCAGCAAGGTCCTAAACCACATAAGTTATCTCTCAAGATTCAAGGTTAAAGAGATGATTAGGCAAGTTAGACAGTCTTCAGGGCATTTCAACCAGACCGAGAGGGCCTAAGTCATGCTATTAACACAAAGCGAGACAAGTTTGGATCACTGCTTTCCTGACTTACAGATCTCTGATACGTGGGGGTCCTTTTTTGTTTTTTAGTCCCAGGTGAGGTAGAAGATGAAGACAAAGGCAAAGAGAGTGAAGGAGGGGCTGGAGGAGGGGGATGAGGATCTGATGACACACTAAACACGTTTTCCATCTCAAACAGCTGTAGTAACATAGCAATGTTTCAAACTATGATCAGTAACTATGTAATGCACATTTCATAGTCAATCTTTGTACACACACCAGGTCCAGCAAAACATAACTCGATCTTTTTTTTATTATGCAGGAAAAATATAACATTAAAAAGCCAAACTGAAACATTTAAAAAACTCAATCACTAACCCATGGTTTCTACAATTTTTTAAATGCTATAAGGATGCTCTGTCACTGGAGTGAGTCTGTTCAGCCCAATGTCTTCTCAATGTGCAGCAACTTTAAAATCCAACCTTCTATATCAGTGCTCTCCCTTAAAGTAGATTACACACAGGTAATCCAACTGGGTGCGGAAATAAGGAAGTAAATTTTTTTGCCCAGAGATTAAATGATCTTTCATAAATACTAAATATTTACAGTAGAGTTCTGAGTCGGCATGTCATATGGTCATGTCTCACGTATTACTCCAAGACTGTGTGGAAAGTAGAGAACATAATAGGTTGATAATGAAGCCCTCGCTCATTTATTTGTTCTCAGTATATTACAGTTAAAATATGTCCAATTAAGTGGTCATACAATTTAGTTATCTAGCTTAACTATCCTTACAAATGTAAAAATTGCTGAAAAAGAATCTCACAGAAGAAATCTCAGATGGAATATAAGGCAAGTATAGGCAAAGTGTTTAGAAGCTAACACTTCTATTCCTAGTACTGGTTCTTTAACTTCCACATTATGAAAGAACTGTCCACCTAATAAAACCTGACAAACGTACCAAATAGTCAAGGTCTAGATTGTATGAACTCACAATTGTAACAAAACACATACACGTATATTGTCCAAGATACTAACTCATGATAGGATAAAGTTTTTAAACAAAATACTTAAAAACTAAGCATCCAGAAAATAGTATTTCCAATGAGAATGAAACATTTCTGCACTGTTAATAGGAAACTATTTAATAATGCTTATTTCACCTTTATCCTCTTTATCTAACACTGTTTTACAACTCAAACACAACACATTTTATGTTTTTAACTAACAAGCATATGATCAAACTAATTTGAGGATTATTCTTCTGGATCACTAACTTACAGCAGGCCTTTTAAGTTTTTTTCTATGTTTAGACTGTAGTTCTCATTATGCAAATAAAATATGACTTGTGATAAGCCACAAAAAAAAAGCTGCAGAAAGAGAGACTCAAGTCTCCAGTCCTGCCATAAATACCTGCAAGTTACAGATGAGAATCCTATTTTTCCTCAACAAAGGAAAAACCAGCCAGAATTGGAAGGAATTAGGCTAGTGTTCCTTTCTATGTCAGGGTTTTAGGCTGTACTGCTCGAGTCTTATCCATAAATACACACCAAAAGAGCCGAAAAAGAGCTTTCCCTCTCTCCCAGCATCTCTGATGACTTGAGCTCTTTCTCTAGCCTTTATCCATTTGGAAGGGGGCTTGTTTCCCAAAGGGAAAAACATACCAAATGACTCTAGACATGATAAAATGTTAACACTTTTCTGTTCAAAGAATTGCCAATAATTTGGCTGAACTCTATTTCTATAGCATTGTAAATGGATTTTTTAACCAGCACCAAACACTTTCAAGAAGTCCCCTTAAACAAAGTGGAAATTCTTGTAAAAACAGATAGATAAAAGTAGAAGACTAATGGAAAGAGCAAACAGCTGAACAAACTGGTTTATTAAAAAAAAAAAAAAGTTAAAAGACACATGCACTCAGAAAAGAGGTGGTGGTGGTGGAAGGGACAGGTATGTAAATGTTAGTTGGTTTTTAACACGGGGAAAAAATTCAGTTGCCTGCTTCATAGCATACAAAACACATGTTCCAAGTGAACTGAGTTGATGCCCTAAGAAATATTAGAAAATCAGATGTGCACTCACATATTTATAAAATATGTGAGACTTTCTAGATGTGAAATCATTGGAAAAATTATGCAGGAAAGGATCAATATTTGATTATACAAAAAAAGTACATTTAGGGGCTGTTGCTGTGGTGCAGCGGGTTAATGCCCTGGCCTAAAGCACCGGCATCCCATATGGGCGCCAGTTTGAGTCCCGGCCGCTCTCTTCTAATCCAGCTCTCTGCTATGGCCTGGGAAAGCAGGAGAAGATAGCCCAGGTCCTTGGGCCCCTGCACCCACGTGGGAGACACAGAGGAAGCTCCTGGTTTCTGGCTTTGGATGGGCACAGCTCCGGCTGTTGCAGCCAATTGGGGAGTGAACCAGTGAATGGAAGACTTCTCTCTCTCTGCCTCTCCTCTCTTTGTGTAACTCTTTCAAATAAATAAATAAATCTTTTTAAAAAAAGTACATTTATATTAAACCCTAAAGAAACTGATACTTAGAATTAAAAATATTTTAGTGCACTAAAATTTAAGCAAATCAAACTGCAGAACAAAAGCTTCTTGAGGGCAGTGACTTTCTGTTCAAAGCTAAATCCTGGGAGTCTATAGGAATAGTGCCCGGGATACAGTATGCACTGATTTGCTGAATTATCGATAAATAAAAAGATAAATGAAAAAAATTACTCTTGAGGATCATTTATCATTAAGCACAAAACCTTTAAAACATACAAGAAAACCCCAGGGCTGGAGCTGTGGTGTAGCAAGTAAAGCTGCTGCCTGTAGTACCAGCATCCCATATGGGCACTGGTTCAAGTCCCAGCTGCTCCACTTCTGATCCAGCTCTCTGCTATGGCCTGGGAAAGCAGTAGAAGGTTGCCCAAGTCCTTGGGCCCCTGTACTTGCGTGGGAGACCTGGAAGAAGCTCCTGGCTCCTGATCAGCATAGCTCTGGCTGTTGCGGCTATCTGCGGAGTGAACTAGCAGATGGAAGACCTCTCTTTCTCTGCCTCCGCCTCTCTTTGTAACTCTACCTTTCAAATAAATAATAAATCTTTAAAAATAAAGAAGAGAAAACCCTGTATTTTGGCAATAAAAATCCAGATAATTTGCTTTATCATTATTCATATTCCAAAGTAGAAAAGACTTTAAAATATTTAAAAATTAAAAAAAGGGTAAGAATAATCCATATGCTTTTACCATAGTAAAATGGTACAGTTTCTCTGAGATGCAGTTTAGCAATATGTATCAAAACATAAAGGTATTTTCTGAATAATTTTACTGCAGGAAACTTCTCCTGAGGAGATCTGAAACCTGGACAAGTTTTAGGTACAAGTACATTCACTCAAACATTCTGGTAAGAAATTCCTGGACACAATCTAAAGCCTAACACTTCACAGTTCAAGAAGTCATGGTAATTTACATAATGCTAAGCAGTCATTAGGATATACAAAAATATGCTTGCACTGTAAAATGAAATGAGAAATACAAGATATTTATATGACTTCAACTGTATTATAATAAAAGACCAGAAATAACCTAAGGTTTATAAATAAGAAAACAGGTGTCTGAAGGGCAGAGATCTAAAAATGGTAAATATGGGGAAAAAATCCAGTTCTGACTCCTCACCTCATCCTTAAACCATTGTCTTATTCATTCAACCAAATCTTGAGTACCTATAATGCAGCAGTACTATTCTAGGATCTATTCATATAGTAGTCAATACGAGAGACAAAAATCTCTAAACTTATGAAATTTAGGCTTTATCCATCTCTCTTTTAAAAAAAAAAAAAGTATTTATTTGAAAGTCAGAGTTACAGAGATGAGAGAGGGGAGAGGGGAGAGAGAAAGAGAGAGAGAGAAAGAGATCTTCCATCTGCTGGTTCACTCCCCAGATGGCTCAACAGTCAGGGCTCGGCCAGATTGAAGCCAGGAGCCAGGTTCATCCAGGTCTCCTGGATGCAGGCTGCAGAGGTATTAACACTTTGGCCATCTTCCACTGTTTTTCACAGGCCATTAGCAAGGAGCTGGATCCCTTGGTCGGCGCCGTGGCTCACTAGGCTAATCCTCCACCTTGCGGCGCCGGCACACCGGGTTCTAGTCCCGGTCAGGGTGCCGGATTCTGTCCCAGTTGCCCCTCATCCAAGCCAGCTCTCTGCTGTGGCCAGGGAGTGCAGTGGAGGATGGCCCAAGTGCTTGGGCCCTGCACCCGCATGGGAGACCGGGATAAGTACCTGGCTCCTGCCATCGGATCAGCGTGGTGCGCCAGCCGCAGTGGCCACTGGAGGGTGAACCAACGGAAAAAAGACCTTTCTCTCTGTCTCTCTCTCTCACTGTCCACTCTGCCTGTCCAAAACAAAACAAAACAAAAAACCCACACACTAAAGTCTGTAAAATCAAGAGACATAATCACTCAGTACCAAGACAAAAGATAAAATGTACTTTAATGAAAAATTATTTAAAATCTATCCAGGAGAGAGCACTTAGTACAGTTGGAGCTTCTCTAAGAGACCAAATAAATTAAAAGAGCAGAATGTATTAATATAATCCTGTGTGGAAAAATATCAGTTTGAGTCAAACACTCCCTTTGTCTTACAATAGACAATAAATAATCTAGTATTGATATTTTCATTCTAGATGGCATACAAGATCAAAGTGTTATACTTAAATAATTACCATGGTATTCATTTTTAAAAACAAGAAAACTACAAACCTACCTCGCAATGATAATCAAATATTGCACTTTCAGTAGTATTTGCTGACTCTTCTTTTTCAGCACACGTTTCAAAGGATGAAAGTTGCTAGTATTAAAGAGCGAGAGAAAATGATCTATCAAGCTAATAAAGAATACAACTGCTGCTGCACCGGGCAATCTCACAGTACAGCACTGAAGAAAACAAAGACTACTAGCAGCGTTGGGAAGTGCTCTTTCAAAGCTGTTGAGTAGGCACAAACTTCTTGTTTCAGATCAAGTGTTGTGTCTTCAACTTAAGTGTACTCTTCTTTGGTCTTGTTGGTTGTTTCGAGGTTTGTTCTTTGCCTGATCTGAACTTGAAGCAGCAGTTTCAGGTGGTAAAGTCTGTTCTGTTACACTTCATACTGGAAACAAAAAACATAAGTACAACATACAGGGGAGAGTTAGGAACAGAGGGTGAGAAAATGAACAAAATTACTTCATTAACTTATAATCACGAGTCAAGCAAGTAAAGCAGGAAACTTCCAAGCAAACTCATTTGATATTTGTACAATCTCTGCAGTATTAACAACCACCTCCTTTAGTAACACACTTAAGATCAAGTTATCCACAGTCTTTACTGACCAAATAAGCTTGAAATTATACAGAATATTCAATTTAGTATAAGCATTTTATAAGCACCCTGCAACTGTTAGATTTTATGGAAAACATAACTATAGTTCCTGTCATCAGAGAACTTGCAATCTTGCTGAGAAGACAGGAGTTATATATGGAGAAAAATCAGAACACAAGACAGAAAGGTAACAAATTAATTTGCTCAATTAATACTTGAATTCCTATGTCACATACTATACCAGAAATACTACTCAATTTTTATTCACTACTGTATGTGCATCAAAGCAACATGGTGCGCACAGAGGCTTGTTAAGAGGTAGAGTATGAACTGAACCTGGAAACAAAAAGGCAGAATTTTAGAAGAAAGAAACAACTGAATGAATATTTTAGGCATGAAATATAACACAGGCCATCTCAGAAAATGTCAGTAAATTCTAAGTATCTTGCAAGCAAGGACCAGGTATTACATAATCTTCATAGTACACATCAAAAGTTTTCTGCATGAATGTTTGAGGCAACAAGTGTGATTGCTTGTTTCAGAGGAAAATAGGCTAGCCTGGCCAGAACAGAAGTGAAATGGAGTGTGTGGTCCAAAAGCTTTTTAGAGCCGATTATGAAGCACTTCAACTTGATAAATGAGTAAAAAAGTCCTAGTTTTTGATAAAAGCGTTAAGTCTTGAAATCCTTTGGGAACTGACTGAAGCAAACATAAATGTCATTTGAGCTGTTTAGAGTAAATAGATGAGAAATGTCTGGAGAAAAAGTAAACACATTTAGAAATAAATACAATTCTGCTTTACATGAATTATAAAATTATAAATGATTAATTTGTCCTACTCTCCAATGTTAACTAAAATGGTGCTGTTAACAGATGATTCGCATAGGGAAAAGAAAAAAGTGGGTATAGTAAGCAATGGATATTTATTTGGAAAATATCAGCAATAACTGTGAGGGGGCTGGTACTGTGCCTCAACAGGGCAAGCCACAGCTTGTAGCACAGGCGTCCCACTTGGGGGCCAATTCTTTTCCTGGCTGCTCTACTTCCAATCCAGCTCCCTGCTAATGTGCCTGGGAAAGCATGGGAGGACAGCGAAGTGCTCAGGCCCCTATACTCATGTGGGAGACCCAGATGAAGCCTTAGGCTCTGGCTTCAGTCTGGCCCAACCCTGGCCAAGGTGGCTGTCTGGGGAGTGCACTAGTGGATGGAAGACCTAACTCTGCCTTTTAAATCTTAAAAAACACTGTGAGAGGGGACAGCTGGTAAAACAGCTTAGACTAGGAGAATGAAATTCCAATCACTGATACCATTAAACAGGTTTAGCATTTCTAATCCTAAAATCCAAAATGTTCAGCTAACCAAAACTTTTTGAGTGCTAGCATGATACCAAAAATGTTTTGAGATTCTGGAATTTGGGATGCTTAACCAGTAAAGTCTCTACAAAAAATTCCCAAGTCCAAAAAAAACCTCTAAAATGTGGGGGCTAGCACTGTAGTGTAGGCAGGTTAAGTTGCCACTTGGGACTCTAGTAGCAGCGGTTTGAAACCCAGCTGGTACTTTTCAATCCAGCTCCCTGCTAATGCAACTGGAAAAGCAGTAGCAGAAGGGCCAAGTTCTTGTGCCCCTGAACCCAGGCGGGAGATACAGATCAATTTCTCAGTTTCAGCCCAGCTCAGCCCCAGCCACTGCCAGTGAACCAGCAGATGGAAGATGGATCCCTCTCTCCCCCAACTCTTTCAAATAAATAATAATCTAACACTACTTGCTTAAAAACTAACAGGGCAGGTGCTTGGTGCGACAGTTAAGATGCTGCTTGGGACACCTGTACCCCTTATCAGAGTGCCTGAGTTTGAGTTCCAGCTCTGCTTCTTACCCAGCTTCCTTCTATTGCGCATCCTGGGAAGGCAGATATGGCTCAAGTACTTAGGTTCCTGTCAACCACAGGGATACCTGGTTAAGCTCCTGGCTTGAGCCTAGACCAGGACTTTACTGTTGCAGGTATTTGGGAGCAACCCAGTAGGAGGACTGTCTCTGCCTTTCAAAGAAAATGAAGGAATAAAACCTAGCTCTAGCCCCACCTCAAGATGTTTCTGACTGGCAGCCAGGGTTAAGAACCACTATTCAAGGCGTCACTACCTTTCTCCACTTCCTACTGCTCTCCAGTCCTTTATCTCATTTCTTCCCTTAATCTTTAAACACAACTACTGGGTGACTGCTAAATTCTATCTGCCTTTGCTCACGTGAGCGAATTTTCCACAAGGAATTTAAATTTTGCTATCTTAGGATGGGAGTTGTACTGCTGTGGATTATACTGTTGCTTGAACACCTCCAACCCATACTGGAGTGATGGTTCAAGTCCCAACTACCCCGCTTCCTATCCAGCTCCCTGCTAATATGTCTGGGAAACAGTAGATGATAGTTCAAGTATGTGAGCCCCTGACATCTACGTGGGAAACCTGAATACAGCCTGGGCCTGGCTTAGCCCTGGCTGTTGCAGACACTTGGGGTGTGAACCAGGTATGGAAGATCTGTCTCTCCCTGTTACTGCCTTTGAAATACATTTTTGCTAGCTACAAAGTGACAAAAGAAAACCTTTCTTGACTATTACAGCACAAACTTTGATTATTTTCTTAATTTCTACTAAATGAGACAGATGTACCCACTTACTGACTCAACGTCTGATCAACTTTTCAGGTACCAAACCATTTTTTTTTCAAAGATTTATTTATTTATTCGAAAGGCAGAGAGTTACACCGAGAAGGGGGGGGGGGGGACAGACAGACACGTCTTCCATCTGTTGGTTTACTCCCCAATTGGGTGCAATGGCCAAAGCTGTGCAGATCCACAGCCAGGAGCCAGGAACTTCTGGGTCCCCCACGTGGGTGCAAGTGCCCAAGGACTTGGGTCATCTTCCACTGCTTTCCCAGGCTATAGCAGAGAGGTGGATCGGAAGAGGAGCAGCCGGGTCTCAAACTGGCGCCCATATGGGATGCTGGCACTTCTGGCCAGGGCGTTAACCCGCTGTACCACAACGCCAGCTCCCAAACCATTTCTGTACTTTGTTTACTTCATGTGTCTGACTGTGTATGTATCTTGGTCTTCCAATTGTATTTCAATTTTCTGAGAAGCAGACTCAAGTTTATTATCACAACATTCAGGATTATTGGAGGGCCAGTCTTGGCCTGTTAGTATCTATTAAAGCTCAAGGAAACCTACCAACAATTATGAAAAATTTAAGTGGCTGAATGAGTATTTTCACAGCTATGAGATTTCTATAATTAAATGTTTTCAATCAAATTAACACTGAAGCACTTAAAAAGTGTTGGTCAGGCATCAGTGAAATTAGCTATCTATTCAGGCCAAGATTATTAACATTCATTGGTGGTACTGACAACTTCTTGTGCCTTAACTGTCTGGGTATAAATGTATCTCCCTCCATCTCCTCCAAAGCTAGACAGAATCACAAAAAAAAAGTACCACTCAAATTGTTACTAGTTAGGCAACAATTCAAAAGTTAATCTGAGGGGTTGGCACTGTGGCATAGCAGGTAAAGCTGCTGCCTGCAGTGCCGGCATCCTATGTGGGCGCCAGTTCTAGTCCTGGCTGCACCACTTCTGATCTGGCTCTCTGCTATGGCCTGGGAAAAGCAGCAGAAGATGGCCCAAGTCCTTGGGCCCCTCTACCCTCATGGAAGATCTGGAGGAAGCTCCTGGCTCAATAGGCACAGCTCCAGCTGTTGTGGCCCAACGAAGAGTAAACCAGCAGATAGAAGATCTCTCTCTGCCTCTCCTCCTCTCTCTGTGTAACTCTGGCTTTCAAGTAAAATAAATAAATCTTTAAAAAAAAAAAAAGTTAATCTGAGAGTCTCCCTGACTACTGATTATAATCAACTTTTTTTTCCTTTGCTTAATATGGAAACAGTATCATTACTAATTATTTACTATTATGTCACAATGTTTCAGGAGCTAAAGCTAAATCTTTTACTTGGACAGAATCCAGATGGCTATTCCCTATGTTATCTGTCTTAAAATTATAACCACCTGTTTCATTTACTATTTGCCTTGGGTCATTGCTTTATCTCAAAGGCCTAACAGAAGCCAGTGACACAGTTAAGTATTAAATTGAAACATGTTGAGCTAATTTATTTATGTGCTAAAAAATCCATCTCAAATTACACTACCCACTTTATCATTTTTAAGTAAATTTTTTTTTTTGACAGGCAGAGTGGACAGAGAGAGAGACAGAGAGAAAGGTCTTCCTTTGCCATGGGTTCACCCTCCAATGGCCGCCGCGGCCGGCACACCGCGCTGATCCGAAGCCAGGAGCCAGGTACTTATCCTGGTCTCCCATGGGGTGCAGGGCCCAAGCACTTGGGCCATCCTCCACTGCACTCCCTGGCCACAGCAGAGAGCTGGCCTGGAAGAGGGGAAACCGGGACAGAATCTGGCGCCCCGACCAGGACTAGAACCCGTGTGCCGGCGCGGCAAGGTGGAGGATTAGCCTAGTGAGCCACAGTGCCGGCCCCCACTTTATCATTCTAACAAATGAATCTGAAAGTGAGACAGCACTCACTGGATAAGAATGGTAATGAAAGGGGCTGGTGCTATGGTGTAGTAGGTTAAACCTCCACCTGCAGCACTGGCATCCCATATGGGTGCCAGTCCAAGTCCCAGCTGCTCCACTTGTAATCAAGCTCCCTGCTGATGGCCTGGGATAGCAGTGGAAGACAGCCCAAGTGCTTGGGTCCCTGCACTCCTGATGGGCCCAACTCCAGCCGATGCAGCCATTTGGGGAGTGAACCAGCAGATGGAAGACTTGTCTGTAACTCTGCCTTTCAAATAATCTTTTTTTAAAAAGGCAATGAAAGCCTAAAAAGATCTCTCCACCTATCTCCCTTCTTTCTAGGACTTTCTTCCTTTGCGAGGAAGAGCAAAGACCCTTACAGGTCAAAGTTCTCAACTGCCTTACTTAAATTTTCCAATTGGAAACCTGACTTAATGTCATTATTTCTTGATGCATTAACTTGTCATAAGTTCATGTATAACACATTTTGCTATAACCTGTTTAGCTTTGGTGCTTAACAGGTTTGAATTCACTGTTACTTTGGGATCTAAGTAAATGATAAAGTTTAGATAACTAACCAACTTAAAACATCTGTTACCTCCCACTGAGAAGATATAAAATTGATACTACTAAACATACAAAACCAGTAGAAACAACTGTGCTAGGCCATTAATGACCTGAATGCTACTACCATATTTATCTGTTGTTACATACACGAATACTTTGAAGTAGGACATATGCCAGAGTGGAAAGATGAAGAAAGCTCCAGGCACATCAGAGAACAATGTAGATGAACATAATCCAACAGAAACAGAATGCAAGCCACATGCGAATGTGTAAAGTTTTCTAGCTATTTGATTAAAATCAAAAGAAACATATGGAATAAATTTTAATTCAATGTCTTATTTAAACCAATTACAGTCAAAATGTAATCACTGTGCTGGTTATAAAAATACAAGATTTTTACACTGCTTGAAATCTGACATTATTTTACATTACAACATTTTTCAATTCAGACTAGTCACAGTTTAAAAGCACAAAAGCTACATGTGGCTAGTGGCTACCACACTGGACAGCGGGGATGGGATGGGGTGGGGAAGTACTGATGTAGCTAATAAAGAAACAGCAAATCCAAAGCTTTGGGGCAAATGTTTTCAGTAATAAAAGGAGGCACCATGTAACAGAGCTTGTGGCTATTAAAAAAGAAGGAGTGCAAATCACTAACTGATTAGTACTGGCTGTAGCCTCAAACCAATGGACAGCTTACATGTGCAAAATGTGAGAATTGCTGATTAATCTATTTTCAACTACACACTAATGTTTTACCTCAGCAGAAAAGGATGTGTTATAGTTGCTTTTAACTAGATATTCACACATGTTAAGTGGAAAACATTCTAATATCAAGACAAAGGAATTTTTAAAATACTGCTTGAGCAGAAGGGATTTAACACAAGAAATGATGGTATTCAAGAAAATGAGTCTCCCACCACACACATTCTAGTTACTAAATCCTATTAAATACAACTGCCATTTTTCTAACTGTACTAATTCTCTATTACGAAAAATGCCAGTCTTTACAGCTCTCCATAAGACAGTTTGATTCAAGTATCCTAAAGTAGTTCCCCCTTTGTTTTTTGAAAACACAACGCTAGCAGGCACACCACTTGTATTTAATAAGACCTAAATATTTTTATTTCATTTTGCAATACAGTATTAAAATCCATCCCCTCAAAAGTCTGTCCAAAAGCAATTTGCATGTTGCAAGTACTTTGTTGAAAGTATGGCCTTCACAATGTGAACTTATTACAACTGAACTATATACCTGAAAAAGGTTAAAACAATGTTTTGTACATTTGCCCTAATTAAAACAAACAAAAGACATGTGCGTGTCTTTAGGAGGGGGGAGGGGAAAAAAGGGGTGGGGTAAAGCAAGAGAGTATGTCAGCTTTCACCCTCTCAATTCTCATTGCTAAGAATTTACCAGAATTATCAACCACACTCTTTAAAGGTCACTCTTAAGTCAGAACTTATTTACAAAAAAAGAAAACCTATCTTCTGGGCCTCAAATACTTTACTTTTCAACTCAGCTGCTATAAATACTCATCTCGATGGTAAACATCCAGAGCAGCTGCAAAACCACTCAAACTACTACCATCTCTTTTATTTCCGTCCTAGGGCTAAAAGGAAACAAAAAGAAACAAGGTTGAGTATTTATCTAGGTTTCATGACTTAGGTATACACCTATTCAAATATATAAACCCCCTCTTTACCCACTCCAAGGATACCCATTATTGGTTAGTCCCAGAAGAACAAGGTATTATACATAATACCTCTCAACACAGTACTGAGAATGTATTCCTTATAACAACCCAAAATGAAAATTACTCAGCATCTTGGTATAGTGCAGTTTGCATTACTGGGCTGTAATTTGGAAATCTACATTTGAAAAAATAAAGTTGGCAGTCCTAGCTGCGACCTGCCGGTCCTTAGCAATCCCATAAAAACCAAAGGCTCTCAAAAGAAACAGATTTAACTACCGGAGCCTTAGAACATCCTCCCTCCCGAGCACATTTTAAGAGCAAAACGAGATAATTAACTGGTCCCATAGTGTTCAGAATCTTTTTTCCCCACAGACTGAAGGCTGGGTTAGAGAACACTGCCTGCCATCTGGGTGTTTCTAAGGGAAAATCTTAAAGCAAAAGAACAGGAAAAAAAAAAGGCAGCTACAAGATTTGGTATTGATAAAACATCAGATTGGTAAAAACCTCAAACGTGTGCTCCTACTGGAGCTCTAAAAAACCAACCACACAGAATGACAAAGCCAAGCCGTTCATTGCACAATGCTGGCCAAGCGCTTGCACCATAGAGCCGGAGGAGGTGGTGGGGAAGCCACCACTCGACTCTCCCAGCGCACGCCATTTCCCCCACGATACTGGGGTGGGAGCCACGTGCCCAAAATATTAGGGGCTGGTTTCCTTTCTCCAGAAACCCAAGGGAGATGAACAGGGGACGTCGGATGCTGACCCCCAGCTCTAGCTGGCTGCAAGTGAGGGTGCCAGTTCTGCCGCGTTACTGTGCCAGACTGTGGAACCGACGTTTCTCTAGGCACTTCCTTAGATGGAGCGGGGTCTCAGTCCACACACAAAAGAAGGCGCCACTGCCGCACTGCGCTCTGGTCCTCGTAGTCTGCTTCCCAAGCAGGTGACAGCCAGGAAACTAAGAGTCAAGAGTAGGCCCCTCTCTTCTGCCTCGGGCTCTTCCAACCTAACACAAAGGACCGCGCCACCACCCCCTCGCCCCGCCCGCCGGGACCTGTAGTTCTCATTTCCCCGGCCAAGCCGCAGAGGGGGAGGCGGCCAGACTACAGCTCCCGGCAGCCTCCGCGCCCCAGCCCCGCACCCTCTGCCTCCATCTTGGCTGCGGTCGGAACCTCCATTTTCGCTCCCTCCCCCCACTTTAGTCACCACCACCACTGCCACCACGCGCGCCCCCCGGCCTCAACTCCTCGCTTCGGCTTTGAGGCCTGACACGGAGCCCAGACAGTTGAAGGAGGACGAATGGGGAAACCCGGGGCAAAAACTCAGGGTGAGATCCACCCTACCCAGAGCTCTAGCAGTTCCCACCTTGACTCAGAAGTCTCTCCCATTAGTCCTGGTCTTCTCATCCGCCCTTAGCCAGGCTTCTCGCTATCCCTAAGTGGACCCTGAGGTCGTACTCACCCCAACAGCTCAGCGCCCCCTCTCCAGCGCCGCCATAAGCAGCACGGCCCGGTACGTAGGAATAAATCTCGCTTCTCTCGCGAGAGTTGCAGGCTCCAAGCGCGTGCACGGGAAAGGCGGGGCGGGGAGGGGGGCTGTGTGCTCCTAATACGCTTGCGCACGAGGGCTGAGTGACGCTAACCAGTGCGCTGCGCTTAACCACAAGCAAGATGGTGGCTGGTTTTTCTCCGGGTTGTACTGCGGAAAGCAATCTCGATGTTTACTGACTCTGCTGGGACGCTAGGGGCGGGGTGGTGAAGGATTTAAGGCGTCTCTAGTCATTGCAAGACTAAATATATTTTAGCGAAGCTGGATTAAACTTTGAGGACTAATGATTCTGTGGGCATATCAGGGAAAACAGGATTTCCCAGGGATAACCCAGAAGTCCTAAAACCTTAATTTCTCACAACGCAAGCATTCCTTCTTTTATCTACTACAATTAAACGAATTTAGAGAGTCAGGTTTTTAGTAAGGTAATTTGAAAGTCTAAAGTAAGACCTTTGTCTTCAAGAAATACATTGCAACAGATCGAAGAGTGAGCAAGGCTGCATAATCAGTTAAACCACACTTTAAATTCCTTCAGCCGACCTTTCTAGTTACCAGAAGATATTCACAATGTTATCAGATAATCGAAGAGACTGAATTAGTAATTAAAAGGTTGAAATCAGGGCAAAGGGATGGTTCATCCAATTGGAGAAGGAAGAAAATGGTAAATTCTGGCCACAGAAAAATCCAATTTATTATCCCATCAAAGGATACAGCACGCTCCTCTAGTGAGACTAATGCTTTTCACAGGTTCAGTAGCTCACTCCACAATAGTGGATAAACAGTGACCACTCTCCTACCCACCCAGTTTTCACTTTTGGGGGAGGGTAAAGATACCTTCCTAGGCATACTGCCATTTGGACCTCTGCAGACACAGACATGGCTCTGAAAAGCTTTCCTTTTATACAAAGAAATTTACATTAGTAAAGTAAGCTACTGATTCAGAGGTTTTCCTTCCAGAAGTCCCGCTTGTCTGCCTAGGAGAGATCTTTTCACAGGTAAAAGATTAGAGAATTGACACCTGGCTCAGAGAGAGGTGGACACAGGTGGTTCTCTGAAAGCTGGAAACTGACTGCGAAACGAGACAGACTTTGATTGCCATGCAGTTCCTCTCCTAAATCTCCCATGGCTGGGGTGGCCACCTCTACCTTCAGGAGTGCCCAGCTGCTATTCTTTTGTGTAATACAAGATTATTACATAAACTTCAACCATCTGACTCACACTTTCAATCAGTCTTATCCTTTGAATGTGGCCCCATGCCTGTGCACATGATACATTTCTTTCCCAGTTAATCTGCCTACTGTCAGTTCATTTTGCAGATTAAGGTTATTTAGCCTTCAGGGGGAAAAGAGAAAATTTAAAACTTCCCTATGCTTTTTTTTTTTTTTTTTGACAGGCAGAGTGGACAGTGAGAGAGAGACAAAGAGAGAAAGGTCTTCCTTTTGCCGTTGGTTCACCCTCCAATGGCCGCCGCTGCAGCCAGCGCACCGCGCTGATCCGATGGCAGGAGCCAGGATCCAGGTGCTTTTTCCTGGTCTCCCATGGGGTGCAGGGCCCAAGCACCTGGGCCATCCTCCACTGCACTCCCTGGCCATAGCAGAGAGCTGGCCTGGAAGAGGGGCAACCGGGACAGAATCCGGTGCCCCGACCGGGACTAGAACCCGGTGTGCCGGCGCCGCAAGGTGGAGGATTAGCCTATTGAGCCACGGCGCCGGCCCTTCCCTATGCTTTTAACGCATGTATTCAGCATCTCATACGTCCAATTTCTGGGAAATATATAGTAGTAAAAAAAGGACATGGGTCCTGTTCACAAGGAACTTTTAATCTAGCATCATTAAATAATCACAAAAACAAATCCAAAGATAGATACTAGAATACATACAACAAAGGAAAAATTCTCAGTATTAAGAGTAAGTATATAGGACCAGCGCCATGGCTCCCTTGGTTAATCCTCCGCCTGCGGTGCCGGCATCCCATATGGGCGCTGGTTCTAGTCTTGGCTGCTCCTCTCTCTGCTGTGGCCCCAGGAAGGCAGTGGAGGATGGCCCAAGTGCTTGGGTCCTGCACCCACATAGGAGACCAGGAGGCACCTGGCTCCTGGCTTTGGATAGATGTAGTTCGGGCCGTGGCAGCCATTTCACGGGTGAACCAGAGGAAGGAAGACCTTTCTCTCTCTCTTTCACTAACTCTGTCTAATAATAATAATAAGAGTATATAATTTCCAGTTCTGAGCAAATTGCCTTGAGTACTAAAAGAAAGAAATAGCCTGTTTCTAGTCAAAGATTTCCTCTCTACGTCTGGAGCTGTTGATCTAATCCCAGGCATACCACCTCAAAGCTGCCTCTTTGCTCTCCTTGATGCCTTTCCACATTATCCTAAGCACAAATATTAGCTTCACCTCCAATCACTTGAAAGCTTACTCTTACAATTATAACTTCACACTACAGGAGAGGGCCTCTAATGTTCATCTGTGCATCCTTTGCTCCTGTCAGTGCCTGGCCTAGACAACTCTCAACAGCTTGTTGAATGAACAACACTGGATAACAGTATGAGAAGTTGGAAATTAGAATATTCTGCTGGGGGAGTACAGAATGCAAATGTTTCAAAACCAGCTGTTTTCTTTCCTTTGTCGAGTTTTTAAACTGAGATCACTCCTTCCCAGCAATGGAGCTAGTCTGGATATTCTAATCTACTGTTACAGAGAAACTATGCTGGGCTCTTGCGCTAGATACAAGGTCATGTGAAGCTGGGCTAAAAGTAGAATTAAGTCTAAGAGCACACATTCTCAAATATCACAGCAATGCAAAATGTAAAAAATAACAGTGTCACTAAATTCTACCGGTGTAATTCCCATTAGTCTCAATTTCTACCATTACACATAGCTCCAAAGACTTTCTTAAACCATGAGACTATTTCATACCCTCATTCTGAAATATCCCAAATGCTTTAAATTCCGCCTTTATCCAAAATTATTGTCAATTTACATTTGACACAAAATGCAAAAGTGTTCATATACTTTTTAGCTTGTAATGCATTAAAGAAAGTAACAGGTGGAATAATTTGAGTTAAATCACTAATTAGTATGCTATCTTTTTTTACAACTCATTTTTACAAGATCAGAATTTAAGGCCACTTTTTCAAATGAATTTTGAAGTCAAATCAAAAAATTAAAATATATATACCTTTTAATTTTGTTTTTAAACTGAGATTAGTTAAAAACTTTTCTAAAGTTTCATAAAACCAAGTGAAATCACTTGGAAAACCATTTCCTATACAACAGAGTGGGAAGAGATTTTGAGAAGATGATCAGTCTATTAAGGAACAACCATAAAGGGAAAAAACGGCTAAATTATTTTTAATTATTCATCATACTTATTTTTCTACTCTGAGAGACTTAAATAGACAATGAAATTGATTAGAATTATGTGTTTTATTTCTCTACAGTTATCAGAAAGTACATTATCTCTTGAGCCCATTTAATAATCAAAAGTAAGCAGCTCTTACATTATTTTAAGGTTTTCTTGAATAGAGGGGGACAAGATTTCTGCAGTTCTCTGTCAGATGAGAAAAATTAGGTCAATGTGGAGCTTTTAAAAAAAATGTTAAGTAAGGCTAAATTTATTCAAGATTTTAAGGACAGTTTCTATTTTGATATTATGTCCTTCCTAGTTAGGAAGGCTAAAAGGGACCTTCTTTTATAACATTGTGATAACAGAGGATTGAAAAAGTGCCCACATTCAAAGTCTCAGACCAGGAAAATACATCTAGAGCAAAAACTTTCCTAAAGAACAATTATTTTCATAAGAATTAATGTAAATAATTAAAATTTGGTCCTTAAGCAATACAGCCCCAAATTTTTATTCCTTAACAAGCTCCTAAATGGTTAAAATGCATTGTACAAATAAGTATAATCTTATAGGGTCCCTGCCTGCTGGCCAGTCAGGCTCTGTGAGACTGGTTTTTTGATGAGAAAAAGAGAATATTATTATTATTATTATTATTTGTGAGTAAGAAGGCAGCAGAAATATTTCCCAAATCTTCCTGATAGGGGTGGGGGAAAGCTTTATAGATTGAGTAGCAAAAAGCTGGTATGTGGAAATGCCTGGCAAGGCAAATCATGATTGGAGAGGCTTGGAATCAGGCCAGCACAGTAAGTTGGACTTTTAATTTCAGATTTCCATGTTTAAGGGACCTTTCATTTCTGAAGGGGCTCCAGTGTCCTCAAGTTCTCATGCAGCTCTGGCTGCTTGGTTCTGCCAGCTAGATTTTCCTTCTTTTATGCATGCCTCTGTTGGTGACATGCAGCTCTCTGTTTTGGGTTTCCTCTGCATAAATGTGCTGAAAAGCAGTGACTTCAAAAAAACGTGATCAGCCCATCGTTAAAGCCTAAGATGGGGAAATTTTCAGGAAAAAAAAGGGGAAACATGCAAGAGGTTTTTATATTTGGGCATCAAACCAAATCCTGTAAAAGGACAGTCTAATGTCAATAACATTAATGTAATACATTATTAGAGTTTAAATAATACTGTATAAAAAATAATGCAGGGCTGGGGCTGCTGTTGTGGCGCAGCAGTTTAAGCTACCTCTTGCATCACTGCCATTGCATGCAGTGCTGGTTTGAGTCCTGGCTGCTCCACTTCCAGCTACTGATCCAGCTTCCTGCTACTGTACCTGGGAAGGCAGTGGGAGATGGGCCAGATGTTTGGAGCCTGCCACCTATGTGGGAGATTCAGGTGAAGTCCCTGGCTTCTGATTTCAGCCTACCAAGACCTGATTGTTGTGGCCATTTGGAGGATAACCAGATGATTAAAGACCTCTTTCTGTTTCTCTGCCCCCTGACCCCTCCCCATTGCTCTGCCTTTCAAATAAATAATAAATCTTAAAAAAAAACAACAACAACAACAACAAAAAAAAACAATGCAGTGCAGGTGTTTCGAGTTGAGGTTAAGATGCTCCTAGGATGCCCACATTCCATATCTGAGTGTACTGGGTTTGAGTCCTGGATCTGCTTTAGATTCCAGCTTCCTGTTGCTGCACAACCTGGGAAGCAGCAGGTAATGACTCAAGTAGTTGGATCCCTGCCACCCACATGGGTGATCTGGATTAAGTTCCTGGCTTCTGAGTTTGGCCTGGCTCAGTCCTAACTGTTGTGGGCATTTGGGGAGTGAAACAGCAGATAGGAGACATGTCTCTGGCTTGTCTGTCTCTTTCAGCCTTTCAAGTAAATACTTAGTTTTTAAAAAGAAATACTTTAAATAAAGCTTCCCTTTAAAATATTAACATGGGAGCTGGTGTGGCACAGAGGGTAAAGCTGCCACCTGAAATGCTGGCACCCCATATTGAAATATAGGTCTGAGTCCCGGCTGCTCCACTTCTAATCCAGCTCCCTGCCATTTGCCTAGGAAAACAGCCAAAGATGACCCAAGTTCTTGGGCACCTGCCACCCATGTGGGAGAATGGGATGGAGTTCCTGGCTCCTGGCTTTGGTCTGGCCCAGCCCTAGCCATTGCAGCCATTTGGGGAGTGAACCAGTGGATGAAAGATCTCTCATTCTGTCTGTCTCTCTCTGTGTGTCTCTCCCCCTCTCCCTCTGTAACCCTTTCTTTCCTTCCTTCCTTCCTTCCTTCCTTCCTTCCTTCCTTCCTTCCTTCCTTCCTTCCTTCCTTTCTTTTTCTTTCTTTTTTGACAGGCAGAGTGGATAGTGAGAAAGAGAGACAGAGAGAAAGGTCTTCCTTTTGCCGTTAGTTCACCCTCCAATGGCCGCCACGGCTGGCGTGCTGCGGCCAGCACACCGTGCTGATCCGAAGGCAGGAGCAGGGCCCAAGCACTTGGGCCATCCTCCACTGCCTTCCCGGGCCACAGCAGAGAGCTGGCCTGGAAGAGGGGCAACCGGGACAGAATGTGGCGCCCCGACTGGGACTAGAACCCGGTGTGCTGGTGCCGCTAGGTGGAGGATTAGCCTATTGAGCCGCGGCGCTGGCCTCTGTAACCCTTTCAAATAAATAAATTTTTTAAAAATTAAAATATCAACATTGCATGTTATATAAACATACTATGCTGCTGCGCCAGAAGTATTCACCATGACATAGTAACTGTGGGAACCAGCTAACCAAATGGAAGGGTGAAGCACAAGATTTTTTTTTCAAAGATTTTTATTTACTTATTTGAGAGGTAGAGTTATAGACAGAGAGAGACAGAGACAGAGAAATGTCTTCCATCTACTGGTTCACTCCCCAGATGGTTGCAGTGGCCGGAGCTGAGCCAATCCAAAGCCAGGAGCCAGGAACTTCTGGGTCTCCCACGCAGGTGCAGGGGCCCAAGTACTTGTGTCATCTCCACAGCTTTCCCAGGATATAACAGAGAGCTGGATTGGAAAAGCAGCAACCAGGACATGAATTGTCACCCATACAGGATGCTGGTGCTGCAGGCTGAGGCTTAGCCTACAAAGCCACAGCACCAGCCCCAAAAGAATATTTTAATTTAGCAGAAATTAGAACCTGATTAAAAAAAAAAAAAAACAATTGTACCTAGGACATAGTCTATAAGGCCCTAACTGATCTATCTTATTCTCTAAACCATGGTTCACTATGATTCAGTTCCACTGTCATTTTTGCTCTTCCCACACTGTCAGTTTGTTCCTACTTCAAGATCCCTGAACTCTACTGTTGTCTCTCCCAGGAATGCCTTTTCCCTGGATCAATATGGTAGCTGGTGCTTTCTCATCCTTTCAGATTTCAGCTCAAATGTTATTGACTTATGGCCTTTTCTACATTTAAAGGACCCACAAGCATCATCACTCTCCACAATATCAGCTTTGTTTTACTGTATTCACTGCATGTATTGCCATCAAAAGTGAACACCTTTATGAATTTAATTGTTTATTGCCCATCTTCCTGAGCCATAGCATAAGCTTCAATTCTTTTTTTGATTCATCACTGTATTCCTAAAACCTAGGACAGTCATGTATGTAGTAAATATTTAGTAAATATTGGATGAATGAATCACACCTGTTTTATTGAATCTACAGCAGCAGTATTGATTGTATATCATTATTTATGGATTACCAATATGGAAATGTCATTTTTACTATAACATTCTTTCACTTAGAATTATTTTACACTAAAAGACCTATTTTAAACATACTTTGATGTAGATTTTTTTTATCATGTTATTCTGTGTATGTAAAAAAAGAAAAGCAAAATAAATTAAGGCATTTCTGAAACTCTTTTTTATGAAGTCTTGTGCTTCCAAATCACTTTTTCTAATAATAAATTTGACCACATTTTAAAAAGTCCATTCACCAAAGGTCGAGATTAAAATTAAAAATCAAACCCAGTATTGTGGCACAGTGGGTTTAGCTACTTCTGTGCCACTGGTATCCCATATGGGAGCACAGATTTGAGTTCCAGCTGCTCTACTTCCAATCCAGCTTTCTAATGCCCCTGGGAAAGCAGGAGCAGATGATCCAAGTAGCTGGGCCCTTGCCACCCATATGGGAGACCAGGATGGAGTTCCTGATACCTGGCTTCAGCCTGGTCCAGCCTTAGATGTTGCAGCTATTTGGGGAATGTTCCAGCAGATGAAGGCCCTCTCCCTGTCTTTCTCTCTATGCTCTTTGTCATTCTTCCTTTCAAATAAATATTAAATAAATGTTAAAAAGCTAAAAATCAACTGAGAAGTATATTTGCTACATATAAAACAGCATATTTGTACCATGAATATGTAATACATTAGTACATAAGAAAAATCCAAAAATGAAGAAAGGATTTTAATGTCCATATTTTTACCTGTTGTCCAGATTTTATCTAATATCCAGATTCATCTATTGGGGCTAGGAGCACCAGCATCCCATGTGGGCACTGGCTCAAGTCCTGTTTGCTCCATTTCCAATTCAGCTCCCTGCTAATGTGCCTGGGAAAGCAGTGAAAGTTGGCCAAAGTCCTTGGGCACTTGCCACCCAAGTGGGAGACCCAGAAGAAGCTCTTGACTCCTGGCTTCAGCCTGGCCCATCCCTGGCCATTGCAACCATTTCTGAAGTGAACCAGAAGATGGGAGATCTTTGTTTCTGCCTCTCCTTGTCTCTCTGTAACTCTGGCTTTCAAATAAATAGATAAATCTTAAAAAAGAAAACTAAACCAAAAAAATTTATTTGAAAGGCAGAGTTGAGAGAGAGAGAGAAAGAGAGAGAGAGAGAGAATCTTCCATCTGCTAGTTCACTCCTCAAATGGCTGAGCTAGGCAAAGTCAGGAGCCTGGAACTCCATCTGGATCCCCCATGTAGGTGGCAGGGGCCCAAGTACTTAAGCCATCTTCTGCTGCTTTGCCAGGTGCATTAGCAGGGAACTGGATCAGAAGCAGAACTGGCAAGAGTAGAACCAGTGCTCTGATATTGGATATTGGTGTCACAGGTGGTGGCTTAACCTGCTGCACCACAATATAGGCCCCTTAACCACGTTAAGAAAACTGTGAGGGCAAATAAACACTTGAAATTATCTTAGCCTCATTAGTAATCAGGTCGGCATATTTATTTTGAGATAATTTTAGACTTACTGAAGAGTTGAAAAATACTACTGAAAGTTCAACCAGTTTCCCTTGTTACCATTATATAACCATGGAACAGTTATCTTTTTTTAAAAAATGTATTTATTTATTTATATGAGAGGCAGAGTTAGAGAGAGAGAGAGAGAGGGAAAGAGAGGTGTCTTCCATCTGCTGGTTCACTCCCCAAATGGTGCAATGGGCAGAGCTAGGCCAATCTGAAAGGAGCCAAGAACTTGTTTCTGAGTCTCCCATGTGAGTGCAGGGGCCCAAACACTTGGGCCATCTTCTGCTGCTTTCCCAGGCCATTAGCAGAGAGCTGGATTGAAAAAGGAGCAGCCAGAACAGGAACCGGCACCCATATGGGATGCTGGTGCCACAGGCAGAAGCTTAATCTACTACGCCACAGCACTGGTCCCTCACAGAACAATTTTCAAAACTACAAAATTAAACTTGACACAGTATCAAATGAACTACAAAATTGATCTGGGTTTAATCAGCTTTTCCTCTAATGTCCATTTCCTCCCCCAATATCAAACATAGGATTCCATGTAGCATTTTGTTTTAAATATTTTTTTATGGATTTTTTTTTTATTTGACAGATAGAGCTAGACAGTGAGAGAGACACACACAGAGAAAGGTCTTCCTTCCGTTGGTTCACTCCCCAAATGGCTGCCACAGCCGGTGCTGTGCCGATCCGAAGCCAGGAGCCAGGTGCTTCCTCCTGGTCTCCCATGCGGGTACAGGGGCCCAAGCATCTAGGCCATCCTCCACTGCCCTCCCAGGCCACAGCAGAGAGCTGGACTGGAAGAGGAGCAACCGGGACTAGAACCCGGCATCCATATGGGATGCCAGTGCGCACTGCAGGTGGAGGATTAACCAAATGAGCCATGGTGCCAACCTTAAAGATTTATTTTTTATTTATTTGAAGGAGTTACTGAGCGAGGTAGAGGCAGAGAGACAGAGGTTTTTATCCGCTGTTCACTCCCCAGATGGCTGCAACAGCTGGAGCTGTGCTGATCCGAAGCCAGGAGCCAGGAGCTTCTTCCAGGTCTCCCACGTGGGTGCAGGGGCCCGAGGACTTGGGCCATCTTCTACTGCTTTCTCAGGCCATAGCAGAGAGCTAGATCAGAAGAGGAGCAGCTGGGACTACCGCTGGTGCCCATATGGGATGCCGGTGCTTCAGACCAGGGCTTTAACTTGCTGTGCCACAGTGCCGGCCCCCCATGCTGCATTTTTAAACTGCGTCTCCTTATCCTCTATTCTTTGACAGTTTCTCAGTCTTTCCCTATCTTTCATAACATCAACATTTTGAAACAGAATGTTATTTTGTAAATGTCCCTCAGTTTAGCTTGATTTGATTTTTTTTTCCTGATTAGCTTGAAGTAATGCATGATAGTCACATGTCACAAAATTACATTTTGGTCAGTAACAGTCTGCATAAACCAGATTGTCCTGTAGGATTTTATTGGAGCTTAAAGACTCCTATCACCTAGTGACATCTTAGCTATAGTAAGGTCTTAGCACCAGACATTACTCTTGTGTTTGTAGTGATACTGATGTAAACAGAATGGCTGTTCTGTAAGTCATATAAAGGTATGACTTCAGCACATACAATTATATATAGTACACAATACTTATGTTAGTAAGGGATTGTTACTGGCTTATATTTTCTTGGTACTATACTTTTATTGTTATTTTAGAGTATACTCCTATTTTTTTTTAAAGCTTTACTATGAAACAGCATGCTGTGTTCTGCTGGTGGTGGCCTCGCATATCTTGTTTACTGTTGCTCTTGATTGCATTAAGAAGCCACATGAAGGAGTGATGGTGCTAAAGCATCTAGTTTTGGGTAAGTGTACTCTGTGGGTGGTATTCATGACAAAATCACCCAATGGTGAATTTTTCAGAACATATCCCAGTCATTAAACAATGTGTGACCATACCTGGAAAAATACTACCCTTCTCATTGCATCATATCAAGGGATATATGATTTTGAAGTGTATTATTACGGTGTTTACCCTCACCAGTTGATGTCTATTAGGATTCTTCATTTTAAAATTACTGTTCTTTCCTTTGTAATTACTAAATAGTTTGGCAAGAGCGTCTTTGGGATTTATTGGATTGTATAGTGACCTTTCTAAATTCATGTCCACTCAGAACTTCAGAATGTGACCTTATTTGGAAATATGGTCTTTGCAAATGTAATCAAGTTGAGATGAAATCATGTTGGATTAGGGCAGGGCCAAATCCAATGACTGGTGTCCTGAGAAGTGGAGATTTTGGATAGAGACAATAGGCAATGAGAACACCATGTAAAGAGTTTGGAGTGAGCCATTTAAGTCATGGAGGCCGGCGCCACGGCTCAATAGGCTAATCATCCACCTGCGGCACCAGCACACTGGGTTCTAGCCGGGTTCTGTCCCGGTTGCTCCTCTTCCAGGCCAGCTCTCTGCTGTGGCCCGGGAGGGCAGTGGAGGATGGCCCAAGTGCTTGGGCCTTGCACCCGCATGGGAGACCAGGAGAAGCACCTGGCTCCTGGCTTCGGATCAGTGTAGTGCACTGGCCGCAGCGGCCATTGGAGGGTGAACCAACGGTAGAAGGAAGACCTTTCTCCTGTCTCTCTCTCTTTTTCACTGTCCACTCTGCCTGTCAAAAAAAAAAAAAAAAAAAAAAGTCATGGAATGCCAAGAATTGCCAGCAACCCCAGAAACTGGAATAGGGGCATGGAACACATTCTCCCTCAGAGCCTTCATGAGGAATCAACACTTTTTATTTCAGACTTAGCCTTCAGGTCTATGAGGAAATATGTTTGCTTTTAAAAAACAATTTATTTGTTTGAAAGGCAGAGTTAGAGAGGGCAGGGAGAAACAGAATCTCAAAGTGCCCTCAACAGCTGGCAGAAGGCCAGGCCAAAGTCAATACCAGGAACTCTATCCAGGTCTCCCACATGGGTGGCAGGGGCCCAAGTACTTGGCCAGCATCCACTGGCTCCCCAGCACATTCCCAGGAAGCTGGATCGGCAGTATCAAGTAGCTGAGACTCCAACTATCACTCCAATATGGGATGCAGGCATCTCTTGCAGTTTAAATTGCTGAGCCACATGTCTTCCTCAAATTTCTGTTGGTTTAAACCACAGTTTGTGACACCTGCTTATGGCAACCATAGGAAGCTAATACACAAAGAAACTATGCAAATATCCCATTTCTGCTTAAACTTTACTTTTTTTTTTTTAAAGTACTAATTTGAAAGGCAGAGCAACAGAGGGAGAGACAGAGATCTTCTGTCAGCTGGTTCACTCTCCAAATGGCTGTAACAGTCAGCTTTGGGCCAGGCGGAAGCCAGGAGCCAGGAACCCCATTTGGTCTCCCACATGGATGGCAGGGACCCAATACTTGAGCCACTCTCCACTGCCTTCCCAGGCACATAACAGGAGCTGGATGGGAAGTGGAGCAGCCAGGAATGGAAGTGGTGCACCAATATTGGATGATGTCATTCCAAGTGGAGGCTTAGCCCACAATGCCACAACACCAGCCCTTGGGCTTCAAGTTTAGTCCACTGGTTTTAGCATCTATTGCTGGATCTTGCCGAATCTCTTTTGCCACGTAGAACTGTTATTGGACCACCAACATTTGTGCTGCACCACTTCCTCAAAGGGTGCTTTATTGTTTCTAGGGTTTTATTTCAAGCTGTGAAAAGCCATTGAAGTAGGCAAAATTTCTCCAATGGCCACCAGATTCCCACTGCCTGGTATAGATGCTGTTTCAATCCCTCTTGAACATGGGTGGGACCTATGAATATAAGAAAACATCACTCTTTTAAAGTAAAGGAATCACTACAGATATAATTAAGATCTCTAGTTGTCTTAGTCAAGATTATTCTGGCTAGGCCTGACTCAATCAGGTGTGTTCGCAAAAGAGAGAAAAAAGGTGGAAGACAAGAGAATTCACACAGATGGTCTCTGTTGGTCTTGGAGACAGTCTTTGTGAGTTCCACAGGCACAAGAAAATGAGTTTTTTCGGGGCCGGCGTCGTGGCTCATTTGGTTAATCCTCCGCCTGCAGTGCTGGCATCTCATATGGGTGCCAGGTTCTAGTCCCAGTTGCTCCTCTTCCAGTCCAGCTCTCTGCTGTGGCCCAGAAGGGCAGTGGAGGATGGCCCAAGTGCTTGGGCCCCTGTACCTGTGTGGGAGACCAGGAAGAAGCACCTGGCTCCTGGCTTCGGACTGGCGTAGCTCTGGCCATAGCAGCCATTTGGGGGATGAACCAACAGAGGAAAGACCTTTCTCTTGGTCTCTCTCTCTCTAACTCTATCTGTCAAATAAATTAATTAAAAAAAAAATCAGGTGGACTGAGTTGTCCTACTTGAAAAAAAAAGAAAATGAGTTTTTCAATATTCATGAGTTTTGAAGGGGGCTCAGAGCCTCAGAAAAGATGAAAGCCTTGTCCAACACCTTGATTTCAGCCCTGTGAGGCTGACAGAACTCATTTGATCCCTGTAGGGACTTCCAGCCTACAGAACTGTGAGATAATAAATGGATGAGTGTTGTTCTAAACTGCTAAACTTGTACTAACTTGTTAGATGGTAGTAAAAATGAACATGGCCATACTCCAAATTTTTATATTGGCACTCTCCTGATCATATAAGTTTTTCATGAAAAATGCACAGAAACAGCCAAAACCTGGATTCCTTTTTCAAACGCTCCTTAGTTTGTTGACTGAGATTGCCTTTGTCCAGTCATACCCCAGGAATGCAAACCAAGTTTGCTTATGCTCACAATTAACCACATCACAATCTCAGACATTCCAACTTGAGTGATGTTAAAAAATGAAATAAAAGGCCGGCGCTGTGGCTCAATAGGCTAATCCTCCACCTGTGGCACCGGCACACCGGGTTCTAGTCCCGGTCGGGGCGCCGGATTCTGTCCCGGTTGCCCCTCTTCCAGGCCAGCTCTCTGCTATGGCCCGGGAGTGCAGTGGAGGATGGCCCAAGTCCTTGGGCCTTGCACCCGCATGGGAGACCAGGAGAAGCACCTCCTCCTGGCTTCGGATCAGCGCAATGCGCCGGCCGCAGCGCACTGGCCACAGCGGCCATTGGAGGGTGAACCAACGGCAAAAAGGAAGACCTTTTTCCTGTCTCTCTCTCACTATCCACTCTGTCAAATAAATAAATAAATAAAAACATTTCTAGGATAACATACAGAAACTCAACCATTAATTCCACAGATATTTTCAGGCTCCCTGAACTGCTGAGTGAAGTTATTTGAAGCTCTGAAAATTCTGCCTCCTTTAGCAGGTTTTGGAGAGTGATAAAAGAAAAGGCATCATCCACATTCCACTATGAATAACAGTAGATAAAACTCATCAGTTCATTCTGAAAGTTGCCATCAGACTTTCCAGCGAAATAGGAAACATGACAGCTTATAAACATGTGTAACACAGATGAAGTAGGTCAATTAGTTGTCATATTAGTGTATGACACAGATAGGTATGTATGTAGTACAGATGAAGTGGGTGAACAATTAAAAATTAGTTGTCATACAGTAGCAAGAATTTTCTATTTATTTTATTTTATTTTTTTTTTTTTGACAGGCAGAGTGGACAGTGAAAGATAGAGACAGAGAGAAAGGTCTTCCTTTGCTGTTAGTTCACCCTCCAATGGCCGCTGCGGCTGGCGCGCTGCGGCCGGCGCACCGCGCTGATCCGATGGCAGGAGCCAGGTGCTTCTCCTGGTCTCCCATGGGGTGCAGGGCCCAAGCACTTGGGCCATCCTCCACTGCACTCCTGGGCCACAGCAGAGATCTGGCCTGGAAGAGGGGCAACCGGGACAGAATCCAGCGCCCCAACCTGGACTAGAACCCATTGTGCCGGCACTGCTAGGTGGAGGATTAGCCTAGGGAGCCACGGCGCCAGCCAAAAATTAGTTGTCATATAGTAGCAAGAATTTTCAAAAATGTCATTACCTATGTATCTGAGCAATGAATTTTATAATCACACAATGAAATATATACTGGTGAAAATGAATGAATGATGGTTGTCTACAACAAAAATGTATGAATCTTAAAATTGAATGAAAAAAATCATATTCCTATACTACAAAAAAACACACCATTTTTATAAAGTTCAAAAAGGAACAAAACTAAAAAAGAAAAGTCACTTTAGGGATAAATATTCTAGGCCTTTTTACATGTGATAAAACTACTAAAGGGAGCAGGGGGTGGAGAAAGATAGGAGGGGCTCAAATAGATGAAAGCAAAGCACTGGTAGTATTCCAATTCTTTTTTTTTTTTTTAAGATTTATTTATTTATTTGAAAGGCAGTTACAGAGAGAAGGAGAAACAGAGAGAAAGAATCTTCCATTCCTTGGTTCATTCCCAAAATGAACACAATGACCAGGGATGTGCCAGGCCAAAGCCAGGAGCTGAGAGCTTGTTCCAGGTCTCCCTCATGGATGCAGGGGCCACAAAACTCCGGCCATCCTCTTGAAGCTTTCCCAGGTGCATTAGCAGGGAGGTGGATCAGGAGTGGAGCAGCCAGGACTGAAACTGGCACGCATATGGGATGCTGGAGCTGCAGGACATGGTTTAACCTGCTGTGCCACAGCTCTGGCCCTACTACTTCTTAAGTTGGGTGATGAGCCACTGTCTGATCATTTATTGACATGCCACATTTATTCTTTTGTAGATGTTAAATATTACATGGAAATATAAATGCAAAATCATAAAGTAGTCCCAAGTTTATAGATATATGTCAGTTTCTGAAATATACTTTTCAGGATTCTTTGTTACACACAATTCAGGTTAATTTTAAAAATGAGTTCATCATAAGTAATTCTCAGGCTCTCTAGGACAGCCAGGAAACCAGAATTGGAGGCTACTGAGTCGGTAATAATGCTACAGACTTGCTTTCATGACGATCCCACTGTCTCCAGATGGGTAGACACTTCAGTTTACATCACAGTGGAGACTGAAGGTTGTCACTAAAAATAACCTCAGCAAAACACCTTTGCTGCTGCGCTGTGGAGCCGAATGTAGTGCTCAGTGTTGGTGGTCACCATCCTCAAAGGATCCTACATGGTTCCATTCTTTTGTAACACTAACTTCAACAGTGAAGACATCTGTATCTTCTCTAGCTGCAAAGGAGGCTGGGAAGTGTAGCACTTTCAAATTCTTTTGGAGGGGGAAGGTTATGTCTCATTAGTGAGGATTCTTTAAAACACAGGAGTTGGGAGGCAGCAGGGATTGTGGCACTTCAGGTTAAGCTGCTGCTTGGGATGTCCACATCCCGTACTGGAGTGCCAGCTTGAGTCCCAGCTCCTCCACTTGTGGTCCAGTTCTCTGTTCATGGGCCTTGGTTGCAGCGAATGAGGACCCAAGTAGCTGAGTCCCAGCCACCCACATGGGAGATCCAGATGGAATTCCTGGCATCTGGCTTCCATTTTGCGGGCATTTAGACAGTGAACCAGTGGATGGATGATCTATCTGTCTCTCTCAACTGTGCCTTTCAAATAAATAATCTTAAAAACAAACAAAATACAAACATATTGGGTAGCTGAAACATAAATGAGAGCTGTCTGTCCCAGTCCACTCTCTTGGCTATATAGTATGAACAGACTCCTTCAGCTTATGGAGACATTAGTCACTTTCTCAGTATTTTTTCGCTTTGCTAACAGAATACTGGCATTTTGGGGGCAGTTATGTACTTAGTACCCTTTTGCAGCTAGAGGTGGCAAATAAGGCAAGAAATGTGTTGGAATGTCTGGGAAAACTTTGGGTAACAAACCCTTTAGATGACATTAGGGGATATAGACAGCTGCACAGGCCACTTCTGTTTTTCTGTCTTCAATATGGGAACATCTGCATCTTCTGCATGAAGGATAAGTCAACACAGTAAGGAGACAGATTTGACATAACTGCACCTGCTCCTGTTTGTAGTATGGTTCACTGATTATTATTCCTTCCAGTTACATATACTCTCATATACCACTCTAGAAAATTAACTATTGTATTTCATTATTTAAGACTTAACTATTGAGGTCATGATAGTTTCTCACATAGGAGCTGTGGTGTTTCTTTTGCACTATTTTTTAAAAAATATTTATTTTATTTATTTGAAAGACAGAGAGATCTTCCATGCGCTGGTTCACTCCCCAATTGCCCACAATTGCCAGAGCCATGCAATCCAAAGCCAGGAGCCAGGAGCTTCTTTCAGGTCTCCCATGTGGGTGCAGGGGCCCAAGAACTTGGGCCATCTTCTACTGCTTTCCCAGGCCATAGCAGAGAGCTGGATTGGAAGTGGAGCAGCCGGACTCAAACCAGAACCCATGTAGGATGCCGGCGCTGCAAGCCAGGGCTTTAACCTGCTGTGCCACAGTGCTGGCCCCTTGCACTATTATTAAAAAATAGATTTTGCTAATCAAGAAACACTTGAGCAGTGTTTGATATTTAGACATTTTAACTGAGCAGTTAAGAACGTGTATTAAGAATCTGCCTTGGTAGTAGCTGACATTGCGGCCCAGTGATGCTGGCATTCCATATGAGCACTGGTTTGAATTCCGGTTACTCCACTTCCAATCCAGCTTCCTGTTGATGTTGTCTGGGAAAGCAGCAAAAGATACCCTAAGTGCTTGGGCCTCTGCCACCTATGTGGGATACCTAGATGGAGTTCTCAGCTCTTGGCTTTGGCATGGCCCAGCCGAGACCCTTACAGCATATAGGGAATGAACCAGTGCATGGAAGATATTTCTTGCTGTAATTCCCTCCTTCTCTGTAACTCTGCCTCTCAAATAAAAAAAATCTTAAAAAAATATATAATAATAATATGAGGTTGGCACTGTAGCATATGGTTAAGCCTCTGCCTGTGGTGCATCCCATATGGGTGCTGGTTTGAGTCCTGTCTGCTCCACTTCCAATCCAGCTCTCTGCTATGGCCTGGGAAAGCAGTAGAAGATGGCCCAAGTGCTTGGGCCCCTGCAACCATGTGGGAGATCCAGAAACTCCTGGCTCCTGGCTTTGGATTGATCCAGCTCTGGCCACTGCGGCCACTTGGAGAGTGAACCAGTGGATGGAAGACCTCTCTCTCTCTTTCTATCTTTTCCTCTCTCTCTAACTCTGCCTGCCTCTCAAATAAATCTCAAAAAAAAAAAAAAAAAACTGCCTTGGCTAGAATCTTAGTTCTAGTTTGACAAATAACCTCTTTGTGCCTGAGTATCTGTGAAATGAGGTACAGTTGCAATGGAGATTGTTTAACATAGTACATGACACATAATAAGGCACTCAATAAATGGCAGTCATTATTGGCAGTACCATCTGTACTTTGTGTGGAGCTAAGGTTTTCTAGTTCTTCTCTTACCCATTTTTGTTTCCACTAGACTCTCAAGTTTGACTAAGTCCCTTTTCTGTGTCCTATACACACTTCCATTGGATTTGTCACACTGCATTGTAATTATATGTATATTTGTCTCCCCTGCTGGGCTTTTCTATGAAAAGCATCTTTTTTTCTTCCCCTGTAACTCTTAATGAAGTTATCAGGGATTGGTGCCGCCTGTGGTGCTGGCATCCCATAAGGGTGCCAGTTCGAGTCCTGGCTGCTCCACTTCCGATCCAGCTCTCTGATATGGCCTGGGAAAGCAGTGGAGGATGGCTCAAGTTCTTGGATCACTGCACCTGCCTGGGAGACCTGAAGGAAGCTCCTGGCTCCTGGCTTTGGACTGGTGCAGCTCCAGCCATTGTGGCCAATTTGGGGGTGAATCAGTGGATGGAAGACCCCCCTCTCTCTCTGCCTCTCCTGCTCTGTGTAACTCTTTCAAATAAATAAATCTTTAAAAAAAAAGTTATCAGGAATTATTACTAAAATACAAATTCCTAGATCTCATCCTCAAATTTTTATTCATGGGTCATTGAATCACTCTGAGGAACAATGAAATAAGCCATGTTTGAATTAAATTAAGTATAAGGAATTCATCTAAGAATTTTATCTAAGGTATTGATGTGATTCATACCTTTTTATTATGAGACTACTGGTAGAGTTACAATGCTCAGTACGATGTGCTAATTACTAATTATTTATAGGAGCTGGTGCTGTGGCATAGCAGGTAAAGCCACTGCCTGCAGTGTCAGCATCCCTTATGGGCGCTGGTTTAAGACCTGGCTGCTCCACTTCCAATCCAGCTCCCTGCTGTGACCTGGGAAGGCAGAAGATGGCTCAAGTGCCTGAGCCCCAGTACCCATGCGAGAGACCTGGAGGAAGCTCCTGGCTCCTGGCTCTGGATCAGCACAGCTCCAGCCATTGCAGCCATTTGGGGAGTGAACCAGCGGATGGAAGACTTCTATCTGCCCCTTTCTTTAACTCTTCCTTTCAAATAAATAAATAAATCTTTAAAAAAATTATTTATGAAAGTCTTATGGCTACTTCACAAGGTTGCTAAATATGTGAAAAACTCTCTGCACTTCCTAATAATTAGACTCATTACTAAGGAAAATAAGCTAGTCTTCTAAAAATGAAGTTTTATTAGGGAAGATAATTTTGTACTACAAAAACCAGTCAAGTTCTGCTACCCACTATAAATAAAACTTTAATTTTCAAATGAAGAATATTTTTCCTCCATTAAATTTTTTTTAAAGATTCATTCTATTTATCTGAAAGGCAGAAAGAGAGTGAGAGAGAGAGAGAGAAAAGCAACATAGAGACAGAGATTGATTAATCTTTCATTTGCTGATCCACTCCCGAAGTGGATACAATGGCTGTGGCTGGGCCAGGCTGAAGCAAGGGGCTTCATCCAGGTCTCTCGTGTGGGTGCAGGGCCCAAGCACTTGGACCATCCTCTGCTGCTTTCTCAGGCACATCAGCAGAGAGCTGAATTGGAAGTATAGTAGCTGGGACTTGAACCTATGACCATATGGATGTCAGCATTGCAGGTGACTTAACCTGTGGTGCCAGAACACCGGCCCCCATTCAATTTTCTAACTATCCATTACCTTCATAGCATTAACCCACTATCTCTCTCACTATCCCCCAGTGTAGTGGGCCATTTGATCACTTTACCATTCCAATGAAATTTCACCATGACAGCTGGCATATGGCCTATGGTAATCTGTGTCTTGAATGGACTTGTGGGACACACTCAGGGCACTTAGGACATCAAGCCAAATCACGGGACTCAAAGTATAGTCTTGGATGGAGATAAAAATGTTTGCATTTGAGTTGCTTTTTAGTCAAATTCTCTGCAGAACATCAAACAGAAATTTGATGAATTTTAAGGTGACACACAACTCTCCATTAATGCATAGTAGATGAGCAAAATCCACTGGTATTACTGGGATTTGTTGCTTTTAGGACATATTGGAGAGACTGGAATTAATTCTGTACAGCAGTGCAAAAGAAACTTTACATCACACATAGAACTAACAAAAACCTCTTTTTAATCCTGTCATTCCCATGCAGCATGGTGCTTAATGTTATGGGAAAACATTGATGAGTTTAGTACTCATTATTCCAACTACTTTTTGATAAATCTAAATAATAAGATAACATGAGGTAACTTAGAAATTTGAAACGTGAGTAAGCAGACAGGGGAATGAGTTGAGGAGTGAACCTAGTCCACCATCTCAATGCTGCTTTCGTGTTGTCTACACAGCATTATGAATGTAATAATTCTCAGGAGACAATAAAACTCATCTAAAACAAAAGTCAAATACTAGTACTAATAATGAAAGACACCCGAGTAAATAGTGGTTCTTCAGTATAAAATGGGAGTGTTAGATAAATAGAAATATAGTACCTAAGCACTGTGATGTGAATAATTCTATGGTATATTCTTCACACGGGGTAAACTGCCTGCATTGAGGATTTCCTACTAGGACAAAATTGAAAAATGTTGACTCATATTTAATAGAGGAAAAGCCACATTTTTTTAAAGCATTTAACCATGCACACGTGAGTGTGCACATACACAGCCCAAGCCCCTCAGCATTCTCTGAACAATGTGACCACTGCATTGCCCTGGGGGAGAACAGCTGACTTAGATTTTTCAAGTATGTTTCCTGGGGACTAACAATAGGTTCTCTCAAATTAAGAGTAAAGACACCAGGCACAAAGTGCCAACTCTTAGCACCAGAGAGACTTAAACCTTCACAGGATGTTACAAAGAAGAGAATCTGCCCATTAAGTTCTAAGCAGTTGCATTCCTTCTGTCAAGTGGGAAAAAAACCCAGGTTTATGCCAAATAGATTTAAAAAGTTAAATACTTTTAAAAATCCTCATAAGTGTATTTCACAATCCTATATAAAATAAAGTTCCTGTCTTACAATAAAATGCTTGAAGTTCTAGAGATGTGGAAAACAAAAATGAACTGAAAACAGAGCTTATAGAAAATGAAGGTCCCAGGATGAAAATCAGAAGTAGTTTCCTGCAGAAAGGAATGGTGAAATTCACTGTGTATTCTCACCAATACACCTAAAACTGTTTTGTGGACAGCCAATATTAACTGGTACTCTAAACTGTCACGTGGGAAGTTTAAATCAAGTCTGAGGCAAGATACTGAATGGACAATACTCCAATGGAAAGACAGCAACTTCCTTCCTTGATAAGACAATTTCCAGCCATCATTCAGAAGTTCAGTTATTTGATGGCTTGGGAAGCAGTGTCCACTGAATTCTCCTTTCTGACCTGAAGTGACTCGCTGCTGATAGACAATAATTCTCGTAGTTCCTTGTTTTCAAGCTGAAAAAAAAAAAGAGAACAGATACATGTTTATTTCCAGGATTTGTACTGCCAAATTGCATCAGGACAGATTGGTTTGGGCCAGGAAAAGAAAACTTATTTTCATTTTAAGGTTATAAGGAAATTCAAAACACACACACACACACACACACACACGCTGAGACTTTCCAAAAAGACTACTTATTAATTTAACATTTACTGAGTACTAAAACTGCAAAGAAGAAAAAACACAAAGTCCCTTGAGGAATTTACCATTTGCCATACCCTTCATGGTTCCCACGCGTTTTAACTACTGTTTCTTCAATTTTCAATTTCTAATAATCTTTTCACTCTCTCCTTCCAGCTCTCCCACAGTTTTAGAAAATGAGAGGAGAAAGGTGGCAGGGAACTAGTGCTTGAGCATGCAGGGAGGTACCTGCCAGGTTCATTATGTATGCCATCTTACAGCACTCTGTAAGGGAGGTCTCTTTGCTGACATCCGTATTCTACTCAAGATAAAGATGCTGTAGTTCGTAAAACTCCAAAAACTTGTCCAAATCCAGGTCACCTGGATGTGGTATTGCTGACATCTGTGTCCAATGACCATTTTTTTTTTCTTTCTTAAAATAGTAAGTAAAACTGGTCCCACATTTCCTTAGGACTGTATCCATAACTGAGGTAAACCAGGAATAGTGCAGACAAGGGTGATTTGTCATTTAGCTAGCCACGAAGTCCTTCTTAGGACTTGCCACTCCCTTTGATTCCCAAACAGAGCTTACACTCTTCATCTTCACTCTCTCTACAGGACACTGAGACACCGCACTTCTTCAGCCTCGCCAAGGGGTCAGAGCCCACGGGCAACACACCTTCCACCATGCCAAGTGCTTCCCCGGGACTTCCATCCCTCTCCCAGCACTTGCTCTCATTTCATATCACTTCACTTCTAGTCTTATTCTTCCTGCTGGGTGCTGGGCAGAGAACTCTTTTTCTCTCTGGCAGTTCTTTTTCTTTTCCTTCCTTCTGTTTTTCTTTTTTAATTTAAATATTTATTTATTTATCAATCATTTGGTTCATTCCCCAAATGGCCACAGCAGCCAGAACTGGGTTGGGCTGAAACCAGGAGCCTTTTCCAGGTCTCCCTCATGGGAGCAGGTGCACAAGTACGTGGGCCACCTTTCGCAGCTTTATCAGGTGCATTAGAAGGGAGCTGCAGGAGAAGTGGAGCAGCCGAGACTTGAACCAGTACCCAAAAGAGATAGCCAGTGTCATAGGCAGTGACTTAACCCACTGCACCACTGTGCCAGTCCAGCTCTCTGGTTTTTCTCAAAAGCCCATTATAACAACTTATAATAAGTAGGACACAAACCACCTACCAAAATGTTTTTCCTTAATATTTTTATGGGAGGCCGGCGCCGCGGCTCACTAGGCTAATCCTCCACCTTGCGGCGACGGCACACCAGGTTCTAGTCCCGGTCGAGGCGCCGGATTCTGTCCCGGTTGCCCCTCTTCCAGGCCAGCTCTCTGCCGTGGCCAGGGAGTGCAGTGGAGGATGGCCCAAGTCCTTGGGCCCTGCACCCCATGGGAGACCAGGAGAAGCGCCTGGCTGCTGCCATTGGATCAGTGTGGTGCGCCTGCTGCGGCGGCCATTGGAGGGTGAACCAATGGCAAAGCAAGACCTTTCTCTCTGTCTCTCTCTCTCACTGTCCACTCTGCCTGTCAAAAAAACAATTTTTTTTATGGGGTACACTAATAATCCAGGCCTTTTTTGTATATTTCTATTTTAATAAAAATATTACACAAAAATAGCTTTTAAAAAATCAAGACTTTGGGGCCGGCATGGTGTTGCAGCGGGTTAAGCCTCCGCCTGCAGTGCTGGCATCTCATATAGGTGCTGGTTTAAGTTCTGGCTGTTCCACTTCCAATCCAGTTCCTTGCTAATGACCTGGGAAAACAAGTGGAACATGGCCCAAGTCCTTGGAGACCCAAAAGAAGCTCTTGACTTTGGCTTGGCCCAGCCCCAGCCACTGTGGCCATTTGGGGAGTGAACCAGCAGATGGGAGACTTCTCTCTCTCTCTCTCCCCCTCTCTAACTCTGCCCCCTTTTTTGTAAATCAAGAATGTGAGGCTGATAAAATAAATAGCAGTTCCTTGGCTTTGTTCCTTAAAAGCAGTACCACTTTATGTCTTTTCTTCCTTAATTCTAAATAATCTGCCTACACTTGTATTTCCTAGTCATCAACTTTAGGTATTACTCATATGACTTCCTCCTGTGGAAGATGGGGAATACTGGCTCATATAACCTATTCCTTTCACTTTCTCTACTCTCATAGTATCTCAACCTCTAGGCAATTCTTGGTTGGTAGTTTCACAGAATGCTGTTTATTACAACACTGCCTTTTTTTTTTTTTTTTTTTTTTTTGGACAGGCAGAGTGGACAGTGAGAGAGAGAGAGAGAAAGGTCTTCCTTTGCCGTTGGTTCACCCTCCAATGGCCGCTGCGGCCAGCACACGGTGCTGATCCGAAGCCAGGAGCCAGGTGCTTCTCCTGGTCTCCATGCAGGTGCAGGGCCCAAGAAGTTGGGCCATCCTCCACTACACTCCCAGGCCACAGCAGAGAGCTGGCCTGGAAGAGGGACAACCGGGACAGAATCCGGTGCCCCGACCGGGACTAGAACCCGGTGTGCCGGCGCCGCAGGCAGAGGATTAGCCTATTGAGCCATAGCGCCAGCCAACACTGTCTTTCTTAAAACGATATGAAGAGTTTTAAGTCGTAAGAAAACAGAAAATATCAATATATTACAGTGATAAGGTAGTGATGGCATATATTCCAGACTATGAAAACTGTGAAATATCATGAACTAAAAATGGCAGCAATCTTACCTCTAATTGGGCTAGCTTTTCCTGAATCTTACAGAACTGGTCATCATCTACCTGAACTGCTTTCCTCATCACTTCTCCCATTTCACAGATTCTGTCAATCTGACTCTCAATTTCCTGTAGAGAAATTAAGAGGGGGGAAAAAAGTCATTCTACAGATATGAAGTGCATGAGAACACATTATTATGATTTTTAAAAGTTCATTTTTTCTATATTATACAAGTTACAATGTAGTTACACTATAATCTGAGTCATGGAAAGTAAAGTCGTAATAGAGTGAGCTTATGGCATTCACAAAAAATTTTTTTATTTTAAAGAATTTTTAAAAGGAAATTTGTTTACTTTAGAGGTAGAGAGAGAGAGGGAGTACACTTCTCCACTTCTCGCTGATTTGCTGGTTCATTCCCCAGTATCTGCAACAGCTTGGACTGGATTGGGTTGAAGCTGGGAGCTAGGAATGCCATCCAGGTATACAAAGTGGGTGGCAAAATCCCAATTACTTGAGCCATCACCACTGCCTCCCCCGGTCTGCATTAGCAGGAAGCTGGAATCAGGAGCTGGAGGCAGGCACACAGACCCCAAATACTCCATGGGACAAGGATATCTTAACTGCCAGGCTAAACGCCTGCCCCATGAATCCAAAAGTCTAAGAACAACTAAATGTTGGACGATATCATCAGGTGGCCATTTTTCAATTAAATTTGAAGACTTTTACTGGCAAGAAGCTTACCACAGACCAAGGTGTCTTTATCCGGTCATATTGCTTAGAAAGTATTTCTGAATGAGCTAAACTTTGTCTCCCTGAAGGTTCATATTTTTCCTTCTGAACAACAGTAAATAACATTTATTTTTATTTTTCATATGAAAGGAATCGAGTATTTAAAATATCCCTTTGGTGGGAATCCAAGTACAGCAGTTAAGATGCTGTATGGGATGCCTGCATCCCATTTCGGAGTGCCTGGTTTCAAGTCCTAGCTCTTCGGCCTCTGGTCCAGCTTCCTGCTAATGTGCATCCTGGGGGCAGCAGAGGAACAGCTCAAGTAAGTTGGGTCTCTTTCACCCACATGCACATGGGAGATCCAGACTGAGTTCCAGGTTTCTGGCTTCAGCTTGGCCCAGGTCTGCTATTGTGGGCATTAAATTAGTGGATGTGAGACCTTCTGTCTCTGCCTTTCAAATAAAATGAAAATAAATCAATAAAATGCATCCAAAAGGATCTGAGATGAACTGTATCTTCCACTGCAGCAATTAGTGAGGCTCCAATCTATTGTCCAGGATTCAGTAATAGTACATGTGATTGTATAATGACAACTATGAAGCACTCAATGAACACAACACCAATTACTGGCCTCTCAACTTACATCATTCCCAGCCAAGTGTAGAACTGGGCCAGGTTTTTGTTTTTTAAACCATACTTGTCTTGTCTAGTAACACAATATAATGCTACTTTGTTCATTTTGATAAAGATTTACTGACTGTTTGTTATGTGCCAGGTACTACGTTAGGAATTAAATGAATTCATATTCCTTACAATTAGGGAATTTATAGTTTGGTATGTGCAAGTAATACTCAACCAACCATGAAGATACCTCAAAAAGTTCATGTAAACTAGAATTAAGCAGTTAGTTTCTTTTGGTGCAGTTTTGAAATTCATTCAGTTTTTTAAATAATATGTACTCTCCATGAACTTCAATGATCAGAGCTGCACTGATCCAAAGCCAGAAGCCAGGAAATTCTTCTGGGTCTCCCATGTGGGTGCAGGGGCTCAAGCACTTGGGCCATCCTCTACTGCTCAGGGAGCTGGATTGGAAGTGGAGTAGCCGGCACCCAAACCAGTACCCACATGGGATGCTGCACTGCAGGCGGCCGCTTTACCCGCTCTGCCACTGTGGGCACCACCTTCAGCACTACCTGAAATTGCTGGAAAAGCTAAGCATTCATTAACATCTTAAAAAGAGATCTTAGCGAAGGATGGAGGGACGTTAGCCCCACTCAAATTAAAGGATCTCAGGAGCCACTCATGCCCTTCTATTCATAGCTTTACAAAGCCACAGCAAATAAACACTGAATGTAATAAACCTGCCTTTTATTTTTTTAAAAAATGGACATGATCTAAAACAATCTCAAGATTTTCATTCAGTTCATTTAGAATTTAGCATCCAAGTTTCTTACTGCAGAGTGAGACTGGTGAGCTTTCAGGACCGGTTCAGCATCCACTGCCTTTTTAGCGACCATTAACTGTAGCATCTGTTTCCGGTACTTGCTCATGATGAGTTCCAAAGCATCCTGGTGTTCTTCCAGGGAAACCCAGAGCTCTACCAAACAGATACAAAACAAAATAACTGAACAGTGAAGGCTGTGAGACAGATCCCAAAGGCTAACTATTGATAGGTGGAATTCGATGACACTCCATGATACTGTGAACCCAAAGTTGTAGCAAACTGAACAGCTAAAGTCTACATGAAAAATAACTTTCTAGGTAGAGGCAGCAGTTTGGCAGAAACAACATGGGGGTGTGTAATCAGAAAAACACCGGCTTGAGTTCAGTTCTGTGCCTTACTTGCTTACCACTCATAAGTAACTCATTTAACTTCTCTGAGCCTGTTTCTTAAAGGCACTGTATAAATACCTGGCTTGCCTACCTCAAAATGAAGACAGGAGACTACAGGGTAATAACATATACGAAAGCCCCCTGTAAAGCGCTGTACAACTAGTACTATTAACGTCGTTAATAATGCACTCATCAAGCCTAAGAATGCAAATATATATTCTGAGGATAGAATTCCACTCTTCCATCTTGTGTAAGAACATATACAAAACCTTCGAACTTAACATCAGGGTTCATTACGTTAATATCTAAACATTCAACTTTAAGCCCTTAAGGATATACAGTGTCGTCATGCAAGCCTCCATCTGGGGGTACCTAAAAAAGCCATGCAATAATTCAATTCAAGCAAGCGTCTCTTTGATAAGCTGCTTATAAAAACAAACCTTGGAACGGGTAATCTAACAAGCTTCTTACTGGGCCAGCACACGGTAACTTTCCTAGTAAAAGTACTGACCTGAAAATACATTTAGGGTAGTTTCGCCACTCCCAGACGTGAAACAATCCTAACTACACAAAGGCCTGACTCACCTCTGTTTTCCTGCTGTAAGTCTCTAATCTGTGTGTTTTCTTGGGACAGCAGAATGTGGGGTTTGTATTTGGACATATCCTTCACATCGGATGCATCCTCTTGATACTGCACAAACAGAGACAGCCTAAGCGCACTGTAAACAGAACTGGGGCAGACGCAGCTGAAGAGGCAGGAGTCAGAGCGCCAGGGCAGGATCACCAGCCCCTACCCTGCAGAAAGGTCTTCCTGCCGCCCTGAGACCAGGGATAAACTGCGGGCCGAGGTCCCCCGTCACCTCGCTCTCCACCCCTCAAGCGCCCAGAACCCCAGGGCCCTGGTCCGCTACCCTCCGCCTGACCTGGTCCGGAAGCGCTGTCCCCGCCTCCCGCATAGCAGCCACTCGCCGGTGCAGCGCCGCCGACTGATCCACCAGCGACTCGGCGGCCGCATCGTGCTCCCGCAGCCTCTCTAGCAGCGTCTTGGCGTCCGTCAGAATCTTCTCGATGGTGCAGCTCATAGCGGCTGCCGGACCCAAATCCCGGCCCGTTCACCTACGCTATTTGCTCAGCTCTCCCTTGAACCTGTCTCCGCGACACAAGCGTCACTTCCGGTACGTCGAGAAGCGCCTGCGCAGTGGCCGCCCGGTCCGCCGGGTGACCTGCGGTAACCTGCGGCTTCCCTGCAGCCCCGCCCGGCGCGGAGCCCGAGGCGTGCCCTTGCCACGCCCTTGCCACGCCCTTGCTTTCCCGTTCCCACAGCCGGGTGGTCAAGCTCAGCAGTAGCGGGATGAGCCTGAACTCCTCTCCCTGTTGGTTTTGATTGATGTCGACTGTTTTTCTGTCGTGCCTGGCTTTTTCTTTTTCCATGTAACTGTTAACAAAACTGTAGTAAAACACACATACGATGTGCCATCGGGATCGTTTTTCGTGTACAGTTCAGTAGTATTAAGTACATTTCCAGTGTTCAAGCATCCCAGCATCCATCTCTGGAACTCTTCATTTTGTGAGACTGAAACGCTGTACCCTTTAAGGAAAATTATTACCATTCAGTATTAGGGTCCTTGGTTGAAATTAAATAAACAATCACTTAAATAAAGATATCTGGTAGCAGAAAAAAAAAAAAAGCAAAAACAAATGCCTTTTCTTGTTTCTGTTATCACCTTTCACCCACTATTAGAATCATAGGATTGGGTAAGAGTTGGCTGCATTTGGCCTTAAAAAAAAAAGAGGTATAAAGGATTTAGGGTGTACCCTGTTCATTTCCGGCCTCTCCCCACCCCCAGCCCCTGCAAACCACCTTTCTATTTTCTGTCTATGAATTTGACTAAGCACCACATATAAGTGAACTCATATGGCATTTTGTGTGTGTGTGCGATTGCTTATTTCACATAGAACACAGTGCTATATGGTTAATCCATGTGAGTATTGTAATGTGTCTACATTTCCTTCTTTTTAAAGGCTGAATGATGCTCCTCTATGCAAGTGTGTATATACCACATTTTGTTATCCATTCATCTGACAATAAACACCTAGGTTGCTTCTACCTTTTGACTGTTGTGAATGATTCTGTTGCAAGTATCTCGCTGAGGTCCTTCTTAAAGCTCTTTTGGAGACATGGATTTATTTACATCTGTGGATCTATATGTTTGGAATTGCTGACTCATCTGTTAATCCAACTTAGAATTCTTTGAGAAATCATTGTATTGTTCTTCACAGAGGTTGCACCACATTACACTTCCACAGTGTACAAGGGTTCCGATTTCTCCACTTCCTTGTTGACGCTAATTATTAGCATTATTGTTGGAAATAGTCACCCTAAGCGGTGTAAGGTGGAGTCATCATTATTTTCTGCTTGTCCCGTCAATTTGTTGTGGCTGTTAATTCAGTTAGAAAATTGGAAATAAACTAACCAGAATAGCAATGACTCATGTGTTGTTATATTGATTTGTAAGTGTTCCAATAGTTGTTCCTCTTCAGAAATTTTACATCTTTTTTTTTTTTTTGACAGGCAGAGTGGACAGTAAGAGAGAGAGACAGAGAGAAAGGTCTTCCTTTGCCATTGGTTCACCCTCCAATGGCCGCCGATCTGATGGCAGGAGCCAGGTGCTTCTCCTGGTCTCCCATGGGGTGCAGGGCCCAAGCACTTGGGCCATCCTCCACTGTACTCCCAGGCCACAGCAGAGAGCTGGCCTGGAAGAGGGCAACCGGGACAGAATCCGGTGCCCCAACCGGGACTAGAACCCGGTGTGCTGGCGCCGCAGGCGGAGGATTAGCCTAGTGAGCCATGGCGCTGGCCCCCCTCTTCAGAAATTTTAAACATGACTTTTTAACCTTTTGATACCAGTCTTTGTTTCAATTGGTCTTGTTCCTATAACCCCTTCTCCCACTACTACCTCTTTAACCTCCTCTAGGTCTTTAATTTCTGAATACATTTTTATTATCCCTGTTTATCAAACTCTTTTCTTGTGTTCTTTCTTTACTTATCAGGCTGGATTCTCATGATTGGCACCCTGAACCATTGTCTCTCTAGCACCCCTAAATCCTTTATACTTTTTTTTGTGTGTGTGTGTGTGGTGTTTTTTTTTGTTGTTGTTGTTGTTGTGTGTGTGTGTTTTTTTTTTTTTGGCCAAATGCAGTCAACACTTGTTCAATCATGATTCTAGTAGTGGATGAAAGGTGATATAGAAACAAAAAAGGGTATTTGTTTTTGCTTTTCTTTTTGTTACCAGGTATCTTTATTTAAATGATTACTTTTTAAAATATTTATTTATTTATTTGAAAGTCAGAGTTACACAGAGAGAGAAGGAGAAGCAGAGAGAGAAAGAGAGAGAGGTCTGCCATCCGCTTGTTCACTCCGCAATTGGCTGCAATGGGCAGAGCTGTGCCAATTTGAAGCCAGGAGCGTCTTCCAGGTCTCCCATGTGAGTTCAGGGGCCCAAGGACTCAGGCCATTTTCTACTGTTCTCCCAGGCCATAGAAGAGAGCTGGATTGGAAGAGGAGCAGCTGGGATTTGAACCAGCGCCCATATGGGATGCTGGCACTGCAGGCGTCACTTAACCCGCTACGCCACAGCACCAGCCCCTTAAATGATTATTTATATCAGCTTCAACCAAGGACCCCAATACAGAATGGTAATGATTTTCTAATAAATTACAAGTCATTGTAGATACAATATAAAAGCAGTAAATCAGGTTTTGATGATGACATATTTGGTATGCATGAAAAGAGGAAGCATCAAGAAAATCTTCCTAAAAAGAAAGAATATTTGTCATTTGAACAGTTTTGTTTTTACTTTTTAATTTAAAATTTTTAAAGATTTATTTATTTATTTGAAAGGCAGAGTTACTGAGAGGCAGAGGGAGAGGGGGAGAGAGAGAGAGAGAGAGAGAGAGAGAGAGAGAGAGAGGTCTTCCATCTCCTGGTTCACTCCACAAGAGGTCGGAACAGCTGGAATTGGGCTGACTGAACCCGGGAGTCAGGAGCTTCTTCTGGGTCTTCCATGCAGGTGCAAAGCCCCAAGGACCTAAGCCGCTGTCGCCGCCTCCTCCTCCTCCTTCTTTTTCTTCTTCCTCCTCCTCCTCTTCTTCTTCTTCCTCCTCCTCCTCTTCTTCTTTTAAAGATTTATTTGTTTGAAAGGCAGAGTTACAGAGAGGCACACACACACACACAGAGAGAGAGAGAGAGAGAGAGAGATCTTACATCCACTGGACTTTGGCCATCTTCCACTGCTTTCCCAGGCCATAGCAGAGGGCTAGATCAGAAGTGGAATCAGGACTCAAACCAGTGTCCAACATGGGATGCTGGCGCTGCAGGTGCTGGCTTTACCCACTATGCCACAGTGCCGGCCCCATGAATTTAATTTTTCAAGATTTTTAAAATTTATTTGAAAGTCAGAGTTAGAGAGAGGTCCTCATCTGCTGGTTCACTCCACAAATGGCTGCAATGCTGGGGCTGGGCAAGGCTGAAGCCAGGAGCCAGGAGCTTCTTCCAGGTCTCCCACTTGGGTGCAGGGGCCCAAGCACTGGGGCCATCTTCTGCTGCTTTCCCAAGCACATTAGCAGGACCTGGATATGGGATGCCACCATTGCAGGTAGTGGCCTGTTACACTACAATACCAGCCCCCTGTTTTTATTTTTTAAAAATGTTATTTGCCTACTATTTGTTCCGGAGGAGGGCAAAGAGAGGGAGTGCGCCTCATCCCCTGATTCATGATTCATTCCCCAAATGCCCACAACAGCCAGTAATAGGCCAGGTCAAAAGTGAGAGCTGGGAACTCCATCCAGGTCTCCCACAGGGATCGCAGGAGCACGATTACCTGAGCCAGCACTGCTGCCTCCCAGGATGTGCGTTAGCAGGAAGCTGGAGTCATGAGTTAGAGTTCAGATGCTCCAGTGTGACATGTAGGCATCTTAATTGGCGTATCACCATTAGGCTAAACAACCACTTCTTTTTTTTTAATGAAGAAGGCTTGCACATGTTTATAGGATTTTAAAAATATTTATTTATTTGAAAGGCAGAGTGACAAAGAGAGGGAAAGACCTAAGGAGAGAGAGAGATATCTTTCATCCACGGTGTACTCCTCAAATGCCTATAACAGCAGTGACGGGGCCAGGCCATAACCAGGAGCCAGAAACTCCGTCTGGGTCTCCTATGTGGATGGCAGGAACTCAGGTATTGAGCCATCATCTGCTACTTTCCAGATGCAGTAGAAGGGAGCTGTATTGGAAGCAGAGCAATTGGCACTTCAACTGGACCTTTGAAATAGGATGTTGGTGTCCTAAGAAATGGCTTAACTCACTGTGTCACAACTCTGACCGCTTTGCAGGGGAAGGAACCATTAGACAAAAAGATACAGATGAGTGTGATGGGGGAGGGAGAGGGGAGAGCATTTGAAGAAGGAAGAACCAAGAGGAAAGGGAGCTAGTAGCTACTCATTTCTTTTTTTTTTATTGTGTATATTTTTATTTCTTCAAATTATTTATCAGGAGTGACTGAAATAAAAAAATGTAATTGAGTCCCATCATCATCATCATCATGGAAATGGCTTTAAGAGAAAACTGGTCAGAAGAATATTATTGCTTCCCATTTTCAACCAGCACATAGTTGCTTTTGATAAGACAGACAAGAGCCTGTCGAGAATGCTCAAGATTATAATACAACATGCCTGTTTACAGGGGAACAAACCTAGGGAATAACTTATGTGAACTTCTTGATTTCATCATACAAGACAAGCACAAAAGCACCACCCATGCCTCTGAGGACGTTGGACCATGCACCCTTGAAAAACGCTTTGCCTCCTTCATCACGAGCAATCTTCCTCCAGCAGTCAAGTGTGCCTGTGTACATGATATCAGTTCCTTTACGCCCCGACTGCATCATCATGCGCCGACGAACAGTGTCAAATGGATAGGAAGTCAACCCAGCAACAGCAGTGACAGACTGTGCGATCATCCAGCTGATGAAGATGTGCGTGTTCTTGGGATCTGGAAGCATTCCTTTTGCGGTGTCATAGATACCGAAGTAGGCAGCCCGGTAGATGATAATGCCCTGACACATTAAAGCCTTGGTACAGGCCCCTAATCCCATCAGATTTGTAGATCTTAACCAGGCAGTCGCCGAGGCCTCTGAATTCCCTTTCAGCTCCAGCTTTGCCCACGTCAGCTGCTAGACGGGTACGGGCAAAATCAAGAGGGTACACAAAACACAAGGATGTGGCTCCAGCAGCACCACCTGATGCCAGATTTCCTGCAAAGTAGCGCCAAAACTGGGTCCTCTTGTCCACGCCACCCAGAAAGATCTGCTTGTATTTATCTTTGAAGGCAAAGTTGAGAGCCTGGGTGGGGAAGTATCTGATGACATTGGCCAGGTTACCACGCCAGAAGGACAGGACTCCCTGCTCCTTGGGGATACGAACCACGCAGTCTATAATGCCCTTGTATTGCTTATCGGCAGTGATTTGCTTGCTGGCATGCTGCACCTGCAGCAGCAGCTTGACCCTCTCGATGGGCGCTACCGCGGTCTTGGAGATGGCCGCAGCCACTCCACCTGCCAGAAAGTCCTTGGTGAAGGACACAGTGGCATCTGTCATGTTGGAAGGAAAGAGGAGCCAGGCGACTGCGGGACAGGACTGGGCTGGGAACCGGCTTTGACTCCGGGACTCTGGGCGTAGCTACTCATTTCATCTTTGCTGGGTGTTGACTAGAATGGTGGGCATAAGGTCAAGAACACAGGTCCTATATTTGAATGTCCCCCCAAAACTCAAGTTGAAATTCAATGCCATTGTGACAGTATTAAGAGATGGGACATTAGGGCCCGGTGGTATGGTGTAGTGGGCTAAACCTCTGCCTGTGGCATCTGTTCCTCCTCCAATCCAGCTCTCTGCTGTGGTGTAGGAAAGCTGACGGAAACTTACACACTGGGTCAAAAGCACACCCTCCAATTAGAAGCTGGTAATAAGAGGCCCACAAGAAATATGTAACATCAAAAAGTTTACAACAGTGCATAAGGTTGACACAAATAAGGGCTCCCTGCGAACTTGAGGGAAAGCATCGGGATTCAGGGCCCAAGGGGGACTCACGGTGATGGGCCTGTGAGAGGAGTCAGGGCTCAAGCGCAAACCAAGACTCAGCTGCTCTCCCTCAGCTTCCGCAGCAGCTGTCTCCACTCCTCCCCAAACCTTTCTACAGGGTCTTCTCCCATCCTTGCCTGTGGCCCTCCGAGCCCATGACGCACGTGCCACCTGCAGTGCATGACGGGCTGCCTTAGTGCAGAACCGGCTATGATGTCCTCTAGGTGCCAAGTTGTCTCCAGCTCCCAGAGACAGCCACGGGCTCCCTTTCATTGCATCTTGTTCCTTTTCATCTTTTGCTTTGTTTTCCTGGTTGGTATTTTCCACACTGAGATTGGTTACTGCTTGTTCCTCTTTCCTTGTCCTCCTCCTCCTCCCCCCACCCCATTTTTTTCTCTCCCCTCCCCCATTCTCACGGCCCCTCATCCCATATGTCCTGGCTGCTTCTCTTCTGATCCAGCTCTCTGATATGGCCTGGGAAAGCAGTAGAAGATGACCCAAATCCTTGGGCCCCTGCACCTGAGTGGGAGACCTGGAAGAAGCTCCTGGCTCTTGGTGTAGGATCAGTCCAGCTCTGGCTATTATGAACATTTGGGGAGTGAACCAGCAGATTGGAAGACCTTTCTTTCTGTCTGTCCTTCTCTCTATAACTCTGCCTATCAAATAAATAAATAAAATCTTAAAAAAAAAAAAGGCAGAAGAGAGGTGAACAGATTTCTTCAGAGACTCCGAAGGCTCCAGTCCTGCTGAAGGCAGATCTGAGACTCTGGCTTCCACAGCTGTGAGAGAATGACTTGCTTTTAAGCCACCTAGTGGTAATTTGTTATGGCAGTCCTAGGAAACTAATACACACATGTATGGTGTTCTGTTTTGCTTTTTAGTGAAATTGGAAAAATATCATTGGTACTGTTCATTTGCCTTCATTCATAGAAATTAAAAACAAATAAAGGAAAGCTATCGCTGATGGGTTTCTTAAATAATCAGAATCTAATCTCATTCAAATTAATAGGAGAGAATTTTTAAAACAAGTGTTTTTGGTATCACATGCATTGGGAGAGATAACAAGATAGATATCTTGGTCATGAAATCCAAAATACTTCCTGCTGAGTTTTTCAAATACTTAAAAAAAAAAAAAAAAAGAAATACCACGTGATTCAGGATTTTCACTTTGGCAAAGGCATTTAAGCAAAGGAAATGAAATTAGTGTCCCCAGGGCAAGGCTTTGACCTAGCAGTTAAGAAAGGGGTTTGGAAATGTATGGAGTTAGGCTAATTGGGGCAGAAGTGGGTGAAACAAAGCAACAGAATAGGAGAGGTGCAGAGGAAAGGGGCGGGGAAAGTCCTTTGAGCATGTTATTTCTTTACATATCTTGTTGCACGTTCAGCAGGACTACTGAAACTTCATCAGAGATGTGGCACTGAACATCATCACCAACCATAAGATAAGTCTCCAGTCGTTCTCACTCCATCTGTGTAGACTCCAGTTACAGGGTTGACTGCAGCCGGTTCTGTCCAGTTTTATCAGGGACCCTGGAAAGATGGCTACACAGATTTTTTTTTAAAGACATGTATTCTGGGGTTGTAAGTTACCATGCAACAGAATACCTCATCAGGCAAATGACTATTGGGAGCTATTAGTATATGTTAGGCAGCCTCAGGAAGCTTGCTGTTAAGCAAGGAGAGGGAGAATGCTTTGATGTCCATGGGAGCAGTATCAGTCAGATTCTGGAAGAAAATCTGCATGACTACCCAGCCTTTAGGAAACACTGCAGGCCCACCTGCCTCATCATTGCAGAATTTCAAACAACCCTTCAATATACGCCCTTACTAAATCCCACGCTTCATCTAATTAGTGCTTTCCTGCATTTTCCCACCACATTTAAACACAGCCCTTCAGATACCTACAGTATCCAAAGAGAGGTCTAAGCACACACAGCAGGTAGGAGACACCGGCTGTGACAGTTCTCTAATTCTCTCTTTCCTATGCTTGCACATTCTGTTCCATCAAAACCTGGAAAGCGACTTTTCAGGCCCACTCAAGGCCAAAGAGTAAGCAGCTCTATTGAATTCTGCCTCTTAGAATCCTGTGAACCTTTTCTGCACGTATTGCCATTCCCTTCCATTTCTCAGGATGCCTAGATCCTGCCCCAGCCAGTTTCTCCTGATAACTTGAGATGAGATGGAAATCCAAAGTGTATAGCAGAAGAAACCTGAGTTCTGTGGCGCCGTAACCATTGTAACACCCTGTCAGAGAAAGGGCTTTATCCAGAAGAGATGTCATTGGTATCAAAGTCCCACTTCAATAACAGGATAATGCTAATAGCTGGTGTTTATTAATTGCTTAATATATGCCAGGCATGGTTCTAAGAGCTCTTTATTCATTAATTTAGTTAATTCTCCCAATGTATTTTTCCAAATGATGATGCCTTATGCATTAGAGAACTTCAGTATTATCTACAAAGCTCAGATTTTTCTGATATTGATCATTCTCCCTAATTCATCTTTCAAAATTTTAAAATTTATTTATCTGAGATGCAGAGTCAGAGGGAGAGAGAGAATGCATGAGTTCCTATTTCTGGTTTGCTCCCTAAATACTCGTAACATCTGGGACTAGGCTGAGACTGAAGTGGGGAGCTGGAAACTCAATTTGGGCTTCTTATTGGGGTGGCAGGAACCCAGTTATTTGAGCCATCACCACTGCTTTCCAGTGTCTGCATTAGCAGGAAGCTGGAGTCAGGAGGCTGAGGCAGGTATTGAACCCAGGCACTCTGATATGGGACACCTGACCCAATGATGCAGGACAATTGATTTCCTTCAATTTGCTGTGACAACTATTTCGATTAGTAGTATGAATAATGTGCATCTTTTATGCATATGCTCCTCTTTTACAGGAGCTGCTGCCTACAGATTAATGATTTCTTCATAAATCTAGACATAGATTACCCTATCATGGAAGAGAATCATTGCTTTTCTTTGGGATTGTTGTGTGTCTTTGAATATTTGCTCAGAAGAGTTAGGAAGAGGAGCACAAAGATCTGAAATCCTTTTCCCTGTAACCTGGAGGATTGTGTGTGAAAAGCAAGACGGAGTCCATCATGGCAATGCCTGAGCAGGGCAACCAGTGAACCTCATGTGGTCTTGGTTAAGGCTGCATAAATCAGACTTTGGAAGCTGTACTTTGAACTGTGAGATATTGGTTTCCTGGACCCAAGCTGCCTCCCAAACTTTCATGGCAGAGAAACAGAAGATCTTTCCTGAATACAATGTGTATTCCCACTATCAGTTATCCTGCCCCTAGACCCAGTTAGAGAAGGCCACTCTACTCTGGCTGGCTCTGGGAGAGAGTGTGAGAGGCCATGGCTTGGAGAGGCCAAGACAGCATTGAAGGGATGGCTGACCTTGGGAGGGAAACTGTCATTCTACAACACTGTGACCTACTGGGGAGTAAGAGCAAAGACAGGAGCCCTCTGGGGTAAAGTATGGCCAGTAGACTCTAGGGCAATGATGGTTGTATTTTGTTTTATAGTGTCGTAGTCCATTTTATCTTGAAGCCAGCAGTAAAGTTTGTAAACACTAATGCTTCATATTAGCTGTACTTTGGGATTTTAGCAAGGTATGGATGTCTGTACTTGGGGTAAAGTGATAGACGGATAGCTCTGGCAGGATGGAGAAATGATTTTGAGAACATAGCAAGAGACCTTGGAGAAACACAAAGCGGTAGTTTGGAGTAGCAGATGGCAGGAACCCATGATGCATTTGTGGAAGATGTGAGAATTTCTCAGGCAATCTTAGGAGTACTTGCAAGGTGGAAAAAACTCCCTGAGATCACATGGGCTGGAGGCTTAGACTGTGCTAACAGGACATTAGAGAACAAGATGACCTCCTTGCTGCTGGAGAAGTTGGGGGTTATCCTTGTAACCCAAAGAACCTTGGCTAAGGCGTATCAGTGTGTGTTAGAACCTTGTTGAGGGTAGAGATCTGGGGCAAGCTGTCAGTCTGCCACCTGTGGCAGGGTAGCCTGCATGTGGGGTGTGAGGAGCTTCCCCTGCTGCTCCACCTGAAAGCCAGCCTGGCATACCTGGGCACGTCAGCTGTAGACAGTCTTGTGCTATTTGTGTCCTGTGTATCAAACCTCATTTTCTTACCCACTCTATAAGTTGTATTCCAAGCCTGTCTCCATCTCGGCATCACCTCTTGTTTACAATTCTGTTCCTGCTCATGGACCGGCATCACCACCTGCTGGACTCCTGGCCCTCTCTCAAGGACTGTTTTGGGATGATGAAAGTGCTCTGGCCAGCGCCATGGCTAATCCTCTGCCTGCGGCGCCAGCACACCGGGTTCTAGTCCCGGTCGGGGCGCCGGATTCTGTCCCTGTTGCTCCTCTTCCAGTCCAGCTCTCTGCTGTGGCCCGGGAAGGCAGTGGAGGATGGCCCAAGTCCTTGGGCCCTGCACCTGCGTGGGAGACCAGGAGAAGCACCTGGCTCCTGGCTTTGGATCAGTGTGGTGCGCCGGCCATAGCGGCCATTGGAGGGTGAACCAACGGCAAAGGAAGACCTTTTTCTCTCTCTCTCTCTCTCACTGTCCACTCTGCCTGTAAAAAAAAAAAAATGCTCTAAAATTATATTGTGGTCATGGTTTTACAACTCTGTGACTAATAAAAAATCACTAAAATGTGTATTTTAAATGTGTGAATTTTATTACAAGTGTACTTTAAAATGTATAAAAATGGAAGTATAAGTTAAGTTTATTTTTGGTAAAATTTTTTAAACATTTATGTATTTGAAATGCAGTACATGAGAGGGAGAGGGAGAAGGAGAGAGAGAGCGAGCGAGAGAGCGAGATATTGATCCTCCATCCTCTGATTCTTTCCCTAAATTGCCACAACAGTCTGGGCCAGGCTGAAATCAGGAGCCAGGAACTCCATACTGGTCTCCCACGTGGGTGGCAGGGGCAAAGATATTTGGGCCATCATCTATTGCCTTCCTAGGTGCATTAACAGGAAGCCGGATCAGAAGTGGAGTAGACCCAGCTTGAACTGGCCCTCTGATGCAGAGTTAACCAGTGGTTTAACCAGCTGTGCTACAATATTGGCCCCAGTGCAAAATTTTTTTGAAATCCATGCAATTATTTTCCTATAATATACATTTTTCCATAAACTTTTTTTGAAAACCTATTATATATGAACATATAAATATGGTATGTAAAAACAGCTATTAAAAATCAAGTTTTGGGGGCCAGTGTTGTGGCACAATGTGTTAAGCTGCTGCCTATGACATCACCATCCCATGTGAGCACCAGTTCATGTTCTGGCTGCTTCACTTCCCATATAGCTCCCTGCTAATGCTCCTGGGAAAGCAGTAGAAGATGGCCCAAGTGCTTGGGCCTTGCCACTCATGTGGGAGACCCAGATAGAGTGTTAGGCTCCTGGCTTTGACATGGCCCAGCTCTGGCCGTTGCAGCCATTTGAGGAGTAAAACAAGCTGCTGGAAGATCAGTCTCTCCACCCTCAGCACTATAACTCAGCCTATAAAATAAATAAAATAATTAAAAAAAATCAAGCTCCAGATCATTGATTGGGCAGTGTGCAATAAATTAATAGTAGCTTACATTTGTATTTATACAATATAACATTCATTATGTACAATGTAATGATCTAAATGCTTTATTCACAATTCCCACAATAACTTATGAGGTAGATAGCCTTACTCCCACTTTTACAGAGAAGGAACATGAGATGCAGCAAAATCACAGTTTCCTCCAGGTCTTACAGTTTATCTATGCCATGATGCTGTAGTGTGGTATTAGGGAATTCTGAGGGGTTAAATATGTCTTCTCATTGAAAAAAGGGGTAAAGTCAGGGTAAGAAGGGTAATGTGGGTGATTGGTGTAAATATTTGGTATACTATATTTTTTTTTTCGACAGGCAGAGTGGACAGTGAGAGAGAGAGACAGAGAGAAAGGTCTTCCTTTGCCGTTGGTTCACCCTCCAATGGCCGCTATGGCCGGCGCACCACACTGATCCAAAGCCAGGAGCCAGGTGCTTCTCCTGGTATCCCACGCAGGTGCAGGGCCCAAGGACTTGGGCCATCCTCCACTGCACTCCCTGACCACAGCAGAGAGCTGGCCTGGAAGAGGGGCAACCGAGACAGAATCCGGTGCCCCGACCGGGACTAGAACCTGGTGTGCCGGCGCCGCTAGGCGGAGGATTAGCCTGTTGAGCCACGGCGCGGCGCCAGCCTTAGTATAGTATTTGGAATAGGCTTCTCTCTCACTCCCCCGTCCCTCTCTTTCCCTCTCCCCTCCCCCTCCCTCCTTCTCCCCTTCCCCCTCCCTCTTTCTCTGCTCCTCTCTTCTCCTCTCCTCTCTGTCTCTCTCTTCTCTCCTCCTCCCTAGCTCCTCTCTCCTCTCTCTTACACTTTCCTCCCTCTTTTTCCTTCCTCGCCCCTTCCCTCTGGCCTGCTGGGCTTTCCCAATAAACCCTTTCCCGTAAAAAAAAAAAAAAAAAAAAAAAAAAAAAAAAAGGAATAAATTGAATCAAGTGGATCAGAGGGTGTATCATTTATCTATTGGTGAATAATAATCTCTCCCAAAACCTACTGGCTTAAAACAATAACCTTTTATTTTTTTTTTTTTCATGAACCTGCATTGCAGTTCCAGTGTGGGTCAAGTTCAGCAGATTCTGGTTTGTGATTGATTGATTAGAAGGGTCTATGTGGTTCTGGATGGATTCTCTCACATGTCCAGGGGTAGGCTGGCTGTTAACTGTGGTTTTTGGGAGTGACTGAGTCATGTTGCTCTTCCTCTAGCAGACTAGCCCAGGGTTGTTCTTATAGCTCCAGGCTTATGAGCTCATTCCAAGCCCTAATGTGCAAGTGGTTTTCAAATTCTGCTTGTTTATGGATGCTACAGCACCTCTTTGGCCAAAACAAATCCTGTTTCCAAACCACGTTCAAAGTGTGTTGAAATAGATCCTAGCTGTTTCTAGTAAACAAGAAATGTGAGATCATTTTTGCAAACCACCATAGAAGGAGAGGTGATAATGTTAAAGGTCAATAAGAAGGGTGAGAAATTATACTCTGGTGGCACAATCACCCATGGTTTTAAAATGTTCTCAAGCATGGCTCAGCTTCTTAGAAACAGATTGACACTTACAAAAAAGATTATAGAGCTAGGAATGGGAGAGAATGAGCTCTTTGGGAATCGGTAATGGTTTCCAGTTGAAGAAGGTGGCAGTGGATCTAGCGATGTGACGCCTGGTAGAGAGGTGGCAGGGGTGCTTGACAGAGGCCGTTCCGCTGAGGAGAAGGCACCTAGTAGAGATCACAGTTTTAGTGGGTTGGAAGAGGAAACACTATGTGAGTTCCAGACAATCTTTGGTCTTTATTGTCATATGTGACATATTCCTTAGGACATTGATAAGTGTGAGTGTGCAAAGCAGGTGGAGTAGTCAGCATTCTCCAGAAAACAAACCCAATAGAATCTCACACACACACTCACACTCACACTCACAAAGCACACTGTCTATGCAGAGATTTATCAAACTGGTTCACATTATCACAGAGACCAACAAGTTCCACCATGACTGTTTGAAAGCTGGCAGCACGGCTTAGAGCAAGAAGCCGGCAGCTTCAGAACTGGGTAAGCCAGTGACAGAGACTTCAGCCTGAGTCTGAAGGCCCAGGAGCCCCTGAGGGACACTGGTGTAAGTCCCGAAGTCCAAAGGCCTAACCACCTGGAGCCTGATGTCAAGTAGCAGAAAACGTGCCTTCTCCGGAAGAAAAACAAGGCAGAGAGGGGGTTTCCTCCTTGCTTCATGTTCTTCTTCCCTCTGGGCCCCCGATGATTGGATAATACCACATTCAGGGCAAGTCTTCCCCACTCAGTTTGGTGACAAACTTGCTAATCTCTTCTGGAAATACCCTCACAGGTATACCCAGAAGTTATGATTTACCAGTTCTGTAGGCCTCCCTCAGCGGACACCCAGAATTTAACCATCATGACAACATACTCTATAGAAAGAACAAGTAGGGGCAAAAGATAGTGATACACTAGATTTTTAAATACCATATGTGTTATGAACCACAATTTCTAGGGAGAGAGTGGCTTCAATTTTTAATAAATTGGTAAGTTGGTTCATATAAGTGTGCTTTATTTTTTTTTCTTGTTTTTTTTTTTTTGAAATTTGTGAGTGGTTCATGTGTATCTGGGGAGTGCTGGCACAGACAGAACTCCAGCTTTGTTTCTCCCAAATGGGGCAGTAGTGATGACGTCATCGACTTCTTCCGTTGCACTCCTTTGCCAAGGTTCCTGCTTTTCCACTTTATCAGGTTGTATGTGTTACCAATAAAGGTTTAGGGTTGTAATTTAGTTTGTCAACAACGACTATTTTCAGATATCACTAGACATTTTTGCTTAAAAAGTGCTATCAGGGCCGGCGCCGTGGCTCACTAGTCTAATCCTCCGCCTTGCAGCGCCGGCACACCGGGTTCTAGTCCCGGTCGGGGCACCGGATTCTGTCCCGGTTGCCCCTCTTCCAGGCCAGCTCTCTGCTGTGGCCCGGGAGTGCAGTGGAGGATGGCCCAAGTCCTTGGCCTCTGCACCCCATGGGAGACCAGGAGAAGCACCTGACTCTTGGCTTCAGATCAGCGTGGTGTGCCGGCTGCAGCGGCCATTGGAGGGTGAACCAACGGCAAAAGGAAGACCTTTCTCTCTGTCTCTCTCTCTCACTGTCCACTCTGCCTGTCAAAAAAAAAAAAAAAAAAGTGCTATCAGGATTCTTTGGCGAACTTGATTTAATGGAACATTTTTATTAAATAGAATTAAAGCAATAACAAAACTTAAAGCTGGTATATCCACCCATAATAACTTTGAGTAATAATAACCAGAACAATAATGAACATTTACCAATGATTTTTTTATTTAATAAATGTGAATTTACAAAGTGCAACTTTTGCATTGTTGTGGCTTTCCCCCCCAACCTCCCTCCCACCAATGATTTTATATGGTTTGCACATACAGTAAGCATTTACTGGTATTAGTTAATTTGCGTTTTTTTCTTAAAAGACATTTATTTTATTTGAAAGACAGACATACAGAGAGAAGGAGAGAGAGAGAGAGAGAGAGGGAGAGAGGGAGAAAGAAAAGGAGAGAGATCTTTCATCTACTGAGTCACTCCCCAAATGGCCACAATGGCCAGAGCAAGGGCCGCTCTGAAGCCAGGTGCCAGAAGCTTCTTCCAGGTCTCCCACATGGGTTCAGGGGCCGAAAAACTTGGGCTATTTTCTTCTGCTTTCCTGGGTAAATTAGCAGGGAGTTGGATGGGAAGTAGAGTAGCTGGGTCTTGAATCGGTGGCTATATATAGTAAATACTCTTGTCTGTGTTTTAAAATTTCTGAAATTTTTTTTAAAGATTTATTTATTTATTTGAAAGTCAGAGTTACACAGAGAGAGGAGAGGCAGAGAGAGAGGGAGTGAGGTCTTCCATCCGCTGGTTCACTCTCCAATTGGCCGCAATGGTCGGAGCTGCACTGATCCGAAGCCAGGAGCCAGAAGCTTCCTCCGGGTCTCCCATGAGTCTTACTCCGGGTCTCACAGTTATGCAAGGGTCCAAGGATTTGGGCCATCTTTTACTGTTTCCCAGGCCATAGCAGAGAGCTGGATCAGAAGTGGAGCAGCCAGTTCGAGACCTGGCGACCATATGGGATGCTGGCACTGCAGGCCAGGGCATTAACCTGCTGCACCATAGCACGAGCCCCTGAAATGTTCTTTAAATTTAATGATAAGTTCATTCATGCCAATCAACCACTAAATTCACATGAATTTAAAACAGAAGACATCCCTGACTAAAAGGGATTCAAATTATCCACTGAGATATTCCTTAGAGGAGTATCTGTGTAATAATAAATCTGTTGTTATGTCATGTTATCAATAACATCTTTGTGCCTTTTACAGTAAATATCTTCCACTCAAAATTACAGAAATTCTTTGAGTTGACTTTTTGATTTTCTACCAGATTTCCCTGGTGTTTGCTTTTCAAAAATGTTCAGCAAACCATAGTTTCACAATAGTAAATATTTAAGTAACTGTTTTAGACAGTTTCATTTAAACTTTTAAACTTTACTATCTCATTTAAATTATTGTTTAGTACATTCTTTGAAACTTAAATGGCCATTAATATATGGGAAAATATTTAAATAGATTTTTAGCCATTTTTACGTATGTAATATCATCAAATGAAGCACAGTGGAAGTTCAATTCATTTATCTAACAACTATTCTGAATTATGTAGAAGAGAAATACAATGTGTGTACAAGTTATAGATAACATAATGAGGTCATTCACTTAGGTTGTTTATGTTAGCATTCCCTTGTGAGCTCAATCTAATCTCTCTCTTTTAGAGACTGTGTTCTGAAGATCTTTTCATTTCCTATGTTTCAGATATTAAAGTACTTTTCCCAACGTGTCCTGGATAATTAGGTTTCCACAATTCTCCCGTAGCATGCAGTCATTTTACCTTTGAATCCCTCTAACTCTCTCAACAGTCCTGAATGCCTTTATCAAACTTGATTATACATTTCTGCTAGGAATTAATGGATTAGTTCCTTGTTTTTTTGGGATTTTCAAGATGCTCATCATGTATTTATGCCTCTAGCTCCTTTTGGCTCACTTCCATCACTTTCTTCCTGGTAGAAAACTGCATGTCCCAATGGATGAGCTTAAACTCTGGTTTTATTATACCATGATACTGTCCTTTGAAATACTCAACTAGCCTGCCAGCTCTTTTTATTTTTTAATGTTTATTTATCTTTCTGATAGGCAGAGAGAGAGAGTGAGCTTCCATCAGTTGGTTCAATTCCCAAATGCCTGCAAGAGCCAAAGCTGTGCTAGGAGCCAGGAAGTCCACCTGGTTCTCTCACATAGTTGGCAGGGACCCAAGCACTGAGTCATCTACTGCCTCCCAGGATGCATTAGCAAGAAGCTGGATCAGAAGTGGAGTAGCCTGCACTTGAATTGGCACTCTGATGTGGGATGTGGGCATCCCAAGCAGCAGCTTATCCCCAGTGCCCACCCCAGTCTGCTGATTCTTTGGGTGGTCTTATGTGAGATGAGCACGTTGGTAGACAAGCCAAGAAGTCCCAACAGATTTCTCCTAGAACATAGGGCTTATGATTTTTATTTTGAGCCTCGTTTTTCCTGTAGTCATCTGGCCATATATTGTGGTCAATGTTTTGAGGAGGTTAGTCCGGTTTATCTACTGTGTTAATTTATCCCTTATTGAACCATTGCATAAACCTTGGAGTTAAACATACCTAAATTTTGGTTGGATTCACATCTGCCAGCTCTGTGACCATGGACAAGCCATTTAACTTATCTGAGCCTCAGTTTTCTCATGCATAAAGTGAAGTTGACATTAGTGCCTGTATAATATGGTGATCGTGAAAATTAGAAAGGCAATATATACAAAGAATCAAGCCTAGTGCCTGGCCCATAAAGGGACTGTGCCATTTTGTTCGGGATCATTGCAGAATTAAATAGCACAGAAAATTGAGCTGTAGGACTTGTCAGTTTATTGAGAATGACCCCTAATGAAAATAGCCTTTTGGGAGTCAGAAGTAGAAAAAACTACCATAATACAGGGATACTGAGACCTCTATTATGTTACCATGATGCTCAGACCTTACTGCAGGTATCAGCTTCCCCTGCACAGTTGTTGACCTGGGTCTCTGGTGAAGTCCCCAAAGTGCCACATTACAACTGTATCTCTCTCTCTCTCTCCTTTTCAAATATTTATTTATTTATTTGAGAGGTAGAGTTACAGAGAAAGAGAGGTCTTCCATTGCTGGTTCACTCCCCAAAATGCCACAATGGCTGGAGCTGTGCCGATCCGAAGCCAGGAGCCAGGAGCTTCTTCCAGGTCTCCCACAGAAGTGGAGCAACCGGGACTTGAATCGGCACTTATATGGGGATGCTGGGACTGCAGGCGGCAGCTTTACCTGCTACACCACAGCACCAGCCCCAAGACTTGAGATGAAATAACGAGGGCCAGATCTACCCCCTTGCCTATTTTGAGCAAAAAAAACCAAAACCAAACCAAACAAAAAAACTTGGGCAAGATATTTGTGCAAGAACAATTTATATGACATTGGATATCTTGGATATTACTGGAGAGTGATCCTGAGAGAAGGGAAACAAGCAAGTGAGCCCTATGACTGCCCAGTGTCCTACCTGGAGAGATTCCAGACACAGCCCAAGAGAGAGCTACCCAGGTAGAGTCCAGTGCTCTCCTAGAGTTGAGAAGGTCTGGGGAAGCCAAGGTATCCCAGAGTTCACAGGTCAGAGTTCCCAGTGAGGCAGAGAGGTGCCCTGACCATGAACTGTAAGGGGACCTTCATTCTTGGATACTTCGTCAAGCACAAGCTTTGGGGGACTGTGTGAGGCTGCGGAAAGACCTCCCGACAGACTAGAGGGTACCACACTTGAAGCTGCTGAGCCACAGCCTAAGGGCAGTTCATTACTCTCTGCAATCCAGAAGCCAGAATACCAGCACTTCTGCACAGATCGCCCTCTGTAAACAGGGTGCGATGACACCGCACATGTAGTGGAGTGTGGCGGATGAGAAACTCAGAGCTTAGGGAGCATGAATCTTTGATCACGTTTGATAGGAATACCTCCCCTTTGGTCATACTTCATCTTTGAAAGCAATTTGCTGGTTAAGTCCCTACTGCTCCACATATGATCCAGCTCCCTGCTAATATCCTGGGGAAACAGTAGAAGATGGCTCAAGTCCTTGGGCCCCTGCACCTGCATGGGAGACTTGAAAGAAGCTCCTGGTTCCTGGCTTCTTGCAGCCTTTTGGGGAGTGAACCAGAGGGTGGAAGATCTCTCTCTTTCTCTGTCTCGCTTTCTCTCTCTCTATAGCTCTACCTTTTGAATAAATGAATAAATCTTAAAAAAAGAGAAAGCTATTTGCTATTCGAACAACTTCAAAAACAGCCTCATTAAAGGGGAATAAGTGTAGAAATATATATGGAGAATTCTTTCTCCACTGTTCCAAACACTGACTTCTTTCCTTGTAGGAGCTGTAAACTCAAAGGCCAAGAGTGTCGTAGGATCATGCTGGAAGCTATCCTGGTGCTGTAGGTTATAGAATTAGTCCTCTTTCAGGGTCCAGTTGATGTAGAAGGAAAGGCCTTGGTGTAGTGCAGACTGCTTGGGCATGGGCTGAGGGGTGCTGGGGCTGGATCCCTCTGTGGTCTGCCTTAAGCTGCTCTGGGGCCCACTGGCTATGTGTGGGGCTGTGAATGCTGCTGCTCCTGCCACTCCTGCCACTGTCACAGCTTGAAGACTCTGTTCCAGGAACCCTGAAAGACAGGGTTTCTACTGCTCCTTTTATTGCTGATCAACCCCCAAGCTAGTTAGAGGTGTTGCTGTAGAACCCCCAAACCTGGGCCTCTTGCCCAACACACAGAAAGCCAATCCATGACACAGGGGCAGTGGAGAAAGTAGGTGTTTATTACAAAATGCAGAGCAAGGAGCCAGACAGCTATTACTCAATTCCTGGGCTCTCGGAGGAGTGAGGGGTGAGGGTTCCTACAGATTGAAATTGGAGCTGAGAGGTGTGTGATCAGCTTGTGTCCAAGACCCTGGATGGTCAGCGGTACTTGTGACCTTCCTTTGACTGGCCAGTGATGCCGTGATCTGTAGGGAATTTGTGATGGCCAGGTGGGCTTTAGTTGTTCTGGGGTGGGAGGGTTACATGTTACCTTCTGCCCCAGACCTGGAATTTCCCTGCCTGGACCCAGAATGCCCCTAGACAAACTCCTCTGGACAATACTGGCCAACAAGTTTTATCTATCCTAGAAACAAAGGACTTCTTTAGTTAGGTGATTAGAAACTCATAGTACCAGCTGTACCACTCCCTCAGTACAGTGAATTCCTTAACAGGAAGCGGGATTGGAAGCAGCGTAGGCAGAACTCAAGCCAGCATGCACATGGAATGCATCAGCATCCGAGGTGGTGGTTTAACCTGCTGTGCCACAATGACACGCCCACACTTTCATTCTTGCATCTCTGCCTGAGATCCTTCAGGGCGCAACTCAAATATCTCTCACTCTTGAGATCTCAGCCAACCATTCTTCATCAGGAAACCTTCTGCAAGCCATCAGTTTTGGTTAGGTTTCTTTATTACACACTGTCGTAAAATTGTGGGTCTTTTTTTTTAAGTACATTTATAATTACATAGTCACCAGGGTGATTATGAGATTACTTTCTGTTTTCCAGTAATCTCCATGACAATGGAGACAATTTTTTGTTTGTTTTTACTACCACTGATCCCTGGAAGCTACAAAATGCCTGAAAAATTCTACAAATACTGTGGAATGAATCAAAGGCTTCCTCTGGACCTTTTGATCAAATATCCTTAGCTTGAATTTGAAAGCAACTCAATTTGATTCTGCTAGTAAGACAAATTTGTGGAGCATTGCTGTAACTTCATGAGATATAGGGAACTGGATTGGAAGTGGAGCAGCCAGGACTCGAACCAGAACCCATATGGGATGCCGGTGCTACAGGCTCCTGGCTTCAATCCTCCAGAAGGAATGGACATTTGGAGAATGAACTAGTGAATAGGAGCTCTTTTCTCTCTGTGTCTTTGACTCTCTCGCCTCTCAAATAAATAAATAAAAATTAAAATTAAGAAACTTCCCACACATCATGGTTTACAACAAAGGAAAAAAAAAAAAAAAACAACCTTAGGCCGGCGCTGCAGCTCACTCTGGCTAATCCTCCACCTGTGGCACCGGCACCCCGGGTACTAGTCCCAGTTGGGGCACTGGATTCTGTCCAGGTCGCTCCTCTTCCAGTCCAGCTCTCTGCTGTGGCCCAGGAGTGCAGTGGAGGATGGCCCAGGTCCTTGGGCCCTGCACCCGCATGGGAGACCAGGAGAAGCACCTGGCTCCTGGCTTCGGATCAACACAGTGTGCTGGCCGCAGCGCACCGGCCGCAGCGGCCACTTGTGGGGTGAACCAACGGAAAAAGGAAGACCTTTCTCTTTGTCTCTCTCTCTCACTGTCCACTCCTCCTGTCAAAAAACAAACAAACAAAACAAAACAAAACAAAACAAAAAAACCTTAGATATGTGGTAGCCAGAAAGAATAATAAATGTAAACGAGGCCAGTGCTGTGGCACAGTGGGTTAAGCTCCACCTGCAGCGCTGGCATGCCATATGGGTGCCAGTTTGAGTCCTGACTGCTCCACTTCCACATCCAGCTCCCTGCTAATCTGTCTGGGAAAGCAGCAGAAGATGGCCCAAGTCCTTGGGCCCCTGCCACCCATGCAGGTCGGATGAAGCTTCTGGCTCCTGGCTTCAACCTGGCGCAGCCCTGGAATTGCAGCCATTTTGGGAGTGAACCAGTGGATGAAAGATCTCTCTCTCTATCTCACCTTCTTTCTCTGCATCTCTGCCTTTCAGATAAATAAATAAATCTTTTTTTAAAAAAAGTAAATGTAAACTATAAAAGCTGGCTGTGGTCTGTACTAGCTATTTGTTTCTTCCTCTGCTATGTCTCCACAGTTCTTTGTTTGCATAGTACTTATGACATTCTATCCTGGGTAATGTAGACAATATAATATAGACAACTAGAGGCCGGTGCTGCGGCTCACTAGGCTAATCCTCTGCCTTGCGGCGCTGGCACACCGGGTTCTAGTCCCGGTCGGGGCGCCGGATTATGTCCTGGTTGCCCCTCTTCCAGGCCAGCTCTCTGCTGTGGCCCGGGAGTGCAGTGGAGGATGGCCCAAGTACTTGGGCCCTGCACCCGCATGGGAGACCAGGAGAAGCACCTGGCTCCTGCCATCGGATCAGCGCGGTGCGCCGGCCGCAGCGCGCCTGCCGCGGCGGCCATTGGAGGGTGAACCAATGGCAAAAGGAAGACCTTTCTCTCTGTCTCTCTCACTGTCCACTCTGCCTGTCAAAAAACAAAACAAAACAAAACAAAACAAAAAACCCCACAACTAGAAAGGAATTATATTGTATGGAGGGGTCTTCAAAGAGTTCATGGGAAATAAGTAGTACAGAAAAATTATGCAAGGATTTAAAAAAAATTTTGCACCAAAATAAACTTTTTCTTTTTTACTTGAAAGAGTCACACACACACACACACACACAGAGAGAGAGAGAGAGAGAGAGAGAGAGAGATCTTCCATCTGCCGTTTCACTCTCCAAGTGGCTACAACAACCAGAGCTGGGCCAGGCTGAAGCAAGGAGCCAGGAGTTCCATCTGCGTCTCCCATATAGGTGGCAGGGGCCCAAGGAGTTGAGCCGTCATCTGCTGCCCTTCTAGGTACACCAGCAGAAAACAGAACAACAGGCAGAGGAGTCAGAACTTGGCCTGGCATCCTCACATAGGATGCCGGTGTCACAAGTGGAAGCTTAACCTTTTGTGCCACAATGCCAGCCCCTAAACTTATGTTTTAATTCCATTTTATAAAAACATTTTGAAGTAACTTCGGATTTGTTTTTGTGTTCCTTTACAGCTATTGAAGTGCCTACATTATAGTCAGGTGGCAGGGGGTTTGGGATAGTCATATTTGTTGAGAATCTTTTATTGAGGTGTGCTGTGAATGGCCATAAATTGAACCTGATTAAATTTGTCATTGGGAGACTGCTATCTAAAATACTTATTTGAAAATTCTTTAGAGTTTTTATGTAATATATAATAAATCAATTCCTGGTGCTATCAATATCAATTTGAATGCTTCTAAATTCCTTCTCTGGCTTTTTAGTTACATCAACCATAAGTGAATAGAAATAAGCTAGTTAACACAGAAACAACTGTTTAAACTGTCCCTTTCTCCTCCTGCTTTTACTTTTTATCACGTTCATTCTTCTTAGCCTGTGGAGAATGGATCAATTTTTCATTCTAATTTTTAGTGTTTAACTTCAGCTTGATAAAATACTTAAATGTGTGTATCAAGTGAAAAATGAGGTTACAAAAGGTTAATGCTTTAATGCTTTTAATAACAATTAGTGCCATTTCTGCATCATGTCAAAATGATACAAGTTCACTTTGGCAGGACCCAGATGAGCTGCTAACTAAGAATTACTTGATTTTGTTAAAAAACAAGAAAGAGCAATCATCCTCCTTTATAGATAATTTTAAAAATACCCATTCTAGCAGTAATATTATATAAATAAATGTTAAATAACCACAAGCATTATGTTTAAAAATGTAAATAATTTTTTGTCCTTACAATTAGAACCTGAGCTGATCTGTTAGTGACTCACTACCCAGGAAAGACTGACAACGCCAGAAAAACCGGTCCACATGAATCATGTGCATTTCTACAACAGTCTATCAAATATATGATTGATTAAGGAAAAATGGGGTTATAGCAAAATAAAGTGTTGGAGTATTTAATTCTACATTTTAAAGTGAATTTATACAAAATATCTGAGAGCCTAAAATCACTGGTAAAGAGCTTTATGGTAATAAATACTGAAACCCCAATTCCTATGGTATTGTTTAAATCTTTAATTCATATAACGGTGACTCACCAGGCCACTTAAACCAAGTGTTTCTAAATTCATTTCACAATGAGGAGCTATACATCTTGCCACTTTGGATGAAGAAATAATATTTTTCCCAGCAGATTTTGACTGGTATAGGAAAAAATATTGGCAGTATGACTTTCTAAATTGCTTAGATAGGAGAATTATAAATAGAATACTTTACAAAATTTCCTGCCCTTGAAATTGACAATGTCATGAGCTTTACTTTCTCCCCTGGGGATTTTACTAATATGGTTTCAAGGGGTAGATGTTTGGTGCAGCATTTAAGACGTTGCTTGGTTTGCCTCCATCCCACACTGGAATGCCTGAGTTTGAGTCCTGGCTTTGCTCCGGGTTCCAGTTTCCTGCTAACTTGCACCCTGAGAGGCAGCTGGGGATGGCTCAAGTAGTTGGGCTCCTGTCACCCATGGGGGAGATATTAAGCTCCAAGATCCTGGCTGCAACCTGGCCCCACCCTGATTGATGTGGGGGTTTAGGGAGTGAATTAGCAGATGGAAGATCTGACTTTCTCTTTCTCTCTTTGTGTCTCTCTGCCTTTCAAATAAAAAAAATGTGTAAGAGGGGCTGGTGTTGTAGCATAGTGAGTAAAGCCACCACTTGCCATGCTGGCATCCCATATGGGTTCTGGTTCAAGTCCTGGCTGCTCCACTTCCAATCCAGCACCTTGCTAATGGCCTGGGAAAGCAAAGCAGCAGGAGATTGCCTAAGTGCTGTGTCCCTGCACCCACGTGGGAGACCCAGAAGAAGCTCCTGGCTCCTGGCTTTGACCTAGCCCAGCCCTGGCTGTTGTAGCCATTTGTGGAATGAACCAGTGGATGGAAGATTTCTCTCTGTAATTCTGCATTTCAAATAAATAAATAATTCTTTTTTTTTTAAGCAGCTCAAATACACACTCAAATTGATGATCAATCACTAGCATCATATGTATGCAAAGTTTACATTGCACTATTATCCCTTATGTTTTCCTTTAGTATCCTAGTTTTTTGCTTTATCTTTCTAAATTTAAAACATTCTCAACTGTAGGAAATATGATACTTTGGTGGAACGAAGCATATTTTCCCATAAATCCTTTAAAGCTTTGTAACATTCTTAGTCAAGCCAAGCAAAAATCTTTTATAAGTAGAAATCTAAACTTAATTTTGTTTTTGGGCATGCAAACTGATAATTTGCTTGTGCTACTTCACAAGAAATATTCCCTAAACTATATGTTAAACCGGTCTCTCAAGCTCTTTTTCACTCATCAAGCTAAAAGTTACGTATAATAGAAAATAATGTCTAAAGTTGGCTTGACTAAGAATCCAATTTTTATATTTTACAGACATAACAAAACAGCTAAAAATTCAGCTATAAAAAGCTAAAAATAAATGGAAAAAAGGTGCTATTTAAATAATTAGCCTTATATGAAAGAATCAGACTCTGAAACAACTTTGCCAAGAGAAATGTTGTAGGTTTCCAGGCTTCTTTCATAATAAACGGAAAACAACAACATAGGAACTAGCATACCCTTGTAATTAGTGGCAGTAGCTTTTAAAGGGATGTTACTTTGCCCAGATCCTATTCTTTGTTTAAATTTTGTGTGACAAGCATTTTATAAATGATTAGAAGAGGTGGTTTCTGTTTCATTAATGAGGCTGATAATGGTTAATTTCTAAAGTGGCGTAAACAGTTCAAAACCAGATCAGGAATGAAAAGCCAATTATGTAGAAATGATCCAGCTGTATTTAATATGATTTTTTTTTCGCTGTGAAAAACCTCAAATATGTTTTGAAGCACTTGAGAGAAAAAAAAAACAACTAAATCACCTATCTGGTAATTATATTTCTTATTGTTTTGTTTAGAATTGAAAGCTACTTCAAGTTTGGTTTTCAAATTCAGTGAAATGAATCCACTTGATGTAAACATAAAGTGAAATCAGTATCTTAAGAGACATTCCTTTTGGTTGCTTAATATGAGCTCCATCTGTAGAGCCTGGTTTTATTCAAAAGAATTCACGCGAGAGCCACCAGCTTTTCGCCCATTCACAATGCTGTGCGATTATCACCTCTAATCCCAAAGCATCTTCACTCCAAAAGGGAAGTCCATACTCCTTAAACTGTTGTTCTCCATTCTCCCCATTCCTAGCTGGTGGCAGCTGGGCCAATCTGAAGTCAGGAGCCAGGATCTTCTGGGTCTTCCACATGGGTGCAGGGACACAAGGACTTGGACCATCTCTCACTGCTTTTCCAGGAAGGGAGCTGGATCAGAAGTGGAGCAGCCGGGATTTGAACTAGCATGCCCATATGGGATGCTGGCACTACAGGTGGCAGCTTAACCTGCTACAACACAGTGCTAGCCTCTATTCACTCATTGTTTAATAGACACTTTTTTTTTTAATCTTTTGGCTGTAATGAATATGATGATGTGTTGTGAATATATATTTATTAAGTTTCAGTACCTAGGAGTGGAATTGCTTGGTCACAGTTATTTTGTGTTTCACTTTTTGTGGAACCACCAAACTTGCGCACCAGACTGAACCATTTTACATTTCCGTCTATGATGTCTGCAGCTTTCAGTTTCTCCCTGTGTACACCAATACTTCTTTTTCTTTTTTTTTTTTTGCATTCCCAGTGTCAAGCGGTACTTCGTTATCATTTTGATTTATATTCCTCTAATGATTAATGAGTGGAGCATCTTTTCTTGTACTTTTTTTTTTTTAACCTTTTGTATGTTTTCTTTGGAGAGATGACTATTCCAGTCCTTTGCCCATTTCTAAGCTGGAATTTGGGGGCAAATGTTTCACTTAGTGGTTAAGATGCCCACATCCCACGTTGGCATACCTGGGTTCAACTCTCACCTCTGGTTCCTGGATCCCACTTCCTGTTAATGCAGACCCTGAGAGGCAGTGGTGATGGCTCAAAGGATTGGGTTCCTATCACCCAAGTGGGAAAACTGGCTAGTTTACTCACGTACCAGCTTTGGCCTGGCCCAGCCCTGGCTGTTGTGGGCATCTGGAGAGCAAACCAGCAGGTGGAAAATCTCTCTCTCTCTGCCTTTAAATAAAAAATAAATGAAAATTTTTAAAAAGTCAAATTGTTTTATAAAAATTAAAAAGAAAAAAATTGGAGAGTTCTTTTTGAGTTGTAAGAGCTTCTCCTGCTTTGGAGAATGCCTATTTACTGAATAACAGATGTGATACAACCTAGAATTTTTGTGTTCCAAATAAATTTCATTTTTTGAATATTTGATCTATTAATTTTTAGCATCAATAGACTTAGTAATAGTTTGGTGCTGAATTGAAAATAACATGTGGCATAGCGGGTAAAGCTGCTGCCTGCAGTGCCAGTATCCCATATGGATGCTGGTTTGAGTCCTGGATGTTCTACTTCCAATCCAGCCCTCTGCTGTGGCCTGAGAAAGAAGTGGAAGATGGCCCATGTCCTTGGGCCCCTGCACTCACGTGGGAGACCTCGAGGAAGCTCTTGGCTCCTGGCTTTGGATTGGCGCAGCACTGGCTGTTGCAGTCGTCTGGGGAGTGAACCAGTGGATGGAAGACCTCTCTCTCTCTCTCTGCCTCTGCCTCTCTGTAACTCTGCCTTTCAAATAAATAAATAAGTAAACCTTAAAAATAAGAAAATGAACATGAAGTAACTGAAGTGAAAACCAATGCCATTTACAATCACTTAAAAAATGAAATACTTACTTATGTACTTTATGAATCATATATAAGGTTTGTACTCTGAAAACTATGAAGAAAATATCAAAGACCTAAATAGAGGTACACCATGTTTGTGGATTTGAAGACTTAACATAGTAAAGATGTAATTTCTTGTCGCTCCCCCTCTTCGTGGAGGAACGACACAGGACCCTGCGCTGTTCTTTTGTCTGCTCGGCCCTCCCCGGGTTTGCTGCTGGTTCTTTCCGGGTTGGCTACCGTCCCTTCCACCTCCGTGGAAGGGCGGTTCCTCCTGCCACTTTCCCCACTTCCGCGGGGGAGCGGCACACCGCCGGCTGGCTCTCTCGGGGGCTGCACAGGTGTTCCTTCAGATAGATGTTCCCCGGTGCATGTTGGCTCTCTCCTCCTTTATAGTCCTCTTCCACCAATCCCAACTCGGCTGCCCACACGCCAAGCACGCTGCTCTCCTCCAATCAGGAGTAGGTCCTACAGTTTATTGGTTGAACTGGAGGCAGCTGTGTAGAAGCTGTTTCTCCCTTCTCAGCGCCATATTGTGGGAGAGCAGATGCATAGAATAAGTCTTAATTCCAGTAACTTAGTCTAGTCCGAGTTGCTCCCCACAATTTCTCAGAATAGCTAATAGATTTAATGCAAGTGGGCTTCAAAACATTTGTAGAAAATAGAATTAAAATAAAATGTGCATTTCCACAAACTATTTGAAGATCCTTTGTATAATTCCTATAAAAACCTTTTGAGTTTTTTTTATAGTGATATTTAAGCTAATTTTCAAAGTTATATCACAAAGCACAACAGAATAACTGAAATAATCTTGACAAAGTGGGGTAAAATTATAGCTTACCAGGGGCTACCATAATCAGAACAGTGCATGATATTACTGGCAAGAGAGATGCAGAGATCAATGGAACAGAATGAAGAACTCAAAGATCCACACAAATATTTCCGACCAAATTTTGACAAAGGTGTAAAAGCAACTCAATGGAGGAAAGATTGCTTTTTTTTAATAAAGATTTTTTATTTATTTTATTTGAGAGAGTTACAGACAGTGAGAGGGAGAGAGAGAGAAAGGTCTTCCTTCTGTTGGTTCACTCCCCAAGTGGCTGCTACGGCCGGAGCTGCTCCGATCCGAAGCCAGGAGTCAGGTGCTTCCTCCTGGTCTCTCATGCGGGTGCAGGGGCCCAAGCACCTGGGCCATCCTCCACTGCCTTCCCGGGCCACAGCAGAGAGCTGGACTGGAAGAGAAGCAATTGGGACTAGAACCCGGCAAGGATTGCTTTTTTAACAAATGGTGCTGGAGCCATTGAACATCCATAAGCAAATAAATAAATTTCACCTCATGCTGTATAAACATTTTCAATAAAATCGAATGATTAGGGGTGTGCGTTTTGCATAGTAGTTACTTAAGACACTGCTTAGGATGCCCACATCCCATATTGAAGTGTCTTGTTTGCTGCCAGCTCTTCTACTTCCAATCCAGCTTCCTGCTGGGGCACATCCTAGGAGGCAGCAGGGGATAGCTCAAGAGCTTGAGCCCCTGAGTCTGGCCCAGTAATGGCTGTTTTGGAAATCTGGGGAGTGAACCAGCAGATGAGAGATATCTCACTGTCTTTTTCTCTGTTTCTCTCTCTTTCAAATAAAATGAAAATAAATACAGATTTAAAAAAAAGAAAAAGAATTAAAAATGAATGATTAAGTTATATTTAAAACTTAGAAAACACAGGAGAAAATCTTCAGGATCTAGGGCTAGGTCAAGAATTCTTAGATTTAACACTAACAGTGGAATCCATAGGAGAAAAAGTTGATAAATTAAACTTCATCAACATAAAATACTTGGTATGCAAAATACTCTGTGAAGAAGATGAGAGAAGACAAGCTACAAATAGGGAGAAAATTTTGCAAGTCACATATGAATGAAAGACACTGGTATCTAGAATATATAAAGACTCTTCAAAAGTGAACCTCATAAAGATAAACAATCTCACTACAAAATGGGAGAAAGATGTGAGCAGATGGTTCCCCCAAGAGGGTAGATGAATGACAAATCAGCACATGAGAGAATATTCAGCATGGTTAACTGTAACAGAAATACCAATTAAAACTGCAATGACATTATTACGTATCTATGGAAAGGGCTAAAATAAACAGTGGCAATATCAAATTCAGGTAAAGGTGCAGAAAAATGGAATCATTAATTTATTGCTGGTAGAAATGTAAAATGGTGTGGTGGCTCTGGAAAACTTTGACAGGTTCTTGTAAAATGAAATATCCAACTATTGCATTCTTGGGCATTTATCCTAGAGAAATGAAAGTCTATGCTAACATAAGAACCTGTACATGCATGTTCATATTTACTTGAAAAAACCATAAGCTAGAATGAACTCATGTTTCTTTGCACAGATGAATGGTTAGAGAAACTGTGGTACACACGTAACTGTGGGATACACCAACAATGAAAAGGAGCGGGTTGTTGATACATACAACTTGGGTGAATCTCCAGGGAATCAGGCTTGGTGAAAAAAAAGACAATTATAAAAAGTTACATGGTGTGGGAAACTTTTGTATAACATTGTGAAATGACAACATTTTAGAAATGGAGGACTGATTAGTAGTTGCCAGAGCCTGGGACTGGGGGAGAGGGGATGAGAAGGAAGGTGGATAAGGTCTAGAACAGAGAAACATGAGGGATTTGCCTAGTGACATAACTATTCAGTATTTTGGCTGTGTACATGAACCTATAGAAGAATATTGTGAAAAACTTCATATACACACACAAAGAAGTGCAAGAAAATCTGGGGAAATCTGAATAAGATAGGTGATTTGTATCACTCTTAATGTCATGAATGTGACACTATACTATCATTTTACCAAGTGTTACCATTGGGGGAAACTGGATAAAGTGTGAGAGCTCTCTGTATTATTTCTTACAACTGCAAGTGAATCTATAATGAACTCAATGAAACATTCAATTAGAAAACAAAGCAATAAAAGGGAATGACAAAAATGTACTTCAAATATGTGCTTTTTCTATTTAAAATCATTGAAGGGTTTCCCACTACACCCAGGATAAAATTCAGACTCCTCTGTGAAGGCTTATACAAGCTGGTGTGTATTTTTCCTTCAGTCTCACTTTGTTCTAATCCTTTCTTCTCTCAGCATTCACCACACTGGCTTTCTTTTGGTTCATACAAGCTAAACTTCTGTATGCTGCTTCCATTAAAACACTCACCTCCAGCTATTATTGTATCTGGTGTTTTCCCATCTTTTCGGCCTTGGTTCAAATGCTGTCTCCTCAAAGAGCAATCCCAATGACAATCACTCAAATAGTAATAGATATTTAAAAACAAATAAATAAAACAAGTGGGGAGGGGCGTGGAACTGTGGCATATCCAGTTAAAGCTGTTGCCTGCAGTGTCAGCATTCCATATGGGTGCCGGTTCGAGTCCTGGCTGCTCCATTTCTGATCCAGCTCCCTGCTGTGGCCTGGGAAAGCAGTAGAAGATGGCCCAAGTGCTTGGGCTCCTGTACCTGAATGGGAGACCTGGAAGAAGTTCCTGGCACCTGGCTTTGGATCAGCTCAGCTCTGGCTGTTGCAGCCATTTGGGGAGTGAACCAGTGAATGGAAGACCTCTCTCTCTCTCTCTCTCTCTCTAACTCTGCCTTTCAAATAACTAAATAAAATAAATCTTAAAAAATTAACACATGGATTATATTTGTAATTGTTTATTTGAGCAGCAGAGAGACATATAGAGGGAGGCAGAGAGATACAAAGAGGGTGAGCTCCCTCCCATTTGGTGCACTCTCCAAGTGCCTGCAACAAGGGCTGGCCTGACCTGAGGCCAAATACATAAATAAATCTTTAGAAAATATTGACATATATTACACATAACTTTAAATGCCTTGGAATGAGTACTGTGTTACCTTTATAGCAAATCTAACATGCTATTGCAAACCAAGTAAGAACACGTAAAACTCTGTACCTGCATCATTCTGAATGAAGCTTCCTTTGTAAAACTAAGCAAGAAGTAAGTTGCCAATGAATTGGAATACCTAAGATATAATCTGGATCCTGAGGATATATATTCTTTTTAAGTTTTTAATGTTTTCAGAATAGTTTTAAATTTATGAAACAAAAATTTGAAGTAGTAATATAAATAGTCCCATAGAACCTTCATCCCACCATTAACACCTCACAGTAGTTTGTCACAATTAATGATCACATCCAGTTTCCCTTTTGTAAAAACCCAAACTCCTATCCCTCCTACCCCTCTCAGCCTCTAGCAATCAACATTCTGTGTTCAGATTCAGATTTTTTAATTTCTGACTCATGAAGGAGAGCATGCAGTATTTATCTTTCTGTGTGGGGCCTATTTCCTTCAACATCACGTTCTCAGTTCCACCCATTTTGCTACGAATGGCAGGATTTCATTCGTTTTATGGCTGAATAGTATTCCATTGTGTTTATCTACCACATTTTATTTATTTATTCATTCAAGGATGCACATCTTGGTTGATTGCATAGTTTGGCCATTGTGAATAGTGTTGTGATAAACATGGTAGAGTGGGTGCCTCTTTGATACAATGATTTTATGTCTGACAATATTTAAGATACATATGGTTCTAGCTTATAACGGATATACTGTAAACTTTGGTTTCCAAGGAAGTTTGTTAGAGGCTTCATTCTCATTTTAGTTATATGATAATGATTTAAAATTAATTTGGAGTTGTTGGTATAGTGGTATTGAGGGTACAGCAAGATAATATGAATTAGTGGAAAGTTTAAATCATTGAGTACGTGAAGATACAGCAATTCGAATGTAGAAACTAATAATTCAGCTTCTAAGTAGATGCTAAAAATGGGAATTATTTAAATAATAAAAGCAATTTAAAAATTAGTCTTGATATTTACAACTAATAATTAAAGGACCAATGTTCTTTCATCAGTATTCTCTTAAGAAACATGTTCCTGATAAATAATCCTCTTTTTATTTTTAAAATTTTTAAAATTATTTTTAAAAGATTATTTTTATTTATTTGAAAGTTACAGAGTTACAGAGAGAGGAAGAGACAGAAAGAAAGGTCTTCCATCCGATGGTTCACTCCCCTGATGGCTGCAATGGCTGGAACTGCGCTGACCTGAAGCCACGAGCCAGGAGCTTCCTCTGAGTCTCCCATGTGCGTGCAGGGGCCCAAGGACTTAGGCCACCTTCTACTGCTTTTCTAGGTCGTAGCAGAGAGCTGGATTGGAAGAGGAGCAGCTGGGTCTTGAACCGGCACCCATATGAAATGCCAGCACTGCAGGCGGCAGTTTCATCTGCTATGCCACAGCACTGGCCCCCCAAATGGCTTCTTAGTCATTGTGCTTCACCCCTACTCGATAATATGTACTTTTGAAGGTAAGCATTCCTTACAAAAAAAAAAGCACTACCTGCACTGTATGTTTATTATTTTTTTTAACATAAGGTTGTTTCGGAGTATTTCCTTTAGTGAATAATTTGGAGGCTATTTTTGAGATATTTTAGAATCAATACAGTGAATTTTAATGCAATGATATTATTCTTTGGTTCACTGATTACAATTCATAGATAAAGAACCTATTATTAAAAAAGTGAGCACAAACTCCACATGGTCTGACTTTGTAGATTTTTTTCTCAGATTCTGCCAGGTAGTAGATGAGGACCCTTGAAGAATTCAGCATGAATATGGTAGTTTTGGGGCTGTTGTTGTGGTGCAGGGGTTAAGGACCCATTTGAGTCCTGGCTGCTCCATTTCTGATCTAGCTCCCTGCTAACGCATCTGGGAAAGCAGCAAAGTTGACCCAAGTGATTGGGCCACTGCAATCCACATAGAAGACCTGGCTCCTGGCTCCTGACATAGCCAGGCCACTGCAGCCACTTAGAGAGTGAATCAGTGGGTGGAAGGTCTCTTTCTTTCTCTGTCTCTCCCTCTCTGTCTTGCAACTCTGCATTTCAAGTAAGTAAGTAAGTAAATAAATAAATATTTAAAAAAATGTGGGAGACACGGATGGAATATGGTATTTGCAAAATGAAAAACTGGATTGAAATCAAAGCCTAGAATCATGAGGTCAGAGGAGATGTGACAAGGAAAATCAGAATTTAGGGGTGGACCATTTGCCTCCTTCTGAATGCCTTAAAGGGTTGGGACTAGTCTAATATACAACAGACTTTGTGTGACACTTAAAAAAGTGAAATCACACCCACCCACACACACACACACACACATATTTATGTCCTGTTCAGATTCTTGGCTTTTCATTGAGTTTCATCTCTGTTGCTAATTGATTAGCCATGAAAATTTGAGCAAGTAGTTTCTTTTTGTGTTTTCTTGGCTGAAAAGAAAGAGGGAAGTTGTATTCAATGACTTGTACAGATCTAAAATTACATCATTTATGAACTATTATTCACACTTCTAATGTGCTTAGCAACTTTGATTTTTCTGTAAGTAATGCAAAGGTAAACTTAAAGTTGAATTGTCAGGCCGGCGCCGCGGCTCACTAGGCTAATCCTCCACCATGCGGCGCCGGCACACCGGGTTCTAGTTCCGGTCGGGGCACCGGATTCTGTCCCGGATGCCCCTCTTCCAGGTCAGCTCTCTGCTATGGCCAGGGAGTGCAGTGGAGGATGGCCCAAGTGCTTGGGCCCTGCACCCCATGGGAGACCAGGAGAAGCACCTGGCTCCTGCCATCAGATCAAAAAAAAAAAAAAAAAGTTGAATTGTCAAAGAATCTGTATAAATGGAATTTCAGTTAATGAGTTTTTCTTCCTTTCCTGTATATATTACTCATTAGTTTGCAGAGACCCAATGTTTTGTAATCAAAGTGGAAGAATGTCAAATTCAATAAAGAAAACAAAATATTTATTAACTAAACAACAAGGAACTCTGGAGAGAGGGTGACCTGAAGCTTCTAAAGGCCTCAATCCCTGATGATATGGTTATTATTTGATTGATGTCAGCCTGGAATTGCCCTTGTTTTGACCCAAGAGAGGGTTGTGTGGGAAGTTTGTCTCTGCGATAGAGCTGAAGCATTGCTCTGCAGAGTGTCTGGAGCCTAAGTGTATGCAGAGCGACCCCCCATCCCTTGATAAAGAGAGAAAAGGCTCAGTTTGCTCCAGCTGGAAGGTTGAAGTGATTGCTAAATCTATCTATACTCATTCTGTGAGGAAAAGGACCATCTCTAGGAATATCATATAATTGTGAGTATTTTATCTTCTTTAAAACAAAGAAATTTTATACTGTCTATAATAAAAAATGAATGTTAATTTTGTTGAAACCTTAAACTAATATTAAACTGTGAGATGTTAATAAAAAGGGTGTTTTTGAGATCTTTTATTTCCACTATCATAAACTAATTTTTGCAAAATGAATAAGCTAGTTATTGTTAAGCTATTAAAATGAGAGTCAAGCTATAAAACTTTTTTACCCTTGAAAATAAGAACTTTCATTAACTATTTTATATTGTAATTTAATTCCGTTCTGGAGAATGTTAAAGCAATTCTGGGTTATGGTTGCACCTCAATTTAAGTTGCTTCATATTGATTATTTACTAATATATTTGCTAAATGAAACTTTAAATCAAGAACTTAGGATAAAATATATATATTTTTTCAGACAAAACAGATTACATGTAAATTTAAATGAAATATATTCTGATAAATGTGCATTCATGATAACTCTTATGAAAATACTATGGAATTAGATGTGGAATATATTTCTATATTTATGACATATAAAATATTATTTTCATAATCATGAATTTTCTAAATATTAATCTAGTTTCCATTAGCTTAAGATATGAAAACTATTCCACAAAATACATTAAATAGTCAATTTTTGCATTTAAGATTATATATGAAATTGTGGGATTCAATTTATATAAAGTCTATAATAGGCAAATCCACAGAGATAGAAAGTGCATTAGTGATTTCCAGGGAACCAGAGGAAGGGTAGGGAATGACTGCTAATTGCTTTGGGATTTCTTTTTGGGGTGATGAAAATGCTCTGGAATGAGATGGTGCTGACAGTTGCAAATAGTGTGACTGCTCTTGATTATATACTTTAAGAGTCGATTTTATGATCTATAAATTATGTTACTAAAGCTACTGTAAAAAAAGCCATCTGTGAAGATTTCATATTCTCCCTCTAGCCTAAAGTTAAAAGGTAGAGTCTCATAGAGGAATCAAGAAGGCCTGATTTGTGTTGTTATTCAGATACATTCTTTCCATTTTCTGTGGTACCAGTGAGCTCTGACTAGGGAACTCTGACTCAAAGGAACCTCACCATGAAAAGCCTTTTTATAATTGTCTTACAGCACCGCCATTCATTCTTCCCATGGAGGCTGTTGTGGAAAAGAAAATGTGTTTCTCGAAAGTTATCTACTTTTCAGTTATATCAATTTCATGTGCTGGATTACTTGCAATTCAAGTGACATACATTGCAAGAATAAAAATGTAAAAAGTATAAATTCCACCACATTTAGGTTTCGTTCTCAGGATTTCAATGTGTTTTCCCTATTAAAGTTCTAGGTATATGAAAGTTTACTAAGAACAATATATGATTAAAGCAGAGGAAATGCAAATTCATTTGTAGAACTGAGTAACATGTAGCAAGAATGCCATCACAACTTGTGAAAAATACAGTTTTTATGAAAGTTATATTTGTTAAAGAAAAAATATAGACTTTTTCCATGCCAAATTGATCCTCTTGATAAAGGCTCCTCTTTTAACAAAGTTATTTTGTTTTAAATAAATATTTACTAGGAGGATAACAAAGCAGAATCATTCCAGAACCACTGAAACTTTTCTCTTTAGCAGTCTAGGAAGTTTTTGATTACATATTTCTCTCTGCTATGAATAATCTACTTAAATGTTTTAAAAACTGATTTTCTGAGCACTTTAAGTTTGAAGGGTTTGTTTTCACCACGCACACATATTTTTATTAAACATCTGAAAGTCTCAAGAAAAATTTAGTGAAAATTTTAATTTAGAAAGTAGTACAAGTATTTCCATGAGTGTCAAAAAAATAAAGTTCATATTTTAAAACACATAACTTCATCAGAGGCTTATTAAATCCTATATACATATTCCCTGGAGTGTAACTAGTCCATCAAGCTGATAAAAATAGGTTTGTCATGGGGTGAGCATTTGACCTAGGGGTTAAAATGCCCGTTGGGACACCTGCATCCCATATCAGAACTGAGTTCAATTCCCTGCTCCAGCTTCCTGCTAATCAGATCCTGGGAGGCGATAGGTGATGACTCAAGTGGTTGGGTCCCCGCTACCCACGCGGGAGACCTAGGCTGAGTCTTTGGGGAGTGAGCCAGCAGATGGGAACTATTTCTATCTATTGGTCTGTTCTCTCTTTCTGGCTCTCAAATTGAAAAAATAGGAACAAATGGGTCTGCTCTAAAAAATATTTTGAGACATTTATTTGCTAGCAACAGAAGGACTGGATTTTTTTTTTTTTTTTTTTTGACAGGCAGAGTGGACAGTGAGAGAGAGAGACAGAGAGAAAGGTCTTCCTTTGCTGTTGGTTCACCCTCCAATGGCCGCCGCGGCCGGCGCACCGTGCTGATCCGATGGCAGGAGCCAGGAGCCAGGTGCTTTTCCTGGTCTCCCATGGGGTGCAGGGCCCAAGCACTTGGGCCATCCTCCACTGCACTCCCTGGCCACAGCAGAGAGCTGGCTTGGAAGAGGGGCAACCGGGACAGAATCCGGCGCCCCGACCGGGACTAGAACCCGGTGTGCCGGCGCCGCTAGGCGGAGGATTAGCCTAGTGAGCCGCGGCGCCGGCCCAGGACTGGATTTTGAAATAATGCTATTCATGATATGAACCCTGACAGAGGCATAATTATGAAGTATTTACGTATGTGTTTTTTAAAATTTATTTTTATTTATTTATTTGACAGGCAGAGTTAGACAGTGAGAGAGTGAGAGAGAGAGAGAGAGAGAGAGAGAGAGAGAGAGAGAAAGGTCTTCCTTTTTCTGTTGGTTCACCCCACAAGTGGCTGCTATGGCTGCACGCTGCGCTGATCCGAAGCCAGGAGCCAGGTGCTTCCTCTTGGTCTCCCATGGGGTGCAGGGCCCAAGCACCTGGGCCATCCTCCACTGTACTCCCAGGCCACAGCAGAGAGCTGGACTGGAAGAGGAGCAACTGGGACAGGCTCCGGCGCCCCGACCGGGACTAGAACCCGGTGTGCCGGCGCCGCAAGGTGGAGGATTAGCCTATTGAGCTGCGGCGCCGGCCACGTATGTGTTTTTTAAGATATTGCCAGTTTTGTTTAATATACTGCCTCTGCTTTGTTTTATATTATTTCTCTTCTTTTTTTTTTTTTTTTTTTTTTTTTTGGACAGGCAGAGTTATACAGTGAGAGAGATAGAGACAGAGAGAAAGGTCTTCTTTTTCCCTTGGTTCGCCCCCAAAATGGCCAGTATGGCGGGCTTGCTGCGCCGATCTGAAGCCAGGAGCCAGGTGCTTCCTCCTGGTCTCCCACGCGGGTGCAGGGCCCAAGCACTTGGGCCATCCTCCACTGCACTCCCTGGCCACAGCAGAGAGCTGGACTGGAAGAGGAGCAACCGGGACAGAATCCGGCGCCCCCAAGCAGGACTAGAATCCGGGGTGCCGGCGCTGCAGGCAGAGGATTAGCCAAGTGAGCCGCGGCGCTGGCCATGTTTTATATTATTTCTCAAATTAACCCATAGTAGGCAAATTGAGCAAAACTAAAGAGTACTAAATACTTTCTCATTTTCATTCTTCTTCAGATGTTTAACATCACATGGAGCTTGATAGTAAATGCAGAAATTTTAAAAGTAAGGTCAATAAAAAAACCTCAAGTTCTCACATTGGCTTGTAATATTCTGAGATCTTATTGAGATTCAAAAGAATAGCTTGGAAGGATCTAAACAGATGTATTACTTTAAAAAATCACACAAATTAAACCAACATCACGTGGAATTCTTTTCTTATGAGAGCCAATTGATTTGTTGTAGTGTAGTGCAAATAGGAATATGTACTAACTGGTCTTATTGATAGTAGTTCTTTCTTTCTTTCTTTTTTTATTTTGTTTATTTGAAAGACACAGTTACAGAGTGAGGTAGAGATAGAGAGAGAGGTCTTCCATTCACTGGTTCACTCCCCTGATGGCTGCAATGGCTGTACCTGTGCCGACCTGAAGCCAGGAGTCAGGAGCTTCTTCTGCGTCTCCCACATGGTGTGCAGGGACTCAAGGATTTGGGCCATCTTCTACTGATTCCTAAGCCATAGCAGAGAGCTGGATTGGAAGAGGAGCAGCAGGGACTAGAACCAGCCCCCATATGGGATGCTGGCGCTTCAGGCCAGGGCTTTAACCCACTGTGCCACAGCATCTGCCCCAGTAGTCCTTACTTTTTCTTTTTCTTTTTTTTTTTTTTTTTTTGACAGGTGGAGTTAGACAGTGAGAGAGAGAGAAACAGAGAGAAAGGTCTTCCTTCCGTTGGTTCACCCCCAAAATGGTCGCTACGGCCAGTACCTGCGCCAATCCGAAGCCAGGAGTCAGATGCCTCCTCCTGGTCTCCCATGCGGGTGCAGGGCCCAAGCACTTGGGCCATCCTCCACTGCCTTCCCGGGCCACAGCAGAGAGCTGGACTGGAAGAGGAGCAACTGGGTCAGAATCAGTGCCCCGACCGGGACTAGAACCCGGGAGTGCCGGCGCCGTAGGCGGAGGATTAGCCTAGTGAGCCGCTGCGCCGTCCTAGTCCTTACTTTTCAAGGGAGGCCATGTTGAAAGTGCACCTGGTTGGGAGCACTTCATTTGCTTCATCTGTTCCACCCAACACACACATTCATATGATTGTTGCTATGCTATCAGAGGAATGGGAGAGTCAAGTTTAAAAAGTTTGGATCCTATTAGATGATGAAACAAATTCCAGAGTTTTAGCCACAAATTTATCACATGAATAATAATAAATCATAGTGTAAAGTTTTTCGATGTAATCTAAAAAGCTATCTTGAAAGTTTGTCGGGCATATATTTTTTGGCATGATTTAAAAGCCATTTTTTCTTTCTTGGAACTTTAAATTTTTACTTTATTTTAAAATTTTAAAAAATTTTATTTAGGGGCTGGCACAGAGGCATAGTGGGCTAAGCCTCCACCTGCAGTGCCGGCATCCCATATGGAAATTGGTTCATGTCCCAGCAGCTCCTCTTCTGAGCCAGCTCTCTACTACAGCCTGGGAAAAACAGTGGAAGATGGCCCAAGTGTGGGGGCTCCTGCACCTGCGTGGGAGACCTGGAAGAAGCTCCTGGCTCCTGGCTCCTGGCTTTGGATCAGTCCAGTTCTGGCCATTGGGGCCACTTAGAGAGTGAACCAGTGGATGGAAGACCTTTCTCTCTGTCTCTCCCTCTCTCTGTCTGTAACTCCACCTCTCAAATAAATAAATAAAATCTTAAAATAAATAAGTAAAAATTTGAGAGGCAAAGAGAAGGCAAATTTCCCATATACTGTTTCCCCACCTAGATGCCTGCAATGGCTGTAGCTGAGCTAGAGCCAAAGCTGGGAACACAATCCAGGCCTCCTATTTGGGTGGAGAAATCCAGTTACTTGGTCCCTCACCACTGCTTCCCAGGGTTCAAATTAGCAGGAAGATGGAGTCAAGAGCCAGAGCCAGGTATTGAATGTAGGAACTCCAGATGTGAGAAGACGTCTTAACCACCAGGCTAAATGCTGCCCTTGGAATTTTTAGAGGTGAAAAATAGTCTTTTAGAGGTGTGTGTGTATGTGTGTGTTTTCTTTTTTTAAAAGAATTATCTATTTATCTGAGAGGCAGAGAGAGAGAGAGGTCTTCCATTTGCTGGTTCACTCCCCTAAATGGCTGCTACTGTTGGAGCTGTGCTGATCTGAAGCCAGGAGCCAGGAGTTTCTCCCCGGTCTCCCACGACGGAGCAGGGGCTCAAGCGCTTGGGCCATCTTCCACTGCTTTCCCAGGCTATTAGCAAGGGAGCCGGATTGGAAGAGGAGCAGCTAGGACTCGAACCAGAACCCATATGGGATGCTGGTGCTGCAGGCGGCTGTTTAACCTTCTAAGGCCACAGTGCTGGCACAGTCTTTGTGTTCTAATGGAGAGGACAAGCTATAAAATAGAATGGTCTCTAGAGTTATCTATATTTTCTTCCTAATTCCTATGTAATTCTATTCAAAGGCACATTCTTTTCAAAGCTCTTCCTAGGATAACAAATACCAGTGGTTTTCTTATAAGTTATAGTCTTAGATTTTGATAGTTTTTCCTCATAGCAGCGTATTCTTTTAAGGATTTACTATTAAAAGACTTTTTTTAAATAACTAGTAAACTGTTGGTATTAGTCAAGCAAAACCAAAATTAATGTCTTAATGTTTAGAATATCACAGTGCTGTGAAAAACAAACATTTACAAAGAAATCAAAAGATAGAAATGCTATGAAAGCTATTATTTTTCTACTGTTTAATTGCCTCTGTCTCTATGAAAAAGCCTAATTTTTCTTCCCAGTTCATCTTAATTTAGAACACTGAGATTCTGAAGCCATTAGAGTAACAATTACAGGAATTAATTGTTAAGCCAATAACTGCTGGGTTTTATATATACTGAACTCTCTCAACAACTTTACTAGGATAGTTTTGTTGTTGTTGTTAAAGTCTGTGGTTTTGTGGATTTTTAAAAAAAAGATTTTATTCATTTATTTGAGAAGCAGAGCTACAGAGAGAGGGAGAGACAAAGAGAAAGGTCTTCCATCTACAGGTTCATTCCCCAAATGGCCATGATGGCCTGAGCTGACAGATCTGAAGCGGGGAGCCAGGAGCCTCTTCTGGATCTCTCACGAGGGTGCAGGGCCCAAGCACTTGGGTCATCTTCTACTGCTTTCCCAGGCCACAGGCAGAGAGCTGGACTGGAAGAGGAGCAGCCGGGACAGGAACCCACCTATATGGGATACTGGCGCTACAGGCAAAGGGTTTCTACCAAGATTTATTTAGATATTTGTAAAGAATTGAGTATTTAAAAATAGCAGATTAAATAATTTTGTATTTAGAGATATGAAAAATCAGCATTTTCTCAATTAAAGTTAAAAATAAATGCCACAAGCCGTTGCGGCCAACTGGGGAGTGAACCAGCGGATGGAGGACCTCTCTCTCTGTGCCTCTTTTTATCTCTCTGTGTAACTCTGACTGTCAAATAAAATAAATCTTTAAAAAAAATGCCACATATATAAATTCTGCTAAATCCTTTAGTTTTTAGAAACAACATTGTACTTTTATAGAATCATACTGATTTAAGAATCATACTTTCAAACAGTCCACACAAACTTTGTTTCCATCAAGTTTTATTTTGAAAAATCGAGCGTTGATTGAAGTAAATGAAGCAGTGAGAACTGAACTGGAGAATGGCGAATACTTATGTCACTTCATCTGATGGGCGCTGCCTTGTGGACCCAGTGCAGTACTATGGTATGTAACAAAAACCTCCTGTAAAATAATCAATGAGACTTTGTTTTTGTGGGAATCATGGTTAATTACAAAGATTTTTTAAAAATATACTAGTAAACAAACAAAACACTGTAAATTATTCCATACAAAAGAAAATAATAATAAAGAAGAAAAACACAATACTCTGAAATTGTTTTCAATTTTGAAAAAAGAATTAGCATGCAAATTTGAAGTTATTTTTAGGGCTTAGCTGAAGCTAGTTTCTACACAGTTTGGTACATGTAATTTGCAGTAGCTATTAAAGATACTTGAATTTTTATCTTCATGTAAGAGTCTTACAAAAGAGAAAAAGATAGAAAAGAGAATGTAGGAGACAATAGAAATTTTCTATTAAAAGATTAAGGCTATACTCTAAATTTAATCTTACATACAGTTTTCTTATACTTTGAATTCTTGATTTCCATGCCAATGGAACATGAGTCATATTCTTCTAGGGGGAAAGAGGCAACTTTTTTTTTTGACAATCATCCAAGAAGGCCCCATTTCTTTTTTGAAAACAGCTGCATTGTTTCATTGGTAACTTTTTATTATCAGGCTGTCATTTGGTATTCACTCAACATTTAGCATTGCTGCTAATAAAATGCTAATAAAAATAATAAAATTGATGCTAATAAAATAAGATTGCAAATGATTTATGTGAATTAATAAAAATTATGCTGTTTATAAATCTGGGTGGCAGAATTTCTAGGATAAGAATAATAAAATCACCTAGAAATTCAACAGGAAAATACAGATAATACTTGTTACAGCAATAGAACAACTAAATATTTCTGGGTCCTTTGGAGCAATTCAGTAATTCTGAGAGCCAGAAGTGAGTGGTGTCTGGGAGCTTCTGATAATAGTATGATGCACATCAGGCATAAGTTTGTAGTTATAAGTGCCTTTAAGTATCACATTTCATTTTATTTTTTAAAAAAGATTTATTTTATTTACTTGAAAGGCAGAATTACAGAGAGAGAGAGAAAGAGAGGGAGAGGGAGGTATAGAGAGATCTTCCATCCACCTGTTCACTCCCCAAATGGCCACAATGGCTGAGGCTGAGCCAGGCTGAATCCAGGAGCCATGAATTCTTCTGGGTCTCCCACACAGGTACAGGGGCCCAAGGACTTGGGCCATCTCCTGCTACTTTCCATTAGCTGGTTTGGAAGTGGAGCATCGGGACTTGAACTTGTGCCCACATGGGATGCCCTTGTAAGCGGTGGCTTAACCTGGTATGCCACAATCGTGGCCCATTCATTTCATTCTTTTTGTTTGTTTGTTTTAAAGATTTATATATTTATTTGAAAGGCAGCGATAGATAGAGAGAGAGAGCTCTTCCATCCGCTGATTCACTCCCCAAATAGCTGCAAGAGTCAGGGCTGGGCCAGCACCAAGCCAGGAGCCAGGAGCTTCTTCTGGGTCTTCCACATGGGGGCAGGGGCCCAAGTACTTGGACCATCTTCTGTTGCTTTCCCAGGTGCATTAGCGGGAAGCTGAATCAGAAGTGGAACAGCTGGGTCTTGAACCCTGTGAAATAAGTAAATTTATCCCTGATAAACAACAAACAAGAAAGGATCTAGTAATTTTAAAAAAGGCAAAGGAGGGTGTTAAATTATGTTAAGTAAGGTGTTCAAGCAAAAATACTTTTTTTTTGTTTGAAGTAACAAGATAATTGATAAAAGTATATTTTAGTTGGATTTTTTGAGGGGTGATTGGATAATTTACAAGCTCTGTTTCCAGCTTGAATGCACTAAAGCTAGTTATATTTGTAACAAGGAAAATGTAGAAGATGGGGAAAATATTTTCCCGTTCCAAACTTTGATAAATAATACTTCTACTTAAAGAGTGGGGCTGGATGGCATGTAAGCTACCAGTAGCTATTGCTCTTTCTGTCACCTGCTTAGAGACCTCTGCAGATCTCTGGAATGGTAGCATTTATTATAAATTGCAATTCAGTTTTTGGTCTGCCTGTCATGGTGGACAGCAAACTCTTGGCATGTAGTGGACATGTTGAACTCACTGTTGGGTATAATGCTTTGAAATTTGAAAGCAATTATAAAATTTTGACTTTTTACATTTGTTTTTTTATTTAAAAAACCTAGATATATTGCCAGAACAAATCAATTATCAACTTCACAACACTGATTTTCAAGAATCACCGTATTGCCAGTATTCCACTGCTCAGTTTCCTGCAGCTTTACAGTCCCAATCTTTTCAAAGTCATTTCAACACTTATAGCTTGGATCCACAGTGCAGTGGTGATGGACAATGTGGACTTGGTTTCTGTGAATTAAGCAAACCCACTTATATGACTGCTCTTGATGCTGAAGATGAATACCCTGGAATAAAAAGGTCCAGATCAACGTACTCTTCCTTGCGAATTAAGGGGCAGGAAGAACTTTGTGTAGTTTGTGGTGATAAAGCATCTGGATATCATTATAATGCACTTACTTGTGAAGGTTGCAAAGGTAAGGATAAAGTTAAAATAAAATGAAATCTTAGTGTTCACAGAAATTATAACATTTTAGGCACATGAGAATATTCTTCCTTTTTAAAAATCTGATAAATTAAACCTGGCAGAGTCATGATGTTTAAAGGGATTAATCTGTGGTATCAAATGCATGAAAATGTAATATAAAATTTAGATTTCATTTTCTTTTCATTTTTTATGAGATCTTTTACATCTAAACACAAAATTCTATACTATATACCAGAAGGTTTCCATATTTGTAGATGAATGTGATGAAATAGAAAATCATGTTTCAAAAAGAGCTGAATGTTAACTATTACATCTTTTCATGTGGTTGGTATAACTCGTGCATTTGAAGGGAATTTGAATTACATAACTTCTAAAATTCTATTTTCAAATGCTTTTTTAAAAGCAAATTGGAAGTTTGAACATGAAGACATCATTGAAAATATCATTTTCAAAGAATGAAGCAGTCTTTGTTGAAGTTTTGAGGTCTTGAAAGACTCTTAGATCTTTTTAAATTTACAAACAGAGAGTTGAGCAGGACCTGGACATGATTAGGGCCAATACAGTATTAGGTAAACATGTCTGTTCAGGGTGAAGTTGTGCCGTTAGAATCTTACAACTCACCCCTTGCAAAGAAGAACCAAATGATGATCTCACAAAAAATGGTGAAATGAAAAACACAGGAAGCGAGGTAGTAGCCTTATTAATAGACTAGATCAAAGAACATTTGCTTACTCTTGAAATGCAAGGCCTTGCTATTAAAACTAGATTGAAGAATGAGAGTTAATTCTTGAAACTTAGATTGAGTTTTTTTAAAAAAGATTTATTTATTTATTTGAAAGTCAGAGTTACATAGAGAGGGAAGGAGAGGCAGAGAGAGAGAGAGAGAGAGAGAGAGGTCTTTCATCTGCTGGTTCACTCCCCAATTGGCTGCAATGACTGGAGCTGCACCAATCTGAAGCCAGGAGCCAGGAGCTTCCTCTGGATTTTGCCACATGGGTGCAGGGGTCCAAGGTCTTGGGCCATCTTCTACTGCTTTCCCAGGCCATAGCAGAGAGCTAGATTGGAAGTGGAGCAGTTGGGACTTGAACCGGGACTTGAACCGGCACCCGTAGGGGATGCCGGCACTGCAGGTGGTGGCCTTATCTGGTATGTCACAGTGCTGGCCACCAGACTGGGAGTTTTACTCTCTGTGTTGAATGTGAATCATAAAACCCCTCATTCTCAAGGGTCAGTAGAAAAAGAGGATATAGAAGACTTTAAGAAAGCATTGACTAAGCTACCAACTTCACTGCTTAGAAGGAAGAAGAGTAGGATAGGAGGGCTTATTGCAGAGAACAGGAAATGAGGGAGGAAACGGGAAGAGAAATGGCTATGCCTGGGTTTAGAAGTAACAGAAAAAGTGTAGATCTTCATTTCCCCTACTAAGCATAGCGCCTTCATTGTCTCAGACCAAATAAGCTAGCAACACTTTCTCATCTAGGGTAGTGCTAAAAGGGGGAACAGACAGACCAAGTTTGGAAGAATATTTCTTCCTTGGTGGGTTGAGGTGGAAATATGAGGAGAGAAGAGATGTCTTTCTTATGCTGTTACTTTACATGACCACATATTCTTTGAAAGAAGCTTCATGGAATCTTGATATTTTGTAAAATATAGTCTTGGAAACGTTTTTAGATGATATATTATAGTCAAAGTAAAATTGAGTTGTCTTTAAGGGATAGTCATTTGCTTTAATTTCCAGATGTGATTGTTGAAAGGAGCAAACTTTGAATAGAAAATATGAACCATGAAAGGGTTAAGACAATTATCCAGACAAATGTATATTAAAAAAAACCTGCCTATTGAGGGAAAATCATTTTACTGAAATAATTTTGTTAACTTGACTACTTAACTCTATTGTGTAGGTGTATACTACTGAAAATGATAGGTTACTAAAAATGCTCATAGTAAAATTATTAAAAATTTGTTATTAGGTTTCTTCCGACGTAGTATCACCAAAAATGCAGTATATAGTTGCAAGAATGGTGGTAACTGTGAGATGGACATGTACATGCGTAGAAAATGTCAAGAGTGCAGACTGAGAAAGTGTAAGGCAGTAGGAATGTTGGCAGAATGTAAGTGTCATTATCTTTTTGCTTTGTTTTGTTTAAAGAAGGATTAATTTTTCTTTTCTGAGAAATTAACATGTTTTTCAAGTTGTCATTTTAAACATTTATGCATTTGTTTGGATGTAAGCTATTTCTCCAGCAACTATTCAATGACAATGACCAAGTTACCAGTGTAGGTGATTATTTCCATAAACCCTGATCTATTCTATATTGCTCTAGCTTTGGAAATTATGATACTTTCTTCTTACTTAGGTTAGTAACCTAAAGTTACATAAAACATCCAGGAAGAGCAGAATTTTAAACGAGTAGTTCCCCAAAGCCATCATGATACCTAGGAATGTAGAATGTACTGACAACCAACACATAAGCATTAAAATTCAACTTCACAGACAGTAATGGACATAAAAGTACCTAGTCTTTTTGAGTGTTTTCTATGTTCACTGTATTTTTGCTTAAATGAAGTGATGCCATTTGATTCTTATAAATTTTTAAAAAGATTTATTTATTTGAAAGGCAGAGTTACAGAGAGAGAGGGAGAGACAGAGAGAGACATCTCCCATCTCCTGGTTCACTCCCCAAATGGCTGCAACAGTTGGGGCTGACCCAGGCCAAAGCCAGAAGCCTGGAACTCCGTCCGGGTCTCCCCAGTGGAAGCAGGGATCCAAGCACTTGAGCCATTTTCCACTGCTTTTCCAGGAGCTGGGTCAGAAGTGGAATAGCCAGGACTCAAACAGGCGTCCATATGGGATATTGGTATCACAGGCAGCAGCTTAACCCACTGTACCACACCAGTCCCAATCCTCATAAATATTTTGGTATCATTTCTCCTCTACAGAGTATTTTTTTTTAAAAAGGTTTATATATTTATTTATTTACTTGAAAGGCAGAGTGTCAGAAAGAGAGACAGAAAAGGAGAAGAGGTCTTTCATCTTCTGGCTCACTCCCCAAATGACTGCAACCACCAGGGCGGGGCCAGGCTAAAACCAGAAACTTCATCCAGGTCTCCCATGTGGATGGCAGGGACTCAATTACTTTAGGTACCTCTGCTGCTTTCCCAGGCACATTAGCAGAGAGCTGGAGAGGAAGTGGAGCAGCCAGGACTTGATTGATTCTCCAATATGGGATGCTGGTGTTACAAGCAGCAGTTTAACCTACTGCATCACATCAGTGGCCCCTCTGTCAAGTACTATTAAGTATTTTCTTTTCAGGTCTAATGTAGTCTTGGCAAAGTCTATCATCTTACACTCATACTAATACTAAATTAATTTATGAGTCATTTCCATCATTCTCTTTTTCTAGTTCAATCTGTTTTAAACTGCTATAATAATCTTCAATTTTTATTTTTACATTATTATTCAGTACACACTAATGCAGTTTTATGTTTATGTTATGCAGCTTAATACAAATAAGTAAATCTTTAAAAACGTATTTATATGTGTTATAAGTGGGCTGGCGCTGTGCTGTATCAGGTAAAGCTGCCGCCTGCTGTGCCAGCATCCCATATGGGCACTGGTTCAAGACCTGGCTGCTCCACTTCTGATCCAGGTCTCTGCTATCACCTGGGAAGGCAGTAGAGGATGGCCCAAATCTTTGGGCCCCTACACCCACATGGGAGACCTGAAAGAAGCTCCTGGCTCCTGGCTTTGGATGGACCCAGCTCCGGCTGGTGTGGCCATCTGGGGAGTGAACCAGTGGATGGGAGACCTCTCTCTTTCTCTGCCTCTGCCTTTCTGTAACTCTGCCTTTCAAATATAAAAATAAATCCTAAAAAAATTGGATCAAAAACATTGCAGGGCTACTTTTGCAGTTTAAATATATTAGTACATCCAGACAAGAAGTGTTGGAAAAGTCAGAGACTCATGTTATGTGCATCTGTTATATACATATTAATATCTATCCTCTATAAACTTTTTCTTTGTTACATTTCAGTCTATTATTGTTTGTGAAGACCTTTTAAAATTATTTTTCTGTCATACAGTCTTTGGGTTATTTCTCCCAAACATTGACAATTGATCCAAATAGTGGTTTAATATATTGTCTAGAACTAGTTTATAATATATTGGCTAGTTGAAGGATGTAATCCTGTAACTTACCATTAAGACTCTTCCTACAGGGCCAGTGCTGTGGCACAGCAGGTTAAGCCACTGCTTGAGATGCCAGCATTTCATATCAGAATGCCAATTTCAGTCCCAAATTCATTGCTGCCATTCAAGCTTCCTGCTAATACACCCAGGAAAGCATCAGATAATGGCCTAAGTACCTGGGCCCCTACTGCCATGTGGGAGGCTGGGATGGAATTCCTGGCTCCTGGCTCCTGGCTCCTGGCTTTGGCCTGGCCCTGCCCTGGTTGTTGTAGCCAATAGGAGAATAAACCAGCAGATGGAAGACCTCCCTCTGTCTCTGTTTCTCTCTCTCTCTCTCTTTCTGCCTTTCAAATACATGAATGAATCTTCAGAAAAAGAATCTTCCTGCACATTGACATTCATCCATTAATCATAATTTTTTAAATATGGTTGCTAACCCTAGATTTGCAAAATGACATGTTAAATTCCATGTGTATTTTGTCTAAAGTATTTTCTTGATCTGTCATTTGAAGAATCCTATTCCAAAAAGAACTGAAATTAAGCTGAAATAATTGTGTGATTAAATTATACTGAATTTCACTGATTATTGCTTCTCCTTTCAAGTTCTCATGAGAAAAATTTTCAGGTGTGTAACTTGTATAACATTTATGTTTCTGCCTTTTTTTTTTTGACAGGCAGAGTGGACAGTGAGAGAGAGAGAGAGAGAGAAAGGTCTTCCTTTAGCCGTTGGTTCACCCTCCAATGGCTGCCGCGGCCAGCGCGCTGTGGCCGGCGCGCTCCGCTGATCTGATGGCAGGAGCCAGGTGCTTCTCCTGGTCTCCCATGGGGTGCAGGGCCCAAGCACTTGGGCCATCCTCCACTGCACTCCCTGGCCACAGCAGAGAGCTGGCCTGGAAGAGGGGCAACCGGGACAAAATCCGGCACCCCAACCGGGACTAGAACCCGGTGTGCCGGTGCCACAAGGCGGAGGATTAGCCTAATTAGCCATGGTGCCGGCCCTCTGCCTTTTTTTTTGAGAATCATTATGAAGTCTCTTAACTTTAATGACATTCTGGCTATTACCTAACATTTGTACAGTATCTCAGACAGCAGCTCAGTTCCATAGCAACTCATTTTTTCAGGTGAAGAGATAAAACTCATTAGAAACATTTTTTCTTAAATCAGTTCTTCACTCTTTAGATGACTATTTTATTTTTTTCTCTCTGAAAAGGAAGATTCAAGTCATCATAAAACACTATATATATATATATATATATAGAGAGAGAGAGAGAGAGAGAGAGATGCCCCAAACTGTGAATCTTATTATTTTTTGCTCTGAGTGAAACTAAAGCATGCCCTTTTCTCACATGCCATGGACTCCATGATGACATGGATCCTTTATTTAAAGGAGTCTACAGATATAATTTCTATACCCAATCAAATTATTCTTGTCAATTAGAAATAATAGAAATTCTTTACCATAATTTCCTCTTCTGTGTGAGATTTTATCAATTTATTTTCACCTCCCATCACTTGTGTATCCTCTCCTCTCTGCCATTCTCTATCCTTTTTTTTTTTTTTTTTTAAGATTATTTATTTATTTGACAGATAGAGTTACAGACAGTGAGAGGGAGAGACAGAGAGAAAGGTCTTCCTTCTGCTGGTTCACTCCCAAAATGGCCACCACGGCCGGAGCTACGCCGATCCGAAGCCAGGAGCCAGGTGCTTCTTCCTGGTCTCCCATGCGGGTGCAGGGCCCAAGCACTTGGGCCATCCTCCACTGTACTCCCAGGCCACAGCAGAGAGTGGGACTGGAAGAGGAGCAGCAGGGACTAGAACCTGGTGCCCATATAGGATTCTGGCGCCGCAGGCAGAGGATTAGCCAAGTGAGCCACGGCGCCAGCCCTATTCTCTATCCTTTTTTTTTTTTTTTTTTTTTTTTTGACAGGCAGAGTGGACAGTGAGAGAGAGAGACAGAGAGAAAGGTCTTCCTTTGCCGTTGGTTCACCCTCCAATGGCCCCCATTCTCTATCCTTTTAAGATACATTTCTTACTCAGTGAAACTTAAAACCTCTTTCCAACATACCTCATTCCCTGATAAAATAATGAAACCATTTAGCATGGGTATTGGATTTTTGTTTTGAATCAGCTCCTGATATAATACTTTTTGTATGATAGGTATGCTTTAAATACTCATGAAAAAAGACAAACATGACAAAAGGCAAATATTAATCCTTGGTTGATTTTAGTAGTAGTTTATGGTAACTGCTCTTATTCAGGTAGAGTTGTCAGTTGATGATATAAAGTTCTATGAATATAAAGGCAACAAACCATCAATAAAAACTGTCTACTTTATAAAATAAACATCATGACTAGTTTTGTTTATAAAGAAAAAATTGACTTAGCTTGTTTTAAAAATCATAAGCTGTTCCCTTAAACTTATAAAAATCAAGGATAAAAGCTGTTGATGTTCGTTTAGCTTCTCTACCGATTGACATTCTATCTTGCATCCAAGATATAATTAATATGGAAATTTCTCTAAAGTCTAAATTTGTAATTTGGAGAAGCAAAATTAATTTTCAATTTATGTTTGGGATGACTATCTTCTTTAAAGTAGACAAGTTAATAAGGGAAACAAAAGGAGAAAATAATGTAGTAAATTTAGCTGTTGTGTTGACCCAAAGGAAAGTTCTTCATAAAAAGACAAGTCTATGATCATGTGTATATATTATTTAAGATAATTTTCATCAAATCCAAACTGTTATTTGCCAAAATAATTGCTCAAAACAATTTATGTGAATTTTATATCACAGGTTTGCTCACGGAAATCCAATGTAAATCAAAGAGACTTCGAAAGAACTTTAAGCAGAATAGTTTTTACTCTAGCATCAAAGTAGAAGAGGAAGGAGAGGACAATAAACTTGTATCATCCACCACAAGATCTGGAAAAGTGGCAAGTCTTTTCATCAAATTTCTTGTTCGTTTAATAATGTTGCTTCTTTAATAAGTAGATGCTACAGTTTTTCTTCTCATGTGTTCTTACAGATTCAGGAGAGCGTGGAACTAACTCAAGAGGAACATCAATTTATTAATACCATTGTGATAGCTCATCAAAAATACACGATTCCTTTAGAGGAAACCAAGAGATGTGTATGTGTTCATTACTGGCAAAAAATATTGTATACTTAAGAAATAAGAGCACAAATATAAGTTTAAATTTTCAATAGTTACTTGCAAGAAAATAAAATTTGCTAATCTTATTTCTTTTTGTGGGTTAGCTGCAGCAATATGCAAATCCTGAACTGAGCTTTTGGTGGCTCTCAGAGACAGCAACGCTACACATACACGGTTTAATAGATTTTACCAAGGCTCTCCCAGGTAATTACCTTTGGAGGAAAATTAAGATAATTTATTGTTTAAATATTTTTGAAAAGTTCCCTGTTTTAAAAGAATCGGACATTTTAGGAAGACAGAAATCCCTTATTTCTATCAAAGCTGATGTTAACAGCAAACTGATGTTTATTTTGTCTGTATTAATTAATCAGCTTGATGAAATCTAAATATTTAAAAATATTACTCAAGTGACTTTAGTGACTTAGAGTTAAAACAAACAATATGGTTGGTTTTATAGGTTTTTAAATTTTTAAAAGGTTTATTTATTTATTTGAAAGGCAGAGTTACAGAGAGGCAGAGAGAGGGAGAGACAGAGAGGGGTCTCTATCTGCTGGTTTAATAATTCATTTTTATTAATATAAATAAAACAGATTTTATGTAGTTCATAGATACAATTCTAAGAATATAATGCTATTCCCCTCCCTCCCTCCCTTCCTTTCTTTTTCATTTTTATGATAACATAGTGCTAATTTACTTTATAGCCACAGGCTTAAGGCTCCACTAAATAAAGAGTTCAGCAAGTAAAAAGTAGAAAGACCACTAGTAAGCAGGAATTTCATTTCATTTCATTTTTTGAAATGGCCTGTGATTTATATTTATATTTTATTTTTTTTAAAGATTTGTTTGAAAGGCAGAGGTACAGAGAGGCAGAGGCAGAGAGAGAGGTCCTAAATCTGCTGGTTCACTCCCCAGTTGGCCGCAATGGCTGGAGCTGCACTGATCGGAAGCCAGGAGCTAGGAGCTTCTTCTGGGTCTCCCACATGGGTGCAGGGGCCCAAGGACTTGGGTCATCTTCCACTGCTTTCCCAGGCCATAGCAGAGAGCTGGATCAGAAGTGGAGTAGCCAAGACTCAACCAGGGCCCATATGGGATGCCAGCACCACAGGCAGAGGCTTTACCCACTATGCCACAGTGCTGGCCCCAGTGTCTTTCATATTTAGATTAAAACATGAAGCAAAGTAAATTCCTCAAGACTAAATGAACTATATTTAACTTGTTCTTGTCATAGGCAAAAATTATCCAGTTCTGACAAAAGTGTCCCCCAAATTACCGTGTGGAATCAAGAATTTTATTCAGATTTGAAGTCACATAACATGATTACTCTTAGGGAGCATTTTGGATTCCCTAGTAAATAATTTAAAATGTTAAATCCTATATCTGAAAACCACCTTTTCATGATCCATATCTTCATCACCTTATAGGTTTTGAAAACCTAACCAGTGAGGATCAGACTGCATTACAGAAGGGCTCAAAAACTGAAGTGATGTTCCTTCATGCAGCCCAGCTCTACAATCAGAAAGAATCAGCCTCTGAAAGTAAAAAAAGGCCTTCTTTTAAACCTCATTGTTAACGTTACCATCAACATTAGCAACAAATCATGTAACATTGAGCTATGTTTCTTATATTTTTATTTTACCTGTTAGTATGGAAATAAATACTTCACAAGAGCTGTTTGTAAATTTACTTTTCCAATGTAATAGGTTAGCTTTTGTTTTCCTTTTAAAGAAAAGTCATTCTTTATTACATAGCATCCTGGAAGAGATGTTTTCTGTAAAATATGACTGTTTAGGTGGCTTCATGTTTTAGTAATAAAAATGATAAAGCTACCATGTGTTAAGAATGTTTTCCATCTAAGAGTTATGTTGGATTCTAAAGGAGAATTTACTATCTTTTTGAAGATTAGAGGAACTAAGACTTCATATTTTTCCTTTTTGACCAGGTCCTATGAGGATAGCAAGTCATTCAGCGCATATACTGAACCTGAACCTTCACACTCAGAGTGACACTAGAAGTGTTAGTTATTCTACAGAACAATTTCGCAATGAGGATTGTCCTTCTTCTGGTTTAACTGGTAATGCTATATCCATTATAAACTATTATGTTGGATGGAAAAATTTAATCACATAGGCTTTTTCTTATACTGTTCTAAGAAAAAAATGCTACGTGCAATATGTTTGATTCTATGCATATTCTGATGAAAATACATTCTCACACTAATCTTTCTAGGTATTACTGAAGAATTTATCACCTCAGTGTTTTACTTCTACAGAAGAATGAGTGAACTTAATATAACTAATACAGAATATGCTCTGCTTGCAGCAACAACTGTGCTTTTTTCAGGTAAAAACCATTCAGCAGTAAAAGTCTGGATTAAATTTGGCAAAAAAAAAAAGGTTTGTAGTTAAGTTATTCATTACAACCAAATGTATTACAACCAAATGTATTAATTTTGTTTCATGAAAATTTCCATCTCTACAGTATCACTTCTTTACACTTATGAAGATTCTGTAATTTCCTACAACTTAAAAAATGCCTTGAGGTGGACATTTGGCCTAATGGTTCAGTTGTTTGCATCCCATGTAGGAGTCCTTGAGTTCAAGTCCTGGCTGCTGCTACTGATTCCAGCTTCCTGCCAATGCAGACCCTAAGAGGCAGCAGATGTTAAGTAGCTGAGTCCCTGCAACTCGTATGAAAGACCTGAATTGAATTCGTAGCTCTGGCTCCAGCCCAGCTCTGGTCATTAGGAGGTGTTTAGGGAGTTAACCACTGGATGGGAGCTGTGTCTATTGGTCTCTCTGTCTCTTGAATAAATAAAATTTATTTTGAAAAAACAGTGCCTTCCTGACGTCATGGATCTTTTCGGGTTTCTTTAAGGGGTTGTCCATGTTCCTGTTTCCATTTCTTCCATTTGCTTCTGAACTCTCTATAGTCAATAATGCCATTTTGCCCCCTATTCACCCCTCTACCAGAACTTGTCAATATCTTTGAACTGTTGGCATCACTGATTCCAGTGATCAGTTATTAGTTTTCATCTCACTTGATGCATCAGTTATACTTGGCAGAAGAGAGAGAGAGAGAATGTCTTCCATCCTCTGGTTCACTCCCCAAATGGTCACAATGGCCAGAGCTGGGTCTATCCAAAGCCAGGAGCCAGGAGCTTCATTTGGGTCTCCCATGTGGGTTCAGGGGCCCAAGGACTTGGGCCCTCTTTCACTGCTTTCCTAGGCCATAGAAGAGAGCTGGATCAGAAGTAGGGCAAGTGGGACTTGAACTGGTGCTCTTATGAGATGCTGGTGCCTGTGGCGGAGGCTTAGCTAATTATGCCACAGCCATGGCCCCTATTTTTACTTTTTAAAATGTGTGTATTTTTTCCTCCCCCACTCTTCCCAGACCCCAGATAGAAGCTCAATGAGGGAAGGAAATTTTGTCTGCTATGTTTACTCCTGTATCTCCATCATGATGATGTTATAAATGAATGCTGCCTGTTAAAAAACTCTTGGTTGGCTCTCATATTTTACAGCTAGATTTTGTTAACGTTCAGGAAATTAATCTTTTTAAATTTCATGTATGCCATGGTTTCTCGTATACAAGGTACTTTAAAAAGTTCATGGAGGGACCAGCGCTGTGGCATAGTAGGTGGGGCCGTCGCCTGCAGTGCCGGTGTCAGACGTGGGCGCCAGTTCAAGTTCTAGCTGCTCCCCTTCCAATCCATCTCTCTGCTGTGGCCTGGGAAAGCAGTGGAAGATGGCTCAGATTCCTGGACCCCTGCACCCACATGGGAGACCCAGAGGAGGCTGCTAGCTCCTGGCTTCGGATTGGCCCAGTTCCAGCTGTTGCGGCCATTTGGGGAGTGAGCCAGTGGATGGAAGACCTCTCTCTCTAACTCTCTCTGTCTCTGCCTCTCTGTAACTCCACTTTTCAAATAAATAAATTAGTTAATTAAAAAAAAGAGTTCATGGAAAATGGAATTAAAAGGTAAATGTGTTTTGGGTGCAAAAAAATGAAAGGCATGAATAGCTTTTTCATAATATGCATTTCTGTGACCTTTCAGGACCCCTTATATTCTCAAATTGACCTTTCCTTCTTATGTGACTTAATTCTCTAATAATTACTTAATTCTTTAATAATATGACTTATAAAGCTTTATGAAAATTAAATAACTCACATAGAGGAAAATTAATTGGCATAATATCTAGCATATAATAATGATTTGGTAAATATTTGTGATTTTGTTATTAAAAACTGCATTATTTTAAATGAATTCATTTTCTTTTACCACTTCCCAATATACATTAAGATAAATATCATGTTTTTTTTTCAGATCGTCCATGCCTTAAAAATAAACAGCTTGTGGAAAATTTACAAGAACCAGTTTTACAAATTTTGTATAAATATTCAAAAATTTATCATCCAGAGGACCTACAGCATTTTGCTCGTCTCATAGGGAAACTTACTGAACTAAGAACTCTGAATCACAACCACTCAGAGATACTTAGCAGTTGGAAAACAAAGGAGCCCAAATTGATGACTTCACTGTCTGAGAAATGGAATTTGTATTCACATTGTTGAAATTTTAGGATGTTGTGGTTTGCCTTAAAGTTTGTAATCTAAATTGTTTACTCTGTCATCATAGATTCATTTTTTGAAAAACATGAATAGGATTGCTGTTATCAATGTATCACCACAAAACGGACATCATTAGTGCTAATTAAATGGACTGCCACTAGAGGTCCATCTAAGACTCTTTTCAAGATTGGATCCAGAAGAAGCAATGGTCATCGTGCATGGTTCTTCAAGAGGAAAGAAACTCCATTTTTTTAATGTAGAGAATTGAATGAAAATATATAGATGTCTTATAGACAAGAAAAAGGCTAGCTAGTGGCAACAGTTGTAATTGGAATAGAAGCAGTTTGGGACCCTCATTAAGGTCAAATTGATGAAATAATAAGGAACTAACACTTTAAACTTATTCCTGTTACAGTATTTTATGAAGTATTAAAGGAGAGCAAACTTTGTACAACTCTTATCTTTTCTTTTTTCTTTTTATTTTTTTTTGACAGGCAGAGTGGACAGTGAGAGAGAGAGACACAGAGAGAAAGGTCTTCCTTTGCCGTTGGTTCACCCTCCAATGGCCGCCGCTGCAGCCGGCGCACCGCGCTGATCCGATGGCAGGAGCCAGGAGCCAGGTGCTTTTCCTGGTCTCCCATGGGGTGCAGGGCCCAAGCACCTGGGCCATCCTCCACTGCACTCCCTGGCCATAGCAGAGAGCTGGCCTGGAAGAGGGGCAACCGGGACAGAATCCGGCTCCCCGACTGGGACTAGAACCCGGTGTGCCGGCGCGGCAAGGCGGAGGATTAGCCTATTGACCTGTGGCGCCGGCCTCTTATCTTTTCTTAATGTCTTTTAGAACAGAGAGCTTTTAGAAGTCCAGATGAGAAAATGTGTGATGAGGATGAGAAGATATTGAAGACATTAAGGTAACAGACCATTAAAATTTGTTAACATATATTAGAAAAATTGGCATATATTTTGATGTTTTTCCAATTTTTAAAAAATGAAGATGGTGTTTTTAAAACCTGAACTCTTTTCACAAACATTTAGCCCTTTGTTGGTATAGAACGGTAATGTATAAAATAAATTTCTTGAAGTACATGAAAGTGAGAAATTCTATTGTGGCACTATTTTTAAAGACTGGAATAAGCAAATAAAAGCTGTGAATTTTAGTTTCTATAATACTAGGAGTAGAATTTGGTTTTCAATAAATAAAAAAACCATAATTGAATTTTTCACTATTATAAAATTAAAAATAAGTGAATATTGGATTTATACCTCCAACATTTTTTTACACCCCTAACTTTGAGAATCTTAATTAATTGTATCAATCATTGTCCCTAGAAAGTAGCTTGTGTATATTCTTGGTATCATATCTTGGAGGGAATGTCTTCTCTTTTTTAGGAAAATGTTTTCAAGTGTTTACTTATTTACTTCAAAGGCAGAGTTACAGTGAGAGAGAGTGGGAGACCGACACCGACAGAGAGTATGCCTTCCACCCATTGTAAGGGCCGCAGCGTCGCGAGGGACCTGGCTGAAGCCAGCCTCATCCGGGTCTCCCACGAGCCCTCCCGCCATCTTCCTCTGCAGCCAGCCTGGAAGGCTGCGCAGCCCGCCAGCCACAACACTGACCCTTTAAGGGGTCTTAACTCAATTTCCTTAATGACATGGGGGGAGGGGTTAAACTCATCTTCTGTTCCATATCAAAAATATTTTAACTTTAGCGGACACTATTCTGTCTGACAAGTTTATACAAAATAGTTTTGATATCTAGAGCAAGAAAGCAAAGTTAATACTATTATTCCAAACGGAACTCATTATCGTGCTGCTCTTACCCAGGTACTTAGCACCAAAGTAATGATACATTTCGCGTTATCCAAACCTGAAACCAGACTATCATCTGAGACCCCTTCCTGTCTTTTCACTTCGATTAGCAAGCCATCAAGTTCTAATTTCACTTCCTAGATGTTTTCACACTTGGCGCTTGCTTTTCCTCCGCTCGTCTTGCGGAGACCGTGACAAACGTTTAAAGTCCAGTCTCATCAGCTTAAGCCGTTCTTCTTGCCACCCTCTCTACTCAAGTCTCTAAGATGCTCATCCGTAATATCTGAAACCCAGCGGCCCTCGTGAGCCCTTCTTAGCTGCCCCTGAAACGCCCAGTCCCGTCTCTTGCCATCCTCTCCACTTGGTCCTCACACACCTACGCCACACTTGGTGGGTTCACTTTATTAATCTCTCGACTCCAGTGTCGTTGCCGGCATGTGTCCTCATTTACTGCCGGGCCCACTCTCACCCTTACTCGCCCTTACTAACTGAAGCGGGAAGCCGCGGGAAGCGCCACTTTCCCTACGGCTCACCGCACTTTGTACGCATCGTCTTTAAACAATCACACAGCACACTGGCGCTTACTGGCACATCTGTTTTCTTTCTAAGATTGGGGAACCGTAGAGGGCAGAAATGGGTTTTTTGACTCCTAGCTACAATCTGTCATGGTCTTTTGACACTTTTCCCGGCATTCTTTGACAATAGCCTAAGTTTAAAGAACGCCAGAAATAGATTTTTGACTTCTAGCTACAATCTAACATGGACACTTTCCCCGGCATTCTGTGACAATAGCTTCAGTTTAAGGAAAGCCACCCGTAAGCAGAAACAGAATCCAGAGGAGGATTATTTCCAGCGAGAAAGGAAATCTCGCGAGATGTAGGTCTCGTGAGCGTGGCCAGCTGGGGCTGATGACCGTTATTTAGCCGTTAAACCGCAAACGGTCGGTTCCACTCGTGGCGCCACGCTGGTAGAGATGTTTCCCGCCCTTTCTGGGGTTCGGAGGCAGAAGTTCGGGGTTCTTTTTGACGCCATCGTAGACAGCAGTTCGCTGGGACACTAAGTCCCTGGTTTGCCATTAGTTCTTCAAAGGTAAAAGGGGCCGAGTTGTTTCTGAAGAGGGAAACCAGAGTCGGGGTGCGACTGGAAAACCAGAGTCGGGGTGCGACCGGGAACCCAGAGTCGGGGTACGACTGGAAAACCAGAGTGGGGGCGCAACCGTGAACCCAGAGTCGGGGTGCGACCGGGAACCCAAAGTCGGGGTGAAGCCGGGAACCCAGAGTCAGGGTGTGACCGGGAACCCAGAGTGGGGGCGCAACCGTGAACCCGGAGTCGGGGTGCGACCGGAACCCAGAGTCGGGGTGCGACCGTGAACCCGGAGTCGGGGTGCGACCGGGAACCCAGAGTCGGGGTACGACTGGAAAACCAGAGTGGGGGCGCAACCGTGAACCCAGAGTCGGGGTGCGACCGGGAACCCAGAGTCGGGGTGAAGCTGGGAACCCAGAGTGGGGGCGCAACCGTGAACCCAGAGTCGGGGTGTGACCGGGAACCCAGAGTGGGGGCGCAACCGTGAACCCGGAGTCGGGGTGCGACCGGGAACCCAGAGTCGGGGTACGACTGGAAAACCAGAGTGGGGGCGCAACCGTGAACCCAGAGTCGGGGCGAGGCCGTGAACCCAGAGTCGGGGTGCGACCAGGAACCCAGAGTGGGGGCGCAACAGTGAACCCGGAGTCGGGGTGCGACTGTGAACCCGGAGTCGGGGTGCGACCGTGAACCCGGAGTGAGGGCGCAACCATGAACCCAGAGTTGGGGTGAGACCGTGAACCCAGAGTCGGGGTGCGACCGGGAGCCCAGAGTCAGGGCGAGGCAGTGAACCCAGAGTTGGGGTGAGGCCGGGAGCCCAGAGTCGAGGTGCGACCGGGTACCGCACCCCCGCTCCCCGAGGCAGCCAGCCACCATCTCCCGGGGAGTCGGCCAAGAACCCCAGTTTCTCCTGGCGGGTGAGGCCATTGCACCGGGTGAGAGGTGGGCTTGTCGCGGCGACGCCTTGTGGACGCCAGGACTGCGGGTGCTGGTTGGGGGTTGGCGGGGAGAATTGGCGGCTGTTCTACTTTGCACTGCCTGCGCGATACGCGACGCCCTGGGTGAAGCCAGGATTTCGTTAGCCACTCAGTATACAGATTTCACCGTTTTATAAATAATAACCTGTTTGTTGATGGAACAGTGTGAAACGGCCCCCTCGCCTCCTCCTGGGTCGAGAAGAAAGAAAATGGAGAAGCAGAAACCCTTTAAATTGTTTGTACCACCAAGGCTAAGCAGCAGCCAAGTGTCTGCAGTGAAACCCCAGACCTTGGGCGGAGACTCTAACTTCTTCAAGGTAAATTTACTTGTGAATCTTGGTCTGACTGTTCTTACCCTTAGATGAATGAAGCGGAAGTGTACTTGTTTTTTTTTTACTATTCCTTTTTGTACACACGTGGTAGGAGCTGCATATATTAACCCTCCTCTTAAGTGATCTGATGCAATTTGTAAGACATACAATTAAATAGTAAAATGTAAATTGGGAGAAAAAAAACTAGGAAATCTCCTAAAGAAAAATTAAGAATATTGGCCATATGTCTACATAGGCCTAATAATGGGTGCATTGACTCTGCTTTAGCTTTGGATTTGAGCTTCCTGGTGGACGGGACAATGAAAATAATTTATAGTAGAGTTCTCATTGAAAACGGAGGAATTACACCAGACTTCTCAGATGAAAGAATACTTTTCCCTCCCGAGTGAATTTAAATATTTCTTATGTGGTACTTGATATTGGAGGTGCATTGATACAATGAATGTTTAATTTTGAATACTGTAAAATATTTCTTAGGGCTCTAACAGTATATTGTTAAAATGCTATTCATTGAAGACAATTCTCAATTCTATTGCAGGAGTGATCATAATGGAATTGAAGACTGATAATATTCTATTTACTCATTAAAATTACTAATACACTTGAACACCTATAAAGCATATATTGAGTAATTTATAGTTTAATTTCATCTAATGAGTAATAGCACCTAATTATGAATATTTTTACTTTGTTTATATAGCAGAAGTATTTGATATTTTAAATAATATATGTATTTTAAAGAATCTACAATTATAGTCACTTCTTTAGGCAGGTGTATGTTTATGTATGTGTTACAAAGTTGGGTATCAGAATTCTGTGGAAAAGTACATTTAAGAGCTTCTTGTTGTTTTAGAGTTTCAACAAATGTATTGAAGATGATTTTGGTTTTCCATTTGCGATGACTAATCTCTCCAAAAGTGGGGAAAACATTGATCCAGGTAGGACCCTGAAAAAGTAATATATCAGCTTGCATAGAAGTGTTTAGTTATATATACATTATTTTTGAAAGTGCAGCATTGATATCTTTACCATTAAAGCTAGATATGACACTTAATATAAAAAAAAAGTGGGAATATTTATTATCTGTTGTCTTTTATCTTGCAGATCCTGCCTTACAAAAAGTTAACATTTTGCCCATGCTTGAGCAGGTCAGTTAAGCAAAGTATGTATAGATATAGTCTGTTTAGGTATTGAATTGCTTATTTGAAAAAGCAAAAACTCTTTAGTTGTTAGATTGCTAACCTTTCTGTGATTAACTGCTGTTATTTGGAAGCTCTTATCAGAAATATTTTCTAATAGGAAACATTTTTTTTAGGTTGATAATTCTAATAGTTGTCACTATCAGGAAGGACTAAAAGACTCCGATTTTGAGGTCAGATTTCCCATTTACTTTAAATTTCCTGCAAGTGGAGTATAATTTATTAGTTGTGTATATATTTTAAAGCTTCAGAAGGGTTAATATTTGGTTAATGTTTTAAAATATAGTCTTTAAAAACAGTTTTTTGTTTTTCTTTCAAAGTTGCTGAAACACTAGGGTTCTGTAATTTTCTGGGTTGTAAAAGTGTCTAGTTCTTTAGGGGCAATTTACTTTTAAATCATAGAAGTCAAGAACAAAGTGGGGACCGGTGCCGTGGCTCACTAGGCTAATCCTCTGCCTGCGGCACTGGCACACCGGGTTCTAGTCCTGGTCGGGGCGCCGGATTCTGTCCTGGTTGCCCCTCTTCCAGGCCAGCTCTCTGCTGTGGCCAGGGAGTGCAGTGGAGGAATGGCCCAGGTCCTTGGGCCCTGCACCCGCATGGGAGACCAGGAGAAGCACCTGGCTCCTGGCTTCTGATCGGCTCAGTGCGCCAGCCGCAGCATGCCGCCAGAGCAACCATTGTGGGGGAGAACCAACTGAAAAGGAAGACCTTTCTCTCTGTCTCTCTCACTGTCCACCCTGCCTGTCTAAATAAATAAATAAATAAATTAATTAATTAAAAAATAAATTAAAAAGGGGGGAAGATGGATACAATATGTGAAAAAAACAGACTCAAGTCAGTATTTCACAAAATAATCTTTTATTTTTTCCTTTTTTTTTTTTTTTTTGACAGGCAGAGTCAGTGAGAGAGAGAGAGAGAGACAGAGAGAAAGGTCTTCCTTCTGTTGGTTCACTCCCCATATGGCTGCTATGGCCGGCGCACTGCGCCATCCAAAGCCAGGTGCCAGGTGCTTCCTCCTGGTCTCCCATGCGGGTGCAGGGCCAAAGCACTTGGGCCATCCTCCACTGCCTTCCCGGACCACAGCAGAGAGCTGGACTGGAAGAGGAGCAACCGAGACAGAACCAGTGCCCCAAGTGGGACTAGAACCCGGGGTGCTGGCGCCGCGGGTGGAGGATTAGCCAAGTGAGCCGCGGTGCCCGCCAAAATAATCTTTTAATTTGTAGATGAAATCGATTATTTAGCTGGCTTATTGTATAAGGAATTTGTAAGGCATCTATACTTTTGATTTTAGTTATACAAATCATTCTTATGATATAGATGTCTTTAAAATGAAGAGAACTGATAAAATGTTATGTGTTTGTTGCTGATACAGTATAATTTAAAAGTATATAACTTATTAATAAATCTTGATAACAAAGAACTATCAGCAATCGTATATGTGTTGCCGAAGTGAGCACAGAACTGTCAGCAATCAGAAACCAGTGTGGAAAAAACCAAAAAACTCTGCATTTACAGTATAATGTGGATAAAAAGGCAGGAAATCCAAATAAAACCTCACCCTTAATGAAAATTAAATCTGTATTTGCTGTTATTTTTCTTGTTATATTGTTAAATTTCATGTATTTTAGTTTGCATAATCAAAATGTTTCAAGATTATTATTAGGATTTATAGTTTTCTTGTAGAGTGATTTATTATAGCTTTCAACCATCTAAATTCTCTTATTGTCTAAAATATTTCCTTAGTAATTTGGAAGAGTTGATGAATCTTTCAGTGTGCTACTATGTAAGTGGAAGAGATTCGAGTTCAACTGTTAGTGCGTAGGTATTTTCAAGAGTTAACTGTAGTGACTATATTAAAAATTTTAACAATGTTTTAAAACTTATTTTAATAGAATTCAGAGCCAATGAGTAGACTATATTCAAAACTGTATAAGGAGGCTGAAAAGATAAAAAAATGGAAGGTGAATGTAGAATCTGATGTGAAGCAAAAAGAAAATAAGTTGCAAGAAAACAGAAAAGTAATTGAAGCACAGCGAAAAGCCATTCAGGAACTACAGGTATAATTTTATTTTGAAATATAATATAGTAAATCTTACCAGTGTTGTGGAAAATACAATAATATTTCAGGATAAATTGTGTTAATCTTGTTTCTGTGATGGGGATTTTAAGGATAGTGCTTTTTTTTTTAAACTTTAGGAATGAGCACAGAGGGCAAGTTATATAAAACTTTTTTTTGAGTGTTTACATTTCTTAAGCCTTTCTAAACTATCCTAGCATTTTCAGAAACCCATCTATCTTTTTGCTTATCAGTTCTCATGTTAATGTGAAATACAAAGAGAACAGATTCAATGCAGTTCATGGATACAACTCTAGGAATATGATAATGCCCTCCTTCCCCAAGTTATACAAAACTTAACAAAAAGGGGGACAGTGTGTTTCAGCCAGTTAAACTGCTGCTTGGGCTTCCCATATTTCAGGAGTCCTGGATCCTCTGCTTCAGATCCAGCTCCCTGCTAATGCACCTAGAAGGCAGCAGATGATGGCCCAAGTACTTGGGTTCCTGCTACCCACATGGAGACTCAGATGGAGTTCCAGGCTCCTGGCTTGACTTGCCCAACCCTTGCTGTTGCAGGCATTTGGAAGAGTGAACCAACAGATGGAAGATCTCTCTTTGCCTCTTCATCTCTTGTGTCACTCTGCCTTTTAAATAAATCTTAAACAATGAGAAATAATTAGGGAAATGATAATTTAAATATTGATTTAATGATTTGAATTTATTATAAAGTTATTTTTATTATTACTGATTATGTATTATTCGATATAAATGTCATTACATTAAAATATAATACTTGTATTTGAAACTCTGGCTTTGGTTTTTGTAAAAAGTGAGAGAAAATGTTGAGGAAATACATTGTTGGGTTAGAACAAAGATAAAACATTATTTCAAAATATTTGGGGAGCCGGCGCCATGGCTCACTTGGTTAATCCTCCGCCTACGGCGCTGGCATCCCATATGGGTTCTGGGTCCTAGTCCTGGTTGCTCCTCTTCCAGTCCAGCTCTCTGCTGTGGCCCGGTAAGGCAGTGGAGGATGGCTCAAGTGCTTGGGCCCCTGCACTCGCATGGGAGACCAGGAGGAGGCACCTGGCTCCTGGCTTTGGATCGGTGCAGCGCCAGCTGTAGCAGCCATTTGGGGGGTGAACCAACAGAGGGAAGACCTTTTTCTGTCTGTAATTCTACCTGTCAAATTAAAAAACAAATTTTGGAGAAGATAATGTTGTGTTAAGATATTGGTGAATTCTTTTTAAGAGATGATTAAGCAAACTTCATTTTAGCTTGATGACTATAAGACTCATATTCTTATGGGAAATCCCTGTGCTGTGACCAAAAATGTTACTTTTTGTGTGGAAAGAAAAGAATTCTTACAAATTATTCATTATAGTGTGTTAGCAAAGAAATACTGCTTAATGATTACAGTGATCTTTATTTTACTAATCAAAGTGTCGCAAACTGTTTTGTTTTGTGAAATAGTTTGAAAATGAAAAAGTAAGCCTGAAATTAGAAGAAGAAATTCAAGAAAATAAAGATTTAATAAAAGAGTAAGTCATAAATTTAATTAATTTATTCTCTCCAAATTTATTTTTGGTTTCAAATTGTTAAAATAATTTTTAAAAATTACTCAGCATTTTCTATGTGTTTTGTTAATTTGTAAGTAGAATTCTATCCCAGTCTGCATTTTTATATTTGGCAAACTGTGGGTCATTAATAACTACTCACTTTTTAAAATGTCAGACATTTGGAAGAACTATTTTGATGTTAAAAAAAAAAAGATGCCTCATGATCCTGTGTCTGTAACTGCTTCTATATACTAGGAGTCTTCCAAAAGTTTATGGAAATGCACATTATAAAAAAACTATGCATCATTTTCAGGATTTTTCTTTGCACCATAAATCTTTTCATTTTTCCATGAACTTTTAGAAATACCTTTGTTTTATTTCCCTTTGTGTTTCACTGTTGTCTTAAGTATGGCATTTTTAAAATAAGGCTTAATTTAGTTCCAAACTAATTCTTATTCTCAAATTCCTGTGGAACAATTCATTTCTATAGGACAATGTTTAGTTTGAAAATTAAATGTAGCTGTTAGAAACTTCAATAAGACAGCTGGAGTTCTTATTATTCACATAATAAAGCCTCATCTGAAATTTACCTTGTTTTATATTTGAGGGTTAGGCATCTAGAACATTTCTGTGGTAATTAATAAATGAAAAACCCAGTTTTATTTTCTCACTAGGTGTATCTGGAACTGTTTATTGAAAGATTGTTAATAGCAACTTGGTAGAAATTAAATAAAGAGCTTTAACTTTTAACTTTTTTCTTTTCTTCTTTTTAAAGATGTATTTATTTATTTGAAAGGCAGAGTTACAGAGAGGCAGAGGCAGAGAGATATCTTTCATCTGCTGGTTCACTCCCCAAAAGTCTGGAAGGCTGGAGCTGGGCTAATCCGAAGCCAGGATCCAGGAGTTTCTACTGGGTTTCCCATGTGGGTGCAGGGGCTTGGGCCATCTTCCACTGCATTCCCAGGCTGTAGCAAAGAGCTGGATTGGAAGTGGAGCAGCTGGTCTCGAACTGGCATGCATATGGGATGGCAGCACCGCAAGGGGCAGCTTTACACACTGCACCAGCCCCTACATTTAATTTTTTTTAAAGATTTATTTGAAAGTCAGAGTTATATATAGAGAGAAGTCTTCCATCTGCTGGTTCACTCCCCCAGGTGGCTGCATCGGTCAGAGCTGTGCTGATCTGAAGCCAGGAGCCAGGAGCCTCTTCCGGGTTTCCCATTCGGGTACAGGGGCCCAAGCACTTGGGCCACCTTCCACTGCTTTCCCAGGCCATAGCAGAAAGCTGTATCAGAAGTGGAGCAGCCGGGACTTGAACCAGCGCCCATATGGGATGCTGGCACTGCAGGCGGCAGCTTTACCTGCTATGCCTGGCTCTTCACTGCCCCACAATTACTTTTAAAGGAAGGCAGTTACTAAATAATCTTTGCTAATAGGGCAATCAGACCTTTGTTCATGTAGTTACTTATGAATGATATATGATATATGCCAAATATTTTTAAAAGTTCTTGAAAAATTTAAAAACTGTAACAACATGTTTCGTAGCTTTTATGTATGATTTTGCTTTGAGAGCAGGTTGCACTTAGGCTAATTCTTTTTTGTTGTTGTTTCAGGAACAATGCTACAAGGAATTTATGTAATCTACTCAAAGAAACATGTGCTAGATCTGCAGAAAAGACAAAGAAATGTAAGTATCTTTCTCTTCTATATGATTTTATTAATTTAGTGGTGTAGGTGGATAGGGGAGAAATTATCTGTCCATTTTTTGTAACCGCTTTTTTAGAAAGATTTGTTTATTTATTTTTAAAGTCAGAGTTACAGAGAGAGAGAAGGAGAGGTGGTGGTGGTGGTGGTGGTGGGGTCTTCCATCCACTGGTTTACTCCCAATTGGTCGCAACAGCCAGAGCTGTGCCGATCCGAAGGCAGGAGTCAGGAGCTTCTTCTGGGTCTCCCATGTGGGTGCAGGGGTCCAAGGACTTGGGCCATTTTCTACTGCTTTCCCAGGCTATAGCAGAGAGTGGATTGCAAGTGGATCAGCTGGGAATAGAACTGGTGCCCATATGGGATGCCAGCACTGTAGGCGGCAACTTTACCCACTATGCCACAGTGCCGGCCTCTGTAACCACTTTTGGTTGACCAAGTTTTTATGTGCCTCAGAACATTTCTTTATACAAGTTCTCAAAACTATATGAAAGATGATGTATTTCAAAATGTGTTATTTTATTAATCCTCATTTTTTTTTAAAAAAGATTTATTTATTTGAAAGGCAGAGTTATAGAGGGGCAGAGGCAGGGGGAGAGAGAGAGAGAGAGAGAGGTTTTCATCCACTGGTTCACTCCCCAAATGGCTGCAATGGCTATAGCTGTGATGATCCGAAGCCAGGAGCCAGGAGCTTCTTCAGGGTCTCCCACATGGGTGCAGGGGCCCACGGACTTGGTCAATCTTCCACTGCCTTCCTAGGCCACAGCAGAGAGCTGGATCAGAAGTGGAGTAGCTGAGCCTCGAATTGGCACCTGTACGGGATGCCGGCACTGCAAGCAGAAGCTTTACCTGCTAATCTACAACGATGGCCCCGTTAATCCTCAATTTAGTTAATGTTAATCCTTAAACTAACCCTCTGTTCTGTCTGTATTGAACCAAGAATAGACTACTTAGCCATGTTCATGATGGGAAGCACTGAATAAGGACTGTGCTGAAGGTATAGTTTTTAAGAACAGTGGTACAATGTTATATCCGGTAAAGAAGTCTCAAATTTCTCCTGAAGAAAAATTCTTTTAAAAAATCCTGATAAGGTTGTGGTGTGCATTTTCTGCATAATTGATTTTTAATTGTAAAGAGGGATTTTTTCATTTTGATGAAAAACATGATTATTAAATATTAGTCTTTATCTTTGCCATTAATTTGACAATAGCTCTGCTTTGTTTCTGCAAGAACCTTCTTGGAAATACTGTCCATTTGCTTTTTCAGGATATCCTCTATTTTTCTTAACTAAAAATTTATCATATCATACGGCTTACTGCTTAACAGCCTGTATTCAAAAATTAGGCTGTGCTCAAATTCAGATTTTCAGTTTCTATCTGCTTTGAATAATTTGAATAAATTATGTAATCTCTGCCACTATGGTTATTAATAAATAAAATGCTTATTAGTATTGTTTTGATAATTAGTTAATAAATATTAAATTCTGAGAAAGTACAAAGTGCTTAATAAATGTTAACTATTATTACTATTATTATTTCTAGCATGTACTATTTCTAGGTATTTTTTATTCTTGGTCCCTGCCTGAAGTATTTTGGTTCTTAGAAATATGTCTTCTGGAACATACTGTATTACTGCTAACTCCTCTATTACATTTTGTTTATTCAACTTCCGAGATGAACTTTTCTGCCTAGATGTAAATAGTGGTGAAAAGTACACAATGGGTGCTGTGGTTTTGAGAGTTTTAAAAGTTCATGTGCTGGAAGTATGGTTCCCAGTGTGGTCATGTTGAGGCTGTGGAACCGTTAAGCAGTGGGACCTTGTGGAAAGTAATTAGATCATAGGTGCCACCCCTGGGAGAGATTAATGAAGTTCTTATAGGAATAAATTAATTACTTCAATAATGAGTTGCTATAAAAATATTGAGGCTCTTGCTCCTTCAGCCTGTTGCTCCTTTGCGTCACCATAAGGTCTCTTCTTCATATGCATGATGGCATTTGCTATGTTGAGACGCAGACAGAAGGCCCTCACTGGAGATGAGCAGATACTGGTACCAGGCTACTCTTGGAGTTCCAAAATTCTGGGCTAAATAACAAATAAACCTCTCTTCTGTATAAAAGACTCAGCCTCAGTCATTTTTATCATAGTACCACAAAATAAACTAATTCACTGGGGTGGAGGGACAGTACATTGGCTTTGTCATAGAAACTGACCTGGGCTAGAGAAACAAGGCTGTTGGTTCTTTCCTCAATTTACTTTTCATCTCTGTAAGTTAGTGATAATGTGGTTGGGGAGGCTTGAAGAATCTTTTAAAACATTTTATTGTGATTTCTTATATGAGCTAAAGTTGGGAAATGTTTTAGTACTTATTATTAGTGTAAATGCTATCCAGATTCTTGCTTAACTTATAGACCAGTCTTTTATTGAACTTTCTTTTAATTATCATGCTATTGTTTGTAGTGCTTACTGTATGTCATGAAATCTTCTACCTGCTGAGGAAAAATTGCAGTGAAAGTAGAGGGGGCACAGAACATAAATAAATGAATAATAGATTTATATAAGGTGATGATAACTACTAAAGAGAATAGTTGGGGGTAGGGTGGTTGGGGAATTTTTCTTTTACATTTGAATAGAGACTGAACACAGTAAAGGAATAAGCCCATGTACCAATTTTGGGAAAAATATTTCAAGCAGAGGAAAGCAATAACTGCAAAAGTGCCTGAGATGAGAGCCTGTTTGATCTTTTTAAGCCACTGTTCTATATCTTCTGTCTTTCTTACTGCCTTTGATATTTTTTGTCTTTTTGTCTCATTGTGTTCCATTCAGGATAATTTCTTCTAACCTTTTTTCCAGCTCAGTAATTCTCTGTTCAGTTAATTCTTGTCTGTTTTATAATTCATCAATTGATTTATTAGTTTCTCTTGCTATATTTCTGGTTAAGTATTAGCTGATTATTTAAAATGTGTAGTGTCACTTTTTAGAGTTTTAAGTTCCTTGCTGAAAATTTTAAGCTCAATTTGTTATCTCCATGAACATAGTAAACACAGTTGTATTGCAGTTTGTGTCTAATAAAGCCAGTTGTCTGTTTTGTAGATTTTAGATTTGTTTCTTATATAATCATGTATCTTTTTAAAAATATTCATTTATTTATTTGAAAGTCAGAGTTAGAGACAGGGAGAGACCGAGAGATATCTTTCATATGCTGGTTCATTCCCCAGATGACTGCAACAGCTAGGTCTGTACTGGGCCAAAACCAGGAGCCAGAAGCTTCTTTCAGGTTTACCATGTGGGTAGCAAAGGCCCAAGCACTTGGGCCATCTTTTGCTGCTTTTCCCAGGCCATTGGCAGGAAGCTGGATTGGAAGTGGAACAGCCGGGACACCAACTGGAGCCCACGTGGGATGCTGACATTGCTAGCGGTGGCTTTAAGCACTATACCACAGTGCTGGCCTTTCTCATCATATATGTTATCCTTGATTATTTACTAATTATTTGAGAATTGTAACAGTCACATTTTTCTAGTTCGTTGAATGTTGAACAATTTCGGATTATGTCCTGGAGATTTCAGATATTATATAGTGAGATTCTGGGTCCTGTCTAAATCCCATGGAGAACGTTTGGTTTTTAACAGGTAGCCACTCCAGTAATTCAAACCACAAGTTCTTTTTTTTATTTAATAAATATAAATTTACAAAGTGCAACTTTTGCATTGTTGTGGCTTTCCCCCCCAACCTCCCTCCCACCTGCAGCCATTCCATCTCCCACTCCCTCTCCCATCCCACTCTTCATCACGTTTCATTTTCAATTATCTTTATATACAGAAGATCAACTTAGTATATACTAAGCAAAAATTTCAACAGACTGCACCCACACACCTGCACAAGATATAGAGTACTGTTTGACTAGTAGTTTTATCATTAACTCTCATAGTAAAACACATTAAGGACAGAGATCCTGCATGGGGAGAATGTGCCCAGTGACTCCCGTTGTTGATTTAACAACTGACACTCTAATTTATGACGTCAGTAATCACCCGAGGCTCTTGCCATGAGCTGTCGAGGCTATGGAAGCCCCTTGAGTTCACCATCTCTGATCTTATTTAGTCAAGGCCATATCACAGTGGAGGTTCCTTCCTCCATTCAGAGAAAGGTGCCTCCTTCTTTGATGACCCGTTCTTTCTGCTGGGATCTTGTTCACTGAGGTCTTTCATTCAGGTCGTTTTTGCCACAGTGTCTTGGCTTTCCATGCCTGTGAGACTCTCATGGGCCTTTTAGCCAGATCCAAATGCCCCAAGGGTTGATTCTGAGGCCGGAGTGCTGTTTAGGGCATTTGCCATTCTATAAGTCTGCTGTGTGTCCTGCTTTCCCCGCAGGATCATTCTCTCCCTTTTAATTCTATCCTTCATTATTTGCAGACACTGGTCTTATTTGTGAAATCTCTTCGACACTTACCCTATCTTTTTGATCAATTATGTACTTAAACTTATCACTTTACTAAGTGAGATGACATTGGTACATGCCTCCTTGATAAGATTGAATTGGAATCCCCTGGCACATTTCTAGCTCTACCACTGGAGGTAAGTCCGAGCGAGCATGTGCCGACTTGTATATCTCCTCCCTCTCTCATTCCCACTCTTATATTTAACAGAGATCACTTTTCTGCAAACCACAAGTTCTATTTTGTATTTTGTGTGTGCAAGTTTCAATGTCAGTTCAATTTTCAAAGCCTTTGCTATACTGCACTAATCCATGTATACTTTGGTTCTGATCCATGTATCCTCTACTCAGAGGGTAGTTCTAGGACTTGAATAGTGGTTTGTTTGGAGTTCAGTTTTCAAAGTCTTTGCAACGTTACTTTGGGTATGTCTTATACATGTACATTAATTCTTTCCACCATGGGATTTATGCTAGCTCATGCACAGCTATCTCCAAGATTATCCCTGGACATTCTGCTTCACAAGATTATGCCCTCTCTTCTCCATCCTCTGGCCAGAAATATGGGTTATTTTGAAGTTTTGTCTGTCCTTGCTGCCATGGCTTCTGCAGTTTTACTCCTGATGAAACTCTTGAGGCAGGACTGGGAAAGAAAAAAAAAGAAAAAAAACATGTGTTTCCTGTTTGCTGTTTGTGCTTCATGTTGCAGTCTTGCTGGAGTTTTACGCTTGTATTAATGCCAGTAGACAGGGTGGGGAAAAATATAAATAGGAGACTCACCTTTATATGAAGTACTTTTTTCCAAGTTTTTCTCTCCTTTTTTTTTTTAAAGATGTATTTATTCATTTGAATGGCAGAGTTAGAGAGAAAGAGAGACAGAGACAGAGACAGAGAGACAGAGTGAGTGAGGGAGAGGTGGATCTTCCATTAGCTGGTTCACTCCCCAAATGGCAACAATGATAGGAGCTGGGCCTCCAAAGCCAGGAACCAGGAGCTCCTTCCAGGTCTCCACGTGGGTGCAGGGGCCCAAGGACTTGGGCTATCTGCCACTTGCCCAGACACATTAGCAGAGAGCTGGATCAGAAGTGGAACAGCGGGGATTCAAATTGGTACCCATATGGGATGTTGGCATCGCAGGCAGCAGCTTTACCTCCTATACCACAATGCTGGCCCCTGCTCCTCTCTTTAATTTACTTGCTTTTGTATCCTTTTTAGAGTCCTCAAAGAGTTGCCTTTTGCATTCATTCAGAGTTTTAAGTTTTAATCAATGGAAGAGATAGATGGTAGTGTGCTTAATCTTGTCTGGCACTGGTGTTTGTTCTAAATTTTTTTTCCAATCCTCAACCTATTCTAAACCTCATGATTCATTATTTGCCCTAGGTATTTGATTCTTTTAATAATTAACAAAATTGCCTCCAGGTTTTTAGTTGTCTCAGCAGGAAGGTTGGTCTGAACTAATTACTCATTAACAGAAAAATAGAGTCCAAATGCAATCAAATGTAGAGTTCACAATATAGATCAAATCATGTTATTGTCTAATATGACTTCTCATAGTTTACAGGATAGCATACTATTTGCTTCTTAACCTTTACCTTGTCAGATATTTCCAGGTGTCCCACATATACTCATGGAAAACTACCCCTAAAGGGATTATGCTTCTGTGCCTTTGCATATGTCATTCCTTTTTACTGGCTGCTCCTTCTTCCTTCTTTTTTAAGATTTATTTATTTATTTTGAAAGAGTTACAGAGAGAGAGGGAGAGACAGAGAGCGAAATCTTCCATTCATTGGTTCATTCCCCAAGCGGCCACAATGGCCCGGGCTGGGCCAGGCGGAAGCCAGAAGCTTAGAACTCCATGTGGGTCTCCCAAATGAGTGGGACGAGGCCCAAATACTTGGGTGATCTGCTGCTGCTTTCCCAGGTGCATTAGCAGGGAGCTGGATCAGAAGCAGAGCAGCTGGGACTTGAATAGGTGGCTTATGTGGGATGCCAGTGTTGCAGGGGCTGCTTAAACTGCTGCACCACAATGCCGGCCCCTCCTATTCTTTAAAAATCAGAATAGATATTACTCAGTCTTATTTACTCTTCTTCTTTCACTCAGTACTTTGCATGGAGCACTATTGTGTGTTTATTAATTCCTTCAATAAATGCTTGAGTGCTTACAATGTGCTAGACATCTCAATGTCAGCTTGAGGGCAAGAGCTTATGTCTTTTTTTTTTTTTTTTAAGATTTATTTGAAAGGCAGAGTTACACAGAGAAAGGAGAGCCAGAGAAAGAGAGAGGTCTTCCATCTGCTGCTTCATTCCCCAACTGGCCACAATAGCCAGAGCTGTGCCGATCCAAAGCCAAGAGCCAGGAACTTTTCTGGATCCCCCATATGGGTGCAGGGGCCCAAGTACTTGGGCCATCTTCTACTGCTTTCCCAGGCTACAGCAGAGAGCTTGATTGGAAGTGCAGCAACCGGGTCTTGAACTGGCGCCCATATTGGATGCTGGTGCTTTAGGCCAGGGCGTTAACCCACTGTACCACAGTGCTGGCCCCAAGAGCTTTTGTCTTAATTGATTCAGTTTATTCAACACTTTGCATACTGTCTATGAAGAGAATAAGGAATGAATTAGTGAATGAACAGGAACAATTCTGATCTTAGATATTCCCTATAAAAATTCCCTTTTATTAAAAAAATTATTTGAAAGAGTTATAGCAAGAGAGAGAGAGAGAGAGGGAGAGAGAGAGACAGAGATCTTTCATCTGCTGGTTCACTCCTCGAATGGCCAGAACAGTCAGGGTTGGGCCAGGCTGAAGCCAGGAGCCAGGAGCTTCTTCCAGGTCTTCCACGTGGATGTAGGGGCCCAAAGACTAAGCAGTATAGTGGTAAGGTGTAGAACGAGTGGAAATATTCTGTAGACATTATATCTCAGTCTTTTAGTAATCTTTTGCTTCTTGAATGTGACTTCACAAGTACTTGTTATTATCGTTCAGGGACTAAGGTGGGACAGGCTGGAGTTGGGAATTTCCCTTTCCCCAGGTCAAGGAGGTGGTGATAAAAACCCAGCTGACTGCTCTGTTTAAATAGTTTCTCTAAAGGGTAAGCCTTGATGAGAAGAAATGGATACATTGGTATATTTCATAATGGTTCCTTTCCCCATTCCTTGTCAGAAGCAGAGAGTATGTTATTCCAGTGTTCCCTGTGAGTACCTGGTAATAATCACAAGAGTGTGTGTCCCTTCCCTAAAGACTGGAGATTGAGTCTCCCTGCATTTTTCTTTTTTTTTTCTTTAAACTGGCCAGTGGTTTATTCAAGTCTTCAAGCAGGTAAATAAAAGAAACTAAATAATATATAATGTATAAACATTTGTGAGGGAATAAACCAACTGCCTGTATTTTTCATGACTAGATATTTGGTGAATTGTCAGGGAAAGAATACACATTAGACTAGAGATAGTCGCCCATTTTCCTATGAGAAAACAAACCTCATTTTCACTAACTTCGTGTAAAAACACTGCATCATTAACAAGCCATTAGATCACTAACTTGTCTTGTCCCTATTAAGATTCTCTAAGACTTGATTCATGATATTTTTTGATAATTTTTTCTAATGTCCAAGTAAAACTTATCCCTTAGTAAAACCAAGGTCACAGACATCAGTGCACACTTTGATGTACAATGAAAGATGAAACCAAAAGCAAGCAACCAGCAACTCAAGATATTACTGAGAAAATTCAGCAGGTGTAGGTGAACAGGTAAAAGAAAATATGCAAAGGTTCACAGGAACATGTTTCTACCATTTAAAAGTTCTTCAGAGATTATATGTGAATTCTATAAAGTATATATGTATATAATTAAGTAAAATGTTTTAGACAAATTCATTGTGCTTTTATTTTAAATAGTGAAATTAAATACACAATTTTTTTCTTTTTTGTACATTTTCCTGAGGTACAGTGTGATGGTTCATGTATACAATGGACAGTGATTAGACAGTGTAGTTAACATTTCCATTTCCTTAAACATTTTTCTTTTAGATTTTTATTAACATGCAATAATGATACACATTGCTGGGGTACAAGATGGTACCTTAGTTTAATTACATATATGTACTGATCAAATTAAGGAAGACAACATTCCATCTCTTCAGAGTCACTCCATGTTTGGAGCCCTTGAACTTTTCTCTTTCAGCCATTAACAACATATATAATTAGTAATCACATAGTTTTCATAGTATAATGTAAAAGAATGTTTGGAAAAATAATGTTTCCATATAATATCAAATTGAAAATTTTGGAATTTCTTCCAAGAACCATTGTTTTTGCTATTTCTTGCTATTTCTTTCTGAGCTTTTTAAGTATGCATACTCAAATTTAGACAAACTTACTCCAAGTATCAAACCACCCAAATCAGAGTGAATTTTTATATTTTATATTTTAATACTTCTGCAAATGCATAGAATTTCAAGTATCGCTCTGGCGAAAAGCCACTTATGTTTCATTTCTAATCATCTTTAAGAATAATTATGTAATTCTAGCTCCAAGATACGTTTATTTACTAAGTTAAAACTGGGAGCTGATTTGCTTCTGTTTCTTCAAAGCAAAAGGGAATGTATGGCTTCTCTGATAAGGCATATTTTCTTCAAATATGTAGATTTTTGTTTGTTTTTTATTTTTGAAATCAATGCTTGTTCTTTGGTAGTCACCAATTAAGAAACTATAGTTTCCTATGGGTAGGGTAAAGAATCCAAGATATAATCGTAGGTGTCACCTTACATACCCACAACTGGTCCATAGGACAATCCTGCTGCTGTGGTAGCAGAGTGCTGACAGTTTTTTCCCAGTAGTTCATTTATATTTATGTACATTTTCATTATCTTCAAGGTCCTTTAGAATCTTAATTAGGCCTCCCAAAATAAGAGATGACTTATGATAGCAGTAAGCAATACTTTTAATTTGAGGAAACATCTCATCTAGGGCAGCAAAACAAACTATTTGCATAGCACAAACATAGAGGGTCAGCTTCTTTGCAGGTACACTGTTGATCTCATCAATAAACCGGTTTGTTAGAGAAGAGGCAGTGTCCTCCAAATGGTGATAGAGAATTTGTATTGTTCACTCAGATGGTTTATTTATTTATTTTTTTGACAGGCAGAGTGGACAGTGAGAGAGAGAGACAGAAAGGTCTTCCTTTTTCCATTGGTTCACCCCCCAATGGCCGCTGCAGCCGGCGCGCTGCAGCCGGCACACCACGCTGATCCGAAGCCAGGAGCCGGGTGTTTCTCCTGGTCTCCCATGCGGGTGCAGGATGGACCTGAGCCACCCTCCACTGCCTTCCCGGGCCACGGCAGAGAGCTGGACAGGAAGAGCTGGACTAGAACCCGGTGTGCTGGCGCCGCAGGCAGATGATTAGCCTATTGAGCCATGGCACTGGCCCATTCAGATTATTTTTTTAAAGCTGTTGTTAGACCTTTGTATCACTGCAAATCTGGAAGAAATATGTAGATTTGTGCCAGAGCTGGTGGTAGATGTAAGATTCTTCTCTATATATTGGTGATTCTTTGAGTATGAATTGGAATTGGTATGGTTTTCTATGAGGTGACACAGTAATATGGCAGTACAGAACTCAGATTTTATTGATGGCAATGACCTGTCCATGTCAGTTACAGCCAAGGGTAGTCATGTGTCTTTCTTGGTTAGTGAAATGTAAATGGATGTCTTCTATTTTTTTCTTCCCCCTACAAAGTAGATATGCTTTTGGGAGCTTCAGCAGCTATAGTTCTGGAATTCCAAGAGCAAGGTGCTGGCATCTGCTCAGCATCTGATGAAGGCCTTCTAGGTACATCATGGCAGAAGCCATCACACAGCAAGACATCTGGAATTTTTAATCTCTCAGATTTGTTCACACTGAGTTTCTAGCAATCCACTAGTTACAGTTCAGGCTTACCCTGGCTCTGGTTTCCACAGAGTTTCTTGTTTGAGGGTTTCTGCCCTAGTAAATTGTGATTCTCTTTGAATTTTTGTATTTGCCTGCTTGTCTTTCTAATTTTAGGGGCAACAGTTGGTCTTCAGATCTAACTTATCTTGTAAGAAAAGTTACTGATTTTTCATTTTGTTCAACTTGTTGGTAGCATGAAATAGTGACTTCCAGGCTTTTTTTCACATCATACTAGACCCAAACTGCTTTTGCTACTATTTTTAAAAAATATGTATTTATTTATTTGAAAGGTAGAGTTGCAGAGAATTAGAATGAGAGAGAGAGAATCTTCCATCTGCTGGTTCGTTCTCCAAAGTGGCCAGGAGTCTGGAGTTTCATCTGGGTCTCCCATGTGGGTGGTAGGGGCTCAAGCACTTGAGCCATCTTCCACTGCTTTCCCAGGCACACCAGCAGGGAGCTGGTCAGAGCTGGAACATGGGACTGGCACCGTGATGCAGTGCGTAAAGCTGCTGTGGGTAGTACCAGCATCCCATATGGGTGCTGCTTCAAGTCCTGGCTGCTCTACTTCCAATCCAGCTCTCTGCTAATGCACCTGGGAAAACAGTAGAAGATGGCCCAAGTCCTTGGGCCCCTTAGCCAATGTGGGAGACTGGAAGAAGCTCCAGGCTCCTGGCTTCGGTTCAGCCTCGCTCTGGCCATTGTGGCCATTTGGGGAGTGAACCAATGCTTGGAAGACCTCTCTATATCACTGCCTCTGCCTCTCTGTAGCTTTCCCTTTCAAATAAATAAATAAATCTTAAAAAAAAAGAAAAAGAAAAGGATTTTTAAAAAAGATTTTATTTATTTATTTGAGGGGCAGAATTACAGACAGTGAGAGGGAGAGACAAAGAGAAAGGCCTTCCATCCACTGATTCACTCCCTATTGGCCTCAATGGCTGGAGCTGTGCTGAACCGAAGCCAGGAGTAAAGAGCTTCTTCCAGGTCCCCTACGCGGGTGCAGGGGCCCAAGCACCTGGGCCATTTTCTACTGTTTTCCCAGGCCATAGCAGAGAGCTGGATCGGAAGAGGAGCAGCTGGAACTTGAACTAGTACCCATATGGGATGCTGAGACTGCAGGCGGCTTAACCTACTGCGTCACAGCATTGGCCCCAGGATTTCCTTTAATAATAATAAAAAAAAAAAGTAAAGAAAGAAGAGAAAGAAGAAGTGGAACATCCAGGGCTTGAACTGGTACCCATATGTGATACTTGCATTGCAGGCAGTGGCTTAATCCACTACACCACATTGTTAGCCCACTATTTAAAACATTACTAAATTAGATATCCCAATGTCCTCATTAATGCAGAATTTCAAAAATTTAAAGATATTTTGAGTTATCTTATTGGTATCATAAATGTTTTAAAATTTAATTTTGAATTTTTTTGTTATAGATGAATATGAACGGGAGGAAACAAGACAAGTTTATATGGATCTAAACAATAACATTGAGGTAAGAGTGAAAATTTGAATATGTTGAACAAGGAATTTCTAAGCAAAGTACAATGATTGCTGCAAGGATACAGACAACTGTTCCTTCTAAAAGGATTACTAGCTATTTGTTATATATGTGTGAACCGACAATAAAATTCCTAGGGTCCTACACTGTGAATATTGGTGTTTTTATGTATTTGGAAGAGAGAGATTGAGATCTCCCACTGGCTATTTTACTCTCCAAATTCTTTCAACAACTGCCAGGCTCCTGGGAACTCAATTCAGCACTCCCAAATGAGTGTAGAATCCCAATTACTTGAGCCATCACTGTATTGCCTTCCATGGTTTCCATTAGCAGGAACCTGGAGTCAGGAGCAGAGCTGACCAGAACCCAGGCACTTTTATATGGAATGTAGGTTTTCCAATTGGCATCCTAACTGCTAGGCTTGTCCCATATTAATCATTCTTTAATGTAGTGGATTTTTTAAAATTTTCATTTTATTAGTGGGAGAGAGTGAATGAGAGAGAGAGAGAGAGAGAGAGAGAGAGAGATCTTCTATCTACTGGTTTACTCTTCAAATGCCTGCAGCAATCGGGTGGGCCAGGCCGAAGACAGGAGTCTGGAGCTCAATCTGGATTTCAGTTGGGTTCCTTGGCAAGAACCTGCTGCCTCCCAGATGTGCATCTGCAGGAAGCTAGATCAAAAGTGCAGGAGCTGGGACTTGAACCAGTGGCTCCCATTATGGAATATGAGTGTCTCAAGCAGCATCTTAACTGCTGCTTCAAATGCCCATTCCTGTACTAACTTTTTGAGTTATACATTAGTCACACTATTTAGCTTAATTTATCGGTTATTTATTAACTTAGAGACTAGCACAGTGTGATGTATAACCATCAGTTTGAAAACAAAGTATTATTAAATCTGTGTCTGGTTTCTGCCTTTCCTTATCTGATTTCCTATTACTCATCACTTTGCTTTTCTATTTTAGTCAATCTTTTCTTTTATATTTCTTAAATTTACTCCTTTTGATCTTGGTTCTCTGAATTTGTATTCTCTTTCCAAAACTTTTGTATCTTAAGATCTTATATACTTATAAACTTCACTCTGTTTTTGTTATCTACCCTTACTACTTTATGTAAAATGTCTTTTTATTATTCTTTATCTTTCTGCTTCATTTAATTTTTATGAAGAGCATTTAAGACCACATGACAGGTTGGCATTGTGATGTAGTAGATAAAGCCAATACCTGCCTTCCATATTATAGTGCCTGGGATAGAGTTCTGCCTCTGTTTCCAGTCCAGTTTTTGCTACTGAACATCTGGGGAGGCAGCAGGTGGTGGCTCCAATACGTGGATCCCTGTCACTCAAGTGGAAGACCCAGAGACCCAGATGGACTTTTGGCTCTTGGCTTTGGCCTTCCCAGACAGATTGTTGTGGGCATTTGGGGAGTGAACTAGCAGATGCAAGATCTATCTCTCTGCCTTTCAAATAAAAACAGACAAGCAAACAAACAAAAAAACCTTAAAACCCGAAAACACCTGGCATGGCATTTATTTAATATATATATGTCTCTCTCTCTCTCTCTGTACATGTGTACTCTATAATAAGTTCCAGTAGTGTATTGACTGTGTATTAAATTACAAATGTCTAAAACAGTCCCTAGCATATAATAGACAACTGTTTATAATGAATGAATGAAAAATTCATCTGATTTTGCAAAGCCAGATTTGTTGAGTATTGAATGAATACATGCTGCCAGATTATGGATGTATAATTTTGGACTGTTATCGGGGAAAGGTTTTACTTTAGTGGGGGAAGACAGAAGTAAAATAAGTAAACACAAATAAGTATAGAATTACAGATTTTTGGCCGGCACCGCAGCTCAATAGGCTAATCCTCCGCCTGCGGTGCTGGCACACGGGTTCTAGTCCCGGTTGGGGCACCAGATGCTGTCCCGGTCGCTCCTCTTCCTGTCCAGCTCTCTGCTGTGGCCTGGGAGTGCAGTGGAGGATGCTCCAAGTGCTTGGGCCCTGCACCCGCATGGGAGACCGGGAGAAGCACCTGGCTCCTGGCTTCGGATCAGCGTGGTGTGCCGGCCGCAGCGGCCACTGGGGCATGAACCAATGGCAAAGGAAGACCTTTCTCTCTGTCTCTCTCTCACTGTCCACTCTGCCTGTAAAAAAAAAAAGAATTACAGATTTTTGTATGTCCTGTTAAGTAAATGACTAGGGTGTCCAAAAATCATTTTGCTGCCGTTTATATTATGTAAAATAGCTGTAGTTACTTTAAGCATCTGGAAAACTAACATAATAGATACTCAGTAGATTTTAAATACATTAATTATTCAAAGTTATAGGTTTTTCATTATTTAAAATTGTGTGTTTTCTATGTAATGATTGCATGTTACAAATTTATTAATATTTTCATAGTTTGAAGAAAACTGTTTAAAATCTTAACTTTGTATTTCAGAAAATGATAATAGCTTTTGAGGAACTTCGTGTGCAAGCTGAGAATTCCAGACTGGAAATGCATTTTAAGTGTAGGAATTCCATTTTATATTACTGTTCTTTCATTTCTATTTTTACTAGCTCATATTAATGATTTCCTCCTTTTAGCTTGAAATCTTCAACTGTTTTTACATTTTGTGCTTTTCTGTTTTTTTTTTTTTAAGTCCCTCAATATCTTGTGGGGTGTGGTAGGGAATTGATATATCTTAAAATTATTTATTTATTTATTTATTTATTTATTTTTGACAGGCAGAGTTAGTGAGAGAGAGAGACAGAGAGAAAGGTCTTCCTTCCATTGGTTCACCCCGCAATGGCTGCTGTGGCCGGCACGTTGCACCGATCTGAAGCTGGGAGCCAGGTGCTTCCTCCTGGTCTCCCATGCGGGTGCAGGGCCCAAGCACTTGGGCCATCCTCCACTACCTTCCCGGGCCACAGCAGAGAGCTGGACTGGAAGAGGAGCAACCGGGACAGAATCTGGCGCCCCAACCGGGACTAGAACCCGGAGTACCAGCGCTGCAGGCAGAGGATTAGTTTAGTGAGCCACGGTGCCAGCCTTAAAATTATTTTTTAATTTCAAACCTCTTTCCATGAAATCTTACTATAGTTCATATTTAACTTTTTAGAAGTGTGGTTTTATTTTATTTTTATATTTATTGGTAATGTGTGCATGTTAAAATAAATATATATGTAAGATATATTATTCCAGATTTGTATATTAACAAGGAACAAACTTTTACATGTATACAATTTAAGACTTGAAGAATTTTAAGTTATTATAACTTTGATATTATTTAAATTCCCTAGTACTAAAGGGAAAGTTAGCAACAATAAAACAGCAATTTTAGCTCATTACAAAATTTTGAAGTTTGATATAATTTTGAGATATATAAAGAAATGAAATAAACTTGAAATTTTATTTGTAACAGAAAAGTTAAACAATTATGTTAAGACATTGTGGTATATTTATTTTATTTTTACAGTAAAGGAAGACTATGAAAAAACCCAACACCTTGAAGAAGAATATAAGAAGGAAGTAAATGACAAGGAAAAGCAGGTTTTTTAAAATCAACTCTATGTTCTTTGTATTTGCTAATTCATAAAATACTTAAAATTTTGAAAAAAATTTACATTTTCTGACTAGATGGTAAACTTCTCTCAGTGAATTTTAATATTATACATCTTAAGTATTTGCCTTTTGCTTAGCTAAGTGAATTTTTATTGACTCAGATATACACTCACTGAATACTAGCCTTTTTTGGTTTTTCAATTAATGAGTTATGTATAATACTTACATCAGTGGATAATAGTACATTGTGAAAAAAGATATTATTTTGTGAGAAATTTTGTTTAGACAAACCTCATAAAATGTAGAGATGATTGCTGAGCACTCAACTCAAATTTTACAATCTATTTTGAAATACACTATTCCATAATACCAATGAATGAAAATGAAACCATTCATTTGATTCTTTCTATTAATATCACATAGTGGGAGACTTGAAAATGGCAAGTGTTTATTCGTTGACTTTTCAAGAATGTTGATTTCAGATTATTATGCCAATTCAAGCCTGTGCTTCCAAATGAAAAGTGATAAAAAGAGTTCTGTTCTATTTCCCACTATTTTTGCAGTTTTTTTTTCTAATTTGCTTCAAGATATCCTATAATCACAGGTCACAAGGATATCTACTTAAACAATAGTCAAGAAATTTAAAGTACAGAGAGGATATTTAGAGTTTTAGGTTGTGATTAATTGATGAAATTTCAACCTAAGTGTTATGCTTAGATATTTTGAAAGAGTTACAAGTTTTTAAATTTTAACTTTGTTGTTAAGCTATGTCTCTGAAAGAAGGAACTGTTTTTACAAGTTAAAATTATGCTTATTATAAAGAACACAAAAATAGAGTGAAATGCTAAAAAAATGCTTGCTGGAGTTTTGGGTACATGGGCCTTGTTGGTCTTGCTTGTAAAATGGTGTCATGGCCAGCTGCTGACCAGTTTTTGTTTGGGACTCCCAAGTTTCATTATTTGTTAGACTTTTTTTTCTGAGGCTCTCCAAATCCTTGGCTGATGGCATATTGGAACTGGGTTGGTCAGGGTAGGAAGCACAGGCTGAGTATCATCATTCTATATGCTGGCTCTTCCATTATATGCTTTATCCTCACCTCTTTCTGTACTTGGGTATTCATGCTTAGCGATGATTTTTTTCAAAAAAGGTTTATTTATTTACTCGAAAGGCAGAGTGTCAAATGTGGGGAGGGTAAACAGGAGAGAGAGAGAGAAAGAGAGAAAAAAAAAAAAAGAGAAGAGAAGAGGGATTATCTTTCATCTACTAATTCACTCCTCAGTTGCTACAATAGCCAGGGATAGGCCAGGCTGAAGCCAGGAACCAGGAACTTCATCCTTGTTTCCTACATGGGTGGCAGGGATTCGAGTACTTGGGGTGCTGCCTTCCCAGGTGCATTAGCAGAAAGGTGGATCAGAAGGTGGAGCCCCTGGCACTTGACCTGGCACTCCAATATAAGATGCTGGCATCGTAAGCAACAGCTTAAAATTTTTAGTGCTCACTATTTGTTGAATGAGTCAGTACACTCCATTATGTAATTTCAGTAATAACTTGAAATACATAGTATGGTATTGGTTATATCATAATAGTTCATTCAATTAGGTATTCAATAAATATTTATTATTCAAGCATACATTGAATGTCAAATACAGCCAAGTGAGAAGTATGTAAGCAAGTATGTAAAATAATTCTAGGTGATGATAAATGCTATGGTGCCACATTTACCTTTTAATCTATATGTTTTATTTAAATATTTCATTTTAGATGTCACTACTTTTGGTCCAGATCACTGAAAAAGACAATAAAATTAAAGATTTAACATTTCTGCTAGAGGAATCCAGAGATAACATTAATCAATTAGAGGAAAAGACAAGTAAGAATTTATATAAGAAAATATGACAATGTGTTTTATGTATTCCTATTGCTGAAACCTAAATTTTAGCTTTTATTTAAAATGTATTATAATGCTTTCTAATGCTGTAAATTCTCAGTTTGAGTTGGGTCAATTGGAGGAGGGCATAATAGAATCACTTAAGGAGCTTTTTCCAAGTACCTGTACTCCTTTTTTTCTCCTTTTCCATACTCCTACTTTCTTCAAAGTAAATTTTGAACATCACACTCTATAAAGATAGATATTTAAGTCTTTTATCTTTCCTGAGGTATTCTATGAGGCTGGAATATTGCCTGGTGCATATGAACACTGAGTATTCCAAGGGAGGAGTTAACTGATTCTTCCTGGAGCAAGATAATTATTTGCCATTTGAAGAAGAGAGAGTGTTTTAAAGAATAGGAAAACAAATGCCACAAGATTCCTATGATGCTATGGAAGATGTATGATATTTCACAAAGTACATTTAGGAAAAACTGTTGGTGGTTCAGAGTTTACTAGATGGACAAGTTTTGTGGTGCAGTGGGTTAAGCTGACACCTGCAATGTCCAGCACCCCATAGTTCAAGTCTCTGCTGCTTTACTTCTGATATGGCTCCATGCTAATGCACCTGGGAGAGAAGCAGATGGCCAAATTGCTTGGTTACCTGCCCTACATGGAGACCTGGATGAAGTTTCTGGTTTCTAGGTTCAGCCTGCCCCAACCCTGGCTGTTGTGGCCATTTGGGGAATGAACCAAAATGTCTCATTTTGTCTTTTCGTCTGTCTCTGTAATTCTGCCTTTAAATAAATAAATAAATTTAAAAAATCCACTAGACAGTGAGTTAGAGGAGACAGTATAGACAGAAGAAATGTCTTGTGCAAGACAAGGAAATGTGACAAGGTATAATTTTAATTGATAAACTGACTGGTGTGACCCCATATTTTTGATAACTCAAGCAGATAGATGAGACTATTGTGGGGAGCAACTCGGACTAGACTAAGTTACTGGAATTAAGACTTATTCTATGCATCTGCTCTCCCACAATATGGCGCTGGGAGAGGAGAAAACAGCTTCTACGCAGCTGCCTCCAGTTCAACCAATAAACTGTAGGACCTGCTCCTGATTGGAGGAGAGCAGCGTACTCGGCGTGTGGGCAGCTGAGTTGGGATTGGCGGAAGAGGACTATAAAGGAGGAGAGAGACAACATGCACCAGGAACATCTAAGGGGAACATCTAAGAGGAACACCTGTGCAGCCCCCGAGAGAGCCGGCCGGCGGTGTGCCGCTCCCCCGTGGAAGTGGGGAATGTGGCGGGGGAACCGCCCTTCCACGGAGGTGGAAGGGTCGGTAGCCAACCCGGGAAGAACCAGCAGCAAACCTGGGGAGGGCCGAGCAGACAAAAGAACAGCGCAGGGTCCTGTGTCGTTCCTCCACGAAGAGGGGGAGCGACAACTATAAAGAATGTTTAGATTCATTTATGCAGGACCTTAAATGTCATGTCATGTTTAGACTATGTTATTATTTTGCAAACTTGTTCAAGTGGCAGGATACTTGAAAGTCATAGTGTACTTTGTGAAATATCATACATCTTCCATAACATCATAGGAATCTTGTGGTATTTGTTTTCCTATTCTTTAAAACACTCTCTGTTCTTCAAATGGCAAATAATTATCTATTTCTTGCTAACCTGTGCTAGCTAATTTTACCTTATTGTCATTATCATAGGCTATATTCCAAATATATTGAAATTGTTTGTTTCTCTTCATTTTATGTTCTTCCTTTCTTACCCCATGACTTCTATCCAAAATAAGTCTCAAATCTCAACTCCAAATCTGTTGGCTAAATCCTAGTGAAGTCTTTCTGATTCTTAATAATGGTTTAGGCATTACCCTTTTGTCTTCTGTGACTGTGAGTGTCTTGAAGGGATGGATGATGTCTCATTAACTATCTTTTTGTAATTCTAGTGACCTAGCATTTTGCTTTGCATATAATAAGAGTCATTTGGATGAATGGATACTTAACCTTAAATTATAAGCTGGAAACACTGTATTGGTTATAAAGGACTATAATTCTATATGATTTTGTAGACTCATAGCCACTGAAATCTGTTCATTTAGATTACTTTTCATTGTTTCCATACAATGTACCTTCCATTTTTTCTTTTGGTTTTTCTTTATTTTATTTGGATACTTTCTGTTGATCTGTAACTTAATCCTGCCTCGACTGTCTATTTTGCTTTAAATCCATCTACTGAATTCTTAATTTTGGATTAATCATATATTTTTCTCTTCTAAAATTTCCACTTGTAATTTTAAAAAAGATTTATTTTGTTTATTTGAATGGCAGAGTTATAGAGAGAGAGGTTCACTCCCCGAATGGCCGCAACAGGTGGGCTGTGCCAGGCCAAAGCCAGGAGCCAAGAACTTCTCCTGGGTTTTCCTTGTTGGTGCAGGGGCCCAAACACTTGGGCCATCTTCTCATGCTTTCCCAGATGCATTAGCAGGGAGCTTGACTGGAAGTGGAGGAGCTAGGTCTCACACTGGTGCCCATATGGAATGCTGACGTTGCTGGTGGCGGCTTTACCCAGTATGCTACAATGCTAGCCCCATTTGACTTGATGTTTTAAGATCCATTTCCTTGGTTAAATTCTCTTTCATTTATTTATTTATGAAATAAACTTGAAACTTGGCATTTTTACTTAAATTTTTAAAAATTGAGTTAAGCAGAGAGAGCGGGAGAGAATGCGAGAGAGAGAGAGAGAGAAAGAGAAAACCTCTTTTGCTAGTTCTCTAAATGTCCACAATGGCTGGGGAAACCAAAAACTCAATTGAAATCTCCCATGTGGGTAGTAGGAACACAGTTACTCGAGCCCATTGCTATTACTTCCCAGGGTCCACATTAGCAGGAAGTTGGAGTCAGCAGCTGGGAATCAATCCCAAGTACTCTGATGTGGGATGCAGGAACTGGTGTCTTAACCACCAGGTCAAATGCCCATTCCAAAATCTTTTATTTTAAAAATCATATTTTTCATCTTGTTTTGAATATATTAATGATTGATATTTAACATCTGTTATCTGTTTACTTCAATATCTCTTTTACCTATTAGTTGCTTTTTTTTAAAAAAAGATTTATTTATTTGAAAGGCAGAGTTACAGAGAGGCAGGAGCAGAGAGAGAGAGAGAGAGAGAGAAAGGTCGGTCTTCCATCCACTGGTTCACTCCCCAAATGGCTGCAACAACTGGAGCTGGGTAGATCTGAAGCCAGGAGCCAGGAGCCACGGGAGATAATAGTCTTAAAGAATCATTTTAAGATCATGCTTAACAGGGCCGGCGCTGTGGCGCAGCAGGTTAATGCCCTGGCCTGCAGTGCTGCCATCCCATATGGGTGCCAGTTCTAGTCCTGGCTGCTCCTCTTCCGATCCAGCTCTCTGCTGTGGCCTGGGATAGCAGTAGAAGGTGGCTTAATTCCTTGGTCCCTCACACCCGTGTGGGAGACCCTGAAGAAGCTCCTGGCTCCTGGCTTTGGCCATTGCAGTCATCGGGGGAGTGAATCAGCAGATGGAAGCTACCTCTCTGTAGCTCTGTCTTTCAAATAAAATAAAATAAATCTTAAAAAAAATCATGCTGACCAATATTAGCATATTTATATTAGCATCATTTCCCTCCATTTGGACTGTTATTTAATAGAGAAAAATAGTCATTGTTACAAATAACAACTAATTTTCTTGGTATGTTTTTTTGTTAAATACTACTTACCTATATAACTTTCTTTTTTAGGATTACAGAATGAAAACTTAAAAGAATTAAATGAGAAGCAGGATCATTTGACATCAGAACTAGAAGACATTAAAATGTCTTTGCAAAGAAGTATGGTATGATTTATTTATTTATTTTTTAAAGATTTATTTACTTTATTTGAAAATAAGAGTTACACAGAGAAAGAAGAAGAAGAAGAAGAAGAAGAAGAAGAAGAAGAAGAAGAAAGAGAGAGAGAGAGAGAGGTCTTCCATCTGCTGGTTCACTCCCCAATTGACCACATTGGCTGGAGCTGTGCCGATCCGTAGCCAGGAGCCAGGAGTTTCCTCTGGGTCTTCCCATGCGGATGCAGGGACCCAAGGACTTGGGGCATCTTCTGTTGCTTTCCCAGGCTACAGCAGAGAGCTGGATTGGAGGTGGAGCAGCCAGGACTGGAACTGGCACCCATATGGGATGCTGGCACTGCAGGTGGCAGCTTTACCTGCTATGCCACGGTGCCAGCCCCAGTATGGTATGATTTAAAAGCTAATTGTTTGAGCTGGCACCGTGGTGCACTAGGTTGATTCTCTGCCTGTGGTGCTGGCATCCCATATGGGTGCTGGTTCTAGTCCTGGTTGCTCCTCTTCCAGTCCAGCTCTCTGCTGTGGCCTGGGAAAGCGGTGGAGGATGGCCCAAGTCCTTGAGCCCCTGCACCTGCATGGGAGACCAGGAGGAACCACCTGATTCCTGGCTTCGGATCGGTGTAGCTCTGGCTGTTGTGGCCATTTGGGGAGTGAACCAATGGAAAGAAGACCTTTCTCTCTGCCTCTCTCTCTCAATGTCTGTACCTCTATCTGTCAAATAAATAAATAAAATCTTAAAAAAACACTAATCGGTGTATAATAAGCCTCACACTATAAATCAATCCACAAATATGTGTTATATACTAATTATATAAATAAGGACCCAGGACTTCAAGAAGAGAAGACACAATTTCTGTCTACAAAATGCTTATAGTTTAATTAGTGACATTGGATAAGAACATCAAAAGTATATATAAAATATGAGCAAATACTAGGTAGCAACAGAGTGATTCAGGCAATAAATTGTTATATTTTTAAGAATTGAAAGAACATTATGGGCTGGTTTGACTATGAAGACTTTATGGAGGAGTTAGAACTGTAGGTGGAATTTAGAGAATGATGAATAGAAATAAGAATGGTACGTGGACATTCTAGAGAGAGGAGGGTGGATGATGGGTAGATGTGTAATGGAAGAGGGGCAGCACATTTATAGAAAAGTATTAACTATTTTTTCTTAAGGCCTTTAGATCATTGCTTTTCTTTTGTATTTCATTTAGAGTGCTCAGAAAGCCTTAGAGGAAGATTTACAGGTAGCAACAAAAACAATATATCAACTCACTGGAGAAAAAGAAGCCCAAATGGAAGAATTTAATAACACTAAAACTGCCCACTCATTTGTTGTTACTGAACTTAAAACTACTATCTGTAACTTGAAAGAATTACTGAATACAGAACAGCAAAGGTAAATTTTTTTAATTTTTAATAAAATAAATGATTAAAAGTAATTTACTTCAATATTCAGTACCATTTTCTATTAATTGTTAACAAATAAGTACTTCCTGGAGCAACTATAATCAAGTTCTTTTTTTAATGAGTACAGTGGGGAAAACATTTTAAAAGTTTGTAGGTGAGCATTCTAGGAAAAGATTTAAAAGTAGATACTTGCTATGATAGTTCCGCTGCATGTTTTGTCAGAGTCAAGCTAAATAAACTCATCAATGCTGATTCAATGATTTTATGTAATTAATAAAATTGTTGATTATTATCTTCTTAGAAATAACTTCCAAGTTTGTCTGTAACTTTTTTTTTTCTGATTTACTGGTGTCTGTAGACATCTTTTGTTATAGAGTAGGTACTACTCTATGTTTACTAAATGAATAGATTAATGAATATTAACTATACAAAAAACTATTCATTTGCATTTCATTTTTTTTCTTTTTTTTTAACTTTTATTTAATGAATATAAATTTCCAAAGTACGGCTTATGGATTACAATGGCTTCCCCCCCATAACGTCCCTCCCACCCGCAACCCTCCCCTTTCCCACTCCCTTTCCCCTTCCATTCACATGAGGATTCATTTTCGATTCTCTTTATATACAGAAGATCAGTTTAGCATACATTAAGTAAAGATTTCAACAGTTTGCTATCACACAGAAACAAAGTGAAAAATAATAGATGATTTTTTAAATGATGATGAAATCAGATAAGACCTATTGTCATGTTTAATCCCAGTGAGAGTCAAGTTGAGAATTGATAATTTCTTCTTCTTCTTCTTCTTCTTCTTTTTTTTTTTTTTTTTTTTTTTACAGAATATCAGTTTAGTATACATTAAGTAAAGCTTTCAACAGTTTGTACCCCCATAGAAACACAAAGTGAAATATACTGTTTGAGTACTCATTATAGCATTAAGTCTCAATGTACAGCACATTAAGGACAGAGATCCTACATGAGGAGTAAGTGCACAGTGACTCCTGTTGTTGACTTTACAAATTGACACTCCTGTTTATGGCATCAGTAATCTCCCTATGCACCAGTCATGAGTTTCCAAGGCTATGGAAGCCCCTTGAGTTCTCTGACTCTTATCTTGTTCAGACAAGGTCATAGTCAAAGTGGAGGTTCTCTCCTCCCTTCAGAGAAAGGTACCTCCTTCTTTGATGGCCCTGTTCTTTCCACTGGGATCTCACTCACAGAGATCTTTCATTTAGTTTTTTTTTTTTTTTTTTTTGCCAGAGTGTCTTGGCTTTCCATGCCTGAAATACTCTCATGGGCTTTTCAGCCAGATTGGAATGCTTTAGGGCTGATTCTGAGGCCAGAGTGCTGTTTAGGACATCCGCCATTCTATGAGTCTGCTGAGTATCTCGCTTCCCATGTTGGATCACTCTCCCCTTTATGTATTCTATCTGTTAGTATTAGCAGGTACTAGACTTGTTTATGTGCTCCCTTTGACTCTTAGAACTTTCATTATGATCAATTGTGAACTGAAATTGATCACTTGGACTAGTGAGATGGCATTGGTACATGCCACCTTGATAGGATTAAATTGGAGTCCCCTGGTATGTTTCTAACTCTACCATTTGGGGCAAGTCAGCTTGAGCATGTCCCAAATTGTACATCTCTTCCCTCTCTTATTCCCACTCTTATGTTTAACAGTTCATTTGCATTTCATCTTAATAGCAGCTTGCCTAAATGTTTTATTAAAGACTTGTTCTGGGGGCCAGCTCCGTGGCTCACTTGGTTAATCCTCCGCCTGTGGCGCTGGCATCCCATATGGGCTCTGGGTTCTAGTCCCGGTTGCTCTTCTCCCAATCCAGCTCTCTGCTGTGGCCCGGGAGGGCAGTGGAGGATGGTCCAAGTGCTTGGGCCCCTGTACCTGCATGGGAGACCAGGAGGAAGCACCTGGCTCCTGGCTTCAGATCAGCTCAGCATGCCGGCTGTAGTGGCCATTTGAGGGGTGACCTTTCTGTCTCTCTCTCTCTCACTGTCTAACTCTGCCTGTCAAAAAAAAAAAAAAAAAAGACTTGTTCTGTTTTTCACTACTTTATATTAAGGATATATTCATATAAAGCTGTGTTTTTTTTTTTTTATTTTTAGTGGGTATTTACTATACGTAAATTCAGATTTATTTCCAAGTAATTATGAAAACCATTTAAAATTATTTTCTCAGATATACATTTTTGTTTTTTTTTTTAAACTTTTATTTAATGAATATACGTTTCCAAAGTACGAATAATGGATTACTATGGCTTCCCCCCCATACCGTCCCTCCCACCCACAACCCTCCCCTCTCCCACTCCCTCTCCCCTTCCATTCACATCAAGATTCATTCTCGATTATCTTAATATACAGAAGATCAGCTCAGTATACATTAAGCAAGGATTTCAACAGTTTGCTCCCACACAGAAACATAAAGTGAAAAATAATAGATGATTTTTTTTTTAATGATGATGAAATCAGATCAGACCTATTGTCATGTTTAATCTCAGTGAGAGTCAAGTTGGGAGTTGATAGTTTCTTTTCTTTTCTTTTCTTTTCTTTTCTTTTTTTTTTTTTTTTTTACAGAGGATCAGTTTAGTATGCATTAAGTAAAGATTTCAACAGTTTGCACCCCCATAGAAACACAAAGTGAAATATATTATTTGAGTACTCGTTATAGCATTAAATCTCAATGCACAGCACTGAGACCTAGGTTTTTGTCACATTAGCATTAGAATTATTTAAGTTTGATAGGATAAAGGAGAACAAGATTCTCTTTAAAGTCATGAGTGTAGCAGTTAGTTCTTCTTTTCTGCTTGTACGTGGTGAGGAAAGAAAAGCTAGGTTTTCTAGCTCCCTTAATTTTATATATTGTGTGTGTGTGTGTGTGTGTGTTTAAAACCATGTGTATGTTTCCTTCTTAGGTAGGAGCAGCCTGCTTTGTCATTTATTTATTTATTTATTTGAAAGTCAGAGTTTGAGGCAGAGACAGAGAGAGCGATTTTCCAATTACTGGTTAACTCCCCAAATGGCCACAACGGCCATTTGAATCTTCTGGGTCTCCTGCATGGGTGCAGGGTCTCAAGCACTTGGGTCATATTTGCTTTCCTAGGCCATAGCAGAGAGCTGGATTGGAAGTGGGGCAGCTATGTCTGTAACGGGCAGCCATGTGGAATTTTGGCACTGCAGGCGGCAGCTTTACCTGCTGTGCCACAGTTCTAGACCCTAATTTTATATATATTGTTGATTGACCTACCCAGGCAATTTTCAAATTGTAAGTTCGCAAAGGTTCGTATGTCCCCTTAGCTCTGTTTTATAGATTGAGGAAACAGAGAAATTAAGGCAGAATTCAGGATAATAATAGTTATAATCTCTCTCACAGTTCTAGTATGCATTAATTTCATTATCAATAACTAGGAGACAGGGGTGCGTTTTCTGGCACAGTGGGTTATGAAATGGCCTGTGATGCCAATATCCTATTTGAGCTCTGGTTCAAGTCCCAGCTGCTCTACTTCTGATCCAGCTCCCTGCTAATGGCATGGGAGATCAGTGTACGATGGCTCCTGATACTCATGTTGGAGACCCAGATGGAATTCCAGGTTCCTGGTGTTGGCCTGTGGTTGTTGCGGCCACTTGAGGCGTGAACCAGAGAATGAAGCTCTCTGTCTCTTCTCTCTCTTTAACTCTGCTTTTCAAATAAACAAATATATAAATCTTAAAAACAAAAACAAAGAGACACATTGTAACTATAAGCTGTAAGGTTTTATGTAGATGTAATTAATATATATTTTTATTATTGTAACATTTTACTTAAAAATGTTACACTACAGCACAGAGTAGGTATTAAATAAATGTTTAATAATTGGGTAAGTCTGTGCTAAGGTGTATCAGTTGCTAATTTGCAGCAGTTCTACTTAATAGATGAATTCTGAATAAAGGCATATTTTAAGTTGTAAAATTATGTATTTTATAAGGCTGGAAAAAAATGAAGACCAGTTGAAAATAGTTAACATGGAGCTTCAGAAGAAATCAAGGGACCTTGGTAAGTTTTAGAGAGTAACATGTACTTAGATAATTTTAGCTACTTATAAAGATATAAACACTGTTTCAGAATAAAAAATAGTTTTTCCTCTGACATTTGCTAATAGTGATTTTTTGATAATTTTTATTTGATATTTTTTGAAAACAGAAAATTTAAACCTTAAAGAATATTCAGGCCGGCGCCGTGGCTCAATAGGCTAATCCTCTGCCTTGCGGTGCCGGCACACCGGGTTCTAGTCCCGGTCGGGGCGCCGGATTCTGTCCCGGTTGCCCCTCTTCCAGGCCAGCTCTCTGCTATGGCCCGGGAGTGCAGTGGAGGATGGCCCAAGTCCTTGGGCCCTGCACCAGCATGGGAGACTAGGAGAAACACCTGGCTCCTGGCTTCGGATCAGCGCAATGTGCCATCGCAGCGCGCTGGCTGTGGCGGCCATTGGAGGGTGAACCAACGGCAAAGGAAGACCTTTCTCTCTGTCTCTCTCTCTCACTGTCCACTCTGCCTGTCAAAAAAAAAAAAAAAAAAGAATATTCAGTTTCACTAAGCAGCTCATAGATATCTAGAAGTGAAAAGAATTTAAGAAATGTTTATATTTTGTTTATTTTAGGATACAGGAACTTTAGTAATTATCTGTTCTGTTTTAATTAAAATTTAAAATGTCATTGCTTAGTTATGTTGAATTATATACTATTTATTACAAAATGTGATCTTGTTTTATCACATGGTATTGTTAATATTTAACAACTTTTGTGATCAAAAGAGGGACAAATTCTGTTACAGCTATTTACTAATAACCTATGCTTCATATTTATAAATTTTCCTATCTACAAATATGGAGAATTAGAAAGATACAAAATATTTTCTTTTCCAATTTCAGTGAAAAGAATTCTTTTTAATTTGTAAACATTAAAAAATAATTCAAGGACTGGCAGATATTTTTCTAGAATGACACTGTAGCTTTCTGTAAGCTTATTAGCTTTGAATACACAATAGTTTAATATTTTTAACTAATTCTGCCTAATATCTTAAATGTTTGTTTAAGATTTCATAAGTAGTTTAGGCTATTTTGTTGAACTTTTGAACCGTATTTATGCTTTTCCTTTTGCAATGTTTAGTTTTCCGCTATTCATTAACCCTTGGTCATCCAAAATTGTAATATTCAAATAATTTTATTTTTATTTTATAAGAATGGTTGTAAGTACATTCCTCATCCAATATTTAAATCTTCCTTCAGAGCATAAACTTGTATTTCAAATCACTGTGTGTATCTACTTTGTTTAGAATTATTTAATAGAATGTTGTAGACTAAAACATAATTTTGATCATTTAACATACCTTTAAATGAGTATTTCCTTGTAACAATTCAGTCTACTATTGAAATGAAATGGCGGTTGTTTACCATATAAAAAATTCAGTTGTACAGTATGATTTTTCTTGGAGCGTACATTATGAGAAGTTTGAATAGGAATCCTATAACTGAAACAGTAGCGTCTGTGATTTTTAGTGTTTTCATAGACATTGCATGTTTTGGGAACATACACAAGTAGTGAAATACCATGCTCATGAAAAATCTCTTATATGGGCAAAAGGTTAATAGAGCAGTGATATCCAAAATAAGGGAGTAAGAATTCCACTAGCATATGGGAAGAACACATTAGAATTTCTATTTATTTTTTATGTTTTATTTATAATGAATCATATCCTCACATATATTGATAAAGTTATATAAATGTGAGGATACTTTAAAGAGTTCATGGGAAATGGAATTAAAAGATAAATTTAGGTACCAGCATTGTCCTGTAGTGGGTAAATCCACAACCTGCAATGCTGGCTTATGGGCCCATATGGGCAATGCTGGCCCACAGGGGCACTAGTTTGTGTCCTGAGTGTTCCACTTCCAATCCAGCACCCTGTTGATGGCCTGCGAAAAGCAGAAGATAGCTCAAGTGTTTGGGCCCCTGCCACCTATGTGAGAGACCCATATAAGGCTCCTGTCTTTGGCCTGGCCCAGTTCTGGCTGTTGCAGCTGTCAGATGCATTTTTTTAAAAAATATTTTATTTATTTATTTGAAAGGCAGAGTTACAGAGAGAGAGTGCGAGAGACAGAGAAAAAGGTCCTCCATCTGCTTGTTTACTCTCCAAATGGCCACAATGGCTGGAGCTGAGCCTGATCTGAAACCAGGAGCCAGAAGTTTCTTCTGGGTCTCCCATGTGCGTGCAGGGGCCCAAGTACTTGGACCATCTTCCATGGCTTTCCAGGCCCATAGCAGAGAGCTGGATCAGAAGAGGAGCTGCTGGAACACTAACTGGCACCCATATGGGATGCTGGCACTGCAGGTGTACTGTGCCACAGCGCTGGCCCCACAGTATTGAAGGTTTCTTGTATAGTTGTGTTTCAACATTTTTTTGTACCAAAATAAAGTCGTCTTTTAATTAAATTTTCACAGTTTCTAAGTGCCTTCATATATAAATAATGTATTTGTATTTTATATGTATTTATGTTTGTGCAAATAGATTTATTAACAGAGAGATGTTAATGCTAGTACCAAGAGGAACTTGAATAAGTCAATGTGGACTGCAGAGTTGGGAAAGGCTTTATGGAAGGAGCAATTTTTTTTAAAGATTTATTTATTTATTTGAAGAGTTACACAGAAAGAAGAAAAGGGGGGGAGAGAGAAAGAGAGAGAGAGAGAGAGGTGCTCCATTCACTGGTTCACTTCCCAGTTGGCTGCAATGGCTGGAGCTGTGCCGATCAGGAGCCAGGAGCTTCTTCCAGGTCTCCCACGTGGGTGCAGGGGCCCAAGCACTTGAGCAGTTTTCTACTGCATTCCCAGCCATAGCAGTAAGCTGGATTGGAAGTGGAGCAGCTGAGATTCAAACTGGCACCCATATGGGATGCCAGCACCACAGCTGGTATCTTTACCTGCTATGGCCATCATTGGCCCCTTGTTTCCAGTTTGTTCACCTCCTGCTCATTCTTTGCATCTCTGTGTGAATGCTTCTTTAAAAATACAAATCTGATTATTCAGTGTTTAAAATTTAAGAACCACCTTATTGCCCAAGTTAAAACTGCTTAGATACTAGCTGTCTTTTCATTGCTCGTTTGGAGTGAGGACAGTGCATACCAAGTAAGTTAAAGCTATCTGTGGGGATGGCGCTGTGGCATAGCAGGTGAAGCCACCACCTGCAGTGCCACTTCCCATATGGGCGCTGACAGAGTCCCCGCTGCTCCACTTCTGATCCAGCTCCCTGTTAATGTGCCTGGGAAAGCAGTGGAGGATGGCTCAAGCCCTTGGGGGCCTGCACCCATGTGGGATACCCAGATACCCAGATACCCAGAAGAAGCTCCTGACTCCTGACTCGTGGCTTCAGTTCAGCCCAGCTCTGGTTGTTGTGGCCATTTGAGGAGCGAATCAGCTAATACAAGTTATCTTTCTCAGCCTCTGCCTTTGCCTCTCTGTAACTTTACCTTTCAAATAAATAAATAAATCTTTAAAAACATCTAAGAACTCTTAAAGCTATTTAGAATAATTTTTTGTCATGGTATTTATTTTTATTTATTTTTTTTTGCTTTGCTGCTTCTTGTGTCTCTTATCCTCAACTCAGTTTAATACTGCTCTAAACAGGTCATATTGTGGTCATTTTTCATATCTGCAGACATCTTTTCTTTCAGTCTGGTAACAGATTCTCCATCTGTTCTACTGCTTCCACTTTGGTTACTAAGTATGTAATCTAACAACTATTGAGCTAAGACTTAGTTATTTATTTTTCATTTAGCCTTGGACATATAATGAAGAAACATAACAGACATGGTCTTTTCTTGTAGAGGGAGATAAAACATAGAAATATTTAGTTACAATTTGGGATAAATGCCATGAAGGGAATAAAAATAATGACATGTAAGAAAATAATAGGGTCTAACGTAGTTTTGGTGATCAGAGTGGCTTTTAGCTGAGACTTAAAAAGTAAATGAGATTTAAAGTGTTAGGTAAAGCAATGGGTTATAGAGAACTTTTCAGTCAAAAGGAAAAGCATGTAGAAATTCTCTGAGGTGTGAGGGAGCTTGGTTCATTCAGCTGACTGAATGAAAGCTTCTGTTATTGAGGTTAAGAAGTGATATGGAGAGAGGAGTGACAGGAGTATTGGGAGTAGAGCCAAGGAAAGGAATTCTGACTTTGATTCCAACAATGAAAGAAATCCATTGAAAAATTTTGAGCAGAGGAATAATATGATCTGTTTTTTTTTAAAGGACATTATAGCTTCTATATGGCAGATAAATTTAATGATGGGTGGAAAGTGCAGGTAGTGAGGAAAAAAGAAGGGGAGAAGAAGTAAGGTTGATGGCTATTCAAATAGCCCAAGTGCAAAGGAGTGTCTTTTTTTTTTTTTTTTTTTAAGATTTATTTATTTATTTGAAAGAGTTACAGAGAGGAAGAGAGAAAGAGAGAGAAAAAGAGAGTTCAATTTGCTGGTTCATTCCCCAAATAGCCACAACAGCCGGAACTGGGCTGATCCAAAGCCAGGAACTAGGAGCTTCCTCCGGGTCTCTCACAAGGGTGAAGGGGCCCAAGGACTTGGGCCATCTTCAGGGCATAGCAGAGAGCTGGGCTGGAAGTGGAGCAACTGTGACTCGAACCTGCATGCATATGGGATGCTGGCACTGCAGGCAGCAGCCCTACTGGCTATGCCACAGCGCCGGCCTCAATGTTCTTTTTTGTTATTTATTGTTATAATGTATTTATATTATTATTGTTAGTTTTTATAATGTGCAGAGACAGAAATTTTCAGTAAATGGTTCTAATAATTAATAATCCTTAGCAGTAAGGAAACATAATAGAATTTATTACAGATGATAGCTGGACATAATTAGAGAACTCTGTGGGTAGTTAAAAATGTAAGGTAGGAGAAGAAGTGAGAGATTTGGACTGGAAAGATCTTTCAGTTCATTAGTATACTACTGAATTTATTGGAAGTATTAAAAAGAAGCACTGTAAGGGGCGGCACTGTGGCATAGTGGGTTAAGCTGCTGCCTGCAGTGCTGCCATTCCATGTGGGCATCGGTTCAAGTCTCAGCTGCTCCTCTTCTAATCTATCTCCCTGCTATGGCCTAGAAAAGCAATGGAGGATGGCCCAAATCCTTGGGCTCCTGCACCCACATAGGAGACCCTTAGGAAGCTTCTGGTTTCTGACTTTGGATCTGCTCAGCTCTGGCTATTGCAGTCATTTGGGGAGTGAACCAGCAGATGAAAGCTCTCTCTCTCTCTCTCTCTCTCTCTCTCTCTCTCTCTCTGACTTTCCCTCTTCCTCCCTCCCTCTCTCTCTCTGTAACTCTGCCTTTCAAATAATTAAATAAATTCATCTTTTAAAAAATGTAAAAACGCTTCACAATGGCAAGAAAGAATGGTATCGCAAGAATAACAGAAACAGCAGTTAGGAAATATGAATAATGCAAGGTCTTAAAAATCAAAGGGAATAAAGTGAGCAGTGGTTAATGGTATAAAATACTAGAAAGCTTCATGATGAGGAAGAGGGAATAGCATTACAAACTGGTTGTTGGAGATCTTTGAGATCATTATTTTATTACCACCATAGGTATAGGCATTAGTTTTGCATAATGTTAAGAAAGAAATGTGCAGGTATGTCCCAAATTTGGGACATGCTCAATCTGACTTGCCCCAAATGGTGGAGTTAGAAACGTGCTGGGGGATTCCAATACAATCTCATCAAAGTTGCATGTACCAATGCCATCTCACTAGTCCAAGTGATCAATTTCAGTTCACAATTGATCACACTGATAGGTCTAAGAGTCAAAGGGATCACACAAACAAGACTAGTGTCTGCTAATACTAACTGATAGAATAAAAAAGGGAGAGAACGATCCAACATGGGAAGCAGGATACACAGCAGACTCATAGAATGGCAGATGTCCTAAACAGCACTCTGGCCTCAGAATCAGCCCTTAAGGCAGTCGGATCTGGCTGAAGAGCCCATAAGAGTATTTCAGGCATGGGAAGCCAAGACACTCTGGCAAAAAAAAAAAAAAAAAAACAAACAAAAAAAAAAAACAAAACAATGACGACCTAAATGAAAGATCTCTGTGAGTGAGATCCCAGTGGAAAGAACAGGGCCATCAAAGAAGGAGGTACCTTTCTCTGAAGGGAGAAGAGAACTTCCACTTTGACTATGACCCTGTCTGAATAAGATCGAAGTTGGCAAACTCAAAGGGCTTCCATAGCCATGGCAACTCATGACTAGAGCCTAGGGAGATTGCTGACGCCATAAACAAGAGTGTCAGATTGTTAAGTCAACAACAGGAGTCACAGTGTACTTACTCCTGGTGTGGGATCTGTCCTTAATGTGTTGTCCAATGTGAAGTAATGCTATAACTAGTACTGAAGCAGTGTTTTACACTTTGTGTTTCTGTGTGGGTGCAAACTGATGAAATCTTTACTTAATATATACTAAATCGATCTTCTGTATATAAAGATAATTGAAAATGAATCTTGATGTGAATGGAATGGGAGAGGGAGCGGGAGATGGGAGGGGTGCGAGTGGGAGGGAAGTTATGGGGGGGAAGCCAATGTAATCCATAAACTATACTGTGGAAATTTATTTTTACTAAATAAAAGTTAAAAAAAAAAGAAATGTGCAGGTAGCAAACAGAAATTTGTCTGCAAAACAAAATGAGAAATCTGATGGTAGCTTATAAGTGGCAAAAGGTCAATCAGATATTTTTGATTTATATTTGGATAGGGTATTTCTATAGAGTAGGAGAAATTAAAGATTCCTCTACATAGAACCAGTGTATATTGATAATATAGCAGCTAAATTCCCAGAGAAGGAGGGAATATAGAGATCCAAAATACAATGGTTAGAATTAACTTCAGAAAAGAGGATCACTTCTCCTTTTAAATTTGGAGTGAAGATTATGAAGGCAGATGTTTAGACATTGATGAGTTGAAGGTAAAGACACATGCTGGGCCGGCGCTGTGGCTCACTAGGCTAATCCTCCATCTGTGGTGCTGGCACCCCGGGTTCTAGTCCCGGTTGGGGCGCCGGATTCTGTCCTGGTTGCTCCTCTTCCAGTCCAGCTCTCTGCTGTGGCCCAGGAAGGCAGTGGAGGATGGCCCAGATCCTTGGGCCCTACACCAGCATGGGAGACCAGGAGGAAGCACCTGGCTCCTGGTTTCGGATTGACGCAGTACACCGGCCATAGCGGCCACTTGGGGGGAGAACCAATGGAAGGAAGACCTTTCCTCTGTCTCTCTCTCTCTCTCACTGTCTAACTGTGCCTGTCAAAAAAAAAAAAAAAAAAAAAAAGACACATGCTGACCTATTCCAAATATATGTTATATAGATCCATTGCTTATTTTGTTTCATAAGCTTTTGTTGTATTTGGCTGTGGAATTAGCTGTATAGATACATTGCTATTAATATATATTATTATGTTTGCATAGTTAAGTTTGGACTTCTGTGCTTTATAGAATTCTATTTGAATTAATCTAGCTCTTTGTTTTTCCATTTTTTTAGCATTCTTATTTATTTTCTCTATTTTTTAAATCCCCTTTAACACATTTATATTCTTTTTGTTTATTTTAGAAGAGATGAATATGTTAAAAAATAACAAAGAAATAGAAATTGAAGAATTGAAAAAAATCTTGGTAAGTGCATTGTCTTTCCTATTAACATGCAATAATTACTTTTCTTTTTTAAACTTTTATTTAATAAATATAAATTTCCAAAGTACAACTTTTGGATTATAGTGGCTTTTCCCCCCCATAACCTCCCTCCCACCTGCAAGCATCCCATCTCCCGCTCCCTCTCCCATTCCATTCACATCAAGATTCATTTTCAATTATCTTTATATACAGAAGATCAATTTAGTATATAGTAAGTGAAGATTTCAACAGTTTGCACTCACACAGAAACACAAAGTATAAAATACTGTTTGAGTACTAGTTATACCATTAATTCACATAGTACAACACATTAAGGACAGAGATCCTACATGGGGAGTAAGTGCACAGTGACACAAAAATTACTTTTCAAAATAATATTGTATCTACCAACTTAGACTCTCACATTGTAGGTGTGTTTTTTTTTTAGCTAAAACAGAAAAACATTTGGTTTCAAGTAAAACTATGTTCTTATTTGTACCAATTTTTGTACATCCTGTTGATTATCATGTTCAAGGTATTGACAGCACATATGTAAGATCAAGTATATTAAGGGGCTTCCCAAAGTTCATGAAAAATGCATATTATGAAAAAACTATAAATGGGTTTCAAATTTTTTTCATCAAAATAAACTTGTCTTCCAATTCCTTTTTTTCATGAATTGTTTGAAGTTCCCATGTATGTTATATAGCTAATCATAATTTGGTACTTTTGGATATTGTGCCTTCGATTTCTTTGGACCACAAAGCTGCAGCTTTAAAAAATATATGCATGATATAGAATCAATACATATGTTTTGTGTTCAGGTAGAGTCGTGTTTAATGAATTTATTGGATAAGGCTTCATTATATTGTAGTTGATTGCAGTGTATAGAGCTGTGCTGATCTGAAGCCAGGAACCAGGAGCTTCTTCAGGGTCTCCCATGGAGGTGCAGGGGCCCAAGGACATGGGCCATCTTATACTGCTCTTTGAGGCCATAACAGAGAGCTGAATTGGAAGTGGAGCAGCTGGGACTCGAACAAGCGCCCATATGGGATGCTGGCACTGCAGGTGGTGACTTTACCCGCTATGCCACAGTCACAGCCCTGACCTATATGATTTTTTTTTTTTTTTTTGACAGGCAGAGTGGACAGTGAGAGACAGAGAGAAAGGTCTTCCTTTTTCCATTGGTTCACCCCCAAATGGCCGCCGCGGCTGGTGCACTGTGGCCGGTGCACCACGCTGATCCAAAGCCAGGAGCCAGGTGTTTCTCCTGGTCTCCCATGCGGGTGCAGGGCCCAAGCACTTGGGCCATCTCCACTGCACTCCTGGCCACAGCAGAGAGCTAGACTGGAAGAGGAGCGACCGGTACAGAATCCGGCACCCAGACCGGGACTAGAACCTGGAGTACCGGTGCCGCAGGCGGAGGATTAGCCTATTGAGCCATGGCGCTGGCCTGCTGACCTGTATGATTTTTAAAATTAAAATTCTATAGTTCTTGGGGCCGGTGCTGTGGCACAGTGGGCTGGGCCTCTGCCTGTGGCACTGGCATCCCATAAGGGTACCAGTTCTAGTCCAAGGCTGCACCTCTTCTGATCCAGCGCTCTGGTATGGCCTGTGAAAGCAGTAGAGGATGGCCCAAGTGCTTAGGCCCCTGCAAGAGCATGGGAAACCCAAAGAAGCTCCTGGCTCCTGGCTTCAGATCAGTCCAGCTCTGGCCATTATGACTGGGGAGTGAAGCACCGGATGGAAGATCTTTCTCTCTGACACCTTCTCTCTATCTGCACTCTACTTCTCAAATAAACAGATAATATATTTGAAAAAAAAATACAGAAGGGCAGCACTATATTGGTTTAAAAAATTTTATATTTCTTGTTCCAGTGCTCTGCCCATTAAATAGTCTGTCATTATATTTAGTCTTTTAAATAATGACATTTTCTGTTTCTAAAGAATTTTAGCCAAGAAGGAGCTCATAGTTTTTTGTTTTTTGTTTTTTTTTTTTTAAGATTTATTTTATTTATTTGAAAGAGTTACAGAGAGAGGTAGAGACAAGGACAGAGGTCTTCCATCCGCTGGTTCATTCCCCAGATGGCCGCAACGGCTGGAGCTGCGCTGATCTGAAGCCAGGGGCCAGGAGCTTCCTCCAGGTCTTCCACATGGGTGCAGGGGCCCAAGAACTTGGGCCATCTTCCACTGCTATCCCAGGCCATAGCAGAGAGCTGGGTCCGAAGAGGAGCAGCCGGGACTAGAACCAGCACCCATATAGGATCCTGGTGCTTCAGGCCAGGGCCTTAACCTGCTATGCCACAGCGCCGGCCCTAACTCACAGTTCTTTTTTTTTTTTTAATTTTTTTTTAAAGAGTGAAATTATTTATTTTTCAAGATTTGTTTTTATTTGAAACTTAGAGTACAGAGAGTTCTGAAGGAGAGACACACAGAGAGATATATATTTCATCCATTGGTTCACAGCCCCAAATGGCTGCATTGGTTGGTGCTTGGCCAGGTGGAAGTCAGGAGTTTCATCTGGGTTTGCCTCGTGGATGGCAGGGGCTCAAGAACTTGGGCCATCTTCTACTGCTTTCCCAGGCCATAGCAGAGAGCTGGATCAGAAGTGGTGCAGCCAGAACATAAACTAGTGCTCATGTAGGATGCTGGTACTGCAGGCTGCTGCTTAACCCATTGATCCACAGTGCCAGCCCCTCCAAAATATTTTTCAAAATATTAAAAAATATTGAAACGCAGAGTGACAAAGGAGACAGAGAAACACACACACACACACACACACACACACACACAGAGAGAGAGAGAGAGGAGAGAAAGAAGAGAGATGTCTTTCATCTGTTGGATCTGTTGATTTACTTTCTAAATGGCCACAACAGCTGGGACTGGGCCAAGCTAAAGCCAGGAACCAGGAATACCATATGGGTGGTAGGAACCCAAATACTTGAGCCATCATCTGCTGCCTTTCCCAGCACATTATCAGGAAGCTGGATTGGCACAGAGTAGGTGGAACTTGAACCACACAGGCAATCTCATATGGGTTTTGAGTATCCCAAGGGATAGCTAATCTGCTGTGCCACAACACCTGCCTCAGCTAATAGTTCTTTCCACAACTCTTTTTTGGATAGTTTAATTAATTTGAATATGTATGTGATTTGACTCTCATGATATGTTAATATTTTTAAATAGGCTGAAAACCAAAAGCTTTTAGATGAAAAGAAACAGTTTGAGAAGATTGCTGAAGAATTAAAAGGAGCAGAAAAAGAACTAACTGGTCTTCTCCAGACCAAAGAGGTTTATGGATAAAGTTTTTTCAAATATTTTATTAATAGAATATAGATTTTAAAAAGATTATGGTATAACTAGTTGCTTTGTGAAATATTTCTTCACAAAATTCCTTTCCAAAGGATATGTTCTTTTTACATTTAATATGCTAATAAATGGTTTTAAGATACATCTGGAAAAGCTTCACACTGTAATGTGGAAAAAAAGTCAGCATTTAAGGTATCAGGCTATGCATAATGCTATGGTTTATAACAATTACATTTATTATTATCTTGAATATTTCTTAATTGGTACATTTAAAATTTAACCTTTATTAAATTAGGATCTTAGTTTTTAATGTTTTTTATAATGCACATGTTCTAGTTTTAAAATATGTTTACAGTCCATAAAAATTTTACATTGTAACTCTCTCTTTATCATAGTAAAGATATCTTAGTTTTTTAAGTAACTGATTTTACAAATTAATACATTTCTATTTAGTAATATAAAAGTTTAATTGAAATTAATTATTTTATAGAATAAAATTGATAAAATGTGGTATAGTATATTTATATTTATATTGAGGTTGCCATTACTTATTGTTTGAAAATTATGATTGTTGCATTAAATATACTTAAGCTGGAAATATTAACATATTCCTGCCAAAATTTTTGCCAAATATTTAATTTAATGACATAGAGTGACCATACCTTTTATATGAGAAAATTACAAAAATGCCTTCTATTATAATGCACATTTATTTTACAGAAAAAAGTACATGATTTGGAAATTAAATTAACTGCCATTGAGACAAGCGAGCAGCATTATTTAAAACAGGTTAACGATATGAAAACTGAGCTTGAAAATGAGAAGTATGTTTTCCATTCATCTATAAACAGTTTATATATTCTAGTTATAAGATTTATGGTAACAAATAATAAATTAATGAATTCTGTTCAATATCTATTTAACTGGATTTGAAATTGTATTCCCAATTGAAGATCAAAATAATTTACCAATTTCATGGCTAAGAGAAGTACATTATCTATGGTATAAAGGAATATCTAACAAAGCTGAGAACTACTTTAGAATATCATTGTATTACTTTTTTGGGAGATGTTTAGTTCCTCATAAAAATAAGCAATTATAGTTGTAAATAGTTATTTTGGTTGTTTTGCTAAATAATTTCATAGGTTTGTGTTGCTAAAATGTCAATATACAAATTCATTTTTATATTGTTCAACTAAAATAATTGATTTCATTTCCCCAGTAAGTTTAAAGAGAAAGTGGGGGAAAATAATTATTGTGTTATTTCTCACAGAGAAGTAAATTTAAGTATCCAGTCCTAGTGGTGAGCATGAGTTTTCCCTTTTGACTGCTTCTCAGCACTAGATAAAAATGAGAAGTAAACAGTTTATGAAACATCCTTTCCCCTTCCCCTTTAGTCCTGTTCTCTGCTTCTGGTGACCTTTCATCATTCCTTTTTAGGGCCCTGAGTAAAATTCTTGCATTAACCAAAGTTCAAAATTTCATTTAATAAATGGATTTGTTAATTATTTATTCTTAAGTGTAAATTTATATTATCTTTGGTATATTTGCTTTTTCTACCTTTCATTGCTTATTGAAAAAAATTATTTCTTCATTAATGAAATTTCCAGTGTTATTAAATAGGAGAAGATACTGAGTGTTCCTGAAATCACTTATAGAGCTGCTCATTCCCTTAGTTTCACTTGAAATTGGTTCTGGGTAATAACCATTAACAACAGTAATCCCATCCAGAACATTTGAGGTCTTGTAAGAGCAACTTAGATGTTGTGCTCAAAGGTTAAACTTAACTTCGTTTATTTTAAGGAAAATAATTTAATTAAAAATAGCTTAGATTTCATGTTCTACTTTAATCAAATTATTAGAAGTTTAAAATAGTTTTCTAAGAGTCTACTAGAGAGAAGATCATATGAAATTCAAAATTTGTGAAAAGATATGAAGGGATGAGAGTGTGGGGAATATTCAAAGAAATAAATTGAATAGTATGTATGGCATTTTGAAAACTTATAGAAAAATTTCACATGTGTACAAAGTAGAATTAATATTGTGAGTAATCAGCATAAGCCTTTTGCCCAGCCTCTGGAATTGTTAACTAATGGTCAATCATGTTTCACTTATATCTCCAGCCCTTCTTTCCTTTACCTAAGATTATTTTGGATTAAATTCTATATCATATCATTTCATAAGTAAATATTTTGATATGGCCTTTTTAAAAACAGGCTTAAGAATACTGAATTAACTGCAAACTGCAATAAACTTTCACTAGAGAACAAAGAACTTGCACAAGAAACAAGGGATATGGCTTTAGAACTCAAGAAACAGCAAGAAGATATTAATGTGAGTTGAAGAAGAAAATATTAGGGTTAAAATTAGGATTAGAATAAATGACTTCTGAAGATTCTTGCACCTTTGAAAGTCTAATTGTCTTAGAACTGACATTGTGTTTTAGAAGAAAAATATGGAGGCCAATGTTGTGGCACAGCAGGTAAAGCTGCTTCCTACAATGCCAGCATCCCATGTTATAAACATAGGTTTGTGTCATGGCTGCTCCACTTCTGATCCAGCTCCCTGCTAATGGCTTGGGAAAGCAGCGAAGGATGGTCCAAGTGTTTGGGTCCCAGCCACCCATGTGGGAGAACCTGGCTTTTGGCCTGGCTCAGCCCTGCCTTTTGCGGCCACTTGGGGGAGTGAACCAGCCAGTGAAGATCTCTTTCTGTTTCTCCCTCTCTCTCTGTAACTGATTTTCAAATAAATCATCAAAAAAAAAAAAAAAAAAAAGAAGAAAAATATGTATCTTGGTCTTAGATGGATAGTAGACAACAGAATAAAGACACTAATCACAGATAAAGTTAATGTAATTTAAGCATCAAGATTTTTATAAAGTGTTTAATTGACAAGTATTATTGAGTAATTCATGTAAAACTTTGTGGAGGATACAGTGATGAGTAAAATATCCTTTCAGAGTTTATGGCTTAATAGAAAACATAGTAAATATTTAAATTACTTGACCAAAATATTATATCATACTAGCTAATGGGACAAACTGTTATTGGAGCACGCAGGATGACTTTTGCCTTGATGAAAGGGAAGGCTTCAGAGAAAATACAGCATTGAATTTGGCTCTAAAGATTAGTTATATGAGTTCAGTAGATTTCAGTGAATGGAAGCATTCCTTGAAGTCACAACAATATGAGCAAAAGATACAAGCCTCAAAGTTATCACTGGAAAACAGTAAAAGATTTGTTTTGTTGCCTGTTACATAGAAATTGTTAAGAGAATAACTAAAGTAAGGCTGGAAAAGTAATGTGAAACTGTGCAAGTTAAACAGCACATTTTTTCTTTACTAGAACTAAATTCTTTTGTACTGACAGATAAAATGTCTTAAATATTAGTTTCCACTTAATTTTTACTGAAACAAAATAATTAATATAAACATTATTTCTTTAGAATAGCAAAAAACAAGAAGAAAGGATGTTGAAACAAATAGAAAATCTGAAAGAAACAGAAACACAACTAAGGCAAGACTAATTTTTTTTTTAATTTGGTCAAAAGATTACGTCTTTTTTTCTATTATTTTGTTTTAGTTAATTTAAAGTCAACATGTTGACTATCATGTAAAGTAAAAAAAATAGACTTAATGGTTTAGAATTCTGCTTAAAAGTAAAATTATAATAACTATTTTATACTTAATGTTTATACTGTGCAGTTAAACAGAAGTTAAAGTATCATGAACTTTCTACTTCTTTAATTTCTTTACTTAAGAAAGTATACTAATCATATTCCAGAAAATTTAAAAGAGAGATGTAGAAAAACTTAATTCTAGTTACTTAAACTTCTATAATACTGTTGCAAAACTTATACCCCATCTATATTTTAAAGAATATGTTGGTTCTTGCTTGTAATCACTGGCACATAATTTTGTGACTCTTCCATTTAATATTATTTTAAGCATTATCCATTTTTCTAAATCTGTTTACAATTTATATATTAATGCTTTTATCCCAGTCAATCCAGTGGCTGTCAAAACTATTTATTTTAATCATTTTTACTTTGCATACTTTTACTTCCTGGTTTTAGACTATTATAAATTATACTATAGTAAACATCTTGGCATATCTAGATGTTTTTCTTATATTGAATCTGATAAGACAACTTAAAGCAATAGAATATATTAGATCATAGCAGTAGTGATTTCAATGACTTGGTAATCAAATGATTGTAAACCATGCAATACAACAAATATTGCATTACAACACTGGTTCCAAATGTTTTAATTGATATTTTGATTATTATCAATAGTTTTTTGATAATTTAAAAGATAAAAATATTTCCATTGCTTTTGTGGTTTGTAAATTTTTATATTTTGGATAAGCTGTAGAATTTTTCATATTTTTTAGATTTATTTTAAGGATTGTCTGTTTAATATGTGCTGTCTACTTATCTTTTGAAATCTTTTTTTCCTTTTTGATTTGTTTATGCTTTAAAAATGTATTATTAACAGCATTTATTTCCCCTAACTTGTTGTTTTTTTTCAGTGTTGGGGAATTTTTTGATATATGGAAATATAAAATTTTGAACTAAATTTAATTATCTTTCCTTGTGTGATTTTATAATTGCTTTTATACTTAGAAATTTTGGCATGCTTAAAATCAAATGGTAATCTTTTCTTTAGTTCTTTTAAAAATTTATGTATTGATATTTGGTCTCTCTCTTTTTAAATATTAAAAATATTTTAAGTCATCAGTTTACTTCTGAATTTATGAGAGTGTTTCTATGCAATTTCTATTTTTATTATTTTTAAAATAATCTTTTTATATTTTAAGTTTCCTGATAGTTCAGTTTTGGTTTCTTATACTTAAAGAAAGTGGTTGTTAAAACTTCTTATTTGGGGGCTGCCGCTGTGGCATACAATCTGGTTAAGCCTCTGCCTGCAGTGCCAGTATCACATATTGGCATTGGTTTGAGTCCCGGCTGCTCCTCTTCCAATCCAGCTCTCTGCTATGGCCTGGGAAAGCAGTGGAAGATGGCCCAAATACTTGGGCCCCTGTACCTATGTGGGAGATCTGAAAGAAGCTCCTGGCTCCTGGCTGTGTTTTGGCCCAGCCCTGGCCCAGCCATAGCCTTTGTAGCCAATTGAGGAGTGAACCCGCGGATGGAAAATCAATCTCTTTCTCTCTGTCTCTATCTCTCTTTCTCTCTCCTCCCTTCTCTCTCTGTATTTCTGACTTTCGAATAAATAAATCTTTAAAAACCCACTTCTTATTTTAAATTATGTGAGCTCTTTTTTAGACCTGATACACCTCTTTTATTTGATTGTTTGAGGGTTATATGAAGTCATGTGAATAAAGTGCTGGGCACAGTACCTGGCACTTAGCACTTAATAATTGTTAGTTTGTTACTATATTTCAGACTTGGAAATTCACCTTTTATTCTGCCTCTAGTGAATCATTTTGTCCCTTTTGCTCAATTTTCTTTTTCAAAAGTTATTGTTATTTACAGATTGAATCTCTGTGATTAAGCCACTATACAATGTGGAGATAAAATGAGAACATACCTTTTAGGGAGAGACTCCTTTTTATTTAGGATAATTTACATTATTTGGATTATATCTTATTTACATACCTTTCAACTCTGTGGATTTATAGAACTCTTAATACAAATATATTTAAGAATAATAAGAATCTACTGATTACAAATTTAATACTCAGTTAAAGAATAAATGTCCTAGATTTTCACAAGGCCAGTTTTTCCTCATAGGGAATACTGTGACAACAGGGAGAATATAATTAGGAAAGTAGTTTCATAACACCTGAGAAAAAGCAACATTATTTTCACATGCAACAGACATGTTTTCAATTAAATTATTTTCAAAAGGATAATACATCCATTTGGTACAAAATTTAGAGGGACAAAGGAGCTCATGGGGAAACAGAAGTATCTTTTTTACCCTTTGACTTTTTGCTGTCTAACTTCCCTACCCAGAGGGAAGTTTTATGCTTCTAGAGATACTCTATGCATATACGATGATATACGTGTATGCAAATATTCCGGTCACGTAGATTTTCATTAAAATCACTTGTATTTTTGTTCATAATTTACTTTTGCAAAATTATGAATATGCCTTAGAATAAATAATGACTGGTTTCTGACTAAGAAAGCATTAAAATTAAACCTTGACTTAATATGGGGTACCTCAAAATATTCATAGAAAAATGGGATAAAAGAAGTTTATTTTGGTGAAGAAAATTTGAAAGTCATTCAGTGTTTTTCATAATATGCATTTTCATGAGTTTTCTGAAGACTCTTATAAGTGTTTCTAAGAATTTTTAATAGAAAAATTAAGAAGCCAGATTTATTTTAAAACATTGTATAAATTAAAGATAAAAGTGAAAATATGCCTTTTGATAGTAATGCTTATAAAATTAGCAAATAAAAATAAAAAGTAAATCAACAAAAAATGCCACCATTTTAGAAGTATCAGAAAGGAAATAGAATGAAAATATAATTTTAATTGTAATGTCACTTTTCATTTCCTTTCAGAAATGAAATGGAATCTCTGAGAGAGGAGCTAAAACAGAAAGGAGATGAAGTTAAATGTAAACTGGATAAGAGTGAAGAAATTGTATGTTATATTTATTAATAGGTTATATGGAAAAATTTTAAAGCACAGAAGCAGCATCATGTCTTTAAAAAGTATACTATTGTATCAACAGTGAACTAAGGACTGTCACTAAAAATATAGGCAAATTTGTATTATTTTGCTTACATATAAAATTTAGATTATTTTATATCGAAGAAACAGTGACATAATTCTGAATTTCTTTTCATGAATTCTCCATATTTAATGTTTATATACTTTTATGTAAATAAGACTCATACTTTGTTAATGTGGAATATACTGATGAGGTAATGAATAAGTTTGTGTTGTGCTTTCGTAAATATGAGTTCAACAAGTTGAAAACTCTTTTAAGGGAAGAGTATTATAATTTCTGAAATGATCAAATCAGCTAGGTAGCATGTCTGTCACTTTACATACAAAAGTAATTTCCTTTTTTAAAAAAATACCAAAATAAATTGGGAGAGCTGATAACTATTTTTGTAGAACTGTGACTAAGTTTTATAATTCTATATCTAAGATATACCTACAGAAGAAAATAGAAATTCTATTAACATTTTTAATCTGCTATATTTTTTAGGCTCGAAGCATTGAATGTGAAGTTTTAAAAAAAGATAAACAGATGAAGATATTAGAAAACAAGGTATTACCAAATTGCAAAAAGTTATGTTTGAGAATAGAGATTTTTTAACACTACTTGTATGATTGGATTCTTTAGGGCCTACCTTTACACTGTCCTGTATACAGAGATTTCAGTTCTCCTGTGGAGGTTTTGTGAAATAATACAGTACTTTCATTGCATTTTTTTTCTTGAGAAACTTTGGATTCACAGGTTTTACATAGTGATTCAGATGTTCATTTAATTCCTCCTTAATAATCTCTTCCATTCCCCCAAATACACTAAGCAGCTATAATTATATATATACTTGAGTTGCAGGATGTTTTTAGAAATCATTGTTAGGTATCTGTAATCAACAGAGCTACAGAAAGCTTTCTGCTCTTTTTATGTGAAGTGTTTTTATTATCTGAGTATTCTCATCCCTATTCACTTTTCCATTCTCTAAACCTAACTACACAATTACCATAATCTTGACCTTTTGTATAGTGGACGGTACTCCCGAGAGTATAGTTAACCTTCTGAAGTTCTGAACTCTAGTAGTCAACACTATTTTCTGCTATCTCAAATTTCATTTCTTTCTTTTTTTTTTAGATTTATTTATTTATTTGAAAGGCAGAGTTACATATAGGCAGAGAGAGAGAGAGAGAGAGAGAGAGAGAAAGGGCTTCCATCTGCTGATTGACTCCCCTGATGGCTGCAACAGCCGGAGGTGCACTGATCCAAAGCCAGGAACCAGGAGCTGCTTCTGAGTCTGCCACGTGTGTGCAGGGGCCCAAGGACTTGGGCCATCTTCCACTGCTTTCCCAGGCCAAAGCAGAGAGCTGGATTAGAAGTAAAGCAGCTAGGACTAGAACCGGTGCCCATATGGAATGCTGGCGCCATAGGCAGAAGCTTAGCTTAGCCACAGTGCCGGCCCTTTCATTATATTTTTAAAGATTCATTTATTCAAAAAGCAGAGTGATACAGAGAGGGAGAGACAGATACTGAGAGAGATATCTTCATCTGTTCACTTCCCAAATCCTGCAGCAGCGAAGGGTAGCCCAGGTCAAAGCCAAAAAGTCAGAAAACTTCATCTGGGTCTCCCATGTGGGTAGCAGGAACCCAGGTACTTGAGCCATTGTCCACTGCCTCCAGGTTCATTAGCAGGAAGCCTGATTAGAAATGCAGCTGGAAAACAAACCAGGCACACTGATAAGGGATGTCTGTGTCCTAGGTGGTAGCTTAATTTGTTGCACCACAATGCCTGCCCCTCTCACTTTTGTACAGCTTTTCTTCCTTTTGAACTTTCAAGAGACCATTTATGGGCGTGGGCCATATACAGATTTGTATGAATAAATAACTTGTAAATAGCAGCGCCACACTCCATTTGGTTTCAGAATATCGGTTGACTATGACTGTATATGGGGTTATAAGAAAAATATTTAACAGTATTTTATGCTAATGAGAAAGATTTAAACATTTTTCCATTGAGTGTTATATTTACTCTGGTAGAAATTAGAATAATGTACATATCTGTGATATTTTAGGACACCTTAGGAATCTGTTCTGCCTTTATGTTACTTACTAAATATTTCTTGGGCTAATATCTCTTAATCTGGTTCTGCATGCAGACCCAGATGATGTGGTATCATAAAGTGATCACAAAAAATACAAAATGAGATACTGAAAATAAGTATAATTTCTCATAATTTTCTAGTGTAACAATTTAAGGAAACAAGTTGAAAACAAAAGCAAGTATATTGAAGAACTTCAGCAGGAGGTATGTATCATAAATATTTTCAAAATAAAACTAAGATTTTCATTATAGTTTTATAGAATATGCTTCTCTTTAATAATTTAAGTCTAAGTTAGAGGCAATATAAATTTGAATTGCTTTATTACTGAATATAATTATTTATTTTTGACATTTAACAGAATAAAATGTGGAAAAAGAAAAGTACAGCAGAAGGCAAGCAATTGAATGTTTATGAAATAAAGGTATTTAGCACCTTTATTTTTGTTTTTAATTGCTAGTAAATAGATGAGAATTAAGAAATTTTATATCATTTATACTATAGCACTTTTAAGAATTATCTTTCTGGGCTAGCACCTCAGCTCAATAGGCTAATCCTCCGCCTGCGGCGCCAATACTCCTGGTTCTAGTCCCGGTTGGGGCGCCGGATTCTGTCCCGGTTGCCCCTCTTCCAGTCCAGCTCTCTGCTGTGGCCCGGGAGTGCAGTGGAGGATGGCCCAGATCCTTGGGCCCTGCACCTGCATGGGAGACCAGGAGAAGCACCTGGCTCCTGGCTTCGGATCAGCGGCCATTGGAGGGTGAACCAATGGTAAAGGAAGACCTTTCTCTCTGTCTCTCTCTCTTACTGTCCACTCTGCCTGTCAAAAAAAAAAAAAAAAAAAAAAAAAGAATTATCTTTCTGATTGAGGAGATCAGTCTTATTATTGTACTGGAGTGCTTCCCTGTGTTGTAGCTAGGTTAGAATCATCTGAGCTGCTTAAAAATATATGTGTGTACGTTATGTGTATGCTATATGTGTTACTTGTTCATGTTCATATTATTTACCCATACATTGAAAAGTGAGCTTGAGTAAGTTTGTGGTAGATCCTTGTAATCTACATTTTTTAAAAGCTCCAAATGTGATTTTCCTACAGCACAAGGTATTTGAGAACCATTAGAAAACAAATTAGTTTATAGAAAACAAATTAAAGTTGTCAGTTAGTTGTGGTATTATTTAGTTTTCTCATTTCTTCAGTTTTGTTAAGTGTTATTCTGAGTTTCATTTTCTAAGTTTCAAAATAGTTTCCAGTATAAATAGTAATGTCCTGTTTTCAATCCTGATATTGATTATTCATACCTTCTCTAGTGTGTGTATTTTTTTTTTAAAATAAGATTTACTTATTTTTTTTGAAAGGCAGAGATTTAGAGAGAGAGAGGGAGAGTGAGATCTTCCATCTGCTGGTTCACTCCCCAGTTGGCTGCAGTGGCCAGGGCTGGGCTGGCAGAAGCCAGGAGCCATGAGCTTTATCCAGGTCCACCATGTGGGTGCAGGGGCCCAAGTATTTGGACTATTTTCCACTGTTTTCCCAGGCCATTAGCAGGGAGCTGGATCAAAGGTGGTACAGCCAGAACTTGAACCAGTGCCCAAGTGGGATGCCGATATTGCAGGCTGGGGCTTAACCTTCTGTTCCACAGCACTGGTCCCTTGTTTTTTTCTTGATCAGTGTTACCAGGAATTTGTCAATTTTGAAAAAATTTTTTTATCTTCTCTGTTGGGTATTTGTTTTTATTTCATTAACTTCTGCTCTCTATTATTTCCTTCTACTATTATTTTTCTTTATGTTTTTGTCTATCTTGAGATAGATTCTTTTATCAGTAATGTTCAGTCTAAGGTACCCATTTTAAACTTATAAATATCCCTATAAGCATTGCTGTAACTATATCCTTTAGGTTTTGATAGAGTGAGTTATTTTTTTTAAAGATTTATTTTATTTATTTGAAAGACAGTTACAGAGAGAGGTAGAGACAGAGAGAGAGAGAGGTCTTCCATACGCTGGTTCATTCCCCAGATGGCTGCAATGGCCAGAACTGCACCGATCAGAAGCCAGGAGCCAGGAGCTTCTTCCAGGTCTCCCATGTGGGTGCAGGGGCCCAAGGACTTGGGCCATCTTCTACTGCTTTCCCAGGCCATAGCAGAGAGCTGGATTGGAAGAGGAGCAGCCGGGACTAGAACCTGGTGCCCATATGGAATGCTGGCGCTTCAGGCCAGGGCTTTAACACACTGTACCACAGCGCCGGCCCCGATAGAGAGTGAGTTATTATTGTTTGGTTCAAAATTTTCCTGTATCTCTTAGTTTCTGAATTGAATGGGATACACTGTGTGTGTGTGTGTGTGTGTGTGTGTGTTTAAAGATTTATTTATTTACTTGAAAGTCAGACACAGAGAGAGAAGAGGTAGAGAGAGAGAGGTCTTCCATCCGCTGGTTCACTCCCCAATTGGCTGCAATGGCTGGAGCTGCGCCAATCCGAAGCCAGGAGCCAGGAGCTTCTTCTGGGTCTTCCATGTGCGTGTAGGGACCCAAGGACTTTGGCCATCTGCTGCTGCTTTCCCAGGTGCATTACCAGGGAGCTGGATATGAAGTGGAGCAGCCGGAACTTGAACTGGCATCCATATAGGACTGCAAAGAGAGGCTTAACCCCTATGCCACAGTGCTGGCCCCAGAAAATATTCTCAAGTACTGAGAATTTAACTATGAACCTTGATAGTACTCCTCAGTGTACTTATCTTTTAAGAATATTGGAAAAATAAGTTTTTTAGGTCAAAAAGTGAGGAAAACATACTTTTCAAAAACACTCAGACTATTTAACAAAATGATCATGTATATGGTCGTAAAATTTAAGAGATTGAAATCACATAGAGTATATTTTCTAACACAATTATATTGTCTAGAAATTTTAGCATATATTTTATCAGTCTAAAGTTAATATCTTTACTATGAACATCATTACAGCAATATAGTTGAGAAAAGTTAAAATACATTATGAGTAGATTAACCATTCCAATCTCAATAAGAAATAATTATAAAATCCTGGTAATGAAATTGAATCAGTGATTTAAAATCTGATGACTAAGCAAACTTCAGACTCAGATAATTCTAGAAAGGAGTTTTTTATGTAGACAATCTGTAAGAATCTATACATGAATTAAAAGTTACTAGATGTGTTTAGTAAGGTTGTTAAATAGTCATACAAAAATCATTACTAGTCTTAAACATCTCTAGTAAGCTCTCTGAAAATGTGATTTTTATACAGCATACACCATTTATGTGAAAATGAAAATACTAGTTTTCTTCCAAATTGATCTATGTATTCAATTAAAATTTCATCAGCACTTTTTATAGGACCTGACAAGCTGATTCTAAAATTTATATGTAAGAGCACAGGGCAAAAAATAATCTTTAACAGCAAGGTGGGGAAATATGTCCTACTAGTTATAAAGATTATTTGTACAACTAAGACAATGTGACATTAGCACATAGACTCAAATCAGTTGAACAGAAGAGATAATCTAGAATAAGATTCTTGCATAAATGCAAATAATATATTCAGGGGTGCTATTGAAGTTGATGTAGTGCTGAGACATTTAAATATCCATATGAAAAGAAAGGAAATTGTGCAACTACATTAAACACAAGTGAATTCCTTAAGGACATAAATGTGAAAAGAAGGACTTGAAAACAGAAGATAGAGCATAATGTAAATAAAGATTTCCTAATCAAGATAAACAAAAACATTGATATATCCCTATGCTTTTTTGGTATTGAATGGATTTTCTGTTCAACCAGATGATTACTTACTGTAATAAACCTAACCAATGTAATAAGACTAACCAACGTAAATACTGTTGAGAAATTAGTTAAAGGGGCTGCTGCTGTGGCATAGCGGATAAAGCCACCACCTCCAGTGCCGGCATCCCATATGGGCGCTGGTTCCAGTCTCGGCTGTTCCACTTCTGATCCAGCTCTTTACTGTGGCCTGGGAAAGCAGTAGAGGATGGTCCAAATCCTTGTGGGAAACCCAGAAGAAGCTCCTCGCTCCTAACTTTGGATCGGCACAGCTCTGTTGTGGCCAATTGGGGAGTGAACCAGTGGATATAAAATTCTCTCTCTCTCTCTGCCTCTTCTCTCTCTGTAACTCTGACTTTCAAATCTTTTTTAAACTCTTATTTAATATGTATAAATTTTGAAAATAGAACTTTTGAATTATAGTGGTTTTTCTCCATAACCATCCTCCCACTGCAAACCATCCCATCTCCTACTCCCTCTACCATCCCATTCTTCCTTAAGATTCATTTTTAACTATCTTTATTTACAGAAGATCAACTTAGTATATAGTAAGTAAAGATTTCAACAGTTTGTACCTGCACAGACACACAAAGTATAAAGTACAGGTTTTTGTTTGTTTGTTTGTTTTTTGACAGGCAGAGTGGACAGTGAGAGAGAGAGAGAGAGAGAGAAAGGTCTTCCTTTGCTGTTGGTTCACCCTCCAATGGCCGCCACGGCCGGCACACCACGCTGATCCGAAGCCAGGAGCCAGGTGCTTCTCCTGGTCTCCCATGGGGTGCAGGACTCAAGCACTTGGGCCATCCTCCACTGCACTCCCGGGCCACAGCAGAGTGCTGGCCTGGAAGAGGGGCAACCGGGACAGAATCCGGCGCCCCGACCGGGACTAGAACCCGGTGTGCCAGCACTGCAGGCGAAAGATTAGCCTAGTGAGCCACGGCGCCGGCCTTATAAAGTACAGTTTGAAAACTAGTTTTACCATTAATTCGCATCATACAACACATTAAGGACAGAGATCCTACATGGGGAGTAAGTGCACAGTGACTCCTGTTGTCGATTTAACAATTGACACTGTTATTTATGACGTCAGCAATCACCTGAGGCTCTTGTCATGAGCTGCTAAAGCTATGGAAGCCTTGAGTTCACAAACTCCAGCATTATTTAGACAAGGCCATAATCGAAGTGGAAGTTCCCTCCTCCCTTCAGAGAAAGTTACCTCTTTCTTTGATGTTCTTTCTGCTGGGATCTGACTCACAGAGATCTTTCATTTAGGTTATTTTTTGCCATAGTGTCTTGGCTTTCCATGCTTGAGAAACTCTCATGGGCTGTTTAGCCAGATCCAAATGCCTTAAGGGCTGATTCTGAGGCCAGAGTGTTGTTTAGGGCATTTGCCATTCTATGAGTTTGCTGTGTATCCTGATTCCCATGTTTGATCGTTTTCTCCTTTTTAATTCTATCAATTATTATTAGCAGACACTTGTCTTGTTTATGTGATCCCTTTGACACTTAATCCTATCTTTATGATCAGTTATGAACTTAAACTGATCACTTTGACTAGTAAATTGGCATTGGTACATCTTGATGGGATTGGTTTGGAATCCCCTGGCACGTTTCTAGCTCTACCATCAGGGGTAAGTCTGAGGGAGCCATGTGCCAAACTGTACATCTCCTCCTCTCTTATTTCCACTCTTATTTTTTAACAGGGATCACTTTTCAGTTAAATTTAAACACCTAAGAATAATTGTGTGTTAATTAAAGAGTTCAACCAATGGTATTAAGTAGAAAAAGAAAATACTGAAAAGAATAAAATAGTAGCTGTTCCTCAACAGTCAGGACAAGGGCTGATCAAGTTGTTTCTCATAGTGTCAGTTTCACTACTACAGGTTTCCTTTTAGGTGCTCAGTTAGTTGTCACCAATCAGGGAGAACATATGATATTTGTCCCTTTGGGACTGGCTTATTTCACTCAGCATGATGTTTTCCAAATTCCTCCATTTTGTTGCAAATGACCAGATTTCATTTTTTTTTTTTACCAGTGTGTAGTATTCTATAGAGTACATATCCCATAATTTCTTTATCTAGTCTTCTGTTGATGGGCATTTAGGTTGATTCTGTGTCTTAGCTATTGTGAATTGAGCTCCAATAAACATTGAGGTGCAGACAGCTCTTTTATTTGCCAATTTAATTTCCTTTGGGTAAATTCCGAAGAGTGGGTTGGCTAGGTCGTGTGGTAGGGCTATATTCAGGTTTCTGAGGAATCTCCCAACTGTCTTCCATAGTGACTTTACCAGTTTGCATTCCCACCAACAATAGATTAGGGTGCTTTTCCCCCTACATCCTCGCCAGCATCTGTTGTTAGTTGATTTCTGTATGTAAGCCATTCTAACTGGGGTGAGGTGAAACCTCATTGTGGTTTTGATTTGCATTTCCCTAATGGCTACTGATCCTGAACATTTTTTCATGTGTCTGTTGGCTGTTTGTATTTCCTCCTTTGAAAAATGTCTATTTAGGTCCTTGGCCCATCTCTTAAGTGGCTGGTTTGTTTTGTTGTTGTGGAGTTTCTTGATCCCTTTGTAGATTTTGGTTATTAATCCTTTATCAGTTGCATAATTTGCAAATATTTTTTTTCCCATTCTGTTGGTTGCCTCTTCACTTTCCTGACTGTTTCTTTTGCAGTACAGACACTTCTCAATTTGATGCAATCCCAATTATTAATTCTGGCTTTGACTGTCTGTGCCTCTGGGGTCTTTTCCAAGAAGTCTTTGCCTGTGCCTATATCTTGCAGGGTTTCTCCAATGTTCTCTAATAATTTGATGGTATCGGGTAATAGATTTAGATCTTTAATCCATGTTGAATGGATTTTTGTATAAGGTATAAGGTAGGGGTCTTGCTTCATACTTCTGCATGTGGAAATCCAGTTTTCTGAGCACCATTTGTTGAATAGACTGTCCTTGCTCCAGGAATGGGTTTTAGCTCCTTGATCAAATATAAGTTGGTTGTAGATGTTTGTATTGATTTCTGGTGTGTCTATTCTGTTCCATTGGTCTATCCATTTGTTTCTGTACCAGCACCATGCTGTTTTTAATATAACTGCCTGGTGGTATGACTTGAAATCTGGTATTGTGATGCCTCTGGCTCTGTTTTTGTTATAAAAGATTGCTTTAGCTATTTGAGGTCTCTCCTGCCTCCTTAAAAAAAAAAGAAATTAGTGAAAAATAAATATATGGTTGCTTATTTTATTTTACTTGTCAAGACTAAATATATATCATAGAAGATAGATTTTGTCAAAAGCAGCACATCTCACCGTATGGAAAACATAAATTTGTACAATTATAATTTTTATGAATGAATAGTCTTCCAAGATTCACAGAATCACAAAATGAATATGGAATGTTTTCAAGTAATCTACAGTATTCACTAACATCCATGGTATTTTCTTTGCTTTATTAAAGGTCAGTAAATTAGAATTAGAACTAGAAAGTTGCAAACAAAAGTTTGAAGAAATGACTGACAGTTATCAAAAAGAAATTGAGGAAAAAAAGGTATCAGAAGAAAATCTTTTAGGAGAGGTGAGAAAAACTAAATGTTTAGATTTGATTATTTTAAAATTCTATATTTGTTTATTTGAATTTTAAGAGAAAACTAAAATTGAAATTTTAATTTAATATATCAAATATATATCATTATATATTAAAATTAAATGTACATTTATGGTTATTAAGTTTATATTAGGTACAGCTGTCAGTTTCTGTAGAAGCTAAAAGCATCTTTTATATTCTAAGTATTTGAATATTAAGTAGCATATAATTATTTTGAATGTAATTCACATCTTGAGATTTGATTATTATTTATAGCACTTGTCTATACTCCTGTAGAACAGTGGTCTTTCTGCTTTCTACTTGTTGAATTCTTTATTTAGTGGAGGATTAAGCCTGTGACTATAAATTGAAAGTATATCATTATAAAAATTAAAAGAGGAAAAGAAAAGGAAGAAACAGAGAGGGAGGGTGGAAATTATCATTATGGGCTTAAAATTGTATACATGAAATACATGAAATCTGTTCTCTTTATATGAATAATTTAAAAAAATTTATTATCACAGTTTTTTAGTGTCATCTCGCTTGACGGAACACCCTAAAATAAATCAAAACAGTAATGTATTTTTTCCTTGGTTTTTCCAATTTTTTGGTGTTTGACATTTGCATTTTCTGTAAGTAGAGCATATGCTTTTTAGAAGTTAAATTTTCTTGGGCATTCATTTTAACAAACACTTTTTGTTTAATTGATAGGTTGAGAAAGCAAAAGTAATAGCTGATGAAGCAGTAAAATTACAGAGAGAAATTGATTTACGATGTCAACATAAAATAGCTGAAATGGTGGCACTTATGGAAAAACACAAGGTAATTTTTTTCTTTTTAAATAATGAAAATTATTAATTTGAGTTATATTTCTGTTAAAAATGTTGAACTCAAGATAGTTTTCTAATTTTACAGAAAATTATTGGCTATGCATTTTTGACTAATTATAGCTGGGATATTCTTGATGTCCCATTTTTTTTTTTATATGGTGAAAAAACATATATTTAGAATTAGCCAGCTGGACTCCATTCAGATGATCCCAATTTTGTTGGCAACGTCCAGAGCATCATAGTCAGGAGCCAGCCACACATATGCCTTCTTCTCTCCGTCAGGTCTGATTAGGGTGTTGACTTTGGCCACATCAATATCATAGAGTTTCTTCACAGCTTGTTTGATCTGGTGCTTGTTGGCCTTGACATCCACAATGAACACCAGTGTGTTGTTGTCTTCTGTCTTCTTCATGGCCGACTCCGTGGTCAGGGGGAACTTGATGATGGCATAGTGGTCAAGCTTGTTTCTCCTGGGGGCGCTCTTCCGAAGGTATTTGGGCTGCCGTCAGAGGCGTAGTGTCTTGGGCCGCCGGAAGGTGGGGGACGTGCGGATCTTCTTCTTGTGGCTGTGGACGCCTTTCAGCACTGCCTTCTTGGCCTTCAAGGCCTTCGCTTTGGCTTCGACTTTAGGAGGGGCAGGAGCTTCCTTCTTCGCCTTCGGCGCCATCTTGGTGAAAAGGCGATGCCCCATTTTTCTTAAGTTCAGAACTTAACTGTATAAAGGTGAGCTTGGATGTCATTTCCTGGAGGAAATTTCTACAATCATCTATGATAGGTAGAAGTAATCACTCTTTCTGAATTGTTCTAGTAGTCTTTCTTTTTTCTTTGTTTTTTAAGATTTATTTATTTGAGAGGTAGTTACAGAGAGAGAGAGAGAGGGAGAGACAGAGAGTAAGGTCTTCCATCTGCTGGTTCACTCCCTAGATGGCCACAATGGCTGAGCTGAGCCAATCAGAAGCCATGAGCCAGGAGCTTCTTCCAGGTCTCCCAAGAGGGTGCTGGAATCCTAGAACTTGGGCCATCTTCTACTGCCTTTCTAGGCCGTTAGCAGAGAGCAGGATTGGAAGAGGACCAGCCAGGACATGAACTGGTGCCTATATGAGATGCCAGTGGCACAGGCAGAGGCTTAGCCTACTATGCCACAGTGCCAGCCCATCTAGTAATCTTTCATAGCATTTCCACCTTATATTTATTCAAGTATGTACCCAGGATATGTATCTCATTAATTTGTGTCCTCTACAGATACCTAACACATACTAGCCTAAACAGTTTTTTTTTTTTTTTAAATCGAAGGAATAGATAGATGAAAGGCTTAATGTTTGTTGGGTTTGTGAGTATCCTATCTTTTGTTGTTTTAGAGTAATTCTGTTAGGAAAAAAACAGTCTCATTGCCTTCCAGATTTGGAGAAGATTCCTTTTTAAAATTGTTGCTGGAATTAAATAAAATAAAAATAAAAAAAATTGTTGCTGGAATATAGCATTATTGTTAGGTAAACAACGAAGATTAAGAAGTAATTTGATTAACATTGTGAATTCATAGACTTAAATTTGGTGTGTTTTAATTCAGTGTAATTTTTATACTTTATATCAAATCCTTTTATCAAGTTGTGCCACTTTTGGTCAGGGAGAGCTTCTTCAAACTGGTCTCTTCAAACTCTGTTTCTGATAGCCTTTTCATTATGACAGAATGTTTAAGGCTCGTCTCGAATGTCCTATCTGAGATTTGGAATTAGCCACTCTCTGAGAAGTCCTAGTATTTATAGTATCTTTTTCTTAAAAAAAAAAAAAAAAGACTTATTTATTTATTTAATTAGTTAGTTGAAATGCAGAGTGACAGAGAAAGGGAGAGCTAGAAAAAGATCTTTACATTTACTGGTTCTCTTCCTAAATGGGTGCAATGGCTGGAACTGGAACAGGCTGAAGCCAGGAGCCCAGAATTTGATCTGGGTCTCCCACATGGATTGCAGGGGCCCAAGCACTTGGGTCATCTTCTGTTACCATACCAGGTACATTAATAGGGAGCTGGATCAGAAGCAGAGCAGCCAGGACTTGAAGCAATGCTCCAATATGGGATTCCAGTGTTGAAAGCAGCAGCTTAACCCACTGTGCCACAACACCAGCCCTTATAATGTAATATATTTTTTTTAAAGATGAAATTCACTGTTTCCAATTAAGCAGAGTTATTTCTTGCTGTTGGGTTATTTCTAAGACTGCGTTTCCTTTTTTTAAGTTGTTGAAATTGAAAAATTAAAAAATACATGTACTCCAGCATACATATTACTGAATTTTTAAACAGCATTTTTGCAAATATTAAATGTTTGGATACCAATCTTAGTCAAACATAAGCTATTCAGTTTTAATATATTTAAAATATTTTTCTTTGTTCAATATAGCACCAATATGATAAGATGGTTGAAGAAAGAGACTCAGAAATAGGACATTTAAAAGCCAAAGAACAAGAGCATTCATCAGTGAAAGCATCTTTGGTGAGATACAGAACAAATCCCAATAAAAACCAATTTTCACAGTGTCAACATAGTTGATAAAGAATAATATTAAGTAAAATTGTTAATTTTTTTAAAAAATAAAATGATTCTAGATACCTATACCATATTTCTTTTTGCAACTAGTTTATCTCACATATTTTCCTTAAGCATATTGTAGTGTCTGTTAGAACTTTCTTCCCGGGCCGGCGCCGCGGCTCACTAGGCTAATCCTCCGCCTAGCGGCACCGGCACACCGGGTTCTAGTCCCGGTCGGGGCGCCGGATTCTGTCCCAGTTGCCCCTCTTCCAGGCCAGCCCTCTGCTGTGGCCAGGGAGTGCAGTGGAGGATGGCCCAGGTGCTTGGGCCCTGCACCCCATGGGAGACCAGGAAAAGCACCTGGCTCCTGGCTCCTGGCTTCGGATCAGTGCGGTGCGCCGGCCGCAGCGCGCCGGCCGCGGCGGCCATTGGAGGGTGAACCAACGGCAAAGGAAGACCTTTCTCTCTGTCTCTCTCTCTCACTGTCCACTCTGCCTATCAAAAAAAAAAAAAAAAAAAAAACTTTCTTCCCTTTTTTAAAGATTTATTTATTTATTTTAAACACAAGTTACACAGAAAGAGAGGCAGAGGCAGATGGAAGTCTTCCATCTTCCAGTTCACTCCCCAAATGGTTGCAACTGTCAAGGCTGAGCCAGACTGAATCCAGGAGCCTGGAGTTTCTTCTGGATCTCCCATGTAGGTAGCTGAGGGCCAAGTACTTGGACCATTTTCTGCTGCTTTCCCAGGTTCATTAGCAGGGAGCTGGACCAGAGGTGGAGCAGCTGGGGCTTGATCCCACACACAAATGGGATACCCATGCTGCAAGCAATGGCTTTAACTGCTCTGCAACAACACCTGCCTCAATACTGTAATTTTTGATTTGTAGAATCAGTGTTAAATCTGAAAGGAATCTTATAGTTAAATGATTTTACAATTTTTTAATTTGAAGGGTAAAGAGATAGACTGACAGACCTCCTGTCTGTTGGTTCATCGTCCAGATACCTGCACCTGGCTGGGCCACTCTGGTTGCCAGGAGGCTGGAACTCAATCCGGGTTTCTTCCATGTGTGACAGGGACCCAAGTACTTGAGCCATCACCTGCTGCCTACTAGGGTGCACATGAGCAAGAAGTTGGATTGGAAGTGAAGTAACCTGGACCTGAATTAGGCAGTCCATATGGGATGTGGGCATCCCAGGCAGTGACTTAATTTTTGTGCCAAATTCCCACTCCCCAATTTATTTTAATTAGTTAATTAATTAATTTTAAAAGATTTATTTATTTGAAAGGCAGAGTGATAGTCAGATACAGAGAAAGAAATCTTCCATTTGCTGGTAGGCAGTCAGTGGTGGTCCAGGCCAAAGCCAGGAGCCCAGAAACTCCATCCAGGTCTCCTACATGGGTGGCAAGGGTCCAAGTACTTGGGCCATCTTCTGCTGCCTTTCCAGTTGTATTAGCAGTGAACTAGATTGGAAGCAGAACAGCAGGGACACACGCTGGTGCTCTGATATAGAATACTGTGTTTCAGGCAACAGCTTATCCTGCGTTACCATGTCACTGGCTCCACCAATTTATTTTTTGAAATGTTGTTATAAACTTTTTTTACCCAAATGATGTCTTATAAACTCTAGTTAAATAAATTTGGAGCTCTGATTGAGATTGGAAGAGGAGGGTGGAATAGATTGGAAGAGGATAAGGACAGACAGGATGAGTTTTAGAGAAAACTGTAAAAAATTTAAGTGAAATCTAGGAGCCCTCATATCAATAGGCTTTAAAAGCATATGCAGGGGGCCGGCACTGTGGCTCACTAGGCTAATCCTCCACCTGTGGTGCTGGCACACCAGTTTCTAGTACCGGTCGGGGCGCCGGATTCTGTCCTGGTTCTCCTCTTCCAGTCCAGCTCTCTGCTGTGGCCAGGGAGTGCAGTGGAGGATGGTCCAAGTCCTTGGGCCCTGCACCCCATGGGAGACCAGGAGAAGCACCTGGCTCCTGGCTTCGGATCAGCGCGGCGCGCTGGTTCATTGGAGGATGAACCAAAACGGCAAAGGAAGACCTTTCTCTCTCTCTCTCTCTCTCACTGTCCACTCTGCCTGTCAAAAAAAAAAAAAAAGTATATGCAGGGACTGGCACTGTGGCTTAACGGATTGATTAAGCTTCCACCTGTAATGTTGGCATTGCATATGGGTGCCAGTTTGAGTTCCCAGTGCTCCCTTTCCAATCCAGCTGCTTGCTTATGCACCTGGGAAAGCAGTGGAAATTGGCCCAGGGCATTGCACCCCTTTATACATGAGGGAGACACAGAAGAAGCTCCTGGCTTTGGTCTGGTCCAAACCCAGCCATTGTAGCCATTTGATGAGTGAACCAGCAGATGGAAGATCTTTCTCTCTCTGTCTCTCCCTCTCAAGGTCTGTAACTCTGTCTCTCAAATAAATAAACAAAATCTTTAAAAATCAAAAGTATATACAAGGTGTTTCAAAAAGTTCATGGGAAAGTAGAATTAAAAGAGGTTTGTTTGTTTATTTATTTATTTATTTTGACAGGCAGAGTGGACAGTGAGAGAGAGACAGAGAGAAAGGTCTTCCTTTGCTGTTGGTTCACCCTCCAATGGCCGCCGTGGCCGGTGTGCTGCGGCCGGCGCATCGCGCTGATCTGAAGCCAGGAGCCAGGTGCTTCTCCTAGTCTCCCATGGGGTGCAGGGCCCAAGGACTTGGGTCATCCTCCACTGCACTCCTGGGCCATAGCAGAGAGCTGGCCTGGAAGAGGGGCAACCAGGACTGAATCTGGCGCCCCGACCGGTACTAGAACCCGGTGTGCCGGCACCGCAAGGCAGAGGATTAGCCTATTGAGCCACGGCGCCGGCCAAAGGTTTATTTTGATACAATATTTTTTTTTTAGAAATTCATGCATAGCTTTTTCATAATGTGCATTTCCACAAAAGTTTTAAAGGTACTGTCAAGTGCATGGATTTAAATTTCTTGCATGAAAATAAGCTTTAAATTCCACTTTCCATGAACTTTTTGAAGCTCTCTTGTTTATTTTTTGAGTGAATTTGTGAAACTGAATTTACTTGAAGCACTAGTTTACATTTTTGTTGTCTTGAGAAATATGAGTATGTGGGAGTATTATAAACCTAACTTTTTTTCTTCAGGAGGTTGAGCTATCCAATCTCAAAAATGAACTTACAACCTTTAAGAAGCAACTTGAAATAGAAAGAGAAGAAAAAGTAGGTTTTGTAGCATTATAGATAAAATTATTATTTAGTTTTAACTTTTATAAATATATTAGAAAATTGTTTGACAAATTTTGGTATCTAAGATGAGAAAATATAGTTTTTCCCTATTTATCTTTGGAAGTATTTAACATTTCCTTATTTAAATGCTAAACACATAAGTGCACTTTTAAGAATAGGAATGCCTTCAGTATACTGAATGTTTGAGAAATAATATCCCATATATTAAAATGCTTATTCATTTAGATATTTTAAGCTATTCAATATGTTTTAGAAAAAAATTACATTATTATATAGTGTTTTTCAGTTTACAAAGTGAATTGATTCACACGTTAAAATCACTGTACCTTTTTTTTGCCTATATGACAGAAATTTTGCTGAGCACCCTATTTAATAGTGTTATAAACCATATGTTATATATTTTCTTCATTTTTATATAGCTTAGGTTATTTATTCAAGATCACAGTTCCCATTAGCTATTCCTTGTATATTTGTATATGTATACACATGCACACTCACAAATATGCTTGTATGTTCATACATACAAATTTGAATTTGTGGTAGATTATTTGAAATATTTGCTGCCTTTTCCTTGGGGTCCTTCCCAAAGGGAGGGTTGCATATTTCTATTTTATGGACTTCAGATTTGGCCAAATGATCTGTTTTACTGAATGGAATGTGAGCAAAGGTGGCACTTCAAGAGTAAACTTTATTATGAGCCATCATTGATTCTTCAAGCCTGTCTTTTCTCTTTGAACTTGAGGCTAACATACTCCTTCATCCTAGATTACTGAAGATGGTAAAGAATAAGGCAGAAATCAGCCTGTAATTGATAAATAATATGGATATGAAGTATACTTTTGTTGTGAGCCCTAGGATTTGGGGTTATTTATTATTACAGCATAATTTAGCCTAAGCTCATTGATATAGGGATCATACCATATACATAAACTTAATTACGCATTATGAAAAATTCTATTTACATATTATAAAGAATGTAGAAAAGTACAAAAAGAGTAAGAATAGGCCATACCTCAAGAGTTTACTATTTTTCCATTTGCTTTCCAACTTTGTATATTCAGATTGGACTTCTCTTAGGCTTTCCTAATAATTTCCTAGTAATTATACCTTTACCATTTTTTCTAATATTTATACATCTTATTTCCTTCTCTTTTTACATTGCATTGACTTTTTTCCCCCCAGAAACCATTTATTTAATGTATACAAACTTCATGCATTTCATAAATATAGCTTTAGGAACACAGTAATTCTTCCCACCTACCCGCCCTTTCACCCTTCTTTCTCCTCCCTCTCCTATTCCCATTCTTATATTTTACTAAGATCTATTTTCTTTTCTTTCTTTCTTTCTTTTTTTTTTTTTGACAGGCAGAGTGGACAGTGAGAGACAGAGACAGAGAGAAAGGTCTTCCTTTGCCGTTGGTTCACCCTCCAATGGCCGCCGCGGCCGGCGCGCTGCGGCCGGCGCACCGCACTGATCTGATGACAGGAGCCAGGTACTTATCCTGGTCTCCTGTGGGGTGTAGGGCCCAAGCACTTGGACCATCCTCCACTGCACTCCCTGGCCACAGCAGAGAGCTGGCCTGGAAGAGGGGCAACTGGGACAGAATCCGGCGCCCCGACCGGGACTAGAACCCGGTGTGCCGGCGCCGCAAGGCAGAGGATTAGCCTAGTGAACCATGGCGCCGGCTTAAGATCTATTTTCAATTAACTTTAAACACATATAATTAACTCTATACTAAGTAAAGAGTTCAACAAATGGTATGAAAAAGAACAAAACCTGTTCCTAACAGTCGAGACCAGGGCTGTTAAAAGTCACTGCATCTCTCTGGTCCTGGTCGGGGCGCTGGATTCTGTCCTGGTTGCTCCTCTTCCAGTCCAGCTCTCTGCTGTGGCCCAGGAGTGCAGTGGAGGATGGCCCAAGTCCTTGGGCCCTGCGCCGGCATAGGAGACCAGGAGAGGCACCTGGCTCTTGGCTTTGGGTCAGCGCGGTGCACCGGCCGCAGTGCGCCAGCTGCAGTGGCCATTGGGGGGTGAACCAATGGCAAAGGAAGACCTTTCTCTCTGTCTCTCTTACTCTCCACTCTGCCTGTCAAAAAAAAAAAAAAATAAATAAAAACGTCATTGCATCTCAAAGAGTACATTGACTTTATTTCCAGAACAATGTTAAATAGTATTGGTTAAGGTAGATATGCTAGTCTTATTTCTTACTTCAGTGGGAATTTTTCTGAAATTATATTATATATAATGATTTTTAGGTTTGAAAGATATACTTTTTATCATACCTGTGTAATCCATTAAATATTTTGGTCGTGAAAGAATACAAAATTTAATTAAATATCTTTTAAATATCTTCTTTGGCATATATTGAAATCTCCATAAAGATCAATATACATTTAGTTTTTCCTTTTAATACTTTTTAATACTGTATATTTCATGCTGTGAGTTTGCCTTGGCTTACATTATTTTTATTATTTCTATATTGTGTAATTTTGGGCTGTTTCTTCTTTGTATCCAGAAGATTTTTATCTTGTTTGCATATTCATGGGTCTTTAGATTCTAGTTTGTAATTTACATTTATTTTTATTACATCGTCTATACCATTGTCACTTTTTGAGAATTTTTAGGGCATTTTCTTTGTACTCTTAAATATAGTCAGTTTATAAATATCCATGAAGACATAAAGCCGAAGTTTAACTGTAATCTACAGACTAATATCTAATTAAAGATGAATGCTAATCATTCATATTTATATAAATCATAATGATAAATTACACTTTCACAAACATTACAATGATGTAAGTAATACTTAGAAATGTAAAGGAAAATGTTAACAAAATCCCAGAGCCCACGTATTAGAAAAACTGTTGTCAGTTTTGAGTATATATCCGTTCAGATGGCTCTTCTATGAAAAGTCAAAGCAGAGGCACACAAACATAAACACACACATACACATTAAGAGAGATAAAGAGTACCTTTGAAAAAGACATGTTAGTATTTTATTTTATTTATTTATTTTTCATTATTTTTTTTGACAGGCAGAGTGGAGAGTGGAGAGTGAGAGTGAGAGAGAGAGAGAGAGAGAGAAAGGTCTTCCTCTACCGTTGGTTCATCCTCCAATGGCCGCAGCGGCCGGCGCGCTGCGGCCGGCGCACCGCACTGATCTGAAGCCAGGAGCCAGGTGCTTCTCCTGGTCTCCCATGGGGTGCAGGGCCCAAGGACTTGGGCCATCCTCCACTGCACTCCTGGGCCATAGCAGAGAGCTGGCCTGGAAGAGGGGCAACTGGGACAGAATCCAGCACCCCAACTGGGACTAGAACCTGGTGTGCTGGCGCCGCAGGCAGAGGATTAGCCTATTGAGCTGCAGCGCCGGCCCTAGTATTTTATTTTATTATTTATTAAAGGTTTATTTGTTTATTTGAAAGAGAGTTAGAGAGAGGCAGAGGTGGAGAGAGAGGTCTTCGATTCGCTGGTGTCACTTTCCAAATGGTCCACTGGCTGGAGCTGGCCTGATCTGAACCTAGGAGTCAGGAGATTCTTCCAGGTCTCCCCCGTGGGTGCAGGGGCCCAAGGACTTTGACCATCTTCCAATGCTTTCCTAGGCCATAGCAGAATGGAGCAGCCAGGACTTGAACTGGCACCCATATAGGATGCCAGCTGCAGGCTGTGGCTTTACCTGCTACATCACGGCGCCAGGCCCCATATTAGTATTTTTTTTTTTTTTTTGACAGGCAGAGTAGACAGTGAGAGAGAGAGACAGAGAGAAAGGTCTTCCTTTGCCGTTGGTTCACCCTCCAATGGCTGCCAAGGCTGGCGCGCTGCGGCCGGCACACCGCGCTGATCCAAAGCCAGGAGCCAGGTGCTTCTCCTGGTCTCCCTTGGGGTGCAGGGCCCAAGCGCTTGGGCCATCCTCCACTGCACTCCTTGCCACAGCAGAGAGCTGGCCTGGAAGAGGGGCAACTGGGACAGAATCCGGCACCCCGACCGGGACTAGAACCCGGTGTGCCAGCGCCGCGAGGCGGAGGATTAGCCTAGTGAGCCGCGGCGCCGGCCACCATATTAGTATTTTAAACTAAAGCATATGATATGTGAATTTATCAGAAAAAATAATTTGAAATTGGAGTTTCAGAAATTATTAAACTTAAAATAGATAACATCTTTATCAAAATATGTAATAGTTCCCAAAAGAGCTTAGATTTTAAGATGAGAAAATAAATGATTAAAGTCATTTTGAGAGGGAGAAAAGCTTTTAGTGCCCTTACAGTTTTTTTTTTGTTTGTTTAAAATTTGTTTATTTGAAAGGTGGAGTTACACACATATACACACACACATATACACACATGCATACAGAAGTATGCGTCCAGAAAGAGATTTTCCATCCTCTGATTCACTCTCCAAATGGCTGCATCTTCTGGGATTGGGCCAGGCTGATGCCAAGAACCTGGAACTCCATTCAGATTTCTCATGTGAGTGAGAGGGGCTCAAGCTCCCAGGCCATCTACTGCTGCTTTCCCAGGTGCATTATCAAGGAGCTGGATCAGAAGTAGAGCAGCTGGGACTTGAACTGGTGCTCATGTGAGATGCTAGTCTTGCAGGTGGTGGCTTAACCTGCTGCACCACAATGCTAACCTCACCCTTGTAGTTTTTTAATAGACTTTTAAATTTTGAGATGATTTTGCATTCATCTGCAGTTGTAAGAAATCATTGAGAGTGATTCCATGTATCCTTTACCACATTCTCCTCACCTTCCCTCCGCATGGTGACATCTTATAAACTGTAGTACAATACCATACACAGAATATTGACACTGGTACAATAAAATACAGAACTATTCCATCTCCCCAAAGATGACCTGGTTTTACCCTTTTAAAGCCGCATTCACCACCCTCCCCTGACCTCTGACCCCTGGCAACCACTAATCTGTTATCTATGTATAATTTTGCCATTTCAAGAATGTTATATAAACAGGCTCATATGGTATGTAGGTTTTTTTCCACTCAGCATAATTTGGAGATTTATCCAAGTTGTGTATATCATTAGTTTGTTACTTTTTATTGCAGGATAGCATTTCCTTTATTAATTTATTTTAAAAATTCTTATTTTTTATTTATTCAAAAGGTAGACACACACATATAACACACATAAACACACATACACCAACACACATAGAGCGCACACACACACACACACACACACCAGAGATCTCCCATCCACTGGTTTGCTCTCTAAATATCCTCAACAACTGGGAGCTGGAAACTCAGTCTGGGCCTCCCGTACAGATGCCAGTGACCCTACTGCTTGAGACATCACTGCTTCTCCCAGGGTGCATACCAAGCAGGAAGTTGGACTTAGGACTCAAACCCAGGAACTCTGTGGGATGCAGATATTCCCAAGTGGCGTCTTAACTGCTGCACCAAATGTCTGCTCTTCTGTATTTTTTTTTCTTGTCAGAAACTTATTTTTATTGATAGTGAAATGAGGATGTCAGTATTCACTGTATAGGTTATATAAATCAAGCTTGCCTTTATATTGATAAGAATGCCTTATTTCACTTGCAAGCATAATTATTCCAGTAAATTCCTTTTAGTCTTCTTGCCTGCATGATACCAATAATAAATTAAATTAAAAGGAAGTAACATTATAATCAAAGAATAAAAGAAAAACAGAAAACCAACCTGTGTTTGTTGCTCCTTCCTCTCTCCTCTAATTAACTGAGCTTCCCCACTCCCTTTTTGTCCTATTAGAGTAGAGGTTCACTGAATAATGGAGCTTGGTCTGAAGAGAAACATTTAATGGTAAAAGGGAAAGTATTAGAAGATGAGAGGCCTGTCCTTTTATTCATTATAAATGGGGTTTCTAAGACTTTGATGACTGATCCCTGATCTAGGCCTTGACTTTTCAAATTGTTGAAGTGAAAAGTTGATATAATTCTGTTGAATCTGTTTTTCAGTGTTTGTCTTTAGTAGTTTCATCTTTAAATGAGATATTTCCTTACTAAGAAAAAAAGTTCCACTTCTGGAGTTAACATTGAAGGACTTTGTGTGTTCTAAAAGTTTATTTTATATTCTCTTCTTCAGCATGCTCTATTTGGCATGATTGACACATTTCATGTCATGGTTGGCCAGAGTAGGACAGCTTAAGGTCAGGTCCATGTTCTAGTGATAACACTGGAGAATTTGGGCCTGCAGAAGAGTGCAGACTGGATGATACTTGTACCCCTTGAACTTTGTTTCCACCTCCTCAGCTTTCTGATATTGCCCAGTAGTGATTTTGCAGAACTCTGCCTGCAAAAAAAAAAAAAAAAAAAAAAAAAGAATCTTTTGTCTGTGAATTGTGAAGAAAGGGAAAGATTCATGCTAGTTTTGCAATCACACCTCAAACTGCAAAAGTTACAACCATAGGGTATGATAAGTACTTAGTTTAAGGTGGAAAAGTCACATAGTATATACAGGTTTGGTACTAGTCACAGTTTTTTTTTTTTTTTAAGATTTATTTTACTTATTTGAAAGGTGGAGTGAGAGAGAGAGAGAGAGAAAGAGAGAAAGAGATCAGTCTTCCATCTGCTGGTTTACTCCCCAAATGGCCACAACAGCAAGGCTGGGCCAGGCCAAAGCAGGAACCTGGAACTCCATTGGGGTCTCCCACGGAGGTAACGTGGGAGTACTTGGACCATATTCTTCTTTCCTGGGCACATTATTGGGGAACTGAATTGGAGGTGGAACAGCCGGGATTCAAATTAGGTGCCCATATGGGATGCTGGTGTCTCATGCAACAGCCTTACCTGCTATTCCACAATGCCAGCCCAGCTACTCACAGTTTCACTAGGGGTTTTGAAATGTATCTCTCATGATAAAGGGAGACTACTGCATATGCTCTCAATTTATTGCTTCTCTTTTTATCCTCTTAAAAGTTTTCTAAGAACGAAAGTCTTTGATCTTCGATAAAGTTCAATTTCTCAGTTTTCCCTTTTGTGGATTGTGCTTTTGGTATCCAGTCCAAGAATTCTTTGTTAAGCCTTCAATGCCAAAGATTTTGTTGCATGTCTTTTCCTAAAAGCTTTATAGTTTAATGTTTACATTTAAGTCTGTGAGCCATTTAAATTTTACGTATTACATATCCATTTCTGAAGGCCAGGCTTAAATTTTCTTTGTCCTACTGAATAAATTCTGTAGCTTGGCATATTATACTTCTCCCTCTGACAACAAATCTTCTTTCTATTTTTATCTTGACTGCTTCTATACACGTACCTTATTGAGCAAAAGTTATATGATATTTCCTAAATATTGTATACCTTTTTGTTTATTCATGTAATTGTATTTGGTTCTCAGCATTTTCTTTTTTGATCTCATGTTGTCTGTTTATCTCATGTTGAAAGCTTATATATTACTCAGAATCCACCTGAAATACACTTCTATTCAACACACAGGGAAAAAGCTAATTCTGCATCTAAAGGCCCATAATACTTTGAATTTCTGCAGCTCTCCATAGTTCAGTTACTTCTGTGTATGCCTTACTTTGTAGTCTATTCTATTGACTTTATCCTATAAATAAGAAAGTTGAGATTCAGAATTTTAAGATACTTATTCAAGATTTCACAGGCAGACACTGGAGATAGATAAGAATAAAAAGAGAATCAAAACCTAGTACACTGCCGGCGCCGCGGCTCAATAGGCTAATCCTCCACCTGCGGCGCCAGCACCCCGGGTTCTAGTCCCGGTCGGAGCGCTGGATTCTGTTCCAGTTGCTCCTTTTCCAGTCCAGCTCTCTGCTATGGCCCGGGAGTGCAGTGGAGGATGGCCCAGGTGCTTGGGCCCTGCACCCACATGGGAGACCAGGAGAAGCACCTGGCTCCTGGCTTCGGATCAGCGCGATGCACCGGCCGCAGGTGCCATTGGGGGGTGAACCAACGGAAAGAGGAAGACCTCTCTCTCCCTCTCTCTCTCACTGTCCGCTCTGCCTGTCAAAAAAAAAAAAAAAAACTAAAAAAATAAACAATATAAGCACACTAAAAAATATTATATAAAATTACCTTCAAGCTATGTATACAAGGTATATATGAAATGTAAGTGAAGTTCCTGTTTATACTTATGTGCCATCCCCAACATATCTCATTATGTACATGCAGATATTCCAAAGCCCCAAAATATCTGAAATCTGAAGCACTTCTCGGTCCAAGTATTTCAGATAAAGGATAACCAGTGATATCTCTGTAGCAAGGAGCTAATTTGTCTTCTTTTCATTATTTTATAATATTGAGAGGTTATTCATCTTTGATAGTACTTGTTAGGAAAGATTTTGATAAGAACATTCAGCTGAAATAATGGTAATGATTTTGTTTTGTGCTCTTGATGTTTATTTTAATAGGAAAAACTCAAAGGAGAGATGGAAGAGAATAGAGTTAGTCACAAAGAAAAAAGAGACAAGGTAAGAATTTTATAGTTTTCTTTAAAAGCTATTTCATTTTATAACAATTAAAAATTTTATTTTTAAACTTTTAAACTCTGAAAGGCAGAGTGACTTAGAGGGAGAGATCTTCTAACTGTGGGTTCACTCTCCAAATGGCTGCAACAGCTGGGACTGGGCCAGACTGATGCCAGGAGCCAAGAACTCTACCCTGGTCTTTCATATGGGTGGCAGGGGCCCAAGCACTTCAGTCATCTTCTGTTGCCTTCTTGGGTGCACTATCACGGAACTGGATAGGAAGGGAAGCAGTTGGGACTCAAACCAGAACTCCAGTATAGTATGCCCATTGCAAATGGTAGTTTAACTCACTGTGTAATTCCAACCCCCATTTTCTAATAATTTATTTAGAATTCTTTTGTTCATAAGTGGGAAAATAATATTTAAAATATACCACATAATTTACTTCTAAAATTTTTTCTTGCTATTCGTTAATTCAAAAGCATTAGTTAAAGATTTCAAAGCATTTATTATTCATCCTCTCATAAGAGAAGATTTCAGTTTTTATAATTCTTACAATACTAGTAAATTAGGAAGTTCTGTGTTTTCTTGAAAAATTTTCAATGTTAGGGGGAAATATTTTGATTAAAAATTCTAGTGTTAATAAAATAATTTTATGAAGATGAAGTGCTAAATCTGATTTGATCTTCATACACTGAGCACATATATCAAGTACATCACATTGTATCCCATAAATATGTTCAATTAAATAATTTTTAAAATATAAATTTTAATGTTTATAATTATATATAATTTTGAGTTTTGAGGGGGCTAAGAATGATATTCTATTTTCCTCACTTAAGTTCTGAACTAATTGAGAAAGTCAAAGGAGAACCAAAATACTATTTTTATTATTGATAACTGTTATTGGAGAATGTTTCTTATATTTGAAGGCAAAAAGATATCTTAATTCTGTAATCTCAAATTAGATTTACCTACTCTGTCATAGGTAGAGTCTGACTAGGTCAGGTCAACCTGCTTTATGGCCTGCTCTTGTAAAACTTATAGCATATAGGGAATATAGCAGAGTGAATGCATGCATCCTTTTGTTATCAAGAGGAGAATAAGCCTGTTCCTTACTAAGGGAAGAGGCTGTACTGTACTCATATATGCCCAATTTCTTTTTTTAAATTCACTAAATCACATTAGGTTACTGTTCCTCCCCTAAGGATACAGAAAAAGGTTGGGAATATTACATATGGGGAAGTATGGGGAAGAAGTGTACCTTTCAGCCTCTATCCTATTTGATGATATGATTATTGGAGAAAAATCTTGACTAATTTTTAAAAAATTGTTAGTGTATTCTTTATACATAGTGATATAGTCTGCTAAGTTTCCACTGAGGTTGCTATCATTATAGTTAAACTGAAAGTGACAGAATAGTCTGGGAACAATTCAGTAGTTAGGTATGGATGATGCTACAATTTAGTTACATTTGAGTGCAAAGAAAAAAAAAGGACAGAAACATTGACCCTATGAGTGAATATTGAATGTTTCATGTGTCCAGGACACTGTGCTAAACACTTGAAAACATATTTAGAGAAATTATCATTATGACAGGGGTGGGCATTTGACCTACCAGTTAAGATGCTTGGGGTGCCCACAGCATATAGCAGAGTGTCTGGGTTTGAGCCCCATCTCCACTCTCAATTCCGGCTTCATACCAGTGTGGACCCTGAGAAGCAGTAAGTGATGGCTGAAGTAGTTGGGTCCCTGCTACCTAAGTGAGAGATCTATTTGATTTCCTGGCTCCTGGCTTGTGGCTCCAGCCTAGTCCTTGCTGTTATGGGCATTTGGGGAGCGAACCAGTGGATGGATGCTCTGTCTCTCTGCCTCTCAGATTTAAAAAATACAGTTTTTTAAAGATGTATGTATTTATTTGAAATTCAGAGTTACACAGAGAGAGAGGGAGTTGCAGAGGGAGTGAGAGGTCTTCTATCCACTGGATCACTCCCCAATTGGCCACAATGGCCAGAGCTGCGCTGATCTGAAGCCAGGAGCCAGGAGCCAGGAGCTTCTTCTGGGTCTCCCATGCGGGTGCAATGGCCCAAGGACTTGGGTTATCTTCTACTGCTTTCCCAGGTCATGGCAGAGAGCTGCATCGGAAGTGGAGCAGCTAGGACTAGAACTGGTGCCCATATTGGATACCGACACTGCAGGTGGCAGCTTTACCTGCTATGCCACAACACCAGCCCCAAAAATACAGTACTAATAACCACATAATTAGATATAGTCTTTTTATTTTTAAATTTATTTATTTATTTGAAATTCAGAGTTACACAGAGAGAGAAGGGGAGGGAGAGAGAGGGAGAGAGGGAGAGAGGGAGAGAGGGAGAGAGGGAGGGGGAGAGAGAGAGAGAGAGAGAGAGAGAGAGAGAGAGAGAGAGGTCTTCCATCCACTGGTTCACTTCCCAGCTGGCCGCAAAAGCTGGAGCAGTGCCGATCCAAAGCCAGGAGCTAGGAGCTTCTTCCAGGTCTCCCATGCGGGCGCAGATGCCCAAGGACTTTGGCCATCTTGTACTGCTTTCCCAGGCCATGGCAGAGTGCCGGATCGGAAGTGGAGCAGCCAGGACTCGAACTGGTGCCCATATGGGATGCCAGCACTGCAGGCGGTGACTTTACCTGCTGTGCCCCAGTGCTGGCCCCTGAGTCTTAGAGAAGCGTCTGATGCAGATCAAAAAATTCTTTTCTAAATATAGAATGTGTTCATATTTTGAAAACATATATCATATATTCTTTGTTTTGATTCATGTTTAATTTCACAATATATGCCCTTTGTGTCTCTTACCAAGTAGATTGGTAAATGCTATGTATTTTATCTGGGGAGTCTGGATATATATGTTGTAAAATGAAAAAAATGATAAAATTAATTAAGAACTCTAACTGGGCTTTTTTCCTTTACTTTATTCCAACACTGCTAACACATAAGCCTTACATATGATCATTGCATTTACTAAATGTTTCTGAGTTTGGACAAGTTATTTAACTTGCTAATACCTCAGTTTCCTCACCTATAAGAGGATATTAACAGTACCTATCTCCTCAAGTGGCTATGGAGATTAAATGAAACATTTAGAATAATGCTTGGCACATTGTTAAATGTCATGTAAGTGTTTGTTTAGAAAAATGATGAATGTTCTATATATGTGTGTCATTGGAAATGTAATATGCAGTAAAGAAAGTAACTTATAAGAAAGCACATATGTTTCCAGGACGTATGGTAAAGAGAGTAATTCAGTATTCTTCAAAGGGGGAATGTTTTCTTTTAGACTAAGAAAATGTCAATTTCCTGATATGGCCACAAGGTGGTATAGTGACATCAAATTGTCATTCTCAGGATTATTGGGGGGGAAATATCTGTGAATGAAAGCAGCTGCTTTGGAGATTCCCAGGGTGTCTGTCTTCTGATGAATCCAAAGCATAGAAGAAATTTGCTTTCATCAAAATCATGTACTCAGTGATGATGAAGAAATATGCAGTAAGGATACAGAAGTGCTACTCTGAAAAAAATGCTGCTGAAATTCACTACTGCTGACAAAAGGATTTTAAAGTGACTAGGAACTGAGCAAGAAAGTTGTGAATCCCATAATTTAATTCTCTGATTTTATAGGTGGATAAATTTAAGTTTAGAGATATTTGGATGTTTACTTATAATCACCTGGCAAGATAGCAAAAGACCCAGGAGAAAAGTGCATATTATATTACTTGGCTCATGTTTTTAATATAGTTCAGTGTTTTTTTTAATATAGTTCATGCAGTTGTCTTTTTTTTTTAGATTTATTTATTTTGAAGGAAGAGTGACAGGGAAAGAGTGAGGGAAGAAGGGAGGGAGTGGGGAGAGAAGGAGGAGAGACAGAAAAGAGAGAGAGAGAGAGAGAGAGAGAGAGAGATAAATATCAAGATCTTCCATATGTTGGTTCATGCCCCAAATTCCTGCAACCACCAGGGCTGGACCAGGCTGAAGCCAAGAGCCAGGAACTCCATCCTGGTCTCCGACATTGGTGGCAGGGGTCAAGTACTTGAGCCACCATCTGCTTCTTTCCCAAGCACATTCATGTGACGCTGGATGGGAAGCTAAGCAGCCAGGACTCCGATGTGATATGTGCTGCAATGCTGGTCCCCATGTAGTTGCCTTTTAAACTTATACTGTATAGCCATTTAATTTAAAAACTTATTGCAAGGTCAACCATCTGTCACAGGGCCTCTCCTATACTTTTTAAAATTAAAAAAAATTTTTTTTAAAATTTTTGACAGGCAGAGTGGACAGTGAGAGAGAGAGAGTGAGAGAGCGAGAGAGAGAGAGAAAGGTCTTCCTTGTCCGTTGGTTCACCCCCCAATGGCACCTGCGGCCGGCGCACCGCGCTGATCCGATGGCAGGAGCCAGGAGCCAGGTGCTTCTCCTGGTCTCCCATGTGGGTGCAGGGCCCAAGCACCTGGGCCATCCTCCACTACACTCCTGGGCCACAGCAGAGAGCTGGACTGGAAGAGGGACAACCGGGACAGAATCCTGTGCCCTGACTGGTACTAGAACCTGGGGTGCTGGCGCCGCAGGTGGAGGATTAGCCTATTGAGCTGCGGTGCCGGCCTCTCCTATACTTTTTAATAAGTCCTAGAGAACCTTTGAAGTTTTGTCCTTGTAGGCCCCCACCTTTTTTTTGGTGGGGGGTAAGGTTTAATTATTTATTTGAAAGTTAGAGTTGCGGGGGTGGATAAACAGGGAGATAGAGATCTTCCAACTGTGGATTCATTCCCCAGATGGCCACAATGGCCAAGGCTGAGCTAGGCTGAAGCAGGAGCTTCCTCCAGGTCTCCCTCATGGGTTACAAGAGCCCAAACATTTGAGCCATGAGCCATCATCAGCTGCTTTTCCCAGACCATTAGTCAGGAGCTGGATTGGAAATGAAGCAGCTGGGTCATGAACTGGTGCCTGTATGGGATACTGGTGTTGCAGGCAGTAGCCACAACTCTTTAAATGCTCCATTCAGGGGAAAGTGCTGTGGCTTAGCAGGTAAAACTGCCAGCTGCAGTGCTGGTTTCTTATATGGGTGCCAGTTATAGTTCCTGCTGCTCCACTTCCTTTTTTTTTTTTTTGATAGGCAGACAGTGAGAGAGAGAGACAGAGAGAGAGGTCTTCCTTTGCCGTTGGTTCCCCCTCCAATGGCCGCCGTGGCCGGTACGCCGCGCTGATCCGATGGCAGGAGCCAGGTACTTCTCCTGGTCTCCCATGGGGTGCAGAGCCCAAGCACCTGGGCCATCCTCCACTGCACACCCGGGCCACAGCAGAGAGCTGGCCTGGAAGAGGGGCAACCGGGACAGAATCCGGCGCCCCAACTGGGACTAGAACCTGGTGTGCCGGCGCCGCAAGACGGAGGATTAGCCTAGTGAGCCGTGGCGCCGGCCATGCTCCACTTCCAATCAAGCTCTGTTCTGTGGGCTGGGGAAGCAGTAGAAGATGGTCCATGTGTTGGAGTGAATGACAGAATAAGGAGGTTTTTTTTTTTTTTTTTTTTTGAAGATATCCTGGGCTTTATTTTATAAATAAAATAAAATATGGCGGCCGGCGCCATGGCTCACTAGGCTAATCCTCCGCCTAGCGGCGCCGGCACACCGGGTTCTAGTCCCGGTCGGGGCGCCGGATTCTGTCCCAGTTGCCCCTCTTCCAGGCCAGCCCTCTGCTGTGGCCAGGGAGTGCAGTGGAGGATGGCCCAAGTGCTTGGGCCCTGCACCCCATGGGAGATCAGGAAAAGCACCTGGCTCCTGGCTCCTGCCATCGGATCAGTGTGGTGCGCCGGCCGCAGCGCGCCAGCCGCGGCGGCCATTGGAGGGTGAACCAACGGCAAAGGAAGACCTTTCTCTCTGTCTCTCTCTCTCACTGTTCACTCTGCCTGTCAAAAAAAATAAAATAAAATAAAATATGGCCCCAACACCATATCACACCCTGTACTTCTTAAATGTGAGAATAAGGAGTTTTGATGCTGCTCTTTTATTTTTTTAAATAATCCTGTACTTTTAATCAAACAGAGACTTGAGATTACCTTGTTTTCATATAAGCTCAGTGAAGACTAGAAGAGTCAGATACCATTTTTATCTTAAGAAAGCAAATACTGTGACAAAGAGGATTAGTATAATGTATTTGAACTTACTTAATCAATAATGAATTTGGGAGTAAATTTTAGTCTAGTTTATTGTGGTGTTAATTCTACCAGTTACACTTTAATGAAAGAAATAAATGTTTAATAAAATGATGTTTAATGATAGTTTTATTCACTTTTGTTGTTCAATGCAGAGAACACAAACATTGGAAACACCTGAAACTAAGTATTGGAAAGTTGATTGTAAAGCAACTCCTCCACAAAATAAATCTCAAACTTTCACATCAACAGATCATGGCAAATCCAAAGATAAAAGGGACTGTTTGTGGACATCTGCCAAAAATGCTTTATCTACACCATTGCCAAAGGTTGGTTGTTAAAATTTTCAAGATAGTAGTAGTATTTTTATAAAAAACTTTTATTTAATAAATGTAAATTTTGAAAGTACAACTTTTGTATTATAGCGGTTCTTCCCTCCATAATCACCCTCCCACCGCAAACCATCCCATCTCCTCTCCTTCTACCATCCCATTCTTCATTAAGATTCATTTTTAACTATATATACAGAAGATCAACTCTATACTAAGTAAAGATTTCAACAGTTTTCACCCATACAGACACACAAGTATAAAGTACTATTTGAATACTAGTTTTACCGTAGTACAACACATTAAGGACAGAGATCCTACATGGGGAGTAAGTGCACAGTGACTCCTGTTGTCGATTTAACAATTGACACTATTATTTATGTTCCTCAGTAATCACCTGAGGCTCTTATAATGAGCTGCCAAGGCTATGGAAGCCTTTTGAGTTCACAAACTCCAGCATTATTTAGATAAGGCCATAATTAAAGTGGAAGTTCTTTCCTCCCTTCAGAGAAAAGTACCTCTTTCTTTGATGGCCCCTTTTTTCAACTGAGATCTGACTCACAGAGATCTTTCATTGAGGTCATTTTTTGCCACAGTGTCTTGGCTTTCCATGCTTGAGAAACTCTCAAGGGCTTTTTAGCCAGATCCAAATGCCTTAATGGCTGATTCTGAGGCCAGAGTGCTGTTTAAGGCATTTGCCATTCTATGAGTCTACTGTGTATCCTGATTCCCATGTTGGGTCATTCTCTCCCTTTTTTTTATTCTATCAGTTAGTATTAGCAGACACTTGTCTTGTTTATGTGATCCCTTTGATACTTAATCCTATCTTTATGATCAGTTATGAACTTAAACTGATCACTTTGACCAGTAAGATGGCATTGGTACCTGCCAACTTAATGGGATTTGGAGTCCCATGGCAAGTTCTTAGCTTTACTCTTAGGGGTAAGTCTGAGGGAGCATGTGCCAAACTGTACATCTCCTCCCTCTCTTATTCCCACTTTCATTTTTAACAGGGATTAATTTTTCAATTGGATTTAAACACCCAAGAATAATTATTAGTATTTTTTAATGAACAAGAAGATTCTAGTAACTATAATGTATTGTCTGGTATCACATACACATATATAAAACTAGTTTCTTGAAAGCTTCAATATTTTGGTGATATCAGCATAAAATGGTTTTTTTTTTCTGCCACTGTCCACAGCTTAATGACATGTTGGTCAGATTCCATAATATGCTGGTCATTTACCAATGCAGAAAAGTCCCTGATGTGGGAAATCTGTTTCTGACTTGACATTTTACAGTATCAACCCAGTTACCTCTCTTTGCTATTTACCCCACATCATCTTTCTACTGGAATCCTTTTATAATCAGTCCTCATGGAGTAGGTACCACTAGTAAGGTGGTTCAGTCCTAGCTATTTCATGTTCATTTAATCCATAGGAAACTCATACAGCCTTTCCATGCTAAGTAGTAATGAAGAAGGATCTATTTCTTTTTTTTTTTTTAATTTTTATTTATTTATTTTTTTGACAGGCAGAGTGGACAGTGAGAGAGAGAGACAGAGAGAAAGGTCTTCCTTTGCCGTTGGTTTACCCTCCAATGGCTGCCGTGGCCAGCACGCGGCAGCTGGCGCACCACGCTGATCCAATGGCAGGAGCCAGGTACTTCTCCTGGTCTCCCATGGGGTGCAGGACCCAAGCACTTGGGCCATCCTCCACTGCACTCCCTGGCCACAGCAGAGAGCTGGCCTGGAAGAGGGGCAACCGGGACAGAATCCGGCACCCCGACCAGGACTAGAACCTGGTGTGCCGGCGCCGCAAGGCGGAGGATTAGCCTAGTGAGCCGCGGCGCCGGCCAGAAGGATCTATTTCTAACCACTTTCTCTTCTCTGACAATCATCTCGCTCTAATTTCCTTTTCTTCTGTTCAGCTAGACACAAAGACTTGTAAATTTGCTGCCTGGGCTCATATCCAACTAGAGAATGAGGTGCCAGTGTTTATAAGGTACCCCTAGTCTTTACAAGGATACTCTTGAATTCTTGCCTCATTGGTGAGTTGAAGGGAAAAATATCTCAACTTTGCTTTCCTCTCTAAACTGCAATTTCAGGACCTTATCTCTCAGTTACCTTAAAATAACTGAGAAGGAGAGAGGTGTTTGTTGTTAACAGGACCTGTTCTACCATTGTTTAACAAGTCCCAGAGAAGGATCTGGCCTAAATCTTAGGTCACTCTTTTTAGAAGAGGGTTACTAGTGATTTTACCCTTGCTATGTTCAGTTGAAAATTCCTGAGCCAAAGGAAGAGTCTCACTCACATCTTTTTTTTTTTAACTGTTATTTAGTAAATATAAATTTCCAAAGTACAGCTTATGGATTACAATGGCTTCCCCCCCCCATAACTTCCCTCCCACCCACAACCCTCCCAACTCCCGCTCCCTTTCCCATTCCATTCACATCAAGATTCATTTTCAATTATCTTTATACACAGAAGATTGATTTAGTATATATTAAGTAAAGATTTCAACAGTTTGTAGCCACACAGAACATAAAGTGTAAAATACTGTTTGAGGACTAGTTATAGCATTAATTCACATTGAACAACACATTAAGAACAGAGATCCTACATGAGGAGTAAGTGCACAGTGACTCCTGTTGTTGACTTAACAAATTGACACTCTTGTTTAAGGCATCAGTAATCTCCCTAGGTTCTAGTCATGAGTTGCCAAGGCTATGGAAGCCTTTTGAGTTCTCCGACTTCAATTTTATTTAGACAAGGTCATAGTCAAAGTGGAAGTTCACTCCTCCCTTCAGAGAAAGTTCTCTTTGATGTTCTTTCTGCTGGGATCTGACTCACAGAGATCTTCATTGAGGTGTTGTTTTTTTTTTTTTTTTTTTCCACAGTGTCTTGGCTTTCCATGCTTGAGAAATTTTCATGGGCTTTTTAGCCAGATCCAAATGCCTTAATGGCTGATTCTGAGGCCAGAGTGCTGTTTAAGGCATTTGCCATTCTATGAGTCTACTGTGTATCCTGATTCCCATGTTGGGTCATTCTCTCCCTTTTTTATTCTATCAGTTAGTATTAGCAGACACTTGTCTTGTTTATGTGATCCCTTTGACTCTTAGACCCATCAGTATGATCAATTGTGAACTGAAACTGATCACTTTGACTAGTGAGATGGCATTGGTACATGCCACCTTGATGGGATTGGTTTGGAATCCCCTGGCACATTTCTAACTCTACCATTTGGGGCAAGTCAGCTTGAGCATGTCCCAAATTGTACATCTCCCTCTCTTTATTCTCACTCTTATATTTAACAGAGATCACTTTTCAGTTAAATTTAAACACCTAAGAATAATTGTGTGTTAATTACAGAGTTCAACCAATAGTATTAAGTAGAACAAAAAATGCTAAAAGGGATAAAGTATTAACTTGATATATATCTTATTTACTTTATGTAAATTATGAAAGACTATATAGCATAGAGAGGCTTTTATGTAAAATATGTTGTATTTGTTACCATATTGTTCAAAATATGAAATGAATTATTAAAGATTGGCCTGTCTTAAAATTTTTTTATTGAAATATTCATAAGAAAAACACTCAGATATTAAATATTCAACTTGGATTTCCATAAACCAAACTTAATCTGATAACCAGCAACCAGGTTAAAAGATAGAATCTTACTACCTCAGATGAACTTCTTATTTTCTTTTAGTCATTTGTCTGTACTCCAAAGCCAATTACTGTCTAAGCTTATAGTATTAGATGTACTTGTTTCTTCATTTTCTATAAATGGAGTCCTACAGTTTGTGTTCTTATTTTGTCTAGACTTCTTTGATTTGATATAATCTTTGTGGAGCTCATCCATATTGTTGCTTGAAGTTGTAGACTATTTTTAGTTTGTGTAGTATTCAGTCATGTTATTGTATTACAGTTCACTGATCAGTTGTATTGTTTACCACATTTGGGTGATTTCCAGATTGAGTTTTTATGAATAGTGTTATAAAAATTCTGTTATCTGGCATGTGTGCATTTTGGGTGGTTGTGTACCTAGGAGTGATATTTTGGGATTACAGAGTTTTGCATTTGTTCCATTTTAGTAGATACTACCATTTGTTCTTCTGTTTGCTTTGGTTATTGTACCAATATATTATAGCCCACAGTGGATGAGATTTCTGGTTGCCTTGAATTCTTACCACCACATGATATTTTAAAATTTTTTTGAGCTTAACCATTCTATTGGTAGATGTGATGACTGTACTTTTTTTTCAATAAACTTTTTACTTTGCAATGAATTGTATATTTACAGAAAAGTTACAAAGTTGGTACAAAGAATTATGTATTTTCCACTCAGTTACTCCTATTATTATTTTATATTACCATAGTACATTTGTCAAAATTGTGAAATTTACATTACTACATTACTATTAACTAAAATTCATCTTTAATTTAGATTTCACAGTTCTTCCATTAATGTTCTGTTTCTGTTCAGTGCAATGTACCAAATTGCATTTCATTGTCATGTTTCCCTAATTGTGATCTGAAATTTTAATGGGGACATTTACAACTAGAATTTTTTCTGTAAACATTGATTTCATCATGTCCCATAGATTTTATATTTTCATTATCTATTCAGTTTATATTTTTAAAGTTTACTTACTTGTTTACAATTTAAAAGGAAGGGAGAATAGAGAGAGAGAGATCTTTCATCCACAAGGAACTCCTTAAACATGCATGACAGCAGGGCCTGGACCAGATTGAAGGTGGGATCTGGTAACCCAATCCTAGTCTTCTCTGTGGGTTTCAGGATCCAAGTACTTGATGTATCACTGACTACTTCCCAGAGCGTGATTCAGCAGGAGGCTGGTTTGCAAGTGGAAAAGATTGAACTCTCAGTCACTCTGATATGGGAGATGGGAATTCCAAGCAGCATCTTAATCACTGCACCAAATATCTGCCCCTGTATTTTTATTTTCTTCATACATTTTTAAAAAATTATTTATTTTTAATCTAGCAACCTTTTATTTAAGGAATACAAACTTCATGTATTTCATATATACAAATTTAGGAACATAATGATCCTTCCCATTCTGCCCTCCCTCTCACGTATGCTCCCATCCTTCTTCTTCCTCTCTCTTCTATTCCTATTCTTATTTTTACTGACATATTTTCAGTTAACTTTGTATATATAAGATTAACTCTACACTAAATAAAGAATTCAACAAATAGTATGAAAAAAAGCTGTTTCTCAACAGTTGAGACAAGGGCTGTTGAGAGTCATCACATCTCAAAGTGTCAATTTCACTTCCATAGATTACTTTTTAGGTACTGTGTTAGTTACCACAGATCAGGGAGGACATATGATAATTATCTTTTTAGGATTGGTTTTGTTTCACTAAGTATAATGTTTTCCAGTTGCATCCATTTTGTTGCAACTGACAAGATTTCATTTTTTTAACCACTGTATAGTATTCCATGGTGTACATATCTTATAATTTCCTTATCTAGTCTTCAGCTGACAAACATCTGGGTTGATTCCATATCATAGCTATTGTGAAATGAACTGCAATAAACATGGGGGTACAGATCACTCTTTCATATGCTGATTTCATTTCCTTTGGATAAATTCCCAGGGAAGGGATGGCTGGGTCATATGATAGGTCTGTATTCAGGTTTCTGAGGTATCTCCGTACTGTCTTCCACAGTGGTTGTACCAGTTTACATTCCACTAACAGTGGATTAGGGTATCTTTTTTCCCCACATCCTTGCCATCATTTGTTGTTTGTTGATTTATGTATGAAAGCCATTCTAACTGGGGTGAGGTGAAACCTCATTGTGGTTTTGATTTGCATTTCCCTGATGGCTACTGATCCTGAGCATTTTTTATGTATCTGTTGGCCATTTGGATTTCCTCTTGAAAAACATTGTTCAAGTCCTTTGCCCATTTCTTAACTGGATTGTTTGTTTGTTTGCTTGTTTTTTTTGACAGGCAGAGTGGACAGTGAGAGAGAGAGAGAGACAGAGAGAAAGGTCTTCCTTTACCATTGGTTCACCTCCAATGGCCACTGTGGCCAGCACGCTGTGGCCAGCACAGTGCGCTGATCCGAAGCCAGGAACCAGGTGCTTCTCCCGGTCTCCCATGCGGGTGCAGGACCCAAGGATTTGGGCCATCCTCCACTGCACTCCCGGGCCACAGCAGAGAGCTGGCCTGGAAGAGGGGCAACCGGGACAGAATCCGGCGCCCCGACCAGGACTAGAACCTGGTGTGCCAGCACCACAGGTGGAGGATTAGTCTAGTGAGCTTCGGCGCCGGCCGGATTGTTTGTTTTGTTGTTGAGTTTCTTGATCTTCTTATATGTTCTGGATAATAATCCTTTATCAGTTACATAGTTTGTAAATATTTTCTCCTATTCTGTTGGTTGCCTCTTCACTTTTCTAAGTGTTTCTTTTATAGTGCAGAAGCCTCTCAATTTTATGTCAGCCCATTTGACAGTTTTGGCTTTGATTGCCTGTGCCTCTGGCATCTTTTCCAAGAAGTCTTTGTCTATGGCAAGGTTTCCCCAATGTTCTCTAATAATTTGATGGTATCAGGTCATAGATTTATGTCTTTAATCCACTTTGAGTGGATTTTTTTTAAATAAGGTGTAAGGTAGGGGTCTTACTTCACAATTCTGCATGTGGAGATCAGTTTTCCCAGCACCATTTGTTGAAGAGGGATTGATTTTAGCTCCTTTGTCAAAGACGAGTTGGTTGTAGATGCATATATTGCTTTCTGGAGTTTATATTCTTTACCATTGATTTATCTGTCTTTTTTTTTTTTTTTTTTTTGCCAGTACTAGGCTGTTTTGATTATAATTGCCCTATAGTATGTCTGTCTTTTTTTTTTTTAAAGATTTATTTATTTAGTTGAAAGAGTTACACAGAGAGAAGGAGAAGCAGAGAGAGGTCCTCCATCCGCTGGTTCACTCCCCAGTTGGCCACAATGGCTGGAGCTGTGCCAACCCAAAGTCAGGAGCCAAGATCCAGGAGCTTCCTCCAGGTCTCCCATGTGGGTGCAGGGGCCCAAGGACCTGGGCTATCTTCCTTGCCTTCCTAGGCCATAACAGAGAGCTGGATTAGAAGTGGAGCAGCCGGGACTCAAACTGGAACCCATATGGGGTGCCCGCACTGCAGGCAGTGTCTTTACCTGCTACGCCATTATGCTGGCCCCTGTAGTATGTCTTAAAATCTGGTATTGTGATACCTTGGCTTTGTTTTTGTTCTATTAGATGACTTTAGCTATGTGGGGTCTTCTGTGTTTCTATATAAAGTTTAGTATCATTTTTCTTCTAGATATGAGAATGTCAGTATTTTGTTAGGGATAGCAGTGAATCTGTAAATTGCTTTTAGTAGTGTGGACATTTTGATCATATTGATTCTTCTAATCCATTAACATAAAAGATTTTTCCATTTTTTGTGTATTCTATTTCTTTCTTTAATGTTTTATAATTTTCATCGTAGAGATCTTTGATGTCCTTGGTTAAATTTATTACAAGGTATTTAATTGCTTTTGTAGCTGTTGTGAATGGGATTGATCTTAGAAGTTCTCAGCCATGGTACTGTTCAGTGTATACAAAGGCAATTGAATCTTGTGTGTTAATTTTATATCCTGCCACTTTACCAAACTCTTTTATGAGTTCCAATCATCTCTTAGTGGAGTCTCTTGGCTCCCCTATATATAGAATCATGTCATCTGCAAATAGGGATAGTTTGACTTCCTCCTTCCTAATTTGTATCCCTTTGATTTCTTTTTCTTGCCCAATGGCTCTGGTTAAAATTCCAGGAGTGTTTGAATAGTAATGATGATAGTGGGCATCCTTGTCTGGTTCTGGATCTTCCAGCTTCTGGGACTGCTTCCAGCTATTTCCCATTCAATAAGATGCTGCTCATGGGTTTGTCATAAATTGTCTTGGTTGTGCTGAAGAATGTACTTCCTATACCCAATTTGCTTAAGGTTTTCATCACAAAAGGATGTTGTTGTATTTTATCAAATGCTTTCTCTGCATCTATTGAGATAAACATGGTTTTTGTTCTTCAGTTTTTTAAAAAGATTTATTTTATTTATTTTAAAGAGTTACAGAGAGAGGTAGAGACAGAGAGGTCTTCCATCTGATGGTTCACTCCCCAGATGGCTGCAACAGCTGGAGCTCCACTGATCTGAAGCCAGGAGCCAGGAGTTTCTTTCAGGTCTTCCACGTGGGTGCAGGGGCTCAAGGACTTGGGCCATCTTCTACTGATTTCCCAGGCCATAGCAGAGAACTGGATTGAAAGAGGAACAGCTGGGACATGAACCAGCATTCATATGGGATGTTGGCGCTTCAGGCCAGGGCTTTGACCACAGTGCTGGCCCCTTCAGTTTGTTAATATGATGTATCACACTGATTGATTTGCAAATGCTGAATTATCCTTGCATACCAGGGATAAATCCCACTTGGTCCAGGTGAATGATCTTTCTGATGTGTTGTTGCATTCGATTGGCTAGGATTTTTGCATCTATGTTCATCAGGGAAATTGGTCTATGGTTCTCTTTATCTGTTGTTATCTTTTTCTGATTTAGGAATTAGGTGATGCTGGCTTGATAGAAGGAGTTTGGGAGGATTTTCTCCATTTTATTTGTTTTGAATAGCTTGAGAAGAATTGGAGTTAGTTCTTCTTTAAATGTCTGGTAGAATTCAGCAGTGAAGCCCTCTGATCCTGGGTTTTTCTTTGTTGGGGAGGGGTCTTTATTACGGATTCAATTTCTATCTTGTTTATAGGTCTGGATGAGTGGTGACAAATTCTTTCAATTTCTGTTTGTTATGGAAGGCCCTTATTTTACCTTCATTCATAAATGAGAGCTTTTCAGAGTATAGTATTCTGGGTTGACAGTTTTTTTCTCTTAAGACTTGGACTGTATCTTGCCATTCTCTTTTAGCCTATAAGGTTTCTGATAAGAAGTCAGCTGTGAGTCTAATTGGAGAGTCTCTCAAAGTAATTGGTGTTTCTTTTGTACACATTTTAGAATTTTTTTAAATGTTTTACTACAATGTGTTGTGGTGAATATCTTTTCTGGTCATGTCTATTAGGAGTTCTATGTGCTTCTTGTACTTGGATGTCCTTTTCTTTCTTCAAATTGGGGAGGTTTTCTGTAATTATTTCACTAAAAAGTCTTTCTAATCTATTCTCTTTCCATGTCTTCAGGAACTCCTAAGACCTGTATGTGGGGTTGTTTGATAGTATCCCATAAATCTTCAATGTTGTTTTTGATTTTCTAATGTTGTCATCATCGTCTTCTTCTTCTTCTTCTTCTTCTTCCTCCTCTTCTTCTTCCTCTTCTTCTTCTTTTTCCTCTTCTTCCTCTTCCTCTTCTTCTTCTTCATCTTCTTTTTCTTCTTCTTCTTCCTCTTCCTCTTCTTCTTCCTCTTCCACTTCTTCTTCCTCTTCTTCTTCCTCTTCCTCTTCTTCCTCTTCTTCTTCCTCTTCCTCTTCTTCTTCTTCTTTTCTTATATGACTGAAAATTTCCAGAGATTTGTCTTCTAACTCAGATATTCTTTCTTCTTCCTCACCAAGTCTGTTGTTAAGGTTTTCCACTGTATTTTAAAAAGATTTTTATTTATTTATTTGGAAGTCACAGTTGCACACAGAGAGAACAGGCAGAGAGAGAGATAGAAAAAGAGAGAGAGAGAGAGAGGTCTTCCATCAGCTGGTTCACTCCCCAATTGGCCACAATGGCCAGAGCTGCGCTGGTCCAAAGCCAGGAGCCAAGAGCCTCCTCCAGGTCTCCCATGCGGGTGCAGGGGCCCAAGGACTTGGGTTATCTTGTGCTTTCCCAGGCCATAGCAGAGAGCTAGATCAGAAGTGGAGCAGCTGGGATTTGAACTGGTGCCCATATGGAATGCTGGCAGTGCAGGTGGTGGCTTTATTCGCTATGCTACAGTGCTGGCCCCTCCACTGCATTTTTTATTAAATCTGATGAATTCTTCATTTGTAGTATTTCATTTTTGTTTCTCTTTAGAATCTCAATTTCATTGGAAAAATTTTCACTCACGTCATGTATGGATTTCTTTAATTTGTGGATTTGCTTTTGATTACTTCTGAGTGATCCTATGATTAATTTTTGAATTCCATTTCCAGCACTTCATCAATCTATTCATATTCACATTCTAGTACTGAAGTGTTGTGTTCCTTTGGCGTGATTTTGTCTTCCTTATTTTTGTTTCTCAAATTACTAAATTCATTTTTAGGCATTTGTTGGGATCCTTGTTTTTTGCTTTATGTTTTCTTCTTCTCATGGCTTTTATCTTTGGACTGTGCCTCTGTGACTTAGTGGAGTATCTGCTCTTTTGGTGAGTACCAGAAGTATGTGCTTCTTTTATTATTATTATTATTTTTTTTTTTTGACAGGCAGAGTGGACAGTGAGAGAGAGAGACAGAGAGAAAGGTCTTCCTTTGCCGTTGGTTCACCCTCCAATGGCCGCCGCGGCCGGCGCGCTGCGGCCGGCGCACCGCGCTGATCCGATGGCAGGAGCCAGGAGCCAGGTGCTTTTCCTGGTCTCCCATGGGGTGCAGGGCCCAAGCACCTGGGCCATCCTCCACTGTACTCCCTGGCCACAGCAGAGAGCTGGCCTGGAAGAGGGGCAACCGGGACAGAATCCGGCGCCCCAACCGGGACTAGAACCCGGTGTGCTGGCGCCGCTAGGCGGAGGATTAGCCTAGTGAGCCGCGGCGCCGGCCAGAAGTATGTGCTTCTTGTTGCCAGGGAGCTCCAGAGTCAGGGGAGTATCCAAGTTAACACCCAAGTTGAGCATGGTAAATTTTTTTTTATCAAAGGGGAAGGTTTGATCAGCTCTGTTGGTGTAATCTTACCCTCACTTCCTTTCTTCCAAGGTGACCAATGTCTGGGCGCTCGCCCCAGTGGGTACACTGTTCATCCAAGGCGCCCCAAGGACCACACAGAGGATCTGTGCAGTCCTCAGTGTGAGCACAATTCCCACAACAATGACCTACCCCAGGCAGTTAGGGAGCCCTGTGCATGTGGAGCCGCCCATAGCAACTGCCCAGAGACCCAGCCACACCCTGCACCCTCCCTCACAACCATAGTATTTTCACAGTCCCAGCACAGAAGACTCCCACAGTCACTCTGCAAAGTGACACAGGATCCATTCTGCCCTGCCAATCCGTCCCATCCCACAGAGAGGCAGAGATGCTCTCAGCCAGCTGTGTGGGTGCTCTGCATAGGCAGCCTAAGCCCCAGAGCCTGTGACGTGCTGGGAGGCTGGGGGCACCTCACAGTCCTATGTGGATGCCCAGCCCCTTGTCAGTCCTCTGAACCAGACTCAGGTGGCTTCTCTCTGCTGGTTGCTGGGTGCTTGGACACAAGCTGATGCAGCTATAACATATATCCAAAATGGTGCCTACCCTGTCTCAGCTAGTTGCAAGGTGCCATTGTTGAGGTGTTGGGAAGAGTGAAATGTGCCGTCCTTTCTCCTCTAGGTTAGCAGGTACACTGTCCCTTACAGGCTCCAGGCTGGACTCACGTCAGGCTTTCCCTGCAGCTTTGTCACTAGTGGTTTGGACTGCTACAGTCTGTTCTCACCTCACTCTCCAAAGCTGGTGCTGAGGTTGGCTGCTGGAGTTTATGTTGTGTCTGTGCTTATACTGTGTGTCCACACTGTCCATGTAGATCCACAACGTCCCTTTAACTTACGTGGAGTTTCCACTATAGTTTTCTCCCTAACTCTTCCCTGAGATTGTACTCTCTCCACTTTTTATTTTTTTTAAACTATCTTCCCCTAGACTAGAGCAGCAGTAAGCGCCCTCTGTATTTCACCATCTTGGAATCTTTTGCTTCATACATCTTAAAGTACTTGGTAGTTTCGTTGTGATTTATTTCTGACCCATTGGTCATTTAGGAGTGTGTTGCATTCACTTATTTGTCAATTTTCTAAATATACATTTGGTTGATTTATAGTATTGTTAAAATATTCTGTTTCCTGCTTATCTTTCTCTTTCTATATGACTTAAAACACAAATGCATAAAGCCTGGTACTTTGTCAGGCTTAGAATATGTGAATACGTAGTTGTTTCATATTATTGTTGAGTTTCTCTTTTTTTTTTTTCTTCCAGTTTTTGTTCATGTATGTTAAGGCTCTGCTGTTTTAGGTATATATAACAATATTCTCTTGGACTTTTACCATTGTAAAACATTCTTTGTTGTATTAAATTTTATTTTAAATTATATTTTGGATATTATTGTAGCTACTCTGTGTGCCTTTTACTTACTATTTACATGGTGTACCTTTTTTTAAAAACTCTTTTACTTTCAGCCTATTTGTATTTTTGAATATAAAGTGTGTATTGTGTAAACAGCATATAGTTGAATTATACTTTTTTCCATCATTCATTCTACCAATCTGCCATTTGAAGCATGTAATCCATTTACATTTAATGTAATTACTGATAGGTGGAATTTACTTCCACCAGTTTGTTGTTTTCTGTATGTTTATGCCTTTTTTCTTTTAAAGATTGATTGATTTATTTGAAATTCAGAGTTACACAGAGAGAGGAGAGGCAGAGAGAGAGAGAGAGAGAGAAAGGTCTTCCATCTGATGGTTCACTCCCCAGATGGCCGCAATGGCCAGAGCTGTGCTGTTTAGAAGCCAGGAGCCAGGAGCATCTTCTGGGTGTCCCATGAGGGTGTAGGGGCCCAAGGACTTGGGGCATCTTCTACTGCTTTCCCAGGCCATACCAGAGAGCTGGATTGGAAAAGGAGCAGCCGGGACTAGAACCAGCACCCATATGGGATGCTGGCGCTTCAGGCCAGGGCTTTAACCTGCTGCGCCACAGTGCTGGCCCCTTCAGTTTGTCAATATGATGTATCACACTGATTGATTTGCAAATGTTGAATTATCCTTGCATACCAGGGATAAATCCCACTTGGTCCAGGTGAATGATCTGTGCTGTGCCACAGCGCTGGCCCCTCACCTGAATTTTTAAAAAAGATTAATTTTTATTTATTTGAATGAGTTACACAGAGAGGTAGACACAGAGAGAAAAAGAGGTCTTCCATCTGCTGGTTCACTCCCCAAATGGCTGCAATGCCCGGAGCTGAGCTGACCCAAAGCCAGGAGCCAGGAGCTTCTTCCGGGTCTCCCATGTGGGTGCAGGTGCCCAAGCACTTGGACCCATCCTCTGTTGCTTTCCCAGGCACATTAGCAGGGAGCTAGATTGGAGGCAGAGCAGGTGGGACTAGAACCAGCACCCATATGGGTTGCCAACACTACAAGTCGGGGCTTTAACCCACTGGGCCACAGTGCTGGCCTTTCATTTGAATTTTTTTCTGGCATCGTTTTTCAGACTGGAGGAATTCTGTTAGTATTTCTTATACAGAAAGTCTATGAGTGATAAATTCTCTCAATTTTGTTTATCCAGGGAAGTCTTAATTTCTCTTTCATTTTTGAAGGGTAGTTTTGCTGACTATAAAATTTTTTTTATCAGTTCCTTAGCACTTTAAATATTTGAGCCTATGACCTTCTGGACTTCATGACTTCTGATTAGAAATTCTGTTAATATTATTAAGGATCCGTAGTTTATACAGTGAGTTGCTTCTCCCTTGCCACTTTCAAGACAGTTTTGACAGTTTGATTATGATGTATCTAGGTGTTGTTCTCTTAGAGTTTATCCTACTTGGAGTTTGTTGAATTTTTGGATGTTAATGATAATTTCCTCAAAATTTGGTAGTTGCAGCTATTAGTTTTTCAAATATTCCCTCTGTACTTTCTTTATTCTCATCATAAAATTCCTATTATGTGAATGTTGGTGTGCTTGATGGTTTCTCATATGTTCTGAAGACTCTTAATTTCCTTTGCTATTTTTTTCTGTAATTGAATTGAGTTCTGTAATTATATCTTTAAGTTCATAGATTCTTTCTTTTGATTGCTCAAATATGTTGTTGAGTCCCTTTAGTGAATTCTTCATTTTTAATTACTGTGCTTTTCAAATATCAAATTTCAATTTTTAAATAGTTTATCTTTATTGATATCCCACTTGATGAGTCATTGTTTTCACACTTTAGTTGTTTGAATATAGTTTTCTTTAGCTCTTTGAACATATTTAAAATAGTGACTTAATTATTTCTATTAAATACAGTGTTTAGTCTTCTTCAGAAGCAGTTCCTATTAGTTGCCTTTTTCTTCCTTATGTGCCATACTTTCTTCTTATCTTCTTCCTGTTCTTGTTCTTCTTTCTCCTCCTCCTTCTCTTTTTTCTTCTCCCCCTCTCCTCTCTCCTCCTCCCTTTTTTGCATGCCTTATTTTTTTATTTTGGTTGTTACTGTTGAAAACTGGACATTGAAAATTGTCGCTCCCCCTCTTCGTGGAGGAGCAACACAGGACCCTGCGCTGTTCTTTCGTCTGCTCGGCCCTCCCTGGGTTTGCTGCTGGTTCTTCCCGGGTTGGCTACTATCCCTTCCACCTCCGTGGAAGGGCAGTTCCCCCTGGCCACATTCCCCACTTCCGCAGGGGAGCGGCACACCGCAGGCCGGCTTTCTTGGGGGCTGCACAGGTGTTCCCTCAGATGTTCCCCTTAGATGTTCCCGGTGCATGCCGTCTCTCTCCTCCTTTATAGTCCTCCTCCGCCAATCCCAACTCGGCTGCCCACACGCCGAGTACGCTGCTCTCCTCCAATCAGTAGCAAGTCCTACAGTTTATTGGTTGAACTGGAGGCAGCTGTGCGGAAGCTGTTTACTTCTCTCCCAGCACCATATTGTGGGAGAGCAGATGCATAGAATAAGTCTTAATTCCAGTAACTCAGTCTAGTCCGGTTTGCTCCCCACAGAAAATAATGCGACATCACTGGAAATCAGATTGTCCCCTGTTTTGGTTCATTACTGTTTCTGCTTATCTTAGTTGTTATTGTGTGTTTTGTGACTTTTCTAGGCTAATTTTGTTTATAGTCTTTGCCGTATAATAGTCTTTGCCGTGAGTACTACTTAACTCTCTACTTGATTAGCTTTGTATTCACCTAATGTTTGAACAGAGATTTCCTTAAATGTCTGGAATCAATATATCTTTCAGTTCTTGCAAAGTACTCTATGTGTATATAAAGGCATGCCTTCAACAGTCAGCCAGGCAGTTGACAACTCTGCTGTAGCTTTCAATTTCTGCTTTTGCAATCCCTCAAGAACCTCCAGTGTCGAGAGTTAGGCTCTTCTCAGGTCTTTCCTGAGCTTGTGTAGAGCCCTACACACATAGGCAGTCATCCATATTTCTAGGCATATGTCAAAAGTTTTGCATGTATCACTTCCTAACCTTCCTTTTAAGGTTTTTGGTTGTTCTTTTGTTTATGTTTACTGTTAGTTTCTGTTTTAGATTGCTGCCAAATTAAAATACTTTACTTGTAATTGTTTTTGACAAATGTTGCCACCACCACCCTGCTCTGCTCCCCATGCACCACAAGTTAAGTCTTATTGAGTGAGCTCTCAGGTTGAATATAGTCAGCCTTGTGAGTTGAATTTTTCTTGTAAATTTTTTGAAGAAATTGAAATAATCTCTAATATCAAAAACATCTGAATTAAATGCTTATCCAAAATTTCTTCCTCATATACTTGCCAATAATGACAATCTATGATTGCTAATAAGACTCAAATTTCCTTGAAATGGTTTATTGAATTCTTTATTAATAATGTTTTATTTAATAATGTATTCTTTTTTATTCTTGGGTAGGTATATACAGTGAGGACACCAACAAAACTTAAAATACAGGAAAGAGAAAACAGGAATATACCTGCTGAAGAAAATACTAAAAAGAGAAAAGCAGTCTATGAATTTGATGTTAATTCAGACAGTTCGGAAACTACTGATCTTTTGGTAAAGATGTTACAAATAATGAATATTTATTATTTGTTTTTATTATCTACTATTTGTCTATATTGTTTCTTAGTGTATATGTATAGTATATAGATAGAACATAACCATTGCAATACTAAAATATAGTAAAGCTCTACTATAATACAAAGCCTTTTGCTTTTGTAGCATTTCAGAGAAATTAGGGTTAAATAATTTCCCTTAAAATTTCAGAAAACAGCATTGCCAAAGCAATCTATATGTCATAATTAACATTTTTAAAGACTTATTTATTTGAAAGAGTTAACACAGAGAGAGAAGGAGAGGCAAAGAGAGAGAGGTCTTCATCTGCTGGTTCACTCCCCAAATGGCCGCAATGGCTGGAGCTGTGCTGATCCAAAGCCAGGAGCCAGGAGCTTCCTCTGGGTCTTCCCACATGGGTGCAGGGGCCCAAGGACTTGGGCCATCTTCCACTGCTTTCCCAGGCCATAGCAGAGAGCTGGATCAGAGTGGAGCAGCTGGGATTTGAACTGGAGCCCATATGGAATGCCAGCACTGAAAGTGTCAGCTTTTCCTGTTATGCCACAGCTCTGGCACCGACATTGGAGATAATGAATCATTATCTTGTTTTCTAGCAAACAAGGGAGTTTTTACCAGATTTAAAAAAAAAAAAAAGATTTATTTGAAAGGCATAGTTACACACACACACACACACACACACACACACAGAGACACTAGTTAAAGTCCTGTCTGTACCACTTCTTTTTTTTTTTTTTTTTTCTGACAGGCAGAGTTAGACAGTGAGAGAGAGAGAGATAGAGAGAAAGGACTTCCTTTTTCTGTTGGGTCACCCCCAGGTGCTTCCTCCTGGTCTCCCATGTGGGTGCAGGGCCCAAGGATCTGGGCCATCCTCCACTGCACTCCCTGGCCACAGCAGAGAGCTGGACTGCAAGAGGAGCAACCAGGACAGAATCCGGCACCCCGACCAGGACTAGAACCCTGGGTGCCGGCGCGGAAGGTGGAGGATTAGCCTAGTGAGCTGTGGCGCCGGCCCCTGGCTGTACCACTTCTGATCCAACTCCCTGCCACTGCAGCTGGGAAAACAGCAGAGAACTTCCCAGGTGCTTGAACACCTGCACCAGTGTGGGAGACCCAGAGAAAACTCCTGACTCCTGGCTTTGGTCTGATCCACCCCAGCCATTGCAACCATTTGGAGAGTGAACCAATGGGTGGAAGACCTCTCTCTTTGTCTCTCTCTCTCCATGTAGGTCCACTGTGTCCCTCTAATTTGCACGGAGTTTGTAATTTGCATGGAGTTTCTCTGCTGTTTTTTCCCCAACTCTTCCCTGAGACTACACTCTCTCCACTTCTTTTAAACTATCTTCTAGACTAGAGCGATAAGCTCCCTCCCTGCTCTGCCATCTTAATCCCTCCCAATAAGTGCCAATAGCATGTTCTAAGAGTTATTTTCCTCTAGCATTTTGTATAACTAATTATTTACTCTCTTCACACATTTCAGTATATTCTAAAGGCATAATAATGTTTTTTTGAGATTAACTAATATTCATTTAATTTAGAGGATAAACCTTACCAAACTAAATGGAGCAATGTACAAAAAATTCTTAATGATGAAATTCCAGTTAAAGGCATATGCTTAATTATTTTCACTTATAAGATCTTTAAAATTTTCTGTTACTTTGAGACCCTCTTTTGTTAGCTTTCTGGAATAATAAGCAGTTGAAGTGTAAAAACTGTAATTGTTGAAATTAACTTATAGAATTTCTTTGTTGTATAGATAATGATTAACATCTTAACAAAACTTTGAACTTTACATAAATTCAGTTATTTATAACTAGTCTATACAGTATAAGTAGAGATAACGTTGCTTCCAATTTACAGATAAGAAACTGAGTCACACAAGATAACTTAGCTAGTTAAATCAACCACATTTGAAGACAATCTGGCTCCATAGCCTGTGTCATTTTACATAATAATTGCTAATTCAGATTGCAGATCAGATATATTAAAGTAGAATGAGAGTTAATAGAAAGAACATAAACTTTGGAATTAAACATTCCAAGGTTATAATTCCTGCTGTTTTTCTCATATCATGAATTTAGGCCAGTTTCTTGGTTGATCTGAGGCTTAAAATTTTTTGAAATGATTTCATCCTAATTTTTAAAAGAACGTTACCCTTTGTAGCACAATAAGCATAGTGGATTCATATATTGAAAGAGCTAAAAGAAGAAAAGTGCAACTGAGAATTCTTAAAAAAAAGATTTATTTTTATTTATTTGAAAGGCAGCATGAGAGACCTAGATGGAGAGACACAGAAAAAGATCTACCATCTGCTGGTTCACTCCCCAAATGGCTGTAATGGCCAGGGTTGGGCTAGGTGAAGCCAGAAGCCTGGCACCCCAACCAGGTCTCTTCATGTGGGTGGCAGGGGCCCAGATACTTGGGTCACCTTCTGCAGTTTTCCCAGGTGAAGTAGTTGGGAGCTGTATTGGAAGTAGAGCAGCTGGGACTCAAAGCCACCCTCTGATATGGGATGCTGGCTTTGCAGGTGGTGGCTTAACATATTGGGCCACAGTATCAGCCCCTTAATGAGAATTCTGTATCAAGGAAAACTGTCTTTCAAAAATGAGGTAGAATTTGAGATATCATTAGATAAATAAAAGCTGGTAGAGTATATAATACCACTAGGTCTGCTCTTCAGGAAATGCTAAAAGGGAGTCCTTTTGATTGAAAGGATATTAGTAACTCAAAGCTGTTTGAATAAATATCTCTGATAAAAATAAATACATGTCAGTTAATAAAAGCTGCTATTATAATTTTAATTTGTAACATTTTTACATTTTTATTTTCTACATGATTTTAGAGATATGCATAAAAATTTGGGCACAAAATGTATAAAGACATACTTTGTGAAATAAATAATGGAAAGGAAGGATGGAGCCATGTAGAAACAGAGGCTTTGTAGACTATTGAGCTTAAGTTGGTATAAATTCAAATCTGACTATCCTAACATTAGGATGTTAAATATAATCTCCATGATAACCACAGTGAAATTATATAATACAAAATGAAATCAGAATGGAATCAAAATGTTTAAGTAGAAAAGTCATCTAAGTACAAAAGGAGGCAGTATGAAGTAATTGGGGAATGGAGGCGTACTGAAAACAAATAGCAAAATGGAAGAATTAAGTCCCTTCTTATCAATAATTACTTTAAATGTAAATGGATTATACTCTGCAAACAAAACTCCTAGGTTGACAGTATAGACTTAAAGAACATGATCCAGGGTGCTAGTGCTTAGGATGCCAGCTAAGACTCTTGCTTCTCAAATCAGAGTGCCTGGGTTCAAGTCTTGGAAATGCCCTTGTTTTCAACTTGAATGCCTAAATTTAAAAAGATATCAAAATCACTTAGTGCTAAAAAATTGAATCCAATAACATATCAAAGGGATTATTTACCATAATTTAGTGAGATTTATCCCAGGATTGTCTGAGTGGTTCACCATGCTAAAAATTATTTAATGCAATAAATAATAAATAAATAATGAAGACAAGAAAGCCACACAATAATCTCAACATAGAAAAGGCTTTTGACGAAATCCAACACCCTTTGATGATAGAAAAACTCAGAAACTTAGAATGAAAATTCCTTAACACAATAACAGGTATTTATGAAAACTCCCACCTAACATTGTACTCAATGGTGAAAGACAGCTTTATCCTTAAGAGTTAGGATGAAACAGGATGCCCTTCTCTGTTGCTATTCAATATTGTACTGGAAATTCTAACTAGAACTAGTAGATAACAAAAAGAAACAGAAAGCATGTAAATGCAAAGAAAGGAGTAAAATAACTGTTTCCACACATGAAATGATTGTATAGAAAATTGCTCAGATCCTACTTTCTTGTAGATTCCACTTTCTTATAACTCCACTAGAGCTAATAAATGATTTCAGAAAAAATTGCAGAAAACAAGATCAATGCACAAGTTATGTTTCTATACACTAGCAATGAACAGTACAAAAAAGGAATTTAGAAAGCAATTTTTTATAATAACATCTAAAAGATTTAAATACTTTGAACAAATCTATAACTAAGGAAGGAAAAGACTTGTATCCTAAAAATTATAAAACACTGGAGAAAGAATGAAAGATGGCCTAAATAAATAGGAAAACATGTTCATGGATAGGAAGACTTAATATTTATTTATTTATTTATTTATTTATTTATTTATTTTTTTGACAGGCAGAGTGGACAGTGAGAGAGAGAGACAGAGAGAAAGGTCTTCCTTTGCCGTTGGATCACCCTCCAATGGCCGCTGCTGCAGCCGGCGCACCGCGCTGATCCGATGGCAGGAGCCAGGATCCAGGTGCTTTTCCTGGTCTCCCATGGGGTGCAGGGCCCAAGCACCTGGGCCATCCTCCACTGCACTCCCTGGCCATAGCAGAGAGCTGGCCTGGAAGAGGGGCAACCGGGACAGAATCCGGCGCCCCAACCGGGACTAGAACCCGGTGTGCCGGCGCCGCAAGGTGGAGGATTAGCCTATTGAGCCACGGCGCCGGCTCTTAATATTTATTTTTAAGATTTATTTATTTGAAAGGCCAGCTGACAGAGAGAGGGAAATACAGACATCTACTGATTCACTCCCCAAATGGCCACAATGGCTAGGGCTAAGCCAGGCCCAAAGCCAGGTGCTGGGAGCTTCTTCCAGGTCTTCCATGTTGGTAGTGGGGGCCCAAGTACTTGGGTCACCCTTGGCTGCCTTTTCAGGCACATTAACAGGAAACTGGATCGCAAGTGGAGCAGCTGGGACATGAACTGGCGCCCATATGGGATGCCAGTGTTGCAGGTGGCAGCTTTTACCTGCTATGCCATAAGCCACCAAGCCAGCCCCTAAATTACTTTTCTAAGCTGGTCAACTGGTGCATACTGGTTGTATGCATATCTGTAAAGACAGAAATGCTTTATTTATTGAACTTTGTGGAAAATCTGTTTGAATATTCTATCCATGAAGCCTCTGAAGTTTTTGTTAAGGGTAGCTTTAATAAAATGAAAAAGGTTATGTGACTGCTTATCTGAGTAAATTGTACAGCAAATTCATTAAGAAAACAGATTCTGGAGCCAGAATTCTGGAGTTCCACCTCTTATAAACTGTATAATCAAGGGAAAATTACTGAATTCCCCTTAAAATGGGGATAATAGTATACCTAGTATACCTACTTCATAAAATTGATGTGAGGATTAAAACTAATTAAAATATTGCCCAGAAATAGTAATAAATATGTGTTAACTATTATTTAGGGGATCTATAATTTCATAAATCAATAACTGACATTATGCTTTTTTATTTTGACAAAGTACATATAAAATTTACCATCTTAGCTATTTTAACTGCATAGTTCAGTATTATTAAATACATTCATACTATGTAATTATCACCACCAGTTCACCTCCATAAAACTCTTTTCATCTGACAAAACAGAAATATTATAGCCATTAGATAATAATTCAGCATTCTGTCTCCCCTCTAATCCCTGGCAACCACCATGCTACTTTCTATAATTGCTCTAAGTATCACATATAAGTAGGATCATATATTTTTTGTGTGATTGGCTTTTTTCACTGAGTGTGTCTTTAAGGTTCACCCAAGTTGTAGTACATATCAGATTTTCCTTCCTTTTTAAGGCTAAATAATACTCCATTATTTATATATACAACATTTTTTATCCATTCATCTATTGGTAGGCTCTTTTTTTTTTAAAAAAATATTTATTTATTTATTTATTTGGGAGGCAGAGTTACAGAGGGAGGGAGAGACAGGGAGAGAGAACTCTTCCATCCTCTGGCTCACTCTCTAAATGGCCACAACGGCCTGAGCTGGGCTGATTCAAAGCCAGGAGCCTCTTCTGGATCTCCCATGCAGGTACAGGGCCCTAAGCACTTGGGCCATCTTCTACTGCTTTCCCAAGCCATCAACAGGGAGCTTGATTGAAAATGGAGCAGTTGGGACCTGACCTGGTGCCCAAATGGGATGCTGGCACTGCAGTTGGAGGCTTAACCTAACTATGCCACAGTGCTGACCCCTGTTGGTAGACTCTTGGTTCCTTCCACATTTTAGCTAATGTGAATAATGCTTCTGTGAACATGGATGTTCAACGATCTCTTCAACACCCTGCTTTCAATAATTTTGGGTGTATCACCTCTTGGCCTTTTGGCCAAGATCAAGTGCAATTATTTTGGGTGTATACCTAGAAGTGGAATTGCTGGATCATAGACAATATAAATCTATAGGATTATAAGTACTTATTATAATGTCTAATAAGTTTGAGTAAGCAGGATGAAGGGGAAGGAAATAAAGTGGTAGTGTAATAACACTCTGAAATAGAAATCAGTAGAAAAATGCTACACATATGCATCTTGTATTTTACATATAATAGAATAAAAATCTAGATCCTGCTTGATTTGAGGCTTAACATACTAAAGGATTTAGATTGAGCTTATATTTTGTTGTTGTTTTCTTTCTTTCTTCTCTTTTTTCTTTCTCTTTTTCTCTCCCTTTCCTTCTTCATCCTTTCTACCTATTCTCTTCTTCTCCTTATTCTACATTTTGTCATTTTATGTGATAAAACATTTTAGAGATATTAGTGTCATAGCCCAACATTATACTTTTGTATTTTTCTTTTAAGAGCATGGTTTCAGAGGAAGAGGCATCAAAAAAACTGCACAAGAAAACTAATTCATCAGCTCATTTTTATACCAGAACACCAAAAAAGGTAGCTTTTGAATTTCATTTCAGAAAACAAATTTTGAAAGCTTGACTGTCTTTTGAAATAAATTTATTTCTTGCAAGTTTACCAAACCCTCTTATGAGTTCCAGTAGTCTCTTAGTGGAATCTTTTGGTTCCACTATATTTAGAATTGTCACCTGCAAACAGGGATAATTGACTTTCTCCTTTCCAATTTGAAAAAAGCAAAAACAAAAACAAGTTATATTATGAAGTTATATTGAAGTTATATTATGATTTTATTTTCTTTTGTATTCAGACCCCTTCATATCCAACAAACCCTGGATCTACACTGAAGTTTGGAGCTATGAGAAAAATACAAGAGGACCGTTGGGCTATGCTTGCTAAAACAGATAGGCGAAGAAAACTAAAAGAAGCAGAAAAGCTGTTTGTTTAATTTCAGAAAATCACTGTATTAAGGTACCCAATAACTTCAAAGTTAGAGTTAATTTTTTCTTATTATTTTCCTATGAGCTAAACTTAATATTGTCATTGAGACTTTAAAATATTTGCGTAAAATTTTTTCTTTGAATTTTTGCCCAAGTGTTAAATATCTAGATAGTACCTAAAAATTTATAATTATGTTTTGATATTTTGATGATTGCATTTTGTTGTTACCTTTTTGTACCTATGAAAATTGTTTTCAAATTCTTAAAGTTAGCCTTTGAATGCTAGAAATGTTTTATTGAGATTTCTTCTTTATTCTTTACCATTAAAACGTTTTAGATGCAAATAAGTGTTTCTTATTTGTTCCGTAAGTTCAGCTGAAAAGCTAATCATACTTTTGAGAGTGTTACTGATCTTCAAAATATTGAAAGCACTTAAGTGGATTTTTATACTTCTTAAGTAGCTTTGATTTTCTATTTATGAAATTGACAGATGGCTTTTATTGGCAGGAAAAAAAAGGCTATACCAGTATAAGTTCTTGAAATACTTAATTTTTCCACATTCATGAAGCAAATACTTATTGAGTGTCTACTAAGAATTAAACATGGATCTAGATGCAGAGAGCTGACACTGAACAAAACAGAAAAATAAACTCTCTCATTTCCTGGAGATTAATTCTAGTGAGGGGGAATAGACAACACAATAAATAACCAAAACTAATAGTATATTACTTAATGATAACTGCTAAGGGGAAAAATAAAACAGAAAAGTATTAGAGAATACGAAGGGAGTTGAAATTTTACAGATGGTAGCTTTCATGGAAGTGACATTTGAGTGAAGATCTGATGAAATATGAATCTCAATCTATCTAGGGAAAGAATTTCCTTGGCAGAAGGAACAGGAAGTATAAAGGCCTGGAGGTGAAGGTATGCCTAGAGTATCAAGGAAGGGGCAGAGAGGCTAGTGAGACTCAAGGGTAGCGAGCAAAAAGAACAGAATAAAGAGAAGGCCTGGCAGTTAATGGTATGGAGATTTTGTTTGAGCAGGTAATGTAGAGTTTGTAGGTCATTGTCAGAACTTTGGCTTCTACCCTGAATAAGTTGTAGATAACAGTAGATGTTTTGAGCAAAGGAGAGCCATGTTTTAATGAAACATTTCTGGCTACTATATTAAGAATACATTGAAAAGAGAGCAAAGGACTTAAAAAAAAAGAGAAAAAACAGGAGGTTATTTTAGTAATGCATTTGAGAGATGATAGTAGTTTGAGCAAACATAAGAGAGGCAGAGGAGTAAAGTTGTTAGCTTTAGGACCTATTTTGAAGATTAGATGAGGCATGAAAGAGTGGGAAAAAAACTTTAATGTTTTTGGCTTGAGCAGTATAGTTCTGCAATGTTAGGTTTGAAATGCCCATTTAGACATCCAAATAGTGATCAAAAGTAGGATTAGAGCTAGATATAAATTTAGACATTGACAGTTAATTTAAAGTTGTCAGACTGGATGAGGACATGTTCAGTCATAGAAGTAACTATACCTAGAAAAGAGAAGAAGTCAGAGAGATGAATAGGAGCCATCAAAGTAGCAAGAATAATTGTACAACAACTGGAATTGTAGTTTCCTGGAAGTCAGGCAAAAAAGTATTCAAAGAGCCAGGAGTGATAAATTATGTTATATGCTGCTCAGAGATAAAGTAATATTGGTTAATGTAGTATTGGTAAGAGGTGATTGGTAATCTTAGTAGAAGTATTAGTGAAATAGAGCTTGATTGGAAGGATTTTAGGAGAGAATGGGGGAAAAAGAAGTGGAGATAGCTATTTCTGCCAAACAAGGGTAGGGAATGTCTGGCTCATGAACTGTAGAGGCCAGCAAAATCATTTGATCTGGCCCTGCTAAGGCAACCACAGACGGGACTTGAAATTAAATAAATCTAGGACCTCTTTTCATAGAAACATATATTTACAATGAATCATAATAACTAATTTTGAGGGATAAGCAACCAGGTTCTTGGTAACACAACCTTGCAACAGTTAGGCCTTTCCAGGAAAACAGAGCCAATCCAAGATTTACATAACGGATAATAAAGAGATAGTACAGGAGATTTGGAAGCTAAAATTCTAAGGATTAGAAAGCTGGGACCAAGGAATCTGGTGAGGACTTAGAGTACAAAGTAGGTCAAGACCAATGTTCAGTAAAACCATTAAGCAGATTTCCATCGTCAATCTTTTTCATTCTTTTCTGTTATTCCTTGGTTAGATGTGGCCCACCCCCACTAGGGAGGGCGATCTGCTTATTAGTTTATCTATGCACATTTTAAGACTTGTTAGGACAAAGGTTTTAGGGATCTATTCTTGTCTTCCTCACAGTGAAAACTCTTAGCAGAGTGTTGCTCTCATATTGGGACTGACAGGCAGCCAAAGCAGTCTGCGATCCAGAGCATAGAGCTGAGGAGCTGAGCGCCTGGGCTCAGGTCTTGTAGGACCACTGTCTTGCCTGAGGCTTGAGTACATATCTGGGTCTGTTGCTCTGAGGCATACTCAGGCAGCTCTGGCCCAGGAGACTAGGATGTGTGGGTGCTTCTGATCTTGAGGGGCTGGGCACACACGACCATGGCTTCAGGGCTGAAGGAGTGGTGCCAGGGCTGGGACCCCGAGGAGCAGGGCACAGTGGCAATTCAGGTCTTCACACAGCACGGCCTCGAGCACTGTGGGATAAAGGGCCACACAGTGGTGACTGTGGACTCAGATGGTGGATCATGGCAGAACCAAGGCCGTGTAAGACCACACAGAGCAGCAGCCAGCTCCCAGGAACAGCATGAGGCTGCTTAGGAGTGGACCTGGGTGGGGGAGCAGTGCAGGCAGGACGTCACTCCCCAGCAAGGTGAGGTGCCTCAGCAGTAAATTCTGTGTAGGCTGTGGGAACAGGTAGGAGGGGGCATCTTCTCCCAGAGGCAGAGGAAGGTCTTGAGCTGAGGTCTTGATAGGGAATGAGGCCACTTTGGCCATTGGCAGCTGAAGATGATTAACCAGAGAAGGGCGCTGAAGTCTATTTATACATCATTTATTGCAGTTCCATTAAAAGAGTAGCTCTGCTAACGGGTCCTTAAGAGAAAAGGGGGATTTGATTGTGGGTATGGTGACGGGAGAGGCTCAAAGAGCAATGTGTGCATAGCTGTCAGAAGCCTGGTGGGGTTCCTTGGACTGGTTGCTTTCCCAGTCTCCTGGCCAGAAGCCCAGAGTGCCTGCCCAGCAAAGGCAACAGTGTGTCAGCCCCCACATCTCCAACCAGGACCAGTCCCTGTGCATCTTCATGGCTCTGGGTGCCTGGCCCTCCCCAGGGCCTGTTCTGCAGGAGGACAGAGGCTATTTACCAGTTACTTCCAAGGAATTCAGGTCCTGACCTAGCTCCCGTGCCATTCCCCAAACAACAGAAAGAAACTTTGTAGGGATAAAGACCACACAGGTAGGTTAGGGCCTTCCCTTTAAAACCAATCGCTCAGGACCGCAGGGATGGCTTCAGTCCTGAGAGCGAGAACGCGGGCTTCTCCCTCCCGCTCATGCTCATCTCCTCCCTGTCCCCTCACCCACCCCCTACTGCCTGCAGCGGCCTTCCTAGGACCCCCACATGCGCTTCCTCCTGGGAGAAACTCGCGCCCTCCAAGGGGTCGGAGCGGAGCGTCGGAGCCCCGGGCAGGCCTGGCACCCAGAGACCGGGCAGCGACATTTTAGCACAGAAGAGAAGCATGGCATTCCCACTTGCTGTGTCCTGGAGCCCAGTCTGGGTAGGGAGAAGGCGCCGCGGTTTCGGCCCCGCCTGGGACTGCCTGGCGGGACTGCGTCAGAAGAACGGGTGGCGGAGGACGGAATCCGCAGATCGCTGGGAACAACACGCTCCCGGCCACTCGGGACCCACCGTGCTGGGCGTGGACGCCGTGTAGCCCCAGCCGGAAGGGGACGGAAGCGTGGAGCGGCGCCAATCTCACCTTTGCCGCCAGCTGCCAGGAGACTCTGGCAAGGCCTGGGAGATCTTTCAACCCAGAAGTCACCTGAGGACGTGAAGAGGTCAATTGCCAGGTCGCTGGGCCCTGGGCGGCGGGGCCAGGACCACAGACGTCAGCGGCGGGCGCAGCTGCATGGGCCGGCTCGGGGCGAACAGGAACCCGAGCTCGGCCACCTGATTCCGTGCATGGGCGATTTCCCTGAGGACCGGGCCGCTCTAGAATCCAGTTCCTGGACCCAGATCTCGGGTTGTGGAAGAGAGGGGGGGTCGCGGACGCGAGGTCCCAGGTGCGGCGGGCAGGAGGGACGCCGGCAGCCCGAGATCTGCGGAGCTGCCTTCCCGGGACAGGAGCGTCCTCTCCCCTAACGCAGAGACCGCAGTGGACACCAAGGCCCCTGCACCGTGGGCTCTGCCTTCGGGCTGGGCTCGCGGGGCATGCCCGGGGCTCCGGGGCGGGAGGAGTTGCAGAGCAGCGGCCCGAGGAGAAGGGGGCTCGGCCTCTCGGGACCGGGTTCCCTGACACTGAGCGCGGAGGGCCGGGTTCAGCAGAGAGCGCTCACTTGACACCTGGACACCAGCACGGGACTCTAGGCTCAGCCCAGGGCACGGAGGGCCTCGTGAGTCCCCGCTCCTTGGACTCCTGTCCACGCCTTTCCCAGTGACACGCAGGACGCCGCCCCCCCCCCCCCACCCCGACTCGCCGTCGCTCTGCTACTCAGGCCTCTGCCGGGGAGAATGAGCTTGATCCACAGTGGAGTCGGCACAGGGAAGAGCTTTCCGGCCTCCTGGCGAATGTCCACCTGCAGGGCCTGAGTTTCCGCTCCCAGGTGAAGTTCCCGCCTCGACCCAGAACAGCGCCGTCCTCTTCCTTGCAGTTGCTCTCCCATTGCCCAGAGGGCGCTGTGAGTTTTGGAAGATTTGTGATTTACTGGAGTTGCCCTTTCTCCAACTTCTTTTCTTCCTCATCCCTCTCTATGGTCCACATCATCCTGGCCTTTTCTTCCACACTCACTTTAAAAATTATTTATCTACTTATTTTAAAGGCAGTGTTACAGAGAGAGGGAGAGAGAAGAGCTATCTTCCATTTGCTGGTTCATTCCCCGAATGCCCAGGAGACTCACTCCGAGGCTTCAGCCCACACCTGCAGCCAGGTGTCGCTGAAACAGGAGCAGCCAAGGATGGTCTTGCCCGAACCGTCAGGAATTGAGGGTCTTTGTCTCAGCTTTGGGAGTCAACTCCAAACTTGTTTGAAGATTGCGTTCAATGCCTCACACCAGTGGATTTGAATGTCTTTTCAGTGGTGTTTGGAGAGGTGGGGAAGCATCTTCCAGCCATAAAAGCAGTTGATGACTTTACAGTACTTCTTCTCTGTGCTGGAATCAGTCAGCAGGTGGTAAATGGAAAAGTTGGGTGGCTCAAGCCCACTGCAGGATATCCCAGACCTTATCTAGTTCATTTCATGGTTTCTCATTTTCTCATTTTTTCTCATTTACCAAACTCAGGGGTGGCCTAGTGGTTAATTCACTAGGTTTGGTTGGGACACTTGCATCCAATATCAGAGGGCCTGTTTTGGAGAACTGGCTCAGCTCCTGATTCCAGCTTCCTGCTAATGCTCAAGGAGGCAGGCAGTTGATAATGGTTCAAGGAGTTGGGTCCCCGCAACCCACATAGGCCACCAGATGGAGTTCCTTCTTCCAGGATTTGTCTCCCAGCCTAGGCCTTTATGAGGATTTGAGTGAACCAGGAGATGGGCTCTGTCTCCCTCTCTCTGACTCTCTAGATGTTTGTGTCTGTCTCTCTCTACCTCTCATATAAAAATTAACACAGAAATTTAGCAAAGTCCCTAGACTTGCTTTCCTCCTTCAGTCAGGAAGTTTGCCCTGTAGCCCTCATTTCAATGGCCTCTTTTTCCTAGGTCTGTGGGTGACACTGGCGAGGCTGTGATGTCATTGTCTCCAAGTGTACATTGAGCTCCGCCCTCTCTGGTGTTTCCCCTCTGCCCTTACCTGATGCCACTGCTCTTCCTGCACTACATGGAGAATGAAGATGACCTTGACCTCACTTCTCTGCTGTCTGGATTCCAAGATGATTCCCAGGGTCACAGGGGATCACCTGTAGAGATCACCAACTTCCATGACTCTGTGTTGGTCACCTCAACACATAGTGCTAACCCCACCATCAGAGGACACCACCAATTATTTGAGTTTATCCCATCCTGACTTTAAAACAATGCAATAGACTTATTCATCAAACAGTCATCTATTTGCAGATAGATGGAGCAATCAGTACGGGACAAATTCCCACTATTATTTGTATCTTGCATTCATGTGCTACTTTTGTTACAATTGATGAAACAGTAGAGGACATTATTACTAACTAATGTCAACAGTTTGCTTTAGGATTTATTCCTTCGGTTGTAGTGTTCTGTGAGTTTCAGACGTGAGTAATGCCATGACCTCCAATACGTGAATGTCTAGCATGTCAAAATCCAAAATACATTCGTTCCATCTCAACAGCCTCAAATGTCTTAAATCATTCCAGTACCAGCTCTCACAGGTGATCTCCAAAGTCTCATCTAAATATCGTTTAAATCATATATGAGAAAGACTTGAGGTAGCAATCATCTTATTGAAAAATTCCCCTAGGACCAGTGCTGTGGCATAGCAGGTAAAGCCGCAGCCTGCTGTGCTGGCATCCCATATGGGCACCGGTTCTAGTACTGGCTGCTCCACTTCCAATCCAGCTCTCTGCTGTGGCCTGGGAAAACAGTAGAAGATGGCCCAAGTCCTTAGGCCCCTGAACCTGCATAGGAGACCCAGAAGAAGCTCCTGGCTCCTGGCTTTGGATTGGCAAAGCTCCAGCCATGGCAACCAATTGGGGAGTGAACCAGTGGATGGAAGATTCTCTCTCTCTCTCTCTCTCTCTCTGCCTCTCCTCTCTCTGTGTAACCCTGACTTTCAAATAAATAAATAAATTTTTAAAAAAATTCCCCTATAACTATGAACATGTGAAACTCGGCAAGATATGTGCTTCCAAAATACACTGGTGCGAGTGGCACGGGATAGATGTTGCCTTTCCAAAGTGGAGGGAGCGGCTGGCGATACCCGTTAGATCTTGAGACTCAAGAATAGTTCTCTTTGGTTCCAACACACTGCCAACTGGGCCCACTAGGGTGGCAGCATCTCACCAGCAGTCTGGAGAGCCTCTGCTCAGTGAAGTTTGCCCCAAGATTTCTGCTCGGCTGTCTGGCCTGTGAGAGCAGAGGCCATATCTGAGTCAATTGAGGTCACTTTCCTCTTTTTGAAGAAAACGGCGTATTCCCAGCTGATCCACTCCATGACTCTGCTTCCCATTCCAAGGAGGCTGACAGCCCTCCTTTCTTTCAACCCCATCCTCCCAGTTTAAACTAGCAGCATTCTGCCCACGTAATCCCATAAACTCGTCATCAGTGACAGCCCAGCCACACCCTGGTGTTCTCTTTAGAACTCATTCTCCTTTGTTGTAATAAGACAGGCTGACGATTTTTCAAATCTTCATATTCTAGTTGCTTTTTTGCGCAGAATTCCCTGAATTTCTCTCTTTTCGAATTTTAGGATAAATAATCAGAAGGCCAGCCATTCCTTCAATGCACTGCTGAGAAATTGCTTCCATTAAATGTTCAATTGCATTGCTTGCAAGTTATACTTTCTATAGAACAGTTTAGCCAAGCTGTCTGCCTCTTAAAAACAAGGTCCACCTTTCCACCGGTCTTCAATCATATATCCCTCACTTCCATTACAGTCCTCACCAGAGTCCCCGTTTCCATCCGCCGCCTAGTATGCACCTCAGAGCTCTTCCAGCTTCCACCTGTTTCCCAGGTGCAGAGCTGCTTCCGTATGTGGAAGAATTCATTAGACCTGCACCTCATGTCTCGGGAGCACAATCTGTCTCTCTGTGTCAAGAATGACCCTGCAAGGACTTACAGGATATGGACAGCTGTCCATCAAGATTCATGGAGGATGGGTTCCAGGACCCCTTACAGACACTAAAATCACTGGTGCTCAAGTCCTGTACATGAAATGGTGTAGTATTTACATCTGACCTGGACGTTCTCCCATAGGCTTTCAGTCATCACCAGGTTACTTATGATACTAATATAATACTAATATAAATACTGTGCATGTGATGTGCTATTTATAGATTATAAGAGGAAAAAGTTTGTACATGCTCAGTACAGATGCATTTTTACAAAAATTTTTTTTTAAAATTCACTGATGGTAGAATCTGCAGATGTGGACCAACAGATTCTGGGGGCTTCCCATATGAAAAATAAGGAACTGTGTCATGTGGTCGTGTGGGCTAAGTCCCAAGCCCTGCTGGCAGGTAGCTGGGCAGCCAAGAGAGACTGTGGTTCCAGCCTGAGTCCTAAGAGCAGGAATGGAAAATATTGGGCTCCATCAGGCAGGGTTTCCCTCTGTTTGCTGCCATTTGGGGAGTGAACCACCAGATGGCAGCTGTTTCTCTTTCTCTCTCTCTTACTGCCTCTCCCTCTTCTCTGCAGCAGCCTTTCAAAAAAATCTTAAAAACACACCCACACACACACACACACACACAAAACAAAACAAAAACAAGCTCAAACAACCATGTGCAGGCACTGTGACACAGTGGGTTAAGCCACCACTGATGACTCTGACATTCCATATCAGAGTGCCTGGTTCAAGACCTGGATGCTTGTTTCCAACCCAGCATTCCTGCTTATGGTGGGAGGCAGCTGCAGATGGCTCAAGTTCTTGGATTCCTGCCACCTGTGTGGGGGACCCACATCGAGCTCCTGGATCCTGACATCAGCCTGGTCCAACCGTGGTTGTTGCAGGCATTTGGGAAGTTAGTCGGCAGATGTAACATCTCTTTCTATCTGTCACTGTCTCTCTCCCTCCTCTCTTCCCTGCAAATAAATAAGTAAATAAATATTTCAAACATTATTAAATCTCAATATTTAAATGTTTGATGAGTTATTTGTTGTAATGGATTATAACATTGAAATAAAAAAATTCAAGTGATATAGAAAAATTCAATGGTATAGACTAAAACTAAATTTGGGGTAAACTTATACTTTGGGGTAAGAATTTCTTTCTTTCTTTCTTTCTTTCTTTCTTTCTTTCTTTCTTTCTTTCTTTCTTTCTTTCTTTCTTTCTTTCTTTCTTTCTTTCTTTCTTTCTAACTACAGAATGCTAGTAACCACAGTATTCAGGAAGAATTGCATGAGAAATCTTCCAGTGTACAAACATGAATATAGTAATTGCTATAGTCAGGATGGTTAACCAGTGGTAAAATTTTTAAAAGAAAGCGGTCTTAGGATATTTATATGTTCTCAAAGAGGCGCTCACCAAAGTTTTTTTTTTTACAACTCTGATATTTTATTTTATGAATGTAGTCACTTTTACAAAACTAAAAGCAGATATCAAAGCCAGCAAAGAGTTTGTAGAATCTCTGCACCAATTTTCATCTTTGTCAGTGATGATGAAATTGGTATACAAGGTAAAACCAGGCACAGGCTGATTTCTTTCTTGGTCATATTTGACCAGGGAAGAGGGTCTGTTTTGGAGCTACTAAATAACTTTTCATAAACACTGATCATTTTCTGAGAACCAATTTGGTTTGTTGAACAAAGTAAAGATTTCATTTATTTATTTTTTCTGCTCTTTGGCATTTTATTTTTTGCTTCTTAGTATTTCTTTTTTGCTTTTTACTTTTGTATTTCTATTTTTTGGGCATTTTCCTTTTAAAAAAAACACTGAACTGAAATATAGAATGTGGATGTTTTGGGATCTGAATAAAATCTTTTAAAATTAAATTAAATTAATTAATTTATTTGAAAGGTAGAGTTACAGACAGTGAGAGGGAGAGACAGAGAGAGAGGTCTTCCATTCACTGGTTCACTCCCCAAAGGCCCACAACGGCTGGAGCTAGGCCAATCTGAAATTAGGAGCCAAGAGCTTCCTCTGGGTCTCCCATGCAGGTGCAGGGGCCCAAGGACTTGGGCCATCTTTCACTGCTTCCTAGACCATGGCAAAGAGCCGGATCAGAAGAGGAGCAGCTGGGACTAGAACGGGCACCCATATGGGATGCTGGTGCCACAGGTGGAGGATTAACCTACTGCACCACATCACCAGCCCTTGAGTGAAATCTTTTGAGACCCTAGTTACCCTGCAGAACACAAGACATTCCTAAGCCTACTCAGTGGTGTGCTCATTACTGGTGCAGACCGCAGGATGTCTAAGGCAGCTACTGTATTCCTAAAGCAAAGCCCATGTCACCCACAGGCTCCTGGTGTCTGCGGATGCTGTTGCTTCTGCAGCCTCCCTGACTGGGTTTTCTCAGAGACCTATCACTGGAGCTCAACCCAATGTTCTTGCCATACATGCTCTGATACTTTACAGGTGATTTACACTGAGCGAGATTCTCTGGGCAGCAGCCTGGTCATGGTGCTCCCCCCACCCCTACTTGTTCCAGCTTAAATAAGGGAAGTGCGGTTCAGTTCTGCAAGGTTGATAGCTTTCATGTCTCATATTGTTAGAAAGATCACTTGCTGACTAGCAACGTGCTAAGATACTGGCCTTAAATTCGGATCAGATCTCTCAGTATTAGTTAAAATAATATAAAGCAAAAACAAAGTCTAGCCTATTAGGCTAGATTCACGAGGAAACATGAATATGAACGATGTACAGACAGCCAGACCATCACTGAATGGCGCTGAGAGGAGGCAGCCCTCTTGCTGGAACACACTCCCCTCCCTGTATCTGACTTCATGAAAGGACAACTGCGGGGTCATTTTCTTCTGTAGAGATAGGAAAAAGGAAGCAAGACAGCTAGGCTGAGAGAAACAGGGGCGGCCCACTCCGTGCTGCATTTGGTTTCTTGATCTCTTTTTATATTCTGGTTATTAATCCTTTACCAGTGCACAGTTTGCAAATAATTTTTCCCATTCTGTCAGTTGCCTTTTCACTTTCCTGAGTGTTTCTTTTGCAGTACAGAACCTTCTCAAATTTATGTAATCCCATCTGTTAATTTGGCTTTGATTGCCTGTGTCCCTGGGATCTTTTCCAAGAACTCTTTGCCTGTGCCAATGTCTTACAGGGTTTCCCCAATGTTCTCTAATAATTTGATGGTGTTGGGTCATTTTGATCCATGTTGAGTGGATTTTTGTGTAAGGTGTAAGGTGTAAGGTAGGGGTCTTGCTTCATACTTCTGCATGTGGAAATCCAGTTTTCCAAGCACCATTTGTTGAAGAGACTGTCCTTGTTCCAGGGATTGGTTTTAGCTCCTTGGTCAAATATAAGCTGGTTGACAATGTTTGGATTGAATTCTGGTGTTTCTATTCTGTTCCACTTGTCTATCCATCTGTTTTTATAACTGTATCAGGCTGTTTTGATTATAACTGTCCCGTATTATGTCTTGAAATCTGGAATTGTGATGCCTCTGGCTTTGTTTTTGTTGTATAAAATTGCTTTAGCTATTCGAGGTCTCTTGTGTTTCCATATGAATTTTAGCATCACTTTTTCTATATCTGAGAAGAACGTCTTTGGTATTTTGATTGGTATCACATTGAATCTGAAAATTGCTTTTGGAAGAATGGACATTTGATGATATTGATTCAGAGCCTTTGGTTTTCACAAGATCCTACATTACCCGTCATTCCTCAGCTCATTCTCATCATCCAAACTGCTGCCTGCCCGCCTTCCTTCCTTCCTACCTTCCTTCTTTCCTTCCTTCCTTCCTTCCTTCCTTCCTTCCTTCCTTCCTTCCTTCCTTCCTTCCACCTGCCCCTTCAGTGCTGGGCTCTCCGAATGTGGATTCCACTCAGGATCTCGTAGGAGACACAGGATAGTGACAAAGTCAGGCCCCAGCTGCAGTTCCCAAGGCATGTTGATCACATCTCAGTCCCCAAGGACTCAGAGAAACCTAAGCAGGAGGACATCAGACAAGGTCCAATAAATCCTAACTTCCTGGTGAAGAAATAGAGGCCCATGAAGACTAAGAGACTTCCCCAAGCACCCACAGCCCATGCTGGCAGAGGAGCCACCGCAGCAGCCTTGGCCTTCAGGTTCCTGCCCCGAGCATGGAACACTTACTACAGGAATGCACGTCTAGACTGCAGAGCACTTTGGATGAAACATGTCTACTGCTGCTGCTAAAACTGAAACAAATCATATGGCTCACTCCTCAGAAAAATCGTTTATCAGTTTTATGGTCCTATTATTTGATTCTCTGTCGGTTTTCAGTCACTGGCTGAGAGAACTGGACCAGAGAAAACACAAGTGTTTGTGAGTACCTCCCATATCCCTGTCTCTCCGGTCTGGGTCCTTGCCTCCTCCATTCTCCTTCAGGTTTTCTCCTCTCTGCAGTGCTGGAGGGTCCTGGCCTCAGGCAGGTCATCTCTTTATGCAGATTCATGGTATTCTCTTCTTGGAGACAGTGAGACCAGAGATTGGTGATTGGTTCTGGGTCTCTGTAGTTCTAGGTTTTCTCCTTGGTTGCCCAGATGAGCTGGAAAAAAAAAAAAAAAAAAAAGAGGAAACAAACCACCACCAATAGAGATATGGTCAATAAAGAGATTCCAGAACAGACTGAGATCTGACAAAGCCCCTTGTAGAGGGGTCAGAGCTAAGTCATGACCACTGCCAGACTGACTCGGGGGCGGGGGGCTCTACGTGCAAAGCAGTCAAGGGGAGGACACTGCCATCAGGAGGAAGGGAAAGAACAGAGCAGTGGGAGAAGAGAGGAAGACTACTGGCTCAAGTGAAGGTGAGAAACACGCGAGGCTGAGAGCCCAGAGGCCAGGTCCATGTCACAGAAAGGTGGTCCCAGGCCTTGAACCTAACCAAGGAATGCCTGTTGGATTTGCCTAGCTTGACTTAACACTGTTTTGGGTCTGTGACTTCCTTCTACTCTTCCTTCTGCTCTTGTTGAACTAGAGCCACTGTGATTGTTAACCTATGTCTGTCCTACCACTGTACACTGGGGGTATTGAGTGGTTTCTTTAACGTCAGAGGGCTACAGATGGAAGGGGATCATACCAAGGATCTGTACTTAACAAACACCTCATGTTCATCTCGTGTGGGTGATGCAGGTGGGATTCCAGACTGCTGATCGGATGCAATCCACCTGACGCTTTGAGCTGATGGTATACTGGGACTGCTTGAGTTTGTTTTCTGCTAATATCACAAGATAACTGAAGCAGGCTAACTCAGGAGAAGAGGCTTATGTAACTTGCCGTTTTAGAGGCTGAACATCCACACAGCATAGGACTGGCTCTGACAAGGGCCCTGTGGCAGCAGGAGGAAGTGCATGAAGGAGGAAGTGACCATACTGCAGAATAGGAAACCAGAGAGCAATTCATGGTCAGCTTAATCCTACAAGTGCTCAAGGATCCCATGAGAACCTCCCTAATGCCTTCAGAGGGCAGCTCCACCAAGGATGTAAGGACCTCCCGCTGGGTCCCACCTCTTAAACTTCAACACCATATTCCAACACTGCCACCCTAGGGACCGAGCTGCCAACATGTGAACCCTCAGAAGACTCACTCAAACCACATCCAAACAAGGCAAGGACAACATTTGGAAGCCTCAGGATAAGATGAATGTATTTTGCATTTGGGGATGGATGTGAATTTCTGGGTATTCCAAATTGGACTATGGTAGGAAGGATTTCTAAAATTGACTCCAAAACTGTCTTACCCTTTGCCCTGGAAGCTGGTAAGGTGAGGAGACATTATGTCTATGGTTATATTGTCACATAGCATTTATGTGACCTTCACTGGTGCTGTTAACTCAGTGGGCCCTTAAATGCCAGCATTTTTTCTGTTCGGTAGGAAAAGACTGTATCTGAGATAGTGGGAGGAGGAAAAGGACATATTTTTGGTGAAAGATGGAAAAAATTCCAGGAAGGAAAGAACACAGGCGCTCTGGGGAGACTGGTGGTGCCTCCTGGATGCCAGTCAGCTTTGGAAGAAGGACCTCAGTCCTTGTTCCACAAAGGGGTGAACTCTGCCAATGTGTGCAGTGAACTGCAAGAGTAGGCTGAGCTCTGGAGGAAAACACAGCCAGCTCACTCCTGGCCTTCAACCTCCTAAGAATCTGATGTGAGAACCCAGCCATCTCACCCCAGACTTCTGTGGTTTGAAACCACCAACATGTTGTAGTTGGTGTTGCATAGCAATAGTCCTAGAGAATCTCACAATGGGAGGAGGTGAAAACCTTTCAAAAGTGGACTTTGTTTACAATCATTATATTTTCAGTTGAACCAAGTTTCTCCACCCTGGAACCATGTACAGGGCACAATCTGAACCGTGCAGAGCTATGCATCCAGGCTAGTAAATCTGCATTAGCCTGGGGTTGTGGGTGGTGGGAATCCAACAGGAGAAAGTGGTGGAACTATGGTAGCAGGGATAGAAGAGAGAAAAATGAAAGGAGACAGAGATTAAAATGGGGGCAGGGAAGAGAGAGACAGAAGTAGCCATGAATGAAAAGGTCCAGACGGGACTACTACGGTCTACATAAGTCAAATAACTTACACTTGCCCACAGCACTGCAGGGTGGGAGTGGCACACTATGGTCATGGTCAGGTGTATAGGCGCCTAGTCCCTTTGGTTCACAATCAAATCATAAAAGGTAGAGGACTCTCTGTGCCAGACTGAAGGCTGCAACCTGTTGTGGGGTTTTGACCCCTTGGACTTGGCAGCCGTCCTTGTACAGCTCATATTACACAAGGTAGCTAGCTTTTGGTGCACTGTAACAGGACAATTCTGAGTTCAGAGGTTCAGAACCAGTATAGGACACCCCTCTAACACAGGAGCTGACAGCACCCTGGGGTGGAGGCCAAGAGCACACTGGGCTGAGCCTGCAGACATGGCCAGGAGGTCAGGGAGCCATTCTCTTAAGAGCACCCAGGTCCTCAAGAATCTTCACTTCTGTCTAAATAGGGTGTGTGGGTAGCTTTACTTTTGGACACTCCCTGGCCAGATGTCCTGGGTACTACGACAGCCAAGGTGATGTGGAATCCACTGGTGCAGTCCCTGCTGGGGCCACAAGGAGGCATTAAGGCCCTTCCACCCGGTACTCAGCTTGCAGAGAAAGTGCTCCTTATGGTTGCAATTTCCTTGGATGTTGCCAGTCATCTTAGCCTTTTGGGAGAGGGAGGAGGGGCTGTATCCAAGTAAGGAGAGAAGAGGAGGTGGAGGAAGAGAGGAAGTTTGGGGAGCTGGAGAGAGCTGGGAAAATGAGTGAGGTAGAAGATGACCGCAGAGATGGGGAGGGAGAGTGGGGATCTAGACTAGAAGGAGGGAGAGGAGGAGGAGAAATTCCAGTAAGTCAAAAATTCTGTTTCAAGACCATCATGGCTCCTTGGGCAATATACAAAGGAAAGGAAAGGAAATTCTTCTGGGGTAGAGGCAGGAATTCTATGTCAGGGGAGAAAGCTGGCATCACAGAGAGGGTAGGTGGATTTGGTAGCGTCCCGAAGTGTTCTTCCCACTTTCTCATCCCCAAACAGATTTAATTTCATTCTCTGAGATATAAAGAGGTGGGCAGAGAGAACCTGAGTCAGAGATGCCTCCTCCTTAGAGATTAGCATGACCATCTTGCTGCAGTCACTCTACACACCACACACTTTGATAGCTTGCCTCTCTCCCCCCGCCTCATCTTCCTCTTACGCTGATGCTGGGTTGGAGGTTGATGTAAGTCATCTAAGTGACTCCTAGTCCCACTAGACAAATTACCATTGGCTCAAGGCCACACAGGATAAATTGTGTACAGAGAGATTGCAGATTACAGAAAAATATTTTTGTGGCTATAGTGTCCAGTTTTTGCTAAACATGTTGTTTGGAGAAGTAATGTTTCTCTAAGAGGTGATGTTTCTTTGAGCCAGCTCATTTGTAGCTTCAAAAGACTGGAGCCATTTTCTCGACAATCTTCTGACAATGTCCATAAAATGTATTCTCCCTCTTCCTATTACATGTGCTATGGGACCAGTTTTATTTCTTGGTCTAGTATAGAGCTGTTTTTTAAAAAAATAAAGCAATTTCAGGATGGGTTACACAGAAAACACAACATTGTATGATATATGTAAGAAGCACATCCAAACAAAAAGATTTGGAAAACCTGAGAATTAAATATACACCAGGGAAATAGAAACACAAAGAAAGAAGTGGTTGACATACTAACATCACATAGCTTAAGATTCAAGACAGAGATCACAGAATGATGAAAGAATTATACTCTTAGGTAAGGGGTAAAATTCAGTGAAGACAACTTGATAAATATCTAAATGCTAATAGCACATCTACATTTTTAACAATCCATTTTTAAAATTCTCCATGTGAGAAAAAGCATGGTATCTGTCTTTCTTGGTCTGGGTTATTTCACTTAGCACAATGGCCTACAGTTCCATCCATTTGTTGTAAATGCCAGGGTTTTATTATTTTTTTAATAGCTGAATAAATCCCATTATGTGTCTACCATTCTTTCTTTATCCATTCATCAACTGATGGACACCTACACTGGTTCTGTAACTCTGTGACACAAGTTTTTGTGAATAATGTTGCTGTGAATGTGGGAGTACAGGTATCTCTTTCATACTGGCTTTACTTTCATGAATATATTCCCAGAAGTGTGATATCTGGGTGATATGGTAGATATACTTTTAGGTTTTTGAGGAATATCCATACTGTTTTCCATAATGGCTGCACTAATTTGCCTTCCCACCAACAGCGTATCAGGGTTTCCTTTTCTCTAGAACCTCATAAGCATTCATTACTTTTGATTTCTTAATAATAATCTTCCTAACTGGAGTGAGATAATACCTCGTTGTTACACTTCTTTGCATTTCACTTATGCCCAGCTATTCTGAACAGTTTTTCATGTGTTTGTTGGTCATTTGTATTTCTTATTTTGAAAAATGTCTATTCAGATTCTCCTGCCAATTTCTTAACTGGATTGTTTGGTTTGTTATTGAATTTATTTTAGTTCCTCAGATATTCTGGATTATTAATATTCTTTATTAGTTGCACAATTTGTATTTTTCTCCAGTTCTGTCAGTTCTCTCTTCACTATGTTGATAGTTTCCTTTTTCTGTGCAGAAGCCTTTTGGTTGAGGAAATAAATAAAAATAAATAAAAGTATTTCTGTTGCAGATGACCTGATTCTATATATGAAGGAACCAAAAGACTTCCCCGAGAGACTATCAGAAATAATAAGTCAATTCAGCAAAGTTGTGAGATACAAAATCAACACATAAAAATCAGTGTTCATTTTTATATACTAACAATTTTACTGAGAAAGAATTTGTAAAAGAAATTCCATTCACAATAGTGACATTTAAATATCTCGTGATAAATTTTACCAAGGATGTGAAAGACCTCTTCAAAGAACATTACAAAACACACTAACTGAAAAAAAATTGGAGACCCCCTAAATGAAAATAACTCCTGTGTTCATGAGTTGGAAGAATTAATATTATCAAAATGTCAAGATGTCCAATTTATAGACTCAATGAAATCCCCATCAAAATACCAATGACATGGGGCCAGCACTGTGGCACCTGCTTCCCATATGGGCTTCGATTCTAGTCCTGGTTGCTACTCTTCAGATTCAGCTCTCTGCTAGGGCCTAGGAAAGCAGTAGAAGATGGCCCACACTCAGGCTGCTGCACTTGCATGGGAGACCTGGAAGAAGCTCCTGGCTCCTGGCTTTGGTTTGGCTCAGCTTCGGCCATTGCGGCCATTTGGGGAATGAACCAGCAGATGGAAGACCTTTCTCTGTCTCTCCTTCTCATTGTCTGTAACTCTACCTCTCAAATAAATAAATAAAGTCTTAAAAAATATGAATGACATCTTTCACAGAAGTAGAAAAAACAATCCTAAAATTCATATGGAGGGGCCAGTGCTGTGGCGCAGTGGGTTAAAGCCCTGGCCTGAAGCGCCGGCAACCCATATGGGTGCTGGTTCTTGTCCCGGATGCTCTTCTTCCGATCCAGCTCTCTGCTATGGCCTGGGAAAGCAGTAGAAAATGGCCCAGGTCCTTGGGCCCCTGCACCCTCATGGGAGACCCAGAAGAAGCTCCTGGTTCCTGACTTTGGGTCGGAGCAGCTCCGGCCGTTGCGGTTATCTGAGGAGTGAATCATCAGATGGAAGACCTCTCTCTCTGTCTCTGCCTCTCTCTGTAACTCTGTCTTTCAAATAAATAAAATAAATCTTTTTAAAAAATAAAATTCATATGGAAACACTAAAGACTCTGTATAGCCAAAATAATCTTTTACAATAAAAACAAAGCTGGAGGTATCACAATACCAGATTTCAAGACATATCATAAAGCTATTCATGGGGTATAGAAATGGATACACAGACCAATGTAACAGATGAGAAACCACAGAAATAAATTCATGGATCTACAATCAACTTATCTATGACAAAGGTGTGAAAACACTCCCTGGAAAAAGGCCAGTCTATTCCATTGGTGGTGCCGGGAAAATCGGATTTCCACATGCAGATGGTTGAAACAAGACCCTTACATTTTACTCCATACAAAAATCAGCTCAAAATGGATCAACGATCTAATGTACGACTTGAAACTATGAAACTAAAAGAGAAAAATATAAAGGAAAAACTCCAAGACATTAGCATAGAGAAAAAATGTTTTGGATAAAATTCAAAAGCATAGGCAATGAAAACAGATGAAAACAGCCAAATCAGATTTAATCAATGAAAATAAAAGTAGCCAAATCAGAAACCACAGATGCCATCGCCACATCACATCACTCAATGAAACTAGCATCTCACGTTTCTCCTGTTTACTGGACTTGAGGGCTCAAGGAGGTTGGGATATTATTTTAATCATCTGTGATTTCAAGGCTCCTGGATGAAATTTTTAAAAATGAAAGCTCTAACTCATTACTCATCAGTAATATCTGTGAATGTAAACAGACTAAATTACCCAATTACAAGATTCAGACTGAGTAAGTAGACCATAGCCAAGACCCAACAATAAGCTATCTATAAGAAACTCACCCATAAAGACAGACTAAAAGGGAAAGGATGGGAAAAGATGTTTCCTGCTAATGGATACTGAAAGTGAGCAGGAGTAGCCATTGTTAGATCAGACAACAGATTTTTAAGATAAAAACTGGAAGAAGGCCAGCGCCGCGGCTCACTAGGCTAATCCTCCGCCTTGCGGCACCGGCACACCGGGTTCTAGTCCTGGTCGGGGCGCCGGATTCTGTCCCGGTTGCCCCCCTTCCAGGCCAGCTCTTTGCTGTGGCCAGGGAGTGCAGTGGAGGATGGCCCAAGTGCTTGGGCCCTGCACCCCATGGGAGACCAGGATAAGTACCTGGCTCCTGCTATCGGATCAGTGCAGTGCGCCGGCCGCGGCGGCCATTGGAGGGTGAACCAACGGCAAAAAGGAAAACCTTTCTCTCTGTCTCTCTCTCTCACTGTCCACTCTGCCTGTCAAAAAAAAAAAAAAAAAAAAAAACTGGAAGAAGAGATGAGGTTACTATATAATGACCAAAGGGTTAATTCAATAAGATTATATGACAATAATAAATGTATATGCACCCAATACTGGAGTGCCCAATTTTATAAGACAAACATTATTATATCTAAAAGGAGCAATGAATTCTAATGCAATAACTGTGTGGGACTTCAACACTGTACCTTCATAGATGAGCAGAGATCTTCTAGACAACAAAATTAACAAACAAACATCAATGATAAACTATACTATAGCGCACATAGACCTAACAGGCCACGATAGAATATTTCAGCCAAATGCTGCAGAATACCCAATGTCTTCATCTGCACTTGGAACATTCTCCAGGATAGATCATATATTCGGCCACGAAGCAAGGTGATGTGTTTGCATTGCAGTTGGCTGAAATTCTCTGAGAGAACAGACCTGTCATCAAACACAAGAGAATAAAAAAAAATCCTATTTATTGCATCCTTTCCAGGTCAATTGAGTGCAACCTGATTTGAGGAAGTCTCACAGTAAGGAGTTAAATGATGGTTGAAAGTAAATAGGTGGTACAGGGGCTGTCCAGTATCAGTAAGAGGGTGGAGAGTAGAATATTCTTATTGGTGGCTGGGAATGTGAACTAGAAAATCTTCTTTGCCAGCCAACAGGGCAGCAACAACAGCATCAGAAAAGGATGAGCAGTTTGATCCAGTAATTCCCTTTACAGGAATACAGCCTGGAGAAGCACTTCCACAATTAATAATGGAGATATAAAATATATATGTACATGGTGCCCCTTGAGACTTTATTAGATAATAATAAACATTTAAATCATCTGAGGGACATTTACATAGCCAGTAGAGTGGTCCAGGAACACCATCTAAAATTACACACGTGTCTAAGACAACACGGCAGACTGTGAAGATGCAGATGGTGATGGACTGATAAGAAACTAATGTTAGGGGCAGTTACTGTGTGCTAGACACAGGCTTCGATACTCCGCCTGCTGGGGCTGGCACTGTGGTGCAGGAGGTAAAGCTGCCGCCTGAAGTGCCGGCGTCCCATATGCGTGCTGGTTCAAGTCCCAGCTGCTCCACGTCTGATCCAGTTCTCTGCTATGGCCTGGGAAAGTAGAAGAAGATGGCCCAAGTCCTTGGGTCCCTGCACCCGCGTGGGAGACCTGGAAGAAGCTTCTGGCTCCTGGCTTCAGATCAGCAGAGCTCCAGCCATTGCACCTAATTGGGGAGTGAACCACTGGTTGGAAGACCTCTCTCTCTCGCTCTCTGCCTCTCCTTCTCTCTCTGTGTAACTCTGACTTCTAAATAAATAAATTTTAAAAAAATACTTCACCTACACATCTCATTAAAACATACAACAACTCATGTAGGAAGTAGTTCTATTTGGAAATTTTTATTTTTGTTTTTCTCTACCATGAATATTAAAAATCATCAATGAAATGAGCTGAAGAGGATACAAAAATATAAAGACCTCCATGTTCATGGATTGCAAGAATTAATATTATTAAAATGTCTACTCTACCCAAAGTGATTTACATTTTCAAGACTATCCCCATCAAAATCAAATGTCATTCTTCACAACACTAGAAAATAAAACTCCAAAGACACAGAACTTGCTTTTACCCCTGTAGGAGGAGGGATTCTTTTCGACAAACCCCTTTGGTATTTATTCATGAGTCTTGGGGGCTCGGGCAGGGTTTTCCCACATTTGATTTAAAGTGGAGGGGAAGAGGATGAGAAAGGCTAGTTAAGAGAGGATGCGCACCACAGGCTCTGATGACTCAAAACCCAGAGTCTCTACCTGGCCTTGAACCACCAACCTTTCAATTAAGCGCTGAGTGAATTAATGATTACCCACAAAAGCAGTCACTGCCCCTCCGGGCGCTTCTCTTGTCCCTGTCTGCAGCTCCTGGGCTCCTTGGCTTAGTCTCACCCTAGAGACCCTGGGTGTGGAGTGTGAGGGAGGCAGGACTGAGCCTGGGATCCAGGTGACGTCGGTTCCCACAGACGTGAAGGCCGCCACCCAAGGTGAGGTGCTTGTGTTGTTCTGCGCGTCCTCAACCCCACCGATTCCCAGCTGAGGAAGCTCCTCTAACTTGCGAGTTAAGATGGAGCCCGTGGGATTTCCCTCTGTGGATTTGACGATACCTGTGCCTGCCTTGAGCATCCCATACCCTTTCTTGTTTCCAGTTATCCCCATCCATCCTTCTTTCCCCGTGGACCACTCACTCCAGGTTCTCTCTGGCACAGCTCCTGAGCCGGTGGCAGACCCCCAAGGAGAAGTAACCTTGGCCAGGTCGGGGTATTTACGTCTGCTGCTCCTTGTTGCTTAACTGCTATTGGTGTCTGGCCTTGTTTTGTCTTTGTGGTTACTATGTATGCACTTGGGTTGCAGATGGGCTCTGGGACACATATTAGAAAGTGGATGTAGGCCGGCGCCGCAGCTCACTAGGCTAATCCTCCGCCTAGCGGCGCCGGCACACCGGGTTCTAGTCCCGGTCGGGGCGCCGGATTCTGTCCCGGTTGTCCCTCTTCCAAGCCAGCCCTCTGCTGTGGCCAGGGAGTGCAGTGGAGGATGGCCCAGGTGCTTGGGCCCTGCACCCCATGGGAGACCAGGAAAAGCACCTGGCTCCTGGCTCCTGCCATCGGATCAGCGCGGTGCGCCGGCCGCAGCGCGCCGGCCGCGGCGGCCATTGGGGGGTGAACCAACGGCAAAGGAAGACCTTTCTCTCTGTCTCTCTCTCTCACTGTCCACTCTGCCTGTCAAAAAAAAAAAAAAAAAAAGAAAGTGGATGTGAGACCCTCAGGCTGTAGGTTCTGGCCCCTCGCTGGCTGCCTCTTCGCTGCAAATTTGCTGGGCTCTCTTGGGGGCCACCAAGCTCTCCCCTCCTCCAGTATGGCCTGGCACTCTATCCTCAGGCCCCACAGAGTGCATGGGTAATGGGAAATGCTCCTCTCTGCGATGGTCACCACACTTCCTTCTTGGAAACGCTCTGTGAGCACGGACAGTTCGCTCCCTCCTTGGAAAGTACTTCAGCTCACAGTTCAAGACCCTGGAACAGCGAGGGTCCCAGGCTCCTCCGAGGGTCTACTGCAAGTGCAGGGACGTCAGGGCGGGCTGCCAGCATGGCCTCTGCACAAGGCAGCTCCTCCAGTCCCAGCACTGTCACTCGTCTGCCTGAGACCCAGGTCATCTCCTGTACTCTTCCCATCCTATACTTCCCTTGTGTCATGCGGATAGAATGGTCTGCACACCTAATTATATGGCACAGATCCACAATCCAACTGCACACTTTGCACAGTGTGGTAGCTGGTGTAAACAGTACTGACAGAAATGATACATTTTCCTCTGCTGTATAAATCAATGTGCAGAAAAGTGCATAAAACATAAATGTCCACCTTAACAAATTGCCATAAATTAATGTATTTAGATCATCCCCAGAATATATGCAGCTTCCAGAAGCTTCCAAGATGCCCTTTCCGGCCACATCTCCTACCCTGCCCTGAGTACTTACCATGATCTTACCTTCACGATGCTCTGTTCCTTTTTTAGTTTATAATTGTCTACTCCTTGTGTGCTCCTACATGGCTGAACTTTAATCTAATCACTTAAGATCTATTCTCCTCACACTTGATGCTCTCCACTACATTAGTCACTTATCCTCATTTTCAGTGAAAACATCCCAATTTGTCCATTCTTTTGATGATGGAGTTGTTTCCAGTTTGTGCAGGTGTCCCAGGGCAAGAAGCACTCATGTCTTTCAGTTCTCAGAGAAGGAGCAGAACTCCAGGATTCTTGATTATGCCAATCAAAGCCATAATGGGTTAAAATATTTAAATCAAAGCATGCATATTGTACCATTTATAGGAAAAACATCAAACAAAAGTGAATCAAAAATAAATCTTGATGTGAATGGAAGGGGAGAGGGGGTGGGAAAGGGGAGGGTTGCGGGTGGGAGGGACATTATGGGGGGGAAGCCATTGTAATCCATAAGCTGTACTTTGGAAATTTATATTCATTAAATAAAAGTTAAAAAAAAAAGAAATCTGTCCAACAGAAATAAAAACATAGGTTCACATAAGAACTGGGGAGATATTTTTTTTTCCTGACAGGCAGAGTTAAACAGTGAGAGAGAGAGACAGAGATAAAGGTCTTCCTTCCGTTGGTTCACCCCCCAAATAGCCATTATGGCTGGCACTGCACTGATCCGAAGCCAGGAGCCAGGTGCTTCCTCCAGGTCTCCCATTCGGGTGCAGGGCCCAAGCACTTGGGCCATCCTCCACTGCACTCCCTGGCCACAGCAGAGAGCTGGCCTGGAAGAGGAGCAACCTGGACAGAATTTGGCGCTCCAACCAGGACTAGAACCCGGGGTACCGGCACCTCAGGAGAAGGATTAGCCTAGTGAGCCATGGCGCCAGCTGGAGATGTGGTTTTTTTTTTTTTTTTTTGACAGGCAGAGTGGACAGTGAGAGAGAGAGAGAGACAGAGAGAAAGGTCTTCCTTTGCCGTTGGTTCACCCTCCAATGGCCGCTGCGGCCGGCGCGCTGCGGCTAGCGCACCGCGCTGATCCGATGGCAGGAGCCAGGAGCCAGGTGCTTTTCCTGGTCTCCCATGGGGTGCAGGGCCCAAGCACCTGGGCCATCCTCCACTGCACTCCCTGGCCACAGCAGAGGGCTGGCCTGGAAGAGGGGCAACCGGGACAGAATCCGGCGCTCTGACTGGGACTAGAACCCGGTGTGCCGGCGCCGCTAGGCAGAGGATTAGCCTTGTGAGCCGTGGCGCCGGCCTGGAGATGTGTTTTTGACAATATTATTCATAATAATAAAATCTGAAAGCAAGTTAAGGTCTATTCCAGGTAGATGAATAAATCAAATGGGTATATTTGTACAGTGGAATTCTATTCAGCAATAACAACCTAGATACTTGATACATGCCACAGCATGGGTGAAGCTCAAAATGATTATGCTAAATTAAAGAAGCTAGTCTTTTTTTAAACTAGAAACCTTTTATTTAAGGTATAGAAACTTCATGCATTTCATGTATACAAATTAAGGATCATAGTGATTTATTCTTCCCACCCTACCCTCCCTCCCACCTTCTTCCTGCCACCTTTCTTCCTCCTCCCTCTTCTATTCCCATTCTTATTTTTCACTAAGATCTATTTTCAATTATCTTTATGCACCTAATTTTTAAAAAATTTTTATTTGACAGATAGAGTTAGACAGTGAGAGAGAGACACAGAGAGAGAGAGAAGTCTTCCTTCTGTTGGTTCACTCCCCAAATGGCCACCATGGCTGGTGCTGCACCGATCCGAAGCCAGGTACTTCCTCCTGGTCTCCCATGCGGGTGCAGGGCCCAAACACTTGGGCCATCTTCCACTGCCCTCCAGGGCCCCAGCAGAGAGCTGGACTGGAAGAGGAGCAACCAGGACTAGAACCCGGTGCCCATATAGGATGCCGGCACTGTAGGCAGAGGATTAACCAAATGAGCCACAGCGCCAGCCCTATACACCTAATATTAACCTTACATTAAGTTAAAGAGTTCAACGAATAGTATGAAAAAAAAGTCTGTTCCTCAATTGTTGAGACAAGGGCCGTTCAAAGTCATCACATCTCAAAGTGCCAATTTCAGTTCTATAGATTACCTTTTAGGTACTCTATTATATTAGTTACCACAGATTAGGGAGAACATATGGTATTTGCCTTTTTGGGACTGGCTTATTTCACTAAGTGTAATGGTTTCCAGTTGCATCCATTTTGTTGCAAATGACAGGATTCCATTTTTTTTTAATTGCTGTGTAGTATTCCATGGTGTAATATACCATAATTTATCCAGTCTTCAACTGATAGACATCTGGGTTGATTCTATATCTTAGCTATTGTGAATTGAGCTGCAATAAATATGGGGGTACAGATAACTCTCTCAAATGCTGATTTCATTTCCTTTGGGTAAATCCCAGGAGTAGGATGGCTGGGTCATATGGTCATATTCAGATGTCTGAAGTGTCTCCATACTGTCTTCCACAGTGGCTGTACAAGTTTACATTCCCACCAACAGTGAATTAGGGTACCTTTTTCCCCACATCCTCACCAGCATTTGTTGTTTGTTGATTTCTATATGAGAGCCATTTTAACTGGGATGAAGTGAAATTTCATTGTGATTTTGATTTGCATTTCCTTAATGGCTACTGATCCTGAGCATTTTTTCACATGTCAGTGGTCATTTGGATTTCCTGTTTTGAAAAACGTCTGTGCTAGTCCTTTGCCTATTTCTCTACTGGGTTGTTTGTTTTGCTGTTGAGCTTCTTGATCTCTTTATATATTCTGGATAGTATCCTTTATCAGTTGCATAGTTTGCAAATATTTTCTCCCATTCTATTAGTTGCCTCTTCACATTGCTGAGTGTTTCTTTTGCAGTGCAGAAACTTCTCAGTTTAATTCCATTTGTCAGATTTGGCTTTGATTGTCTGTGATTCTTGGGTCTTTTCCAAAAAGTCTTTGCCTATACCAATGTCTTGCAGGGTTTACCCAATATTCTTTAATAATTTGATGGTATTGGCTCATAGATTTAGGTCTTTGATCCATTTTGAGTGGATTTTTGTGTAAGATGTATGAGAGGGGTCTTCATACTTTTTTAAAAAAGATTTATTTATTTGAAAGAGTTACAGAGAGTGAAGGAGAGGCAGAGAGAGAGAGGTCTTCCATCCTATGGTTCACTCCCCAATTGGCCACGATGGCTGGAGCTGCGCTGATCCAAAACCAGGATCTAGGAGCTTCTTCTGGGTCTCCCATGAGGGTGCAGGGGCCCAAGGACTTGGGCCATCTTCTACTGCTTTCTTAGGCCATAGCAGAGAGCTGAATCAGTAGTGGAGCAGGCAGGACTCAAACTGGTGCCCATGTAGGATACCGGTTCTTCAGGCAGCAGTTTTATCCGCTATACCACAGCACCAGCCCCTGTTTCATACTTCTGCATGTGGAGATCCAGCACCATTTATTGAAGAGACTGTACTTGCTCCAGGGATTGGTTTTAGCTCCTTTGTCAAAGATAAGTCGGTTGTAGATGTGTGGATTGATTTTTGGAGTTTCTATTCTGTTCCATTGGTCTAGTCATCTGTTTCTGTACCAGTACCAGGCTCTTTCAATTATGACTGCCCTGTATAATGCCTTGAAATCTGGTATTGTGATGCCTCCAGCTTTATTTTTGTTGTGTAATATTGCTTTGGCTATTTGGGTCTCCTGTGTGTCCATATGAATTTCAGCATCATTTTTTCTAGATCTGAGAAGAATATCGTTGGTATTATGATTGAGATTCCATTGAATCTGTAAATTGCTTTTGACAATATCGATATTTTGATGATAAAGATTCTTCCAATTCATGAACATGGAAGATTTTTCCACTTTTTGTGTCTCCTTCTATTGCTTTCTTTACTATTTTGTAATTTTCATCATGGAGATCTTTGATGTCCTTGGTTAAATTTATTACAAGGTATTTAATTGTTTTAGTAGATATTGTGAATGGGGTTGATCTTAGAAGTTCTTTCTCAGCCATGATATTTTGCATTCAAAAGCTATTGATTTTTGTATGTTAATTTTATATACTGCCACTTTATCAAACTCTTTTTTGAGTTCCAATAGTCTGTTAGTGGAGCCTTTGGATCCCCTGTATAAAGAATCATGTCATCTGCAAATAGGGCTAGTTTGACTTCCTCTTTCATAATTTGCATACCTTTGATTTCTTTATCTTTCCTAAGGGCTCTGACTAAAACTTTCAGGACTATATTGAATAGTAATAGTGAGAGTGGGAATCCTTGTCTAGCTCTGGATCTTAATGGGAGTGCTTCCAACTTTTCCCCATTCAATAAAATGCTGGCCATGAATTTCTCATAAATTGCTTTGATTGTGTTGAGGAATGTCCCTTCACTACCCAATTTGCTTAAAACTTTCATCATGAAAGGATGTTTTATTTTATCAAATGCTTTCTCTGCATCTATTGAAATAAACATATGGTTTTTGTTCTTCAGTTTGTTAAATGTGATGTATCACATTGATTGATTTGCAAATGTTGAACTATCCCTGCATACCATGGATAAATCCCACTTGGTCTAGGTGAATGATCTTTTTGATGTGTTGTTGGATTCAATTGGCTAGTCTTTTGTTGAGGATTTTTGCATCTATGTTCATCAGGGATATTGGTCTGTAGTTCTCTTTCTCTGTTGTATGTTTTTCAGGTTTAGGAATTCAGGTGATGCTAGTTGCATAGAAGGAGTTTGGGAGGATTCCCTCCCTTTCAGTTGTTTTGAATAGCTTGAGAAGAATTGGAGTTAGTTCTTCTTTAAATGTCTGGTAGAATTCAGCAGTGAAGATGTCCAGACCTGGGCTTTTCTTTGTTGGGAGAGTCTTTATTGATGATTCACTGATTAATCTCTGTCTTGATTATTGGTCTGTTTAGGTTTTGTCTGTCTTCCTGGCTCAGTTTTAGCAGGTTGTGTGTGTCCACAAACCTTTCCACTTCTAGGTTTCCTGATTTTTTGGCATATAGCTCTTTTTAGTTATTCTTGATGATGCTTTTTATTTCTGTGGTATCTGTTGTTACATTTCCTTTTTCATCTTTGGTTTTATTGATTTGGGTCTTCTCTTTTTTTTTTTGGTCAGTTAGGCCAATGGTGTGTCAATTTTATTTATTTTTTCAAAAAACCAGCTGTTCATTTTGGTGATCTTCTGTACTTTTTTGGTTTCAGTCTTGTTATTTCTTCTCTAATTTTAATTATTTTTTTATCCTACTAATTTTGGGTTTGGTTTGCTGTTGTTTTTCTAGGTCCTTGAGATGCATTGATAATTCATTTATTTGTTGTCTTTCCAATTTCTTGATATAGGCACCAATTGCTATAATCTTTCCTCTTAACACTGCTTTTGTTGTATCCCATAAGTTTTTTTAAAAGATTTTATTTATTTATTTGAGAAGTAGAGTTACAGACAATGAGGGGGAGAAACAGAGAGAGAGGTCTTCCTTCCATTGGTTCACTCCCCAGATGGCCACAATGGCCAGAGCTGTGCTGATCCAAAGCCAGGAGCCAGGAGCTTCTTCCAGGTCTCCCACATGGGTGCAGGGGTCCAAGGACTTGGGCCATCTTCTACTGCTTTTCCAGGCCATGGCAGAGAGCTGGATATCCCATACGTTTTGATATGTTGTATTATCTTAATTCACTTCAAAAATTTTTTTGATTTCTCTTTTGGTTTCTTCTGTGACCCTGCTTCTTAGGTCCTCTAATGATGACTCTGTCTTTTGTTCTAGACCCTATCTAACCCACTTGGGGCCTCTTTCCTTTGTAATCATAGCCTCTACTCTTACATCAGTGGCTCTACTCTCAACCTGTGTGTATTGATGGTTGTCTCCCCAACTTAATGTTGTATGATTGTTCAGAATTTTTCTACAGACAAACCCCTTTACCCCCAAGAGATGGGCAGCCTTTCTGCCAGTCTTGGTTGGGATCAGCTTCACAGCTTCTCTCTCTTCAGTGTTACCTCAACCAACTGACTCCAAAACAACACCAACAGTTACAAGAGGAGGTCATTGGGTTCATCAAGACTTCAGCTGATGCCATCTGAGGTCTCCAAAACCATGTCACCTCATTAACAGGCGTGGTACTACAGAACAGACTGATCTTAATGGTGTTATTATGTTAACCAATCAGGCCAGGCAAAACCATATCCATCAAACAGTCTTCACGAGGGTCCAGAGACTCCCCTCATTTCTCCTCTATAAAATCCTCTCATTACTTGGTTAATGCCACTCTTAGGACCATTGGCTGCTATTCTCACCCTGTCTTTTATGCTACCGTGTCTGTTTTAGTGTTTACAGGAGGTGATAATGGAATGAACCAAAGCCTTCAGCAACCAAATGCTGCTACAGGGATATACTCAGCTCCCCACCCAGGAGATCATGGCTTGAGACCTCGCCTCATGCCAGCAGCTTATTGAGACTTATCACCTCAGGTCAGCAGGAAGAAGCCATAGAAGATAGACTATTGCCCCTCCACCCCTCCTGGACTTTTGGGGCTGATGTAATCCCATACACCATCTACTTTATTTAAACAAAAGAAAGCAGGGGAAAAATATTGGTAAAATGGCGTGGTGTTGTCTGAAGTGTGATTTATATCCTGGATACCAACCTAGGCTCTAGCCCCCGCTGCCATTGCTAGAAGCCTGGTGACCATGTGGCCCAACCAGAGATGTCAGCTCCACCCCCACCCTAATGGGATTTGCTGCTCCTACTTCCCTGCCCCCCACCCCAGCAAAGGTATAATAGGACCTGCTTCCCACACACGTGCTTTCTTTCTTACTCTCTCGCCATCTCCCCGCAGCCCGTCGGATTTCCCCACCCAACAATAAACCTTTCTTCTAACTCTGGTGTTTGTTATGTTTTGTGGTGGTCTTACACTTATAGTGTTATTAAAGTATTCTATTTCCTTGCTCATATTCTGTGTAGTTATTGAAAGTGGAGTATTGAAGTCTCCAACTATTACTGTTGAGTTTCTCCCCCCCACACCAGTTTTTGGTTCATGTGTGTTATATACATATATATATATGTATATATATATATACATATAACTTAATATGCTCTTGGACTTTTACCCTTTTACCAACATTCTTTGTTGTCTCAAATTTATATTAAATCCTATTTCTGATATTGTTATAGCTACTCTGTGTGTCTTTTACTTAATGTTTGCACGGTGTACTTTTTTAAAAAAAAAAACTCTTTTACTTTCAGCCTACTTGTGTTGTTGAATATAAGGTGTGTATTGTGTAAACAGCATATAGTTGGATTGTACTTTTTTCCATCACTCTCTCCAAAAAGCTAGTCTTAAAGTACTACAGATCGTGTGATGCCAAAGTCCCCCATGACCTTGTACTAGTGGTTGTCTCTTCAGGTGAGGCAGAGGAGTCAGGCTTCAGAAACTGCTGCGGAGTGAAGAACACAGGGAGGAAGAAGTACGTTTGTCGCAGGGGAAGCCATGAGCAGGTGGGTTTTTTTCGGAAAGGGACTACAAGACATCCTCCCTGGAGGAGATGACATCATTGCCTGACACTGTGCAAGATGTCAAGGCATGTGGATAGATGGGTGAGGAATGAACTGAGTCTCCTTAGTTTGCCTTTGCTGGCTGACTCTACAGGTCCCTCACTGTCTTTGAAAGGGTGAGTCTGACATGCCAAGGGACGGGGAGCAATGAACGGAATGGTTTGCTAGGAGGATGGGGGAAAGCTTGATGTGTTTACCAGAAACTCAATTTCATCATAGATTAATTTCATTTCTCCTCAGCATTACCAACATAACATTTTGATCAGTCCTCCAGCTGACCTTAAGAGTCACTGATATTGTAGAAGATGAAATACATATCCTTTTTTTTTTTCGGTGAACACCTCCAACTTTATTCACAGCCACATACCCTTTTAAATGTCAGAGAGAATTGACCTAACTAACTCAGGGGAACACTAACTATAGGACAGAACCGATACTGGAGCCAATATGCCTCTCTAATCAGCTTGAAGTAGCTTTCCAGGTGGACCTGGGCCACAACCCAAAGCAATTTACCTGATTGGCTGAAGGTGGGGGTAGGGAGAAATGTGCCTGGGCTCAGGCTAACTGCTGGAATTGCCCACATCTCCCTACTTTAAGGTGAGTGTGACCCTGCTTAACATGCCATAGCAATAAGCCACAACCCACAATAAGCTCTGGGTTAAACTGAAGGATGCCTAGCAGAAGGATGAAGGGCAGGGATGAAAAAAAAAGGGCAAAGGGCAAAAATGCAGGACCCACTGTGTTTCAGGCCTTTCTTATTGGCAGGTGGGAAAAAAGGTGCTGTCAGACAGGGGCATGAGATCACACAGGGGGCATGGTGAAGATGTTGCCGGCGCTGCAGGCAGAGGATTGGCCTAGTGTGCTGCTGCACCGGCCAGAGCTTCATAAATTTTCTTACGTAGGCATACAATATATATACACGTGTAACATAACATACAAGATAGAACAATAAAACAGTAATAGTTTCCTAGAATCTTTAGCTGTCTTTTCTTACCATCAACCAATTAGAATTACTTTCTGCTCTTGGTAACCTCGATTAACCATACTTTCTCCCAGCTGGAACCTGTAGTCCATTATTGGCTTCATCTGTTTACAGAGCCATCCCAAAGCACTGAATACAATAGAAGTGGTTGGAAAAAGTCCATTGGAACCTATAGAAGAACAGCTAAATACAAAACCAACAATGTTTTAGTTTCATGAGCAGCAGATCTGGTATATAAAACTAGATAACAAAAGATTTTAAATAGCTATGTTGAAAATTATAAACTCATTAACCAACAAGAGGCACTTACTTACTCTATATCGTATTTTTAAAATGCACTTGTAGAATTTTGTAAGAGAAATAACCCTGTTAGGCCTCTGGGCCTTTCTCGTTAAAATAACCATCATGTCTAGTAACACAAGATCATTAGACTTTTTAACTTTCAGAGATTTATATCAGTAGCATTTTATATTATAACTTAAAATTTAGCACTTCATATCTTGACAGTACTTCTAATATGATACAAATAGCCTGATTAGTTGGTATCTCTACAAGATAAGAGACATATATCCTTTGATAGTTCTGGGGCCAACTGGAAATATCAAAGTCCAAATTTTTTGGAACTTTGATTTTTTGAATGCCTGTCAAGGATGCCAAGAAAGCTTAAAATATCTGGTTGAAATAAGATCCCTTAACATCATGACATAATATAAACCAGATTTGATCATCCATACAAGGTGATTACTCACATGTTTTAGAAAAAGCATATATTTAAACAAATCATAACTCAAATAAAAACTCAGCATTTTTAAACAATTAGAACCTAACAGAGACATTAAGATAACATAATAGATTACTTTACCATAACACAAAATCTGTATCTCTTTTGTTGTTCCAAAAATCATAAATAAAACCTTAAATTTAAGAGCTAGTGCATTGAATCAAATCCCACAATTTGAAAGTCTTAAGTCAGAACTAGGGAAGAGAGAATAGCTTACTGGAGCTGGCTAGAAAGCTGAGCAGATAGTCACCAGTTAAACAAAACTATCCAAAGGAGATGCTGTAGGGTTTTAAATGATTTTTTAAAAAGATTTATTTACTTGAAAGACAGAGTTACAGAGAGAGGTAGAGACAGAGAGAGGTCTTCCATCTGTTGGTTCACTCCCCAGATGGCTGCAACGGCCAGAGCTGTGACAAGCCAAAGCCGGGAGCCAGGAGCTTCTTCCAGGTATCCTGCGCGGGTGCAGGGGCCCAAGGACTTAAGCCATCTTCTACTGCTTTTCCAGGCCATAGCAGAGAGCTGGATTGGAAGAGGAGCAGCTGGGACAGGAACCGGTGCCCATATGGGATGCCGGTGCTTCAGGCCAGGGCTTTAACCCGCTGCGCCACAGCTCTGGCCCCCTTAGATAAATTTTTTTTTTTTTTAACTCGAGAACAAGTTTATTGGGGAAGGGTTTCTGTTAAAGTGGAAGCGAGTCCCTGTCACAATTACAGCTCTGGAGACCTAGTCATTTCAGAGGTCCCAGTGTTCACAATTAATAGCAAAACCAAACTCATGCAGAGAGGTGACAGTCTTTAGACTGCTCCGGAAGGTATAGCCACCGATTTCAGCTGTCCTCGGAAGCAGGCCCTCCCCCCGAGGAGAAGTCAGTGGGGTGGAGTGGAGTCAATGCCCACGGAAGACGCGTCTTCAGATAATTTAGCTACTCGGACGAGATTATGCACGCCTTGGAAAATCCAGTGAGGGAACGAGTCCCTGCGGGCGGGGGATGTGGCACAGCACCAGTTCCACAGGGAGCGTATGGGGTCCTGGGGTCAGCGGCTGTCGGTTTATGGCACACAGAGGAAGAGCAGTCACTGGAAGCGGGGGACGGGATGCCCGAGGGCAGGGGGTGTCCCGCAGGCCCACCCAGCCTTCTGCCTTGCTGAAGGGTGAGGCCGTGTTCTGCGGCAGCTCTGGCCCCCTTAGATAAATTTTTAACACTGGTTTGGAATATTTACTAACATGCATTGGAAAAACCTCGTTGCTTTAAGAGAGGATCAGATTCTAGTTCCATGTCAAATAGACTGATAGCATTTGTCTTCCATCTGCTGATTTCCTTGATTTACATTTTGAAATAACTCTTTAAAAATCTCCAAATTGATGTTTTTTAAAATAACACATCAAACTTCAAACTTGGTTAATTCCATGTAGTATTGAACTATTTTCATATGGACAATTTATGAAAACATGCTTATTAACAAAACCAAATAGATTTTCTATAGAATATAATTTGCTGAGAGTACCAAAGTTTACATTTAGACACATTTATCTCTTTTGCCTTTACCCAATTTTACATTTAACAGTTACACCTAAATGACTTAAGATGCTAATATTATATCTCTATCTGAATTTAATTAAAATTAAAATTGCATTCGTCTATAACTAGTACTGATTACTCATTGCTGTTTCATTGAGTACTGATAACCTGTTGCTGTAGCATCAGAAACCTTATGGGTTCAGGTCCCTGTTCGGGCACCAGTTGCAGCTTTTCCTGTAAAGCCACACTGTCAAGGAGACCAGGGCGTCAGTGTCCTTCCCACCAGGAGCACCAAAGACAAATATTGAATGGGGCCCTCCCTATCCTTTGAAGAATATTGTGTTGCAATTTCTTCTCATTGGTTTCATCATGAAAATGTCAGGATTTTCCTTAAAAGTTGTAACATAATATTAAACATTCTTTCTATACTACAGATATACCCCTCTGTTCCTTCCTATATCCCAGTTTTGGTAAAATATCCGCCTCCTTCTCTGTGGAGAAACCATCCTATAGGCAGGCTAAGTCCTATGTCTTCAAGTATTGCCCTTCCTGAATCACACCAGACAAGCTCTGCTCTAGGTTCTGTGACTTCAGGATTCTGAGATCCAGTCCAGCTACACATCTAAGTGCTAGCCCTTCTGACTGTGACTTACCCATTCCCTTCACCTCTTCTGGTCCAGTGGTTCTGTTTAGCTTGCCTAACAATCTCCTACAGAGCTAAGTATAACATGGGGGGCCGGCACTGTGGCGTACCAGGTAAACCTGCTGCCTGCAGTGCCAGCATCCCGCATGGGCACTGATTCAAGTTCTGGCTGCTCCACTTCCAATCCAGCTCTCTGCCTGTGGCCATGGAAAGCAGTAGAAGATGGCCCAAGTCCTTGGGCCTCTGCACCCATGTGGGAGACCTGGAAGAAGCTCCTGGCTCCTGACTTCAGATTGGTGCAACTCCAGTCATTGTGGCCATCTGGCATCTGGGGAGTGAACCAGCGGATGGACGATCTCTCTCTCTCTCTCTCTCTCTCTCTCTCTCTCTCTCTCCTCTCCCACTGCCTCTCTGTAACTCTGACTTTCAAGTGAACAAATAAAATCTTAAAAAATGTGAGTTCCTAGGACTAAAGCTTTTAAAGTTCCGCATGGGATTCAGGTGCTGGGATTCCTCAGGTCTGCAGTTAGTTCAACAAGGATTGGTTGACTTCTCTGTGCAAACTCTGAGATGACCATATCTTATGTGTAATTTTCTGACAGTGGATCAAGGTGCTGTGGATGGGCTTGTGTCCCTGTGGTGGTCTACAGGGGCAAGGGTAGGGGCAGGGTCATGGGGGCACTGATTACAGGCAGTCTTGGTAGGGTGTTCAGTCCTGGCAGGAGCCCCAGGCTGAGGTTGCAGGAGAGGCACCAGCAGTCCTGATAGGCTCACAGGGTCAGGCAGAGATTGTGCTGAGGCCACAGGAGTCCTGGTTGACAGTCTCCATAGATTTGGGTCCCAGTGCCAGCACTGGTGCATGCCAACTGGGTGGTGGGGGAGCGGGGAAAGAAGTAAAGAGGAAGGACCCAAGTCTGAGAGAGCAAGTGCCTCACTTCTAGCCCGCGCTGGATCCTCTGCTATTCTGAGCCCTTGCCCCCCTGTAGCACACAGTGCTGGGTGGGCTGTGCTGGGGTCAGTTTCACTGCTGAGTCCAGTTGTGTTTGTGAGGCTGCAGTCTTCTTGGCTAGTGTGGTGGGATATCCGTGGGACCCCAAGGATGGGACTATGCAGGGGCTTCCGGTCCCTAGGGCAGTATGCATTCCCACAGTGACTCCTTTCTCAACCTGGCTACATACAGCTACAGCCTGTGCTTTGGGGCTGAGGAGGACGGTGTGAGTCCCTTCTCTGAAGCAAAGCTACTATGTGCACTCCAGGGAGCTCCCCTTATTGGACTGAAAGCCTGTGATGACTGTGGACCCCTGTGCAGCTAAAGTAGCAGAGAAAGTTGTCCTTGAACATGGGCTCTCCTATCCAACCCTTTCTCCTGCAATGGGGATTCCCTCTGGCTATGTGGCTGGAGTCATTGTTGCCTGTTGGCTCCATTCCTCTCTGCTGCCCTCTGGTCTCCATTTCCTTCAGGATTCCTGTATCTCTTTTGCTGAGCTCCAGTGCTCTTCCCCAGGCACTCCCCTCAAAATGTAGTATTTGTGCTTTGATTCTGCTCTATAGAGGAAGAGGGAAATTCTTGGCTCCTCTACTCAACCTGTTCACTTTGAAACAGCAACTTAGCACTGTTGAATTGATGTTGGCTGGGAGCAATCATGACATTGCTAGAATTCTTGTCTAGGGGTAGTTGATTAGAGGAAAAAGTACTGGGTGCTGGGCACTGGACAAAGCCCAGTGTTTCTTCATGTAGGGCTCTGTGTGTTAGGCTGCAAAGCTTGGACATTTTTGGCATGGAAAGTGGAAGAGAGTTTAGGCTATGAAAACTAGATTTTATTATTTAAGATATGATATATTAAAATTTAAATTGTACAAAAGGTTGTAAAGTCTAAGGCCTCCTAACTCTGTCATCTTCCTTCCCAATTAAGAAAAATACTTTTGTTTCAGGAAGATCACCAAGGGTGATTGGAACAGGGTAAGGCTACTACTGCAGCTTTTGAAATAGTCCAGGTAAAAGATGGAAAATTTTCTTAGATTCAGAGTATAAGTTCTAGACTTCTAGATTAGATCTAATACCTATCCTAAGAAAAATGTCCATGACTTTATCACTCTAACAGTAAAAATATGTCCCCTACTTCATGTAAATGTAGATTAATGATGTCAAAGACCAAGGTGCTTTGGTTGATATAAAGGTTAGAAATAAATTATTCATAATTCAGGCAATCTGAATTGATCATAATTAATAGTCCACAGGCTGTGGTAGTACATTAAGAACTTTTCATCAGTGACAGGTCAACCATAGATTAGAAAAAAGGAAATGACAAGCAAGAGAAGGGTAAGTTTTAATATTATTTAAATTATGGAATCATAGAATTTAGAGCTGGGGAGGACTGAGAAAATAATTTAATTTCCACAGGACAGCTATTTGAGGTCTATAAAAGCAATCAAAATCAAAGGAAAAGATAGTTTTTAAGTGATTATTGATACCAGCACATCAATGTGGACTTAGAAAATCTTTGTGCCCTTTTGGTTTTCTTTTACTTTTTTCTTCACCTCCTCTTTCCCCTCTCCACACACATCAGAGTACCTCTGCCAAATGCGCCTCTTGACAAGAAGCTAGAGAATATCCTTTCCTATTTTCTTCATGCATATAGACGTGCAATGCATTCAGTTTGTTCTGTTTTTATATATTCATGCATATATGTTGCTAACTTATAAAAATAGGATAATATCCACACATTTCAGAGTTTTGCTTTATTTACTTGGTAGCTCATAGAAACTTCCCTGAAACATATGGTATAGTTCCAGGCCATTCTTTTTAATGACTGTATAATAGTTCATGGATATAGCATAATTCAGATATAATCTCCATTAAAGGGTTTAATCGAGAGTTTTATGGTCATCTATATGTAATCTTCTGTTCTTCCAGGCACATGAGAAGATTAAACCTCCCCTCTGTCTTGATGATGCTATATGCTAAGTTTTGGCCAGTGGATTTTAGGTAGAAGTATTGCATGTTAATTACTTCCATGGTGTGAGATGCTCTCCCTACCCCATCACACTTTCTGCTGCTGCAGCAATTTGTGATAGGTTATGGAGTCTCTGCACTCCTCAGTCTCTGGGTGAAAATTATGTGGAACAAAGCACCCCATCAATCTGTCATGGTCATGTAGAATTAGTAAGAAATAAGACTTGGCTGTATTAAGCCCCCAAGGATTTGGGGTTGTTGCTGTTGGAATAACTTACTTTAACTGAAATAATGGAAATTCTCCGTACAGTTTTTGGTACTGTTAACAATGTTAACATTAGCAGTTCCAGGTCCTGGAGGGCCTTGCCAGGAGCCTAGAACTATCTAGATCTCACACAAAGGGAGGCAGGGACCCAAGTCTTGAGACATTACTTGCTGCCTCCCAAAGTGTGCATTAGCAGGAAACTGGGTTGGAAGTGGAGTAGCCAGAACTTGAACCAGATACACTGATACGGGATGTGGGCATTCCAAGTGGCATTTTAGCCATTGCATGGGACACTGACCCTAGTGTTTTGTTGTTATAGGAAAAATATCCAGTTTTTGAATTCATGAGTCTATATGGGTATATATTTCAAAAATATTAATAGATGCTATTTAGAAATGATGGTAAATATAACTAGTTTGAAAATATGTCAAATGTATAAATCATTATGTAAATAAAGTATATTCTATGGAAAAATGTAATCTGTAAACAAATATTATGTTCCTATGAAACTACTAATCAGGTAACAAACTAGCAAATTGGTTATTACAATAATACTTAATTTATTTTTTAATTTTTAAAAATTGTTGCTGTTGTTTGCTTGGTATGACTTTCTTAGTTAAAAGTAGCTTTTGTCTGCACTGTTATTTGTCAAAGGAAAAAACATCAACTTTTCAGTGACCTCAATCATTGGTAGTCTTTAAATGACTCATAGTCTAAAGATATAGAGAATTTCTGTATTCACCAAAAATATTGTTCATAGTCCTGAATTTTCTCTCAGCTTTTACTAAATTAGCAAGTATTAAGTGGTTTTCTAGCTCTTAAGATAGTATCTGAGGTTTAATATATTCTATTTATTAGCTAAATCACAGATATAATTTATTGGATTATCATATTTAATGAAGTCATGCTAATTCTTTAGGCAATATGATGTATCAGCGTGAAGTTTGCTTGGCTGTCTGAGTTTGTAGTCCTAACCCTGCCATTTAAATTCTGAGTAACAAGGGTCAGGCTTTGTGCTACCAATTAAGATGAAGGCTGGGACACCCGAATCCCATATCAGAGTACCCCAGGTTACGTCTTGTCTCTGTTCCTGATTCCAGCTGCCTGCTGATGTGCACTCCAGGAAATAGCAGATACCGGGATTGAGTCCCTGAAGTCAGCGTGGGAGACCTTGATTAAGTTCCCAGTTCCCAGCTTTGGCCTGGCCCTCATCATTGTCGACATTTCAGTAGAGAACCAGCAGATGGGAGCCCTCTGTCTCTCTGCCTCTCAAATAAAATAATTAAATATATAGAGATTTAAAAAATTCTGAATAAGCTTGGTGAGGCTCAGCTTGCCCAATCATGAAGAGGGACGATTATGAAAACCAGAAGAAAAGAGTTCCTATACTTCTTGAAAGGTGCCTAGCAGAAAGCAAGTGCTAATAAGTGTTCTGTTTATTTTATTTTATTTTATTTTATTTATATTTTTGACAGGCAGAGTGGACAGTGAGAGAGAGAGACAGAGAGAAAGGTCTTCCTTTTCTGTTGGTTCACCCCCCAATGGCCGCTGCGGCTGGCGCGCTGCAGCCGGCGCACCGCGCTGATCCGAAGCCAGGAGCCAGGTGCTTCTCCTGGTCTCCCATGCGGGTGCAAGGCCTAAACACCTGGGCCATCGTCCACTGCACTCCGGGGCCACAGCAGAGAGCTGGCCTGGAAGAGGAGCAACCGGGACTAGAACCCAGTGTGCCGGCGCCACAGGCGGAGGATTAGCTTATTGAGCCGCAGAGCTGGCCTTAATTTTTATTAATAAACCCATATTATGTCTATCAAAGGTGAGACTTTGATGGGTTTTAATGAACTTAGTTTGCTATATGAAGTTAAAATTTTACCATGATAATGAAAAATGAGGACCAATACTCCTGAAGCATCCCAGGTTCAAACTGGTCCTGTGAGCTCTCCCCACCCTCGGGAAACCCCTTTCTTGTCCGGGAAGTATCAGAGATGGTTGTAGAGCCCATATTGCCAAGCTGTTGCCTGCAGGAGCCATTATTATCATCCAGCTGTGTCTCTCAGGTTCTTTGATGGAGCAGATGCTGGGAGGCTGTGGTTTCTACAGACAGACACACAGGCCTGCCACAGGAAAGCTCTGATCAGTGATAGGTGGCTACAGTATGTGAAGGGCCAGATAGGTGTGGAAAACTGTTCTGTTGGTGCTAGCTCTACTGATGAGTACTCTTTGCTTTGCTGAGTTCTGTATCTGCTTTGGTGAACTCTGTACATGGAGCCAAAGAAGGCTAGCCCTCAGTCAGACGGTAGATGCGCCCAGAGATGGGTTATGAGTGTGACATGGTCTGGCCCATCAGATGCCTTGTGACAAGGGAAAGTCAGTGGGGAGGATTTTGTCTCAAAGAATTTGTAACTGCAACCTTGATAGAATCATTAACTAGTTTGGGAACATTTTTAAAGATTCCTTAGGGTTTTCTATAAAGATGATCATGTCACCTACGCATGAAGACATAACTCCTTCTTCTTCCGTCTGTATATTTCGTATTTCCTTACTGTACAGTCTGGTAACTCCAGTACAGTGTTGTATCCAGGTGGTAAGGGTGGACTCCTTTGCTTTTTCCACAATGATTTGAACTTTCGGTGTGATGTTAGATATGCTTTATTGGGTTGAGGAAGTTTATATTACTGGTTGCTGAAAACTTTATCATGAATTAATGTTGAGTTTTGTTGTGCTTTTCTGGGGCATATTTTGAGTGCATTACATTGAGTCATGTATGAATGTTAAGCCAACTTTACATTCCTGGAATAGACCCACTTAGATGTGTTATATTACCATTTTTATAGTTACTGGATTGTATTTCTTAAGTTTTCATTGAGAATTTTTGTATCCATGTTTTTGAGGGAGTTTATTTGTAGTATACTTTTTAAAATTTAAAAATTTATTGTATTTTTACTTATTTGAAAGACAGAAAGATGGAGACAGACAGACATTTTCATCTGCTGGTTCACTCTCCCCATGCTTGCAGCAGCTACAGGTTTTCCAGGACAAAACTGGAGCCCAGAACTCAATCCATGTCTCCCACATTAGTTGAAAGGACCCAACTACATGAGCTGTCATCCTCCTGGGATGTACATTAGCAGGAAGACAGAATCAAAAGTGGAGATAGAAGTTGAGCCCAAACACTTTGATATGGAATATAAGTGCCCTAAGCATCTTAACTGCTACACCAAACACCCTTCTCGGTATCCCTTTTTTGTAATGTTTTTTGCCATTAAAGTCATGTTGGCCTTGCAGTATGAGTTGAGGTGTTCTCTAAATCTAAGTTCTCAAAATCTTGTCAAGTCAGTATTATTTCATTCTTGAATATTTGATAGAATTCACCAGTGAAACCATCTGGGAACCATTATGAACTTTTCTTGAAGTAATATGCTCAATTATGAAATGAAGTTATATAATAATATGTGGCTAGAGTTGATGTTTCCTTATGAGATGTATCTGTTTCTTCTTAGTGGTTGAATATATTAATAATAAAGTTATTAGAATGTTCTGGAAAAAGCAAAAAATATGGGGAAAATAAGGGATCAGTGGTTGCCAGGGCTTATGGGAAGGAGGCATAAAGAGGCAGAACAGAGGGTTTTTAGGGTGGTGCAACTGCTCTGTGTGATGTTATGATGTGGGCCATGGGCTATGTGTCACTGTACATTTCTCAGACTCCAAAGGGGACATAATACCAGAAGTGAACCCTGTGGACCGCGGATGATAGTGATGTGTCAAGGACTGTACTGCTGTAGTGTGGATGCTGATAGTCAGGGAGACTGGGTGGAGGAGGGTTTCAGTGGGGAATCTCTGTACCTTCTGTTCAATTTTGTTATGAACCTGAAACTAAAAATGAATTCCATTAAAATTTTAGCAAGAGAGTTTTTTCAAGAGGCCAGTGATGAATGTGAATGGACTCATGACCAAGTAATCCAAAAGAATACAGAAACAGAAAAAAAAATAAAGACACAAAAGATAGGTTGGAACAAATACCACTGATTTTTTAAAGATTTATTCATTTATTTGAAAATCAGAGTTACAGAGAGAGGGAGAGAGGGAGAGAGGGAGAGAGGGAGAGAGGAAAAGAGAGAGAGAGAGAGAGAGAGAGAGATCGATCTTCTATCTGCTTGTTCACTCCCCAGATAGCTGCAATGGCTAGGGCTGGATCAAGCCAAAGCCAGGAGCCAGGAGCTTCATCTGGGTCTCCCATGTGGGTAGCAGGGACCCAAGCACTTGGGCCATCTTCTGCTTTTTACAGGACATTAGCAGGGAGTCGGATTGAAGTGGAGCAGCCGGGACTTGAACTAGTGCCCATACGAGTGCATAGTTTTGCATTTTCCAGAACATCACATGGTTAAAATCATTCAGTATGTAGACCTTTTGTATTTACTTCATGTATTTAAGTTTGCTTTGTGGCTTTTTGTGGCTTGATAGCTCATTTCTTTTTAGTGATAAATAATACTCCCTTATCTGGATGTTCCACAATTCATTTATCCATTCACCTACTGAAGGCTGTCTTAGTTGCTTCCATGTTTTGGCAATTATGAATAAAGCTGCTATAAACATCCATGTGCAGGTGTTATGTGGACATAGGTTTGAGTCAATGTCAAGAAGCATGATGGTTGGAGTCTACGGAAAGACATTTGTGCTGAAAAAACTGTCAAACTGTCTTCTAAAGTGGTTATTCCATTTTGCATTGCCACCAAAAATGAACAAGTGTTTCAGTTGTTCCACATCCATGCCAGTATCTGGTAGTAGCAGTGGTTTGAATTTTGGTCATTCTATTAGGTATGTAATAGTATCTCATTATTTTCTGCATTTTAAATTTCCTGATGACTCATGATTTTGAACATTTTTTTTCCAAATCTTATTTTCCATACGTATATCTTATTTGATGAGGTGTATGTTCAGGTCTTTTGCCCATTTTAAAATCAGGTTGGGGCTGGTGCTGTGGCTCACTTAGCTAATCCTCCACCTGCAGCGCCGGCATCCCATATGGGCTCCGGGTTCTAGTCCCGGTTGCTCTTCTTCCAGTCCAGCTCTCTGTTGAGGTCTGGGAGGGCAGTGGAGGATGGCCCAAGTGCTTGGGCCCCTGCACCCGCGTGGGAGACTAGGAGGAGGCACCCAGCTCCTGGCTTCGGATTGGCGTAGCGCCAGCTGTAGTGGCCATTTGGGGAGTGAACCAATGGAAGGAAGACCTTTCGGTCTCTCTCTCTCACTGTCTATAACTCTACCTGCCAAATAAATAAAAAAAAAATCAGGTTAATCATTTTCTTTCTTTTTTTGTTTTGAAGATTTATTTATTTGAAAGAGAGACAGAGAGAGAAGAACAGAGGCTAAAGGAGTAAAGAGGGGAGGACAGGAGAGGGAAGGAGGGAGGAAGGAGGATGAGAGAGAGAGAATGAGAATGAATGAGAATCTTTCATAAGTAGTTTCATTCCCCAAATGGCAACAATAGCCAGGGCTAGGCCAGGCTGAAGCCAGGAATCGGAAACTCCATCTGGGTCTCCCACAAGGTGACAGAGTCTGAAAGCTTGGGCTATCTTCTACTGCCTTCTCAGGTGCATTAACAGGGAGCTGGATCAGAAGCAGGGTATCCAGGGCTCAAACCAGCATTCTGAAATGGGATGCTGGTGTTGCAGGTGGCAGATTAGCCCACTATGCCACAGCATCAGCCCCAGGTTGTCCATTTTCTTATGAGTTTTGAGTTATTTGTCTTTTGATAATATATTCTGATGTATCTTGCAAATATTTTGTCCCAATCTGTGGCTTATGCTCTGATTCTCTTGACATTTTTTTAATCTATACTTTTGCCTTTAGTGTTTGTTTGAGGATTTACAATATATGAAGAATCAAAAAGTTCATGGAAAATGGAATTAAGTTTATTTTGGTACAAAAACCCTTTGAGATCCATGCAATTTTTCATAATATGCATTTTCTATGAACTTGTTGAATATTCTTTGTATGCAGTTTTCTCTCTCTTTTTTTTTTTGCACCAAAATGAACTTAACCTTTTAATTCTGTTTTCCATGAACTTTTTGAAGTATTCTCATACATCTTTCACTTAATGTAGCTTAATTAGTTTTAAGAACCTCACAGAAATGCATTTCTGTTTTCCATTTCCATCCTTTGTTCTATTCTTGACACACAATTTACTTCTACATATTTTAAAGCTTGATTATACATTGTTATTGTTTTTGCTTTAAGCTATCAATTTTCATTTTTTAAAAGTCATGGGAAATTTCACATACTAAACTAATCACTTAAAGTGAACAATTCAGTGGCATTTAGGACTTTAATAATTTTGTGCAACTACCACTTCTATCTAGTTCCAAGCACCTTTATCACCCCAAAAGGAAGCCCTGCACTCATTAAGCTGTTAAGCCATTTCCTGCTCCTCCCAGCCTCTGCTAACCACCAGTCTGCTTTGTGTGTCTGTATGCATTTTCTTATTTCCATATTTCACATAAATGGAACCCTGCACTCTGATCTTTGTATCTGGCTTCTTTCACATATATTAAAAATGAAAAAATCTTATTCACTTAGCACATTTTCTCTTCTTTCCCTTGGGCTGTACTGGTTTGTCTTTTGTTGTTTTCCTTTTGCCCAAAGAAACTTCTTTAACATTTCCTGTACTACAGATCTGCTGGTGATGAATTCTCTCAGCTTTGTTTTCACCTGAAGATCTATTTATTTTGCTGTCATTTTAAAAGATTTTTTAGTGGGCAATGGAATTCTAGGTTGACAATTTTATTTTCTTTTGCACTTTGCATATTTTCCCATTGAATTCTGGCTTGCATAGCTTCTGTTCAGAAGGCTGCTGCTCCTAACTCTGTCTCTTTGTGCTTACTACATCCTTTTCCTCGGATTCCCTTTAAAATTTTTCTCAACTATTAACTTTCAGCCATTTGATTATACTATTTTGGAGTAGTTTTTAAAAACTACTTGAATTTTATTGAGCTTCTTGGATTTGTGAATTTATAAGTCATCAAATTTGGAAACATTTTGTCAAGCATTTTGTCCCCTGTTCCAATTCTCACCTCTTATTCTGGGACCCACCTATGTGTGTTTTCTTCTACTTGCTATTGCTCCACTAAGACTCTGTTCTTTTTAAAAAATCTTTCTCTCTGTGTTCTTTGTCTTGAATAATTTCTGTATTAGCCGCTCATATTTATTGCTCCTTGACAGATCATTCTGAAACTTAATGGCTTAAAACAGCAATAAACACGTCAGACAGTTTTTGTGGGCCACAAATTTGGACATGACTTGGCTAGTAGTTCTGGCTTGAGGTGTCACCCATCAAGTTGCAGTTGTGACATTGTCTTGGGACTGTCATAATTTGAAGACTTGACCAAGTCTGAGAGTTCCCACATGGCTCACTCACATTATGGATTGAGTCGATTCTGATTCCTGGCAAGAGGTCTCTGTTCCTTGCATTATAGACTGCTCCATTGTGTCTCTATGACTGCATGTTTGGCTTTTCCCATTGCAAGATATCTAAACAAGCAAGAAAGAAGTGGATGTGTATTTATGACATAGCCTCCAGAGTCACATCCTGTAGATTCTTCTGTAGTCTGCAGATCAGAATCAGATTATGAAAAAGGAGGGTTTATTACTTCATCTTCTGTTTTTACAAGAAAATACCTGAGACTATATACTGTATAAAAAAAGTTTGTTTAGCTCACAGTCCCAGATATGCAAGAGGATGGTGCCAGCATCTTCTCAGCTTTGGTGAGGTCCTTGTGACAGATGACATCAAAATGGCAGGAGGACATGCAGAAGGATCACATGGTGAGACAGGAAGTGAAAGGGATTCAGCAACCAGACCTTCTCTTTTTATAGTAATCGCATTTATAGGAAATAATGGGATTCCGGAGAGATCTACATTAATCCTTTCCAATGATGCTCCTAGTGACCTTCCACTAGGCCCTGCCACTTCTCAGCATTGCCACACCGAAGCTTTCAGTTCATGAACCTGTGGGGGACACACTCAAACCATATTCGAAGATATTACACAGTAACACAAGTACCAGGAAGAGAGGCTTATTGGAGCCACCTTCGGTGCTGGCTACCACAGTTTTTATTATTATGCCTTCAGGTTTACTGACATTTCCTTCTGCAGTGTCTGTTCTTTGATCTATCTAGTATTTCCCTCCCCATTTTCAGTAACTGTACTTTGTATTCTAGATGTTCCATTTGGGCATTTTGTTATATATATTCTATTTCTTTTCTTCTCCTGTTTATGTTTTCATGTGGATTCTTCAGCCTGTTAAAATATTTACATAGAATAAAATGTTCAGATATTCAGCCTGTTAAAACATTTACACAGAGTAACCATTTGGTAGTTAAAATGCAGTTAAGATGTCTATGTCTCATACTGGAGTGCATGGGTTTCACACTCAGCTCTACTCTTGACTCTATCTTCCTGCTAATGCAGACCCTGGAAAGCAGCTGATTGGGCACATCTGGATTGAATTCCTGGTTCCCAGCTTTTGCCCCAGTTGGTGGTCGTTTCAGACATTTCGGGACTGAGCCTGTAGATGGGAGTAGTCTATGTCTAGCCATCATTCTTCCTCTCTCTGCCTCAAAATAAATACATTTTAAAAAGTATTTAAAATAATTATAAAAGCAATTTTAACATTTTTGTATGTGAATTCTATTTTTTTGTCATTCCTGAGTCTATTTATTGTTTTTTTTTCTCCTGGTATAGATCATAGTTTTCTCTTTCTTTATATGCCTAGTGATTTTGTTCATTGAATATCAGACATTGTGAATTTTACATTCTAATAAACATGCTGGATTTTGTTGTTGCAATTCTTTGAAGAACACTAGAGTTTGTCCTTGCACACATTTATATTCCTTCCAGACACCTTGATCCTTTTGTAAGTTGCTTTCTGTTTTTGTTCAGGATGTGGTTCAGAGCAGTCTTAACTCTAGAACTAATTTATCCCCACTACTAAGGCCTGACTCCTCTAGGGACTTTACTCGATACTCCTTGTATTGTATTCATCCACTCTGGCTCATGGAGCACAAACTATTTTCAGATCTAAATAAGCTCCAGGAATTGTTCAGTCTCCTACTTTCCAGGGGTCTTTCCTTGGCTTCACAGTTTCAATCCCATCATACACAGACCAATCCTCTGCTAAAAACTCAATGAAAACTCTTGAGATTTCTAAATTTTCTTTCTAAGAAGTCCCCTCCTCTCCATCACTCTGTTCTAAAACTTCTAGTCACTTCAGCCTCCCTGAACTTTTATATTTGTCTTCTCAACTCATCAACACTCTTACCTCTATTTGGTTTCCTTTCTCCATGTTGTGACCTAGAAACTGCCCTTAGGCAATAAGCTAGGACCATCATTGGGCTTAACTTATTTTTTCCTTTCTTTCAGCATCAGTCTTGTGCTGTCTGTCGTCCTATGTCTATGATCAGTTGTTTCATCAGTTTTTCCTGTTTTCTAATTGTTTGCAGTAGTAGGGCAATTCCTATAGCAGATAATCCTTGATGGGTGGAAGTAGAAATGACATGTGTGGTTTGGGGAGGAACTGAATGGTCTAGGGGCTGACCATTGAGAATTATTAGCAGTGTTAGAGAATAGACAAATAGACAGGGAGGCCACCTCTTGTGCCAGGCAAGAAAAACCTTTCTCTGTTTCTAGTTTCTTTGAGGAAGATTTTCCACCAAACCCTGGACTTCTCACTCTTTTGTTTTATTTACTTTGCCTATGGGGAGATTTATTAACCTTGGTGAGTATTTTGGGCAAGAATAGCTAGCTTAGCTCTGTTCTCCTGTTTTCTGGAAGCAAGCCCAGAGGGAGCTATTCTGGCACAAGAAGGAGACAAACAACCCAGTCCTGGAGATCCAGGGTGCTCATGGAATTTGAGGTGCCTGTGGAGCATCCAGCTACAGATGCTGTGCAGGAAGTTGGATATGTGGGTGTTGAGCTTGAGGAGAGGTCTGGATTGCAATCCTATAGCTGTGTGAGGATGGTGGCACTGGCGGACACGCATGACTGCTTCTTAAAATGCATCTCCTGAGGGCAGTGTCTGGCATGAAGTAGAGATCTCATAAAGATTTGCTGAACAAATGACCTAATAGATTTCCAAATATCCATCAATTTCAGCAAAAGGTAACTCCAAACACTAGGAGAGGAGCAAACCTAAAAACACACACACACACACACACATCTAGTAAAGGCAGTTAATTGCATTATTGTAAGTTTACTTTTCTTTGGCTACCATTGATCTTTTATTGATTTTTGCATGTAACAATGTTATGAACTTCTTTTAAAATAAAAGGTATCCTATACAAAGAAGAGAAAAAAATAACTTTTGGTAAAATTGGTAGCATATTGTTGGTTAGTTTCTGAAAAGTGATTACATATTTATTGTGAGTACAGTTAATACTGTTCATATTATTCAGCCAGAGAAATAATATCTAATTACCAAGTGGTTATATAAAGTAACTTAAGTAGCATGAAAGGTATTATACTGAGGGACAGAGGAACTAGTTTTGATATACAGGAAAGGAAAATTTGATATTGATCTGACTTTATAAAACTATGAATTTTATTACAGGAGATGTTAGCAATTCCTATTAATATTTATATTTGACCTTAATTTCAAAAATTTGTTTTGAAATAGGTGGAAAGGAGCTTGTATAAATTCATATAAATCTGGTATATGAGAGACTTTAATCTGCTACCAAAAGAGATAGGCAAATTGACACAATTTTTATACATATTAAATCAACTTTGTCTTTTTCACTCGGAAGCTTTAAGATAACAAAATGATCAATATGCACTAAAGGGCCAACTCTATTTGCTATCAATTTTCTGTAAAATTGAAGGAAAAAATATTAATGAAAGGTAAGTAAGCCAACAGGTTTGTTTCAAAAGGCAGATCACTCTAATGTGACTCACAGATAACTCACATTTCAGATGGATGAATTGATTTTAAAAAAACCTGTTGCCTAGGATTTCAAAATTTTATGGAACTAGAACAGATTAGAAGCTAGAAAAGTACAGAGTCTTTGAGAAGGGGAGAACATTGGTGAGCATGACTCATATTCCAGTATCACCCCTCAGTTTAGTTAATTGAACAGTGTGGGTGGATTTTTTTTTCCACTCAAAAAAATGAGTTAAGATTTTAATGCAATGCAAAGGATGTCAAGAAAGTTGGATTTTAGCCTGACTTTGCCTGTAACTCTCTATAGAACCTCAGAAAATGTAATGTCTCTCCATGGGTTGAATTATAAACTCTGGGAATAGCATCTATATTTCCATTTATTTATGAAATCAGTATTTCTTGAACACCTAACATATGATTAGGCTGGTGTGGATACAGTAATGAACAAGACGGAGAAGGCCTTTCCCTTAGAGTGCTTCATTCTACTTGGAGGAAAGAGACTGAGGGAAAACATAATAAACAAACTATGATATCAGAAAGCGTAAGTTCTATGCAGAAAATGAATTAACAGAATAAAGTGACAAGAATTGTGATACTTTAGGTGGTCAAGAAAGGTTTTCTGAGGAAGTAATTTTTAAGCTGATTTGATAAGGAAGAAGCAACTGAAAGATTTGAGAAAGAGCTCTTGACAATGAACACATGGCAAATAGTAGCTACAGAAAGTTTGAAATGTTCAAAGGAAAGGATAGAGGTTGACAGGTAGGTAGGTGGGTAGTGGGAAGGTGAGTAGGTAGGTAGGTAGTAAGAAGGGAGGAAGGCAGGAAGGCAGGAAGAAGGAAAGAACATAAGTGACATGAAGCCAGAAGGCAGTCACAGATCATTTCTACTACCAGACTTTTTAAAGAGCAGTTTTGTTGGGGCATAATTGACATGGGGTACGCTGTATTCAACCTGAGTGTCTCACAGTTGCCGAGGCCAGAATTCCAAGATCAGTATCTGCAGGGCCATGCTCCGCCTGACGGTTCCGGGGAAGGTCCCGGTCCAGCCGTGTCTCACATTCTGACTGCCCTTGGTTCATGGTAGCAGTCTTCACATGGAGTTCTCTTTGTAAGCTTGTGTTCAAGTTTCCTCTTCTTATCAGGACAACCATCCTATTGGGAAGCCTACTCTACTCCAGTCTGACTTCATCTGCAATGGCTATTTCCAAGTAAGATCAAGTTCTGAAAAATGTAGAGGTTAGGTCTTCAATAAGAATTTTTGGGGGTACATAAGTCAACCTCCCAACATTGCATATATTTTAATTGTGCAGTTTTATGTTTTAACAGATGAAGGGTCTTCATAAAGTTCACAGAAATGTGTATCATGAAAAATATGTATGGGCTTCATTTTTTTACACTATGATAAGACTTATCTTTTAATTCCATTTTCCCACAAACATTTGGAAGTACCCTCAAAGTCTTTCACATGAAATCATCTTCGCAGTCAAATCATGAACATATCCTGTATCCCTAAAATTTCCTCTACCCCTTTATCCTGCCTTCCTCGCCTTTCCCCAACCCCCAAGTCACCAATCTTATGAATAATTTGAGCTTTTTAGAATTTTACCTAAATAGAATCAAATAGCAGGTATTCTTTTTTTTTTTTTTTGATCTGGCTTTTCTCACATAGCATAATTATTTTTGAGATACATCCATGTCAGCACTGTTAGTTTATTTCTATTTATTGCTGACAAGTACTATATTATATATGAATCATAACTTATCACCTGTGAATGGACATTTGGGTTGTTTCCAGTTTGGGGCTCTTATAAATACAGATGCCGTGAATGTTTGTATACATGTACATGTATGGACATATTCTTCTATTTCTCTTGGTTATATATTTAAGAGTGTAATGACTGGGTCATATGACAAATGTATGTTTAAAATTTTTATGAAACCATCTAATGAAATTGGTTGCCCCTTTTTATGTTTCCATCAGTTACTCCATGTCCTTGATAACACTTGCAACTGTCGACTTTTAAATTTTAGGCATTCTGAATCATTTTCCCCCTAAAAAGTATATAGTGTTATATCATTGAGGCCTTTATTTGCATAAGACTAATGATGAATGTTTTTCCCTTCCTACCTTTACACTTTGGTGAAATATCTCCTCAAATCTTTTGTTCATTTTAATGTAGGATAATTTTATGATTGCTATATATTGATGTTATATCTTGCAGTCTTACTAAACTTACTAAAGTAGTTTATGATTTCTGATTTATTGAATTTATTGGACTTTGAGAGTTTTTAAGATATATTCCATATACATGTTCTGTATCTGATATATAATTTGTAAGTATTTTCTCTCAATCTGTGGTGTATCTTTTTGTTCACTTATCAATGTCTTTTGAAAAAATAAATTCTTAATTCTGATTTAATATTTTTAAAATGAATTATAATTTTGACATTATATGCAGTTTTTCCTAACAGTTTTTTATTTGATGTTTACCTCTAGTTTTATAATTCTAGTTGTTATGCTTTATATTAACATTTATATATGGTGCAGGGTATAGATTGAAGATCTGTCTTATCTATTTTTACATGTGAATAATTAATTGTTCCATTATCATCTATTGAAAATACTATTCATGTTCTACTTAATTGCATTTGTACCTTTATTGAAAAATTTTTGATTATGTGTATATAGATTTATCTCTGTACTGTTTTCTGTTTCATTGATCTGCTTGTCTGTTTTAGCAGCGCTGTATTGACCTTGTCTCAACTACCATAGATTTGTAATAAGTCTTGAAATTAGCTGGTGCAAAATCCTCCAACTTATACTTCTCTTCTCAAATTTTTTCTAGCTATTTATGAATTTGGAATCAGTTTGCCAGTCACTACAAAAAAAGCCTGCCAGAAATTTGATTGGTATTGTGTTGAGTTCAGGAAAAAACTTGGGAAAAGTTGAAATCTTAACAATATTGAGTGTTTTTATTCATGAATATGGTATATTTCTTCATTTACTTAAAATTTTGATATCTATATGATTGCTATCTATATGATTGCTGTATATTGATGTTGTATCTTGCAGTCTTACTAAACTTACTAGTTTATGATTTCTAATAGTTTTTTGACTTTCAATGAGATTTTCCTTTTTAAAATTAATTTGTTATTTGTTTTATGTACTTATAAAAATTTTACATTTTATGAGATACTAATATATGCATATTTCCAAAGATTTGTCTTCTAGCTTGGATATTCTTTTGTCTGCCTTACTAATTCTATTGTTAAGGCTTTCCTCTGTATTTTTTATTTGATATATACAGATTTTATTTTATATATTGTATTTTTATATATATCAAATAAATATATTTTTATCTTCTATATATATCTTCAAATATATTTTATTTGACATATACAGACAGTAAATAAATGAGGACTTCTGTAAATAAATACAGAGGGTCTCTTTTTCATCTTCATTCATAAATGAGAGCTTTACAAGGTACAGTATTCTGGGTTGACAGTTTTTTCTCGTAAGACTTGTGCTAACTCTTTCCATTTTCCCTTAGCCTATAGGGTTTCTGATGAAAAATCAGCTGTGAGTCTAATTGGAGATCATCTGAAAGTAATTTGGTGTTTCTCTCATGCACATTTTAGAGTTTTTTTTTTATCTTTTACTGTTTTTTTTTTAAAGATTTATTTGTTTGAGAGGTAGGGTTATAGACAGTGAGAGGGAGAGACAGAGAGAAAGGTCTTCCTTCCATTGCTTCACTCCCCAAATGGCCACAATAGCCAGAGCTGTGCTGCTCTGAAGCCAGGAGCGAGGTGCTTTGGGGTCTCCCATGCAGGTACAGGGGCCCAAGGACTTGGGCCATCTTTTACTGCTTTCCTAGTCCATAGCAGAGAGCTGGATTGGAAGAGGAGCAGCTGGGACTAGAACCGGCGCCCATATGGGATGCTGGCACCACAGGCAGAGGGTTATCCTACTGAGCAACGGTGTCTGCCCCAATATGTTTTACTATTGCAAGTTTGACTACAGTGTGTCATGGTGAAGATCTTTTCTGGTCATGTCTATTAGGAGCTCTAAATGCTTCCTGTACTTAGATGTCCCTTTCTCAGAATTAGGGAAATTTTCTGGTATTATTTCACTGAATAGGCCTTCTTTTTTTTTTTTTTAAGGTTTATTTATTTATTGAAAGTCAGAGTTACACAGAGAGAGGAAAAGTAGAGAGAGAGAGGTCTTCCATCTGATGGTTCACTCCCCAGTTGACCACAATGGCTGGAGCTGTGCTGTTCCAAAGCTAGGAGCCAGGAGCTTCTTCCGGGTTTCCCAAGCAGGTGCAGGGGTGCAAGGACTTGGATCATTTTCTACTGCTTTCCCAGGCCATGCCAGAGAGCTGGATCAGAAGTGGAGCAGCTGGGACTAGAACCGGCGCCCATATGGGATACTGGCACTTCAGGCCAGGGTGTTAACCCGCTACGCCATAGCCCAGGCCCCTGAATAGGCCTTCTAATCCATTCTGTCTTTCAACACCTTCAGGAACTCCTAACATCCATGTGTTGGGTCATTTGTTAGTATCCCATAAGTCTCAAACATTGCTTTTAATTTTTCTAATTTCTTCTTTGTTTTTATCTATTTTCAAAGATTTGTCTTCTAACTCAGATATTCTTTCATCTGCCTCACTAAGTCTATTGTTAAGGCTTTCCTTTGTATTTTTTATTTAATATATTGAATTCTTCATTTCTAATATTTCAGTTTGATTTCTCTTCAGAATCTCAATCTCATAGGAAAATTTTCTATCCACATCAAATATGGATTCCCTTTTTTAAAAAAGATATATTTATTTGAAATTCAGAGTTACACAGAGAGAGAAGGAGAAGCAGAGAGAGAGAGAGAGAGGTCTTCCATCCACTGGTTCACTCCCCAACTGGCTACAATGGCTGGAGCTGTGCCAATCTAAAGCCAGGAGCCAGGAGCTTCTTCTGGGTCTCCCATGTGGGTGCAGGGGCCAAAGGACTTGGGGCATCTTCTACTGCTTTCTCAGGCCACAGCAGAGAGCTGGACTGGAAGTGGAGCAGATGGGACTCGAACTGGCAGCCATATGGGATGCCGACAAGGCAGGCAGCAGCCCCACCTGCTATGCCACAGTGCCAGCCCCAAATATGGATTTCTTTAACTCATGAATTTGCTTCTCTTTGCTTCTGAGTAATCCTATAGTCATTTTTTTAAATTTCCTTTTCAGGCATTGCATCAATCTCTTTATGTTAATATTCTAATATTGAAGTATTGTTGTATTCCTGTGAGGGAGTCATATTGTCTTCCTTATTCTTGTTTCTTGAATTTTTGTGTTTATTTTTAGGCATTTGTAGAAATACTTGTTGGTTTTCTCCTCTGACGGATTTTATCTTTGAACCATGCCTCTGTGGCTTAGTGGAGCATCTTTTCTCAGTGAATACTCAGAGGCGTGTGATGGCTGTGTCCAGGGAGCTCTGGTCAGTGCTCCAGGGTGGGGCAAGAATCCAGTGTGACATCCAAGTTGGGAGTAGTAGGTCTGTATTGTAAGTGGGGGAGAGAGTGTGATCATGCCTGTTGGTGTAATCACAACTTCATCTCCTGTCTTCCAAGATGACCCATGACTGGGGTTAGCCTACAGTGGGTACAGCCCCCATCCACGCTGGTGCATGAACTGCACAAAAGATCTGTGCGGTCCTGAATGTGAACAAGGAACCCTCTACAATGACCCCTCTGGGGCTGTCAGGGAGCTCTGAGCCTTTGCCATGAGACACAGTGATCGCCCAGACCCAGCTACACCCCCCACCATATCGTGCTGTTACTGAATTCCTAGTCACAGCACACACAGCTCCCACAGTCTTAGGGTGCAGAGGATCCACTAAGCCCCCAAAGCCTGTCCTGTCCACAGAGCAGAGTCATTCCCTAAGCCAGCTGCCTGTGGGTTCTCCACTGTGGCAATTTTGAGACCCAGAGCCTGTGATATGTTGAAAGGATGGGGGCACCTCACAGTCCTATGTGGGTGCCCAGCCCCTGATGACCCTCCTGGCTAGCCTTGAAGTCAGTGGGGAATACGGCTTTTTCCCTGTGATAAAATCCCCTGGTCACAGACACACACAGGAGCTGGCCACAACCTCTGCTGGTATCGCAGTGACACCTTCTCCCTGCAGGTTGCTGAGCGGCCTTGTGGAGGGATGAAGAAAAAGCAATGTGCTTTCCTCTCACTGGATTTGGTGGGTACCCTGCCCTTCACTAGGGCTCCAGGCTGGACCCAGAGACAGTGTAGTCTGCAAGGCAGTATCCTCAGCAGCAGGGACTGCCGCCGTTGGCACTCACTTGCTGCCTGAAGCTGGCTTCTCTTCTAGCTTCAGGCTGCACTGGTCACGTGTGGGGTCTGTGTTCATTGTTCTGCATCTGCACCTTTCATGCTGCTCCACAGTTCTCCTCTTCCTTCTGTAGAATTTCCATTGTAAGCTTCTCTCCGACTCCCACCTGGAATGCACTTCCTCTGCTCTTCTGCTATTTTCTCCTGTTCAGAAGCAGCACATCTCTTCCCTATTCAGCCATCTTGGAATCCTCCCATGGTAATGCTTTAAATCACAAATTTAATTTCTTTAATAGATGCAAAGCTACTCAACTTATCTATTTCTAAAAGGTTTATTTATTTATTTGAAACGTGGAGTTACAGAGGGAGAGAGAGAGAGAGACAAAGACATCTTTCATCTGCTGGTTCACTCCCTAGATGGCCTCAACGGCTAGAGCTGGGCCAATTAGAAGCCAGGAGCCAGGAGTTTCCTCTCGGTCTCCCACGTGGGTGCAGGGACCCAAACACTTGGGCCTTTCTACTTTGCTTTCCCAGGCACATTAGCAGGGAGCTGACTCGGAAGCAGAGCAGTTGGGGCTTGAACTAGCACCCACATGGGATACTGGTGCTGCAGATGGTGGTGTAACTTGCTACGCCACAGTGCCAGCTTATCTATTTCTTCTTGAGTAAAATTTAGTAATTGGTGTCTTTCATAGAATTTGTCCATTTTCAATTAAATTCTTGATTTTTTTCACATAAAATTTCTTCATAAAATTCCTTCATTATAATTTAAAAATCTTTAGAATCTTTGGTGATATCACTTCTCTTGTCCCTAATCTCAATACTATGTACCTTGTCTTTTTCCTGATCAGTCAATTTAAACGTTTATCGAGATGCTGACCCTGTGTCCTAGTGAATAAAGCTGCCATCCACAATGCCAACATCCAAACAAGCGCTGGTTAAAGTCCTGGCTGCTCCATTTCCAATCCAGCTCCTTGCTTATGTGCCTGGGAAAGCAGCAGAAAAAGGCTCAGGTGCTTGAGCCACTGCTACCCACATGGGGGACATGGAAGAAGCTCCTGGCTCCTGGCTGTGGCCTGGACCACCCCAGCTGTTGCGGCCATTTGGGGAGTGAACCAGTGGATGGAAGACCTCTCTCTCTCTTCTCTCTCTCTCTCTCTCTCTCTGTAGCTCCACCTTTCAAATAAATGAAGTAAATCTTTTTTTTTTCTTAATTTGATCATATTATTGATCTTCACACAAAACTGGCATTTGGTTCTGTTGAATTTTTTGTTTGTTTTTTATTTCATCAATTTCCTATTTGAGTTTAATTATTTCCTTGGCTTGTTTTGGGCTTAGTTATCTCTTTTTTCTAGTTTTTTTTTTTAATCGAAAACTGAGCCATTGAATTGAGGTTATTAATCTCTTCTAACATGGTTGTTTAGTGCTATTGATTTCTCCCTGAGAACTGTGTTAGATGTATGAAAAGAATGTAAGGTTTGTAAGAATCAACTCTAACAAAAAAATCAACTCTAACAAAAAAAAATTGAAGCCAGGAGGTCATGGAAGTGATTGTTATGCATGATTCCTTGATGTAACCATCACAGAAAGCTACCACAACTACAGAATCTTAAGAAAAAAGAACTTCTACAAGGAAATTGCCCAGCAATGTTCACTGTCAAATTAATGCCACCCTGGTTATTAGTTACTGTGGCCATATTGTTTCAAAATATGTGAAGTAATCCCCCTCATTTTTGCCTTTAATAACTTCCCTTGGCCTCAGCCTCTTTGGATATGCCCATAGTTTATTACATGCACATTCCCATTGCAATGCTTTGCTGTTCCCAAATAACTGTCACTATTGTGTGAAGAAGCTCTCTCTGGCTGTGGTTTAGCGACAGGCTGACAGTCACATATCATGAAATTTTATGTGTTGTCTTTTAGTTTTCTTTCAGTTCAAAATACCTTCTAATTTCTCCTTTGTTTTCTTTCAACTCATGGATTATCTACTTGAAAATATGGAAATTAGTTATAGTATGTGTTTTGGTGTCCTTGTCTGCTAATTCTATTCCCTTTGTCATTTCTGGGTTAGTATCAGTTGATTACTTTCTCCTTATTGTATTTTCCCCCTTCTTTGCATGCCTAGAATTTTTCTTTTTTAATTAACTGATACACATTGTGCATCCTACCCTGGTGGATGCTGGATATTGCTGTGTTCCTCTAAGTGTTCTCCAGCTGTGTTACTGACTTGTTCTGTCACTTGGAAAGAGCTAATACTTCCAAGCTTTGTTAGGCAAGGCCAGGACAACATTTAGTCAGGGATAATTTTTCCTCACAATGCAGTGAAACCTTTCTGAGTATATCGCTTGATTTCTCGTGAATTAGATTTTCTACTTTTGCAGTTCTGGACAGGTTATATGCCTCATTCTCTGTGAGTCTAGGACTGTTCTCTTTTATCTTTTCGTGTGTTTTCACCCCAGTTGCAGCAGGCTTACTCACATGTACAAGTTTATCAGTTCGTAGCTAAATACTCAGAGATCCTCAGTATGTCTCCATAATCCTCGCACTTTCACCTCCAATCCTTTCCTGAAAACTCAGGTCTGCCTTGGACCTCATAGACTTCTAGATCAATCTCCTTGATTTGGTGACGCGTCTGGCCTCTGCCTTGGTACCTCCCCATACCATGCACCAGAAACTTTCTGTGGGCATTAAACTGGCACTCCCTGGCTTGTTTGCCAACTCTCTGGGATCATTTTTTTTGTTAGTTGACATCCGATGTACATAGAACCACTAAGTTTTGTCCTGTTTTCAGTTATTTTAGGTGGGAAAGTAAATCTGCATCAGAAGTGCAAGTTAAATCTACCTGAATTATTTTAACAGTACAAGTTCCTATGTAAGTGCTCCTTTAAAAAAACAGTCACTACTCAAAAATATTATATTTATTGTATTTCTTCTCATAACATACCAAGTGTATATGAGTTACCTAGTTTATAATATGTAATACATAATAAATTATATATTGTTATACTATGTATTTTTATATATATTCCCATGGATATGTATATAAATATTCATTGCATTCCTAAATCAATGCTTTTTAAAAAAAGATTTGTTTATTTATTGAAAGACCAAGCAAGAGAGATAACAACAGAGACAGAGATCTTCCATTCATTGGAACACTTCCCAAATGGCCAGAGTGAAGCCAATAACAAGAAACTTGGTGGCAGGGGTCCAGCTACTTGGGCCATCTTCTTCTGCCTTCCCAGGTACATTAGAAGGAAGCTGGATCAGAAGCAGAGCAGCTGAGACTCAAACCTACACTCCAATCCTGAATGCTGACATCACAAGTGACAGCTTAACCCAATGTGCACAATGCAGGCCCCTCTAAATCAATGCTTTGTACAACAGAGACACTAGTTCCATTAGAAACAAACATCTCACATTTTTCTCCAGTTACCTTACTCCTGTGTTAATATCTTGCCTGGAATCACTTGAAGAAGGTTAAGTTTGGCATTCCCATTTTCTCTTTCCCTATTTTTAGGATTCTCTTGCAACATAACAGTTCACATTTCTAAGACTTGGGGGTCCCTGAACTCACTATTCTTAGTACATATCTGTTAAATTAAATTAAATTTGGTCTGAAAGTGTTGAGGTGGATTCATTCTGAGAGGAGAAGTGCGGTGCAGGCAAGAGGCGCAGAATCACCACATAGACACCGGGAGTTAGGTGAAAGCGGGCCAGAGGTGAGCAGCTTGCAGACTCATATATTTCAGTTGGTACAGCAGCTTATATAGACGAGGCAGCCAATCCAGTCAAGGGGCGGTTTATGCCCTAACCAATCACAGCCTGTTGCCAGGCAGGCTCCATTGCCAGGTAGTTTCCCAGGTGGTTTCCGAAGCCATTCCTGAATAACTGATGCTTGCTTGCCAGCGGCCATCTTGACATGGCCTTCTCATTCCACCACATGAAAGTATCCCTGTATTGTGAGTCCCTATGTAATGAACTGCAACCTAACTTTGGGCTTAGCTGAAAGGCTAATGTAGGAGTATATTTTTGTAACAAATAGCTGAGTCTCAGCCGATCACAGACACCAAGTTGGAGTCAGTCATGGCAGCCAGGTGATCAGGTGAATGTGATCTGTAACCAACCAAGCATTTTCTGTACTTCACTTCCACTGTCCATAAATCCTACCTGCCCAAATCCCAAGGGAGGTCCCTGACCTTCTTATGGGTCTGAAGCTTGACTGATCCCCGAATCATTCTTTGCTCAATTATAAACTTTTTTAAATTAATTTTTCCTGGATATATTTTTTAAAAAAGATTTATTGATTTATTTGAAAGAGTTACAGAGAAAGAGAGAGAGAGAGAGAGAGAGATGGAGAGAGAGAGACATTCCATCTACTGGTTTACTCCCTACAGTGGCCGGCACTGGGCTAGGCCAAACCAGGATCCAGGAGCTTCTTCCAGGTCTCCCATGCAGTGCAGAGACACAAGCACTTGGGCCATCTTCCCACTGCTTTACTAGGCTGTAACAGAGAGCTGGATCAGAAGAGGAGCAGCCAAGACATGAACTGATACCCATAAGAGATGCTGGGTTAGCCTACTATGCCACAGCACTGACCTCCTGGAAGGTATTCTTTTAACATAGCCCAGACTTCTCCATCATCCTCTGGGGAAACTCACCTATATTAAGCCTCATTTTTTTCTTTAACTTTAATTAACACAAAAGACTTGAGCCATTGCAGACACAAGGGGTTATGAATAACCTATGATATTATCTATGCTCTATTAAGCATTTAATATGTGCCAGATAGTGTTTATGTTTTCTGTAATTCTTCTAAAACCACTAACCACAAGAAGATGTTGGAGCATCAGGGAGGGTTTTGCTGAAGGGATTTTTCTCATGTAGGCCACAAAAGATGAGCAGGAGTCTGGTGAGATGAAGTTACGTCAGGCATCTGTTCTAGACAGAGGCAATGATATATGAAAAGGCCAGGGAGACCGTGACTGATTTGAAGAACTCAACTCAGTTTGGCTGAAAACACAGAAAGCAGAGAAAGGATATGGGAGGATAGGGAGAGGGATAGATAATGGGAAAAGAAGAAACTGGAGAGCAAACAGATTGCGAAGGATTTTATAGATGATACTAAGTAAATGATAGTGGGGTATTTTCTCCTGAGAGCAATGGAAAATCTCCACTGCATTTTTTTTAATTTTAATTTTTTAACAGGCAGAGTGGACAGTGAGAGAGAGAGACAGAGAAAGGTCTTCTTTTGCCATTGGTTCACCCTCCAATGGCCGCCGTGGCTGGTGCACAGCCGGCGCACTGCACTGATCCGAAGGCAGGAGCCAGGTACTTCTGGTCTCCCATGGGGTGCAGGGCCCAAGCACTTGGGCCATCCTCCACTGCACTCCCTGGCCACAGCAGAGAGCTGGCCTGGAAGAGGGGCAACCGGGACAGAATCCATCACTCTGACTGGGACTAGAACCCGGTGTGCTGGCGCCGCAGGTGGAGGATTAGCCTATTGAGCCGAGGCGCCGGCCATCCACTGCATTTTTGACGTTTCTTTAGGTAAAGGGAGGAGAAGGGGTTGGAGGGAGTCAAGCTGAGTTATAGCTGTGGAGATGCATAAAGCATACATCGGTTCCAAAATCTGAATAATTATTTACGCTCTCCCACAGCTATTGATGCTGACTGCCTATTACATACTACATATTTGTCAAGTAAATGTGTTGAATTATTATAAAATAGCTGTCATTTATTTAACATGTATGTGCCAGACACCAGGTTAAGTGTTTTATAGAAACATCACTATTACCTTTTTTAAAAAGTTTATTTTATTTATTTATTTATTTGAAAGTCAGAGTTAGAGGAGAGGCGGATAGAGAGAGAGAGAGAGAGAGAGGTCTTCTATCCGATGGTTCACTCCCCAGATGGCCAAAAATGGCCAGAGCTGCGCCAATCCGAAGCCAGGAGCCAGGGGCTTCTTCCGGGTCTCCCATGTGGGTGCAGGGGCCCAAGGACTTAGGCCATCTTCTACTGCTTTTCCAGGGCATAGCAGAGAGCTGGATCAGAAGAGGAGCAGCCAGGACTAGAACTGGCACCCATATGGGATGCCGGCGCTTCAGGCCAGGGCTTTAACCCACTGTGCCATAGTGCTGGCCCCCATATTACCATTTAATAGGTGAAGAAGCTGAAGAAAAGAGAGATCAAGCCAATATTTCAATGTCATGTAGCCAATAAACAGCAGAGCCAAACTTTGACTGCAGGTCAGTTTGACATCCCACCACATTTGACCATATTACTTAAACACCCATCATTTCACATATGTGAACTGTTTTAAAAATTTCTTTTTATTTATTTGAAAGACAGAGAGAAAGAGAGAGAGAAGAGAGTATATTCACTAGTATACACCTTATATGCTACAATAGCCAGGGCTGGACACAGCCAAAGCCAGGATCTGGGTCTCCCACATGGGTAGCAGGGACCCAACTACTTGAGTGTGCTGTTTCCCAGGGTATACATCAACAGGAAACTGGAATTGGAAGTGGAGTTGGGATTCAAGCAGCATCTTGAAACTGCTGTGCCGAACATTAGCCCCAGCACACATGTAAATTTTATTGTTTAAAATCCAAAGGTGGGGGGGAACGTTGAACTTAACTAAAATTGTGTTTTAATCAATAACATATGTGCTGGTTGCCCTGGTTTTCCATAAAGATGTTACCTTTGCATTGTAGACGAGGAATGATTTTATATATGATCATTTAGGTAAAATTTGGAGCATGTAAACCCCAAATTCTCATTCTCAAGACTTACTTAAATGATATGTTAAGACTTTTAATTTTTCTAATTTGTTTTTTCCCATTCTGGGTCTATCCCCTATTAATATTAGCAAATATTAATAAGAATTATATTTGAAAGAATAATTTTATTTTGAAATGGGAGATAGGAAAATGCATGCTTCAATAATGTCAGAGTTTCCAGGGGACGATACTGTGAACTTGTTTGTCTAAACACATTTTATTTGGAGTTTGGTATGAATTTTCAATAGATGTTTTGCAGATAAGAAAGCAGCAACTCAAGTGCAATTATATAAACAAGAAGCTCAGAGGGGAATTATGCTGAAGGATATAAAATGAACCAAGAGCTCTCAGTCTGGGTCATCACAGCCTCAGCTCACCAATGCAAAGGTAGGTGTCGCAAATGAGAAGACTCTGTGGAGTGCAGTGTTCTTATTCTGATTATCTTTTACTCTCACCATTTTAGCATTCATTTAACATTGCAAATTCTGAGACATAACTTTGCTTCAATGAGCTCTAAACATTTTTAATTATTTCCCAGATTGTTCATTCGTGTGTGAAGGTGAGTAGAGGATGTACATAAAGATAAGAAAAATTCCACTGCTATAACAGAAGAGAAACAACTGGTCAGTTAACCAAGGAAGGATGACTGATGTGCACGGCTTTCTCCTGTTTGTATTTCAATGAATTTTTATATGCTTTTTGGAAATTTTAGAGTAAATTCAGTTTTGAGTGCCTGTAGGAGTGACATGCTGTGTATCTTTTTAGTTATTTAATAGCTAAATCCCATGGGATAATGTCTAATATATATATACACCTACCTTACTGCATGTTTAAAAAGCTCTCCAGAAAAATACACTACTTTGTGGAAGGTCCAAGATTGTTCATCGGTTTTTTTTCATAGCATACTAAGGAGCTGGAGGAGAAAAGATTGGTGAAGGAAGTTAGCAGAGCAGAGAGAAATGCATTTATTAAAATGAAAAAAGTGAGAGCACAGAGAAGAGAGAAAATGTAGAGAAAAGGGCCAAGGAAAGAACACATCTTTGAATAAGGAAAAACATGGAAGTTGTGAACATTTTAGCCATGTCACTGAAGAAATCATCTCTCATTATTTAGGGCCTACCTGAAATCAAGTCTTCTGTGTTCAGGTGCTCAATAAATGGTTTATGATGATTTTGGAAATGCCATTAAGTTGCAGAGAGAACACAGGTGACAATAAGGAAGAAATTGGCAGATCATACAGGAAGGTATTAACATCAATTTATATGGTGTCACACAGTTAATTTCATTTTCCATGAACTTTCGGAAGTAGTCTCTTAGTATATTGCTCAGTTCCACAAAACTCCAATTAAATCTGAAAGCAGAATTCCTGATTACTGACTCTTTTTTTTTTTTTTTTTTTTTTTTTTTTGGACAGGCAGAGTGGATAGTGAGAGAGACAGAGAGAAAGGTCTTCCTTTTGCCGTTGGTTCACCCTCCAATGGCCGCCGTGGCCGGCGCACCACGCTGATCCGAAGGCAGGAGCCAGGTGCTTCTTCTGGTCTCCTGTGGGGTGTAGGGCCCAAGTACTTGGGCCATCCTCCACTGCATTCCTGGGCCACAGTAGAGAGCTGGCCTGGAAGAGGGGCAACCAGGACAGAATCCGGCGCCCCGACCGGGACTAGAACCAGGTGTGCCGGCGCCGCTAGGTGGATTAGCCTAGTCAGCCGCGGCGCCGGCCCTGATTACTGACTCTTAGACTGGGGATCTGACACTAGTGTAGCACATAAACTCAGACTCTGAGTGCTTCAGAGACCCCCATGATCCTCGTTTGGTTCTAAGCCATCCTTTTATAGATGAGGAAGTTTTACTATTTATAATAAAGAAGTAAAGGAGAAAGAGTCATTCATACTTTCTAAGTTCCACACAGTTGTACAGGTACTATGGTTGGTAGTGCAACAATTATAACTTTTGTTGTTTTTAGTTGAGAGTTCTACATTTATTAGAGAAATTTCACAGGAATTAGTGTGTCCATAATGAATAAGGCAACAGTGGGGAAGAAGTTCCAACACAGTTTTTCATCCTACAATTTTATTTTATTTGAGAGGCTGAGAAACAGAAAGAGACTAACAGAGAGAGCAAGAGAGAAGGAGAGGCTGCAAGGGAGCTCCCATCAGCTGGTTCACTCCTCAAATGCCTATGGGAGCTGTCAACTCAGTCCAGGTCTCGCATATGGTAGCAGGAACCAACACCCTCCCGGAGTGTGCCTCAGTAGGAAGCTGGACATGGGGCGCCAGGCGTCCTGACACTGGGCGTGAGCATGCCAAGAGGCATCTTAACTGCTGTACCAAACTTCAGAGTCAGGTGTTCCTCGCTCCTTCTGTGTTGCAGAGGAGTAAGGCACCGGCAGAGGAAAAGCTTCAGTCATTCTCTCATAGATCCATGAGGGAATTCTGTCCCTTGATTTCTGCACCAATATTCTTGCCACTAGGTTACCACACATCTGTTTATGCAGAATCGTAAGCTAGAAATTAAAATATGTAAAGTTAATTATTTTCTGTGGTGAAAACTCAGCGGCTGGCTGTCTACACAGGCAAGAGCTACATGATCCTGATGGGTTAGTTTTAAATCATTTACCCAGTTGCTATTTAAAGATCCTTCAGGGTTACTCTAGGTTTGTGTCTAAGATCATGGAACCTGCTGTACCGTCAAGGGAGCTCACATTTTCGAAGCACCTGAGAAGACCAAGCTCCATGAGTAAGGAATTCCTATGCTGTCCTTCCCTAATTCAAATGCCAAAAACCCACAGGGATGACTGAATATGCAATATTTGTTTTTGAAAGTTTGCTGGAAAATCCTTCTTGCTTTAACCTTTAAAAAAGTCTTCTAAAATGGGTTTGTTCACTTCCTTGTGTATGCAGAAGTAACATAAGGAAATATTTGATCATTGTCTATCTCAGTTTAGACTCCATAGCACTTAGAACAGTCTGTATTTTAATACTTTTTGTTCATAATTAGTTTCTCTACTAGACTGTCAGCTCCTTAGGTCAAGGACTGTATCTTACGCATTTTATGTCTCTCAGTACCTGGCCTATATGCTTACTACATGTGTATCCATTGATCTGCAGTTGTCATTTCCAGGAACAAGAGATTGATTAGCATGTACACTAAACTCTGGGAGTTGGCATTTAAAATAAGTGCCTGTTAACCTGTGTAATGTGGCTTCTAGTTTTCCTTATGAATTTATTGAAGACAAAATTCTGATAAACTGAAAGTCTCTGAGGTTTCAGTAAATGAAGAGTATGCAGCTCATATATGCTGTTGAGCTACATGTGTATATGCATATGACCGGTTTGAGAAGACCTTGATACCTTTTTGATGGACGAGTAAAAATGTTCAGTGAATGGTAATTTATTGAATAGAACAAGGAAGCAAGTTTGTGTTCGCAGATAATACTACTCCATGAAGGTGTGTATTTTCTTTACTGACAAGGAAAAAAAAATCCAAACCTACCTAGCCAGCTGTACAGTATTTGTAAAATGAAAAAAATCTTCTTAATCTTTGAGTTGATAAATTTGCACTGAGAAGTGTGAAATATGATTACCCTCTCTGAGCAGATCTAAAATAACTGTAAGTCATAACATCCAGATCATTATGCTGTCCAATGACTGCTGCACACATTCTCTACCTCATACAGGGCAAAGGTAAAGATGGGCTCCATTAAGGTGCGTGTCCTACTTTCTCCTGGGGCACAGAGGACCCTTTCCATGCAGCAAAACAACATTGGATAGTGTTGGATAACCCATAATGGATCTGTTCTTGACTTCATTATTCTCATTGTGTCAACCTATATTTTTTGTCATTAATCTTTTTGATATTTTATTTGTTGCAACTCTATTCTTTCAACCTTGAGGGCATACCCTGAGGGTTCAGAAGGAAGGTTTCTGAGTTTGCCCTCTTAACACCAGTGGTAATTTTAGTTGAACTTTCATGGACCTTCCTTAGCTTCATAATGTCTCCCTTCACAGGCAGTAGGTGGAATTGCATGCCACAGTACAGGTGCTGAGGTAGTACAGGAGTTGGGTTATGCTTTTCTTGGTTTGTATGCTGACTATGACCAAATAGTTTGCTTGCCTTTTAAGCCATTGAACCACAGATATAGAAAAATGTACTTCTGGAAAAACCCTTCCTAAGCCATAATGCTTAGTTCAGTTCTCACAATCCTAAAGGCAATGTCTTCATTATATTTCCACCAAATGAATCATTTTTCATTTAGCTGGATGTACATCCCTGCCATGTTTCTGTTATGGTGTTTCAGGTCTTAATGCTTCCTTGCCCTTTGGAGCTTAGTGGAACTTGCAAGCAGGACTTCCACTCTGTGGGCTCCCATACTATGGGATCACAGCCACATCTACGTTTATAAATGGGGGGTTACTGCAAGTTTTGAGAAGGTCAAAACACCTCATATAGGACAAAGGTAAAGTAGGTGTTCAATAACAGCAGCTCTACTTATTATTGGAGATGTGCAAAAGTTCATGGAAAATGGAACATAAAGGTAATGTGTGTTTCCCACTTTTTGAAGTATCCTATTTGAATGTCCTGAAAGGATATATGTAATAGGTTCTTTAATTTTATCTCTGACTTAGCATGACTGCTATCTTCCTGATGTCCATTCTTTTCGGCCTTGCATGTGGACAAACGATGTCTTTTTGTATTCCAACTGAGTATACAATGCACGTCGACAGGACAGAGTGTGCTTATTGCCTAACCATCAACACCACCATCTGTGCTGGATATTGCATGACACGGGTATGTAGCTCATCAACTTCTTTTAGCTGTAAATTACATAAGCCTAGAAGCAGTCTATGCCTATCTAGAAAGGAAATGAAATACATCACAACCTCATTTCCCAAATCCAGTGGAGGGCACAGGTTACAGTATTATGTGGCTTTTCTTAGAACAATGGGTACAGATAAGTTGATAACAGTGTTACTTCCCTGATTTATTTCAACTCTGTCTTGTTCCCATGATCAAGGATAAAAGGGAGGAGGGTGTCACTTTTGCCTTTATAGGATTCAATGTGGATGTGGTAACTTGGTATTGGGGAATGGGGCCGAGGAATCCTTGCCTCTCATATTTGTGACAAAAGAATATGAATGAGTTGATTTCTATGTATCTCCATTATCTACATGTTTTCTAAAGTCTTATCACATTGTTCTCTTTTCTATTCTTCCCATAGGATATCAATGGCAAGCTGTTTCTTCCCAAATATGCCCTCTCCCAGGATGTTTGTACATATGGAGACTTCATCTACAGGACTGTAGAAATACCAGGGTGCCCACACCATGTCACTCCTTATTTCTCCTATCCTGTTGCTGTAAGCTGTAAGTGTGGCAAGTGTAATACTGACTATAGTGACTGCACACATGAGACCATCAAGACAAACTACTGCACCAAACCTCAGAAGTCCTATCTGGTGGGATTTTCTGTCTGATTTTGATAACGATATAATTTCCAATTTGGCTAAATGTGTTTACATGGAATAAAACAAATAAAATATCATTATGTTTCACAATACTGTGTGTGTTTTCTGAGTGCCATTTCACACATACTCACACCAATAGGGGCATCAGAGAGCTCAAGAGATTGTTCATTAATTATGATAAACTATTATCCTAATATGAGACATTAATAAGGGAAGCTATAGGTGCATTATTGATTGTGACAACTATTTAACACTTAGATGTTAACACTAGGGGAATCTGGGTAAGGGGCATATGGGAACTCTTCGTATTGCTTCACAATTTCTGTCCTGTGAATTTAAAACTATTCTAAAATTAAAAGTTAAAATATAAAGTTATACTAAAAAAGTGGCCGGCACCGCGGCTCACTAGGCTAACCCTCTGCCTGAGGTGCCGGCACCCTGGGTTCTATGTTGATATGTTGATATTACATATATCCTTTCAGGACATTCAACCTGGGTTCAGGTTGGGGCGCCAGTTCTGTCCTGGTTGCTCCTCTTCCAGTCCAGCTCTCTGCTGTGGCCCGGGAGGGCAGTGGAGGATGGCCCAAGTGCTTGGACGCCTGCACCCGCATGGGAGACCAGGAGAAGCACCTGGCTCCTGGCTTCGGATCGGTGCAGCACGCCAGCCGTGCGGCCATTTAGGGGGTGAACCAACAGTAGGAAGACCTTTCTCTCTGTCTCTCCCTCTCACTGTCTAACTCTGCCTGTCAAAAAAAAAAAAAGTTATACTAAAAAAGAAATCTGTTTGTGGTTTTCATATGAAAAGAGTAGAGTAGAGGTGAAATAGACAACAGAAACGACGGGTGCTGATGGATGCCAGACTGGAGGAGACTCTCCTAACAGAGGGCCAGGAGGTTTGTCTTGATGTAGAAACCGAAGGTGGGACCATTTCAGATTTATGAGGAGAATGTAACGGGATCTGAAGCAGAAGGAACACGTGACATCAGGGTACTGCTGGAAACTTGAACTTCCAGAGGCAGGAGCGGGAGTAACATGTGAATCTGCAATGTAATACTTTGTCTTAGTCATCCAAATGCACTGGTAAAAACTCAATAGAATATGGGAATGATCCTCTTTAATTACTCTAATGAGCTAACTGACCTATGAAAGTTATATCCCAAAAGGTCAATTTACAAAGCCTAGAAAAGAGACCACGATCAGTTTACATGTGGAAGTTTAAATCCTTCATAGTGCTTCAAGTAACAGGAGACACTTTGCTTGTGCTGTTTTGGCTTTGGATGTCACAAAAAATCTAGTACAATTATGTAAGCTTTAAAAAAATTAGAACACTAAGGGGTTTCATAGAATAAAATCACTCTAAATTCTCATCTAAACCTCCATCAGTGTTGAAACACTGCTGGTAAACACGCTTGGTAAATGGTTGTTTATTTTTCTTTCTCTTTCTTAGATGCTCTTTTGTGGAAGTCTGATTTCAACAAATGCTTGAAATTAGGCAGAACTTAGGCCCTGCAGACTTTTTCTCAACAAGGCTATCCTCTACTTGTCCATTATTCACCATTCACTCTTTGACCACTAGGGTGAAAATCAACTGTCAGTAGGACCAGTTGGCTTTGCTGTACCCAGCACTCGCTGGGAAAGTCAACTGGGTATCTCGTAAGTGCCTGAGTGCCAACAGTGCCAGGGGTAGGACCATGAGAGGTGCAGACGGTTAGTACAAGCCCATGCTCTGTCAGTGCAAAGGGAGTTTTGCATTTCCATACCAGAGTCAGGAAGCCACATTGTTTTTACCTTAGCATCTGCAGTTGACATTCAAATGGTCTCCAGATATTAATCTGGGGCTTTGGGTTTTCATATTACTTTTGAACATGGACACTTAAAGCTCTATATTGCTTAAAACTATTTATCAAATATAGATCTTCAATTAATGAGTAAATAGTCTAATGTCCCAATCCAATCAGTGGTAGTCAGAAATGACTTCCGTGGATTCTGGGGAAAAAAAAGTCTCAAGGGTTTGAACTGTGGAAAGGCCCAGATGTTTAGAGAGACCCACTGTAAACACGCAGCTCAGAAACACCACTAACTAAGGCTTCCTCAGCATGGAGGTGGGAGGCTGGGCCTGGGCAGGCATGTGGGTCACAGAACCCTAGAGCAGGTGCATCAAAGAGAAGCTTGTTTCCTCCCGCCGAGGACTGTCCACGTGCAATAGATGCACACATTAACCAAATCAACTTGCTCTTGAACAATGGGGTTGTCCAAGACGGAAAATCCTTAAGACGGAGTTCAAGGATAGGGATGACCAACAATTTGCTTCCACTGGGTTTAGGAGCTTGGGAAATGGAAATGCTTTTTTTGGAGGGTCTTGGTGTTCTTTGGGTTTAAGAGAGGGAGAATGAATAAGAGCATTTAGAAATAGGAAGGTTAAGAATCATGGCTTGAGTCATAAAAAGATGGAAACTGGCATATCTGAAGCCAGTCTTAAATTCAACCTAAAATTCAAAGTTGTCAGTTCTTGGTGAGAGAAGTACTCAGTGTTTGTTTGCTTTTTTTCTTTTTTCCAAAAAGGTCTCCTATTCCTCATTTGACGCTGAACTATAAAGAGTTCTTTCATAACCTAGATGGATTTGGGACTAGTATGGCACAATGTCTGCTTTTCTAATGGCCAAACTCTTTAGGAGTGAGTGAGTGTACCAGGATGGATGTATTGGCAGGTAGCAGTATAATTCAGCCTCATAGCAGAAAATTCCAGTAATATGAGCTGTCTTTTAGACATAAAATTACTTTTTTTTTTGAGAACAGCAAGTCTAAGTGCAATAAAATTTATTAACTTCCACTCTAACCTTATTGTTCAGTGTTGAATTCTTCTCCACCCTCTCATCTCTCTTAGTTAATTACTTCTTATCTTTTAAGCAATTGTGTCTCACTTTCTCTGCCGCTGTTCCATTACCTGCTGTCTCTCTCTGAGTGGTGCTTATGTTTCTCCTTCAGGTAGCTGCACCTTGATTTTCCTTCGAGGGTTCTCCTCCCCATCACTGTCAGTCAAGTGTTGTGAGAGGGTTCTGATGAGAGACCTACTACTCAAGCGCCACCAAGCCTGACACCTTAAGGGATGGGAAGAGGGGTTCTTGGCCTCTTGGAGTTCCTAAGCTGATCAAACATGAGCCTGGTACCACTGGTGGACATCTCTGGTACCTCCTAGAACCAGTCAGCCTGAGAATAAAGCCAACTCAGAAGCGAGCAAGACAAAACCCACTACTATCATTTGAGCCCACCTGAAGCTGGCCTCACTCTTAGAGGAAGCCTAACTTTCCTTTTCTGCTTACTGGTTAGAGTTAGATTTCTGACATTTTGTGCTGAAAAACTCTGACTTAATCTACATCTTTTCTACATGTTTCAAATATTCCTGATTCCATTGCTCATCTCTTCCTGGTACTGTGCTGCTTGCTTTCTTTTCCTGCTTCCTTCTTGGATCTTTCTCCTCAGTAAGAAATAGCCTTCAATCTTCTCCTCCTAAAAAACAAACACACACCAAGGTCAAAACAAGCGAACAATCCTTTCTTGACCCTGTGCAATCTCCTAGTTATTTCCCCCCTCTCTTCTTGAGTTCTTATTCCAGGTTCTATGTGAAAGAACCCACTACCCATCTACTTCCTCGCTTCTCATTCTCTTCTCAATCTGCTCCTTTCCTGGCTTCTACCCCGTCCTCCTTTGAAACGGTTTTCAGGAAGGCCGACCATGGCTCACGAATGGTTCAGAACACAGACACCTTTTAGTCCTGATTGACCCCAACCTCTTGCTTCCCAGAGGGCCCAGTGGAGGTCACAGATCTGCATTCATGACACAATACAGCCCTAATGAGAATGAGTTCAACATTTTCCCCTTTTTATTTCTACTTTTTTGCAAGATGACTCAAAAATCTATGCTAAAGTCTTTCACTGGCAACAGTAATGTCAATGTAGGCTGCATTTTGCTTGACAATTTTGTTTGATGTTATAGGGGTGAACAGTCTGGACTTTGTGAAAGATGACCTAGAGCTGTAATAATCCTGCGTGTCCTGTTGATCCTTTAGACGTTGTTGTGTTGCATATGAGAAATTTGAATTTGTATTGATTCAGCCTTGGCTATACTAAAGAATCATATCATACCCATTTCAGTTAAAGACAGTTTAGGTAACATTTACTGAAGGAAATAGGCAGCTAAGACAGACTCTCCACTCTGAGATTAAGAAATGGGTGGGGAGTGAAGAACTGTGGTGGTCTTTTCACTCTTGGGAGTAGAGGATTCTAATTTCTTTTAATGTTCTGAATTTAATCGTGAGAGGTGGTTCATCTTGGTCAAAATTGGGCACTAATACTTTCATGTTGAACATTCCTGAGCTATAGTCACTTTTTCTTTTTTTAATTTGAGGGGGAGGAGTGAGGGAGGGAGGGAGAGAGAGAAAAGAGAAGAGAGGGAGAGAGAGAGAAGTACTTCGATCTGCAGGTTCACTTTCTAAATGCCCAACAGGGCTGGGAATGGGCTGAGAGTGAGCTGAACTGGGCCAAAGCCAGGAACCAGAACTCAATCCAGATCTCTCACATAAATCAATTGCTTGAAACATCACTGCTGACTCCCAGCATCTGCAGTGGCAAGAAGATGGATCCAGGAGCCACAGCCAGATATCAAATCCAAATACTTAAATATGGATGCTGGTAGTTTAACTGGTGTCTTAAGTACTTGGCTAAATGCCCAACCCTTAGCTATAGGTTTAGTCTGGACTTCTTTCCCAAGCTTCAGGGCCAAGTACTGAATGTTTATATTTCCTCTTAGATGTCCTATAGTGATTGGCAACTTGCGCCATCATTACAACCTGCTTTTCTTCCTAAGTACCATTGTTTTCAAGCTGCCAAGTCAGAAATCTAGGAATTGTTCTAGGTTCTTCTCTTTCCCTCATCTCTCACATCCAGTTTCTCTTAAGCTGCTCTATTTCTAGGTATGGCTTCCAGTTCATTAGTTAGAAATCCTCATGACTCTGGTTTTGGCCATCCAATCTTGATTCATAACTGAGCTTGGGTAATTTTTCAAAGGTTCTAATTGGATTTTGTAGCTCCCAGTTTAACATTTTCCCCATGACTTCAGGATAAAGATAAGACTCCTGAGCAGGTTTAACAGGGCCCATATTGCCTCAGCTCTTGACAAGCCCTCTCTGAATGTCTCTAGGCTCTCTCCATTTCCGGGCCTCCCTGTGTGCTTTCCCTGGAAAAGCCTCTTCCTTGTACCCCTACTTTTGACTTGGCTCATTTAGTAGTCTCTTCAGGACCCAGCTGAGAAACCCTAACACTCAGGGCTCCTGTCTCCCCCGACCATCGTCCCCACATCTGAGTGGGTGCACTCTGGGTCAGTGATGATCACAGCACTTGCCTCATGGTAACAGACCCGCCTACTTTTCTGCACTGGAAGAGCCTTCACAGACACTTGTTTTGCCCATCTAAGCATATCGTTATTCTTACTAACATTCCTTTTTTCAAATGCTCAACAATAGTAAGCCTAGAAAACCAAATCAAAGGCCAATTCCAATATTAGCGTGACTTGCATCTCACGCTCACAGGACAACATAAGGACTCTGAACATTAATGTTCATAGTTCATAATTTCTGAATTAAATAGAATTGGGAAACGTATCAAAAGCTATTTATTAATTCAACAAATTAATGTGTTCAAATAGGTAAATGGCATCATACAAAAGTATCTTCAGTTATGCATGATTTTTAGAAAATTTTTATAATTTTAAAAACTCTGAGTATTAACATAGTAAGTATGATAGTAGTAATAATCACTAACTGCTGGGTTGCTGAGCACTTTATATTGATTATTCCTTTTAATTTGTTCTATTTAATGTAAGTGAAAACATCTAATATTACACAGAAAAATAAAAACTCAACCCCAAACCAAATTCAAATCCAAAGCTTTGAAAGAGTTTCTGGCGCATTAGGCAAACACTTTATGAAACCAGTCTGGCATGTGCTTGGCAAAGTTCAAGATACATTACCTTCTTCTCCTGCTTCCCAGGTCCAGGAAGCACCTTGTGAACGGTGGACTCCTGGGTTATGTTCTTCCTTCATTGTTACAGTGAGAACACACCAAAACAGTTACATTCTGGATTTGTGATGTCCGTTCAGCTTTCAAAGGCCACTGGCATATAATACCTTACAGGTATGTCTTACAGGAAAAAATGAAGAGTTGTGTTGAAAGACAGTAGAAGCTTCCATCACTCTCCAAATCTACCTTAGCAAATCTGATTTTGATGAGCCTCAACTAAGATGCTGCAATTAATCTACTAGCTTCAAGGACCCAAGAGCACTTCCTCCTAGGGTTGGGTAAAATGAGGCTGCTGGAATCCTGAGAAGCTGGAAGTGAGAGTGGGTGGAGCCAAAGGGGCCACGAACCAGGAAAAGCAGGTGCAGGGCACCTACTGAAGCCCTGGTGGCTGCCCTGGGACCATGGAAGCCACCTTTTGCCTGTGATGTTTGTGAATTTACTTCAGAAGGGAGAAAATGCTGTCTCCTTCACATCCATCTCGCACCAGCCTCATTCTCACCCAGCCAACCCTATTAGCACTGCCCCCAGGGAGAGGGGAACAGCTACTGTTGCTGATTGCTTGGAGGACCACCCTGTGCCCTGCCTCTATGTGCAGTTTTACAGATTGAACCACAGATGACAAAGGGACTATTCTAGAGAAAAGAGGGATAATTTGGGTGAAAGAATACTAAGCGAGATACAACTATGTGCAATGATAGTCCTTAGGGTGTTGCTCTTAAGTCCAGCTCTGAAGTGTAACATTATAGGAGGGTTAGAACTTGGCCTCATATTTTACCATATTGTTTGGGTTGATAAGTAATTGGACATTTAGACAAGTTGTGTGAAAGTGTATAAAGAGCTATGATAGGATTTTTAAGATGAATCAAACAATTCTGGTACATAGAAAATTTAATTTGAAATAACTTAAAATATTTCATCATCGGCACCCGAGGTTTAAGAAAATGTTTGGGTCTGATCTCAAATTAGGTCACATAAACAGAGATAACCAAAAACTTATGTATATGGTGTATGTGTACACACACACGTACATACACACAAACATGTATACATATATTCAAATGACATTTGTATATATTCAACAGATATGTATTCAAGATATATATATAGATTCAAGATATAGAGGGATTATAGATCTATATATAGAGATACCTGTATCTGTATATTTACACACACATACACACATATATATATCTGATCTGTGTGTGTGTGTGTGTGTGTGTAAATATATTATAAAATCTACTCTCACGCAGTGGTGGAATTCTATAATTCTACTCACAGCACATAGTTTGGAAAGCTCGCTTCCAAGAGGGGCACACTAATCATTTATGGAATAGACTCTTACTCTCCCACTTAAAAATATTTTAAATATTACTTTATTTCTATTCTTTCACTCTTTACTCTGTGTACTTCTTTAAGGTTATTCATTCATAGAGGGACTGACACTCTCTTTTGTGGACTCAGAGCCCACTCTGAGCTGGAGAGAACCTGAGTATACACTTGAGCCTGGTTCTGCCTCTAGGCAGGCAGGTGCACTAAAGCTACTCAGAGAGACGGACTGTCTGCTCTTTGCCCTACAGGTTACATTTCTCAGCTTTGGGGTGGGAGAGGGGGTGGAGAGGGACCAGCATCTGTTTCATGAAGTGATTTTTGTCTTAAGATATCTCTGCCTTTCAAATAAATAAAATCTGAAAAAAAGATCATTGTTTCTTTAGCTATAGTAAAGCACAGTAAAGTAGCCATGCACAATGAAGTTTTTAGCTTACTTCCAATCTGACTTTTTTTCCTCCCCTAGAAAAGCTTCCTCCAAAGTTAGTAGCAGTAGCAAGCATGGCAGAAAAAGAAATGTGGTCCTCTATGGGAGTGCGACTGTTCCCAGCAGTCTCTTTAGCAAACGGCTGCCACGTTTCTTAGGAGCGTGGGGACCCCTGTTCTTGCGCGTGCAGAGGAAGCACACTTGGGGATTTCCCAAGTCCTCTGCACTCCCACTTCTGTGTGGCCTTTATAAATGCAATACAAAAATCCACGATGTACTAAACATAACATGTTGTTGAAAAGTACTGATAAATATGCTCATTTAAATCCTAAATTTGGGTTTAGATATTTAAAATCGAGCATGAAGACCAAAGCAGAATCTGAAAATTATATTTTCATAGAGGACTTGCACAGAAAGAACACAGTTGTGTTGTGTGTGTGTATTTTTGTTTCCTTAACTTGCATCTGTGCCATGCATTTGACTTAGAGATGTTTTTCTTTGTTTATTTTGCTTTGGCCAAGGATTCTCATAAGATAATATTTGAATTATGAAGGACTGGGCTTTAATTATTTTAGGTTGCAAAATCTGTAGTTCTTAATGTATGAAGAACTCTCTAGGTGAATAAATAGGAAAAATAGAAAAAATTAGGAAAATATGTAAACTCGAGTTATGAGGTATTTCAAAGATACAGTGCCAGGAAAAATTCTCTTTCCCGCAATTTGCAACTGCTAGATCTCTTGCTTTAGTCTTTCTGCTCTTCCATCTTTGAAACAGAGAAGAATCTGAGATAAAAGCCCTTTCGAGGATGTGAGGGTTGCAGTAGTACAGAGCAGAGTCATAAAAGGAAAGTAATAAAGCAATCAATCTTTACGTGTCTTTCTGTAAGAACAAAATATTTCCTTAAAAAGTTTTTTTTAGTCCTAAAAACACTCACTTCTACAGCGCACATGATTGTCTGTGTGACTACTGTTTCCAGAGGGAGGTTTTTGTTTTTAAATACTAGGAAAGCATGACTTATTCAAATTAGATTTGCCATGCTATATTTAGTTTTGCAGATGTGTTTAGTTCCAAAACTACGGTTGATTGTATTCTGGGGAGGGAGAGCATGTATATAAAACATTCTAGGAAACCCTTACAGCAATCAGACACAGGCAATTTTGATACAGAATCATCTCCCAATTGCGGTAGCTTATTGCCTCTGTTAACCAGAAATCCCTGGAGTCTCTGTATCTAACCTTTGAAGGCTATGGTCTGAGAAACTGACACGTTATCAACTTTTCTGAATAGCCAAGAATTTAAAGTTTCTCAAAGCATTTTTGATCATTTTCTGCTAGTTAAATAGGTTGTTCCTCTTAGATAACAGGAATTAGGAATTCCCAAGTTTTTGTTGTGTATAATGCATATACCAGAAACACTCAGATCACACGTGGATATGCTCCCAGTCAACACACGTGGGTACTCACTCAAGGGGCAAACCAGCACTGAGCCAAACACACACACATGTGCAAAGGTACAGTTAACAGCAAATTATTATAGATCCTAAAGTCCTTCGAACATTAAAATGAGCTGGAAGACAGCAATGGTGACATTTGTAGCAAAACTCTGGGTTGTGATTTTTGTGTGGAAGTAGTGTTGTCATATCACGTCTCGAGAGTTTCGGATTGCACAGCACAGGACCATGCTGAATATCATGCCAAAGATCTGAAACAGAAGGAACAACTTGTTAGGGACCTGCAACGCATGCTGACTGATAACCAGGTCAACAAATTGCCTGGGGGATTAACTCAAGTTAATAAGCAATTATAACCAATAATTACTCATCATAAATGCCATTTTCCTCGGCCAAGGTTGAGGCTCAGTGAGATAAGCTGTTGCCTGTGATGCGGGCATCCTGTATCAGAGTGCTGATTTGAGTCCTGACTGCTCTGCTTCTGATCCAGCAATATGCTAATAAGCCTGGGAAAACAGCAGACGATGGCCCAAACACTTGGGCATCTGCCACCTACGTGGGAGACACGGAAGCAGTTCTGGGCTCCTGGCTTCAGCCTGGTCCAAGCCTGGTCCACCCTGGTCATTGGGGCCATTTGGGGAGTGAACAAGCAGATGGAAGATTCTCTCTCTCTTTCTCTCTCCCTCTCTCTCTCTTCTCTCTGCTTTTCAAATAAAAATAAATAAATGCCATTTTCCTATGCATTACTAATGATGGCTACTGAGTGAAGATGTCCATATTGACTCTGCTTGGAGTACACTTATTCTTATCACTAACAAATAACAAGGCTCTGATTTAAGAAAAGGACTCTGTTTCTGACTTACCAAAAAGTTCCTACAGCTGTGAAAGACTAACACACTCTTGGTTGGGGGATTTTATATTTCAGGCTAATCCTAGACCTCTTTTACATATGTCAGTATTTTGGAAAATATTTATAACAATTCCTTTTAAAAATATATTTGTGGTGTAAGTAGTTTTGTTAAAAATGTTAATTTATCTTTTCATTAGTAGCTAAAATACATGTTTCTATTTCAAGATGACATTTAAAAATAACTCTAATATAGCAGCAATAAAAACATAATCCTGCAATTACAAAAAAGAGCTAAACTGGAATCCATAATTAAATTTGTCTCGGGGGCTGGGGCTGTGGCATAGTGGGTAAAGCCGCTGCCTGCAGTGCCAGCACCCCACATGGGCGCCGGTTCAAGTTCTGGCTGCTCCACTTCCAATCCAGCTCTCTGCTATGGCTTGGGAAAGCAGAAGATAACCCAAGTCCTTGAGGCCCTGTACCCAAGGGAGACCCCGAGGAAGCTCCTGGCTCTTGGCTTTGATCTGCACAGTTCTGTCTGTGGCGACCAATTGGGGAGTGAACCTGAAGATGGAAGACCTCTCTCTCTCTCTCTCTCTCTCTCTGCCTCTCCTTGTCTCTGTGTAACTGACTTTCAAATAAATAAATAGATCTTAAAAAAAATGGTCTCATGTTTACAAGTGTGATTCTGAAATAAATACTGCTATGCAGGTGTCTTGTAAGCTTTTGGTTTAAGCATACACATGCACGCACACACAGGCACACGCACATGCACGCACACACATGCACACACACATGCACACATACTTTTTCAGTTGTGGAAAGCTTTACACGTTATATTCCATGCACTTAGAAAAAAAAAAAGGGAGTCCTTCAAGAGATAACCTGCCCTAAAAACCAAAATACTCCCGGGTCTATGAGGCAGGCAGAATAAAGGCGAAATAACTGGGTCAAAATAGGACTCCTGAGTAAGCCCAAAGCATGTGATATTCTGCAGCAACTGGGAATATCTTCAAGGTTGGCCTGTTGCGCTCCTTGAGACTAATTTCATCACAAAGGTTTAAGAAATGGGACATTTTAACACCATCAGGTGCATTTAGGTGACATCGTGCAAAGGTAACTCCCCGAATGACCTGTTAGTGAAGTAGTCACTAGTAATTTGGTCACCAGGCAAGTCACCAGAAAGGAGGCCAATATTCAAAATACCATGTGTTATTATCTAAATCCACTCAAATTGCTTACTTTCGACATAACGTGTAGCCTCAGTGTGAGATGTCTAACTAAAGGAAGCATCTCCAACACAGCCTACCTGGCATCTCTTCTTCTAAGGTTTAGGTTTCACCCAGAATTCCCCAGACATGGAATAGCCCATACCAAGAGTCATTGCTCCTACAACAGAGCCTTCAGCTGCTACATGCATGTGGGTCAGGCGCAGGGACATTTTAGTATTGGCCCTGCTCTTCAGTTTGTATCATCTACGTGCAACACTAGCTGCAAAACACGCTGTCCAGTGGGGATGAACTGTGCCTCTTCAGTTTTTCAGGTAAATTTGGATCCCTGCTCTTCTTCATACAAAGAAAGAGAAACATCTGTATTGCTTAAAGAATCTTCCAAGAGCAACAAAGCCCCCTCACACTCCAACCAGCTTCTGCAAGTAGTCTTCTATTGTTGGAAAATCATTGAATTCTTCTAACAATGATCGGGTATTAAAAAGTGGGGCATTTCCTTATTCCCTGTCCACTTGCAAATGATGCTGCCCTGTTTAACCCAATACTTTTCTCAAAGCACAGAGGCATCTGAAGGATGCTATTACTGACTGCTTCCATCTCCCACACAGTTCTCCAAGAAGCCAGATCAACGTTTGGGAGAAATCAACATCCACTTGCACTGTCTGAACCAAAGGATTCCAAAGGACCCTTCTTGCTGTCAATCATTTACCCTCCAACTGTGCAGAGCCAGTGGAACCCTCTGTGGGTACCATTTCATTAACACTACCAATGTTTTTTTTGGTTTGTTTTGTTTTGTTTTTAAAAACCGCTACCATAACTCTCGGGTTCTCTCTGTTCCATCCTGGGATCAGTAAGGCATGGATGACCAATTGTTTTGGTTGGTCGGGGCAGACTTAAGTAAGGACAGAGCCAGGAGCAGGACTTTAAGCTTCTGGTCAATGGAACGCAGTCCCAGTGTGTGGCAGGGGAGACACCTAATGGACGCTTGGTTAACTGATCATACTGTGCACCCCTTGCCTTACAAAGAAAAAAAGGAAAGCAGCCCTGGAGGCACGGATGTGGGACAGCCACCCTCATCCAGGCTGTAGGCTGCCCTGCCAGGTGCCCTCCCTGAGAAACTTGGTGTCTCCACCTATGCCTACACTGTCGGAGGTCAGCTGTGATGAGGAAGCTCACCTGCTGGGATGTGAGCTGGTACCTCTGTCATGCAGAGTGTTTTCAAACCCCCTGCCCCAGGATTGTCCTTGGGACTTGCAAAAAGGCAACCAGCCTAGCAACCAGCTGGGCGGGGAGACCCAGGGATGTGTCCCAGGATTTGGGGATCCTCAGCTTAGCATTTGTGCCACTGCCCTGCCCCTCCACTTTAAATACAGAAAAGTAGCTTGTACGTCCCCCAGGACTGCTCATTCATTGATCTCCTCACAGCTCCCACAGCCCCATGCACTGGTTTAGGCTATGAATGAATCTACATAGAGAGCTGCAGGCTAAGAGCTGCCTTAGCTACCTTAGCACGGGTAGCATGTCTCCCTGACCCCAGTCTTGCCCTCCCACCGCTCCTCCATAGCCCATCCCAACCCTCGAGCCTCCCTCTCCTTCAAGATGAAGCCTAACTTCTCGAAAGGGCACAGGAAGACCTCAGTCGCGTGGGCCTGAGGCCCTCCCCAGCATCATGGCTTGCTCCCCCGCCGCACTCATTCACCACTGTCCCTCTTCCCCACACTCTTCTTTTGTGCTTTAGAAGCAGTGACCTCCTGCAGGCGCCCGGATGCCCCATGCTGCACACCATCTGCTACGCTGCTTCCTTTGCCTGGAGTCTAGGAACACAGAGCTGGCATTCATTGAGTGCAGTATGTTCTAGATGCTTACACGAATTAATTCGTATAATATTTCCTGCATAGTATCCCGCTCATTTCTTTTTAAAGTTTACTTTCATCTACTTGAAAGGCAGAGCCACACACACACACACACACACACACACGAGAGAGAGAGAGAGAGAGAGAGAGAGAGAGGGAATCTTCCATCTGCTTGCTGATTCATTCCCCAAATGGCAGCAATAGCCAGGGCTGACCCAGGCTGCAGCCAGGATCCCGCAGCTCCACCGGGGTCTACCACATGGGTGGCAGGGCCCAAGCACATGAGTCAACCTGTGCTGTCCCCCAGTCTGCATTACAGGAAGCAGGATCAGAAGCAGAGGAGCTGAGACTTAAATTGGCACTCTGAAATGGGATGCGGCTGTCCCAAGGTTACACAGTGGCTTAAACTGCTGTACCACAACAATGTCTGGTCCTGCAGTAGCCCATCTGGTAGTTACAACAGTCTTATGAGGTCGGCAGAGTGAAATCTCCATTTTCCACACGAAGGAACTGAGGTGTAGAGAAGTTAGGAGAGTTTCCTCCAGTCCAAGGGCTGGTAAGTAGCGGGACCAGGAGCTGAAGCCAGAGCTCGCCCCATTCATCACCACGCCTCTTCCAGTTGTACGGGAGGCAGACCCACCTTGTGCTCCGTTATTCTGAATATCTAACAGTAGAAAGAGACCCAGAATGGAAAAATCAGTCATCTAGGTTAAAATGGGTGGCCTTAGAGTGCGAAGTCACTGCAGTAATCAACTCAGGGTCATAATTAAGTAAAAGTTAAAATTGTATCATATTTTAGAGGGCTAATTATTGATACATTTAATTAGATTTGTTTGTAGAACATGTGCCATGGACAAATGTCTTTGTCCATTCTGAGAACTCTCTTCTAAGATACTACCACATCACACTTGATAAGAACTAAGATTTTTGAAAAGGTTCAAGACATCTCAGAGGGTGAACATGGTAAGTTCTGGGACTTTCTCACCGTGAGACCTGCAATCCCAATACCGACAATTCCGATGAGCTGGAGTTTAATGCTGATTATGGTTTCAATTTCATCAATGCAGTTCTGTTTGGGGAAAAAAAGTGAGGAATAAAAATGGTACGTATGAACATTCCCTGATCCGGTCCATTCCTTCTCTACAGGTCATTTTGGCGTTAACCCACGTCAGCTTCTGTTCTTTTGTAAACCATTCCTCTTGGATAACATCATCCTGATAGCCTTCAATCAAAGATGTGGTTGAGGGAAAAAATATAATCCTCTCCTTTTGTTGGGATTTTCCTATTTAGGCCAGCAGCTACTTCAGAGCCTTGAAATCTGCCTGGAGGAAGCAAGCTATTTCTCTAGGATCTGGGGCATTCACAAATTTTAGGCCTTTTTCTTACTTTCATCAAAGAAAAATAAGTAAAATATACTTAAGAAATAAGTGTTCACTTTTTGTACCATCACTGACAGTTTGAAAAGCCTTCTATGTAATTGATCCACTTATTAGACAGAGTAGGCATTACCTACTGAGACGCTGAGAAGTCTGTATAGGTTCAACCTCAACAAAGGAAAACCAAGCCTTGGAATACAGAGGACCGCTCTCTTCTATGGGGGCTGGGCTGGGCTGGGCTGGGTTGCCTGGGTTCCTATCCTTGTACCCGTAACAGGGAGGTTGTAGAGGGGGACATTGGGTAGGGAGCAGAATGGGTAACCTGTAACTGCTATCAGTTTCCCGAAGGTTCTACTTGGAGCCCTCTTGAGTAAGGGGTGCCCCAACCCAGCCGTGCCCGCAGGCTGCTCAGGTCCTTTTGCCTGCCAACCGGCAGCTTTTTCTGATACCCGTGGAAGCTGCACCAAACAGGCCCCCGTTCCTGTACTCCTCACATCATTAAATGGCACCATCAGCTATGTAGGCGGTGCAGCTGAAACGCAGTGGTGGATTCCCCCTCTTCTGCTATCTAACTGGTCGCTGGTCTTGTTGATGTTACTTCCTAATGGCCCTCTCTGCATTGCGGCTTGACCCTGTTCAGGTCTTGTGGCTGACAATAAGGAGAACTCTTCATGACTTGTCTCCCCAGCTCCAGGCCATCCACTTCCAATCAATTCGCCACACCACCCTGGGACAAATCAGTAAAGGGAAAGTCCTACCCTAGATTCTGCTTTCTACAGCTTCCTAGGTGAGCAGTAGGAAAGCTAGACTCCTGGATGTGCCAGGGTGTCCGAAGCCCTTCAATAACGAGTTCTTGGAATGAACAGTGCCCATGTCTCACAGGCACTTGGGGCTTTCAGCCACGCCCCACTGCTGGCACTGACCTGAGTATAACTACCTATTCTTGCTTCCAGGCCTCTACCCAATCCCCTCTGCCTGGGATATCGCACCCTCCCCCACTGGCTTACTCATTCTTCAAATCTCAGCCTAATGGTCATCTCAGGGCAGTGCCTGTGGACCCTCCCTTGCAGGCCCCAGTGAGTGCTCTGTGCTCCCTCTAGTGGAGCCTTAACTGTGACTCTAGCTCGCCTGCAGATCTCCGTGGCCTGCCGAGAGTGCAATGGGGGTAATGCTACATCCTGTTCATTTCATGTTGAGTGTTCAGTAGGAGATTCAGGACACGAAGAGGCATCAAGCTCACTCACCCTTTTGCAGTTAGCTGCCTGAGAATCTCTCATTGCCTCCACAGCCCCACCCTTCCCTCCTTTCTCATGGTTTGCCGTTGTTTTCCCCAACCACTCCACTGCCTATTTGGCCTATGTGGCAAGGGTCATAATTTTTGAAGCAACAAACCCAGGCAGCCACTTTCAGTCTGCTCTTATGGGTCCCGTCCCCAGTGGTGGCTTTAAAAGCACACCAGCCTCCCCCTCGGCTTCCAACACAGCAGCCAACAGCACCTTTGGACTCTCTCTGACTCTAGCTCTTTCCCCACAGTCCCTTGTTTGGACTTCCAGTCTTCAGCTTACCCCTTAGACGGCAGAGTCCAGACTCTGCCTTGATTCTATCAGCTCTGCTGGGCGTACTCATTTGCTCCTGTGGCCTCAATGCTCCTACTGCTGACCTGCTGGGATTCCTACACCCACAGGCACTTGAACTGCAAACTGGACGCAAGCTGAAAGATCTTCTGCATTCACTGTACTGGCCTCTCTCAGTGAGAGGAGCCTCACTGTCTTGGTTACCGAAGCAGGAATCTGGGACTCGTAGCCTCCGCCCTCTCCCTCACCTCTTACAGCCAGTAAGTCCCCAGTTCTGGCGATTCCACTTCCCAAGTATCTCTTGACTCTGTGGTTACTCTGCACCCCAGCCGCTGGTGAGCTGTCTTACAGGGTGGTCGCAAGAACCACTTAAGTGGTCTGCCTGCGTCAGGCTCCAACCTCTTATTCTGCCTTTCACACCAGAAGCCCGGCCACTCTTTCTGCAGTGCAAAATGGATGACGTCCATCTGCAGCTGCAAAATCATTTCCTGTTCTCTCTGGGCCCCTGTTCTCTTGCAGCTTCTCAGTGCCATGCCCCCACACCTGCTGCTCTCTGGGCCTGGAATGACCTTGCTTTGCTAAAATACAGCTTCCGAATCCCATCTTCTCCGGAGTTTTCCTTACTCTTCTGTGTTGCCACCGTGCCCTGCCATCGCCATCGCCCTTGACTGGTCTGCAAGGTTGCTCAGGAAAAGGACCGTATCTTTTTCATCTTGGAGTTCCTAGTAACTGGTATGGTGCCTGACACGCAGCACTTAATACACGAAACACTTACATGCTATGACGTAAGGGAGGCTGTGGTGACACTGTGCCCTCTGGCCCTGGCCAGCTTCATGAATACCTAAGCAGGTGGCATCCATTGGCAAGTCAGCTACCATCATTCTCCAGGGCCCCAGGAGACGGGCCACAGCATCCATGGAGGAAAGTGAGGGCCCCCACAGTCTGTGCCCTGGAGGTAGAACCTGAGCCTCCCAGCCTCCATGGAGGCCAAAACCCATCTCAGAGTCCAGGTCGGGGAGGAACCCTGCTCACAGCTCACCTTGTGGCCTAGAAGCTCCTTTGGGCACGTGGGTTGGACCTGTTCAGAGCTCTCTTTCCCACAGCACTGAAACTAGAGAGTCAGAAAAAGAGACTTTAGGACAGAGCCTGGGGAAGCCGGCGCTGCGGCCTGAGCGTCGCCGTGAAGGACTGGGGTTGCCAGGCGGCAGAGCAGCCACGAGGCCCCGCGCTGCGACGTAGGCTGCTTTCCCTAGAAAGAGAGCAGAGAGCTGCATAATCACGCGAAAACAAGACCGCGACTCTTCTAAAGCCATCTGAGTTTAACGACAGGAAGTGACTCAAGGCCACCTAAAGGAGGCAAGGAGCTGACTGAGCGTGAATTTGTAAGTTGCTGCTTTTTAGCTGGAGGGAGTCGGGGCCTTTCGGTGGCTTCTTCCAGACGGGGAGTCCCTGAGAGTTGCTGGGGAGCTGGCCTAGGGAAGGGCTCATTAACCTGGGCGGTCTGGGAGGCAGAGGAGAAGCTGAAAGACCAGACTAGGAAACAGGTGCCTGCCTCGGGCTGGGCGCCATGACACCAGGAACCTGTGTGCTCGTTGATGCCCTCGGGGTAGCTGAGGCCAGACCCTGGCGGGGGGAGCATGCCCTGACATCCTGTCATGGAGGAGGAGGTACGTGAAAACCCTGGGGCCAGGAGCTCCTAGCTATTTGTCTGTCCCACGAGTGGAAGAAATCAGGGTGACTATGGCATAGCCTGTCGCCCCGCGAGCCTTCCTGGACTAACCGTCTGCAGCTCAGGGAGCTCCAGGGATGGCACAGTCTCTCAGAATGTTCCGGAAGGGAGAGCAGCTCTCTTCGGGCCCCTTCATTTTACAAAGGGGATAGCTGAGTGGTGATCAGGGAGGCCCAGCACAAGGCTGTGCATGGCAGAGAAACGGGCCTTTTGGAGGGCCCGCTTCCCGCTTGCCAGTGGCGTCCTCTGGGGGAGCCTGGGGGTTCCTGGGCTGCTGTCTCTGTGCTCCTGACCGTGGTCTTGGTTGCTTTTGTGCACTTGTCCTGACTTGCCCTCGTGACTCAGTGTGGCAGGCCCTTTCTCTCCTGGGGTCCTAGAAGCACACAAACCGCCTCTCTCATGGGAGCTGGACTGGGACGCTGATGCTCAGGTTTACTGAACACGTTTTCAGTCTGCATCCAGGTAATCGGCGAGAGCCTGGCTCAGACACAATCCCGGGAGGTGAGACCTTCTGGAAAGAAGCGGAGCTACTCACGGTTGAGTGGAAGGTGATGAGGGTCCCGTTGCCTTTTCCCTGGTCTCTCAGGTAATCATTGTATGCCTCTTCATACATGGTCTGGACGTGCCGTACAGCCTGAAAACATACCAGGAAAACCGAGGGGCCAGTGCGTGGGAAGCTGCCAACACCCTCCTTCCGTCAAGAAAAATCCCTTCTTCCAGACCCTTCAAAACACCGCCTTTCAAGCGTTTGTCTGTATTTTAAGCTCATTCCGCGCAGATGGAGCCGATAACAGATTTTGGTTTCTCAGATACTTTTGAGGATGGAAGGACAAACTAAACAAGGATAATGTTCATGGATTCGAAAGGTTTGCTAGAGTGTAGGCTCCCTAAGCTGTCAGTTGAACCCCAGATTCCTGGGCTGGTTCTGGGGCCCCGCCGCAGTTGGGGCCTATGCAGTCTTTGTACCCCCACTGGCCAGCAGGGCTTAAGTGCCCTAGTGACGTGGTTTAAAAAGTGTTCATCACCAAAGAAGTCTTTTCCCATTCAAAGGTCAAAGAAAGCTTAGAGAATGCTTTGTCCTGGTACTGAGGCATAGGACCCGTCTCAATTCTAATTCAACATGGAACCAAACTTAAACTGACCTACGAATGCCACCAACTGCTTTAGGAAGATTCCAAATGAGTTGACACTTGCTTATTCTACATGTTTATCACAGTTTCATCTAAGACAAGTTATGGCACATGAATGAACGTGAAATAGATGAAGCTTAAGGTTCCACTTTTCTCCCTTTTCCTTTGCTCTCCATCCATATTGTGTGTTCCCCTCCTAAAGGCCGCTTCCTCTAGGGCTTCCTCTGCTCCCCCATTCTGCACACCTGGAGCTGGGCAGCAAATTCAGATCTCTTCACTAGCAAACAGCAGGTCGGGCTTTAGTCTTTGAGGATCAGGCGGCCTCTGTGCAGGCCAGCCCTTACCAACAAATAAAGGCCGAGAAGAATGAGAACATGTGTGATTCTCCAACCCCTCTCCCTCATGTCTATCACCTAACCTCACCCTGTTTCAAACTGGGGAGTACCTGAAATTAGAGATCTGCTTAAAAAAATCATGGACTGCTTGATACGTTTAATGAAAACTATGAACAATCTCCCCAGAGAAGTGTGTGCACACACACACACACACACACTCTGTTGTGTACACTACTTCTGGTTAACAAGTTCAGCTTAACCTATGATTTGGGGGCCATTTGATTTTGTAATAGCATTATGGGTATTGACATTCTCATATCCTTTGACGTACAGAGAATGCATTAATCATAAAAACATTAGAAGTAATTGTTACTTACTACACTCTTGCCTATAAAAGCAAATACTCCAGTGGTTACTTCAGCAGCAAATATCACCAGTAGGCAGGTGAAAAACTGTAAAGGAGAGAAAATACTAATTTCATTAATTTAATACCTTTTCAATGCATTTAGCCTCTTTGACCTTAGCTCCACTGGAAAGCAGCAGTCAAGGTTATTAGTGTGAATTGTTCCAGCAGGAAGCATTTGTCCTTCCTGTAACAGTGAGTCACTTTCGTGGAATTCATTCTTTCATCAATTCATTCAATAATTATTTATTGAGCAATTGATTCTGCACCAGTTGCTGTCTTTGGCGCTGGGTATAAAGTGTTGAACAAGATGAGATCCCCGGGCTTTTGCAGAGATGGGCTTTATATTGGACAGGGGAGATAGGAAATGTGAATAAAGGAATAAAGAGTGAATAAGGATCTCAGATCGTGCAGTAGAAATCCCCCAGCTAGAACAATCCCTGGCACTGAAGTGCTCAATCCATCTCTGACACGCAGGAAAGCATCTGTAAAGATACAACATAGGAGCTAAGGAGTCACTGATGAGGCCTGGGCTTGGGGAAGGGTGGGCCTTGACACCTTGTGGTCTAGGACTGTGTGCGTGTGTGCGTGCGTGCGTGTGTGTGCGTGTGTGTGTGTGGCGTGTGTGGTGTCCTCCTGGACAGATTTCTGTTCAGGCCTTGAGTTTGCTCTGACAGAACAAAGTCCAGTGATGACCACGATGGATGCTGAGCAACTGGGGGAAGAGAGGAGGGAAGGGTGCTTGCGGGAACAAGTCAGAGACGGCACAGAGCCGAGATCAGAGGCAGCAGCCAGCGCTGCACAATCCCGAGTGCGGTGAGTAACCAGACAGGAGAGGCGCCCACCACGCACCCCACCCCACCCCCACCCCACCCCCACCCCAGGGGAAATACCAAATCTCCTCAAGTCCTGCCCCTCTTCTCCCTGCTTTCTCAGGCTGCACTGGCAGTTAACATGAGTGATTTTTTTAAAAGAGACTTCTTGTTAAAATAAGACCAACGAGGCATGTTTGGTTAAGTTATTGATCTCAAACAGAGCGCTTTGTTATAGACAAGAGCACTTCCCTAGCTCTAGGAATCTTTTAGCTGCCGCACCCACTGTGGAATATTATTTAACAAAAGGATTGCAACCACTTCTTCCAGTGACGAGGCTCTTTTCCTTCCAACACATCTATGCACGGACGGCCTCATTTTTTCACACTTTCCATGTGAGGCAGGGACAGAGAACACCATCCTTTTGCAAACGCTGGACACAGGAAGACTCAGGGAGATGGAGTGAGACCAAAGTCCCAGGGAATCCTGAGGGGCTGGAGCTGGGGGCCCAGTGTCCCAACCCTCTTCAGACCGACCCGCCTCCTGCCCCTCCTCCCAGCCCCCCTCCCACTCCCCCTGCCCCACTTACTGATCCCAGCACACACTGCGATTCCCGCATGGCTCCGCAGCACCCGAAGAACCCCACGGCCATCATCAGGGCCCCGGCTCCAACCAGCACATACAGTCCTGCAGGGGAGGGGGTGGGGAAACCATCAGAGCCTGGCTGCAACTGCGCCCACTGGCACCAACAGTGCTGACGACTCCACCACCATGGCCATCTGCACACTGCAGGGCATTCGGGGCCATGGAGCGTGCTTGCCATGTGCAAGGCACACCTTAGCCCCCTTCACCTGCACACTGACCCTGCGATGCAGGGGCTGCTATTATGCCCAGAGCGGAAAGCCAAGGCGTGGGGAGGTGAAAAGACCTGCTCAAGGATTGGGGATCGCGTGTGACCATCTCCCAGCGCTCACGCCCTCATGCTGTGCCAGGCCCTTTCCAGTTCAGATTTCTACTGCCCCTGCAAAGGGGGCGGTGCCACCGTTCACCTGACCTTTCTGAAACTGAGGGGCATGGTCCGGAGCTATTGCCAGAGCTGGAACACAGACCTGGGCCTTGGAGCTTTCGCTGCGCTCTGGAGCCCACAGCTGTCGCCACCAGGCACAGGGCGGGATGCTGGGAGCAGGCGGACACAGAGGGAGGCTTTGCTGAAGGAGGTCACAGCAACAAGGCCTGGTTTCCTGTGAATTTGCATCTTCGGGGCAGCGCCATAGACACTACACACCCAGGCGGCTGTGAGTGTTGCCCACAAATAGCCAATGAGGGCAAGAGGGCAGCAATACATCCCGAGGACACTGTTGCTCCTGTAGTATTTGCGCCTTCCACTGGGCACTGTTCTAAGCACTGGCCCAGGTTTAGTAGTTTAACCTTCAGGACAGCTCTGTGTGAAGTAAGTGCTCTTAGTGTCTCTGTTCTTCAGACAAAGGAACGGAGTCCCCAAAGGCTAAGCAGTGCCCAAGGTCACAGAGCTGGTGTTGGGCTGGAGGAAAACAGCTGTGGGTCTCAGAAGCCAGGGCTCCTCCTGGCCACGACTCCATCCTGCCTCCCTGGAATGGTAGCGGCCTGAACGCCGCCAGTGGTAATTCCATTTGCTGCCTAAGCCAAGGCCCAGAACACTTGTTCTCTGGGAGGAAGAAGGCGGTAGATAGGCTCTGCTCCGAGACGGAGCTACAGCCCAGCCTTGCCTTGCTTCCTCCTCTGATCCTGAGATAAGTGAGAACACAATACAGGACCTGGCACTGGACTTATTTGGAATCATGCTAACAGCCTCTATTTTATTTTATTTTTTTGCATTTTACTCCTGTGAGTCACCTGGAAAGCACTCCCACTCGCTGGGGAGGGTGGAGCTGGCGTCTGGCTCCCGCAGGGAAGCCCTGAGTCCGGCACTCAGGGCGCTGCCGGGGGCTCCCCTGCGTTGCTGGCAGTGGTTTGTGGGTGGATCTGTCTATTCAAATACAGCCAGAGCTGCGAGCCAGGGGGCTAGGCTTCCTGTAGCACCCAGATCCGTCCCCAGGGTCTTTTCCAGGATTGGGTGAAGCCCAGCTCCTAGGCAGTGCTGGGTGTGTGTGTGTGTGTGTGTGTGTGTGTGTTATTTCTGTCCTGCTGTCTGGCTTTGCTACTTCCTGCCCTTCCCTTTTCTCTAGAAGAATTTCACAGGGAATGGATGTGGTGGTAAGAGACAGGATCCACATCAGTAACAACAGTGCTGGCCCCACTGCTTGAACACCTCATTGTTTTCAAAAACATCTTTACTTTTTTCAAAGCTCTTTCATGTCTATCCTCTGGCTGGCTACTCGGAACAACAGGAGGAATGGAGGCAAGACAGGCTTCTAGAAACAACTGGAAGGCAGAGGCAAGGGGTGAGGAGGCTGCAGGCAGGACTCCCTGGGCTGAGCGGTGGATGTTTGGGAATAACCGACTGGATGAAGGGACTGCACCAGGGACTCCGCATTAGGTGCCCACCCAGAATGTCCAGCGGGTGGTTAACATGGCCACTGCCTCCCCGTGGCAGCGGCTCCAACTGCGGCCTGATATAGTGTGCAGGTCCTGCGCCGAGCCACAGCCTGGGGACCAGTGCCCCGGAGTTCTTACCCATTCTGCTCTCCAGCCACGTGGGAATCACTGTGATTGCCCCCCCCCCCCCCACACCAGCTCCTCACTGGCCTGTGCCTTTGAGGTTCTCATATTTGTCTCTCTCTCTTTGTAGATGTCACATCCAGAACTTTATCTGCCCTCGGTGGGCTCAGCCCAGTACAACGTCAAGTTCTCAAGCAGTGTTGGTTGGATGAGTGGACGGAGGCAGAGGAAGTCGTGTTGGAAGTCCTGGCCCGGCTGCCTGGCATCCACCCTCTTTGAGACAGATGCGGGGGATCCATCCTCACAAATCTCACAGCCACCAAGGGGCTGGGCTCTCCCCGGCCAGGCAAACGAGAACCGAGGTTCGCACCCCGAGAAAGTCTGGATACAGGAACAAGGAGGTGCCTCAGGGGCCAGGGACTCAGTGGGCCGTGACATAGGATGTGAGGGGCTCAGAGCCACCTTCCACTGTGCACGGACTCCCTGGTCCCCCCAGCAAAGTCCTTGCCTTTCTGAAACAAGGATCTTTCCAAAGAAGCTTGCTTCATTGAACGTGATTCCATTATTAGGCTATCAGAACGTCAGAGCTCATGGCCAAAACAACTTGAACCTGCCCTAGCAGCCTCAACTCCCAGCAAACCTCGTCTCTGTTCCTGCAGGCCGGCTGGCTCAGCCCGGCACCCAGTAAGATGAGCACTGCTTGTTGGAGCTGCAGGGGCGATCAGAGGAAACTCTGAGTGGCAAACCTCCTTGGGCCTGCTGAATCCTCTTCCTGATGTGGCTCTAGCACTCCGCTCAGCGGAAGGCCACCTGTGGCTTCCTAAGATACGTGTTCCCTTTGATGGCTTGTCCCTCAAAACACAGCCACTATGAATCATGTGCAGCCACACTTTAACTCCGAGATGGCTTCTGGGGAGCCCTCGACCTCCCGCAGCAGCACATGTGGCCAAGCCTGACCTCCTTCCCAAACCCCTCTTGCTTTCTGAATCCCAGTGCCCACGGTCTGAAAAGGGGAAACCCCTGGGAAATTGCATGCTTAGCACTGACAGCTGGGCTCTGCCAACAAGAGCTTTTCCCGGACACCTTCTTCCCCGACAAGTCTGTCACTTCCTTTTTAGGTTGTAGTGCCTTGATTTTTAAGCTAGGAGCATCACTTTGGTGAGTATAGCAACGAGGGACGACCTCCTAGAGGCTTGTTGTCATAAACTCGCTTTAAAATGACTCCCCAGAGTGGGCGTTTGGCCTAGTTTGGCCTGTCATCCCTGTGGGAGACCTAAATTGAGTTCTGAGCTCCTGGCCTTGGCCTGGTCCAGCTGTGGTTAGTGTGGACATTTGGGAAGCGAACCAGCAGATGGAAGATATCTCTGTCTCTCTGACTCTGCCTTGCAAATAAAAATAAATAAATAGATAAATAAATAAGTAAAATGACCCCTTAGGGACTGGATCAGCATGGTCACAATTTTAGTGGTTTTAGTTTTTTGGCTGTAGGTAGTGGTACATAAGCTGAGAATGATTATTTTCCATTGCCTTCCTTTTTTTTCTTTCTTTCTTTCTTTTTCTTTTCTTTTCTTTTTTTTTTTTTTTTTGACAGGCAGAGTAGACAGTGAGAGAGAGAGAGACAGAGAGAAAGGTCTTCCTTTTGCCATTGATTCACCCTCCAATGGCCACCGTGGCCGGTGCGTGGCAGCCGGCGCACCGTGCTGATCCGAAGGCAGGAGCCAGGTGCTTCTGGTCTCCCATGTGGGTGCAGGGCCCAAGGACTTGGGCCATCCTCCACTGCACTCCCTGGCCACAGCAGAGAGCTGGACTGGAAGAGGGGCAACTGGGACAGAATCCGGCACCCCGACCGGGACTAGAACCTGGTGTGCCGGCGCCGCAGGCGGAGGATTAGCCTAGTGAGCCGCGGCGCCGGCCTCCATTGCCTTCCAACTCCCCTGAATGCTTGTATCACAGTCAGCCCTCTGTATCCATGGGGCGTGGGCTCCGGGACCCTTTCAGATACCCAGATCTGCCCAATAGAAAATAGTGTCGTTTTGCATCGAACCTGTGCTCATCTTCCCATAGACTGTCACTCATCTCTAGATCACTTATAATACTCATACCATGTAATTGCTACGTAAATATTGCATTGTGTAGGGAATGACAAGAAAAATCTTTACCTGTGTAGTACCTAGTTTTCTGCCAAAGTTGGCCGAATCTGCGGATGTGGAACCCACGGAGATGGAGGGACTGCATGCAAGTATCGAGGACATAGGCTGGGACTCCGGTGTATAGGAAAGGAAGGGCTCGAGTTTCCCTCCAAACAACGACGATGGCGAACAGCAGCTCCCAGTGACTGCGTCCTGTTCCACGCAGGGAACGTGCCTTGGAATCCAGCCATGGTCACCACTGCTTTTCGGTGGCTCAGCCTGCACTGGGTGGCATTTGCCAGCCATCGTCTCTAAGGCGTCGCGAAGCCTCCATGCTACACACAGCCGCTCATTCTGACGTCTGGGCACTCGAGCCACTCCTGGACCTTTTCTGCCTGGAGCCTCCCACGTATTCGTGGCCCTCCCGGGGACCCCTTTCCCCAGCATGACCTCAGAGCAGCAGTAACAGTAGCCCATACTCATGGAGGGCTCCCCACCCACCAGGCACCGCTCTCAAGTGCGCTGATCCCTCCCAGCTCCCAGCTGCGGGCTCTGAGACACAGAGAAACCAAGTAATGTGCCTAAGACTGCACAGCTCGTGAGGAACCAAATTACGGTGGCCCCTGGGGGTTGTCTGCTCCACTGTGGGCACCCAGTGTTGGCAGGAACTCAGGGCAGTGGCTTTCTTGGCTAGAAATCTGTTCATCTGCAACTGAAAAATGGCAGGAAGATGTTCTGTCCTTCTTCGTTGACAAAAGTGCATGAAGTGTCTAGAATGAATGATTCCTGGGTTTTCCTCTGATAGTTCAGGGCTGCGAGCCAGAAATCCAGGTCTGCCAACCATGGCTTTAGGTAAGTCCTCTTGGTCCTCAGGACTGTGATCTGCAATCGGGAAGCGATGATCTATGCTAACTTCTTGCAAAAATGCCTTGTAAGTTACAGAATGTCTCTGCTACCCAGATACTATGGCTGTCAGGTACAACTGAAAACCACGGAGTCAAAAATATTACCAGAGTGAGTCAGAGGTTTTGAAAAGGCAAGCCAGGCCTTAATGCTCAGCCCTGGAACACTTTTCTTCCATGCTACCTCGGGCCGTGGCCACAGCCAGGCTACGGGGCTCGGCATCCGCCAGGGAGAACCAGCTGCAGCCAGGCTGTGAGCCTGGAAAGCCTGGGGGCTCCTGTTTGTGTGGGCAACCCCTTCGTGGAGAAGCCTGCTCACATCCTCCGCCCACAGACATGACCTCATGCGCTCCAGCCTTCCAGAGGCTCAGGGGGCGGCTCCCCGCTCTGGACCCCCACAGACAAGATCCGTGAGGGTCTACCTGAGCAAGAGGCAGGCCAGCGAAGGCCCGGATGTGCAGGTATCTGCAATCTGCAAGACAGGTGTGTGTTGAAGGCTGCTGCGAAGACGGCCCAGGAAGCCTGGAGTACGCCAGGCCCTTCTGCTGCCAGCTCCACCCTTGCCAGGCTCTCCTTCCTCCACCCTAGCAACCAGACGGCACAGAGGCCCGGGACTGGCCTCCAGGCCTCGACCTGGACCCAGAGGCCCTTGCGAGGCAGATGTTGGCGGCAGTCAGCCTGTGTGCCCTCTCTCCCTGTCCTTGTTTCTCGTGTCCTGGACCCTTCTGCCCTGGCCTAGGATCTGTCACGCCCCTGCCTTGGAGGTGATGTCCAGATCTTTATCACAGGAGGGAAACTCTCTCTATTGCTACGGAGAGAGGGGCAAGGCAGCCAGGCAGGAAAGCGTCACCAAAGCAGGGACAACTCCCTCGCCTACTTGGAAACAGGGGATGAGACAAAGCAGTTCCCTACAGAGATGGCACTCAAGGCTGGGAGGCCCAGATTCCTTTAGCACCAGTTGGATGAGCCAAGCCTGCTTAGGGACAGTCTCTAACAAAGGGCTCCTAAGAGCGTAATGAGCCCCTTGATCTGGAACCCATTCCCAGTAGAAAGGAGCGCACCGTGCCCAAGGACATGGAGTGAGGCTTTCCAGAACTGGCATCTGCAGATATGCCCACAGGGACACCTTCGTATCCCAGGCAGTGTGCCCAGTGCTTTGGGGTTGGTGAGCAGAGAGAACGAGGAATGTGTGTGTGGCCCAGCACAGGAATCCCCTGAACAGGCTGCCACTCCGTTCTGATGGCTGCAGCAATGTGGGTGGGTAAACGCTGACACCAAGGGCATTCGCTTGCCGAAGTCAGCTCAACCTCCCTGAGCCATCGAACCGTCAGAAGGGTGCAGTGCGTGGGGGAGTCCGAGCCTACAGCTGGGAAACCGCTGCCAGCGCTGCCTCCCGGACTAGCTTCCGTCCTGGGCTCCCCACCACCACCTGCCACTCTGAACAGGGACACCTTACGTCTGCCACTCCGGTTTTCTCCTGGAAATCCTGGATTACTCCTGCCAGGGTTGACTCCGTCTGGCACTGACATCTCTTGCAATGTGAACTCCTTCCTCCCTGGCTTTGACGAGGCAGGCTTGATGACGCTTAGGAACATTTTTGTTTTTCCTGTCTCCTTCATTAATTCCTACTGCCGCCGTTATTGGCTATGGCCTTATGACTGTGGCAATATCGGGTCATTTTTTCTGCCCTGTGACTCCCTCTTACTCCACAGCTGCCAGAATCATGTCCTTGCAATGTAGTGCAGATCATGCCTTGCCCGAGCTCCAAGCTAACCTGAACGCTCAAGGTCCTTCTTGCTTGTCCCCCCAGTTAGTCCTCAGCATTCCTCACCTGGCTCCCCACCAGGCCCAAGTCTGCGACCCTCGGTGAGAGCCCTCCGCCCAGTGCCCAGTGCGGGCTTGCTGAGCAATGCCCTGCAGGCACATCTCATGCATCCTTGCCCCTCAGCCCTGGCAGTCCCCGCTCCTCTCCAGGGATCACAGTCCAGTCTTTAACATCCAGCACAAGTCCTTCCTGCCCTCCCAGTTTAGAAATGACCTTGGACATACTCAGTGCAAATACCACCTGGCTGGCTTTTAGTTACAAGCACATGAGGCCCACTTGAGCATCCCTTGTAGATGGCTGGGAAGAGCTGGGTTCCAAAGCCTCCCCAAAGGAGCATCCTGAAAATGAGCCACGTTCTCCGAGACAACGGGAAAGGAGGGTGCTGTGTTCCAGGTGCGCCATCCCCGACTCAGCTCACGAATCAGACTCTCTCTAACTCAGCCTAGGCCACACCTACCTGATCTTCAGGCCCCTGCATCTCTGCACCCCGAGGCCCATCCCATGCTCTGCCTCCCCGTGTGCTCTCTCACACTGAGCCTGCTGCTGTAACTGCTCATGACTGCCATCTGTTACTGAGTCCAAGAACGTCCTTTGTACCGTCTGGCGAGGCACAGACCCCATTACGATGGGATTAAACCTTGGCTGCAGATAACCCAGGGGGCTCTGAGTTGTGACTGCACTAACAGGGAGTGAGAAACTAAGGAGACGGGTATGGAATCCGCAGCTCCCGGCGATCGGGGACACAAAGGAAGCCACGTTTCTCCCGCCAGCCTCCCTTCTGCCTGTTCCAGCGCATCCCCTCCACGGGGCTCACCGACTCCTGGAGGTGACGCTGGGCAAGGACAGGCTGAGCTTGACCTTGGCACAAGGGGCCTGCTCTAGGGCGCCAGCTTGCTCCTGAGCAGGTTTTCAGAGGCAGCAAGCTCTCAAGGAAGAACAACGAGTGTTAGCTTTGGAGGGAGGGGTATGTACTATCTGGAAATCAGGTGAGCATAAAAAAAAGGGAGTGCTTCAGTGTTGAGCCTACAGCAGATTCCTTAGCGTGTTCCTTCTTAATCCTGTACGAGTGTCAGGGGCCCCCTGGAGAGCTGGGGCCCCTCCCAAGGCTCAGGCGTGGATATTGATGAGTCAGAGAGCCAGTCTCAGCAGTTCTCCTGCTGGCGCTGATTGGCTTAGGCACGAACATACAGTGGCGTTCTGGCCAACAAGCTGCATGAGAAACGAACTGGGAGACTTCTGGAAAAGGCTTTACTCATTCATGAAAAGGGCCATAAGAGATGAAGCTGCCTTTCCTCCTCTGGGTGTGAGGATGCCATGCCTGGAGCCCCTGCAGCTGTCTCTGACTAACGAGGTGAGCTCTCTTGGGACATCCTGAGGATGGACGAGCTGGGGAAAGTGAAGAGCCTGGGTCTTTCTGGGCTTCACTGAGCCCTGGGCTCACTCTGGAAACTCCTTGTCTCCAGACTTCCTTTACCACGCTGCGTCTGCTTCATTTTGACATTTTGCAACTCTGAAATCAGGATGGGTCTACTTATGGTCATCCAGATGCCTGGGTGCTTTACAAAAAGCTGTCCTGAGATCTCAGGGATGTGGGGCCAGTGTCCTGCCGCCCCTCTCTGTAGGGTTTCTGCTCCTTTCTCTAGAGGCATCCTAGCAGACAGTGCTGCTCTCCTCAAGGGAGGATGCAGTGCGCACCGGTGTGGCGGAGGGGATGGGGGTCAGGGGCCGCCCCGCACAAGGACACGTGGCTCTGAGGACTCGGACCGCCCCCTCCTGGGAAAGACGCTGCTGTAATTGGGGATTGGAGCCAAGGACCCGCGCAGGACTTCCCCCGCTCCTGCCCAGGCACAGAGGCCACCACCTCCAGCACCTGGGGCTTGCTCTGTGCTGGTGCAGATCTTAAAACAGCCAGGCGGCCAGGGATGGGTTACTAGGGCAATGGTCTTGGGCTTTGTGAAATCCAAGTCCATGTCCATGGAGCTGGACAATGAGGGAGAGCCCAGGCCAGGGCTGAAGGGAACCCAACCCTGGGCAACAAAGCCCAGCCTGGACTCACAGCACTGCCCTGCCCCTGCTTCCTGCTTGGGGAGGTGGAGCCCTAGGGCAGCGCTCCACCCCTTTCCTGCCTTTTCCTTGCCCCTCCCCCACCCGCACTCCTTCATCACAAAGGGACTGAGATGCCCGCCTTCAAACCCTGAGATCTGCTCTTCACACTGAGTGTGCACCCCTCCTACACAATTTAAAACACAAGATCAGGGGCCAGCATTATGGCGCAGTGGGTTAAGCTGCCGCCTGCAGCGCCGGTATCCCACATGGGCACAGGTTCAAGTCCCGGCTGCTCCACTTCTGATCCAGCTCCCTGCTATGGCCTGGGAAAGCAGTGGAAGATGGCCCAAGTGCTTGGGCCCCTGCACCTGTGTAGGAGACCCAGAGGAAGCTCCTGGCTCCTGGCTTCGGATTGGCCCTTGTGGTCATTTGGGGAGTGGACTAGCGGATGGAAGATTTTTCTTTCTGTCTCTCTCTCTCTCTGTAACTCTGCCTTTCAAATAAATAAAATAAAAATTTTTAAAAACTCACATGATCATCAAATAAAGCCCTGACTCAGCAGGATCCCTGTCACCCCAGATGATATAGACCTGCCATACCATTTCTACCCAGAGGGCAAAAAGGAGTTTCCTAATTCTTTGAAATCAATGAAGATTCTTTCTCTGAGAGTTCTTGAAAGAAACAGAAGCTCAACAGAAGAATCTTGTCACCGTTGATTTTGCTGCTCAGAGGGCTGGAGGGGCAGGGCGCAAGGTCCAATGCACCTGCCTCCCCTGTGCTGGTCCCAGGGGCCAGAGCGACTGCACAGGGGCTCCGGCGTTGGCTTCTTCCTGTCCCTCCTCTGCCCCCGCATCTCTGCCTCTCCCCTTCCCACCCCAGTCCAAGAGCAGGTTCTGCTCCAAGCCTTGGGGCAGCCTTACCCTGAGCTAAAGCTTGGGGAGGCAGAGGTCACTCACCCACGTAGAAATACTCCGGGGACTGGTCCTCTGACGATAAGTCCTTCATGGTGCCTCCGAATCGAAACCATAGTCCAAAAGCGATGACAGCTGAGCCAGCCAGCTGGAAGGCAAAGGACAGGGCATTTGCAATGCAGGGGACTCGTACATGTGGACGGGGGAGTAGGCTGCAGGCTCCGAATGCCGAGGCCTGGGAGACTCACCCCTTCAGGAACCACCCCGTGCACCCTTCCTGTTTCACACGGAGGAGACAGACCCTCAGGGAGCTGAACGGATGTGCTCGAAGCCCCTTGGGACCCAGGGGAGGTGTCTCAAAAACTCTGTTCCAACAGCAGGCCCCCCGGGAGGCGTGGGCCCTGAGCACCTTGTACCTCCTCCCCAAAGCCACGAGGACAGGAGCCTGTGTCTCCGCTGCGGGGTCACCGGGAGCAGGATGAACTCCAAGACCTGGGGAAGACCCACAGGTCTAAATTGGAAGGACAGACAGCAACCTCAGCACCCACCCACAGCTCTGAGTGTGCATCCCCAATTAGAAAGCTGCTGGGAGGCGTCTGTATCCCTGTCTCCCCCGGGCCCATATGGGCATCACCCGTTGTCCTGCCTGCCTGGGGATGGTTTTGCAGGCAGGGAGGGGGAGGCCGGGGCCTTTTTTTTTTTTTTTTTTGGTTGCTATTTTGAGTTTCCATGGAAAGTGAGAAAGGGAAAAATAATTTTCTGAAAAAGCCCGGTCTGTGTGCTGTGCGGCTCATGGGGTGGCCGGGCGGCTGGCGCGGGCAGCGGCTGGGCAGGCTGGCGGCTGGTAGAGTCATCACCGGGCTTCCTCCCCTTCTCCGGCTCAGCACCAGAGCTGGGAGCCTGTGCTGCCACGGCAGGGTTGTCCCAACTGCGCGCCAGCAGGCTCTAGCCCTCCGCGAGCAAACACCATGCTGGAATTTCACTCTATAAATCAATCAGTAGATGTTGACCGGGGCACCTTCTGGGCTGCGGCACTATAGGAAAAGAAGCAGAGAGGTGAAAACAGCCAGTGCGCCCAGTCGCTGCCTGACTGCCTTTGCCTGGGATGAGCAAGGTTGAGTCTTCCCCTGCCCAAAGCCAGAAGAGCATAGAGATGCGGCAACAGGAAGACAGGAGACCAAAATCAAGGCAGTAGAGGTTTAACAAGGAAAAGCTGTATCGGAGTCAGCTTGAACGAGAGACCTGAGTGGACAAGATCCTTGTATTGCAGGGGGCAGTTTGTCATGGATTTGCCGCGTCCCCTTAGGGAGATGTTATCCCTGCGCGGCTCTGTCCCCCAGAGCCAGCGCCCTTTGAGGCTTGCACGGAAAAGCCTCCTGGGCTCAAAGAGCGGGAGGCCAGGGGCAGAGTCCACCAGCTGGACTCTCTCATGTGGAATAACTAAAAGTTTCCAGCGCTTAGCAGAAAGCACTAATTGGATAATGTGAGAGGCAGTGAAAGGAACCAGGCTCAACTAGCTTATGAAAGACCTCTGCGATTTTAAAAAAGGTGGCATGGCATGGAAACACATGGAAAGAAATCATGCTAGAAACACTCCCGACGTTTACCTTTCAAGAGGGGGATTACAAGTGACCTTTGCTCTCTGTGTGTTTTCTAGACTTTCTACAGTAAGCATGTATTCCTGTTGTAAATTAAAAAACAACACTGTTCTTTTACAAGTGTCACGTGGTAGTTTCTATGTTCAATACAGGAAAAGTGGGGGAGGACCCTCCTGGGCGATGCTTTATCTTGGGTTGGTGGGGACCAGCTCTGGGGTCCTCCCTGTTCCTGTGGGGGACAGAGACTGACTCGCTCCTGGTCAAGGCTGCCCGGGATGGGTCTGCCCAGCAACGCCTCTCCGGCAACCCTGCAGCCTCATCTCTGTGGCCACTTGATGGAAAGAGAGTTTCCAAACACACAGCAAAAATCTATTGACAGAGGCACCCGGCCAACGCCAGCAGCCACCGCGGAGACTGTGGAGGAGGTGCCGGGTCCCAGGGACACCCTACCACGAGGCCACATTTTTGGAATCTCTGAACACAAGCTCTAATTTATAGCTGTCTGGGATCATCCTCCCAGACGGAACACATTTGTCCAGCCCTGGCACAGATGTGTTTGATGCATAATGGAAAATTGAAAGAGAGGTTGCAATTTAAAGCCATCGGGCAACAGGAAAAAATCTGCGCTTGCTCATCCACGCCCCCAAACCCCAAACCACACGGGTTTCCTCCTGGGTCAGGGAACCGTGGCTCGGCTGAATGTCAGCACTGTGTGGAGGGGGAATCCTCCCGGCGTGCCCTGCTGGCCGTGTGGAGGACGCGCTGGGTGACAACCTGCCTGGGACAAAGAGGCGATGGTTGAGGCCACGTAGCCCTTTAGCTCTTTGGGACACACCACTTCTGTAAGGCTCACGAATCGTTCTCTGCTCACTGCACTTTGGCTGCTCTACCACACGCCAGAAATGGCCTGCTAAACCTCCACGCTGATCCCAGTCCAGCCAGGAACAGAGAGAGAAGCCGAATGTCACTAAGTTCCCGCCATGCTCTCTGCCCCCACTGCCGGGACAGATGGCTTCCCCAGTGACCGCAGGGATGCCTCCAAGCCCCTCTAGGGCTGCATTTTAGCCTTACTATGCCAACGACTCTCCTGGAACATAATTCTCCCTTCTCCTTTTAATCTCAGCCACCCTTCCACATTCAGACATAACCTTGACCTCAGCCAGTGCTAAACCAAGTAAGGAGAGAGGGGCTGCTGGTCCAGGCCATGCACCGTGCTTGGCAGCGTGGAAGCAGCAATTGAGAAGACCCGGCTTTCTGTCTAACCTGGAAGAAGAGCCCGCAGGGTAACGACCGTGGTGCAGGACGTGTGCAGAGGAGGAAGCGTGTGCACGCCGCCAAGGGGGCGGGGCAAGGTGCGGCCACCCCAGCGGGCGGGGGACATCAGCACCTCTGCATTGACTTCTTAGAGGTCACTGAGCAGGCAGCGTCTGGAGAGAGGTGAGAACTCCAAGCAGCGATGACAACAGAAAGAAGGGCTTTGTGCCTGACCTCGACGCCAGGCTGGAGACCAGAGATGAGCTGGGCGGAGGCCGGAGCCTAGTGCTGGAGAGGGAGCTGGGGCTGACCTCTGTTTAGTCTGCTTCTATCTTGGGGAGCCCACTGCAAGACTGTGGGGTGGGGGCCCTTATCTTGATGAGAACAGTTGTGAGTATGAATGGTGCCAGGCACAGTGAAGGCCAAAGAGAAAGGCCTGAGTGCCGGCGGACCAGACAGAGGACGCCGGGGACTGGCTGTGCGGAGCCCTGTGAAGCCAGGAGCAACCACTAGCACTGGGCTGAGGGCTGCCTGCTTCCAGGTCCAGCACCAATCCCTGTGCCTTTGGAAGAAGTGTACCCAGAAAGATTGTCATTTGCGCAAGAACACACTTTGTGATACAACAGCACAAGTTGGGGCTTGAGTTAATCATAAAAAATTATTGAGCATCTACTTTGATTGGAGTCAAAGTCTCAGAGATGAGGAAGATCCAGGTCTTCTCCCGAGTTCTCAAGGCTCAGGGAGGAGCTTCCCACGAGGCGGCCCCGGAGGAGACCCAGTGCTGCAGGTGGGAGCCCAAGCACGGAGCCCGCAAGGTGCTGCACGGGCAGCATCATTCCTGGGTCATCATCCCTTCCTGAGGACCAGCTATGCACAAGGCACCCAGAAATGTTGAAACAGGATTCTGAGGATCAAGGTGGGCCCACTCTTCACAAAGAGGAATTGTAAATTAGAAATAAAAGAAGAATGCAGTGAAAGGAACACAGTGACAAATAAACCCATGCTAGTAAATAGGGGATCTGCAGGGGGTTGTATTATGTGTTTTCACAGGCGTGTTTTCAGTAGCTAACCATATTCCCCAGAGTTTTCAGGACACAGAACTACAAAGTGTAAGCAAGTGCCTACAGAGATGACAGTTTGTGCTCTAAAGCCAGAGAAACAGAAGAGAAGTCTGAAGAAAGACTTGACTTAAAGTATTTAAAGCAAAGTGAAGGGACAGAAAATTTCCTTTGAGGACTAGCTATATGCCAAAAACAGGTCCTTTGTCATGAAGCAGAAGTTGTTAACGGACTTCAACTCTATTTTACTGGGGTTATTTCCATTTTCTTGGGGTTTCTGATGAAACTTCCTGTTTTCTTTAAAGATTTACTTATTTATTTGAAAGAGTGACAGAGACAGAAAAAGAGGTATCTTTCATCCACTGGTTCATTGTTCAGAAGACCAGGCCAAATTGAAGCCAGGCGCTGGGAGCTTCATCCGGGTCTCCTACCTGGATGGGCACTTGGGCCATCTTTCACTGCTTTCCCAGGTGCATTAGCAGGGAGTTGGATTGGAAGTGGAGTAGCTGGGACTTGAACTGACGCCTATATGGGATGCCAGTGCTGCAGATGGCAGCTTAACCCCGAAATTTCCTGTGTTGAAGGTGTACTTTTTTTGACTTAAGCTTTCCCACATCACACACATTGTGTCCAGGAAGGCACTCATCCAGTTGGAGGGGGTAGCACTGAGATCACTCCACACATTGGCTCCTCTCGTCACCCCACTCCCTGCTCCTGGATACTGGCTGACGAGGGTCACAAGGGCAAATCCATGCTACTCTGCTGTCTGGTGACCAAGCCCAGCAGAAACCCCCTGTTTGGGTGCAGAGTGCAACTTGCAACAGTTCTAGACATCATGTGTGCCTATACATAGGTGGGAGACACAGGGCAGGGGGTGAGAGCACTGGCCACCTGTGTCATTCCTGCTTCCTAGGAGGCCGCTGCCTGGCTACCTCCTCGACTCCGAGTGACCCACCGTCCACCCCCAGCTACTGCCTACACCCAGGTCAGCTCCAGCGTCACGCCTCAGGGAAGCCTATCCTGGCCTAGCTGTGCACCTGCCTTCACAGCTCATGTCACAGTTGCTGCTTACAGATGTCTGCAAGTTAAACACATTTTTACTGCAGGCCTAAGGTGTGTGAGGGCAGGACGGAGTCTGTGCTGCTGCATTCCAAGCAGCTGGCAGAGTGGGCTCCTGACAGGCCTCTGCCAAATGGCTGAACGGAGCACCTACACAAAGACGCCACGGAGGTGATGCCGGACTGTGTCCCCCTGAAGAGTCACATGGTAAAACCTGACGTCTAATGTGACGGCAGCTGTGATGGTGTAGACTACTTAGCTCTCTATTCATTTACTTGAGAGGGAGATGGAAGGAGGGAGAATCAGAGAGAGCTCCCACCTGTTGGTTCACACACTGAACGAGTGTAACAGCTGAGTCTGGGCCAGACCGGAGCTGGAGCCATTAATTCAATCCAGCTCTCCCACATGGGGGGCAGGGACCTGACTGCTTGAGCCATCATTGCTGCCTCCCAGGGTCTGCAGGAGCAGGAAGCTGGAGTCAGGAGCTGGAGCTGGGGCTGGGAATCAAACCAGACCCTCCCATGTGGGATGCGCGTGCCTTAACCACTGGGCTAACCACCCTGATAATGAGTTCCAGATGAGCTCAGGCGGGTGAGGTCCTGATCCACTGGGATTAGTGGACTTAAGTTTCTCTCTCTTTCTCCCTAACATGAGAGGACACAGTGGGAATGCAGCCACCTTCAGTGGCTGGCCTCCAGTCTCCAAAACCGGCAGAGAGCACTGGCTGTGGTTAACCTACCCAGTCTACTGCATTTCTTTGTCATTTGAGCTGTCTTAGTGGAGCTGACAGGAGCGATCGGGAACAAAGTCTCTCACAGCTCTTCATGGGAGGACTTCATGAAACACTATTTTCAATTCAGCTGCACCTGGGAAATGGCAGATACCTTGGAAGGCGCTGTATGAACACAATGTTGAATATAATCAGCTAAACAGCCCCTTGGGAAAATAACACAAAATGAGAGCTGCAGTGTCAGCTCTGTGGTTTGCTGTGCCTGCAGGACCATGTGCCATGCACCATGCATGGGCCCAGAGAATCAATCTCTGTATGGCCACGTGAATGCCTCACACAACGATAGCAGCCTGCACGCGCACGGCACACCACCGGATGAAGGAGAGACAGCGATCTTTGGTTCTGCTTCTCTGGGGCAGATAACACGTGCACACAGGTCCAACTCATCTGTACCTCTCCTCTTCGGGATGAAGTCACACGAAGTCAGAAATGACATTTCAACCCTACAGTTTTCATTAAAGGCTTTTAAGCGAATGCTTGCTCTTGGCGGCACTTCGCTTCCTAGATGGAACCGTTCTCGATCTGATTGTGAACTCCATTATGCTATCATGAGGGTAATGGAGCCTCATCCTTTCAGCGGGCGAAAGCCAGAGGCACATTTGCTTTGCAAAGTGATGCCAATTTACTCAAAGAGGAAAATCGCCTCCCAAGATTTTCATCTTCTCACACAGTGAAAACAAGGCCAGCATTCAGATAGCACCCTCTCAAAATCAAGGACTTTATCTGCAAAAATACAAGAGAGGAATGCCAGATGACGTTCCCACCAAACAGCCTCCCAGCGACCTTGCCGCTGCCCTGGCCTCCCCATCAGAAGCAGGTGCGGCAGGCCGGTGGCAGCAGGTGACAATGAGAAGGCTGGGAAAACACAGGGCAACTCCTTCAGACACTGTGCTTCTGACTCCCCTCTTACTTTCCCAGGACCGAGCTCATGCGAAGAAAGCCTTCCTTCAGGTAAGAGTCTATTTTACCATGTTGAATTCCTGCACAGACGGGAGGTTGCCGCCATTCAAGCCTGGCTAGATGGAGTGTTCTGGTCAATGCTGGAAGGAATGGGAGGCTATTCTTGTACATTGTGCCAAACACAGCTGCTTCTGTTGGTTCGGGTTGTTACCAGGTTGACTTGCCTGGCTTCGCTGACATTTCTGGGAGACAGCTGGAAGCCCTGGCAGAACATCAGTGCAGGGGAAGAAAAGGAACCCGCGATGAACAGCTTGCTGTGACTAGACACACAGGCACTGGAAGGTGTGTTGTGTTGACTCAGGGGTTATGCATTGTGCTTTTTCTCTTAGAAGACGCAGAGAAAAGAGGAGAGCAGGAAACAGCAAGACTTAGGGAAACGAGGATGGCTGTGCAGTTTTCTTTATAAAACAAAACTAATGTACAGACTACTGGCCACCAATTCTAGTGAGCACATGGCTTTAGCAAATGAAGATTAAATGCATACAGAATGCAAACCCAACCCAGCGAGTCCGAATTAAACTTAATGGGAGGACAAGATTGACTTTCTCTAGGTTCTCTGGACTTCCTGTCTGTAGCACCCGGCTGGTTCTCTGAACACAGAAAGACTGATCACGGGGGTGATCAGTGACCCCTGTGGTATCTCATCTATGTCAGGCTTTACATAAGCAAAGACCTGATGTTAAACAATATTCACGTTACAGCCAAGTACTCTCCCAGGTTGGTGTAAACAGGATTCTTACGTACCGGCCAAGAATAATGAGCTTCACCCCGTTTTGGCTGTTATAGAGACTAAGGCAGAATGAAAATGTTTCAGGTTAGATTGGAACAAGACGAAATGCTTTGCTTAACGAGAAGTTAGCTGGCAAGGAATTCAGCGAAACATGAGTCTAGCGTGGTGTTTTCCAGAGAACTTTCTTAGCAATTCTACCAGAGCCTGTTGGAGGTCAGGCAGGTGCGGCACGGACCCATTCACTGAGGTCTGGAGAGATGTGAGGGTGTGCAGGAAGAACAAGTCAATGTCCAGGCTGGGGGACACCAGCTTCTAACGCACCCTCACCCGGCCCGGCATGCCCAGCCCTGTCTCGGCGGAGAGCTTTGCCAAGCCTGCTCAACCCTCCCAGCCACAAGCGGACTGCTTCCCAATCCCCATTACCACAGGGAGGACAGGGCTTGGCCTGCATTTCAGAACCTCTGCCAACCGCTCTTCTAGACATTTCCCCTCTTCTGAGAGTCCCCACTGAATAACAGCACCGTTAGACAGGATCACAACGTGTCCACGTGTTCAAAGTGCAGTGGACAAAACGGGGGTTAGGCATCTGGGTCTGAATTGGGTTCCCCCTTTTACTAGTCCCGTGATCTTAGGCAAGTCACAACCCTTTAACCCCCTGCTTCCTCGTCTGCAATTATGGTGCCTCCTCACCAGATTAAATGGCCTCATGTCACACACTAGGGCAGCGAGTGTCCAGCACTTAGTGGGACATCAGTAGACTCACTAATGTCACATTCAAGCTGACAGCCTCATCTTTTTCAAGACAGGACAAGCTACTCCCATGATACCAATAACTCAGATGTGAAGGCTCTCCTAATTTCTATGTTAGCTCTACGCTCTGTTTCCATGACAGCTGGAATTCCCTCGAGTTTTCTAAGCCATCTATCCTCGAGTGTCAGTGGCCTTGAATAGAAACTATGTCCCCTTTCTTTAATTTTAGTGTCTTAAAGACCCAATGAGAACAAAGAATGAAAAGAGATATTTAAGAGAGAAACAGTAATTATATTTAGACTGGTGCTATCAGATAGATCTCTGTCCAGTGATGTGGGAATTTTTTTCTGTGCTGCCTCCATGTACCTATGGCTGCTGAGCCCTTGAAACGTGGCTACTGGGACTGAAGAACAGAATGTCACGTTTCATTTTATTTTATTTCAATTCAATGCAACTGAAAGAGCTACCTGAGATCTGTAGCAGAGATACTATGGGCCAGTGCAGGCCTGGAAGTCCCACACTTGCCGAGTTTCAGCTTTGTCTCTCCGTGAGTCTGTAGCCTTGGAGGAGTTAAAGGGCAGGGCCTCTGCAGCCACACACACAAACCGGGCTCTGCGTGCTTGGGTACATGCTGGGGATGACGACAGGTTCCCGTCCTAGGACCAAGGGCGTCATTGTAAGTATGTCTGTAGGAAAGCAGCCAGCGCGTAGCTTATGTTTATATACTGTTTGCTACTCTTCTTCATGGTTTTGCTGCTGAAGTTAATTTTTAAAACTCTTTTGTTGGGGCCAGCGCCATGGCTCACTTGGTTAATCCTCCACCTGTGGCGCTGGCATCCCATATGGGCGCCGGGTTCTAGTCCCGGTTACTCCTCTTCCAGTCCAGCTCTCTGCTGTGGCCCGGGAGGGCGGTGGAGGATGGCCAAGTGCTTGGGCCCTTGCACCTGCATGGGAGACCAGGAAGAAGCACCTGCGGATTGGCGCAGCGCCAACTGTGGCAGCCATTTGGGGAGTGAACCAACGGAAGGAAGACCTTTCTCTGTCTCTCCCTCTCACTGTCTATAACTCTACCTGTCAAAAAAAAAAACAAAACAAAACAAAATAAAAAAAACTCTCTTGTTACATCCTCTTTCTCAATGGCCCTCCTATTGTAGCTCTGCCTTGAACAGATCTGTAGTGTTCTCAGTCTCTCTCCTGCTTTTCCCATTTGTTGGATTATTTTCTACATCTCTTTTACACCTGCATTTCTGAAACACATCAGGATTAAATCTGACACTGGACATAACCTCCCTGGTCATGGACTTCACCAGTAACATTTATTATACCTTGTATTCTGCATATTCCAGTTAGCTAATACAGGGAGTTAAAATCATAGGAGCTGGGACATACTCCCTACTGTGTGACTTTCAGCTCCTTCATCTGCAAAGTGGGGGTAATGATACTATTTCTTAGGGTTCTTGTGATTCAATTATTGAATGGGAAAATGCATGTTGTAAACTAAGACAATTTATGTTAATTAGCATTGTTAATTTTGTTCTCAAATTCAAAGAGGATGAAAAAGACAGGCCCTGGTAACCCCCAGGCCATCTGATATTCTCATCCTCTTTCTGACTCCTTCTCTCTAATTCCTTGGCCATGACATGATTTGTTTCAGTGGTCAGAACAGAATCAATGTGCTGTGGCAGCACAGCCCTGCTGGGAGATTTACTGACAACACTCAGGTTGGGGGATGGAGGCTGCTTTCTTTTGTCACATACGATTGGAGACCCAAAGATACTTCCTGGAGAGTGTTCTAGAATAACACAGTGAAATACAATGGACAACAGACAGGTGGCCTCCAAGTAACTCTAGAAACCATCAATGATTAATGTTAAAAAAAAAAGTCTTAAAACAATCATGGTAAAGTGGTAACTGGAATTAAGGGGGCCACAGAAAGCAAGCCAGGTGAGCAAGCCCAGAGGAAGGGTGTTTCCATTCAGAAACAGGTGCCACTGGTGGGCTCTGGCCTCTTTTAGCCGCATTGAAAACAGTGGTTCCCAAAGTGTGTGCCCAGGCCAGCAGCACAGGCAGCAGCTGGGTGCCTGTCAGAAATGGAGAGCTACTGAACAGAATATAGAGTTGAGCACAACCCCCAATGCGCTCTGTGTGACCATTCTAGTTTGAGGGGCACTGGTCACCAAAGGTTTCTCCATTGCCTCCCCTGGGAACCCAGAATCGGGATGGGGACAGAGAGCCCCGGCTCTGGTCAGGGTGCACAGCTCTGTTAGCTGGGGCCATGCTAAACCTTTGTTAGGTGCTGAGGGATTGGAAGAAGGGGATGGCAGTACATTGTGTCTCTGCTCTCAAGGAGCAAAGACTAGAGACGGAATAAACCACACCAAAGGCCAGATGAAGGCTAAGCACAGAGCCAAGAGCCTCGAGATCAAGGACTGTGTCTTAGTCATCTTTGAATCCTCAGCACTTAGCAGAATGTCGGGCACATAGTAGGTGGTCAGAAGCACACATCTGCTCAGTGAACTGTTGTAGGGGAAGGAATCTTCTTGATGCCACACCCTTGCTAAGCTTTAAGACTCTCACCATTCTGCTTGGTTGGCTCAATAAATAGCTGCTTGTTTCTCTTGGCCTTTATGAACCTCTTGGAGTCCAGACTTTACTTTCCCACCTGTATGATTCCTACAAATACGTTATTGAGTAATTACTATATGTGTGTACCATCTTATTACAATACATATATTAATTAACTTTATTTGCATGAAGATTGTAGATGTTGGTACTTTATTGGGTCCATTTTATAGATGAGAAAACTGAAGTTCAAAGAGATTAAACAACTTCCCCGAGGTCCCCTAGGCAGCAAACAGTGGAGCCAGGAATAAACTCAGGTGGTGTGATGCCAGTATCCACCTCCCAAGCTCTGAATTCCTGGACCTGAACTGCCACACTGTCTCAACCTGTCCGAGATCTCCCAGCCCACTGGAACTCTGGCGCGGGCCTCTCTATGCTGGCCCCTGTTCTGGACCCCTCACTCTTAGCAACACTAGCTCCCTCCCTCTGTCACCAGGAAGGGCTGGGTACTGCTGCTGTCCTACAGTGCGGCTAAAGAGATTCTTGCTTGCCATCAGGGGTGGTCTAGCTTTTGGGTGGAACCCAAAGAATACATATATTAGGTATTAAAAACACTTTTTAAAATTTATTTTATTTGAAAGGTACAGAGAGAGAGAGAGAGAGCATGAGAAAGGGAGGGAGGGAGGTGGTGGAGAGGGAGAGGGAGAGAGAGAGAGAGAAAGAGAGAGAAATTTCCTCTGCACTGATACACGCCCCCAGTGCCCACAGTATCCAAGGTTGGGCCAGGCGGAAGCCAGGCACTGGGAACTCATTCCTGGTCACCCAGATGTGTGGCAGGGATCCAAGGGCTGAGCTACCACCTGCTGCCTTCCAAGGTGCACATTAGCAGGAAGCTGGAACAAGAAGCAGAGCCAGGACTCAAACCCAGGCACTCCAATAAGGGGCACAGGCATCCCAAGTGGCATCCCCTTGCCAAATGCCTGTCCCTTGAGGTATTTTTAAAACCAGTCTTTCTGATAAGTGATGGCTCTGAAGTTGCTGTTTGCAGTAAATCTGGGCAAGAGAGAGAAGTGATCTTTAGCTTCATCTCGAAGCCCATGAGCCGCTGTCTTTCCTGCAGGCACCTGACAGGCCTCACCAAGTGAAAACCCAAGGTGGCCTCAAGGACGGCTAGGGGAAAGGACAGCAAGGTCAGCTAGCCATATATGGCGTGTGACTTTCAGCAGCGAGCCAGGCCTGCTTCCTGTTGGACGGCAGCAGGAGCGGCTCAGGGCAGCACAATGATAGGAAAGCGCTGAGCACACAACAATAAACCAAGGAACAAACAGCGCCAGGCTTTTCTTCAAATGAATGTATGTGGCTTGGGGGGTTGCAGTGTTTTATTTATATTGCTATGCAACAGAGAGAAAACATTAAGGTGATTTCAATGAAAGGCACAGCCATCCACTGATGGCTGCGCCCGCATTTAGACGTGACAGATGTTGGGAGGGGCTTCATGACAGACATCAACCATGACAGCAGGAATGACTGAGTGGGCTGGTGGCTAGGTTTGGCTTTTGCTTTGCAAAACTCAATGGTGAGTGCAGTCCGCAGCCCCGGGCCAGGGCCAGGAGGGCTGTGCTAGCTCTGGAAGGAGGGAGTTGAATGTTTATAAAACCAGGAGCACAGCCTAGGGAGACGTAAAGCCAGCTGCCAGAAGGAGGCTGTGATCAGTTTGTCAAATGGCAGATCACAAAGCACACCCTGGCCTCTGCGCCTGCCTGCGGGTGAGTGTCTGCGTGTCACCCAGGGGGACCCAGGCCCGTGTGCATCTGAGGTCCTGGGCAAGTCAGCACTTCCAGTCCTACCGAGGCCTGTCCTTGCAGGGCAGCTGTCTTGGGCTCTGAGCCCCTTCCCCAGACTCCCCGCAAAGCCCTTCTACCAGGGGAAAGACAACTTCAGAAACCAGGGTGGGGCTCGCGGAGGTAGGTTCCCGACAATTCAGACCACACCCTTGTTTTCCCCTAAAGCATCAGGAACCTGCTTCAGTGCATCCCGCGGGCTTTGGTTGTGTAGTTACAGACTTGGGGTGGCTCCTGTACAGCTTTACTGCTGTCCCCTCCCCCAGCAAGTATGGAAGGCCCCCATACATCCCTACAGGGTTCACCCTACCTAAGCAAAGAAAACGCATGATGAGCAGGCAGAGATGGGGCCAGTCTTCCAGAAAGAGTGGGTAATTGATTGTGTGGATCAGGAAGGCCAAATTTTCCAACCTACAAATTCACTGATTCATTTTACAGATAGTTATTTGATGCCTCCTAGGGTTGGGGCTGGGGGCTCTTCCAGACACTGGATATAGCAGCGGACAAAACAGAAATTCCTGTTCCCAGGGAGAATTCAGAAGGTCAAAGGGGGAGGGGCATGTGAAGTTACTGTCCAGTGAAGATGAGCTCCAAGTCGCTTCGCGCACCTGTGTACGACCCCTCGCCATGAAAGGGGTCAGGGGAAAGAGAGCTAACATTATGGAACGCTTCCTACATGCCGGCACTGAAAAATGAAAATAATGACACTGAACACTTCTTGTGCACTAGGTTCATAGGAAGGTGAGGGCAGATACTTCATACGATTCCTGTTAATCCTCTCAACAACTCCGGTACCAGCTAGAGGAAAGAATAACTTGCCTAAGAACACCCTTCTTGGGCTCTCTGCTCTCCAGCCTGCTGCTTCCCAGGCCAGACGGCAGCTCACTGGCCCCTGGCTCTGCCCCTCCACGGGTGGCTCACCTGTGCCCACCCCCATCCCACCAGTCCCGCATGTTCACCCTAACATGTCCTTTTGTAGGAGTATTCTCTGGGTTCCGCCAGTGCTCTGACCCTTTCTGTAAACTCCTTAGTTAGAGCACTTACAAGGTCATGGCTAACCTCACTGGCTAACAGTGGAGCCACTCAAACATTCCTCCGTTCCTTCTTGCCTGCGTTCACAGACCACAGTGTGAAATCTGTCACGTGGCAACAAGCTGTCTTACTTTTTGTCATTGTTCTATATGCATCAGTCGTGTCTCCACAGCTAGAGTAGCAGCTGGGTGGACAGTGTCCCACATTCATAAATCATGTCTTTCCCGTGAATTGTTTCTAAGAGTGGTTCCCAAACTGGAGCATGGGTCAGAATCGCCTGCATGGTTGGCTGAAACACTTGCAGGGTCCCATGAGCTGAGAGTGTGCTTGTCTGACAAATTCCTGGGAGATGCTGAGGCTGCTGGTTGGGGAGCCACACTTTTGAGAACCCCTGCTTAACGGAACGCCCCATGGTGTTGGAGAGCTGGTAGGTTGAGGGGAGCCCTGTCTCTGCCCTGAGCTGGGGGATCTTGGGCAAGTGAACCTGTTCGAACCTCTGTTTCCCTATCTGCAAAACGTGGGGATAACAGTAGTAAGCGTGTGATGACTTACTACTACTAAGAAGTAATAATACGTGTAATAGTGAAAGGAGTGCGCTTAGCTCTGTCCCTGACCCACTGCACACGTTCAGTCAATGCTTCCAGTTGTGCCTGGGAATGCTGGCACAGCATCAGGCGATGGATAAGCACAGAACCCAGCCTACAAATTCCTTCTCAGGCTGTTCAAAACCTCTTTTGATTTGTAAGCATAGAGAATGAAGGGTGTCACTACAGCAAGACATCTATTATTCACGGCTTTTGAAATTAAGGCAGGCTACTAAAAAATGCAACATACGGGACTCTGCCATGGCTCTCCCTGTAGTACGCTGGAAATAAATACCAGGTGTACAAATGCCACGTGCCTCTTCAAAACGCAGGGGCTGCCTGTTGTGCGCCTCCTGTCTACTCGCCCCTGCTGCCGGCTGCTTGGGAGGCCTCTCGGCCGCAGCAGAGCTTGGAGCTGCCGGAGGTCCGGAGCCTTCCTGGCTAATAGGCTGGCAGATGGGAGCGGGACCCACTGTTCAATAATTCATTGGCTGCAGTCATGCGAAGACAGCCTCCTCAGAGCAGATAGGAGGACCTCACCTCCAGCCCAGTGGGTTCAAAGCACCCCCGGGGCCCTGCTGCTTCCTCCCGGCTCCAAGAACCTCTTCACCCAAAGGAGCCCTCTGTGAGACCATCTGAGCCCTAGCACTGGCTGGCGCTCTCTTAGGGAAGCCCACGAAGGAAGGTGCCAACAACACAGTTTTCAGACCTGGTCTTACAGTCGTCCAGAGCCCGGGACCAGGTGTCCTGGCACCTGGGGATGGTCTAGCCTTGGCCATGCCCCAGGAATACAGGAGCCACGCGTCACAGCCCTCCCTCTCTGCGAACCACTAATTCTGGGAATGGAGTCAGTTCAATAAAACGCTGCAAACTTGAATGAGATCATCTCTGGGAGCGTTAGTGCTTAGCAGTGGCTGCGGGCTGTGGGCTGGGGCCTGGGGGCAGATGTCTCTGGGAGACCCCTCCATCCCCCACCCCTGTCACGGAAGAGCACCCACCACCACCCCCCATCCGGCAGCACCCTCCCCTAATGCTCAGAAGAAGGACGACCCTGCCCCCATCCCTCACCGTTTTCACTCCTATCCCTCAGTCTCCTCCACAAAACCACCAGGAGCCAGGGGGTGCGTCCACTCGCTACGGAAGGGGTACCACCCCCCGCGGCTCCAGGCCAGGGGTGTCGCTTCCAACACCCGGCCTGGCTGGGCACGGGCAGGATGGCAGAGAGAAACGGGGGTAGCACAGGAGGCCGGCGGATCTGGGGGCCGCCCCGGACCGAGCCTGGGCAGGCGAGTAGCAGCACCTGGCGGCTCCGCTGTGGGATGCTACCCCGGGCAGAGGGCTCCCTCGTGGGGAAGAGCCACGCCGCCGCTGCCCTTCTCCCGTTCCCTTCTCTGCCTTCCCTTTGTCTGCCTTCTTCTCGCCTCCGCCGTCTGAACACCCTTCCCTTGCCCGGAGCCCGGCTCGGGACGCCGCAGCGGTCAGCTCCCCGGGGACCCCGGCCCCGCGCCCGCCGCCCGGCCGGCCCCTGCCCGGCCCGGCCCTCCCGGCTCGGCTCTCACCCAGAAGAGCAGGTTGAAGCCGAGCAGCAGGTACTTGATGCACCGCAGGCCCCCGCGGAAGCGCCCCATGCTGCTGCCCCGGCGGCGGGCTCCCGAGTCCCCAGGCCCGCGCTCCGAGCGCCAAGAGCGGCGGGCGCCGGCGGGGAGGGGGCGGGGCGGGGCGGGGCTGCGGGGGGCGGGGCGCGGGCCCGGGTTGGGGGGACCCGGAGGCCGGCGAGCGGTGGGGGCGCGGCCAGAGGGGGCGCGTGTGCTCCTCCCACGCACCCCGGGGCCGCCCCACCTCCCGCCCTGCCTTCCAGGGAGGACGCGAACTCCGCGGGGAAGGGGCGTCGCCTGCGGCCGGGGCTCCCTGGAGGCCCGAGGTGAAGGTGGAGGGATGAGGACGCAGCCTCGGTGGCCATGGAAACCCAGGAGGGCGACTCCGGTGCTAGAGAGAAGATAGCCCGAGGCCGCGCTGCAGCCGGCCGCGCGCCTGCAGGGGCAGCCAGCCCGGGCCCCGGGCCTGGGTTCGCGGTGCGGTGCGGGCGCGCGGGCTGCCAGGCCGCTCCCGGGGACCCTCCCCCGGCCGCTCCGGCGCCCAGCCGAATCCTCTTACCTTAATAGGCAAGAACTGCGAGAAGGCGGCTTCTCGCAGCGGCTCCCCCGCCCCGGCGGCCGGTGCAGGGGTGGTGGACTCCCCGCGTCCGGGCTGGATTCGCCGACGGGAGAGCTGGAAAGCCGTTCAGATTCGGTGATCTGAATTGTGATGTGGAGAAGGGAGGAAAGGGGGCGTGTTTTGCTTTGCTTTGTTTTTACTAAGCTGGGCTGCTGGCAGGAAAAGGAGGCTCCCACTCCTTTGTACTATCTACAATATGTGGTGTCAGACAGTATACAGGAGACAGGAAAGTGTGGAATCCACCAGCTTTTGCATTGATTCAGCTAAGCTTTAAACGTCTATTACAGGTCATGCGTAGCAGCCAGCCCCAGGGGTGCAGCAAGGAGGGGACAGCCAGGCCTGGTGCTGGTGGTGAACCCAGATCTGTGAGTACATAAATAGGGCAAGGTGAGAGGGCTTGGGTTGGTGCTGGGCAGGCACCACCTGTGTCGCAGTGCATTGGCCAGGGAAACTGTATCAGTCTGTGTTCTGTTGCTACAACAAAACACGCGAGAGGCTGGGTGATTTGTAAGGAAAAGTGGTTTTATTCAGCTCACCGGTCTGGAAGCTGGAAGTCCAACGTCAGAGGCTCTGTCCAATTTGGCCTTTGACCTGCAAGAAGGAGCCACTGCATAGCTAGGCAGGAAGCCGGAGACCAGGGAGGGGCTCTTCTGTAACAACTCACTAACTAGGGGTCCCAGGAGAACTCCCTTCATCCCCTTGGAGAGCAGGACCTCCTGAGACCTCCATTAGGCACCACCTCTTTATTTTACATTTTCTTGTATTTACCTTCATTTTATTTGAAATACAGTGAGGTGAGAGGTAGGGGAGAGAGAGAGAGAGAGAGAGAGCGAGCTCCCCAAATGCCTGCAACAGCTGGGGCTATGCCAGGATAATATTGGGGGCCAGGAACCTGATCCAGGTCTCCCAGGTGGGTGGCAGAGACCTGGCTACTTGAGCAGTCACTGGCTGCCTCCTAGTAGGAAACCCGAAGCAAGAATGCAGCCGGTTCTCACCAGCCACTCCAATGTGGGATGTGGGTATTGGAGGAGGAGTCTTAACCATTAGACCTCTTGCAAGTTCCACATCACCTGTGAACCTTGTCACACTGGGGATCGAGGTCCCAACATGAGAACCCTTGGGGGACATGCTCAAATCGTGTCCAGTCCATAGCAGAAGGCTTTTCTAAGGAGGGTGGGCCTATCTGCCTGGAAGAATGAGTCTGAGTGGAGAAAAACAGTGCAGGCCGGCAGTGTGTGCAAAGGCATGGGACTGGCAGAAGCAAGGCTTCCTGGGGAGCTGTGAGAACCCTGCTTAGCCCGAGTGCAGCAGGAGCTCCTGTGAGGGGGAGGGTGGAGAGATGAGGTTGAGTCTGGAAGGAGCTAGGGCCCAGTCACAGCTCGCAGTGCACTGACCAACTGCAAAACCGCCCGTGGACCTCACTGTCTTATCTGCAGCATGGATGTAGTGGTTCCTGCCTCCCCAAGTGGTTGTAAAGATCAGGGCCTTAGGACTTGTCAAGTGCCTCGAGCAATGCTAGCAGAGTAAGTGCTGTGCAAGGGCTGTCTAGCACTGTTACTAGCCAACCGCTCAGCTGCCTCCGTATTGCCAACTTTGCCTGCATCAGTGTCTTGGACATTTGTTTGAATATTTAGTGAATTTTATTTATAAAAGCCAATAGAAGGCAAAAAATGAAAGTGCTGGTTTTGCTAATAAGCATAAACCTCAAACAGTGCTGTAGACATCAAAGTGGAAGTCATTATGCAGAAAGAGGTAAATCACTAGTATCAATTACACACCTGTTGTTCTGTTTCTATCACCTCTATTCTATGATAAAAGAACTAAAGAGAAGTCTCAGATACATAGTAGGTATTCAATAAATCAACTGAATAAATAAAAGTTATACAATTTAAATATACCATTGAATTTTATGTCTGTAAAACAAAATATTTTTTAGAGATTATATGTTCTACATTATCTGAGAACAGAATCCTTACTAAAACACATTCATATACATCTTTTTTTCAAGATTTATTTATTTATTTGAAAAAGTTACACAGAGAGAGAAGGAGAGGCAGAGACAGAGGTCATGCATCCACCGGCTCACCCCACAATTGGGCGCAACGGCCGGAGCTGCGCTGATCTGAAGCCAGTTGCCAGGAGCTTCTTCCAGGTCTCCCATGCAAGTGCAGGGGCCCAAGGACTTGGGCCATCCTCCACTGCCCTCCTAGGCCACAGCAGAGAGCTGGATTGGAAGTGAGGTAGCCGGGACATGAACTGGTGCCCATATGGGATGCCGGCACTGCAGGTGGCAGCTTTACACGCTACGCTGCAGCGCCAGCCTCCCACATGCATATACATCTATTAGTTCTTTCGTACTACAATTTCAGCATGCACATTAGAGACAGATGATTACCTGCTTAACATAACATTTTTCCATTTGAGTATAGTTTCATCCAATCTCCCTTTCACAAGGTGAGATGTCTTAGGGGAACCTGGCCCTTGACAGGATAAGGCTAAGATAATCCTATTTCCCTCATAATTAGTCAGGGAAACAAAATGACAGGCATTCTGGCAAACGAGTCGGCAGTGGTATTTACTGGAGGGCCAGATGGTCTCTTATATATTTTTTAAAGATTTTATTTATTTTACTTGAAAATCAGAGTCACACAGACAGAGAAGGAGAGGGAGAGAGAGAGAGAAAGTGAGAGAGAGAGAGAGAGAGAGAACGAGGTCTTCCATCTGCTGATTTGCTCCCCAGATGGCTGCAACAGCCGGAGCTGAGCCCATCCGAAGCCAGGAGCCAGAAGCTTCTTCTGGGTCTCCCATGTGGGTGCAGGGGCCCAAGGACTTGGGCCATCTTCTACTGCTTTCCCAGGCCACAGCAGAGAGCCAGATCAGAAGTGGAGCAGCTGGGTCTTGAACCGGTGTCCATATGGGATGCCAGAGCTTCAGGCCAGGGTGTTAACCTGCTGCGCCATAGCGCCGGCCCCACGGTCTCTCTTCTTTAAGTTGTTGGTTCTGGATGTTATACATGAGGTCGCTGTTTCCATTTTTGTACCATCCTCAGGACAAATCCAACATTGAGATCAGCAAAGCAGGATGCTGAAAAAACCTGGACCATTGATGACAATATAGAGTCAATGAATGCTGAAGCCAGTTGTAGTTTAGGTTTTTGCATGTATTTATTATGTATATTATGCATATGGGATGCCAGCACTGCAGGTGGTGGCTCTACCCACTACACCACAGCCCCGGCCCCATGAGTATTTTCAAACACATAAAAAGGTTGAAAAAGCTGGGCAGTAAGCAGTGATTTTGCAGTAAACATTTAATTTTACTTGCATTACGTACCCATGCATCTGTTCATTTTTAATGCATTTCCAAATAAGTTTTAGACACCAGTATGTCTAACCCTAAACTCTGCTTAGCATAAATAATGTTAACTAGAGTTCACATGTTTGTTTATGCTTGTATGCATGTATGCAGTTTAAGTATATAATCTGATAATTTTTGACAAATGCTTTTGCCTTCCTAATCCTTAATTCAGTTATAGTACAGAGCATCATGGGGGCTGGAGCCGTGCTATAGCCACCATCAGTAGCGCTGGTGTTCCATATGGGCACCGGTTTGAGTTCCGGCTCCTCCACTTCTGATCCAGCTCTCTGCTATGGTCTGGGAAAGCAGTGGAAGATGGCCCAAGTCCTTGGGCCCCTGCACCCATGTGGGAGACCCAGAAGAAGCTCCTGGCTCCTGGCTTCAGATTGGTGCAGCTCCAGCTGTTGTGGCCATTTGGGGAATGAACTAGCGGATGGAGGAAGGACCTCTTTCTCTCTCTCTGACTTTGCCTCTCTGTAACTCTGCCTTTCAAATAAATAAATAAATAAAAATAAAAAAGAACATCATTGTCAGAAAATTCTCTTGTAACTCTTCTCTGTCAGTCTGTACCTCCTCCCCTCCCAGAGAAAATATTGTTCCTGTTTTCTCTCCCTATAATTTTCCCTGTTTTAGAATTTTCGTATAGATGGAAGTGTAAATTTTGTATAAATTTACCTTTTAAGAAGTTGCCATATAAAATTATTAATTATAAGCTTGAGTATGTTCAAAATATATCAATTCTGATTTATCTTTTTTTTTAACTTTTATTTAATGAATATAAATTTCCAAAGTACGACTTATGGATCCCAATGGCTTCCCCCCCATACCATCCCTCCCACCCACAACCCTCCCCTCTCCCACTCCCTCTCCCCTTCCATTCACATCTAGATTCATTCTCTATTATCTTAATATACAGAAGATCAGCTTAGTATACATTAAGTAAGGATTTCAACAGTTTGCTCCCACACAGAAACATAAAGTGAAAAATAATAGATGATTTTTTTTAAATGATGGTGAAATCAGATCAGACCTATTGTCATGTTTAATCCCAGTGAGAGTCAAGTTGGGAATTGATAATTTCTTTTTTTTTTTTTTACAGAAGATCAGTTTAGTATACATTAAGTAAAGATTTCAACAGTTTGTACCCCCATAGAAACACAAAGTGAAATATACTGTTTGAGTACTCGTTATAGCATTAAGCCTCAATGTACAGCACATTAAGGACAGAGATCCTACATGAGGAGTAAGTGCACCGTGACTCCTGTTGTTGACTTTACCAATTGACACTCCTGTTTATGGCATCAGTAATCTCCCCATGCTCCAGTCATGAGTTTCCAAGGCTATGGAAGCCCCTTGAGTTTTCCGACTCTTATCTTGTTTAGACAAGGTCATAGTCAAAGTGGAGGTTCTCTCCTCCCTTCAGAGAAAGGTACCTCCTTCTTTGAAGACCTGTTCTTTCCACTGGGATCTCACTCACAGAGAATTTCTGATTTATCTTAAATATTGACATATTAACAGAAAAAATGTCACATCACTCATTTTAATGAGTGCAATAGAAATTAAATGATAGTATGATATGCTACCTAGTGTCATCCATTTGAAAAATAGGTGAACAAGCCCATTTTTAACAGAGTGGAAATTTTATATTTTCTTTTTTCTTCTTGGAATTACATTTTCATTCCACAAAATGTAATCCTAAAATCCACTTGTAATCCAAAAATAATGCATTTTTACACTTGAAAGATTCTTCTTGAATGTTGTTTTGCTGCTGTCTGAACAAAAATGACTACATGTTTATTAAAAGAATTGAATTTTGCCCTGTGACCACAAAGCTCTAAGTGTTCATTAATTTCCTCTAGATTAAGTTATTATTAAAATTATTTTTAGGACACAACTGATTAAAATACAATTATAGTCTTAAATGAGCAATCATTACACATAAAGGTAAAAGGTGACTGGAAATGCATCTGAATGAGATTTCTGGGGTTGCTATTTTTTCCTACTTGTTCATTTATTCATGAAAGAAGATTACTTATTGCTGAAACAACACAGAGCTTAGCATAAAATCTTTAATCTTTTTTATTGGTTTGATACTAATGCTGAGAACCTGAGCAGATAGAGGAGGATGGAGGAAATTGTTATAGAAATGCCAGTCAATTCTTTAAACCTCTTTTGACTTATATCCCCCAATTCATATAGTTGTCTATCATCAGAAACTATTTTAATGATCACTTAGTTGACATCTCCATTTGGTCTTTCTTCAGTTTTCCTGAAAGCGTCAAGTTGGAACCCATTTAACTCAGAAGACTATTTATTACCCACGTTATCATTATTTCCTTTTCCAGCACCTGCAGCAAGTTGATGGACCAGAGATTCTGGCACTCTGGAATGTTCCTGACCAGAGGATGGGCAAGAGGAAGCTTGTGAAAGAGGTCACCTTGATTGCAAGCAGGTTCTCATCCAGACTGATTCTAGCCAGGACTCCATGTGGGCATGGAGGGGCTGGGAATGGATTCTGCCACGCCTACTCACATCGGAAGACCCTCTGGAGAGACTTCTTGCGTTGCCAGGGTCTGCATGCCGTAGGGATGGAGGACTCTTTTAAGCAATAAAATGTGAAAAGTGTTAAGAACAAAAAATTAATACAACAACATTTTAAGAATCAGACAGGGCTGGTGTTGTGGCACAGCAGGTTAAAATGCATCCTGCAACGCTTGGCTCCTCCATATCTGATCCAGCTCCCTACTAATGTGACTGGGAAAGCATTGGAAAATGGCCCAAGTACTCGGGCCCCTGCCACTGATGTGGAGACCTGGATGGAGTTCCATCGGCCTAGCCCAGCCCTGGCCATTGTGACGCAGTGGAGGGGAGATAGCTCTATCTCTGTCTTTCCCTCTCTCTTTCTCTGTAACTCTGCCTTCCAAATAACTAAAGTAAATAGGCAGAGTTACAGAGAGGCAGAGGCAGAGAGAGAGAGCAAGAGAGCGAGAGCGAGAGAGAGTGAGAGAGAGAGGTCTTTCATCCATTGGTTCACTGCCCCCTCCCCCCCAAATGGCCACAATGGCCAGTACTGTACTGATCTGAAGCCAGGAGCCAGGAGCTCCTTCTAGGTTTCCCACACAGGTGTAGGGGCCCAAGGAGTTGGGCCATCTTCTGCTGCTTTCCCAGGCCATAGCAGAGAGCTGGATCAGAAGTGGAGCAGCCTGGACTAGAACTGGCGCCCAGCTCTTAAAAGAAGAAGAAAAAAGAAGACGACGACAGAGGAGATGTAACACTCAAAGGACACTGAGAAAAAAAGTCCAGAGAAACAAGAGGACAACAGAAGAAAATGCTGTCACAGGGACATAAGAGTTTCTGGAAGGAGGGAGTGGCTACAGCACAAGTGCCTCACCAGTAACAGCTGTGATAATAGTTCTTTGGATTTGATGATCTGATTGGTAGCTTAGGACACTGACAAGCCGTGTAAGAGCCCAGTCTTGGTGGGAGGGCCACGCTGCACTGCAGCTTGGATGGAATGGGTAGGGGGAGGTTACAATAGTTGCCATTTCCAGAGGCTTAACAGAAAGAGTGGTGGAACAAGATGAGCGGAAAAACATTTTCCTTTTCTTTCTGTCCTTCCTTTTTACTTATTTATTTTATTTTATTTTTTTTTTGACAGGCAGAGTGGACAGTGAGAGAGAGAGACAGAGAGAAAGGTCTTCCTTTGCCGTTGGTTCACCCTTCAATGGCTGCCGCGGCCAGCGCGCTGTGGCCGGCGCGCTCCGCTGATCTGATGGCAGGAGCCAGGTGCTTCTCCTGGTCTCCCATGGGGTGCAGGGCCCAAGCACTTGGGCCATCCTCCACTGCACTCCCGGGCCATAGCAGAGAGCTGGCCTAGAAGAGGGGCAACCGGGACAGAATCCAGCGCCCCGACTGGGACTAGAACCCGGTGTGGCAGCGCCGCAAGGCGGAGGATTAGCCTAGTGACCCGTGGCGCCGGCCTCTGTCCTTCCTTAATGGGAAAGAATTGGATGTGTTTATGGCCGTAAGGGGGGGTACCTGGATGGAGAGAGAGGTTGACAAGGAGGAAAAGCATGTGCAGAGTCTCTGAAGAATCAGAAATGCACTGGTGATGGCTTCCATTTGGAAACAGGAAAGGAAGGAGCTGTAGGAACATTTTGTATTCTACATTTCATAATCCCAGCATCTGAACTCTCTGTGATTTGCTTGTGCTGTCTATGGAATGTTCCGACTGTAGTCGGTTGTGTCATGTTGCTTGTGTATTGTGTGAGTTCTTTTACAGTTGTAAGCTGCACATTTTCCTTGGAAGATTGTGGGCAGTCTCTGAGTCCTCAGTTGAGGTTTTGTTCCTCAAAGAGGATTTACTTTGCCTTCCACAATCATCTCTGGGCACCAACGCCAAGTATGAATTCAGATAAGAAAACCAATGAAGACTGGCCGGTGGTTCCAAGTCCTCAGAGACTTCCCCTATCCCAACACCAAGTTCAAAACGAGTAGATTCCTTGTCCTCTTTAACACAACAGGCTTGTTTCTTGTCTACTCTTTCTGTGAGGACGTAGCCCTGGGGAGACCGCATCATTCTGGGGTGGGGTCTCCCAATAGACTGTGCTCATGTCATTTCAGGCTTTACTTCATAAACCCCAAGCCACTGCAGCTGTCAAAACGGAAACTCACAGCTAAAGGTGGCTTTAGTGCCTGCCCACTTCCCAGGGTTCTTGCTTTCGCTTCGGCTTAGCCTTTGTACAGTCCCTTCCTTTCATGCTAATTGGACAGCTTGTTGTGTGTGTGTGTCGTTTTGTTTTGAAATGCTTATGTGTTGAACCAGTGTTCCGGTTTCAGTGGAAAAGGTAGCTCAACCTATCGAGACTTTGGTTTTGATAAGCAGGACACGAGCAGTGTATGAATCCCGTTGCTATGCCATTGTTGGTGGCAAACAGTCTGTGGGCTCAGGGTTTCTAAACCAACTCTTTCTTGGATGCCCAGAGGAGGAAGGAAAGCGAGGGCCTTGGTTTGCTGATTGCAAACCATCTCCATGGTCACGGTTACGGGCCTCTCCTCTCACAGTGTTTTCACAGCGGCATTCGGGCAGCAATAGCTTCCTCTGATCATGTTTCAGATTCTGGTATCTGCTGGGGAGAGGAAGCAGAGTATACCTGCTTGTGGAAATGTGTGCGAAGCAAGAGAAGGGACCACGAAGCGGGAGAGAGGAACAAACTCAAAGGATAACTGATTATTTCCATAGAAACTGATGCAAACAACCAGCTTATTTTTGCTTTTGCTTTCCTAGGGGGTGGGGGAAGGAAAAGAGTATAGTGCATTTAGATCTGAGTTCTAAGTTGAATATTTGTACCTCATGGATGACTCCCATCAGAATCATCTGGGTTAGGAAAGACTTTTTTTTTTAATTTTTTTTGACAGGTAGAGTTATAGACAGAGAGAGAGAGAGAGAGAGAGAGAGAGACAGAGAGAAAGGTCTTCCTTCTGTTGGTTCACTCCCCAAATGGACGCCACGGCCAGCGCTGTGCCAATCCGAAGCCAGGAGCCAGGTGCTTCTTCCTGGTCTCCCATGCGGGTGCAGGGCCCAAGCACTTGGGCCATCCTCCACTGCCCTCCTGTCCACAGCAGAGAGCTGGACTGGAAGAGGAGCAACCGGGACTAGAACCCGGTGCCCATATGGGATGCTGGCGCCACAGGTGGAGGATTAACCAAGTGAGCCACTGCGCCGGCCCCAGGAAAGACTTTTTAAAAGTTACAAGATGATAATCTGTCATTTTTTTTTTTTTGACAGGTAGAGTGGACAGTGAGAAAGAGAGAGAGAGAAAGGTCTTCCTTTGCTGTTGGTTCACCCTCCAATGGCCGCCGTGGCCGGCGCACTGCGCTGATCCGAAACACACTGATCCGATGGCAGGAGCCAGGTACTTATCCTGGTCTCCCATGGGGTGCAGAGCCCAAGCACCTGGGCCATCCTCCACTGCGCTCCCGGGCCACAGCAGAGAGCTGGCCTGGAAGAGGGGCAACTGGGACAGAATCTGGTGCCCCGACCGGGACTAGAACCCGGTGTGCCAGCGCCGCTAGGTGGAGGATTAGCCTAGTGAGCCACGGCACCCGCTAATCTGTCATAATTTTAATGTGAATTTCCTTGTTGTCTCTAAGTTTCAACAGAGGCCTCAAAAACTGGGAGCAAAATTCTAAGTACTTAAATACCTTTACATTTAATAAATTAATTTATTTAGAGAGGCAGAGAGATAGTGTGTCAGAGACAGAGAGACAGAGACAAAGAAAATTCCCATCTGCTGATTCACTCTCCAAATGCCTACAATGGCTGGAGCTGGGAACCAGAAATTCAGCCCAGGTCCCCCATGTGAGTGACAAGGACCCAACTACATACTGCCTCCCAGGTTTCCCACTAACAGGAAGCTGGGATCTGGAGCAGAAGCAGGATGTAACCTAGGTAACCTTTCCATTTTAAAGCAAGGTGCAGACTTTTCTTTGTCAGTCATCATATATTTGTATAAGAGATCTTCCATTATAAAGAAGTAGACCACCTCATTGTGGAGGCTGGCAAGTCCCAAGATTTGTAGTTATCAAGCTAGAGACCAAGGAGAGCCAAAGGTAGGTTCTAGTGAGATTCCAGGAGAGTCGAGAATGGTAGGCTTGAGACCCCAGTAGATCTGCTGTTCCACTTTAGTCCGAAGGCGGGAAAAGATTGATGCTCCATTTTAAGGTAGGAGGAGTTCCTTCTTACTTGCAGGAAGACCAGCATTTTTTCCTCTTTAGGCTTCCAATTGATAGTGTAAACCCACCTGCATTACGGTGGGTTTACATCCTTTATGGAATCTATTGATTTAATCTCATCTGAAAATATCCTTACAAACACACTTAGGATACTGTTTGACCAAGTACCTGGGCTTCTCATGACTCAGTCATGATGACACATGGAAATAACTGTCTCAAGGAGCAAAAGAAATATGGAACAGACAGGAGAACTGGAAAGTGCACAATGAGATGAGACGGTAGGTTCACACCCGGATATACTGGTTAATAACTTCACTGAACGTTAACAGAACAAGTGCTCCATTAAAAGGAAGGTTATATCAGATCTGAACATAAATAAATACAAAGTTCAATAGCATGCTGTTTATAAGAGATGCATCTGAAATATGAGCCCAGACAAGTTCAAAGCAAAAGAATAGAAGCATGTATATTAACCAAATAAATAAATAAAATCTGATATATCTATATTCATATCAAAAGAAAGACATATATCGCTTGTGGTTGATTAAAACTAGTCGTATCTTTTTAGCTTTTAAAAAACTGCTTACTTATTTGAAAGGCAAAGAGAAAAAGAGAGAGAGAAGAAGAGAGAGAGGGAGAGAGAGAAGGAATGAGAGCACGTTCCCATCTGCTGATTTGTTTCTCAAATGCTTGCAACAGCAGCCAGGGCTGGGCCAAGCTGAAGCCAGGAGCTGGAAACTCAATCCAAGTCTCCCACATGGGTGGCAGGGACCCAAGTACTTGAGCCAACACCTGCTGCCTCCCCGCGTCTGCCCTGGCAGGAAGCTGGAATTGGGTCCCATGCTGGAACTTGAACCCAGGCATTCCAACAGGGGATGTGGGAATCTGCAGTGGCATCTTAACTGCTACCCAAACGCCCACCTCTGGTCTAAGAAGAAGCAGAGTCTGTTTCCCTAGCCTGTGAGTCTGAGTTGGCAGTGCTACTTATTTTATTTTATTTTATTGTATTTTTCATTTTCGATTATCTTAATATACAGAAGATCAGCTTAGTATACATTAAGTAAGGATTTCAACAGTTTGCTCCCACACAGAAACATAAAGTGAAAAATAATAGATGATTTTTTTTAAATGATGATGACATCAGATCAGACCTATTGTCATGTTTAATCCCAGTGAGAGTCAAGTTGGGAATTGATAATTTCTTTTCTTTTCTTTTTTTCTTTTTTTTTTTTACAGAAGATCAGTTTAGTATACATTAAGTAAAGATTTCAACAGTTTGTACCCCCATAGAAACACAAAGTGAAATATACTGTTTGAGTACTCGTTATAGCATTAAGCCTCAATGTACAGCACATTAAGGACAGAGATCCTACATGAGGAGTAAGTGCACCGTGAAGTGCTACTTATTTTAATCAGTAGAATGCAGTAAAGATGATGCTGTGTGATTTTAGAATCTGGGCGCAAGAGGCCCTGCAGTTCTGCCCTGGCCTGGTTGGAGTGCTGCTGCCGTGCGAATGAGTCCAAGCTCGCTGACTGGGGAGGGTATGCAAAGGCCAGGATTCCTCAGGCACCTTCCAGGCGCACAGTGAAGGCCATTTGTAACCAGCTCATCTCTAGCCAACCTATCAATGGCACGTACGCAAGTGAGCCCAACCAGTGAGTTCAAAACACAAATGAGAGCAAATAAAAACTGTTGTTTTAAACACTAAGTTCTGGGGTGGTTTAGTATGCAGCACTAGATAACAGATGTACCAATGTACTCTAAAATTGCAGCATCTGGGGCTCATTTACAAGATAACTGTGCACTGGGCCATAAAACACGCCTCTACAAACTTCAGAGAACCACAATCATAGAGTGAGTCCACTAGCAACAATGCAACTATGCAAATAGAGAAAAATCTCAAGATAGTTGCAATCAAGAAATGTACTTTTAAATAAAAGAAGATTCATAATATATAGTAGAAAATACGCAGTGTCTTCAACAAGTTTATGGAAAATACATATTATGAAAAAACTAAGAAGAGCTCTCAATTTTTTGCACCAAAATAAATGTATCATTTAATCCCATTTTCCACAAATTTTTAAAGCATTCTTTTGTTTTATCCTGAATGGTTTAAAACAAAATACGATGTGAAGCACAATAGAATGCAGATAAAGCAGAACTTAAGAACTTACAGAGGAAGTTACAGCCCTGGGTGTGTAGATTAGAAAAGAAAAATGTCTGAAAACTTACAAGCACTCATTTCCAAAAGGAAATAAAGGAAAAGAAAAAATAGAGCAGAAAAACAGGAAATGATAAAAGCTAATATCAAAACCTAATGAAATTGACAGTAAATAGAGAGTATCAAGAAAGCCGGTTTGTCACAATGCCTAATAGAATTGATAACTTCTATTGAAACTAATCAATGAAAATAGGGAATACAGAACTAACCAGCATCAGGAATTACAAGGAAATAATCACTGTAGGTGTTAAAACATTTTGGTGATGATAAGAAGATAATATGAGCACCTCTCTGTCTGTGTGAAGACTAGACAAAATGGACAGGCTTCTAAATGAGTTACTTACCAAATCTGACTCAGTGGGAATGATGAAGTTTAAATAGTCCTGGAACCGTTGTAGGAACTCTACATTATCTTTAAACAAAAACACACACAAAAATGTTCAGGCCCCTAAATGCCCTTTACTGGTGTGTTCTGGCAAACATCCAGGAATGAAGTAGTTCCAATCTTTCCAGAAAATAGTAGAGGGAGCATTTTAAAAATAGTCAATTTGTGAGGCTAGTAACATAACCTTGAAACTGAAACCTAGAAAGGATGGGGCAGTATAAAGGATGAGAAGTATAGGCCAATCTGACTGATAATCATAGATGAAAAATTTCAGCAAAGTAGTAGCTGAAGAGCAAAATAATGTGTATAGATTTAATATGCCAATAATAATAGTCTGTCTATCTGCAGTCATACATAAAAAGTTTCATATATCACAGCTATGTAAGGTTTACCCCAGGAATGCATTGTTGGTTTACCTTTGAAAATTAATCAGTGTGATCCACCACAGTAACAAATTTAAAGAAAAAATTCTTTGACCATCTCAGTAGATATAGAAAAATCTTGGGACCAGCACCGCGTAGGTTAAGCTGCTGCCTGCCGCGCCAGTATCCCATGTGGGCACCGGTTGGTGTCCCTGCTGCTATACTTCCTATCCAGTTCCTTGCTAATGTACCTGGGAAAACAGCAGAAGATGGCCCAAGTATTTGGTCTCCTGCACCCCTGTGGGAGACCTGGATGAAGCTCTTGGCTTCTGGCTTCAGCCTGGCCCAGCCCTGGCCGCTGCAGCCACTTGGGGAGTGAACCAGCAGATGGAAGATTCTCTCTCTCTCTCTTTTTCTCTGCCTCTCCCTCTCTCTGTAATTATGACTTTCAAATAGATAAATAAATCTTTTAAAAAAAGAAAAAAATCCTTGGCTAAAATTCAGCATCAATTTGTAGTAAAAATTCTAAACAACCACATAGGAAAGGGAATTCATGAATATGATAAGGTAAAATTTGAGACAAAATAGAGTCCTGCTATTGTTACTTCTATTCAGCATTGGTACCAGATAGCCCAATAAGTCAAGAGAAAGAAATGAAACATAAAAGTTTAAAAACAAAAAAATTAAAATTGTCATCATTTGTAGATGATCTAATTGTATGTTCATTTTTATTTTCTACAATGATAAATTATTAGAATTGATAAGAGTTCATTACATTTTCCAGAAATAAAGAATATCTTTTCCTTATATCAGTAATGAATAAAAATCTAAATTATAAGTGCATAGTTTAAAATATATGAAAATATCTAGTACCTAGATATAATACATATGATCTTTACAGGGAGCATTAAAATCTTTATTGAGTAGCATTAAGGAAGATACAAATGAATGAGAAAGTGCACTGTGTTTATATTAGCTCTATCAGTGGCTTACAAAGATCAATTCTTCCCAGTTTGTTGTATAAATACAATTCAATAAAATTCAATAAAAAATTCTGTAGAGATTTTGTTTTTATATTTTTGGTGGCATGTGATAAGCTGATTTTGAAAAAAAAAATATGAGATGTAAAGGATCAAGAATAGCCAAGACTGGGGCTGCCATGGTGGCACTGTGGGTTAAGCTGCCACCTGTGATGCTGCATCCCATACGAGCATCAGTTCAAGTCCCAGCTACTCCACTTCCAATCTGGCTCCCTGCTAATGCACCTGGTAAAGCAGTAGAGGATGACTCAGTGCTTGGGTGTTTGCACCCACTTGGAAGACCAAGACGAGTTCCAGGCTCTTGGCTTCAGCCTCTCCCAGCCCTGGCAATTGAGGCCATTTGGGGAGTGAATCAGTGGATAGAAGATCTTTCTCTCTTCCTTTTTCTCTGTAACTCTATCAAATAAATAAACAAATCTAAAAAATATCCAAGACGGAAGACTTTATCTACTAATATCAAGATTTATATGCAACTGCAGCATTTAAGATGATGTAGTACCGGCAGTGGGAGAGAAAATGAACCAAGGAGGAGTGCAGATACTGAACTGGATGTGTGTGAATACTTAATTAATGACAGAGTACCACTGCTATGCATTTGGGGAAATGCTCTTGGAAAAAAAAATGAAACTAGATCAATTGGGAATTCATGTGGAAAAAAAATTACCCCAACCTCACACCACACACAAAAACCCAACTCACTGTGAAATATAGATTTAAATGGAAGGCGAAGCTATCGAGTTTATAGAAAATATGGTTTATTGATTCCAATTCTTCTCTCCTCCCTGAACCCAGGCCCTTTCCCATGTGACTTTGCAGTTCTTCTCACAGAAGGCGTGGAGTACATTTTCCCTCCTTGACTTTATGTTTAGCTATGAGACTTGCTTTCATGAAAGGGGCAGTGTGCTCTTCTGAGCCTTACATAGCTCTGCTGTCCCCTGTCACTGTGCTATCATCATTAGAAAGATTGCGCCTGAGCCAGCCCAATGACAGTGAGAAGAATATGAGAGATGTGTGCCCATGCTGGTTAAGCTGCCCCAGCCAAACCTGTCCTGGAGCAGAGCTCAGCCAGGTTGAACTAAGCCTAATCCAGAGAAGCTTACCTGGGCACCTGAGTGAGAACAATAAATAATTTTTGCTTTAAGTCACTGAATTTGGGGTTGGCTTCTTGGATAGCACTAATTCCCAGAAGGTAACATAAGAGAGTATCTTTATGCCTTCTACAAATAGACACTCACCACAAAAATAGTTTTAATGTCAAGATTAAGAATTCTTGTTTATTAGAAAATACAATTAAGGAACACTTATAGAACATAAGGAGAATTTAGAGCCATTCGACCAGTAAAAACAAAACCAAAAAAGCCAGTATGCAGAATATTTAACTACTAAAAGGGTTTCCACACAGAGACTTAAAAAAAAGTACAGAAAATTCCATGAAAATGTGAGCAAAAAGACTTAAAAGAGTACTTTACTATAAAGGAAATTCAAATAGACAATAAATATACGATAAGACTCTCGATCTCAGAAATCAGAGAAGCACAAATGAAAACCAACAGAGACTCAAATGTCTCAGTGAGAAAATATCCATTACAAGGATAGTCGAGGAACTTTTTTTTTTTTTTGACAGGCAGAGTTAGACAGTGAGAGAGAGAGACAGAGAGAAAGGTCTTCCTTCCGTTGGTTCAGCCCAAGTGGCCGCTAAGGTCAGTGCGCTGTGCCGATTCAAAGCCAGGAGCCAGGTGCTTCCTCCTGGTCTCCCATGCGGGTGCAGGGCCCAAGGACCTGGGCCATCCTCCACTGCACTCCCGGGCCACAGCAGAGAGCTGGACTGGAAAAAGAGCAACCAGGACAGAATCCGGCACCCCAACCGGGACTAGAACCTGGTGTGCTGGCACCGTAGGCAGAGAATTAGCCAATTGAGCTGCAGAGCCGGCCATCGAAGAACTTTTTGGAAACAGGGTGCTCAGGATAACATTTTAAAGTACCGTTCTGTTACTGCCATGTCACCATAAATCTGACCCACAATGCCTGTGGGTTCAGAGGAAAGGATGGCTGCCTTTGGCCTCAGGCTGACGTAGGTCAGAGAGAACTCTGCTGGAGGAGAGGGCCAGGACAGTTTGGAAACTTAACATTTCACAGTGTGAAAATGCTGGTTACCTCAATCTTGCCTTACCCCTTTGTTTTATGGGGTGGCCACCATGTATTTTGGGCGGAGTTGACCCTACCCACATCCTGAGACAGGCTCTAACTGGCTTAAGCCACGAACACAACACCACATCCTTGGTTATGTGGATATACAATTGGCCCCTTGTATCTGTGGTTTCACACTCTCAACTTCCATCTCAACCTTGGATGGAAAATATTCAGAAAAAAATTGCGTCTGTACTAGATATGGACAGACTTCTTTCCCTGTCATTATGCTCTGAACACTACAATAGAGCAACTGTTTCCATAGCATTTTGCCATGGTTTGAGGGTGTCCACCAAATATTCATGTGCCAGACTTGGTCTCCATAGTGACAGTGGAACTTTAAGGGGTGGGGCCTAGTGGGAGGTGATGAGGTCATCGCGGGGTGTGAACCATCCTTGAAAGGGTTAATGTAGTTCTCTCGGGACTCCAGTTAGTTCCTGCGAGACTGGGGTCTTAGGAAAAGGGCAAGTCTGTCCCTTAAATCCGGCTTTCTATCTCACCAGGCGATCCCATCTGTGTGAAGCCATTCCTCTTCCTGCTTCTCTGCTGTGTTGTGCTAACAGATAGAGCTGCCTGGTCTTGGGCAGTCAACTTTCAAAATGCTGAACTGAATGGATCTCTCTATAAAGCACTCAGTCTCTGGTATTTCGCTGTAGCAACAGACACACGTATATTGTATTAGGGACTGAAAGTCATCTGGGGATGATTTAAAGCATATGGAAAGATGTGCATAGGTTAGATGTAATACTGTGTGATTTTGTATGGCGTTGCGATTAAAAAGTTCATGAGAAATTAAAAGATAATTAAAATGGAATTCAAAGATAAGTGTGCATTCTCCATGAATGTTTTGAAGACCCCCTGTATAAGGTACTAGAGCATTCTTGGATTTTGGTATGGGGGGTGTCTTGCAATGATCCCCAATGCATTCTGAGGAAAACTGTATAACCTACATTGATGCAATCAGACTGACATCTTAGTTTCTTGCTGGATGTTGGGGGAAAAGTGTTAGGCAAATAAATACATGGCTTGAAAGTGCTGCAGCCATTTTGCCACCAGGAGGACCCAGTCTGAAGACAAATTCCACAAGAGAGAAGGGCCGGAGCCGAGAGAATTATGGACTGGATGGAATCCAGTCTGAATTAGATCATGCCTGACATCTTTCTCATTACTGAACTGTTCGGTTGTATGAGTCGGTGAATTCCCTTTATTTAAGCCAGCTTGAATTGGCTTTTCCGTTAGTTGCAACAGGAAGCAACCATTGCGGTTAGAGCAACAGGTAATGAGGCATTAAGTAATCTTCCCAGGGTCCAGTGAGTGGGGGAAGCACAGGTTACCCCACTAAACACAGAAGCTTATCAGTTGGAAAATAGTAATAGGGCAGAGCTGTCTAGGGAACTCTAAATCAATGAGAGCTTACACTTAACGATGCGCAGGTTAGCAGTTTAGCGAAGTTAGGGGTGATGCCTTGAAGGAACTAATGAGAGAAGCCTTTGAGAATCTTTCAAGGATAATAAAAGGGATGAAACGGGCCCCAGAGGTCAATCAGCTCCGTCTCTTCATTGTGGAAGGAAGTGGGCTCCAGGCAGCTCATGCTGCTCACTGGTAGTTAGGGTGCAGCCGGATCTCAGGCATCCAGAATTGCCATGAGGGTGCTTGCAGCTCAGAAAGTTCATCTTAGCCATGTATACTGACGGATTTAAATTGTCATCTGCTCCCATTGAAGCCCATCAGCCCTTTTTCTTCTTCTTTACCCAGCTTTGAAAGACCTTTTAGGAGTTTTGCAGGAACTGACTTCCTGTCATTCAAGTTTCCTGTCATTCACAAGCGTGCAGAATGTGTGGGGCACGCTATGTCCAGGTCCATTACTTAGGCATTAAGTGGGATTCCTCCTGCCGCAGGTCTCCGACTCTGTCCATCGCCTCCTTAGCTCCCAGTGGTTCTGAAGCTTCCCTCTGCTTTGACCAGGCTGTGACTTGGCCATTGGTTCTTGCCCTGACTCTCCTGGGTGCTCAGTTCCCTTTCATGGATGTTGAAGGATGTTGAATCTAGTGGCACCTGTTCCCTAATTCCTGGTGCAGCTTGGAGCCTGCTTGGGCCGCAGTCGTGAACTTGGTCATGACCTCTCCACTTCTCACACAAGGACCTGATACTGACTTTTCTCTCTTCAGCCCCCAGCTCTCTTCAGTGATGAGAGAGAAAAAGAGAGAGAGAGAGAGAGAGAAAGAGAGAGAGAGAGATCTTACTTGTTGGTTCATTCCCCAAATGGTGGCAACAGCCAGGGCTGGGCCAGGTCAAAGCCAGGAGCCAAGAACTACGTTTTGGTGTCCCATATGGGTGGCAGGGACCCAGTGGCTTGTGCCATCTTCCACTGCTTTCCCAGGTGGTTCCTTGAAGCAGGAAGGTAGATCGAAAGCCGAGCAGCTGAGATTTGACCCAGCAGTCTGATACGGGGTGCTCACATCACAAGTGGTGGCATAACCCACTGCACCACAACCCCAGTCCCCTCACCTTCTCCTTCTCTACACCACTCTTTCTATCTCACTTCATCACCTTTCATGGGGACCATTGCTATAGTTATTAGTAGCCCAGAATAGAAACTTTAGAAATCTATGCTTTTTTTGACAAAATTACTGCAAGTAAGGGAATTCATTGAGTACTTAATGTGCAGAGCTCTAGTCAAAGCTCATTGCCATTGTTAGCTCATTTACTTCTCAGAACAACTGTATACATTAGCACCATTTTAAAGATGAGGAAACTGAGGCCTTGAGAATTTAAGTAACCTGCACAGGTGAACAATGATGAGAATTGGTTCCAAATCCCAGAGGTCTGACTATAGAGCTTACATTCTTACCCTACACTATTGCATACCTACTATGTGCCAAGCACTGTGCTAGGCACTGGGGATATTGAGTAAGATACCTGCTCATGGGAAGCCTATGGACCAATTGGAGAAACAGTCATCTATACAAAGCAATTGCAGTCATTGACAAATGCTTCATAAAACAAATGTGTAGGGATACAGAATAGGAACCTAGGACTCTGGGAGAGGCTCGAGGAAGAGATGGCAATTTGAGTGACCCTTGAGGACTGAGTTGGAGTTTGATATACAGTGAGAGAGAGTGTGTGTTAAAGATTATGCTGGAAGGGGTACTAGCCCAAGGGATTTATCTACCCTTTTCAGGGGAAGCCAAGGAATTGGGTATAGCTAGAGAACTGAGTGTATACTTGGGGGACACTGGTGATTGGGGGTAGGAGGGCAGAAGGGAGTGTGTGTGGATCAAGTGACATTTGGGGCCAAAATTGCAAAGGATCTTATCTATGGTTGCTAAGTTATTGGAACTTTATTTTACAGGGAACAGAGTGACATGATCAGATTTATATTTTACAAAAAAGAACAATGGACAGCGTGGGAGACACATTCCTTCAACAGATGTTAACTATGCAAAGACCCTATTCAAAGTAACTAGATAAGACTTGTGGTCTCAGGAAGCCTGAAGCTGTTCTGAAATGGGAGGCATTGACCAATATCTGGTATTTTAAGAAGGCCAGTGTTAAGTTCTGTGTGAGAAGTCTGAAAATCCCCAAGAGCAGTGAGAGTTCGGAGGCAAGATTCCTTCAGACCAGGGATGGCTCAGGAGAGGCTCCTAGTAGGAGTGGAGATAGAGGGCTGTGTCTTGCATCATCATTAGTATGGTTTGAGAAGCAGGGCTGGATGGTGGTACAAACATTGGGGTGAGTGGAGTGGTGTGATGTGGTGTTATCTACCCTGGCTACAGCGCAGGGTGTGTGGGAACAGAGGGCAGGCCTCGACTGATGGGCTGTAGCAGGTGTCCCAAAGTATGGCACCTCTAGGGAATACACAGATGGTTTGTGGTGGTACACAATGGCCTTTTTAAAGTTCACTAACTGTTTATATTCTCACACATTGAAAATCTTCAAACAACAACATTGCACACAATGAGGCAAGATTCCAGAAGTGATAATATGGATGGGGCACAGATAGGGCAAAAATCATCAAAGAAATATACAAACAACTAAAAATTGGGGAACATGGGTTCTGCAAGTTTAAGATCATTTTAGGAAGCAGGTGCCTTAGCATTAAAGAACAGTACTTCAATAGACTGATTAATCTGAGAGAAGGGGTGAAGTGGTGAAAGTGGAGAAGGCGGGGACCCAGGCTGGAGAGAGCAGTCTGGAAGCTACTGTAACACACTAGCAGTAAGAGGTGTTTCTCGAAGGTGCTAGTGCTGTTTCTCCTTCTTTGCTCCAGTTCTCTTAGTTCATTCATCAGCTGGCTCCACATGGAAGTGACATGTTCGTAAATGACTCTGAAAAACAGACGTGTCTTGATTTTGGCAGTGATGCTTGGAAGGTTTGATGCATTGCACATCAGTTTCATCTCTGGGCTCTTTCTCTTGGAATCAGTGCTATTCTTTTGCACCAAAGTTTTCATCTAAATGCCGTGGAAGAAGTCTTCCCTGAAAAGGGGGGAAAACAAAGCTTTGAGAAATTGCAGGGACACTGCCTTCGGACTGCACCAAGGAACCTGAGCTCTGTTCCAACAAAACGAAGCATCCCGGAGGCAAATAAAGGCAGCCTGTCCCACTCCAATGTCCCACTCCAACCAATTGGTATCTCCAGTTCTGTGCAATGTCTACTCTCTTTGAAGCGTATATTTCCTAAGAGACAGCAACCACATTTGAAATGTCCTTCCTGTGAGAAATTGCATGTTGAACTCGCCTATTTTGGTCAAGGTTTGCCTGTTCAAAAAGGAAAGCACCCTGCTGTTCCAATGGATGGATCTGGGTAGGACAGGAGGTTCTGACCCACCCCGATGCCTCCTACCCACAGGTCTGTGTGCAGCCCCACGGCTGGTTTCCCTGGTGTTTGGTTCTGCACATTCAGAGTCTGGTTTGCAGGGAGTAGTTATGCCAGCCTCCATCCTCGGCTAAGTAGGTTCACATACAATTGCTGTTGATGGACTAAATCAGTCCTTGGCACCTCCCACTGGGTTTACTGGCTTTTGTATTTCGTGGTGCTGTGTCTTCTGAAAGCTGGACACGATTCAGAGAATGAGGTCTAGGGGCAGGGCGTGGGGCATGCGACCTTACTGAGCGCCTCTGACAGTTTCTTTCTCTACCTCCCATCTTCTGCACCGCCAGGTGGCTCGCTCCTTGGATAAGAAGCTGCCGAGGCAGAGCTGCGCTCCCCAGGCAGAGCCCCAGGTAACTCCAGTGCATGCCAAATGATCTCCCAGCCTTGCCCTGGGCATCTGCAGTAGCCATTGGGTAGTTTTTTTATTTTTTATTTTTTTTTTTCCAGCGTGCCTCCCCTCTTCTTTGGACAATTTTTTGCTCTTGTGTTTTTCTTTAGGGAGACTCTTCCCCCTTGCACGCTGTCTCGTGGAGAGATTCTTGGTCTAGATGGGTGTCTCTCCAGCAGCCTGGCAGTCTGTCTCTGGGGAACTGGAGTCCTGAGATGAGTAATGAGCCCTGGAGAGCGGCTGGAACAAATCCCTTCCCACACGGCTGCGGCCCTACCCTGGCGCCTGGCTCCCTCTCTGTCTTCCCATTGATGCTACAGCATCTTCTTTCAGCAAATCAGTTTTTTTTTTGTCCAAAGCAAACCAGACTCTGTTACTGTTGCTTATAATTGAAGACACCCCCCCCCCCCGCCAGAAAGTTGCTTTCTACCCCCTCCCCTAAGTCCTCTTCCCTGCTTCTTCCCTGCTTCAAGCTCTTCCTTGGTGCCTCGGGCTGTTGGGTTGTTGTAACAAAGTGCCTGCTGCTGGGTGGCTTATCAGCGACTGGAATTTACCTCTCATGGTTCTAGAACCTGGCAAGTCCTAGATCCAGCCACTGGCAGCTCTGGTGTCTGGTGAGGGACCTGTTTCCTGGCTCAGAGACAGCGCCTTGCAGCTCTTGCATCTGTCTTCACATGGTGCATGGGCTGTGCAAGCTCTCTAGCGTCTCATTTATAACAGGGCTAAGCCCATCCAGGAGGGCTCCCTCCTCACGACTAATCACTACCCAAGAGCTCCGCCTGCAACTGCCATCCCGCTGGGGATCAGGCTCCACCGAGGAATGTTGGGGGGACACCAGCATTCAGCCCAGAGCAGGAGGGCCCCATTTCTACTAGACTAGGACCCGAATCCCAACCCCAACCTGCATGCAAGACCTATCCAATTCTGCCCTCGGTGGCCTCTCTGCCTCCCCTGCCCACCTGCCTTCTCCCTGACTGTCTCTCAAGCTCACTGGCTTCTTTCCCAGCAGGGCTTCACACGCGCTCTCCTCTGCTTGAAGCGTTTCCTGAGTGGGCTCCCACGCCCTGCCCAGCCCGGGGTGTTTCTTAGCTTTGGGGCTCTCTCAGCACACCGGGGCTCTCCCATCGTGACACTCAGGTCAGGTTTAGTTCTAGATCTACGTGTGGATTATTTAATCATCGTCTGCCTCGCTAAGCTCCACGAGGGTGAGAGGTATGTTTGCGTCCTTGCTCCAGTGGTTAGCACAGCACTTGGCATGTGCTTAAGAGTCCAAAATATTTTCGGGGGATGAATTTGAAAAGTGCAGTCTGCTCCTGTGAGGCCTGGGCCTGTGTTCCCAGTATTTCTCCCCCATTAAGATTTGTGAGTTTCAGGGCAGGTGTTTGGTTCCGATCCCGCCTGGAACACCTGTTATCAGAGTGTGTGGGTTTGAGTCCCGGCCCTGCCACCTATCGAACTTCTTGCTAATGAGCACCCTGGCAGACAGCAGCGGATGGCTCAAGTACTCGGGTCCCCGCCAGCCACTGGGAGACCAGGAGCGAGTTCCCACCTACTGGTTTCCAAGTTCTGGCTGCTGCAGGCATCTGGGGAGTAACCCAGACAGGGGGAGCTGTCTGCCTGTCTCTGCCTCTCACATAAGTAGGTGATTTGAGATGAAGACGTCTGAGCTCCGTGGGTTCTCCCTAAGGCTCTGGTCTGCAGCGGACAGCAGCGGCAGCAAAGCTTTCCCCAGACGTACCTCGTTTCTGCTGCTCGGGTGCTTCTCTCCCTCCTTTTTTTTTTTTTTTTTAAGATTTGTTTATTTTATTTGAAAGGCAGAGTTACACAGAGGCAGAGAGAGAGAGAGAGAGAGAGAGAGAGAGAGAGTCTTCCATCTGCTGGTTCACTTCCCAGATGGCTGCAATGGCCAGAGCTGGGCTGATCTGAAGCCAGGAGCTTCTTCCGGGTCTCCAACATGGGTGCAGGGGCCCAAGGACTTGGGCCATCTTCTACTGCTTTCCCAGGCCATAGCAGAGAGCTGGATTGGAAGTGGAGCAGCTGGGACTAGAACCGGCACCCATTTGGGATGCCAGCCCTGCAGGCGGCAGCTTTACCCTCTGTGACACAGCGCTGGTCCCTCCTTTCTTTTAGTTTCAACCATACCCTGGCGTAATGCCATCACATACCACTTGCTTCTGTTCTCCTTGTGATAGGATCATTGCATCCTTGAAGGCCAAAAGCAGGGTAGGAAGAGAAGTTCTATTTCTGGTTCTGGCCTGAGGAGCTGGTGGACATTGGCTGATTGATTCATCTCTTTGAGCTTCAGTAGCCTTCTCTTTAAAATAGGGATACTATATGTTCTACCCTGAATATCGAAGTACTTGGGAAAACTGCACTAAATGGGTACAAAATGTAAGAAATCGTTTTCACTAGTGCGTGCCATGTCAGTATTCAATGACAGTATTTGGTCAGATTCAGGTGCCCTCCCGGTGCCCCAGTGTCCAGTCTGCCTGTCCTCACTTCCTGCAGGTGTCCCGGGTGACCTGCAGTGGGCACCCTCACAGATCCAGGCACAGAGACACAGAGAGAGCTTCCTCACTTCATCCTCGCGGTGTTAGGTGACTCACGTTCCTTCTCCTCATTTCATTGAGGGGAAAACTGAGGCCAGGAGAGGTTAAGTACTTATTCAAGGCACACCAGCGGGGGAGCTAGGCTTCAAAGCCACGCCAGTGCTTGTCACAGGGCTCCCACAGCCCCCTGCCCTGCACACCCCTCCAGCGGCAAAGCCAGAGCCCTGCTTAGCAAGTGCCTGCTGCGGCCGGCGTTGTGCTGGCCCCTCTACCGACGTCTCACCATTCCCACTCTAATGGGGAAGCGCAAGCTTGCAGAGCTAGGGTAGAGGAAGCTGCAGGAGGCCGCTGCCGCACCACCACCACGGAGGAAAAACGGGTGCATTGCAAAAGCCACACATTTAAAGACAAGCAGGAGCAGCAGCGGACCACCAACCTAGAGGAGGAACAGGCCCTCCTCGGGGAGCTGGCCCCGTCTCGGGTTCTGACCCGAGTGAGCAGAGCGCCCACGAGCGGAAGAGAAAACCCAGGGGCTGTGGCCGACTGACGGGACTGACACTCTAGGCTGGGAGCCACAGGAGCCTCGCAGGCGAGGCTGCTCTCCCACCCCGCACATCCGCTGAGCCGCGGCCCGCAGACCAGGAGGCTCCACCATCTGAGTCTCACACCCTCCGGCTTTGGGTCTGAGCACTGTATCAGCGACCAGGAAAAAGGGCGGGCTTTGCTTCTTGGGGCCCATCAGCCCACGGGGTCCTTGGTCCCCTTTATGCCTTCGGCATTTACCTTCCTACTGCGTCTGCTTGGCTGTGGCAAGAGCCTTTCCGCAGACATTGGCGCCCCCTGCTGTCCGAGAGCAGCTTCGCAAGGACTTGCAGCCTGCCCGTAACCTGTTGTTGAGAGAGGCAGGGATTGAGTTCAGGCCATGAATTTCCAAGTCCGAGGTTGTCTCTCTGGGCTCCTCTAGCCCTGAGCGGGCACTGTCCAGATTGGTGGATGCCCACGGCTCCAAGGCTCTCATCTGTAAGCAGAGCCAGCGGGGTTGCTTGTGCATTAAATGAGAAGTTAAAAAATGCTTCATGAAGAGCGATGATGAGAGCGGTGCTTGCGGCTGGGGCCGGCCCCATGGCCAGGGGCCTCTCTCAGCGGGGCGGAGCGCTGGTTGTGTGGACGTCTGGGGCTTTCATGCCTGAGAGCAGGACAGCAGGGACAGGGGCCTGGTGTGGAGGCTGAGGAAGAGGAAGGCCTGGGCTGGACAGAGTCAGCGCCAGGCACACTTTGGCTGCTGTGTGTTAGGATGCGCTGGGCCAGCTGCTCTTCCGCTGGGGCTGCCTGGGTCTCCTGGGTGGGTGTAGGGGAGGTGCCAGAGCTGCTGGGGGTCCCTGGAGGGCGGCAGCTCTGGGCCTCAGTCTCCCAGCTTGGAGGGAGCTCAGGTGATCAGTCTGTGGCTTCGGCCCTGGACGGCACCCACTGCCTGGCTTTCAGCCTGGCGGGTGCTCAGAGCCTGGTGTTGGCAGACACCAGGGGCAGAGGACTCAGGGAGGTTCCTACCCTGGCCATGAGGAACGCTTCCCACCGCTCTGTGTTGTGAGAGCACAAACTCCCCCTCCCACTCTGCACCCTGTTCCGGCCCTGCTTTCTCTGTGAGTCCTGCCCATGACCCCTGCCTCCCAGTGTGCCTTGGCTGCCCAGGGCCCCAGACTCTGCCTGCCACACAGGGACACAGCCATCAGCAGCTGTGGTGACCGGTTAGAGCTGAGGCCCGCCGGCTGTGGGGGGCTTTCCTGTGCAGCTGCTGTGGACTCTAAGCTACCTATGGCTTGGTTTGTGACTTCTTTTTTTCCACCTGCTTGTGTGTTGCCACATATGTGGACTGAGGTTTGTCCTGGTGACTCCGTTCTCATCTAGGGTTGCCGAATGAAATCCGCCATGTCCAGGTGAATTTGAATTCCAAATGGACAGTCATCCTTTATGTATAAGGATATCCCAGATAGTGCTTGGGCCATACTTATGCTAAGAAAGGATTCCTTGTTTATCTGAGATTCACATTTACTGGGTATCCAAGACCCTTTCCTGGGCTGCCCCATCAGTGGAGAGGCCTCCATGACCTTAGAAACATTCTGAACTTTCCAGAAGGGGGCTCCTGGGCTGACTCCGCTCTGGACATCAGGAGAATCCCGACCTGGGTGCGCCTCATGTCACCCTCCCCCCCCATAACCACCTGTCGGGTGCTCTGGGTGGATCTACTGCAGATGCGGCATCTCCAGCTGGGGACCACGTTGTGAGCGAGCTGGATCCTTCCCGGGCTGAGCCGTGTGGCTTGGTGCTATCTGCCTGTTTGAGGCCCTCCACGAACACTTCCTGAAATGGCCATGAGCTGGTGAGCAGCCGGGAGCCCGATGGGTCACAGCTGTGCTGGGTGTTGAGTTGGGGATTTGCCCTGAGCTAGATGCCCTGGGCGCCTCTTTGCCTGTTTCCAGCCTCAGCTACACGGGACCTTTTTCACAGCATGTGGCCAGGGTAAGGGGTGGGTGGGCCTGGCCCCTTCCCTCTTTGCCTGATGGCCTCTGTGTCTTGGAACAAGGGGCCAACTCCCTTGTTATGTGTTTGAGGGGAGCGATTGCAGGAAGAAATGAGACGATGGACAGGCCTCTTGGTTCTCAATCCAGTGCTCAACACAGGCTACATTTCTGCAGGCATAGGAGGATGGCCCGGGGCGGGTGGTTTGCTGAGTCCTGAGCCCTGGCATTGCTGCTGTCCTCAGCAGAGACAACAGGACGCATGAAAGCCAAGTACCCACCGGAGGCGAAGTGTGACCACGCCCACCAAGGTTGAGTGGACGTCGGTTGAGGCTCAGAACTCTGACGCATCCCTGCAGGCTCTGCAGCCACAGCCTGGCTAATCCTAGGATGGCGGTGTCTGTGTTTTGACAGTGCACCCCCCCCCCCCGACTTTTTTTCATTCAATAAGAAAAATAAATTTTTATCCTTGGCTGTGAAGAGGCCTCTGGCATCCTGTGATGAGTGAACAGTGACACCAAGTTCAAACAAGTTGATAGATCCTGCTACCTCCTGCTCTCTGGCCCCTGTCTGTCCACCCATCAACACATGTGCCGATGTGCGGGTCACACCAGAGGCTGTTTTCCTGGGGGCATGCAGGTTACCCCAGCTGTCCCCTGCCTCGGCGGGGTGCACCAGAAAGAGTGTGTCTTCGAAAATGCTGCCTTTGGGGCTAGTGTTGTGGCACAGTGGGTTAAGCCACTGTCTACGATGGCCAGCTACCCATACTGGAGCGCCAGGGCAAGTCCCGGCTCCTCTGCTTTTGATCCAGCTTCCTGCTAGGGCATCTGGGAGAAGGTGGGTGATAGCCCAAGTCCTTGGGCCCCTGCCGCCCATGTGGGAGACCTGGAGGGAGTTCCAGGCTCCTTGCTTCAGCCTGGCACAACCCTGGCTGTTGCATTCATTTGGGGAGTGAACCAGTACATGGAAGCGCTCTCTCTCTCTCTCTCTCTCTCTCTGCCTTTCAAATAGATCAAATAAATATTTTAAAAAGTGCAACTTTTTAGGCTTCAGCCTGAGTTCTTCTGGGTACATTACGCCTCCCCCATCCCATTACTCCCATCCTTCCTGCTACCTCGCGGCTCTCTGAGCACCCCTCAGAATCCCCTGTTTGGGCTTGCCCCGGAGCGGGGACCCTGCCTTTGGTGGTATTTCTTAACTGAAGCCCCTGCTCCTCATTCGTGCACCTCTTGCCCACCTGGCGGCTCTGAGAGCGGGATTCCTGGTGCAGTCTGCTTCCCTGGCTGGAGGGAGACGGGGAACAGGCTGGTGACAAACAGAGAGCCTGGCTCTGGGGGTGAGGCTGGGGTGGGCTTGTCTCTGCAGCTGCCCAGAGAGCCTTTGCAATGCCTTGAATTTCATGCATGGATCCTTCCGTGCTCAATAAAGTAAGTTTAATCTTTTTTTAATTAAGAAGATGATTTTAGAAAGCACTGTCCCCCAGCGCTAATGCTCCAGCATGAGAAGAATAATTTCTTCTTAAGCAAGACATACAGAATCCTCACTAAAACATTGATTACATTAAAATAGACATCTTAAAGACAAGTTGCACCCTGGGAGAAGACATTTGGGATGCAGATGATTAGTTCATATCACACTTTCCTAATTTCTGTAATTTAGACAAAAGAGACTGAACATTTCAATAGGAAATCAGGTAAAAGACATCAGCAAGGGTTTCACAGAAAGGGATGGTTTATGGTAAAGGAATACCCAAAGAGGAATGCAACTCCATTAGTGATCCAGGAAAGACTGAAGAAGACATCAGTGGATTAACAGCTGCTTAGCCGGTTAAGCTGCAGTCGGAATTGAAAAGGTTGTAGACATTCATTCATCGATTTAAGAAAAAGTCTTGAGCTCGCTTTGCACTGGGTGCTATTTTAGGTGCTCAGGGAACAAAGAAGACAAAAGTGCCTGTGGAGGCTTGCAGGAGACAGAAAGTAGGCAGTCCATGTGCTTGGGAAGCACATTCTGTAGCAAGGCTAGGCAGGGAGAGAGAGAGGAGGGCAAGGACAATGGAGGGGCGGTGGGACAATTTCCAGTTCAGAGAAGCAGTCCCGGTGTACCTCCTCCCTGTCTGAGGACACCTGAGAGGCAGGAGGGAGCGAGTTGTGCAAATGCCCCTGAGAAGAGCACTCTCTGCCCAGGGGGCAGCTGGCGTGAGGGCCCTGGGGTGAGAGGTACAGGATTCCTTATCCCTTGTTCATTGGACTATAACTTAGTACAGCAGCTTTAAAAAGTAATTTGGCAATACCTTATGCATTTGAACAGCAACCGTGTGCTTATTTTAAAGATGTATTTAATTCAAAAGGCAGAGACATGGAGGGGGAGAGAGAGAGCCAGTGAGCGAGCTCCCATTTGTGAGTTCACTCCCCAATGCCCACAATAGCCTGGGCTGTGCTAGGCCAAAACCAGGAGTTTGGAAGTCAATCTGGATCTCCCTTCTGGATGGCAGGGACCCAAGTACTCAAGCCATCACCTGCTGCTGCCAAGGTACACATTAGTAGGAAGCTGGAAATGTGAACTCAAACCCAGGTGATCTGAAATGGGATGTGTAACCCCAAGTGGCCTCTCAAACTGCTGCATCCAACGCCTTGCCCCCAACTCCGAGGCACATACCCAAAAGACCCTCTTTGGCACACTAGGGAAGATGTACAACATACACTTGCTGCTCACAGCAGCCTGTTTCCAAATAGAAAAGAAGATGGACCAAGTCAAAGGTCCCGGCATTAGAGCTTGGACTCACCTTGTGTAAGTGTGTGCTCAATTGCTGCTGCATGACAGGTAATCCTAAAACTCAAGGGCTTAAGGTAGCGCAACATTTATCATCTTTCATGTTGTCTGTGGGTTAGAGGTTTGGGCAGCATGCAGAAGAGGTGGTTTGTTGATTCCCTGCAGCATCCAGGGACCCAGGAGCTGTGTTCTAGAATGGTCTGGAGATGTCAGCATTCACTCGTTTTGTGTGACTATTGAAGCTGCCCATTGGCGAGGATCTCAACTGGCCCATTTGTCGGAACACCTGCACGTGGCCTCTCCAATCGAGAGTTTGGACTTCTTCCTGGTACAGGGGCTGGGTTCCAACAAGGTGTGTCTCTCAAGAGCAAGGCAGCAGTCCATGAACATTCTTGTGACCTAACCTTGGAAGCTGCAGTGTCACTTTTGTTTTACTAGACTGCTGGAGGCAGACACAGAGATCCACCTAGCTGCAAGGGGAAGACGTAGAGACACAATCACTCACTGGGAAGAACATCAAGATAAGATTGAAAGATAAGCATGGGAACTCTGGCCTCAGAATCAGCCCTTAAGGCTGATCTAGCTAAAAAGCTCATGAGAGCATTTTAGGCAGGGAAAGCCAAGACACTGTGGCAAAAAATGACCTAAATGAAAGATCTCTGTGAGTGAGATTCTGGTGGAAAGAAGGGGCCATCAAAGAAGGAGGTAACTTTCTCTGAAGGGAGGAGAGAACTTCCACTTTGATTATGCCCTTGTCTAAATAAGGTCAGAGTTTGTGGACTCAAGAGGCTTCCATAGCCTTGGAAACTCATGACAAGAGCCTAGGGTGATTACTGACACCATAAACAAGAGTGTCAATTTGTTAAATCAACAATAGGAGTCACTGTGCACTTGCTCCCTCTGTAGGATCTCTGTCCTTAATGTTTTGTACTATGAGAATTAACGGTTAAACTAGTCTTCAAACAGTACTTTATACTTTGTGTGTCTGTGTGGGTGTAAATTGTTGAAATCTTTACTTAGTATAGAGTTGATCTTCTGTATATAAAGAGAATTGAAAATGAATCTTAATGAAGAATGGGATGGTAGAGGGAGTAGGAGATGGGATGGTTTTGGGGTGAGAGGGCAGGTATGGGGGGAAGAACTGCTATAATCCAAAAGTTGTAGTATGAAATTTATATTTTTTAAATAAAAGCTTTCTATAAAAAATTTAAAAAAGAAAGATAAGCATGGGAGATACTGCTGCAATGGTTTGAGAACCACAAGCTGCCACAGCCCACACTCTTGCCACAATATGTCACATCCCCTCCTTACAAAAAATATGTTTGTGCCTCCACTGAGACTGCCAAAGTGTTATCCCATTAGGGGTCAGCTTGAAGTTCAGGTCTCATAATTTAAATCAGGACCAGATGTGGCTACCCAGGTGTGATCCTCATGCTCCTCCTTTTTTTTTTTCTCCTTAAATGTTTATTTTATTTTATTTTATTTTATTTTATTTTATTTTATTTTTTTGCTCACACACAGACTGGTTCATCTACTGTAACAGCTTTCTGGTTGAGTGTGTAGCCTTTTCCATGTTTGAAATAGTATTGTGTGCAGTTATTTTGACTTCCTTCTTTACAGTTTGAGGCCCTTTGTTTCTTTCTCGTCCTCAATTGATCTTATGATTTGCAACACTACTTTGAATATGTTGAGAGTGGACATCTTCATCTTCCTGCAGGTCTGTGTGGAAACACTGTCAGCTTATCCCCATCCATTCAGCATGATTTTCACTGTGGAGGATTTATCACATATAGCCTTAGTACCTTTACTTTCGCATTGTGATCCTCCCGTAGCCCGTGTGTGCAGTATTTCTGCCATGAAGGAAAGGCTTCCTGCATCTACTGAAGTGTGTGCATGCTTTCTGTCCTTCATTCTGTTGATGCCATTTCTTGCATTCATTTATCTGAATATTGAGCCATCCTTGCAACTCTGAGATGAATATCACTAGATTGTGATGTGTGATTTTTTTTAACGTAGTGCTAGATTTGATTGCCTGTTATTTTGTTGAGATATTTTGCATGTATGGTATTCAGAGGTATTACTCTAAAGATTACTTTTTGTGTTGTATCTGTTTGGGATGTCACAGCAATGCTCTTCTCATAAAGATATTGCCTGGGTCCCAATGTTTTAGTTCTTCTTTGAATATTTCATAGAGTTTACATGTGAAGTTATCAGGTGGATTTTTCTTTTATGGAAGACTTTTCATCTCTGCTTAAATTTCATTCTTTAAATGTTTATTTTATCTATTTGAAAGATCGAATGACAGAGAGGGAAAGGCAGAGAGAAAAAGATCTTGCATCTGCTGGTTCACTTCCCAAATGCAACAGCCAGGACTTGGCCAGGTCTAAGTCAGAAACCAGGAACTTCATCCAGGTCTCCCCATGTGGGTGACAGGGGTCTAAATGCTTGGGCCATCTTCTTCTGCCTTCCCAGGTGCATTAGCCAGAAGCTGGATCAGAGGCAGAGCAACTGGGACTCGCAGCAGCATTCTGATAGGAGATGCCCATGTTGTATGCAGTAGCTTAACTCATGCCACCACACTTGCCCCAGATATGTTTCTCTTGATCTGTAGAACTATGAACACAAGGAGATATGATTTTTGTCCTCCACATAGCCAACATATAGATGTGAGTTAGGCATAACATATAGAACCTTCACTTCACAAACAGTAAAGTAGTCCATAGCAATTGCTATGTCCATAGCAATTCTGAAATCTATTTGGACTCATATTTTGTGATTAGGCTCAATTCTATACGAGTTGAAGGTGTTTCTCCGTAAAGAATCAGTGGTAAAGCATTACCGCTTTAAAGCATTTAGAGAAATCTCTGTTCCATTATTAGCTAACCAACAAGGGAGCCAAGTAGAGACTTCAGTGGCTACACATGGCAGAGTTTATAGAATTATTCTAGGAAACAAATAGTAGCACTTAGTCTACTAAGCAACAACAACAAAACCTAAACAAGATGTGTGGGTGAGAAGGAGGACCTGATTTTAAGAGTTGCCACATTCTGTTATTTAAAGTGTCCAGTTTTTCACACAAAAAAACTAGAAGGCATGCAAAGAGGCGTGACAGTATGGCCTCACACAGGAAAAGTCAGTTAACAGAAACTCGCAGAAGTCCACCCATTAGATTTATAAGACAAAGACAATAAAGAAGCTTTTATCAATGTATTCAAAGAACTAAAAGAAGCCAGGTCTATAGAATTAAGAGAATATATGGCAATGATGTCTCACCAGATAGAGCATATCAAAAGAAACAGGAATTATTAAAAGGGTGAGAGGTGTTTGGCATGGCACTTTCCTCACTGCTTGAGCATGTCTGTGCCTTGCTCTGAATCCAAACTCTACTCACAGTCTTGGCTTCCTGCGAATGCACATCCTGGTGGGGAGAGGCATTAGGTGACAGCTCAGGTACTAGGGTTCCTCTCTTCCTCCAGTGTGCAAAAACTCAGATTGGCTGTCCGGATCCTGGATTTGGCTTGGTCCAGCCCCAGCTACTTTGGTAATTTGAGACTTGAGGAGGGAACCAGCAGATGAGACGTCTATCTCTCTCTTTCCCCCTTTCATATAAAATCAGATAAATAAAGTAATAACAATTATAAAAGAACCAAGTAGAAGTCTTGGAGTTTAAATGTGCAATAACTGAAATGAAGAAGTCATTGGAGAAGCTCAGCAGCATATAGGAATGGCAGAAGAGGGAATCAGTAATCAATGCCCTGGATAAACAGCCATAAAAATTCTCAGCAAAATACTAACAAACCGAATTCAACAACATATTAAGAAAGTTCATACATCATGAGAATCAAGTAGGATATATTCTAGGGATACAGGGGTGGTTCAAATATGCAAATCAATAAGCATAATATTACAATGATATAATAAAGGCTAAAAAATCACCCGATTGTCTCAATAGATGCAGAAAAAGCATTTGATAAAATCTAACATTCACTCCAGATAAAAATCTTGAAATAAATAGGTTTAGATACCTCAACATAATAATGGCTATATATGCTAACCCACAGCCAACATCATATTTAATGGGGAAAAGCTGGAAGCATTTCCTCTAAGATCTGGAATCAAAGATTTCATTCTTTTTTTTTTTTTTTTTTTTTTTTGACAGGCAGAGTGGACAGTGAGAGAGAGAGACAGAGAGAGAAAGGTCTTCCTTTGCCGCTGGTTCACCCTCCAATGGCCGCCGCTGCAGCCGGCGCACCGCGCTGATCCTGGCAGGAGCCAGGATCCAGGTGCTTTTCCTGGTCTCCCATGGGGTGCAGGGCCCAAGCACCTGGGCCATCCTCCACTGCACTCCCTGGCCATAGCAGAGAGCTGGCCTGGAAGAGGGGCAACCGGGACAGAATCCGGCGCCCCAACCGGGACTAGAACCCGGTGTGCCGGCGCCGCAAGGTGGAGGATTAGCCTATTGAGCCACGGCGCCGGCTCAAAGATTTCATTCTTACCACTCATGTTCAATACAGTATTGAATGTATTAACCAGAACAACTAGGTAGGAAAAAGAAATAAAAGGCACACAAATAGGAAAGGAAGGAGTCAAATTATTGCTGGTTTTAGATGACATGTTTCTATATAGTAAGAAACCCAAAGATTTCATCAAGAGGCTATTAGAACTGATGAATGAATTCAGTAAAGTTGCAGCATACAACATTAACATATAAAACCCAGTAGCATTTTAAAACAACAGTAGCCGGCACCGTGGCTCACTAGGCTAATCCTCTGCCTTGTGGCGCCAGCACACCGGGTTCTAGTCCCGGTTGGGGCGCCGGATTCTGTCCCGGTTGCCCCTCTTCCAGGCCAGCTCTCTGCTGTGGCCAGGGAGTGCAGTGGAGGATGGCCCAAGTGCTTGGGCCCTGCACCCCACGGGAGACCAGGAGAAGTACCTGGCTCCTGCCATCGGATCAGCGCGGTGCTCCGGCCGCAGCGCACCGGCCTCGGTGGCCATTGGAGGGTGAACCAACAGCAAAAGGAAGACCTTTCTCTCTGTCTCTGTCTCTCACTGTCCACTCTGCCTGTCTAAAATAAAATAAAATAAAATAAAACAACAGTAATGAATTCACTGAGAAAGAAATTATAAGAGTATAGGAATAATCCTATTTATTATTTATTTGAAAGGACAGAGAGAGAGAGAGAGAGAGAGAATGTGTTTGTGCAGAGTTGGGAACCAGTTTTGCTGGTTCACTCCCCAGATGGCTGCAACAACCAGGGCTGGGCCAGGCTGAAGCCAGATCCAGGAGCTCCATCCTGGTCTCCCACGTGGGTGGCAGGAACCCAAGCCCCTGCACCATCGTCTGCCTTCACAGGTGCAGTAGAGGAAGCTGGATACGATGCAGATTGGCTGGGACTCAAGCTGTCACTCTGTTGTGTCTCAAGTGGCAGCTTAATCCACTGCACCACAATGCTATGAAAAAAGTTAAAATACCTCAGAATGATTTTTTAACTTTTATTTAATAAATGTAAATTTCCAAAGTACAGCTTTTGGATTACAGTGGCTCCCCCAACCCATAACTTCCCTCCCACTTGCACCCCTCCCATCTCCCACTCCCTCTCCCATTCCATTCCCATCAAGATTCATTTTCAATTATCTGTATACACAGAAGATCAATTTAGTATATATTAAGTAAAGATTTCAACAGTTTACACCTACATAGAAATACAAAGTTTAAAGTACTGATTGAGTACCAGTTATAGCATTAATTCACATTGTACAACACATTAAGGACAGAGATCCTACAGAGGGAGCAAGTGCACAGTGACACTTGTTGTTGACTTAACAAATCGACACTCCTGTTTATGGTGTCAGTAATCACCCTAGGCTCTTGTCATGAGTTTCCAAGGCTATGGAAGCCTTCTGAGTTCGCCAACTCCGATCTTATTTCGACAAGGTCATAGTCAAAGTGGAAGTTCTCTCCTCCCTTCAGAGAAAGGTACCTCCTTCTTTGATGGCCTGTTCTTTTCACTGGGATCTCACTTGTAGAGATCTTTCATTTAGGTCTTTATTTTATTTTATTTTATTTTTATTTTTTATTTTTATTTTATTTTTTGCCAGAGTGTCTTGGTTTTCTATGCTTAAAATACTCTCATGGGCTCTTCAGCCAGATCTGAATGCCTTAAGGGCTAATTCTGAGACCAGAGTGCTGTTTAGGACATCTGCCATTCTATGAGTCTGCTGTGTATCCCGCTTCCATGTTGGATTGTTCTCTCCTTTTTAATTCTATCAGTTAGTATTAGCAGACACTAGTCTTGTTTATGTGATCCCTTTGACTCTTAATTGTATTGTTATGATCAATTGTGAACTGAAACTGATCACTTTGACTAGTGAGATGGCATTGGTACATGCCACCTTGATGGGATTGAATTGGAATCCCCTGGCACATTTCTAACTCTACCATTTGGGGCAAGTATGAGTGAGCATGTGCTGAACTATACATCTCCTCCCTCTCTTATATTTAACAGGGATCACTTTTCGGTTAAATTTATACACCTAAGAATAATTGTGTGTTAATTAAAGAGGTCAACCAATAGTATTATGTAAAACAAAAAATAATAAAAGGGATAAAGTATTAAGTTGTTCATCAACAGTCAGGGCAAGGGATGATCAAGTCACTGTTTCTCACAGTGTCCATTTCACTTCAACAGGTTTCCTTTTTGGTGCTGTGTTAGTTATCACTGATCAGGGAGAACATATGATATTTGTCCCTTTGGCACTGGCTTATTTCACTCAACATGGTGTTTTTCAGATTCCCCCATTTTGTTGCAAATGACTGGATTTCATTGTATTTTTTTTTACTGCTGTATAGTATTCTAAAGAGTACATATCCCATAATTTCTTTATCCAGTCTACTGTTGATGGGCATTTAGGTTGGTTCCAGGTCTTAGCTATTGTGAATTGAGCTGCAATACACATTAAGGTGCAGACAGCTTTTTTATTTGCCAATTTAATTTCCTTTGGGTAAATTCCAAGGAATGGAATGGCTGGGTTATATGGTAGGATTATATTCAGGTTCCTGAGAAATCTCCAAACTAACTTCCATAGTGGCTTTACCAGTTTGCATTCCCACCAACAGTGGGTCAGTGTCCCTTTTTCCCCACATCCTCACCAGCATCTGTTGTTGGTAGATTTCTGTACGTGAGCCATTCTAACCGGGGTGAGGTGAAACCTCATTGTGGTTTTGATTTGCATTTCCCTGATTGCTAGTAATCCTGAACATTTCTTCATGTGTCTGTTGGCCATTTGGATTTCCTCTTTTGACAAATATCTATTGAGGTCCTTGGCCCATCTCTTAAGTGGGTTGTTTGTTTTGTTGTTGTGGAATATCTTGATCTCTTTGTAGATTCTGGTTATTAACCCTTTATCTGTTGCATAGTTTGCAAATATTTTTTCCCATTCTGTCGGTTGCCTCTTCACTCTCCTGTTTGTTTTGCAGTACAGAAACTTCTCAATTTGATGCAATCCCAATTGTTAATTTTGGCTTTGACTGTGCCTCATAGGGTCTTTTCCAATAAGTCTTTGCCTGTGTCTATATCTTGCAGGGTTTCTCCAATGTTCTCTAATAATTTGATGGTGTTGGGTCATAGATTTAGATCTTTAATCCGAGCCGGCGCCGTGGCTCAATAGGCTAATCCTCCACCTTGCGGCGCCGGCACACCGGGTTCGAGTCCCGGTTGGGGCGCCGGATTCTGTCCCGGTTGCCCCTCTTCCAGGCCAGCTCTCTGCTATGGCCAGGGAGTGCAGTGGAGGATGGCCCAGGTGCTTGGGCCCTGCACCCCATGGGAGACCAGGAAAAGCACCTGGCTCCTGGCTCCTGCCAGGATCAGCGCGGTGCGCCGGCTGCAGCGGCGGCCATTGGAGGGTGAACCAACGGCAAAAAGGAAGACCTTTCTCTCTGTCTCTCTCTCTCACTGTCCACTCTGCCTGTCAAAAAAAAAAAAAAAAAAAAAAAAAAAAAAAAAAAGATCTTTAATCCATGTTGAGTGGATTTTTGTGTAACATGTAAGGTAGGGGTCTTGCTTCATGCTTCTGCACATGGAAATCCAGTTTTCCCAGCACCATTTATTGAATAGACTGTCCTTGCTCCAGGAATTGGTTTTAGATCCTTGATCAAATATAAGTTGGCTGTAGATGTTTGGATTGATTTCTGGTGTTTCTATTCTGTTCCATTGGTCTATCCATCTGTTTCTGTACCAGTACCATGCTGTTTTGATTACAACTGCCCTGTAGTATGTCCTGAAATCTGGTATTGTGATGCCTCTGGCTTTGTTTTTGTTGTGCAAGATTGCTTTAGCTATTCGAGGTCTCCTGTGTCTCCATATGAATCTCCATTTGAGAAGAATGTCTTTGGTATCTTGATTGGTATTGCATTGAATCTATAAATTGCTTTTGGGGGAATGGACATTTTGATGATGTTGATTCTTCCAATCCATGAGCATGGAAGATTTTTCCAGTTTTTGGTATCCTCTTCTATTTCTTTCTCTAAGATTTTGTAATTCTCATCATAGAGATCTTTAACATCCTTGGTTAAGTTTATTCCAAGGTATTTGATTTTTTGTGTGGCTATTGTGAATGGGATTGATCTTAGAAGTTCTTTCTCAGCCGTGGCATTGCCTGTGTATACAAAGGCTGTTGATTTTTGTGCATTGATTTTATACCCTGCTACTTTGCCAAACTCTTCTATGAGTTCCAATAGTCTCTTAGTAGAGTTCTTTGGATCCCCTAAGTAGATAATCATATCATCTGCAAAAAGGGGTAGTTTGAGTTCTTCCTTCCCAATTTGTATTCCTTTAATTTCTTTTTCTTGCCTACTGGCTCTTCCTAAAACTTCCAGAATTATATTGAATAGCAGTGGTAAGAGTGGGCAGATCTCAGTCTTGTACCAGATCTCAGTGGAAATGCTTCCAACTTTTCTCCATTCAATAGAATGCTGGCCATGGGTTTTTCATAAATTGCTTTGATTGTATTGAGGAATGTTCCTTCCATACCCAATTTGCTTAGAATTTTCATCATTAAAGGGTGTTGTATTTTATCGAAAGCTTTCTCTGCATCTATTGAGATAATCATATGGTTTTTCTTCTGCAGTTTGTTAATGTGGTATATCACATTGATTGATTTGTGAACATTGAACCATCTGTGCATACCAGGGATAAATCCCACTTGGTCTGGGTGGATGATCTTTCTGATGTGTTGTTGCATTCTATTGGCCAGAACTTTATTGAGGATTTTTGCATCTATGTTCATCAGGGATATTGGTCTGTAATTTTCTTTCAATGCTGCATTTTTTCAGGCTTAGGGATTAAGGTGATGCTGGCTTCATAGAATTTGGGAGATTTCCCTCTTTTTCTATTGTTCTGAATAGTTTGAGAAGAATTGGAGTTAGTTCCTCTTTAAATGTCTGGTAGAATTCAGCAGTGAATCCATCCGGTCCTGGGCTTTTCTTTGTTGGGAGGGCCTTTATTACTGTTTCAATTTCTGTCTCAGTTATGGGTCTGTTTAGGTTTTCTGTATCTTCCTGGTTCAATTTAGGTAGATTGCATGTGTCCAGGAATCTATTCATTTCTGATACATTTCCCTGTTGCTGGCATACAACTCTTTGTAGTAATTTCTGATGATTCTTTTTATTTATGTGGTGTCTCTTGTTACATTTCCTTTTTCATCTCTGATTTTATTGATTTGGGTCTTTTCTCTTCTTTTTTTAGTTAGTTGGGCCAATGGTGTGTCCCTCAGAATAAATTTAATCCCAGAAATGAAAGAGCTCCACAATGAAAATTACAAAACACTAATGAAAGGAATTGAGGAAGACACACAAAAATGGAAAGGCTGGAGCCAGCGTTGCAGTGCAGGTGGCTAAGTTGCCTCTTGGGACCTTGATAACCTATACTGGAGTGCCAGTTCGAGCAAGCTGTGGCCGTGCTGCTTCCAGTCCAGCTTCCTGCTAATGCACCAGAGAAGGCAGTGGAAGATGGCCTAGGTGGAATACCAGGATGGTGTTCCTGGCTTCTGGCTTCAGCCTGGCTTAGATCCGGCTCTTCTTTTTTGCTTTTCTACTTTTTAGAAAGATTTTATTTATTTCTTTGAAAGGTTTAGTTAAAAGAAAGAGGGGGAGAGAAAGAGGGAGAGAGAGAGAGATCTTCCATCTGCTGCTTCACTCCTCAAATGGCTATAATAGCCAGGCCTGGGCCAGGCTAGTCAGGAGCTAGAAGCTTCATCTGGGTCTCCCACGTGGGTGTCAGGGGCGGCTCAAGATCTTGGGTCATCTTCTGCTGCTTCCCCAGGCACATTAGCCAGGAGCTGGGTCAGAAGTAGAGCATCTGGGACTCGAACCAGCACCCATATGGGATTCTGACATCACAGGTGTTAGCTTAATCTGCTATACCATCAGCCCCCCAGAACTGGCTCTTGCAGCCATTTGGGGAGTGAATCAGCAAATTTGGTTCCCAAATCTCCACAAAGATATCTGTTTCCCTCCTTCATTCTCTCCCTCTCCACTCTCAGTTGCTCTACCTTTTAAATAAATAAATCTTCTGAAAAACAGACACAAAGACCAGTGAAACAGAGTGGAGATCCCAGAATTGAATCCAGGCATTGGCAGCCAACTGATCTGCAACAAAGACTCCAAGAACAGGCACTGTAGAAAGGACAGTCTCTTCAAGAAATAATGCTGGGGAAAATGGTTGTCTTGAACCCTACCTATCACGCTTTACAAAACTAGTTCAAAGATCGAAATGTAAGACCCCAATCCATGAAATTACTAACAGGAAACATAGGGAAACCCTTGCAGACACAGGCATAGATTTTGGATAAGATCCTGAAAGCACAGGCAACAAAAGAAAAAGTTAACAAATGGGATTAAACAAATAGAATCAAACTAAGAATCTTCTGCACAGCAAAGAAACAACCAATGGAGAGAAGAGGCAACCGACAGAATGGAAGAAAATATTTGCACACTATTCAGCTGACAGAGGATAATATCCAGAATATATAGAGCACAAAACTCAACAACAAAAAGGCCACAAGAAACCTGTTAAGAAATAGGTAAATAGCAAGAAATACATGAAACCATGCTCAATGTCACCTGCTGTCTGGGAGATGCAAGTCAAAAACCACAGTGAGATATGATCTTACTATGGCTGGAATGTCTATTATCCACAGGCAGATAATAATAAGAAATGCTGGTGAGGATGTGGAGAAGAAGGAACCCTAATACACGCAGGTAGGGATGCAGATTAGTACGGTCATTAAGGGGAACAGTATGGGAATTACTCAAAAGTCTTCAAATAGATCTGCCATAGGATCCAAGTCTCCTGTTTTTGGCTATCTATCCAAATGAAATTAAATTGGTGTGTGAAAGGAATGCCTACTTTCCTATGTTCACTGCAGCACTATTTATAATAGCGAGATACAGAATCAACTTAACTGTCTATCAAGGGGTAAATGGATAAAGAAAATGTGATACACACACACACACACACACATATACATCCATATAGTGGAATATTACTCAACCATAAAGACAGGATTTTGACATTTGCAACAAAATAGACAGAATTGGAGATGATTATGTTAAGTGAAAAGTCAGATACAGAAACACAAATACTGCATGTTCTCTCTTATATGTGAAAGTTGCAAAATGAGTGAATCTGAACTGAGTATAGCACTTACAAGAGGCTGGGAAGGGTGGGGGAGGTGGGGTTGAGTGAGACTGGATGAAAAGCAGCAAAACAGTCAGAAGTAACAAGTTTGGGACTGGCGCTGTGGTGTAGTGGGTAAAGCCTCCGTCTGCAGTGCTGGCTTCCCATATGGGTACCGGTTTGAGTCTCGGATGCTCCACTTCCTATCCAGCTCTCTGCTATGGCCTGGGAAAGCAGTAGAAGATGGCCCAAGTCTTTGGGCCCCTGCACCCATGTGGGAGACCCGGAGGAAGCTCCTGGCTCCTGGCTCCTGGCTTCAGTTCAGCGCAGCTCCGGCCATTGCAGCCAATTGGGGAGTGGGTCAGTGGATGGAGAACCTCTAACTCTCTCCCTCCCTCCCTCTCCTTCTCTGTGTAACCCTGACTTTCAAGCAAAATAAATAAATATTTAAAAACATAAAAAGTCACCTTACGTTTATAAAGCTCACACATGCTAACTGGGGAATCACCACTGATTGGATACTCCACAGACAACAGATTATCGCACTTAACCTTGGAAAAGTCTTCCACTCAGTGGGAGACATATGCATTACCCCATAATTGGGACGATCACACCAGACATAGTGTTTTGCCAACCAGTACTTAAGCAACATATAATAGCACACGGTAGTTTTGTTCCAACATTTTGGAGGAAGCAATACATCGGTTGGGTGGAGAGGGATCGGGAGGGGGAAAGAAGCTCCGGTCCCAGGGGAGTTAGCTCTGCCGGCCTGTGGGTCATGTCTGGGGCATGGGTTTAGGGTGTCACCTTGGAAGACTCGGATTTCTCCGAGCTCTCCAAGGGACCGACTCTGGCCAACCCCTCACATTCCCCTGAAGGCCTTACTTACCAACAGCAGCTGGCCCGCGCCACTCACGGTGTGCAGCTCGTCCTGCTGCATGTCCTGTGGCCTCTCTCCCCCTTGCCTCCCCTTCTGCCTTCGCTAGGTCATAAATCTGGATGCGGGGAGAGGCCTCGGCCTATCGCCCTGCTTCTAATGACAATAAGTCATGCACTCTGCACAAGGCACAGCGACTTTTGCCATGCGTCAGCCTAGTGACTGTCACCTAGAATTCTGAGATCAGTAGCATCAGCCCCTTTTACTGGTAAGAAAGCTGAAGCGCAGAGGAGTCATGACAGCCAGAAAGTGGCAGAGCCGGTTCGAGTTAAATATGTCTGACCCAGACGCCAGGCGTCCAGCTGCTTCTGCGGACAGCCTGTGTCCGCTCCAAGCCCTCTGACAGCACTTAGTTTGGTTCTGGGCTGAAGTTCACCTACTGTCTCTCTGATGCTAGCGTTTAGCTGGACACAAGGATGACCACAGATTACAGGTGGAGCCGACCAGCCCCAAAGCTCAGGGTATTTGGAGAATGCTTGGAGGACTGAAAGCCAAATGCCAGATCCCAGGTTGTAGAACTGTAGTGTGGACCCATCCAGGAGCAAAAAGTGAGCTTTTGGTGGTGGGGGGTGGCTCGTTGGGGTGGCAGGACCTTCTCAAGCAATTTACAACTGGAGCCGAAGGTCTGGATCTTCCCACACCCACGGGGGTGTCTGTCACAGCTTAATCATGTTGGAAAAGCTTTCCCAGAGCTGGCTGGGCAAATCAGGATGCCAGGCGGCCAGGCAGTGTTCCCTGGGAAGCCCACCCAGTGGCTGCTCCTCTCCCCTGGGTGCATGGAAAAGTACAGGCCACGTGGGTGCCCCTGGAGCCTCAGGGCAAATGCCTGCTGCGCTGCGGACTCACCAACTGCAGGCGCTGCCGGCTTTGTCCCTGGTCCAGGGCTGGAGGGAAATACTTTCCTAAAAAAGCAGGGGAAAAAAAATGTGGAAAATCTCCACCATCCACGAGTCTGCATGGTGTGGGGGCAGGAATTCCGCGGTCCTCTTGCGAGGAGGCAGGGAAGGAATGTGAAACCCTACCGCCCTCCGCCCTCCACATTCTGCCTGGGGAGGGCTGGGGGTACAGGACCAAGCTGGGACATCACTCTCCTCACTCAGGGTCCTGAGGGTGGGGGCTCAGGATCCCCCAGGTGCTCAGTGGAGATCAGCAGCACGTGTCTGCTCCCCCACGGCTGGTGGTGTCACCAGGCCACCGCTCTCATCTCTCTCTCTTGTCCCTCCCTCTCTCCCAGCCTTGGGTAGAGGCAGTTTTACAGATGGTGCCCACTGGCGCTGGCAACAAAGCAGGCATACGAGGCGCGTGTTAGTGGGCCTCTAACATGAAAGGGAAGACTCAGGCAAGGAGAGGGGCTCTCTGCCTAGGGTCACACAGACCTCGGTCTATGCATGTGGTTTCCTTATGGCCGGACCATGGCGAATCCCTGTCTTCAACCTCCGCCGCTGTCTCAGCAGCAGGAGTGCCGGGCAGGGAGCACCGGGTGCAGTAGAGAGGCCTGCCCTTCCGTGCTGCTGTGCCCAGCTCTTGGTTGGCTTATGGTTTGTATGAGTGACCTTGGGCGAGTCGCCTCGCCTCTGTGTGCCTCAGTTTCCTCGTCTGCACAATGCAAGTGTTGAAATGGACAACTTCTGACATCCAAGCTGCTTCCCATTCCCAAGTTTTGAGTCTGTACTGAGCCTCTGCCAGCGAAGCTCTTCCTTCTCCCCAGTCCACCCAGCCTCATTTCCCAGCACACTGTGGACCGTGGCCTTGCTTGGTGCCTGTGTAACCCTGGTGGAGTGAGCTGCGGGCAGCACCTTCCTGCCTAAGGCCTGCTCTGCCCTGCATTTCACACAGGGTCCAGGCTGGGCTGTGCACACCAAATGCTTTGCAGAGGCTTTGGTCCCTGCGTGGCCCAAGCCCTAGAGGGCAGAGTGAGGCTGGATTTGGGGATGGCACTAACCCAAATGAGGGTAGAAGTCATATGGGTAGGAACACTAAGGTGTCCGTGTTGAGGTTGGGGGTGCTGCATTTAGGGTGTGGATCCAGATGCAGAATGGTGGGTCGTGGGGTTGAGGAATTTTGACCAGGACAGAGGGAAATGCTGTGATTGTTACCCAGGGCTGGATGTCTGGGTTGAATGATTCAGAGGGCACGTTTCCTTTGCCTAGTCTTGGATGACTGGGGGTACCTTGACTGGGCTAAGGGTTTGGGGGATAGAAAAGGCTCCCTGAGCTGATCAGGGAGCTGGGAGGCCTACAGGGGTCCAGGGCTTGCCTTTGCACCCTCCCAGGGCCTGAACGTAGTCCGGAGGTTCCATCAGCTTGGTGCTCTGCGTGCCTGGTGGTGCTGGTGGCGTGGGGAGAGCACACGGAGAGGCTCCCTCAGGGACCTGGGCCTGGAGTAAGGGTGGGGCTGCATTTCTGTCTGGGCTGGAAGGGCCTACTCTTTTGTGTGTGGAGATGGCAGAGAGGGGCGGACGGTGGTGGTGTGGCTCCAGGCTCTCCCGGCCGCGCCGCCATGTTTAACATGCTGTTTATTGAATTTACAGTAAAGGTTTTATGGGGCTTTCCTGGAAGCTTCTCATTATGGAAAGTCTGGTGCTGGCAGTTTGGTGGCTGGTGTCTGGTTTGCTTGGGAGAGGTTGAGTCAGGCCCTGTCTTGGTGGAAAGTTCCTCTGCCTGGGTCACCGGAGGGGAGCAGGCCCCCGTGGGCCTGCCAGGCTCCTGGGTGAGGTGGGCTGTCCTGCAGCTGGGCCCGGGGAAGGCGCCACCGGCTTCCTCTCTCGCCATCCTCTGTGGGCTCCGTACATCTACTCCTCAAGGGAGGCTATGGGGAAAAGTCACCCCTGCTTAGAGGCATTTTTGCTATTTTCCACTTATTTGGAAAGCAAGATCAGACCAGCTCCACATGCACGCGTGGATTATAAACTCACCAGGCCATGCCTGGATCACCTGTCCTCCGGCCCAGCATGAGGTGCCAGCTGCTGTCCCTTAGAACTTCCCTTGTGCGGCTTCTTGGACTCCCACCTTGCACCTTCCTCGGCGCGAGGCTCACACTCTGACCCCAGGCTGCGTGACAACATTAAGGAGAAGGGCAGGGCACTGGTCCCCGAAGATCACTCTATGAGCATTGCTGAGCTCGTCGTGCTGAAGCCGGATTCGCAGGTCAGCAGTCTCCCTTTGGCTGCTGGTGGACAAGCAGGCCCTCAGCACTGGGCCACCCATGCTTTCCTCCACACTCGTCACTTAAGCATTTATACTACCGGTGTTGCCATTCTTTCTAAAGCAGGGACATTCACGACACGGAGCAGGCTGGTTGGTATGTGACTGATGATAGGGAAATCAATCAGGTGGTGAAAGCTGCTCCAGGCGCCAGCAGGTGTGTCCCTGGCTGTGGTGCCAGGCAGGTCGGCAGCAGCACTGCCTCTCTGCTAGCAAACGTGATCCCTCCTTGCATGGAGCTGCCTGTCACCCAGGTACCCCGCTGATAGCTCTGAAGGGGGCTGGCCTGGATCATGGGCTTCCTGTCCTGAGATGCTAAGTGAGCCAGCTATGGCAGGCCCAGCTTTTTTTTTTTTGACAGGCAGTTAGACAGTGAGAGAGAGACAGAGAGAAAGGTCTTCCTTCCGTTGGTTCACTCCCCAGATGGCTGCTATGGCTGGAGCTATGCCGATCTGAAGCCAGGAGCCAGGTGCCTCCCTCCGGTCTCCCAGGCGGGTGCAGGGCCCAAGCACCTGGGCCATCCTCCACTGCCCTCCTGGGCCATAGCAGAGAGCTGGACTGGAAGAGGAGCAACCGGGACTAGAACCGGCACCCATATGGGATGCTGGCGCCGCAGGGGGAGGACTAACCAAGTGAGCCACGGCACCGACGGCAGACCCAGCTTTAAAGGCCGACAGACTGGTTCAAGTGCCACTGCCCCACACCTGGTCTCCAGGAGCAAGTGAAACCGTGCACCTGGGGCACCTGGGGCCAGGCTGTGCTCATTCCCCTTCTCCGTGCCATTTCAACCGTGCGCTTGGGCTGTGTGTTCCACAATGGAAGCAGCCCTGTGCTTTCAAGTAAAGGACAAGTTAGTGCCATCCGACACAGGGCCCACATCTAGCCACATGCGTGCTTGTGTCTTGCTTTCATTCTCCCGCTGCCGTCCAGGACAAACACACAGACACACATGCCTGAGGCAGTTAGTTGCCTGTCTGTGATAGCGGTGCTGGGGACGATTTCCACGTGTATGATTGTATGCGACTTTCCCAGCACCCTTGCGAGGTAGGAAGCCCTGGGAAGGCGCGTGGGCAGTGATGAGAGACTTCCCATGGACAAGCAGGCGGAAGTGGCAAGAGGACCAGAAGGAGAACGTGGCACCCAGCTTGTGGATTTACCAAAACCTTTCCAGAATGACCTTCCTCCCATCCTTTCCTAGACATTCCTATCACTGTGTGCTCCTGAGTCCTCCCCCTCCCCCCACCCCCGGTTTGGCTTGAGTTCCTAAGGCCGAATGAGCTAGCCAGTAGGTCTACAGGTGGCATAACCTAGAAGACCAGAATGGTCTATTCCTCAGGCCCTCCAGGCCTGGGGCGCTGGGGTAGCCCAGGGCTCAATCAGCCAAGATGTGCACGCCTGGAGGGAGAGAGAGCCATGGCCCCTGACACAAACTGCTGAAGGCAGACAAGCGAGGCTGGAGCGCATAGGCAGCCGTTTGTCCAGGCGTCTGAGGGGGCATCTTGCTTTCGACAGTGACAGCCAGGAGGTCTGTCACTCTTCTCTCTGCTCTAGCTGTGCTTGTTCACTCGTGCTTCCAGCCTGCACGGAGTGTGGCAGACACCCAGGGCTTTGTCATATACGGGAAAGGTGAGATCCTCCCTGGCCCTGAGGGTTTTGCAGTCCAGCTGGTGAGTCAGGTAGCCGACGAGGAGAGACAATGGAAACACGAGAGAATAAAGGCAGAGAGAGGAAAACAGTCTCACGGCAGAAACTAGAGTGTGAACCCTGGCTCTGGTGGGAGGCAGAGAATCAGCAGAGAGCTGCTGTGGGGGCAAGGTGTGGAATGAACAGGGCCTTGGCCTTGGCCTTGGAGAGGCGAGACTGACAGCAGGGGTTGGGGTGGTCATTGTGCAGCCTGCCCAGCATCCACACATAGCTTCTTGCTTGGGAAAGCAGCGAGGGCTTTTATTTTTTGCACAAAACTCGTTGGATTAGACAGGATACCCAACTCACGTGCACCAGACCCGTAGGTTTGCTACTGATGTGGCTTGTTTGAAAAGGTGAGGTTCCCCTGGGATGACTCTGAACCAGGGAACACAGAGAGGGGCCGGGGCTATGGGAAGAGGGCTGTGGGAGGAGGGCCGACAGCACAGGCACAGGCGAGCCAGCTGAGAGGTGGGGAAAGCTACAGCTTAAGGGGAATCAGAGCGCTGTTCAGTGGTGAGAAACGGGGCAGGGAAACACAAAGGGAAGTCAGATCTCTTAGCGGTGGCAGATGTACAAACTCCCACCACTGAGGACCCGAGGGCTGCTGCAGATCCAGAACCGTCTTCCTCCTGCAGCTTCCCCGCACCGTGCCAGCTGGTTGGCTTTGTCAGTGTTCCTGGACCCCTGCGGCCTCTAGGAAACCCTATAACTAGAGGACGTGTGGGCCTGTGTCAGCCTCATACAAGCAGAGAACTTGTTAGCCTGGCTCACGTCTCAGAGACCCGGAGAAGGAGGGGGCCGGGACACCCACAGGCATACGCGCACACAACATCTCCGAAGATGTCCGTGCACACTCAACGGCGACGTGGGTGCCCCGGGAGAGCAGAGCAGCGGGAATGTGGCGGGCCCAGCGTGGAAGCCTCCCCTCCCAGAGACTCCAGCGGAAGAGCCCGGCGCTCAGGGCAGTAGGAAGTGCTCATTTCTGTTTCCTTCAGGATGGAAACACCATCTAAAGTCGGGTCATTTCTGACACTTATGTTGGGAAATGATTAGTGGGTGGATACAATGCCCTTCTCCGTGACCCTGTGGAGTGGTGTGGCACTGTGCAGAAGTGGATGACACTGGCCCAAAGGCTGGCCCCCAAAGCCATTCTGGGCAGTGTTTCTCAGTCGTCTGGCTCGAGACTCCCCAGCGTGGCCGACTGCCCCCCCGCGTGAATCTCCAGAAAGCTTGAACAAGTGTCACCTTATCCTTTTGGCCTTGTCGCCTGCGGTTGTGGTCACTGCCCTTGGAGGTCTGTGCTGGTGTCTGGGGGAGTCTGGCTTTCTATGTGTCCCTGGACTCTGGACCCAGGGTCAGGAGTCCCTGCTCTAGCACCCCATGCTGTGTGACCTTTGGCCAGCCGGGGACGTCTTCCAGTCTCTCTTTCCTCATCTGTAGAGTAGGAACAAAGCTATCTGGTGACCAGCGACAACAACCAACCTCTCGATCAGGCTCCCGGGTTACACACTGGTGTTGGAGAGCTCCAAATTACGGTGCCAAGCGAGCAAGTGATGTCACTTTCTTCTTGCAAGGACCGACCTTATAGTTTTTCTCATGGCTTTCTTTTAGCCCCAACCCCGACAAGATCCGCATACTGCTGAGCACATAGGAGGAGCTCAGTAAATAACAGCCAACTGTCACCATCATCGAATCTCATCGTGACAAATTCCTTCTTAATGCTTATCTGGTGCTACCAGGAACTCATGTGGTTCTAACACTGGCAGAGAGGCAGGGGATCACATACTTGACCATGGGGAAGCAAATGAGAGCTACACAGCTTGCCAGTGGGGGACAAACACCAGTTACCCATACAACTTCTGTGCATTTTGGGATCTAGAAAAAGTGTTGAGTACTGAATCCAGGTAGGAAAGTGGCAGTGGGAACAGCCATAAGCACAGATTCCTGCAGGGTGGGGTGGAGCACGCACCTTTTACCTAATTAATCCAAGAAGATCTTCCAGAGGCCGTGGGTTTTCAAGAGCAGGTAGACTGGAGGTGGCCTGGGCTTGGGGAAGAGGTGGTCAGAGAACATTCTAGGTATGCGATTGTTGCCCAGATACACTCAGCTGGTTCACTCCCCTTGACAGCCTGGAATGGCTGGAGATGTGCGTGTGTGTGTGTGTGTGTGTGTAGATGATAGAGAAGGAAGATGACAAGGGACAGACAGGGCAGAAGAGAGGAAAAGAAGGACTTGATGGGCTGATGAAGACAATATGTGATGGACAACCTTCGGGTGTGAGATGTACAAAGGGATGCTGTAAAGCGATTTCTTTCTACTTCATCTAACAAAGGTGTCCCCGGCTTCTTTGTTTACATTTGGAAGCTGCAATTGGGACGAGTTTAAAAATCAAAGGATGGGATAAAGTTAGGGATGACGACAGGGTAAAGAAACCAGGTCCTAAGACCCATACCATATTTCAGGCCTCACTAGGATTTAATTCGAACTTGACCTGGGGCCTTTCATGTACAGGTTTATCACTGAAGCTGAGCTTTTGTTGGCTTCCTGCTCATTGTGGAGAGCAGCTGAACCCCTGTGTTCCTGTTTCTTCTAGGCCTCAGGAGTGAGCAGCAGGATCGGCACCACTGGAACGTTAGCCTGGAACAGCCGAATATGCACACCCACTTGGAGAGAGGATGAAGGACGAGGCCCTCCCTCTGTCCAAGCCAAACAAGCCAGTGCCACGTCTGACGGTGCCTACTCGATGGGTCCTGGAGCCCCAGACATGATCTCACCAGGGCCACGCCCCGGAGGGAATTGAAGAGGCCTAGGACTATGTTGTCCCCTTTTCCAAATGGAGAAACTGAGGTATTGAGCAGCCAGAGGAGTTTAGCAAGAATGAGACCACGAGCTCTCTGCAGGGCTGCGAACGCACGGGGCTTTGGCTCAGAGAGGCTGCTGTCCAGTACATTTCACGGTGTGTGTGTGTGTGTGTGTGTGTGTTCGTCCCTAAACTCTAAAGCTTCAAAAGGGATGCCCTGGAGATGACATAATATAAACAGGGACCTCATTTCCTGAGAAGGGCCGTGTGACGGTGGACACGTTACATAACCTGCCCAAGGTCCAGTGCCCTCATTGGTAAATAGGGAATCTGATAGCAGCTACCTTACCCTATGGCTGTAATGAGTCACTGAGTCCGTACTGGACCTGAACAGTGAGGTCCAGAGCACCCAGGAGCCACGTGACCTCAGTGCCCACCTGGTGGCAACTAAGTGTTGACCTGAGACCACCCTCAGCTGCCCGGTTCAGAGGAGGAGCCGTGACCCAGTCAGCCTCGATGCCAGCTGAACTACAGAGCGTCTGCACCGTGTTAGATTTACTTTCCCAATTATGTTACCGTGGGAGCGGAGGCAGCTATTGTTAAGTGCCCACTATGTGCTGGGCGACTTTCTAGGTGCTCTGTGTAAATAATGCTATGGCAGCCTCATCACCGTCCTGTGAGGAGCATTATTAACCCTAAGAAACTGCTCACCTGGGTAGTCCTGGATGCTTGGTGGAAGAACACAAGTTGAAGACTGAAGATGAAGGAGAATGCAAAGCTGAGAGTCAGCCAGACCCCGCCCCCTCTCTCACTTCCGTTTACTCCTTCACTCACGGCAAGATTGGCTGTCTGACAGCCGCGGGATGAGGCTGAGTGCACTTTTCTTCCAGGAGTTCTCTCTTCCCTGGTCTTGGCTTTTTCCACCTCCCTTTTCTCTTAGTCTCCTAGAGAGGTGCTTTTCCTCTGGTGGCCTCTTGACGATGTGTCTTCCCTAGGGGTCTGTCCTCCACTCTTCGTGTTGTCTGCTTACCTGGAGAGAGCTTTGCCTTCCACTGGCCTACATGACTGTCAACCCCACGTCATTTCCCAGACTAAACAGTCAATTACCAATTACCTCCCAGAATTTCCTCTTGGTTGTCCCTCAGGCACGGCCAATTCTACGGAACCCAACCAAGCTAAGCTCACTCTCCCTCTGAATCTGCTCCTGCCCCTGGGTTCCTGGTCTGATGAGCGAGCCACCTTCCAGGTGGCCTCCCCACGCCTGGAGACTGGAACTGGAGCCCATCTGTTTCCTCTGCCCTCTGTACTTGTGCTGTGTTGGTCCTCTTCCCTTCACGTTTGTTCTTTCTTATGGGTCCCTTGACTTGATCCCAAATTAGGTCTTTGCTTTTTGTTTGCCTTTACCAGAGGGACCCCTAAGTATTAAAATTGATTACGCCTCTGTAGCCTTCCATCATCTTCAGAACGGAGGCCAGCCTTCCACGACTCACCTGCTTCTCCGGCTTCCTTGGCCCCTCTCAGATGGAGAACATCTCCAGCTTGTACGATGCCGTCTTGCATGCCTGGCCCCCACCGTGAGTCTGGCAAACCCCTCAGCTCCAGGCTCACCTGTCTTGCGAAGACTTCCTGACCCACCCCTTCTGCCTTTGCACACCCCCGCCCTTGACACACACACACACACACACACACACACACCCCGTGACGTGCTCAGGCAGGTTGAGACCCTCTGGAGACTGGCGACATGCTGCCTTGGTGTTCAGCATGGTGTTTCGCACATACCGGGAATTTAACCTCTGGGGCCGTGAGCGCTTGCTCCGCCCGCTAGAGGGCACTCTCGCCGTGCGCTTCGCTGGCGGCGCCGAGAAGTGCGGCTGGACTTCAGAGACTACGTTCTTGTCCGGCAGAGCCTGCGCACAGGCTATGGTAATCACGCTCCGGCCAGCCTCTTCTGCAGGTCCCTGTCATTTTCCTACTGTATCCTTTCTTCCTCTCATTAACCTCTCACTCATGCTTCTCCTCACCTGCACAACCTTGACCCATGGTGACGTCAGAGCACTCTCTCCTCACTGCCCATAGTGGTAGCCAACAACATCTTAACTAACTTGAGCCAAGACACAAATTATCCACGACTTTGGAGATGTCGTCCTCTGGGTGACATAGTTCCAACTTAACAATTGCTTTGGGTAACATTGGACAGGTCACCTGGTGTCGGGTCTATTTTGCGAGGTGGGGGTGGGGGTGTGAAGCCCCTCAAACCACACCACAAAGGAGCTGCTCACCAGTGCCCGTTCCCACTGCTGTGCTAAGGGCCAGAGCCCCTCAGCATCCCACTCACAGCACAGCCATCTGCAGAGTGCAGTGGCCTCCTGGAAAGCCAGTATCTGCTTTTGAAATGGGTTGCTACTACTGTTTTTAAAAAAAAAATAGTGTAAAAATAATGCATTCTTTTGCTTTATTCATAAATTTTTGTTCTTCATGAAGTTATACAGGGCTCTGTGCTGTGAAACCACTCTTGAATTCTTGTGTTCCATTCTGAGTATCTCTTTTCGAAGACAATGAGAACCATCCAAGGGTATTATGCTGACCAGAGCGGGTTCTGGGAGCTGTGCCATTGGATGGTCAGTTGAAGAGAAGCGTGGGAAAAGAATGAGAGGAGAAAAGATGCAGGGAAAGTGTCATGGCTTCTTGTCGCATGGGTGCTTCTGTTGCTACTGACATGGGATATGGAGTAAACAACAATGAGAAGTTGGAGCTCCGGAGGCTTCCTTTGTAGAATAGAATCTGGGGAGTGGGATATGAGACTGAGAAAAAGCTAGAAAGGCTAAGATGGTCTACAATCCTTAGCTGTGTAATAGGAGGGCAGGGTGGGGTGGGGCACTGTGGAGGGAGGCTTGGTTGGGGAAGGTTTGGGGGGCTTCTGCTCGCAGTAGATCAAGGAGCGATACGAGGGGGGACAGGCTTGTAGGGAGCCATGCATGGTTTGTTACTTGACAGCCTATTACTAATCTCTGAGAAGTTGCAATATATATTTTTTTAATTTTTTAAAAAATTTTTTGACAGGCAGAGTGGACAGTGAGAGAGAGAGACAGAGAGAAAGGTCTTCCTTTGCCGTTGGTTCACCCTCCAATGGCCGCCGTGGCCGGCACGCTGCGGCCAGCACACCATGCTGATCCAATGGCAGGAGCCAGGTGCTTCTCCTGGTCTCCCATGGGGCGCAGGGCCCAAGCACTTGGGCCATCCTCCACCGCACTCCCGGGCCATAGGGCCATAGCAGAGAGCTGGCCTGGAAGAGGGGCAACTGGGACAGAATCCGGTGCCCTGACTGGGACTAGAACCCGGTGTGCCGGCACCGCAAGGTGGAGGATTAGCCTAGTGAGCCATGGTGCCGGCCCGCAATATATTTTTAAATTGCATTTTCACCGATTCCTTTATTTGAATGAATCTTCACTGGTGCAGGACGAGGAAGTCTGAGACACACAGGTTCGGTGGGGAAGCGTTGTCTAACGCCTGGTCAGAGCAGAGGCTCCCGCACCACGTGCTGAGCTGCTGAGCCTGGATGAGCATCCGCCAGAGAAGTGCACGCCTTCTGTCCTGCACGGAAGGCTGCGATGGCTCCCAGGGCCCCTCATATCTAGGGTTCCATGGCTTCATGGGAATGACATGTGGCTGAGCAAGCTTGAGTGACGCCTTCCCTACCCATCCATCCTGGGATATGCTGTGGAGCTTATGAAGAGTTGGGAACACACACATGCGACAATTCTTTTCTGACAGCTTCTTCACCTCTAAGAGAACTTGGTTCCCAGAAAACCACTGACAGGTCATCTTGTATTGAGCATGACGTCAGAACAGTTAAATAACAATGCAAGTGTTTAGCTCAACAAACATCTGCTTGGGACGCCTGTGTCCAGCTGCAGTCCAGGAGCTGGGGGAACAAGTGTCACGGGAGCCGGGTTCTTGTTCTCCTCTGTGGGAGAGAGCGAGCCACCTAAGCCCGTGGTTAGAACTCAGTGTAAGGGCATGGGTAGAAATATACGCAAGGAGGGAGCCCCGGAAGGTGAGGGGAGGGAGGCTGTGCGGAACAGGCCTCTCTTTGAGTAAGGTTTAGAGTGAACGGGGTTTCTCCAAGTGAATGAGTAGGAACGGGGCACTCTGGGCTGATGAGGCACCATAGGCCAAGGACACCAAGTAACATATTAAGGGATTGGGGCCAAGGAGGCGTGGTGTGGCCGTGTTCTAAAGGTCTAGTTATAAAGTTGTGCGGTACAGCACTGTGGAGTCACAGAGGGCTTTGTTTCCCGTGCTAAGGGGCTTCAGCTACAACCTGTAGAGCCTTGGGGTGCCTGAAGCACTTTAGTCTTGGTGCCTTTGGGTGAGCCAGTGGAGCTGCAGTGGAGGGCTGTGACTCAGCGCGGACACGCGCGAAGTCACCCCAGGGAGGTACACGGTGCAGCTGAAGCTGATTAAGGGCAGCCCCCCTGAGCAATCCAATTCTAAACCAAGCTTCGATTCCCCAGTGGGCTCACTTGCCTCTTGGGGAATTACAAAAATCACTTAGCTCAATTGTCTCAGCTGACGGAGGAGGAAGCCGAGACCCCGAGAGAAACGCTCAGCTGGGGACGGCCAGCTCCAGTGTTTCTAGGCTTTTGATCCGGGGTTCCCCTTCGCAATGTCTTTCTGCCTTCCCAGCTGCTCCAGTATCCACAGGACAAAGATGGCGCTCTGGAGACCAGCACGTGAAGCTTACACAACTTGCACACCACCACTTTTCTCCCCCAGTTTTGTCCCCAGTTCAGTATGCCAGGGGGCAGCTCTGAACTTCACTTAAAAAGCACTTGATTTTATAAGTACAGCCTTCCTAAAGAACCTCGTGCCTTCTTTATGGTCCAGGGTGAATGACACTTCTCTGTCTTTTTAAGACTTATTTTACTTATTTGAAAGGCAGAGTTAGAGAGAGAGAGAGAGAGAGAGAGAGAGAGAGAGAGAGATGTCTTCTATCTGCTGGTTCACTTCCCGAATGGCCGCAATAGTCAGAACTGGCCCAGGCCAGAACCAGGAGCCAGGAGCCAGGAGCCAGGAGCTTCTTCTGGGTCTCCCTTGTGGGTGCAGGAGCCTCAGGACTTGGATCATCTTCTGCTGCTTTCCCAGGCACATCAGCAGGGAGCGGGCTTGGAATTGGAACAGCCTGGACTTGAGCCGGCCCCCATAGGGGATGCCAGCCATTTCAGGTGGCAGCTTTACCTGCTACGCCACAGCACCCTGCCAGTGACCCTGCTCATCTGAAGCGGTCTCTTGGCTCAATGACCCCTGTGGGCAGAACGAAGCATCTTTGCTCCCTGTTCTCATAGTACCTGAGGAAGGCATCCTTCCAGCTGCTTAGCTGCTCCCAGATTGTCGCTCCAGTGCCTGGTGCAGAGCAGGTGTCCACAGAATGTTTGCTGAATGGTTAAACTGAAGAATGTGTGAATCTGAAGTCTGAGCCTCGGGCCCTCCACGTGGCTCTGTTGTGAGGTCCTGGGGGTAGAACTGCGTGTGCGGTTTTCTTACTTGATGCTGGCTGATGCAGATGTTCTGAGAAGAAATGCATCAGGGCTAGGACGCTTCCTGTGGGTTTCTTTTCCCTGCAGTGAAGTAAAGGCTCCTTTCTCATTCCTCTGGGTTGTGTTGATCCCAGGAAGTTCAATTCCACTGGATATGGGGATATGGTCAGCCTGGAAGTGTTTTTTTTTTTTTTTTTTTTTTTTAAGCTACCAGGTTAAAGCTCTTCTTATGTTGGTACAGATTTGTTTGGGGCTTTGGGAAGAAAAATTAGTTTACTTTTTTTTTTTTTTTTTAAGATTTCTTCCTTCTTTCTGTCTCAAATTCCATGCTTGTTTAATCTTGTTCAAACAATTGGATTCTCCTTAAGGAAGGCAAAATTGCCACCACTTGGGGCGGGGGGACTGGGGGCCGGCACAGCCAGGTTTTCTTTTCTCTTCCAGAAGAGTCTTTCCCCCATTTCTGCTCTTCTGCTAACATTAACATAGCAGCCAGCCGGTGTCTCTCCAAGGGCTCAGCTCTCTTTCTGGATGAGATCGCTTGCTCTTTGTTTAAGGATATATATATATATATATATATATATATATATATATATTGCATTGGATTAAAAGGCCTGGGCCTGGGCCTGGGCCTGATCCAGGCAAAGCAGAGAGGGGCTTATCCTGGGGCCTGGTTTCTGGGCTCGCTTGCAGGAAATGGCAGGGTTTGGCCTGGGCAGGAGAGACCTCCGTGGTCGTAGGTGTGTAAACATCTTTTCTGTGTTTCTGCCTGTGCCTCAGCTCCATGGGGCTTTCTGGGAGCCGATGGTGGCTCTTGTCAGCTGGTGGCTTGGGGCAGGAGCTGATGCCCAGCCCTGAGGCCACGTGGTGTGTAGTAGGGGTGGACGCATCTTCCTGGAACCCAGGAAGTCTGAGAACAGATGAGCTGTTCTACGCCATCGGGGAGGGTGCGGGTCAGAGAGACTGCAGGGAGGGACGGGGGCAGCGTTTGCGGGTCACCTTGCTGGTGTGAGGAACGTGGGCAGGCTGTGTCAAAGGCATTTCATTCAGTCCCATGATCACCATCGCTAACATTCGCTGAGCAGCTCCACTTTTCCTATGTGACTGTGTTCTGCCCTCAGAATGTTCCCTGTGGAATAGTTACTATTTTTAAAAAGATTTATAGCATTTTTAATCTGAAAGGCAGAGTAACACATAACATGCACGCACGCACACATGCACACACACATGTATGCACGGATCTTCCATTGCTGGTTTCCTTCTCAATGCTCACAAGAGCCAGGCGGGGCCAGGCCATCTGGGTTTCCCATGTGGGTGGTAGGGACCGAAATACTTGGGCCATCGCCTGCTACCTTCCAGGGGCGTTCGCAGGAAGCTGGATCCGAGCAGAGGAGCTAGGACACGAATGGGCACTCCAACGTGGGCGGTGGACTTCGTAAGTGGTGGCTGAGCCACTGGGACTTGCTATTGTTTCTGTTTCACAGGTGTGGAAACTGAAGCTTGGAGAGGTGATGTGCAATCAAGAACTTTGCCCAGGCCCGGAAACCAGACTGGACTCAAAATCCTGTGCCATTTCACTCTGTCTTCCCAGGCAGGGGGCCGAGGCCTCGAAGGGGCTTTCCAGCGTGCCATCAGACAGGATCTAAGCAGTGTCCTCAATGGGCCTGGAGCAGCTTCCCCAGCAGAGAAATGACTGACTTCCACGTATGCCTCAGCAAACCACACACACGCGAGCAGCCTGGGCCACGGGAGAGCTGACTGCTGCGGGACGCGTGCTTGCTCACTTCTGGGTTTTCTCATTAATAGCTTCTACTCACTCATTTATTCAGCCTTGTGCTAGACCTGGCAAACAGACAAGTGGTAACAGGCTCTGAGGGTGGAACAAAAATTTACAGGAGTCTGCAACGGAGAAAAATCTACATGTTCACATTTTTTAGCGCTGCGGGAAAGCTGCTAATACTTGATTGAAACAACGCAGCCCACAGGCATGCTTCCAGGACGCCAGCCTGCACACAACCTTCCACTCGGGCCATAATGAGCGTGCAGGGTGAAAGCAGGTGTGTGGGGGAGAGGGCTTGTCCCAAAGTAGAGATCTGTCTTCCAGGCTCTGAAAGAAGCTGCGTGCCATTTCATAGGCAGACAATCCATCTTCCATGTTTGCCTAGGCCACCATCAAAATGACTTAAGGGGCAGGTGGTTGGCCTGGCGGGGAAGATGTCACTTGGGACGCCCACATCCCTATTGGAGTGCGCGCATTTGCATCCTGGCTCCACTTCCGATCCCAGGTGATGGCTCGGGCCCTCGGGTCCCTGCCTGGAGTCCTCGGGTCCCTGCCACCCAGATCTGAGTTAAGTTCTGGGCTCTTGGTGTTAGCCTGACCCAGCTCCAGCAGCGGCAGGTGTTTGTGCAGTGAACACATGGATGGAGATTTCTCTCTCTTTATAAATAAATAAATAAATAAATAAATATATTTAAAAATTATTTGAAACGCTCACAGGTACGGCTGGCCCTTTGAACTTGGCCTGAGGGTGCTGGAGTAGGAGTGGAGGTTGGAAGATGCTATTTGCCTGGCAGTTTAGAAGTGGTTGGGGGTGGCCAGCACTGTGGCATAGAAGGTTAAGCCTCTGCCTGCAGCACCAGCATCCCATGTGGGTGCTAGTTTGGGTCTAGGCTGCTCCACTTCCTATCCCGCTCCCTGCTAATGCACCTGGGAGAACAGCAGAGGCTGGCCCAGGTGCTTGAGACCCTGCACCCACATGGGAGATCTAGAAAAGGCTCTTGATTCCTGGCTTCGGCCTGGCCCAGCTGAAGAGAGTGAAGCAGCAGATGGAAGATATCTCTCCCTCTGTCTCTCTCTCGTAACTCCGTCTTTCAAATAAAATAAATAAATCCAAAAAAGAAAGAAAGAAAGAAAGGAAGAAAGGAAGAAAGGAAGAAAGGAAGAAAGAAAGAAAGAAAGAGTAGGGGTAATGCCCTAAGGGCCCCACTGTGCTCCCAGAAGCCATGCGGTGGATGATCCTCTTCTCCCCAGGCACAGACTCATAGACCATCATTCCTTAATTTACACCCCCCCCCAACACACTCCACCAGAGAGAAAGAACAAGTGCACTCTGGGGAGACCTCCCATCATCCTCCTCGGTAGCGCTTGGGAGATTCAAGCCCCGCGGTGTTGGGAGGGATGGGACTCTGCCCGCTTTTGCAACACTTCCGAACTTGAGGTTATGCAGGGGGTCGGCTCACCAGCATCGTCTCTCAGCGACTCCAGGCAGCTCCCTTGCCTTGGAAGGTAAGCGCCAGTGCTTGGCTCTGCGCACACCAGAGCTGTAACAATGCCTTGTATTTCCCCGAATCATCTCTATTTTTAGGTCTCTGCAGTGAACAAGGACTGGGCTCCAGATGACGAGGCACTAACGAAATGATGGCGCTGCACTTGTGGAAAAGAACAAATGCTAAATACCAACAACAATAATAATGATATGAGTTTGGTTTGGCAGTGCAGAGATGGTGTGTGCATGGAATACATTCGTAGCTCTGTATAATGCCCTATAGACTGCTGGGGTCCAGATGAGAAACACATGTGTCAACAAAGTTGCTGTTGCTGGGCGTGGTGGGGTCTGGCGTGGGCTTTTCCTCCAGGGGCTGCCTTAGAAGATGAGACTTGGGGCCAGTGCTGCAGTGTAGCAAGTAAAGCCCCCACCCACAGTGCCCGCATCCCATATGGGCACTGGTTCAAGTCCCGGCTGCTCCACTTCCGATCCAGCTCTCTGCTGTGGCCTGGGAAAGCAGTGGAAGATGGCCCAAGTCCTTGGGCCTCTGCACCCATGTGGGAAACCCGGAAGAAGCTCCTGGCTCCTGGCTTCAGATCAGCACAGCTCTGACCGCTGCAGCCACCTGGGGGAGTGAACCAGCAGATGGAAGACCTCTTTCTCTCTCTCTCTCTGTAACTCTGACTTTCAAATAAATAAATCTTTAAAACATTAAGAAGAAGATGAGACGCTGTGGTCAGTGGTCAGCTGTGGTGGTGGGAAAGGTTCTGCTGGAGTGTCTCTGTCCTCATGCATGTTGCAAGCCAAGGGTGGGATGACCTGATTCAGCCTGTGATGCAGAAGCTGTGATGGATCGGATAGGAGATGTCAAATCCTCAGGAGGAGGCCTGCTTGGAGCTCTCAGAGCACGGGAATTCCAAGTTCCAAGGTCACGCCCAGAAGGCCCTCACAGTGTTGTTGCCAGTAACGAGATGTAGGCTTTGGCGAAGTTATCGCAGGTTTGGGTAACCCAGGAGATGGTGTCCGCTGAGTTCCAACAACTGGTGGCTGGTTGTGATAAACCGTGGTGCTATTTGGGTGCAGGCGGGCCAAACCCCAGCCCTTCTAGTATTTGGGCTGGGCACCCCTTTGAGGATAAGCGAAACCACTGTCTGAGTACATGTTTGCTCTGGAAAAGAGGAAGCCGGAGGTTTCCCCAGAGGGCTCCGTCCCTGGGGTTCTCGCTCCTCTGTGGTTTGGCTTCCGCTTGGGTGGTCTTCGTGGTCTGCTGTTTTGATCCAGTTTCCTCGCTTCTGTGTTAATCATCGTCATCACCAATCACTGTTGCACGTTCCTGTCCAACTTATACAAATATTTAAAAGTGAACTTGAGTTAGAGGTTTATCAAATAGAGATGTCTGGCGCATCTAAGGGGTAGCTCCTTACATGCACAAGATAGTTACAAAGCTCAAGTCTACTTTAAGCAGGTTTCTCTTTGGTGACACAAATGGGTTTGCAAAGTTTCGTTTTAAGAAACTCAGTTTTTGCTGCGCTTGCTGGGGTTTGGGTCGATAAGAAAGATTTGAGGAAACTGGAGGGGGAGGTGTTGGGAGTGGGCCCCGAGGAAGGACACAATAATGAGGAAATGGACAACCAATAGAGGAGAGAGAGAACAGCTGCCATTACCATCAGAAAAATATCATCGGCAGGTGCTTGTGTGTGCCGCTGAGGGAAACGTGGACTGGTACGCCCATATCTAGGGAAAGAGGCAGGCATGTCAGTTCTTTCTATCTTATCAAACCAGGAGGGCTTCCTGGAGGAGATGGGGGGCATTTAGAATGATGGTTGGGAAGAATGGTGCCTGAATAAGAGGCCAAGGGGCCTGGCCTTGTCCTTGTGGGCTGCTGCTGTTGTCCTTTTTTTTTCTTTCTATTTTTACTGAATCTTCTAGTCCTTGGTCTGGTTAAGACGTTCCAAAGCAGTAGGTGAGTCTCAGCACAGAGTTGTGTTAGCGTCTCACAAGGCACACTCCATCCCAAATGCTGAAGCCATCTGCTCTCTACAGAGTCCGGCCGTGACCGGCCTGAGCAGCAACTGTGGATTTCTCCATCTGCGGGAGGTTTCCAAACACAGACCCAGCTGAAATGCAAAAAACACAGTCATTATCAGCTCTCCTTCTCTTCCCTCCTCTAACATATGGTTTTACTCGAAATGCATTTCACATCCTTTCTTTGATTTTCATCTCTTTTTTAAAAAAAGATTTGTTTTATTTATTTGAAAGACAGAGTTACAGAGAGAGGTAGAGGCAGAGAGAGAGGTCTTCCATCCAATGGTTCACTCCCCAATTGGCCACACAGCCAGAGCTGCGCCGATCCAAAGCTAGGAGCCAGGAGCTTCTCCCCGGTCTCCCACATGGGTACAGGGGCCCAAGGACTTGGGTCATCTTCTACTGCTTTTCCAGGCCATAGCAGAGAGCTGGATCAGAAGTGGAGCAGCCAGGACTAGAACTGGCACCCATATGGAATGCTGGAGCTTCAGGCCAGGGGGTTAACCCGCTGTGCCACAGCACTGGCCCCTTTGATTTTCATTTCTATTGTCACCACCTCAATCCTCTTCCAGGACCAAATTACATCATGACTCCTGTACCTCCGAGGCTGCGTCTCTCATTTTCCTGCCCTCACCTTCAGTCTCCTCCTGTGTCTGATGCTAGAATAGCCTCCCATCTATGGCTCGGTGCTTCATATATGCACAGGGCCTGGCACAGACAGTCCCTCTACAAATGTGTTCTGGATTACACCGAAGATGTATATGGTCTTTTGTAGGATAAGTGTAAGTCACAGTACAGAAATAACTGAACTAAGGGGAGGAAAACATCTGAATAAAAGTAGAGGATGGAGAACTTCCTAGGCAATGGGGGATCGTGAACTACACGTGGTAGGAGAATCCCCAGGTCGCTGTCAGTCAGTGTAGACTTGCAGCAGGTGCAATTCTGTATTCGCCTCTTATAGGCCCCGGGAGGAGCCATTCACCATCACGGAACCCAGCTTGACTCCTCTGTAGGGCGAGGATTAAGAATGGATCACCGGCACAGTACCTCCTAGGGAGCAGCTGTGTGAATATTCTGCTGAATTTTGGCCATTTGCCAGCTCTGCCCCAGGGCTTAGAGTTGGGGCGATGATTGACGACTCAGCTCTGAAATAAGCAACTTACCAGCTTACCTGGAAGCTGGGGTTCTTGAGACAGTCAATGCCACAGTGGATTTACCAATTGGCATCCTCGGGAATGATGCTGAGAGTGCTGGCTGCTCTCCGAGATGGGTGTGTCTGCAGGATCCCGGCCTGGAGCAGACCCACGGGCTCCCGAGGGAGTTTGCCGTGCCCTCTCCTCTCAGAACGTCCAAAGGCCCAGACACGAAACCCTCAGACAGAGCCCGGGATCCGGATGGCAGTGAGCACCACGCTGCGAGATGCAGGCAGCTGCTCCATCCTGAACACCGGCCTCTGGAACGTATGCATTCACTCAGCGTCCTCGGAGAAGATACGCGATCAAAACAACTCCGATTTTAAATATTACTTAGCGTTTCTTTCCTTTCAAATTGGCTAATGTCGAGTCCATGACCTAATTTCCTTGGCTTATTAAATGCCAAAATACTAGTTTTGAGGAGCAGTACTATGGGCCTGGAAATCATCTAAGGGAACATAAATCACATGTCTTTGACTTCTTTCTGAACCTGGGAAGACTTCTTGTCATCAAGAATAATAAATGTGGTCCATCTAACAAGTCTAGGAACAGATTAATTTTGGTCCCAGGATAAGATTCATAAAAGGAGATAATTCTCCGTGTGCATTCTTTGCTCTTTCCGCCAGGCTAATTTGATCTCAGCTTCCTCTCCTTCCACGCAATGCTCTTTCTCCTTCATCTTAGTCAGGACTTGAACTTCACCCTCCCTCCACAGCGTTGTGTCCCTGGTGTCCTCCCAGGCTTATTCCTTCTGGAAGTTTCACACAATTAAGATATCCAACTGGAGTTCGCACAGTTGTGTGCCAGTGGGCAAGGCCCTTGACCTCTGTGTCTCGTTATGTGTTTAATCTTTGAAATGGGAGGGTAGGATTCTGCGAGTCCATCCAGCTCTAAGATGTGGAAATCTGGCTGCATTTTCCTTCTTGTAAGAACTAGACTGCAGATTCAGGTGTAAGGAAAAGAGAAAGTTATCTGTGGCTCTGTTTGAATAGAAATCAAACACAGAAGGGAACAGTGTTGTGGTACAGTGGGTTAAGCGGCTACCTTTGATACCAGCACCCTGGACGAGCACTGGTTCCAGTCCCAGCTGCTCCACTTCCAATCCAGCTCCCTGCTAATGTGACTGGGAAAGCAGAGGAAGGTGGCCCAAGTGCTTGGGCCCCTGCCACGTATATGGAAGACCAGGATAGAGTTTCAGGCTCCCGGCTTTGGCTTGGCCTAACTTCCAGCCATCTGGGGAGTGAGCCAGTAGATGGAAAAATCTCTCTCTCTCTGTCTCTCTCTTTCTATCTCTATAACTCTGCCTTTCAAATAAATAAATAAATAAATATTCTTTTAAAAATAAAGAAATAAAATATAGGAAATGCATTTTCATCCTGCAAAACGAATTGCCCTGCTCTTTCGATGAATACTGTCTATCTTTGCTGATATCCATTCTGTGGGGGTGGGGCCACTTTAACTCTTCTTACTCCTGTAAGACCCCCCCCACCTTTTAAGATCCTCATGGCCTAGATGCTGTTACTAGGTTGAATCATGTAAAATTGCCTTTTCTTGCAAGTTGAAATGGTCTAATATTGGCAATCTCATATGGTCAACTTAATACAATAGCCTTTGTTTAAGCGGTTACCTCTTGCTGCTCTTCTTTTTTTTTTTTTAAGATTTATTTATTAATTTGAAAGGCAAAATTACACACATATACACACACACAGAGAGAGAAAGAGAGAGAGAGAGAGAGAGAGATTTTCCATATTTTCTATCTGCTGTTTTACTCCCCCAGTTGGCCACAATGGCCAGGGTTGGGCCAGGCTGAAGCCAGGAGTTTTATCTGGGTCTCCCATGTGGGTGGCAGGGGCCCAAACACTTGAGCCATCTTCTGCTGTTTTCCCAGGCCATTAGTAGGGACTGGATCAGAAGTAGAGCAGCCAGGACATGAATGGGTGCCCTTATAGGATGCCAGCATGGCAGGCGGTAGCTTTAATTGCTACACCATGATGCTGGCCCCAGTCTTTTTTTTTTTTTTAAGGTTTAATTATTTTATTTGAAAGGCAGAGTTACAGAGAGGCAGAAACAGAGAGAGAGAAAGAGAGGTCTTCTATCCACTATCCACTGTTTCACTTACCAGATGGCTGCAACAGCTGGAGCTGTGCTGATCTGAAGCCAGGAGCCAGGAGCTTCTTCCGGGTCTCCCACATGGGTGCAGGAGCCCAAGGACTTGGGCCATCTTCTTCTACTTTCCCAGGCCTTAGCAGAGAGCTGGATTGGAAGTGGAGAAGCCAGGACTTGTACCGGCGTCCATATGTGATGCCGGCACTGCAGGGGGAGACTTTACCCACCATGTCACAGCACTGGCCCTAAGCCCCAGTTTTGCTACTACTGCCATCCCTTCTCCTGTCACCATCCATTTGACCAACTAACAGAGTTCTACTCATCTTTCCAGGCTTTCACAGTATGACTTTATATATATATATATATATATATATATATATATATATATAAAATAAAATATGACTCATATATATATATGAGATCTGGTTATTTGGGGCCATGCCAGGCTGAAGCCAGTAGTCTGGAATTCCATCCAGGTCTCCTCCATGGGTGGGAGGGGCCTGAGCAATTTTCTGGTGCTTTCCTAGGTGCCGTAGCAGGGAGCTGGATTGGAAGTGGAGCAGCTAGGATTTCTTTTAAAGATTTATTTTTTACTTATTTGAAAGACAGAGTTACAGAGAGAGAGGTAGAGCCAGAGAGAAGGGGAGAGTGAGGGGGAGGGAGAGGGGGAGGGGGAGAGAGAGAGAGAGAGAGAGAGAGAGAGAGAGGTCTTCCATTTGTTGGTTCACTCTGCAGATGGCTGCAACAGCCGGAGGGAGCTGTGTTGATCCGAAGACAGGAGCCAGGAGCCAGGAGTTTCTTCTAGGTCTCCCTGTGGGTGCAGGAGCCCAAGGACTTGGGCCATCTTCCAAGCGGCTGGGACTTGAACTGGCACCCATATGGGATGCTGGCACCGCAAGCCGGGGCTTTAACCCGCTGCACCACAGCACCGGCTCCGCAGCTAGGATTTGAACTGGCACTCCCATAGGATGCCAGCATCCCAGGTGGTGGCTTACAGTGCTGTGCTACTGTGCCAGTCTCCAGGTATGGGTTTTATCTCTGTAGCTTTTCCTGATCTGTTGGACTGTCAGTTTGTCTGTACTTCCCTTGCACTCTGTGAGATCAGGGTACCAGCAGACAACAGATGGCACACGCATGGTGGGGGGAAGCCAGGAAGAGTTTAATGAGGGAGGGTCCCATTTAGAAAGCTGTGGTTAGAATGTTGGGAGCCTAGTAAGGGACAGTGAAGCCTGAGCCACTGTGGACTGCAAGGCCTGAAGAAGCGGGATGAAGGCGGGGTTAGTGCAACCCAGAGCAAGCCATGGGAGGACCCAGCAGAGGCCTAACCTCAGGAGGCGTGGTCTTCAGTAGAGCAATGCTCCCTCGTGCAACCTCAGGCCAGCAGGCAGGACGCCCAGGCAGAAGTGCCATGTCCGCCTCTGCCTCCCCCTTGCCGAACCCTGCCAGAAGCCTGGGGGCGAGCAGCTTTTTGTCTCCCAGGTCAGCTTCCCAGGGACAGAGCAGGGTGGAGGGGGCTCTGCGAGGGTCAGAGACGCCTCTGTGGCAGGAACTGGCTGGAGGAGAGGTGGTGACCTTACCGCCAACTTTTGTTGACCATAAATTTCCACTTGCATCTTGAGGAAGAAGGAGAATCTGGCCGAGTTAGACAATTTCTCCTTTGTGAGGGAGGCAGGAGCCTGGAGAATGTTTCAAGAGATGTAATTCACATCGACTTCTTGTCAAGTTGGAAAAGCGTTTCAACACAGAAAAGCACAAGAATCATGTCACAGAGACCCAGCGTTCCCACCGTCAGATTTAAGCAGCTGTGCATTTTGAATCATATTTGTTTCAGATACTTAAAGAAATGAAGTGTTAGTGACTCAGTGATAGCCATCTCCCCACACGCAATCATCAGAAGTCAACACGTTCCTGACATACGTCGTGTTCCTGTGGTTTTCTACATATCCATAAACTATAGGAACTGTCTTATCTGCCTAACTGTAAATGAATGGCATCCTATTGCAGATACCTTTTGCAACTTTTTTTTTTAACCTTAACATATATTTGAGACTTATCCGCATTAATAAATTGGATTTACTTCATTGCAACAATGACTCATGGTATTTCTGCCCCATTGTTGGCTTGTCGGGGTTCATACACTGGATGTTTAGGTTGCTCCAGGTTTCTTTTCCTTTGCTGTCACAGATAGCGGTCGCTAGCCACCTTTGTATTTGCATTTGCTGTGAGGCACTTCTGAGATGTAACTCTCGAAGTGGACTTGATGGTTCATAGGGAAAGTGGCAAGTTCACGTTACTGGTAGCACTAAGTCACGCTTCAAACTGGGGGCCAGGAGGCCTCAGAGACGTGTGAACACCTCTCTGGTTACTCCACAGGATTGAATTACCTAAAGTGTTATCTGCAGAGATGTTGGGACAGCCATGGTGAAGGCTACTAAGCTGCCAAGGACTCCTGTCTAATGCTACCTAGACTGCTGGAGAGCTTTGGCTGGTTGCGTGTGTGTGTGTGTGTGCATGCATGTGTGTACGTATGTGTGTGTGTGTGTGTGTGAATGAAGGGTAAGGAACCTTGGGCAGAGGGGCAGGGGGCAGGTGGGTGGTTCTTTGACCTTATGAAAATGGGGCCATCCATGACCCAGCTGGATATGGGCTTTCTAGAATTCTTGGTTTCTTCCTCCGTGCACAGAGAGCTCCTCTCTCTTCCTGTGCTGGCTGGAGCAGCCGCGTTCATTCTTTCCCATGGGATCACTACATGGTTGCTGAGGCCTGTGCTGCTGCTCTGAGAGGGGAAGGGCCTCGTTGCCATGACCCCCTGCAGGTGAGTACCAGGTCCTCAGACTGCTGTGAGCCACGTGTCTTGGCCTGGAAAAGCTTGAGCCGGTCCCTACGGCAAGAGGCGGCACAACGATTGTCAGTGCAAATGAGCATCCATGGAGTTCCTTTCAGGGAGATGGTTCTCACGGAAGGCCACGAGCAGTGGGTAGCCTCTTGCCGACTGTAAACAATTAGAGGGGTGGCCTCCTAGCTTTGATAAGAGGCGAGAACTCAGTGTGAGCGGTGGTGCCCTATGTAGTCTGCGGTGTATCTCTGCACGACCCCTGCGGCCTGTGTTGCTGCGATCCGTGTTACTGGAGGATGATGCAGGCTCTTTGGAAGAGCTTGAAGCTTATACAGTTTGGTGTGTATTTTAAAGAAAAAATACAGAATTTTGAAGCCCCTCTTAGGGTCTGGGTAAAATTGCCTCTGCTCTGTGATGCTGTGAGGGAGCAGGTGGGCAGGGACCACCTCTGGGAGGGAGGCTAGTGCCTGAGAAAGGGCTGGACACAGTGACCTTGGCAGTGAGCAAGCGTGAGGGCGCAGGGAGAGGGGAGGTGGGGCACGGGGGACCATCAGGCCTGCCCCAAGTCTGGGGTCAGCATGCCAGGAGGGCGTGTGTGTGTGCACAAGAGAGTGAGGAGGGCTGTGAAAACCTGGCGGAGTGTGATGTGAATGATGAGAAAACCACCTACAGGCAACATCAAATGCAAGAAGAAAAGAGGGCAGTCGGAGGTGGGGGTGTCCTGTGGACCCCACTTGTTGACTCTGCCACTAGCTAGAACCAATTCACTAATACATGACCATTGGTGTAGAGAAAGGGACCCTCGTATATTTGCAGTTTGGTGGAAGCACAAAAAAGCATAGCAACCCACTCAGGCTGCTGGAGCCACGCACCATTTCGTTTCCCACCAGCGGTTCACATATCTCTGTGGTTTAGGGACAGCCTTGAGAAGCTATGCATTTGTACTCAAGACATAGGTGCACTTGTGCCTGTACATGAATTATTATTCATAAAGTGCCAGGGGAGCAAGGACCTCTCCCTATCGCCGGGGCAGGAAGCCTGGATCCCTGAACCATCTCTGTGAGTCCCGGGAAGGGAAAGGATCTTTGTGGGAATCCTCAGCCTCGGGGAGGCCACGGCTGACGTGCGAAAAAGAGTCAGTTCCCTACGGGAACACACTTCTCCAACTTAGATGAGACTACACGTTTGAACCCAAAGTCAGAAACGTGACTCCACGAAGAGATGGAATGTTTGCAATCCCGACTTTCCAGGAGATTTCTGACTTCGGGAAAAACACTTCTGGGTGGCTGGGCTTCCTTGGAGACCATGGAAGGGGCATGGAGATGTTAACTTTATCAAGAGGCTACAATAGGCCGGGCGCTTTCATAAACTCGTCTCACCCACATTCCTCATGTAATCCTGCAAGGTAGCGTGATTATTCTCATTTGGCGGGTGAGGCTCCCCGTGCCTGGGAAGCCTTGGTGATTCTCCCAGGGTGTCCTGGTTAGCCCTCAGTGGAGCCCAGACTCCCAGCAGCACCCAGTCTCCGGCTGCTGAGGTGAGGACAGGCCCCAGTCCTCCCTTAGTCCGGGCGTGGTGATAGTGAAGGACTCTGCTTCCAAGTCCCTTCCGTCATCGACAGACGACCTGGGCCCCAGGAGGAGAGGGACAGGAAGATCAGCCCGGGTGCGTGACAGCCTGTGGTCTTCTGTGCAGAGCCCTCTGGGAGAAGAAAGGCTGCACTACGTGCCCAGCCAGCAAGGGGTGCTGGGAGAATAGCCGTGGGAAGTGTATGCGGAGTGCTCAGAGCATGGCAGGCGTTGCTACTTAAACTGTTTTAATTTTTTAATTAAGAAGTATAATACACTTAAAGGAAAAATATGCCACGAGATAAATACGCTCAGCACATTGTAGCAGAGCGAACACTGTGTGACCCTCTCCCAAACGAGGAAAGAGAGCACCAGCCCAGGGACCGAAGCCCACTCCTCAATCTCCAGATTACACACTTCATCATCAACAACCGTTATTTAATGTCTAAGCCACAGTTTAGTTTTGCCTGTTATTGAAAAATGAACTGGGGGGCCGGCGCTGTGGCATAGCGAGGCGCCGGTTCTAGTCCCCGCTGCTCCACTTCCAGTGAAGCTCCCTGCTAATGTGCCTGGGAAGGCAGCGGAGGACAGCCCAGGTCCTTAGGCCCCTGCACCCATGTGGGAGACCAGGAAGAAGCTCCTGGCTCCTGGGTTTGGATTGGCTCAGTTTTGGCCATTGTGGCCATTTGGAGAGTGAACCAACAAATGCAAGACCTCTCTCTCTATCTCTACCTCTCTCTGTAACTCTGTCTTTATAAATTAATAAAAACAATTGAAAAAAATTGTGCGGTGTATTTTTCGTTTTTTATTTTTATTTAATGAATATAAATTTCCAAAGTACAGCTTATGGATTACAATGGCTTCCCCCCCCACCCCCGCCACAATGACTTCCCTCTCACCCACAACCCTCCCCTTTCCCGCTCTCTCTCCCCTTCCATCCTTATCAAGATTCATTTTCAATTCTCTTTTTATACAGAAGATCCGTTTAGCATATATTAAGTAAAGATTTCAACAGTTTGCACCCACACACCCACACAGAAACACAAAGTGTATAATACTGTTTGAGTACTAGTTATAGCATTAAATCACAATGTACAGCACATTAAGGACAGAGATCCTACATGAGGAGTAAGTGTACAGTGACTCCTGTTGTTGACTTTACAAATTGACACTCCTGTTTATGGCATCAGTAATCTCCCTATGCTCCAGTCATGAGTTTCCAAGGCTATGGAAACCTTTTGAGTTCACCGACTCTTATCTTGTTTAGACAAGGTCATAGTCAAAGTGGAAGTTCTCTCTTCCCTTCAGAGAAAGGTACCTCCTTCTTTGAAGACCTGTTCTTTCCACTGGGATCTCACTCACAGAGATCTTTCATTTAGGCCATTTTTTTTTTTGGCCAGAGTGTCTTGGCTTTCCATGCCTGAAATACTCTCATGGTCTTTTCAGCTGGATCTGAATGCCTTAAGGGCTGATTCTGAGGCCAGAGTGCTGTTTAGGACAGCCGCCATTCTATGAGTCTGCTGTGTATCTCGCTTCCCATGTTGGATCGTTCTCTCCCTTTTTTTATTCTATCGGTTAGTATTAGCAGACACTAGTCTTGTTTATGTGATCCCTTTGACTCTTAGTCCTTTCATTATGATCAATTGTGAACAGAAATTGATCACTTGGACTAGTGAGATGGCATTGGTACATGCCACCGTGATGGGATTGAATTGGAATCCCCTGGTATGTTTCTAACTCTACCGTTTGGGGCAAGTCAGCTTGAGTGTGTCCCAAATTGTACATCTCTTCCCTCTCTTATTCCCACTCTTATATTTAACAGGGATCACTTTTCAGTTAAATTTCAACACTTAAGAATAACTGTGTATTAATTACAGAATTAAACCAATAGTATTAAGTAGAACAGACAAAGAAAAAATACTAAGAGGGATAATGTATTAAGTTGTTCATCAACAGTCAGGGCTATGGCTGATCAAGCCACTGTTTCTCATAGTGTCCATTTCACTTCAACAGGTTTCCTTTTTGGTGCTCAGTTAGTTGTCACTGATCAGGGAGAACATATGATATTTGTCCCTTTGGCACTGGCTTATTTCACTCAACATGGTGTTTTCCAGATTCCCCCATTTTGTTGCAAATGACCGGATTTCATTGTTTTTTACTGCTCTATAGTATTCTAAAGAGTACATATCCCATAATTTCTTTATCCAGTCTACTGTTGATGGGCATTTAGGTTGGTTCCAGGTCTTAGCTATTGTGAATTGAGCTGCAATACACATTAAGGTGCAGACCACTTTTTTGTTTGCCAATTTAATTTCCTTTGGTTAAATTCCAAGGAGTGGGATGGCTGGGTTGAATGGTAGGGTTATATTCAGGTTTCTGAGGAATCTCCAGACTGACTTCCATAGCGGCTTGACCAGTTTGCATTCCCACCAACAGTGGGTTAGTGTCCCTTTTTCCCCACATCCTCGCCAGCATCTGTTGTTGGTAGATTTCTGTATGTGAGCCATTCTAACCGGGGTGAGGTGGAACCTCATTGTGGTTTTGATTTGCATTTCCCTGATTGCTAGTGATCTTGAACATTTTTTCATGTGCCTGTTGGCCATTTGGATTTCCTCTTTTGACAAATATCTATTGAGGTCCTTGGCCCATCTCTTAAGTGGGTTGTTTGTTTTGTTGTTGTGGAGTTTCTATCCTGTCCAAAAAGGATTTCTGTAGTTCAAGAATTTGCTTTTGAAAACTTCTAAATGTTCTAAACATAAATTTTTTGAAATCCGTATCTTGCATTTCTTCTATCTCATCATCTTCATAATCTTGGCTTGGGGTGTTTTGTTTATTTGGAGGCGTCATAATGTCTTCGTTGATCTTGTTCCCTCGATTTCTGTGTTTGTTGTTTGGCATAGTTAATCCTTCTTCCCTCACTGTGAGTTTTTTTTTTTATACTATGTCTGTGTTAAGTGGACTGTCTGCTGTTGGAGGAGCCTTGGAGGCTTGAGATGGGTGTGGCCAGAGAGCTCTGCTTGGTTCTTCAGGGTTAAGGGTGTGCAAAGGTGACACCCTCAGGTTATGCGTGGTAAATCTCTCTCTTTTTATTTATTTATTTATTTAATTTTTTTATTCAGGAGGTAAGTAATACTGCATGGCTGAGCAGAATTGATGGTATTTAGCTTCTGATCTCTGGCTTCTATGTGTATATCATTCGTCTGCTTTTTCCAACAGACCACCCAAAGAATCTGTGTGGGCTCAGTTTCACCTGCGGTCTCCCACCGGGTTGCCTAGGTTACTGAATTGTAGCATCTCTGGAGAGTACTCAGGTGACCTCAGTTCATTAGCTCTACCCTTTTGTTATGTATATCCAGAATGGTGCCTGCTCTTTGTCTCTTACTTGTCTTTGCAAAGTCAGCGGAGAGAGAAACTCTCCTGTACCAGTACCCGCCCCCCACTTTTTTTTTTCTTCTCTCCTGTAGTCAGTCTGGTGAACTTCCCGCCTCACACCCGCTTCCCTCTAGACTCTGTCCGCCGTTTCCCCGCCAATGTCTTGGGTTACTGAGCTCACCTCCCCTTCCAGCACCAATGTGTGGACTCAGAGCCGTGGGCATCCCTGCTCTCCCCGCTAGTCGTCTGTGTCACATCCACTAGATCCAGAAGGGTTTCCTCTGCATTTTTTTCCCCCGAGCCTTTCCCTGTGATCACTGTAATTCCTCTTTTATCAACCTATCTTTTCCCAGACTATCAGTGCGCGTCCTCACTATTCTGCCATCTTGGCTCTGCCGCTTTCTTTTAAGTTTAGTTTCTGTCATTCATGTTGTGAAATGCATTTGTAGCTTATACATTTTTATTGCTATATAGTATTCATTGTGTATATATGTGATAATATTTTACTACTTATGGGTATTTTGATTGCTTTCATTTTCACCTATTACAAATAAAGTCATGATGAGCATTCTTAGCTATGTTTCTCTTTTTTTAAAAAAGTATGTCTGGCCAGCACCATGGCTCACTAGGCTAATCCTCCGCCTGCAGCGCCGGCACCCCAGGTTCTAGTTCCGATCGGGGTGCCAGATTCTGTCCCGGTTGCTCCTCTTCAAGTCCAGCTCTCTGCTGTGGCCTGGGAAGGCAGTGAAGGATGGCCCAGGTGCTTGGGTCCTGCACCCGCATGGGAGACCAGGAGGAAGCACCTGGCTCCTGGCTTTGGATTGGCGCAGTGTGCCGGCCGTAGCAGCATTTGGGGGGTGAACCAACAAAAGGAAGACCTTTCTCTCTCTCTCTCTCTCTCTCACTGTCTAACTCTGTCTGTCAAAAAAAAAAAAAAAAAAAAAGGTGTGTCTTTCATATTTTTTGTTTATCTTCAGCATTTGCAGGACCCAATTTGTACTGTCTTTGGTTACCTTGTAGAATTGAGTAATGGTCACCTTGAATGGATTCTTTTTTTGTTTTTGAAGATTTATTTATTTATTTGAAACTCAGAGTTACATAGAGAGAGAAGGAGAGGAAAAGAGAGAGAAAGGTCTTCCATAAGCTGGTTCACACCCCAGGTGGCTGCAACAGCTGGAGCTGGGCCGATCTGAAGCCAGGAACCAGGGGCTTCTTCTGGGTCTCCCACGCAGGTGCAGAGGCCCAAGGACTTGGTCCATCTTCTACTGCTTTCCCAGGCCATAGCATAGAGCTGGATCCGAAGTGGATCAGCTGGGACTTGAACCAGTGCTGATGACAGCACTGCAGGCGGCATCTTTAACCGCTACACCACAGCACCGGCCCCAGCTATGTCTCTTGATGCTCACATGAACGCCTTTCTGGTGGGTATATGCCTGGGTATTAGGATATGAATATCTTCATCTCGTTTGTAAAATTTATTTAAGAGGAAGATATAAAGATATATATATATATATATATATATATATATATATATATATATGGAGAGGGACAGGGAGAGGGACAGGGAGAGGGAGTTCAGTTCTATAGATGGATATGCAGCTAGAACTTCCATCTATTGGTTTACTCTCCAAATGCCTACAATGGCTGGGACTGGGCTAAGCCAAAGCCAGGAGCCAGAACTCAATCCAGGTCCACTCATGTGGGTGGCAGGAACCCTTACTTGAGCAGTCCCTCTGCCCTCGAGGGTCTGTATCATCAGGAAGCTGGAGTCAGGAGCTGGAGTTGGCATCAGGCTGACATATCCCAACACAGGATGTGGGTGTTTCAACCACCAGACTAAATGTGCACCAAACTTTTTCCCAAGGGGCTGTACCAATTTATGCAACCACCACCAGTGCATGACAGTTCCGTTGCTCCACATGCTTACCATACTAAATATTTCTAGAGTTTTCAATTTTCATCACGCTGTTGGAAATACAGAACTGACTACCTCATTGTGGTTTTATTTTGTGTACCATTCATGACTAATGAGGTTGAATAGCTGTCCTTACTCACTGCACATTTGGGTATTACCCTCTGTGTCTTAGTCCATTCCTGCTGCTGTAACAGAAATATCCTAGGCTGGACAGCTCATGAGTAACAGAATCGTACTTCTGGCAGTTCTGTAGGCTGGAAATTCAAGATCAAGGCGAAGTCCAGCATCAAGGCAGATGCAGACTGGGCGTCTAGAAAAGACTCATCTTCTGTTTCCAAGATGGGGTTTGTTGCTCTATCCCCTGCAGGGGACGAATGCTGTGTCCTCTTTTGGCACAAGAGGCTGGCACGTTCCCTTGGTCCTTCTGTAGGGGCTACAACCACATTCACAGCACCAGAGCCCTCAGGACTAAATTGTCCTGTAAAGCCCCCACCTTGCAATTATCACCACAATGGGGTTTACGCAGACATATGTACTCACATACGTTTACACTGTTGCACCTTGCTGAAGTGCCTCTATACATCTCCTTCACATTTTCCTAGTGGGTTATCTTTTTCTTGTTTTGTGGGAATTCATTTTTTTAAAGATTTTATTTATCCATTTGAGAGGTAAAGTTATAGACAATGAGGAGAGACAAGGGGTCTTCCATCTGCTGGTTCACTCCCCAAATGGAAGCAATGGCCAGACTAAACTGATCTGAAGCCAGGAGCCAGGAGCTTCTTCTGGGTCTCCCACGTGGGTACAGGGACCCAAGGACTTAGGCCATCTTCTACTGCTTTCCCAGGCCACAGCAGAGAGCTGGATCAGAAGAAGAGCAGCCAGGACTAGAACTAGTGCCCATATAGGATGCTGGCACTGCAGGTGGAGGATTAACTTACAGTGACACAGAGCCGGCCCTGGGAATTCTTTATATGCAAGGGTGCTACAAAAATTTCATGGAAAAATGGAATCAAGACAAGTTTATTTTGGTGCAAAATTTTTTGAAGTCCAAGAGGAAATTTTTTCATAATTTCCATGAAATTTTTGACGTTTTCATAAGCATGATTTTCAAATTTTGGTACCAAAATAAGCTTTCCATTTAATTCCATTTTCTTTTTTTTGAAGATTGTTTATTTTATTTGAAAGAAGGGAGATACAGAGGCAGACAGAGAGAGAAAGAGAGAGGTCCTCTGTCCACTGGTTCACTTGTCAAATGGCCACAAATGCCAATGGGTTGGCCAGGCCGAAGCCAGGAGCCAGGAAGTTCATCTAGGTTTCCTGCATGAATGCAGGGGTCCAAGTACTTGAACTTTCTTCCACTGCATTCCCAGGTGCATTAGCAGGGAGATAGATCAGAAGTGGAACAGCTACGACTTGAACTGGTGCCCATTTGGGATGCCAGTGCTACAAGTAGTGGCTTTACCTGCTAGGCCATGGTGCTGGCCCCAAATTCCATTTTCCATGGATTTTTTAAAATGATTAAGAGAGGGAGAGAGAGAGAGGTCTTCCATCTGATGGTTCACTCCCCAATTGGCCATCGCAATGGCCAGAGTTGCACTGATCTGAAGCCAGGAGCCAGGAGATTCTTCTGGATCTCCTATGTGGGTGCAGGGGCCCAGCGACTTGGGCCATCTTCTACTGTTTTTTCAGGCCATAGCAAAGAGCTGGATCAGAAGTGGAGCAGCCGGGTCTCAAACTGGCACCCATATGGGATGCCAGCACTTCAGGCCAGGGCATTAACCCACTGTACCACAGTGCCAACCCCTTTCCATGGATTTTTTAAAGCCCTCTTGTACTCTGAATGTAAACCTTCTATCAGTTACACAAACCTTTATCCACTTTGTGACTTGCCTTTGTACTCCCTTAATTACGTTTTTTGCTGAACAGAAGTTCTTAATTTTAATATACTCTATCTGTATTTTTATTTTAAAAAATATTTATTGGAAAGGCAGAGGGATAGAGAGAGGGAGAGACAGACACAGAGAGAGATCTTCCAACGGTTGGTTCATTCCCCAATTACCTGTAACAGCCAGAGCTGGCCAGGCTGAAACCAGGAACTCCATTTGGGTCTTCCATATGGGTGACCAGGGCCCAAGTGTTTGGGCCACCTTCCACTGCCTTCCCAGACCCGTTAGCAGGAAGCTGGATTAGAAGCAGAGCAGCTAGGACTTGATCTGAAACTCTAATGTGAGATGCGGGCTTTGTAAACAGTGGCTTAAGCCGTTGTACCACAATGCCACCTCCAATATTTTTCTTCATAATTGATGCCTCTTGATTAAGAAGTATATTCTCCTTCACAGTCATAAAAGTATTCTTATATTGTTCACTCTAGCTTGTCTTTCACATTTAAAACTGTGTTTTTCTGAAAATTGAGTTTCGTCTATAGTGTGAGACAAGAGTTGTTTATTTTTTCTTCTTTTTAAAAAAATTCATTTATTTATTTGAAAGGCCAAACCACAGAGAGAGAAAGGGAGAGACAGAGAGAATTTCCATCCCCAGATGACCACAATGGCTGGGCTAGGCCAGGCCAAAGCCAGGCACCAGGAGCCCCACGAGGGTCTCTCACGTGGGTGCAGGGGCTCAAGCACATGGGCCATCCTCCACTGCTTTCCCTGGTGCATTAGCAGGGTGCTGGATTGGAAGTGGAGCAGCCGGGACTAGAACTGGCACCCATATGGGTTGCCAGCACTGCAGGCTGGGGCTTTAACCCACTACACCACAGCGCCAGCCTCACCAAGGCTTGGTATTGTCATTTTTTGTAGCTTTAGTCTTTCTGGTGGGTGTAGCGGAATCTTGTTATTGTTATTTATTTATTTATTTATTTTGACAGGCAGAGTTAGTGAGAGAGAGAGAGAGAGACAGAGAGAAAGGTCTTCCTTTACTGTTGGTTCACTACCCAAACGACTGCCACAGCCGGCACACTGCGCGGATCTGAAGCCAGGAGCCAGGTGCTTCCTCCTGGTCTCCCATGCGGGTGCAGGGCCCAAGCACCTGGGCCATCTTCCACTGCCTTCCTGGGCCACAGCAGAGAGCTGGACTGGAAGAGGAGCAACCGGGACAGAATCCAGCGCCCCAACTGGGGTGCCGGCCCCGCAGGTGGAGGATTAGCCTAGTGAGCCACGGCGCCGGCCTATTGTTTTAATTAATCTGAAATTATCTTGAGTATCTTTTTATGCATTTGCTGGTAATTTATATATCATCCTTTGTCAAGTACACGTTCAAGTCTTTTGCCTGTTTAAAGAAAAATAAATTGTTATTTTTGATTATTGTTATAGCTGTATTGTAAATGCATTCTTAATGTCTTTTGTCAGATATTGTGAATATTTTTTCTACCTTGATTTTCATATTCTTCATAGTGCCTTTTTAAAAAATTAATTTATTTAGTTGAAAGGCAGAGTTACAGAGAGGCAGAGGCAAATATAGAGAGGGAGAGAGAGAGAGAAAGGTCTTCCTTTACCGTTGGTTCACTCCCCAAATGGCTGCTATGGCCAGTGCTGTGCTAATCCGAAGCCAGGAGCCAGGTGCTTCCTCCTGGTCTCCCATTCGGGTGCAGGGCCCAAGCACTGGGCCATCCTCCACTGCCCTCCCGGGCCACAGCAGAGAGCTGGACTGGAAGAGGAGCAACCGGGCTAGAACCTGGCGCCCATATGGGATGCCAGCGCTGGAGGCGGAGGATTCAAGTGAGCCACAGCTCCGGCCCCTTTAATTAATAAGTCTTGAACGAGATGGAGTAAGTTCCCCAAGTTCTTTTGAAGTGTTTGACTACTAATGTTTCCATATAGATTCTTGAACCAGCTTGTGAATTTCTATCCAACATTATGTGAACATTTTGACTGATAGTGTTGAATATATAATTCGAGAAAAATTAACAAAATATAGAGTCTTTCAAGCCATCGATGAGATGTAACTCTCCACTATTTAGAACTTTACTGTAGTACGGATGGCGAATGCTCCCCAAAGTCCCATGTGTGAAAGGCTCGGACCCCAGGGTGGTGCTACTGGGATGGGGTGGCCACTTCAGGCGATGAGGCTGAGGGGGAGGTCCTGAGTCAGCGGGGGCGTGCCCTCAGAAGGTGGTTCCCACGTGACCTCTTGAGTGACTGCCAGAGGGCTGTTACGGAAGTTCAAGTCTGAGCCGGTGGATTCTCCACTTCCTGGCTCTAGTTGTGACTTTTCGTGTGCTCTGGACCATGCTCCTTGACTTGGCATCTGCTGCCCTCACCAAACTCATGGGATCACCTGATCTTGGACGTTGACCCCCCAAATTGTGACCTAAATAAACCCTTTCTCTGTAAAACCTAGGCTGCCTCAGGTGTTTTGCTATGGTAAAGGAAAGCTGACTAATATTGCGAAACTGGTGTCAAGAGTGAAGCTGTGATTGTAGGCAGGATATTGCGCAGGCAGGAAGCAGGAAGATTAGTAGGAACCGCTGAGCTGGAATCACAGTTTCTATGTGGTCCTGCACTATAACTGCGCCCCTTACTTACCCATCCAGTGTGCTCGCTTTCCCGTGATGCACCTGCGTCTCATCCAGGACCGTGAAGGAGGAGATGCCGTGATGGTCACATGCGAGTTAAGCCACATGGAGGAATCATGAAATTCCCAGAAAGCTTTGCACACACTAAACCTCACCCCATTTGTATATTCAGTTAGGGCCCACCCCCTACCTCATAAAGGGGATTGAGACCTGTGGAAACACCCTCTTGCTTCGGCTTCCGGAATGTGCTTATGGGTCCCTGTCGGGCCTCCTCCCTCTCCCCCTCCTCATAGGCCACTCTGTGGGCCACTCATGATGGGTATCACTCACGTGGGGTGCCCACACTCTCGCATGAAACTATACTCACTCTCTCCCCCTCTTTTAAATAAACCCCGCTCTCACGTGGGCCCTGTATTTATGCCTCTGCTTTGAATTCTTACCTCTGTGGCAGCAAGAGCTTGGGATAGAAATGAAGATACTTCTGCCCCTAACAACTATTCCTGAAGATGTGGAGGAGCCTTGGGAACCGGTTAAAGGCAGAGGGTGTGAGTTCGGAGAAGGCGGCTGGAGAAAGTCTAAAATGCTCTAAGTGGCGCTTCATAACCATCCTGGGGAGGGCTCCGAGAGCCAGAGCGCTGATGGAAATGTGGGCGTCCTCCCACATTTCCATCAGCTGATGAGGATTTCAGGTGGAGATGAGGATTCTACTGGGCATCGGGCCAAAGGCCACCCTGGTTTCAGTGGGTCCAGGAGCCTGGCTGCGTTGTGCCTATGACCTGAGACGTTGTGGCAGGTTGAGCTGAGAGATGATGGACTAGTTTACGTGGTGGAGGAGATTTCTAGCAGCAAAGCATTCAGGACGTGGTGTGGGTTTTAGTGACTGCTTTGAACCAGTTTTACTGTGAGAATCAGGAGCAAAAAGGAGCAGAGAATGAAGACATAGAAAATTCACAGCCTGACCAGGAAAGGAGGGCCAAAGTGTGTACAGGTGCAGCCAAGGAAGGTGTGAATGCTAAAAGGTTAGCCCCAGAGAAAGGTAACCAAATGTTGTAGCTGGAGAATGGGAAAGATGCCTTGAGGGCATCTCAGAAATCTACAAGGCGCTGCTCCTATCTTAGGCTCAGAGGCACAGAAGTACAAACTATTTCAAAGAGTTTCCAGGGCAGAATCATAGCCTCAGGGTGCCATGCATTCCCAGGACCACCTTAGGATTTTTTTCCCCCTGCAATCAATCAGCAAAGCGTTCTATGGGCCCAGCTGTGGTTCAAGCAGGCCCAGCGCAGCCTGTGCAGGCAGCAGGACTTGGTGTCAGCCAACCATGCTGATTTTGCATGGCAAATTTTGCAGGCATGCAGAATGCAAGAGTTGGGTGGCAGGGTTGGGTGGCTTCCCGGAGTTGTGTTGCAGCCTTGGGATCTGTGGAGCCCCTAATGGGGAGAGGCCTAGTGGAGCTGGGGGAGTGAGGCAGAAGCCAAAGCACAGACTCCAGGAAAGTGGACCCATCGGCAACCTGCAGTGCCTACTGGGAAAAGCCGCAGGCAGTATGCAAAACCAGCCCAAGAGGGCAGCTTTGTGCACTGTGACCAGAAAAGTCATAGCGGTTGGGCATCTGAATATTCAGAATGAATGCATGCATTTCGCATTGTGAGATGGACATGAGCCTTTGGAGCCTAGGGGCAGATGCTGTGGTTTGGATATTGAATGTCCCCCAGAGGCCCGTGTGTCAAACACTTGCACCCAAGGGTGATATTGTTTGGGGGTGGGGAATCTTCAGGCAAGGGATACTATCGGGGGTTCTTAGATCATGGGGGCTATGCCTTTGGGAGGTAGTTCTCACGTGACCTCTTGAATTCCTGTGAGAGGGTTGTTATAAAAAAGGCTGAACGTGGGCCCCTGAGTCTCTCTCTGCTTCCTGGCTCCAGATGTAATTTGTGTCTCTGCTTTGTGCTCTTGCAATTGCCACCAGCAATTCTTAGCCGAGGCCAAATACGGGGGCCACCTAATCTTGGACTCTCAGCCTCCCAAGCTGAATTCTTTCTCTTTAACGTAGACTGCTTCAGGAATTTTTTGATAGTAATGGGAAGATGATTAATACAAACTTTATTACTCTCTTTCAGCAATTCCATCTTTTCCATTAGCTTTTTGAAGTATCCTTGTATATGGGTCTTGTTTATTAATTTTTTTTTTGACAGGCAGAGTGGACAGTGAGAGAGAGAGACAGAGAGAAAGGTCTTCCTTTGCCGTTGGTTCACCCTCCAATGGCCGCCGCGGCCAGCGCGCTGTGGCCGGCGCACCGCACTGATCCGATGGCAGGAGCCAGGAGCCAGGTGCTTTTCCTGGTCTCCCATGGGGTGCAGGGCCCAAGCACTTGGGCCATCCTCCACTGCACTCCCTGGCCACAGCAGAGAGCTGGCCTGGAAGAGGGGCAACCGGGACAGAATCCGGCGCCCCAACCGGGACTAGAACCCGGTGTGCCGGCGCCGCTAGGCGGAGGATTAGCCTAGTGAGCCGCGGCGCCGGCTTGTTTATTAATTTGTTATCTATTCCTGTGTAACAAATGACCCCAAACACTAGCAGCTTTAAAAAGCAAGCATTTATAACATCACAGTGTCTGAGGGTGAGGAATCCAAGAATGACTTATCTGATAACTGTGGCTCAGAGTCTCTGGACTTGGAGTCAACCTTCGAGCAAGGCTGCAGTAATTCCCAGGTTCAAGGTGGCTGACATGGCTGTGGACAGGAGGCTTCAGTTCCTTATCAGGCGAGCCTCTCCAAGATTGCGCCTGCAGTGGGTGCTGGATTTCCTCCGAGTAAATGATCTGAGAAGGAGGAAGTACCTAAGGTAGGAGCTGCAGTGAACCTAATCTCAGAAGTGCTATGCTATCACTTGTGCCTCGCACCACTGTTCACACAGACACACTTCATTAGGATATGCGAGAGAACTACGCAAGGATGCGGATGCCAGGAAGTGGAATCATTCTGGAACATGTTAGAGTCTGGTTACCATAGTCTGCCCTCTAACCCTCAATAATTTACATCACCCACACATGCAAAATACACTCATTCCATCCAAGACCCACAAAAATTCCATCTCATTGCAAAATCAGTGCAGCACTCAGAATCCCATCTTCAAATCACGTCCAAGTCTTCAGGTATAGATTTTTTTAACTTAAAAGATTTGTTCATTTATTTGGAAGTCAGAGTTCCGGGGGGGGGGGGGAGGGGAGGGAGAGAGAGAGGAAGAGAGGAAGAGAGGAAGAGAGAAAGAGAGAGATCTTCCATCCACTGGTTCACTCCCCAGATGGCTGCCATGGCCAAGGCAGGGCCAAGCTGAAGCCAGGAGCTTCATCTGGGCCTCCTACAAGGGTGCAGGTGTCCAAACACTTGGGCCATCTTCCACTGCTTTCCCCAGGCCATTAGGAGGGAGCTGAATTGGAAGTGGAGCAGTGGAAGCTGGAGCTGGCATGCATATGGGGATGCCAGCATTGCAGCCTGCGGCTTAACCTGCTGAGTCACAATGCCATCCCCACCTTCCTGAATTTTTTAAAAACTCAGTTAAAGACCACAGTGGTTGCCCAATACAGAAATGTTGGGTTCATTCCCCTTTCCTCCGACTAAATTCTTTAGAACCTACTTTAGATAACACTTCTTACATAAAGCCTTTTCTAAACACATCCCTGCTGCTACTGCCCTAATTCAAGTCTCCATTTATTCACTCACGTGCAAGCGGTGGTAATGGCATGACCGTAGTATGTCAATCTGCTCTGTGCTTGGACACTAAGATGAACACAACGAGCTTCCTGTCCACAAGGCTCTCATCTGTATGTGGGGTTTGGGGAAGGAGACAACAAAGAATGACAGTAACGCAAGATGTGTCTTACACTCAAGTGATCTTCAAAAGATCCACTGAGAATACGCATTAGGAAAAAACATGCATGTATTTCAATTGTTTTTGCACCAAAATAAGTTCACCTTTTTTTCATGAATGCTTCGAAGTACCCTTGTGCATCATTTCTCTGAGCTATCAGAGTAGGTCCTGACCTTTCTCTGTGTTTCCTTTCTTTCTCTTCATCCATGCTCTTCATTGCTATCATAGTTACCTCTCTAAAGTACAGATGTGCTAATGATCACAATCATCTTTGTCTCTCTCATGCCTCGCAAGTAAAAGCTGTAGTCCTATTATTCCAGGCCTTCACAAACTGGCCCCAATCCACCCCAGGCCCCCGTTCCCCTGTCCTCTAGCGTTGACCCCTATGCTTTAGCAGCTCCCCCAATACTCCATATACTCTCACATTTCTGTCCCCTCCCCCATTCCTTTTACCTTCAATGCCCTTCAAATCTCATGCATCATCTATCTGGTTTGCTCTTACTCATCTCTAAACTCTTTCTTAGTCACCACTTAAGACTCACCTTCCTCAGCTTCACACCTTGAGACAGAATTAACTCCATCCTCCTTTTAGTACACCCCTAGTATAGAATTTAGTTCACTGAATTACAGTTAATTCAAAGCTTAAATGCTTAGTCCCTTCTTAGCACCTAGCACAGTGCTCAATGTATGTTCGTTGAATGACTGAAAAATGTATAATCTATCTAAAGTGTAGAGTGAACCATTATAATGACTGCTCTTTCTTTTTCTGGTATGAAAATCCAGAGTTCCCAAGTGCTTGGCCAGAATGAGCCAAATTCCAGCATGTTGAAATCGAAGGAAGCTCCCATGTCTGTTTTTCATTCCCTTTCTATCATACAAAGTTTAGGGATAGGGGTTGAGACATTGCTGCTAGATTAAGCTGAGTTTGCACAGCATAAGACGGGATGAAATGACCTCCGGGGTTCCCATCAGAGAAGCGAGCAGAGGTGAGAGACAGGATTTTCCAAGGATGCTTGGAGGGAGGTGAAAGTCCTATTTTCCACTTCATAGATGTGACTGCAATTCTTTCACAATCTGGCCCACAGCACTGGTGGGGAGGTAGATGAGTGTGTGAGTGTATGTGTGTGTGTGACAGTACTTCAAAATAATTTGAAAACTTAGACATGAAATGACCCAGACATGATTCATGGGTTGCTGTCCATGCATCTTCACCCAAAATTTCATGAGTAAGTGGCAAGCTATCCAGCCCAAGCTCTTTTTCCTACCAAAACCTGCCTTGAGAATGCAAACAGGATGCTTCAGAGAATAAGCCCAGAATCCAGCTGCGTAAAGCTATCTCAGACATTCGGGAAAAATCCTGTAGAAAAGTTGCAGCCCTTATTGCAAATTAATACCCAGGATTTCATTTCATGGAATGTTCACTATTTCAAAACATCTCCCAGAGGGAATCCTATCGGTAGGTAGGAAGCCTCCACGAGGTTGCAGATGGGGGCTGGAATTTCTTCCTCTCTTTTTTAAAGACCAGATTCCCAAGAACTAAAACACATGATTCTCAGACCTGAGCTGCTGCTTTGAGTGTTTAGGCTCTGAGAATGTTGCTGCTGGTTCAGCCCCTCATTTTGCAAATGGTGTCAGGCAGGTTAATGGCTGTTTAAGGTCACGCAGTTTATCAGGGCGGGAGCTGGTACTAGAATCCAGGTCTCTTAACTCTTCGCCCAGGGATCAATCCACTGTGCCAAAGTTGAAAATTGCTGTGGGAGATGAATGGAGAAGTTTTCAAGGATAAAACCAGGACTTTACACCTCATAAGCATGAGTGGATACTGCTGTTTTCCTGACCCCTGAACTTCACTCTGGACTGAATCTCAGGGCAGACATAAGTGGCTTGTGCCGGTGGCCCCCGTCTTTGATGTGCTCTTTGAGGAACTGTAGATGGTGATGTTGATAATGGACCAACACTTGACTTCGTTTCGGAGGTCTGGTTAATTCAAGGAACTTAACTGGTATCTGCTCTGTCCTCCTGAACTAAGAGGAGTCTCCAGCCTTTGTTTGACTTTCAGCCTCTTTTATCTCTGCCATGGAAAACCGCCTCCAGCTTCCCTGAGATCAGCCCCGCCCTGCGCCGGCTCAGTTCCGCTACCTTCCTGGACGATGCTGCACCTGCTCTTCAGGACTCTTGCCTGAGCCTGGCAGAATGCTTGTTCCACTGAGGACAACACTGCCGTTAGCCCTGCTCTAGAGCCTTCTTCCTGCCTCCTTAACACAAAAGGAACTTCACTGAGACTCTCCCTGCCACCTTCACCCTGAGGACTGAGGTTTCGGTGCAAAACCATTTGAAATCTGTACAGTGTTTTCATAACATACACTGTCCATGAACTTGGGCAAGTGCTCTCACATTGCCAGGTCACCAAAGCTTTCTCGAGGGTCGATTTATTCCGAGCGTTTCTCTCTGTCTTCAAGCCTTGATTGTCCCCCATCCTCAGGTTTCGTGGATGTTCTTTTCAGAGAATGCTGAGGGTTTTCTTTCCTCCTGTTTGAAAATTGTGTATGAATCTTCCTGCCCATTGTTCATCCTTTCCTCCTGCTTCAGAGAAAGAAGTCGCAACTTCAGAGCCATGTGCTGCTGCTTCTTGGATCTTTGCCCCACCTGCCTGCCCCGGAACATCTCTGAAGTGCATCTCTTGGCGTTTTCTTTCCACTGGGTGGTGCCTTGCTTCCCCCAAATGTGTCAAAATCCTCTAGGGCATTCCAAAATGCAGTATCTTTGGTCTCTTCCCGAACAGTGCTGTCCTTAGTGCTGTGTTCCCAGTGACCAAATGAAAACCTTTGGATCTGCATTTTGACAGGTTCCCAGGTAATTCTTAAGCACATTCAATCATATGCAGGCCTCGCTTTTCAAAAATAACCGTCCTGGGACTGGGCACTTGGTGCAGTGGTAAAGACACCACCTGGGGTACCTACATCCCATATCAGGGTCCCTGGGTTTGAATCCTGCCTTTGCTTCCAATCTGGCTTCCTGCTAATGTGCACACTGGGAGGCAGCAGGTGATGGCACAAATACTTGGGTCCTTGCTACCCACATGGGAGACCCAGAACGTGTTCCAGGCTACTGGTTTTGCCCTGGCCCAGCTCCAACTCTTGTAGGCATTTGGGGAATGAACCAGCAGATTAAATATCTATTCTCTCTCTCTCTCTCCCTTCCAAATTACTCTCTTTTTTTTGAATTTATTTGACAGGTAGAGTTATAGACAGTGAGAGAGAGAGAGAGACAGAGAGAAAGGTCTTCCTTCTGTTGGTTCACTCCCCAAATGGCCACTATGGCCGTCTCTGTGCCGATCCGAAGCCAGGAGCCAGGTGCTTTTTCCTGGTCTCCCACGTGGGTGCAGGGGCCCACTGCCCTCACAGGCCACAGCAGAGAGCTGTATTGTAAGAGGGGCAGCCGGGACTAGAACCCGGTGCCCATATGGGATGCCGGCGCTGCAGGCGGAGGATTAACCAAGTGAGCCACAGTGCCGCCCCCCCCCCCATAACTCTTTAAACTAACCATCTTTGTGGCAGGCATGGAGCCTAGTGGTTAAGCTGCTGGTCGAGACGCCCACATCCCACGTCAGAGTGCTTGTTATCCATCTAAACTGCCAAGCTGTTTTTCGCCACTCAGAATCTCAACAGAGAAATGGAAACTGGTGACCACACTGTCACTCCTTACCCTGTTCCTCTGTGGCTCCCACCCTCACCACTTTACATACCTGGCCTCTGGAGGTCACACGGGAATGACCGAGTGCGGAGTCCTTTCCTGGCTCTCCTCTGCCTGAGCCTCTCCCGGCTTTGACGGCGCTTGCTTTCTCAAGAGCTCTCCCCTTGGCCTCCCTGGTACTCTGCTGTCCCCAGGCCTCCGATTTCTTTACTCAGCCCTTCCTGTCTGCTCCACTTTTGATTCCTCTCCTTTCCTTTTGAACAAGAGACTGGGCATATTAATTTTGTATTTGAAGGGGTCATATCTGAGACAGGCTCAAAAAGTTTTGGAACTGGATCAAGATTTCATCCAGAGACAGAGAATGACCAGAAGGACCAGGTGCACTAATGTCACCTGCAGTGACAGTTACAAGACAAAAAAAAATTGCTTTCAAATGCATATTACCACTTGTAACAGCCAGGGAAAGGTGACAAGGCCGTGCAGCCTGGCATCCTGGACGGGGTCTGGTACTGACAAAAAGACATTAGGAGGAAACCACAGAGATGTGAGCAAAGTAGAGACTTAAATTAATGAGTATTAATCAATATTGATTCTTTAATGAAAAATGCACTGTACTAATGTAAAATATTAAGGATGGGAGAACCTGGGTTTGAGGTGGATGGGGGCTCTGTTCTCTGTTCACAATTTTTCTGTGAATCTAAAGAGAATACAAAATGGGGCCGGCGCCATGGCGTAGTGGATAAAGCTGCCGGCTGCAGTGCCAGCATCCCATATGGGTGCCTGTTGGAGTGTCCTAGCTGCTCCACCACCAATCCAGCTCTCTGCTGTGGTCTGGGAAAGCAGTAGAAGATGGCCCAAGTCTTTGGGCCCCTGCACCCATGTGGGAGACCTGAAAGAAGCTACTGGCTTCAGATCGGCACATCTCCAGCCATTGTGGCCATTTGGGGAGTGAACCAGTGAATGGAAGATCTCGCTTTCTCTGTCTGTCTCTCTCTTTCTCTGCCTCTGCTTCTCTGTAACTCTGCCTTTCAAATAAATAAATACATCTTTGAAAAAAAAAAAGATAATCCAAAATGTAAATGTGTTCTAAAAGATGCACCCTACCAAGTTCTGCTCTTCTCATGGTAAAGCACACTGGCATCGGGGACATTTATGCTTGTGTGTTACCTCTGTAGAAAGTTCCATGCATGTGTCACGGCTCTCCGGGAGTCTACCCTCAAGTCTGTGCTTGCCTTTGTAACACCTTAGAGCTGAGCCCAGGGCCCAGCACGGCCCATGAGCCACTGTTGCTTGAATGTACGAATGAGTGAAAGTTTGCAAAATGCCGCACTGAGCAGTTGGACAGGCTGTCCTGGAAGAACACAGTGACCCGGGCCCTCGTCTGAAGTTCATTCAGTTCAAGCAGACCTCCAAAGTGGCCTGCTTCCTCTTTGTTCTCCAAATTACATGTTCCTGCTCTGTTTTTATCTCTGTCGCGTCCTCTTCATCTTTCCTTTTCCTCGCCACTGTTGTTTCTCCTGCTGCGGTGCACTTTCCGCCCGTGTGGCCCCAAGCCCTGGTTGCCCCTCCCAACGTGCTGTGGTCTAGGGGCGGCTTCTGGAGAGCCAGAGAAGAGTTGGGGTTGCAGAGAGAGGGGAACCAAGGCGTCTGGCTCTAGATGCGTGCCCCAGCCCTGGATGGAAAAGCTCTGTGCCACTTCCCAAGGGATTACTCAAACGGACTTGTTTTTACTAGCACTGAACAATTAGGCTTAATCCCCAAATTCATCATTTTGGAATAATTGTTTTGATTTCCATTAGCTGGGGTTTTAGTGTTAGCTCATGGATACGGATGTCAAATAAGCATGAGCCTGTCTCTTCCACGGTCACTCATGGGGTCCCCATTTCCCCGTGACACGACACATGTACATGCGTGTGGGTGATTGGGCATGCAGTGCTGCTCCTCCTTCTCTTTCTTGAAGCAATCTATGCCTCTCCTTTGCTTCTTTCTCTCTTTCCTCCTTCTCCTCCTCTTTCTCTTTCTCCTTCACCTGTGGATTATTCTTGGACTCGGTTTTCCTGCACCTCACTAAGTGTTCTCTATTTCTTCGCTCATGGATCACACACACATACACACACACACACACACACACACACCCCAGGCCATGCCATCTCCCGTAAGGGAAGCTAGTGCCATCAACCGATCCTCTGCATGATGGATGGCAGTCAGTTGCCTGCTCTTGGCCATAATCAATGTTGAGGGCTTCAGTCCAGCTGTGACAGGAGAATAAATGCACCTATTAAGACCATCTGCTTTTGACTTTAGCAGCACAATTTTCTCATCCTCTGGCCTAACTGGTTATAAATTACATTAAAAATGTTTTGTATTTTTTTATAATGTCTTATGCTCTACAAGAACTTTACTCAGTTGTCACACTCTTAAGACATGGTTCTTGCAGGAAACCTAGTTTTTAAGTTTTCAGATGAGCATAGTAGTGGGTGGGATGTATGACTCGTGTGCACCCGATTATGGGAGATACTAAGCTTGCCGTGAACCTCCTTGGACTGTGTTTTGGAGTGATGAAGGCTAAGTGTACAACCAAGAGGGAATTTATGATCCTCCGTGGGGTGGGGACTGCTTGGAACAGGGCATGACATTGAGTAGGTACCCAGGGAAAGCTGACTCGGTGGCTCTTCTCCGTGGAGGTGAGAGCAGAGAGCTGAAATGAGCAGGTGTGATTCACTCTCATCACCCCTATCCCAAAATAGAAGCTTCAGTCAACAGTCTTGGAGGGAGGGTGGTGGCCAACTCGCTCCTATTTGTGGGAGAGTGATAGAGTTGGCTCCACTCCCACTCTTCCTTGTGTCTAATAGGCAGGATGACTTGTTAATTAGCTTAGTCACAGTCCTGGACATAGAGACACATTTCCCAGTGGACAGGATTTAGGGACAACAAGCTGATGCACTTGCCAACTCACACAGATTTGCCAGGGGGAATCACCTCGTTGATCTTCTAAGATTGGCCAGAAGGTGGTAAGAGCCTTAAGCCATTGGGCTGGACACCCGTATCAGCCCAGCCCACCAGGAGGCTCTGCAGGAGGGTTTGAGCCCTAAACCCAGTGAGTCGGCCATGTTGGTTTCCCGTCTGCCCTTTCGCCTTGTACTCACACCTCTCTTGGGAATTCACAAGGAAGAGGAAAGCTGAGCCAAAGCAGGTCTGCAGTTTGTCAGGACGCAAACTAAGAGGCCCCCGACCTGACCCAAATCCCCTGCATTGCTGAAAAAGGCATTGTTTTCCCTCAGTTCTGCAGTGTCTTTTAAATCCGAATGGACACTGAGCAGGCACCGATGCATCTTCCCTTGCAGAAGGCCCTGGAGTCTGTCGGTCCCCCTGTTCTTTCCCTTTAGCCCTATCTGCAGACGGGCCTGCAGTACTAACTCCTGGAAGTAAGGTGTCCGTTTACCATGGCTCCTGATTGTCACACACTTGGTGGCTGGCTTAAAAACCACAGAAAGGGTTTCTCCTGCTCTTCCGGAACACAAGGTCCCGTATCAAGATGTCCTCAGGGCTGTAGCGCCCCTAGAGGCTCTCAGGAGAAAGTTCCTCTCTGCCTCCTCCAGCTTCCCGCGGCTGTCAGCATTCCTTGTCTGGTGTCCGCACCAGGGCGATCTCGGCCTCTGTGTTCGCAGAGCCTCCTCCTCCTCTCCTTCGTGCCCAGTTTCCCTCTGACTCCCTCTTCTGTGGACACATGTGATGGCATCTAGGGCCTGCTCAGGTAACTTCAAGACCCTTCATTTAACTACAACCCCAAAGATTATTTTCGCAAATAAAGTAAAATGTGAAAGTTCAAGAGATTAAGACTTCATATCTTGGGAGACCTAATTCAGCCCACTATCAGCAGACTCCATAACTCGCTCTCATCTCTTTCAGTGTAAGAATGCCCTAGAAAAGGCAGTAGCACATCCTCAACTACATTTCTTTGAAACGATTAAGCTCCCAGGTCTTGTTCTTGGGCATGGTGCCTGCCGGCAAGTGCCTTCCTTGTAAAGGATGATCCGCATCTCCCTTCTTCCAGTTGTTGTGACTTACTCTGACTTGTAACAGAAAACAGTTTCTAGTTGTGATCACAAAGCTTCCAGGCAGGATCTACATGACAGCAACATCTGCATGAAAAGCAAGAAAAAAAAAAAAAAAAAAAAAACAAGCAAAGAAAACCCCAGCCAACTGACCAGATGCTTTTTGCTAGCATCTTGATGTCTCTCCTCCATGTCCTGGGGGCTCAGGAAACATGGAGAAGCTGTGCAGAGCGAAGGCGGGGACAAGATCCTCTTCAGGCAGGGGTGACTGGGGAAGGTCCAGGACTGGGGAAGGTGAGGCTGGCAGCTGGCAAGCAGGTGGGGCTGTTGGTGGTCTGGGGTGGAGGGTGCACCTTCAAGAGTTGGTGAGATGAAAGGAAAGGAGGAGAGAGTTCAGAGTGACATCCAAGATGTCACTGGTTTGGAGGCAGAATCTAAAGACAAAGTAGCTGCAAATGTGGGATCCTGGCCCCTCTGAGCAGCCCTACTCAAGATCAAAGGGACAAAGGCCATGCATTCCAGACGGAATCCGGCAGCAAAGTGCAATATGAAAGCATTCTTGGCTGACACGCCCTCCAGTGCGGTGCGAGGGCTCTCCGCACAGCTCTCTGTGTTCTGCCTATGGAGAAGGCTCCTTTGAGTCCTCCCAGGGGCTGCACTGTGACAGGGGATATTTTCAGTGCAATCAAAACAAGATGCCTCATGCAGTGGCTCCTCTCTGCTTCCCGGGGGATGTCTGGGGGCCTTTTGGAATAGCAGAATGGGGGGTCTTGGTCTCTTTGGCCTCTGGCCTTCTGAGAGTAACTTGACCTGTTTGGGCCAGAGCTTTGTCAACAGGCACATGGTTGACAGCTCCTTTTCCCTGAGGGGCCTTCCTGTGAGCTCAGGATTCCTGGCTGCTGGTCAGAGAAGGCTACAACAGGATGGCAGAGAAGTTGCCTGGCTCTGAGTCTCAGGGCCTCCTGTCTGGGGTGCTGGCGCACTTTGTCCTTGTCTCACATTGCAATGGCCCCTGCCATCACCTCTGCAGCTGGCGTGGATGCTGGACTGGCTGATGGATGCAGGCCATGCCGCTGAGGTCAGAGCTGATCGGAGCACTAATATCCAATTATGAGTCAGGGTGAGCAGGGACTAAGAGCCTCAGCGCCTAACTTAGTGGCCCTGCCAGCCGGCTGACCCGAGTGCTTGCTTCTTGCTCTGGGCAAGTGAGTGCCTAATACCTGATTCCTAAACATCATTTCCAAGGACTGCATGAGATGACTTCTGGGAAGCACTAGCTCAGTGGCTGGCCTGTAGTAGATGCTCAAAACCTGCTAGCTATTTTCAGCATTGTTATGAAACAGAGGCTCCTGTGCCTGGCTGGGAGCTGATTTCTCTACAGGGAGAGAGTCCTGGGGTCACCACTACGGCTTATAGTTAGAGCTAAATGCAGTTAGTAGATTAATACGCCTACCCACCGCTGCTTTCCCCACTAGAGGTCGTGATGCCAGACCTCCGGATGTAGGTACCCATCCCACTCGCTCTCCATCTGGGCTTGTGTTTCCAGATTCTCTGATGTTTAGGCTTCTTCTTCATAAGTGGGTCATGCTTATCTGACTTTGGACGTGATAATGACGGAAATGAAGCAGAACCTCTGGCCCATAGTAGCTGCTCAGGAAAATTGGGTTGAGTAGTCGAGCTTACTTTAAAGGCAATCTCGGAGCTTTGCTGACTCAGAAGAGAACTGGGTGCTCCCGTCTTCCTCTTGTAAGGTGGCACACCCTCAAGGCTGCCCGTCCAAGAGGCATGGACTTAGAGGCACAACTGAAGGCCCTCCACTTCAAGGCAGGGGCCTCTCCCTTCACCCCCGCCAGCAGGCGTAAGTGTAGAAGCAATGGAGCGAGTACTCTGACATCTAAAGCTGACCGCATGGCATACATGGTCTGGGGCAAGCTTAGCTCCCGAGAGCCTTACCAGCTCACGGACAGAATACGCTGGAAATGGTGCTTCTCTGGATGGGAGTGAGCATCTGTCCAGTGGATTCCAAGGGAGTGGCCTTCTGTCTGAGGCCACGCATTTCAGAGGTTCTCGGTGTTACAGGGAACTCTCTCCATCAGTTTGTTTTGAACAATGCGCTGAGGTTCGGGTAAGACCCGGATTGAAACACGCTTCATCAGTGCCTGACTGAGGGGTTTAGAGATATTGAGACAGAATCTACAGGAGGAAAAGACAGCAATCATCACCAGAAATAAGGCTTCTCACTTGAAGGTCATCAACGTAATTGTAAACAAGTTCTTTAAAATTAATTTTTGGAAGGCAGAGAGAGGGATTTAGAGAGACAGAAGGAGACCCTCCATGTGATGGTTCACTCCCCAGAAGCCTGCAACAGGGAACCAAGCTCTTGAACCATCAGTACTGCCTGTGAGGGTGTGCATTGGCAGGCAGCGGCAATCAGAAGTGGAGCTGGGACTTGAACCCAGGCACTGCAATGTGGGATGTGGACATTCCCCACAGCATATTAACCACCAGGCCAAGCAATCAGTCCTAAACGAGCCCTTTGAAATCACTTGCAGATTAAATAATCACCTATAAAAAGGACAAAAGGTTTATCCTGATATTTCTGATGTGATCAGTTGCTTTCTTCCTCCTCCCCCTCTCCCTCCCTCCCTCCTTCTCTCCTCCCCACCCTTCCCTCCCTCCTGTTCTTTCTTCCTTTGGCAAGGCATAAAATCTCCTGTAGCAGAATTATGTATGATTTCAAAAAAACACACATGGAAGAAGAGGCTAACTTCTCTGGCCAATAGCATCTGAGAATTCGGAAGATGGCTCTGGGGGCCAGCATTGTGGTGCAGGGGGTTAAGCTGCACTTACAACACTGGCATCCCATACTGGAGCACTAGTCTGAGTCCCGGATGCTCCACTTCTGATCCAGCTTCTTGCTAATGTGCCTGGGAAAGCAGTGGGAGATGGCCCGAGTCCTTGAGCCCCTGCCATCCGCGTGGGAGACCTGGGTGGAGTTCCAGGCCTCCAGCTTCAGCCTGTTCCATCCTTGACCATTGCTGCCACTGGGGGAGTGAGCCAGATGACAGAGAAGCTCTTTCTCATTTTCTCTGTCTCTGCCTCTCTCTCCTTCTCTCTGTCATTCTTTCAACTAAATAAAATGCACCTTAATTAAAAAAAATGCCTTGGGGGCCGGCGCTGTGACGTAGTAGGTTAATCCTCCACCTGTGGTGCTGGCATCCCATATGGGCGCCAGTTCTTGTCCTGACTGCTCCTCTTCCAGTCCAGCTCTTTGCTGTGGCCCGGGATGGCAGTGGAGGATGGCCCAAGTGCTTGGGCCCTGCACCCGCATGGGAGACCAGGAAGAGGCACCTGTTTCCTGGCTTCGGATCAGCACAGCTCCGGCCGTTGCGGCCATCTGGGGAGTGAACCAGTGGAAGGAAGACCTTTCTATCTGTCTCTCCCTCTCGCTGTCTGTAACTCTACCTCTCAAATAAATAAATAAAATCTTAAAAATAAAGGAAGCCTCCAGGGAGGCACCATGACACTGATATTAAACAAAAAATTGGGAAGCTTGAAAAAAATTGTGTCAAGAACTTTGAGTTTGGTAAAAACACATCTAAAATGTGTTCTTTAATTAAAGGTTCTGGTGTACATGGACATGTAACTAGTTCATCCATTGCCAGACATGTTTGTGTATTAACCAAGGGGCTGGGCGCTGTGGGGGACACAGGGAGTGTTTTCCTTCCATTCAGCTTCTCTGCGCGTGGCAGCCCCGCCCCTTCCCTGCCAGGCACCTGCCAGGCACAGGCCTGCTGAGCTTTCCCGGTCTCACCTTGGGAAAAGAGCCTCCCACCCACACTTCCTTTCTCCACCTAAACTGTTGGACACTTTGGCCCAGACTGGGACTGGATCTCCGAGGCTCTGTTCAGAACTTCCCAGGAGGAGATTCTGAGTGGCTGGGTCATGTCAGGGCTCGCCCTCATCCCACTCAGCTGTGGCCAGGGCCACATGGCACAGGCCTGGCTGCCAGAGGCTCCTGCCTCCCTCCTCCCCCCCCCCACGTGACTGGGGACAAACGGTACAGTGTCAGGGGATGATGCATTGCGGGGTGGGGGGCGAATTTGGTGTGAGATGGGTTTTGGAGCAGTGAGCGATCGAAGAAGGTTAATCAGGTGTCTGTGGGAGAAGAGTGATGTCCTAGGATTTCTCCCAGGAGGGCGGGACGGAGGAATGAGGAAGGCCATGGGGCCCTCTGGAGTTTTCTGGTAACCAACGGGCCAGGAGGAAGCTGCCTTTTTGGAAACTACCCCTGGAGCATGGGCACAGCACAGAAGCCGTGGCTGACCCGCTGGGACAGAGTTCCTGGCAGGGTGGTCGCCCCGCCTCCTCAGGGCACTCCCAGGACCAGGCTGGGAGGCAGAGCTCAGGCCCCTGACACACCACGAGGCTGGCTGGCTTCACCTCAGTCCAAAGGCATTTCCTCTGGGGGAGGCCAAGGGAGCGGTGAGTCAGCGACCCGCAGCGTGGTGACAGAGCCTAAGAAAACGTGAGAGAAACTCCCGAGTCTGTGGGCTGCTGGTGGCTGTGAGCGTGGGTTTCATTATACTCACATTCAGCTCTCACTGCGGGGCAGCCCCTGGGGGGCCCAGGCAGTGACTCAGCAGGTGCAGCCCAGAGCCCCCGCTGACTCAGGCCTCTGAATTCCACAGCTCCCTCCTCACACAGGTCTCGGGTTTGGAGCCCAGGTGACTCACTGGGAGGGTGACTGAGGTGCTCTCGGGCCTGGCTTCACCAAGTGCTGTCTCCAGGTCACCCCTCCTCCCGCCCCCCCGGGACATGCCTGGTCTGGAGGAGCCCTGGAAGGTTCTGGACCCCTAGCCTGTGTGCTTGCTGCAATGGCTGCTCCCTCGGTCTCTCCATTCTCCACGTTCAGCAGCTTCTGAAGGGGTCCGCCGCATGCTGGCTCCGCGCTCCAGTACTGAGAACCCAGCGCTGGGCGCCAGTGACCCCGGCCCAGGGGAGCCATCACAGCCCCTCGTGACTGTTTCTGCCTCGCCGTGTGAGGAAGTTGGCTCAGAGATGCATCTTCAGTCTCCCCTCTCACCTAGCAGGTTGTGCTACTGGTGATGACTGGGGGCTTACCAGCTCCATGGCAGGGCCCCAGGGCCTGGAACTTACCCATGCACCACTGCGTATTTCCTGCCACCTGCAGAGGGAGGCTCCTCTTCCTTCCACCAAGTGGTAGCATTTTGACAGCTAAAGGGCTGGCTGAATGTCCTGAGTCTCATACCTACAGCAGGACCCAGTCCTGCCCCTGGACCCCTGGACGCTGTGCATGGACAGCACCTTGGGCACAACCAGCAATTTCTTCCTTGAGCTTTAGTGTTTTGTGTGTAATTGGAAAATCGCAATGACTCTGGGAGCTGGGTCATTCAGCCTCAGGTCATATCATCCCCGCCATGTTTTTACACGTCAAGCAACATAGGCTCAGAGAGGTTCAACCACCTGCCCAGGATCGCAAGGGCCGGAAGACACAACCCTGTTGCCCCCTGAACCTGTTGTTCTCAGTGACTTGCACGTGTTGGCTCCACCCCAGGGCAAGTCCTCCACCTGCTTGGGAGGCATTATTAGATGGGGTGGTGGGTGGGTTTCTTCACCATCTGACTTCTCAGGGGCCCAACTCCCATTAGCCCAACAGCACAGACCGGAAGCAGAGGAAGGGACAAAGTCAGACTCCGTGATCCTGACACTTAGTGCTGTGGGAATCTGGGGCCCGGGGCTCATGACAACCGCAGGGTGGTCTTGACATGACAAGGATGTGCACAGGGTTTATCTTTAGCTCCAAGCTCTTTAGTACTACCCTCCTACGGCCCTGGCTTTGTGGGTTGCTCCCTTAGGTGGGCCCTGGCTACACGGCCCTGTGGGTCCTCGCGTCTTGATCACACCCCTTTGAGTTGGAAGGTGTTTAGAAATCATCCTATCCCCTTTTCTCCTACCACAGGCAAAGAACATGGGACAGAGACGCGTCTGGGTCTCTCCTGAGATGGTAGCGGGAGGGGCCCTGGACCCCAGGTCTCTTCCGTCCAGTGCTCTCCTCTCTGACATCGCTTCTCAGCACTCTAAACAGGCTCACAGAAAGCCCCAGGGTCTGTCAATTTGTCATGAAATCCAAGGAAGCTTTCATGCGTACGAGTCTTCACAGATGGGCCATTCCTTCCCCATCCACGGACCTCCCGTTCTGTTACCCTCCCCCAGGCCCCTGGGGGCCCTCCTCCCTCGCATCTTACTGATGTGGTCTTGCGGAGAATCTGCAGCGTAAGGATGACTTCCACCAACGGCATCTGAGGGTGGAAACTTGAACTCTGAGTTCGGCTGGAAGAGCAAGCAGTCTATCCGTCAGCAGATGTGCCTTCTCTCTTGGCATTGATAACGGTCATTGTTCATCCCCCCGCCTCCCCGAAGAACCTGTGTTTGGCAGAACAGATGTGTCAGCATTCTTGTAATGTGCATTTTCTCTTTGTCAGGGGCCTTGCAAAGTGGGTCCTTAGCATTCACACACTGGCTCAGAGGCGTGTGCTCCTGGGAACACACACAATTCCCTTTGACTGTGCTGTATTGTGTGTGTGTTCTGGAAAGAGTAAGGCAGATAGGTGCTAAGTTGACCTCTAACACAAGGTACTTCAAAAAGTTCACAGAAAAATGGAATTACATGACAAGTTTATTTTGGTGCAAAAAATTGTGGAATCTGTGCCCACAAGGGGGTCTTCAGAAATTAATGGAAAACTGATCTCATAAAAAAAAAACTATCATGGATTTCACAGTTGTTGCACCAAAATGAACTTACCTTTAATCATGTTTTGCTGCGAACTTTGTGACATATGCTCTGTGGCAGTGAGACCTTGGGAAAGATATGTTTTTTTTTTTTAAGATTTATTTATTTTACTTGAAAGTCAGAGTTACACAGAGAGAGGAGAGGCAGAGAGAGAGAGAGAGAGAGAGAGAGAGAGAGAGAGAGAAGTCTTCCATCTGATGGTTCACTCCCCAATTCCGCAATGGCTGGAGCTGCGCCGATCCGAAGCCAGAAGCCAGGAGCTTCTTCCAGGTCTCCCACATGGGTGCAGGGACCCAAGGACTTAGGCCATCTTCTACTGCTTTCCCAGGCCACAGCAGAGAGCTGGACAGCAGAGAGCTGGACAGGAGGTGGAGCAGCTGGGTCTCGAACCGGCATCCATATGGGACGCCAGCGCTTCAGGCCAGGGTGTTAACCCGCTGTGCCACAGTGCCAGTCCCAGGAAAAGATATGTAACAGCTCAGAACCTTGACTTCCCCACCTGTAAAGCGGGGACGTTGTTGACCACACGAGGCAAGGTGCATGCAGGGCTTTCACACGTGAGACGGTCCAGATGCTTGTGGAGAGGCAGTTTTGTCTTCAGTAAGTTGAGATTTGGCTGCGAATCATTGCCTTGGAAGGCAAACAGCATTAACTTCAGGTGCACCCCACAGTGATGGCTTTGGGACACGATAGGTATCTCACTGGAGCCCAGGCTATTTTCTTCAATGGAGAAGGGCTGCTGCCCAGGTTCAACAGGGCACAGTAGGAGGATGTGGCATGGGGGATCCTGGTCCTTCTCCCCGTGTCACTGACCAACCATGCGGAGACCTGGGCATGGTTCCTTAGTTCAGGGTTGCTCACAGGGCACAGAGATGGGAGGGGCTGTAGTGGAGCGTTTAAGTCTCAGTGCCTGGCACAGAGCTGCTTGCTAAATTTGGCGTCCTGTCTGCAAGTCCTTGTTCTACGGGTATTTCTGTAGGATTAATAAGGCACAAACTGCTTCCAGGAATCTCCCCTAAAGTTGACCGCTTCTTTGGTTCCCCCTAAAGTGCTGCCCACTGGCTGGGCTGTTTCTGGCAATGCAGGCCTCCCTGGGCAGAGAGCACCTGTGCTGAGGACCTTGGCCTACAGAGGCTACGTGGGCCCTGCTCCCAGCATCCTGCGCGCTTTTTGGAGCTTGAGGCTTCATAATCTTGAGGCCTGCTTGAGTCTACAGAGCAGGGAGGGTCTAGGTGTGCCGTTCACCTTAGGAGACCCAGCCGTGTTTCATCCTAGAACCTGTTCATCTGCACTCCTGACTCAACCCCAGGGCGAGTTGTAAAATAAGGTTAATTTCCTATGCGCCAAAATGCCTTTGCACATACTGCTTCCTGTGCCTGGAACACGGCTCTCACTCACGTCGACTGGTAAATGCCTGGTCATCCTTTCAGGGACTCTCTTTTTTTTTTTTTTAAATTTGGCAAAACCCTCTGCAGGCACCCTCAGCAAGTCGCCCTGCCCACTCCTCTGCTATCCCATAGCCCTCTGTCCGTGCCTCTGCCGAAGCTGCCGCTGTGTGCCGCGTCGGGCAGCCCAGCTGGCCCGCCAGCTTTCGCTCTCACCCGGCTTTGCCAGCATTTTGTGCTGTCATCTAACTGCACACCTGGTAATTCCAGGGTCTGTGTAGCCTTCTGTTCCTCTGAGCTTGCACCTGTCCTAGTCCCTCTGCCCGCAGCACCGTGGGCCCTCCTCTGTCCCCAGCTTCCTTGGTCCCCAGGGGTTGAATTGTGGCTCCCCTCGCCCGTCAGTTGAACAGCCCCTGTGCTGGGAGGAAGCTGCTGCCGGCCCTGGCCTGAGAGGTCCTCCTGTGGGCAACAGTGACACCTCCTGATGGCGGCTGTCACACACCCTGCTTCCGTTTCCATCTCCCCACCAGAATGCAAGCATCTCGCGGGAAGGGGCTGTGCATCCGCTTCCTAATTCTGTCTCTGCAGCCAGTGCAGGTTCCGAGGTCATCACACTCCAACGTCCTGTTCACCTAGCTGCTCGTCTCCCACACGAGATGGCCAGTTCCTGGAGGAGGGGGCTGACCTCCATGACTGGCCCAGTGCCCGGGGCTTTTCCTCTAGGGCAGCTTAGACGTGAACTTCCAGACCCTGTCACGATGAACTCTGAAGCTCCTTTTTCCTGAGCAATTACATTGCTTTTTTTAGTATGAGAGAAGCAAGGAGCTTGGAAGGAGTCCCAGAGACTCCGCTCCTTCCAGAAGGGGCTCCCTCCAGCCTGCCTGGCAGGTGGTCCCACGTGCCCCCCCTCCCCTCTCCATTCCACTTTGCCCCACTCCACTGCCTCCCTCATCGAGCAGTTATTAGCAATTAATGCGATGTTTCTGGGCTTTTCCTCAGGCACGGGGACCTGCTGTGGCTGTCCTGAGGAAGGTAAATCAGCTTTGACCGGACCTGGATCTGCCGGTTTTAGCAAACGCTCATGGCAAACCAGAGTCTACCCTCTTCATTTGATCAATATGTGGAGCACCCAGGTCAATAGGAGCCGCCCCCTGGGTCCCGGCTCATTTATTAAAAATGTGGAACGATTTAAGTCCTTGCTGCTTCGAATGGAAGTCGTTGAGCACATGTCTCCAGCAGGCTCTGGGGCTGGGAGGTCAAGTTTCAGATGCAATTAATTCAGGGAAAAGGTGAGCCCGCCAGGCCTGGAGGAGAGAAGAACTGACAGCTGATTTATGACGTGGCTTTTAAACAAATCACCCCTAAAACCTGCTTGCTTCACTACGGCGGGGGCTCGGTTTATATTAACGTATCATCCTCAGACACTGACTGCCGCCCCTCCGTCCACAGCTGGTGGAAAGCGGGGAATTTCATTGGTTCCAGAAACCATCTCCATCCACACTGTTTGGCCAAAGAAAGTCTGGTTTCCTAGCGTGGTAACCAGGAACCATGCCGCGGAGGCACGGGGGCACGTGACCGCACCAAACTAGGTCTGTGAGCCTCCAGCCTCGGGGATGGCGAAAGTAGCAACCCCCGCTCCTCAGACCGCCCTTCACCTCTGCGGCTGCGGTGGCCTCTGGAAGAGGGACAGGAAGAGGGACAGGTCTGCAGGTGAAGCTGGGGACGTGGACAGGATCCTTTCCCCGAGTGGCCAGCTCCACGCTGTGCTGTGCAGAAGAGAATGCCTGCCCTGGCTCAGGAACAATGACTCAGCGGCAGAGAAAGTGGAGGCATTTCTCAAACTCAGACATGCAGCCCCGGAGCGCTGCTGTGGTCAGTTCCAGAGGGAGCTGCGGGAGCTGGAAGGGAAGCACTTGTGTGGCCAAGGGTGAAGGCAAGACTGGGCGGGGTCTGAAGGAAACCGCCCCCTGTGGGTGTGCACGTGCGTGTGCGCCTGCCCATGCGGGTTCTCAACGCAGTCAGGCAGGGCGAAGGGTCTGCTCACATCCTGCTCTACTTGAGTCCCTGCTCAGAGAGGGGCAGATGGGTGGTGGGGCGCTCCTGGGTCACACCTGGAGAATGTATGAAGAAATGAGGAGCCCGTTCCCTTTTCTGTGGCATTAAAGAGTCCATTTGCCTAGGGAGCCCTCACTGCGGCCGTGTTCTTGTGAAGCCACTCACACGTGCTGAATGTGGCTTTGTGAGTCCATAGTGGGGTCACTGCTAGCCAGCCCCAAGCCCCTGTGAGCTCTGTGCTCTCCTCCCCGGCTCGCGTCCCACACTGCCCAGTGCTGGGGTGTTTACACCTCCTGTCTGCTGCGTGGATGGCTTCCTGGAAGGAGTTAGAACTTTGGCCAAATGTGAATCCAAATCCAACCTTTCAGGGGCTGTGTGAGCTTGGGAAATCGAGCGAACTTTTTCTACTCTGGGTTTCCCTCTCTGGGAGACAGAGCCAGCGCTGCCTCAGGGTCATCATGAAGATGAATCCCAACGTAATGGAGCCCTGGCAGAGCCCTGTCTCGGGCTCCACTTAGCACCCACTCTCTTCCCACCCCCAGGCTGACTGCCATTCCCTCAAGACAGCTTTCTATCTCATTCACCTCTGCCTCTCTCTGCTCTCTGAACACTTAACCCACTACCTCCTGTCGAGCAGGCACTCAAATAGTGAATGGAGTCATTTATGTTTTTTAAAAGACTCATTTGTTTATTTTAAAGAGTGACAGAAAGAGAGAGAGAGTGAGAGAGAGAGACAGACAGATGGATAGACATATATACATATAGAGAGATCTTCCATCTGCTGGTGCACTCCCCAAATGCCTGCAGCAGCCAGGGTTGGGACAGGCCAAAGCCAGGAGCTAGGAGCTCTATCCAAAGAGTGAGAGGAAAGTCTGATTGAGCCCAATGGGCAGGTGAGAGGAAAGTCTGATTGAGCCAGGCCCTCCCTAATCAGTGCTTGGGTCCAAGACTGGCAGCATCACCATCACCAGAGAACAAATTACCAATGCAGACCCTCAGACACCCGAGAACCAGGGACCCAGCATCTGCATTTTAACAGGTGAGCCGTGTGCCAGTTAAAATCTGAGAAGGCTGCCTCCGTACTCATGGCCTAAATCAGGGAAAGAAGGAAGATTAGGGAGATAGCAGAATGATTCACTGTGACTCTATTTGTTTTCTTTAAATGAAAAAATTATTGAAATGAAATACAGTTTTAGAATTCTCCGTGTGACTGCAATTTTATTCCAAATCTAATGTGATTCCATGGCCACACAGAGCGACTCCCTGGCTGTGTCCCTCTCTCCTCTTTGAGCCCGTGGCCCTTGCACTTACATGCCGCAGGTGGCTGTGTGGTCCCTGCGGGCCATCCCCTCTCCCTCTCTGCGAACCTGTTTGCTACTTGAGGTCTCCCTTAGAAGGCCATGTCCTGGGACTCCCCCGGGCAGGGCAGCTGTGCATCTGAGTGAGGGTGGCCCTGTGTGGGTCAGGCCCAGCCCTTCACAGAATGAGCATTGTTCTTGCTTGGCTCGCTGCCCTAAACTCGGGTTCATGCAACAGTGCCTAAGAGAATCTGGCTCCTGCACTTGCCCTTTGGAGTTGTGAGTACCTGGAGAGCAACACGGGAAGCTCTTCCAGGGGACAGAGCCCCCTCCTGTGTGCCTCTGACCTTGGCACTGGTGCAGGCTATGGGGGTGCTTGGCCTTAGCTCCCCCTCTCCCTTTGGCTTTATGCTGGCAAACCAGTCAGGCCCTGGAGGTCTAAACCATGCTGTTGTCTCTGAAAACCCTTCTCCAGGGGTGTTGGAGCCCAGTGGCCAGTCCCTGTGGATGCTCGCTCTAAAACCCATCCCAGATCCTCTTCTGCACTCTGCCTCTGGGGCTCCACCTGTCTGGGCCACCTTCTCCACCAAAAAGTCACCAGCACACTCCCACCTGCTGCCTGCAGGATGCTCTCCTTGCAGGTGGCCAGAGGTATTTTCCTTCAAACATATATTGAGGTGGGGCTGTGTGATGCAGCAGTTAAGCCACTGGTTGGGGAGCTCCCATCCCGACTATGAGCCTGGTTTGAGTCCTGGGTATTTTGCTCCCGATCCAGCTTCCTGCTAATGCATCCTGGGAGACAGCAGATAAGGGAGATGTGGCTGGAGATCTTGGCTCCCCCGCCCCCCATGCTCTCTTCCTTCCTGCGGCTGCCGTCCCCCTGCCTCCCGGCTTCTCACACCTGTGGTCTCACCAGAGCTGTTCCTGTTGCAGACAGCTTTCCCCAGCATGCTCGCCACGCCGGGCTCTTCTTCTCCTTCACTCACAGTTCTGCTCTTCTCATTGCTTCCTTCATGGCAGCTGTCTCCATAGTCCCTCTGCCCTCCTGGCCTGTGAAGGTGGGAGGTAGGCGGTAGGCATCTGTTCACGAAGCACTGGGCCTGGCATGGTACACTCCAGGGGCTTAGTAGACACCTGTTGGCTGGCGTGAGTGAGCCCAGTGGGTCACAGCCTTTCCACCTGCGGGTCCCTTCCTCCCAGTCTCCTCCACCCGGCGAGTTCTGCTTCTCTCTTCCTGGGCCTCCCCCCCCCCCCCCCCGCCGGTGCCAGAGCTCAACTTGCTCCAGCCCAGTCTTCCATCTCAGCGTCCATTTTCATCCCATTCCTCAACAAACCTCTCCCTTCACTGAGATGGACTACTGCCTTCCGCACATCCACACGCTCTCGCTCACCTATGGGCGAGACCTTGCTGTTCTTGGAGAGGTCATGAGGGGTTGTGGTTAAGAGTGCATGCCCCAGCTGGCGCCGTGGCTCATTAGGCTAATCCTCCACCTGCGGCGCCGGCACACCGGGTTCTGGTCCCGGTCGGGGCACTGATTCTGTCCTGGTTGCCCCTCTTCCAGCTCTCTGCTGTGGCCCGGGAGTGCAGTGGAGGATGGCCCAGGTCCTTGGGCCCTGTACCTGCATGGGAGACCAGGAGGAAGCACCTGGCCTCTGGCTTCGGATCGGCACAGTGCGCTGGCCACAATGTGCTGGCCGTAGCGGCCACTTGGGAGATGAACCAACGGAAAAAGGAAGACCTTTCTCTCTCTCACTGTTTAACTCTGCCTGTTAAAAAAAAAAAAAAAAAAAAAAAAAAGAGTGCACGCCCCGAGCCAGAACCTGGGTGCAGACGCTGGCTCTGTGAAGTACTTCTGTGCAGCCGACGTAACCTCTCTGTGCCTGAACGTTCTCGTCTGGAAAGCAGGGGCAACACCAGAACCCGTGGGAGTGTTAGGTGGTGTCGTCATTTAACTGAGGAAGGGAGGCCGGCGCCGGGGCTCACTAGGCTAATCCTCCGCCTTGCGGCGCCGGCACACCGGGTTCTAGTCCTGGTCAGGGCGCCGGATTCTGTCCCGGCTGCCCCTCTTCCAGGCCAGCTCTCTGCTGTGGCCAGGGAGTGCAGTGGAGGATGGCCCAAGTACTTGGGTCCTGCACCCCATGGGAGACCAGGAGAAGCACCTGGCTCCTGCCATCGGATCAGCGCAGTGCGCCGGCCGCAGCGCGCTGGCCATTGGAGGGTGAACCAACGGCAAAGGAAGACCTTTCTCTCTGTCTCTCTCTCTCTCTCTCTCTCTCTCACTGTCCACTCTGCCTGTCATAAAACAAACAAACAAAAAAACTGAGGAAGGGAGCAGGGAGCAAGAAAAGCTTGTGTGCTGTGAAGTTCTCATGGAAACGGGTTACCAACCCCATCTCCCCCACACCAAGGGCCTTCCCTCTTCCCCAGGGCTGTTCAAGGCTTCCTGCAGGACATGTTCCCCCTGGAGTCTCCTAGGCTTGGACATAGATGCCTCTGGTTGAACCACAGAAAGGAGTTTAGGCCTTGAGCCAACATGGGTGCTCATTTAGCAACGTGGGTCAGTCTGCCGCCTTCCTGGTCCCAGAACTGAATGCCAAGGACAAGGGCTGTGCTTTCTGGGACATGCCCCTGGGCAGAGATGGGTACTGTGCCACCTCGTGATGTCTCTGAAGTTAGCCCCGCACCTCGCTAACCACTCGTGTGTCTCCTTCCATTTCAAGGGCAAGTGTGAGCCAGGATTTCTTTCCTGGAGTCTTGCTTCCTTCCATCTGTTCTGTAGCCTGCCGGCTTCTTGATGGCCCTGCTCTGAGTGTGGAATTAAGCCTTCTTGTGGTATCTGTCTTCATTTAGTCTCACCTCTCCCGACCTCTGTCACCACATTTTTCAGCCCTGGCTCTTTCCTCCTCAAACAGCTGCTGGAGCTTCCCCCCGTTTCCCAGCAGTCCTTGAGGTAGCGATCACCTGGGCGCAGGTGTAACATGTGGTTCACCAGGGCTTTTCCCTGGAAATTCTGAGTCAGGCGTATGCGCCGTTAGCCCATGACCCTGGCGACTCCGTCTTCACGGAAGCTCGGGAGCCACTAGCCAGGCCTTGCCCACCTGCTCTCCTGCGTGTTCTCGGTTTTTTCTTCCAGAGTCAGGTGGCCAGAATTTAAATGCAAGGCTAGGGAGCCCCCCATTCTACTTCCCTGCAATTGCGAGAGACAATAGGGAGCAGTGACTGAGAGGCTGCTCAGACCAAAGGCTGGAAGACACTCCGGGGCTGAAGATCTCTTCCTGCTTGGCTATGCCAGGTGCCAAGAACAGACCCATTCTAAGCTTTGACTTGTCGCAGAAATTTAGAAACCAGTCTACAACTGGGTGGATGGTTAACATCCATAAAAATAGACGAGATTTTCAGATGGCAATGGTTAAAAGCTTAACAGCAACTGTAAAAAAAAATTATAAAAGCATTTCAGCAAAAGCGGGCTGTTGTCCTGTAAATGAACTCCTGGAGAATCAGATTTTCTGAATTTGATAAGAATATATTACAAGAGGCAGATTTTAGAGTTCTGTAGGCTTTGGCAAGGATGGGCTAATATATATGATAAGAAAGCAACAGATTTAAAAAACCTGTACAAACGACGATAGAAATAGACTTGTAGCTTGTTGCGACGCACCCACATCATTACAGATTTTGCCCTCAACATCTCTCTTTTAAATTTGACTCCAGGAAATCGATTTGGAACCTGATCAATCCCATCCTGGGCTCTGCCCTCCTCTCAGAATTATAAACATAGAGTTATTGCAGCATGTGCCTTCCATGTGGCTCCAGTCTCCACCCCCTGGCTCCAGCCTGGACAATCTGCCCAAGCACGGCTCTGCAGTGTGGCCCATATGGTGTGGTCTGAAGGGGGAGGCCGGGGAGCACGGGCTCCGACAGTGTGTGTGCCCGGAGTCCAGCGTGGGGGGATGGGAGGCAGGTGAGGCTACAGTAGGGGGAAGTCCTGGCGGTGATGAAGTCGCCATTCTCCCCTTGTTTTGGCTGATTGGTGGGCTACAAAGGCGATTTGGAATTGCTTTCTTTTCCTTCCTTTCTTTTTCTAGTCTTCTTTTTTTAATCCATTTCAATCCATCTCATTCCTGGAAAAACCACAGTCTCCCCCTCCCCCCTAGTCTCAAAGTCTTTGAGTTTTGTAAAGCACACAGCGTCCCTGCTACCCTTGCTTCTGTAGGTCGGCTTTGAGCAGCGATTAATTGCAGCATCAGTGAGTCTGGGGCCGAGGCTTTCATGAATGAGTTAGGACTAGAGGCTGCTGTGGTTTCACACCACTTAAACACACAAATTGTTAACTTTATGAATTTTCAACAGTTTTTCACCCTCTCGGAATCTCATATGAAACTCATTTCCTGAGAAACGGCCCGAGGACCTCTGACCCTTTGCCTCAATTGCTTAAAGACTTCCAGTTCCTTTCCTTGGCCTTTGGCTCTTGATATTGGAAGGTGAACTGAACTTCAAAGGGCAGTAAGCCAGATGCCTTCTTTCCCCCTCCTGGGGCCGACTTCCTGTCACGTGGCTGCGCTCCGGGTAGGGGTAGGAATTCAGGTGTCTGCCTCCCCTGACCACAGGCTGTGCCAGATGCCTGGTGCACGGCTCTACTTTCTGTGATTTGCTGGTTCTGAAGCTGCAGGGGTTTGACTATGTCCCTGGTTATTTGTGCTGCTCTGGTGCGAAGGTGCATACGCACGGGAATGCGTATGTGTAGAGAGGGCGTGCTTGTTCATGTGTGTGGGTGTATGCACGTGTGTGTGCATGCGTGTGTGTCCTCCAACACCTGCATCCGATCTGCACTATCCAATATGACAGCCACCAGGCACGTGCAACCCTTGAGCCCTTCTGAATCGAGATGCCCTGCGAGTGTAACACACACATTCATGATTGCAGACTTAGGATGAAAAACAGAATGTAACATATCCATAGTGATGTTTTTATATTCATGGCATGTAGAAAGGACAGTGTTTGGGGTGTACTAGGTTAAATAAAATATATTCTCGATATTTGGTTCAATATTTTTTATTTTCAAAAATGCTGCGACTCGGCAGAGTAAGATTACCTCTGGGGCTCATATCCTCTTCTGTGGGGCAGTGTTGATGCAGATGAGGCCACACTGGCCCTGGCGCCCTCCCACCTTCAGACAACCAGGCTGTAGGCCGCTAAATCCCTTTTGATAACTTGCTGTAAGTCTTTGTGACCTCACCTCCCAGGTCAGGCCGGTCTCCTGGGCGTGGCTCACAGACAGAACCCAGGCGCCTGCACCTGGCAGTCTGGAGCCGGAAGGAGGCAGCTGGTGACTCAGACCTGGTTCGTGGTCCATCGCACACCATGTGTGTCTTTTCCCACCAAGCCTGGGCTGGGCCACTTTCTCTTCGACTCTCATGTGTTTAGGATACGGCTTAATCAAAAATTCTTAAAGGTTGTGTCATCTTTTTTTGTTTTGTTTTTCATTTTACCAAGGGGCGCACTAGGAGCTGGTGGTACAGCGCTAGAGGCAGGGAACTATAAACTCAGTCTTTGGCAGAGATAGTTTCAAGTGCTACTCTCAGCTCTGCTACGTCTTAGCTAGGAGACCTTGGCTTGGTCCACTGCGTCTTTGCAGGTTCAGTTTGGCTTTCTGTTTATTAGAGGGAGATCAGCCCATTTGTATCATGGAATTGTTGTGGGGATGGAATAATAAGTGCAAGTCACTCAGCCTGCAGTCTGGCAGAAATTGAGTCCTTGGTTATCAGGAAACTCTTCCAAGGCCCCAGAGTTGATTAGTGGCCGAGATTGGATTCAGAGTCCAGATGTCCACTTGTCCAGATGTCCACTTCCTACTCCAATGGTTTTTGCTTGTTTGTTTCTTTGTTTATGGCAGAGAGGCCAGGCAGGGCTCAGCTTAGCACACCTGAAGCTGAAGCGCCAGGACTCAGATCAATGGCCCTTGGCTCTGCCATGTGCCTGTTGTCACCCGGCCTGCCTCTGACACAGCGCGGCCTGTTCTGGGCCGCAGTACTCTCTCTTCTGGTCCACTGCATGCGCCTGCCCTTTCGACAGTGTGCAGAAGCCTGGTCGTGTGCCAGGCCCTGTTCTCGACTCTTGGGATACAGCGATCTCCGGAGAAGGCGGGCAGCGATCTTGCTTCTAGAGAGCGGACACTCTAGCTGTGAGAGATGGAGCCCGTGACGGAAGGCTGTGCAGGGTTCAGCTTGCGCACAGCCCAGATCTGCGCTCTGACCTTGTCTGGCTGCAGTAGCGCTGGCCACACCGGCAAGACCGAAGGCGAGGAGTCTCCCTGTTCTTCCAGCTGCTTACAGGTGGGCCCTGGAGCCCGTTCCCTGCTGCCTGTGCTGTGGAACTCAAATCCCACCTTTTATCCTGGACTGTCCTTGTCGCCGCTCAGGCGAGGGACGGTGTGCCAACCTCTGTTTTCATTACCTGGAAGTAGGAGGACCAGTAAGGCTGATGAGAGACAGAAGCTGAGAGGTTTTTACTTCCTCTTCCTCTGGTATCCATCCTGTGGGAGATGTATCAGCCTCACGAGTTTTCCCTGAACACGCCCTGGAGGACTGCCTGCCCCGCGGACTTGCTGTAAAGCTGCAGCAAACTGGGAAAACTCCTTCATGTTTGCTCTTCCTCCCTCCCCACCTCCCTCCTCTCCTTCCAGCTCCACCTTCCAGGGAATGGGGCCAAGGCAGTGAAAGGTAAGCGAGGTGGGAGAGCAGGCTGCTGAGCACAGGTGGACCGGGCACCGCGCGTGCTGGGCAGGGCCTGTGGTTTTCCACTGCACCGGCTGTCAAAGCCTTGCAGGAAATTTTAGCAAAGGCTTGCGTGGCCCCTCTGGGGAGTGGGCATTCTGGACAGAGCGGAGGGGCGCAGAGAGCCAGTGTCAAAGGCGTGGAAGCCTGGGCAGGCTTTGGGGGATGTGCGGTCAGGGAGGTGAGTGAGGGAGCGTGGGAGGGCTGTTGGGTCACTGGCAGGACGTGGGCTGTTACTCCCAGGGAAATGGGAGCTGCTGCTGCGTTTTGAGCCGTGGCGTGACTTGGCATCTGGCACCCGCACGATGCCTGGCACTGGCAGGCGCTCATTCCACGTCTGTTGATTTGGAATAAGAGATGGCAGTTGGTCCTCCCCGGATCTGCTGCCAGCCGCCCCCTGCTCCAGGGCAGCGCCCCGCGGAGGAGCCCCTGGCCCTGCAGCGGGCGAGAGCTGGACTCGTGTGTTTCCAGCCAAGACTTGAAAACAGATGGAAACAAAATGCCAGCATTAATCCAAAAGGCATGTGGAGGGAAGATCAAATGGGAGAAGAGGATGAATGTGTTTTCAGCGGGGCCCTGTGCTTCCTTCAGGACCAGATTTGTGGGAAGCCAGCCGAACCAGCCTCGTGCCTCATGGCAGAAAACGGGTTTCCACTGAGCCTGGAGAGCAGGAGGGGACACCCATCTTCCCCACCCTCCAGCAATGAGGCTCCTGCTCAGAGCGCGGGGCGCAGAGCCCTTGAGCTTTGACAGGCCACCTTGGGTTTTGTGAAATCCCTTTGTCAAGGTCAAGGTTGAGTTCTTAGGTCCTGGGGTGGGGGGGTGCAGTGGCTGACTCCTCTCCCTGCCGCAGAGGGCCAGCTGAAAACAGGAGCAGTGTCAGGGTCCGGAGCCCACACAGGGGCCCTGCTCTCTCTTCTCTCCCTCCACTCCTTTCTTCAATACCCACCTTGGCACGCTGATGACAAGAGTAAGAGTCTGGAGTCACTGTGACATCAGACAAAGCTCCTGGCGCATAGAGGAGGGAACAGGGCCATAGAAATGCCCAACTTTCTCTCTCAAAAGCACAATAATCTGCTTGCAAAGTGCAGAAAAGACAGCAAGCGTCATTACATGCAACCTTGTACTTGGGGATCATCAGCTGGAGGGAGGGAGGAATGTATAGCACAGTGGTTTTTCGGGTCTGAATTTGACAGGATATTGATGATTTATTTTGGGGAGATCTGCAGATTTGTGCTCAGGCCAAGGAAAATGGCTGGGCTGTTTGTCAAGAATCTTGCGAGTCCGGCCTCCCAATCATCGTACTTGGACGCGCAGCTGCCCCTCAGTTACGCTGCTAGCAGGGAAAACAGTTCCAGGCATCTCAGCCCCGTGCCCATCCAGAGCGGACCATGCGGTGCCCAGCGAGGGGAGAGACGGCGAAGTGTGGGAGTACACAGAGCACAGTGGGTCTGCAGGAGGTCCAAGGACTGGGAAGCCTGAGCAGCCACGGGGACAAAAGCAAGCCTCAGAGCTGCTGCCCAGGCCACAGGCGTCACTGGCAGCTTTGGTATCGGAGAAGCATGTTAGGGCTGCAATGTGCATTGCTTTGGTTTCTCATTGGTTTTTCTGAGGGCTTTTACTGCCATGATACAGTTTATAGAAATAGAGACATTGCCCTGTCCTGCAATCTGAGGGCAACGCCCACCCAGAATCCGCAAGGCCTAGGGGCTGGAGAGGCCCCTGTATTCCAGTCGGCCCGGCCCAGCCCCTCGCCTGTCGCAACATCCTTCTTCTAAGCCAGGAATGACAAACCACACTCCGCAGACCAAATCCAGCCAACCTTCTGCCTGTTTTTATGTGAGAGCTCAAAGCAACTTTTTTTTTTTTTAAAGACCTGTTTATTTGAAAGGCAGAGAGACAGAGACGACGGATGGGGAGAGAGAGAGAGAATCTTAAATGTCTACAATGGTTGGGGGCTGGGCCAGGCTGAAGCCAGGAGCCTGGAACTCTATCAGGTCTACCACATGGGTGATAGGGGCCCATGTACTTGACCATCTTCTGTTACCTCCCAGGTGCGTTAGCAAGGAGCTGGATCAGAAGCAGAGGTGGGACTCAGTTCCGGGTACCGTGGGATGGGATGCAGGCATTGCATCAGACACAATGCTTGCCCCTCAGAGTGACTTTTGTCATTTTAAGTGGTTCAAAAAATCAACAGAATAATATTTTGGGACATGCAAACATTTTGTGAAATGCAAATCTTGGTGTCCACAGACACAGTTTTATTGAAACACAGCTGTGCTCGGTTACTTCTGTGTTGTCTCTGATTGCTTTTGTTCCACAGTGGTCGAGTTGAGTCGCGGAGACAGGGACCGAATGCACCACCGAGCCCAAGACATTTACTCTCCAGCGGTCTACAGAAGGTCGCTCTGCTCTAATGCTGGGGCAGTGCTGTCACATGCAGATTGTTAAGGAAGCCTCTCACATCGTCTCTCCCCCTGCCCTGGGATCCCACATACCCCTTCAGCACGGTTCTCCCCTCCCCCTGCTCCTCGCTCTGCCTACTCTTCCCCGTAGCACAGCCTGTCAATCACTTCTACCTGCAGCTGCTCAGCTGGGAGTGGAGCTAGAGGTGAGGGGTGAGGAAGGGGCAGAGGCCCGGGCCTTCCTGTTGGCTGCTCCAGCTGGGAGCCACACAGAAGACCACTTAGGAAAGGAGGGGGCTCTAGGGAGAAAACACCACCCCCAAAGTGACAGATGCTTGCCCCAGGATGTGGCGGGGAAGCAACCGTGCAGGAGGCACGTCGAAAGTCACGTCCTCTTGCCCATCGCCTGCTGACACAACCGCACAGCGCTGCCTCTGGGCTTCGTGGTTTCCACTCCCTCCGCCTGGTCTCTGGCTCCTCTCCTCCATCTACCTCCTCCTCTTTAAAGAGCTACCCCTCCCCCCTCCTCCACACAGCTTTCTGGGGGCTGTTCTGTAACAAATTCTCTCCTGGAGCTTAAGTGTTTCCTTCCCACCTCTCACTGGGCTCCTGGGATCATTGGAGACAGTGCCACCATCTGGTTCCCATCCCCCAACCCTCTCCCCCCATCATTGGCCCAGTCCAGGCTCCTCTTTCTCCCCAGCCCTTAGAGGTGACCGCTAATTGCATCCAGGCTTGTCCCATTCAAACCCTTCCTATACAGGGTTCCAGAGGGGTTGTCTGAAATGCAAATCTGACTACCTTAACTCAACTCCCTGCTTCAGATCCTCTGTTGCTCTCTGGATGAGTTGGACAAGCCCTCAGGTGTGCCGGTTCCCACTCACCTCTCCACCATCATTGCCTGCCTCATGTTCCATGTCCTCGCACAAACATGATAGCGTGCTTTTTCTTCTCTGCCTGGGCTGCTTTAATGCACTCTGCTCAGTCCCTCTTCCTTCACCAACTCTGCTTCTGCAAAGGCTCAACTGAGGGACCACTCCTGCCCTCTCCCCACCCCCAAGTGTCCCTCTCCTTTTCCAGCTGGGTTCCATGAGCTATTTTTCTATCTGCGTTCTTGTTATGTTTTGAACAGGATTTGGCTCTGTAGACTCATGGAGATGTTTAAATCCCAAAGTCTTATGTTAGGGGTTGATGGATCAATGATGGAGAATTGATCTGATTATGACATCTGGTCTGGGTGCTGGGCGGGAGGTCTTTAGGTCATCAGGGGCTTGCCCGTGGAAGGCAGTTCTCTGGTGGGTTGGTTATACACAAAGTGCACGCTCCCTGTGTCTCTCTGCTTCCTGGCTCCCATGCGTCCTGCCCTCATCAGATTGCCAGGCTAATGGGGCTATCATCTCAGACTACAGACCTCCAAAACTGCAAGCTAGGATAAACCCTCTTCCTTCCTGGGAAAGTTCTCACAGGTATTTAGGTTAAAGTAACAAGAAACCAAACTTGATGATTGCAATCTCCACACTGTACTATATCTGTTTCCATGACTGTTTCTCCCCCACGGAGCTACAGTAAGGACTGGATCCCATTCAGGTTTAAACCACTGGGTTTTCTTTTGGTCTCTGAATTACGGGAGGGACCTCCCCAATGTTTACTGAGCAGATAAACGCTTTTAAGACAAGGTAACGTTTTATGCATGTTTACAGCCCTAGGACTTGGCTCAATGCTTGTTATTGCTATGATAAGGATTGTTCCTGATCACTGTTCTCTGTTTCAAGGATGCATTGCAGATTCTTGGCCAAAGCTGGGCTCACAACATGAGTGCTTGCTTTGTGTGTTCCAGGCATCTAACACATAATCTCTAATTCTCAGATCAGTGCTACAAGGTTATTCCACGGCACAGAAATGGAGACAGAGAGAAGTTAATTAGTCTTCCTCAAATCATACAGGTAGTCATTGCAAAACTGGGAGTGGTGTCTAGATCTGGCCGTGAAAGCCTTCACCATCCTTTTTTCCCTACCTATACCTGAGGTATTGGCAACACCAACAAAACTATAAAATCACAGCCCATAGTTTAGTAAAAGAGGGAAATAAAGAAAAAAGCAAAGTTCAATCACAACCCTGCCCCCTGAAGCTAATCAAGCTGTTTTGACTTGCCCGTGTTCTTGTCCTGGGTCTGCTCATTGGCGTAGGGAGCGTGTGAACATGGTGGACAGAACCTTTGCATTTGCCTCCTTTTTTTTTTTACCCAGCATGACATCAAAAGCATTGTCCACAGTCTGGTCATGGTCTTCATACCTGTGATTGTAATAATTTGCACTTCGTTTCTGAGGTTGGTATTTGAGCAAGATGCTTCCAACCCCAGTGGCACCCTACCCTTTCCCCTTTCTGCTCACTGCCCTGGGCGTGAGTGCGAGTGGCCTTTATCAGAGGCAGCTGGAAGAGGGCGCTGAACTTGCTGCCAGAGAGGTCGGACCGAGTCCCAGCCCTGACAGTAACTAGTTGTGTGACCTTGGGCAAGTCAGGTTCATTCAGTTTTGAGATCCTCCCCGGTTTGTGAGCATCTTTAGCACAGGGATTGTTTTATTTTTCCTTTGTAGGCCTAGTGTCTGACCTGCAGACTGATATCAATACATGGTTGCTAAAGGTTCTCAAATATCTTTCGTCAAATGAGATAATTAGGCCTATTCCATAAAGAAACCATACTTAAATGAGGTTTCATGTATACACACACACACACACATATGCACATATTTATATGTATAGACTCTGCAGTTGTAGATCATTATATAAATATAAATTGGTCTAACTATTATAATTGCTGGGTTTATACAATTCACATAAAAGTCTATTCAATTATCTGGAAGATCTGCAAGCTTCCTGGCTGAATGCTGCATCTTTCATCCAGATGTTTGGCATCCTGTAGGCACGGTAGACCACAGACTAAAAGGAGTCATCATTCAGTGTTTATGTTGAGTTGTCTGCATTTCTTCACTGCGATGTTGTCTGCCTTGACAACACAGACTCCATGTGCTTAACTTGCTGGGTGCAGCACCAGCCAGGACCTTAGAAGAGCATTTTGGTGTGATTAAAGTGAAGGGAGAGGAATGTTAAAAGTTCAGATCCAAGGTTTATGATAGTTTGTGAGAACTCATTCTAGTTGGTGCATTCATTTGCCTGGAGGTAGAAGCTGCTAGGATTGGTCAGATTCATCCATAAGGAAACAGTCCAACCGTGTGGGAGTTTTCTGTTCTTCTCCAGGTATAAGGAAACAGTCCAGAGACTTGTGAAATAACTCCTACCTTATTCATCCTATGATAATCTCTCTTTCAGTACAAACTTAAAATAGCCAAATTTTCTTCACCATCTACATAATATTGGCATTGTGATTCTTGGTCTTAACAAAGATTAAGTTGTTTCCAAGAATAGTTGACTAAAAAAAAAGTAGAATCACATTGGGTACATCTATCACTGGGAGATAAATAAGATGAAAATTTGAAATTAGCTTGTACCCAGATGGATTGCATTTAAAGATAAAAGAATAAACAGAGGTAAATCACAGTCATTTGTAAAGGTACCTAGACAAAATGCATTGGATGAACTTCAATTGTACAGTAAAAATATTTACTAGCTTGTTAGAAAGTAAAATCAAACTACAAAATCACCATGAATATGTTATTTTTCTTTGTGGAAAATTGTCCAGGTGTGCACATTAAACACACTCTTCAGGGGTGGATGCCAGCATCCCATGTCAGAGTACTGGTCTGACCCCTGACTACTCTGCTTTGATCTGGCTCTCTGCTCATGTGCCTGCAGGCAACAGATTGCAGCTCAAGTACTTGAGTTCCTGCCACCCATGTGGGAGACCCAGATGGAGTTCCTGGTTCCTGATTCTGCCTGGCCCTGTCCTGGCTATTGGGATTATTTAGGGAGTGAATCAGCTAATGGAATATATTTTCTCTCTCTCTCTCTCTTTCTCTCTCTCTCTCTTGCTCTCACTCTTGCTCATCACTCTGCCTTTCAAATAAGTAAATAAATCTTAAAAACATGTTTTAATCTGGTCAATATAGTTTACAAGCAATATAAGAAAGAGTGCTTCTAGTGTTGATAGAGTAGCTTGCATTGTATTAACCTTCCTACAGAGAGCATTGATACACTCTGAGTAAGATGGCGAGACTAATCATTTAAAGGCACTGGGGACTGAGCAAAGGAAAGCATAAAGTGGAGGGATGTTAGTTAATCCACTGGAATTGGGCAACTGAACGAGGTGTGCACACTTGATTTTGCTACCCAGTCTACGTGGTGCAGGCTAATTGCTACTTTATTCAACTGTTGGAGAGACTCCAGGGGAGTCAGGTGGAAAGCAACCACTGAAAGATGAAGGAATTAAGCAGGTATTTCATCTGCTGCCCACCAAGGGGAGACAGATTTTGGAGACTGATCCGTTGAAATTACTTGTTGCCTACAAGAAAAAATAATCCTTCTCAGAGAAAGATAATAGTCTCCACATACTCTGTATAACATTATTCAACATTATTTCACAATGAGAAGTCCCTGCAAAGGAATGGAAATGCATGAGTCACAGTCAAGAGGAATAGAAAGCCAATAGAAACTGCGGCACAATGTGGGATGCCTCAGATGTCGAACTGGTCCAGCAAGGACTTTAAAGCAGTGATTAGAAATGCAACCAACAACATGAATGAAAATACCATTGTGAAGAATAAACCAATGAAGAATCTCACTCAGCAAAGAGATGAGGAATCAAATGGGAATTTTAGAACTAAGAAGCACTGTATTTCAGAGATAAATTCAAAGGATAAGATTAATAGCAGATGGGCCTGGCACTGTGGCGCCACGTGTTAATGCCCTGGCTTGAAGTGCCAGCATCCCATATGAGCACTGGTTTGAGACCCAGCTGCTCCACTTCCGATCCAGCTCTCTGCTATGGCCTGGGAAAGCAGTAGAGGATGGCCCAAGTCCTTGAGCCCCTGCACTCACATGGGAGACCTGGAAGAAGCTCCTGGTTCCTGGCTTTGGATTGGCACAGCTCCTGCCATTGTGGCCAATTGGGGAGAGAACCAGCGGATGGAAGGCCCCCCCCCCCAGACTCTCCTCTCTCTGTGTAACTTTGACTTTCAAATAAATAAATAAATCTTTTAAAAAAAGATTAATAGCAGATTGAAGATGGTAGAGGAAAGAGAATTGTTACATTGAACATAGGCCAATATAAATTATTCAATAGGGAGAAAATAAAGATTAAAGGCAAATTAATAAAGTCTCAGTGATCTGTGGGAAAATATTGATATAAATATATATAAATACATATAATTAGAGATCAGAAAGAGAAGAGATAGAGAATGGGCAGAAAAAATTTAAATAATCCAAAAATTGGTAAAGCATATAAATTTATATTATCTAAGAAGCCTAATGGTCATCAAACCGGATGAAGCACATCAGCAACAGTGGAAACTGAGAGATGATGGACTGACATCGTTTTGTTTTTTAAAATTTATTAATTTATTTGAAAGACAGAGTTGCAGAGATGGAGAGATCTTCAATCTGCTGGTTCGCTCCCCAAATGGCTGCAACAGCTGGAGTTGATCTCAAGTCGGGAGTGAGGGGCTTTTTCCTGGTCTCCCTTGTGGGTACAGGAACCCAAGCTCTTGGACCATCCGCTGCTGCTCTCCCAGGCCATTACCAAAGAGCTGGAGTGGAAGTGGAGCAGCTGGGACTCGAACTGGTGCCCATCTGGGATGCCAGCATCGCAGGCAGTGGCTTTACCCACTCTACCACAGCACCAGTCCCTGGACTGACATCTTTAAAGTGTTGCCATTAAACAAACTCTATCAAACTAGAATTCTGCATCCAGCAAAGATTTACATCAAAATTGAGATAGAATGAAGATGTTTTCAGATAAATAAAAATGCAGAGAGAAACCAATGTCAGCAGATATGACTATAAGAAATACTAGAAGATGAGGCTGGCGCCGTGGTGTAGTGGGTAAAGCCACCATCTGCAGTGCCAGCATCCCATATGGGCGCCGGTTCGACTCCTGGCTGCTCCACTTCTGATCCAGCTCTCTGCTTTGGCCTGGGAAAGCAGTAGAAGATGGCCCAATTCCTTGGGCCCCTGCACCTGTGTGGGAGACCCTGAGAAAGCTCGGGGCTCCTGGCTTCAGATCGGCACAGTTCTGGCCATTGCGGCCATCTGGTAAGTGAACCAGAAGAATGAAGACCTTTCTCTCTCTCTCTCTCTCTCTCTCTCTCTGCCTCTGCCTCTCTAGCTCTGCCTTCCAAATAAATAAAATAAACCTTAAAAAAAAAAAAGAAATACTGGAAGAAATTCTTCAGACTGGTGGAAATTTATGTATACAGAAAAGAATGAGGAGACCTCACAGTGGCAAATATGTGAGGAAATACAAAACAGGCTGTGGTTTTCATCTTTCAACTTAGTTTAAAAATCTCTGTTCCGGCCACGAAGGAGTAACAGGGAGGACTTTCTCACTATAGGCAGGCAGAAAACTGAGAAAGTGTGGGAAACACTGTTTTCGACAATGGAGAAAAGACTGGAGCAACCCTGGCGGTCTGGGGGTGTGGGGGGCACGGTGTAGTCCAGGTACCGGCAGGAATACGTGGGGCAGAGTGGAACAGTCTTGCTCGGCGAGGATGCAGGCTTAGGTGCTGAAGGAGGCTGGGGTATTCGGAACTTGTAGGGTAGAATTCTGTCAAGCAGGAAGTGAAGCGGAACAAAAGAGGTCCCGAAACCCAGATGGGTGTTCGGTCGCATCTTGGCCGAACACTGAGCTGTGTATCTGCAGAGCCAAGCTCCACAAGGGACAGAGGCAGCCCCTGGAGCCCTCAGTTGAAGAATCATGAACCCTTACGTGCGACTAGGGGACAATTGTGTTCCAACCATCCAGAACAGCGAGTCCTGTTTAATCACCCAGGGCAGGAGACAAAGGCTTCTGAAGGGTTGTGCTTTATTAGCAAGATTAGACTAGCCCTGGAAGAAATCCTACCTAGACTTGAACAAAACTGAAAATGGGCCAGTGTTGTGACATAGCAGGTTGCTGCCTGCAGCGTTGGCATCCTATCTCTCTCTCTCTCTTTGCCTTTTGAATAATTAATTAATAAATAAGCAAATAAATAAATCTTTTTAAAACTTAAAAAGTATTTCTAAAGTCATCGAGGTCACCTGAAAACAATTTAAATTCCAGCAAAAATAAAACACATTTTTATTTTAAAAATGACTACAAATCAAGACATGTCACAACATAAAATCCATAACATTTGATAAGTAATTAAATATTTCTAGAAATGCCATGTATAATAAAAATGTAAACAAAAACAAAGGGTAAAATTGGTCAATATAAGTAAGTTTAATTTAAATAGCATAATGAAAATAGATGCATATGCTAAAATAGTTTTTACAAATATGTTCAAAATTTTAAAGAAAACATAAACATAACGAGGAGAGCATATCATAAAAAGGCTCAAACACTACTTCTAAAATGGAAAAATGCAATATTTGAAATGAAAACTCACTGGATGGAATTAACAAAAGTTACAGCAGGAGAAAACATTAGTGAACTTGAAAACAGACAAGAAAAACTATGTAATCTGAAACATAGAGGAAAAAAGGAATAAGAAATCAAATAAAAACAGTAATGCCTTAGTTATGGGTATACTAATACCATCAAATCCAGTGGAAAATAAATAGCAAGATGGTAGATTTATACCCATCAGCCATATCATATAATCATATCAATATTTATAATGACTATAAATATAATTGTAAACATTCCAATCAAAAGGCAGAGATTGTGAGACTGGCTGGGAATGCAAGACCTGACAGTATGTTGTGAAGAATGAACCCACTTTAAATGGAAATAGATCACTTAAAAGTGACAGAATAGGAAAGATACACTGTAGATGAGTGACGGATTGCTGGGGGGAGTATAAAGCACAGCCACTCTGGCAAAGGGTAGAGCAGTGTCGTATGGAACCCAAGAACCGAAACATGGGACCTACAAATGATCTACACTAACATAATGCTTGTGCAGGAGAGACAGGGGTCCCCTCATGATGCACGAGGCCAAAATGTTCGTGCTCACTACTTCTCAATATTTCAATGGAGACCACAAATCATATAATCTTCTATATGAAAACTCCTGAGGAATTTATTTTAAAAATGGCTAAAGTCATTGAGTTTATAAAGGTAACAATAAAAATGAATTGTGATTCTATATTGTAGACAGTAATAAAATAAAAACATAAAAAATATCATTACCATGTATAATAATAGCAAGTTTAAAATACTTAGGGATAAATTTGAAAGCTACAAAACGTTATTGTGTAAAATTTAAAAAGATACAAATATATTGAGAGATAAACAGTGGTCTCGGATCACAAGACTGAATACTGTTAAAGTAGCAGTTCTCCCTAAAATATCCATAGATGCAATGAAGTCCTGACAAAAATCCCAGAATATTTTTGTTAGAAATTATACAAATTAATTCTAAATTTTATCTGCTAGAATAAAACAACTTTGAATCATAAATATATCGAAATTATTTCATTTTCACAAAGATTAAAAACTTTGGCTCTTTGCCATCATTAATAAAGTTAAAAAGGCAGGTTGCAGACTGAAAGAAAATATCTGTTTTAATTGCATGTGACAAAGAACTTCTAACTGAATCACATAAAGATTTCTTATAATTCCATGTCAAGGAAAAAAAAACACCCATTAAAGATTTTAACAGGCACTTCAGAAAAGAGGCTACACAAATTGATTCAGACAAACATGTGATCAGAGAAAAGAGCATTTCCTAATGCTGAAATGAGGGCATCGTAATGAATTCATTAAGAGAACACAACAACCACAAGTGAATGTTCACTTACTAGCAGGGCCTTTAAATGCACGTCGTAAAAACTGACAGAACCAAAGCAACACAGACAGATCTACGTAACCCGTGGAGTTAACACAGTCCTCACTTGGAATTCCTCACCTTCTAACCCAGAATGAACCCCTCAGGCTTCAGGGACTGTCGGGCATGTGGGAAGATGGAAAGGAGGGAATCTGTGCTCTGGGACTGGGGCTGCCAGAGTTTCTTGGAGCAAACTGCCTTCAGTCATTCTATAAAAATGTGTTGAGCTTCGTGCATGTTCCAGAGATTCCTGAGGGGCTGTGATCCAGAGGCAATCTGCCTGTTAGCTTTATGGTTTCATGGAGCCCACAAATGAGCGCACACCTCGGAGAGTCCGTTTTCCCACTGGTGAAATGTGCGTACCAACAACCCACGTGGTAAATGGCCAGCAACTTATGAGTGCATGAATATTTCATGGTGTAATCATTAGAATCCCACACAGCAGTGACACTACATTTATTAATATGGCTAAGTAAGTTAACTGAAAAATACAAATTACAAAAGGATGCATTAACGTGATTATTCATATAAAGTTTTAAAATATGCAAAATGAAAATAGATTATAGATGTATCTTTGTGGTAAAAGCAAGAAATTGTGCAGGAGGATGAGGCGACAAATTTGGAAAAGTGTTTCTTGATTTTTATGTAAAAAAAAGGAGCTTCTGAAAGTGAAGAGCGTGGTAACTGATGTTGAAAATTTGGCAAAAGTGATTGAAAAATGAAGTTGAAGAACTCTTTCAGAAACTGTAGCAAAAAGCCAGAGATGAAAAATCTGAGTGAATACATAAAAAGTATAGGTTGTATTTGTTAGCTTTTTGCTATTACAACAAAATACCTAAGAAAAAGTATGTATAAAGGAAGGTGGTTTGTTTTGACTGATATGTTTAGAGGTTCACAGTCTAAGATTGCACAGACCTCACCGGTTCAGCATCGGGTAAAGCCAGAGGATGGCAATGGGGAAGGTGTACAGAAGAACAATGGCATAGAGAGCCAGAAAGCAGAGATATATGGGCGTGCTTGTTGTCTATGTGTGACTTCTCTCTCTTCTATATATGCATCTCTATGTACATTTAGATACATTGATAAACACACACACACACACACATAGCTATTTGAAAGGCAGAGTTAAGGGGTAAGGGGGGTAGAGAGAGAGATCTTTCATCTGCTGGTTCACTCCCCAGATGGCTGCAACAGCCAAGGCTGGGCTAGGCTGAAGCCAGGAGCCTGGAGTTTCTTTTGGGTCTCTCATGTGGGTGTAGGGGCCCAAGCACTTGGGCCATCTTCTACTGCTTTTCCCAGCACGTTAGCAGGCGGATTGGAAATGGAGAAGCCAGGACTCGAACTGGCGCCCAGATGGGATGCTGGGATTGCAAGCAGTGGCTTAACTTGCTATACCTCAGTGCCGGGCCCACCATGATTTCATCATGGTGTGATGAAATCACACTAAACCCAGTTTAGTCACTTCCCAAAGGCCCCAACTTGAGACACTACAACTTGACTAGGTTCTTACCCTCAGTCCATGAACCATTTGTTAATCCATAAACCATTAACATAGGATTTGGGGGACCACGACTTTAACATGAAGGCTTTTGGGGGAACCCAAACTAATATCCAAACCATAGCAAAGGACTTATTCAGGCAGTCTTTTTTTTTGAGATTTTTATTTATTTATTTATTTATTTTTGACAGGCAGAGAGGACAGTGAGAGAGAGAGACAGAGAGAAAGGTCTTCCTTTTTTCCGTTGGTTCACCCCCCAATGGCTGCTGTGGCTGGTGCGCTGTGGCCAGCATGCCACTCTGATCCGAAGCCAGGAGCCAGGTGCTTCTCCTGGTCTACCATGCGGGGGAAGGGCCCAAGGACTTGGACCATCCTTCACTGCCCTCCCAGGCCACAGCAGAGAGCTGGACTGGAAGAAGAGCAGCTGGGACCAGAACCGGTGCCCACATGGGGTGCTGACGCCCCAGGCCAGGGTATCAACCCTCTGCGCCACAGTGCTGGCCCCTGAATGGTAGAAATTTTAAACAGAAGCCAGAGAAAATTAAATGGTAGAAAATGTCAATGAAATAGTTTCCCAGAATTTTGAAGGCTATGAATCTTGAAGGTCCACTGAGTACCTGTGGTTAAAAATAGACCCACTTCAAAGCACAAACATGTGACATTCTAGACCACTGCTGTATTTGTCAGTTATTACTGCCCATTACTATAGCTGACAGCTTTCAAAAACCTTAGGGCTCTAAATAAGATCGAATTCAGCGAACTCAAGAGGCTTCCATAGCCTTGGAAGCTCATGACTAGAGCCTAGGGAGATTTCTGATGCCATAAACAAGAGTGTCAAATTGTTAAGTCAACAACAGGAGTCACTGTGTACTACTCCTCATGTGGGATCTCTGTCCTCAATGTGTTGTCCAATGTGAATTAATGCTATAACTAGTACTCAAACAGTATTTTACACTTTATGTTCTGTGTGGGTGCAAACTGATGAAATCTTTACTTAATATATACTAAATCGATCTTCTGTATAAAGATAATTGAAAATGAATCTTGATGTGAATGGAATGGGAGAGGGAGCGGGAGATGGGAGGGGTGCAGGTGGGAGGGAAATTATGGGGGGGAATCCATTGTAATCCATAAACTGTACTTTGGAAATTATATTTACTAAATAAATGTTTAAAAAAAACCTTAGGGCTTAACAAACCACAGTTTGTCACTTAGATAAATCCTAATGTGTTCTAGGTGGGTCCCACTCCACCTTGTCAGTATGCCACGTGGATCACATATCCTCTGAGTTAGTAGTGGCAGTGGGAAATGGGGTTGGAGGAAGAACACAGGCTTTTAACAACCTCAGTCTGGAAGTGACATGTATTTCTCAGGCCACCTGTAATAGTTGTCATCAATACTTTTTTACAAAGAGAAGATCTCACACATTTTCAGAGGAAAAAAAACATTGGTCATACACAAAGATCAGGAAGCAAAATGGCTCTGGAGTTCTCGATAGAAATTTTGTAAGTTAGAAGACAATGGAATGATCGTTTCAAAATTTTCAAAGTCAGCAGTATATACCTAGAATTCTATACCCAGCCAAACTATCAACCAAAAGCAGTGCAGAACAAACCCATTTTCAAATACTCAAGGGCTCAAATGATTTACCTTCCATATGCCCTTTCGTGGGAAACTACCAGAAAATGTGCTCCACTGAAGTGAGAGCCAAAACAGAGCAAGAAGCAGACAGGGGATTTAGGAAATGAGAGACCCAAGGCAGGCCAGAAGTGAAGGAATTCTCAGGACTGTGATGGAGGGAGAGGCCATGATGACAGCAGCACGGGTGGCAGACAAATAGCAGCTGATGAGGAGAGTCCAACAGAGGTTTCTACAAGAGGGTATAATCAACAGACCACCTGAAGCACCTGAGTTTGTTGGAAGAAAGTTTAAGTAGTTGACACTGAGTTTTTAAAATTAATCACAATTCCTTGGGAAAGAAGAAAATAGATCATTAAATCTAGAGAAAGCAAACAGTCCTATGGGGAAAGACTCTGGTTAGAGCTGACTGTACAGTTCAGCTGGGATCATCATGCATCTCAAATACTGATTTAATCAGAGTTGGGTTCAAGTATGTTGAGAGGTGGGAGGGATGGGGAGAATGGAAATGGAAGAAATGGTGAGCGAGGAAGTAAAGAGAGCCAAATGTCATCTTTTATTCTGGAAAAATATTTGATAATGTTTAAAGCTGTTGAAAGAAAACTCACAATCCTGTTATTAAGAGGTAGGAAATAAATACCCAAAGAACCAGGCAGAAGAGCATGGTTATTTCTGGGAAGAGAGAAAGGACTGCTGCTTGATTTAACAAACTTTATGTGCCTACATATCTTTGGTAAAAATAAAAAGTCAAGAAAGGAAAGCCAAGTTCTGGCATGATAGGTACAGTATGACACAACTTTTGTGAATGTCCACACCCTACATTTTATAGGCACATACATGTGTGTGAGTGCCTGGAGAAAGACTGGTTATCAAACTGGAGACAGTTCTGTCTCTGGGGAGGTAAGCCAGATCCTTAGAGCCTCGTGCATATTTAACTGAGAATTTGACTTTATTGTCATAAAAATGTATTCATGTGTTATCTGTGAGCTTAAGTACAAATAGAGGAAAAATAATAAAAGAAAACATGTATTTTAGATGTGAAATGTAACATTTCACTAAAAAGCCACTTCCGCACTTGCCTCACCTGTGCAGAGGTGTCCGTGGGAGGGTAACCCTGAGAGGGAGGTGTGGGACACCTTGCTCAGTGTCACTGTGTATCTGTGAGACACTCAGCTGCTCCAAGGCCACAGAGGGCCGTGCACATTTGCATTTAGAAAGTCCATTCAGAGTGGAGCTTATCAGTACTGTCTCCATATTCCATCCCGAAGAAGAAGCTGAGAGCCAGGGGTGGGCAAGGACTTGCCCGGTGTCTGGCAGTGAGTCAGGCAGGGAGCTGCCCAGGAGCCTCCCCGCTAGGTGCACCGTCCCACCACTGCACACTCAGGCCACTGCACCTGGCCAGCTGGACTCCTGACTCCCCTGCTCACTGCTCCTGTAAGGTGCTAAGTTTCTTAACTTCTCCAAGCATTATCACCCTCACTTCAAATGGTAGTAATGTGTGTAAAATTCTTGGTGACTATGTCTCATGTGCTTGGCACATGGAAGCTCTCATTGAATATTAATAAGAATAATTATTAACAACCATAAGAAAGTCACACCTTTTACCTACCCTTCTTCTCCCTCAAAAGTTAAACAGTGAGCCGGCGCCGGCACACGGGGTTCTAGTCCCGCTTGGGGCACCAGATTCTGTCCCGATTGCCCCTCTTCCAGGCCAGCTCTCTGCTGTGGCCAGGGAGCACAGTGGAGGATGGCCCAAGTGCTTGGGCCCTGCACCCCATGGGAGACCAGGATAAGTACCTGGCTCCTGCCATCGGATCAGCGCGGTGCACAGGCCGCAGCGGCCATTGGAGGGTGAACCAATGGCAAAGGAAGGAAGACCTTTCTCTCTGTCTCTCTGTCACTGTCCACTCTGCCTGTCTAAAAAAAAAAAAAAAAAAAAAAAGTTAAACAGTATGTTCCATCCAGATCCAGCAGATCCAGTTAGGTGAGCTTAGGTTATCTGTTGTTTTGAGTTATACATGCTACTGTAGAATTGACTGATTGTAAAGATTAAATAAGTATCTTTAGATGTTAACATTGTATTAAGTTATATCCATCATACATATATACATTAGACATACCAAAATTATAAATAGTAATAAAACAATACCTTTGTCCCTACTAGCTCACTCAAAATATAAAACATTTCAGGTTCAGTGCAGAAGGTTAAACTGCCACCTACAATGCCAGCAACCCATATGGGCACCGGTTTGGGTCCTGGTTGCTCCACTTCTGATCCAGCTCTCTGCTAACATGCCAGTGGAAGGTGGCCCAAGTGCTTGCACCTCTGTACCCATGGGGAGACCCAGAGGAAGTGTCTAGTTTCTGGCTTTGGCCTGGCCTAGCCCTGGCCATTTGAGGAGTGACCCGAGGGATGGAAAACCTCTCTCTATGCCTGTCTCCCTTTCTCTCTCTCTGTATCTCTGCTTTTCAAATAGATAAGTAAATCTTTAAAAACATTTCAGGTTCAATTAGAACTCCTGAGCACAACTTCTAGTACCCTTCCTTCTCCAAAGATCAACACTTTTCTAAATATGCTGTATCCATCTCATACTTCATCACAAAGACACCTAGCTACAATTTATTATAGACACACAATATTCATGCATATCTGTTATCCAGTATTGCTTTGCATATTCAAAAACTTTATATGAATAGTCATATGAATAATCCTTGTCCAATTTGCTTTCTTCACTTCTTTATCTTTATTAATAAGTGTAGCTCCAGTTCATCTGTTTTCACTGCTGTATACACTACATCACATGTTTTTGTGCATTTAGAGGACACTGGCCATTTGTGATGCTTCCATACTGTTACTGTGACCCACACTTCGTCAGTAGGAGCACGGGGTCTCAGAGACGCGGACTTGCTTGCAGGCTCCATCGACCATCTAGCTGGAGGGAGGATCGCCCCCGGCTTGCTGACTCCAGGGCATCTTGGTCACGGGCACGAAGCTCAGGACATTTAACTGAATGACAGTGAGGTTAGTGCCAAGATCCCCAGGGACAGACCCCTCTCAGACCAGAGATCTCCCCCTTCCATTTTCCCCATGTGCATGCCAACCATGAGGCCAAGGAGGCTGGTCCCAGGCAACACACGTGGTAGGAAACATAGGGTGAGCTAGGACCTCCTCTTCCTGCCTGTCTATGGAGAGGGTAAGGGCCTGTGTTTTTGCTCAGGTGTTGGTGGAAGCAACGGGAAGGAGAATCCCAGGGAGGACCCGCTGATCACAATGAAGCTCAGACAGCTCTTGGCTTAGGGTTGCTTCCTGGATTCCTGCCTCTTCCTCGCTGCCCTCTTGCGGCCACATGAGACGCCCACCTTCCGGCCTACTCTGACCTGATTCTGAAGTCTTCAGAGGAGGAGGCTCTCTTCATTCAGGCAGAATTCCCAGCGAGGAACCACGTTCCCAGTCACTCCACAGTGGGGGCTTGTCCCAGTGCTTCCAGGCAGAACCAGCTCTGTGACACGGGAAGGCTTAATTTATTCACCCAGAACTAAGTGCCTGCTGGAGCTGGCCAATTAATAGTCTTGTTGACAGTGACTCCAGCCCTGCTGGGCTGCCTCTGCCACACCATGGGGGGCCGGCCGCTCACTGCAGGTCTGACCCTCTTCGTGCCACACCATGCTGGGTTGGTGTCCTCTGCGGAGGCCTCTTGTGTGCAAATGGCCCCTTTATGGCAGAAACCCACAAGAACATTCCCCAAGAGTACTGTTTGCTGTGGTAGTTTGTCTACAGATTTTCCCACCAGGATCCTGGAGCAGGTCCAACCTGCAATTGCCACTGTCATGAGAAGGGAACAGATGACCGTGGAGTGAAGTAATAGTCCTTTTCCCTCCCTCTCCAACCCTTTGATTTTGGAGGGCCCGCACTCATTGTTAGTGGTCAGGAGTCCTGCACCTCCCCTTTGGACCAGGAATACATGGGAATGAGAGGTCTCAGGGACACTTAGAAGCAGCAACAAATAACCCACAAACCCATTATCTGCAGCTTGAGCAACCCCTGCTATGAACCTCCTTGGAGTCCAGCCAGTCAACAGCTCAACCCCCAAAATAGGCTCCTTGCAGGCGCTTTCCTAAATGAAAAAAGACAGAGAACGACTCAGAGAAAGCTTGGGAAAGGAAGGGGAAAAGAAGAGAGAATGCCATGCCGAAGCAGTGATAGTATTTGTAGAATGTGTGTCTACAATTGCTCACTTGGCTCAAGCCTAATTATGTGTGAAAAATATTATCAGCTGACAAATAGCATTGGCTTTCCAGAAATGAGTTACCCTTTTCCCCCAAAAGAACTTGATTTCAGCTTCAAATGTGGGCCCTGCAGTGTTGACTTTGCCTTTACCAAAGTCATCAATAAAGAAGTAGGTACTTGGAGAAGACTGGTGCTGAGAGCAGTCCCCAAACAGTTCCAAGAATTTTCCAGAAGGCCTTTCAGATCAGATACACAGCCTTTGACTGAAAGAGGCCCTTATTGTATTAAATACCTTTCTAGGCACTTTTATAAATATCAGTTCCTTGGCTCCTCAGAGCCACCCAATTCGGCAGGTGAAAGAGACCTTTGAAAGTTTGTGGAATATGCATGTCATGAAGAAACTATACAGGGATGTGAAAATTCTTTTGCACCCAAATAAACTTATCTTTTATTTACATTTTCCATGAGCTTTTGGAAGTACCTGCATAAGACCACTAACTCCATTTCACAGACAAGCAAAAGGAAGACTGGACCGGGAGTGTCGGGGGAAAGCATGTTTGTCAGTAAGTAGCAGATGTGCCTGGTTGTATGAAGCTGAGTTAGTGTTCTTTACTCTCCTTACAACTACTTACTCATTTTTCTTTTGAAAACTTAATGAGCAGAGTTTCCACCGAATCACATCCATGTCCTGTCACCCTGGACTTGGGCCTTGCAAACTTGATCTCTCCCTGGAATCCTAGACTGATCACTACTCAACATCTTCATTGAGTATCTAGTAGGCTTCTCCAACTTGACAAGACCAAAATGGACCTTTAGAGTTTTACACCCAAATCTGCTCTTCCCATAGTCTTCCCATTTCTCTAAGGTGTTCTGCCATCTACCCACTAGCCCAGGCCATCATCTTATCTATCAGAAGAAATTCTACTGGAATGTATAATAAAATCAGGGAGTTCTTTTCTCTTTCACCGCTGCCATCTGAGCCTTCTGTCTCTCACCAAGATTCCTGCACTAGCCTATTGGCTACTTGCCCTCAACCACCTTTCCACTTTCTGGATACAAATCAGGTAATATTTCTTACTCAAAGCTTTTCAGTATCTTGCCCCTTCGATAGCTTTAAGATTAAAATTCAGACTCCTACAAGGTGACCCTACCCACACCAGTCTCACGTCAACAACCATGCTCCAGCTGCTCTGGCGTCTTCTCTGTTTCACAAACACGCCAAGCCGAGACCCTTCCTCAGGGTCTTTGTTTCCCCTCCTTTGCTCATGGTTTCCATGTCTGGCTCCCACTGGTCATTCAGGTATCAACTTGAACTTACCTCTTTAGAGTTTTCTTCTTGATCACCCAACTTAGAGGAACAACTCAGTTATTTTCAATTGCATCATCACCATTTCTTAATTTTTCTTTATAGTACCTAATGCTATCTAATTGTGTTTATGTCCTTGTGTATTTATGTCCCCATGCAGAATGGAAGTCTGGACTGGTCTTTCTTAATTTATCCCTGACACCTACGGTAGTTACTCCAAACAACCAGAAAAATTCCTGGTACACAGCAGGTATACCATAAATGCTTGTTGATTGAATGACTAAATACTTTTTGTGCATAGCAGCAAAGAATGGTTTCTGGGAGAATTTCATAGGTGCCTTCTAAGACCCGGTCCTCAGGTGTAGAAATGTACACTGTTTGTGTTTTTGATGTCCAGGTAAGCAGATGATAACTCCAAAGATTAACACTGCCTCCAAAGACACAAATCTAGTGTTTGAGAGTTACAGCTAGATCCCCTGGTCCCTTCCTGAAACTGCCAACATGGTTATCTCACTCTGCCTCCATAATCCCAAGGGCTTGCTCTGTGAACAGTGACACCTGCTTCACCCTCCTCAAATGCAGATCTTTTTAACATTAATTCAATTAATTGACTCAATTCTTCATGCCTTCTTTCATTAAACATATACTCAATGTTCAGTCTTTCCAAATGCTTTTCTGTTATAGTGGAAGAGGTGCTTTGTTTGTGCTGAGTTTCCCGAGAAAACTAACGCACTGATGGCAGCGGCTGAGAGGAAAGAGGAAAGAGGAAAGAGGTGGGTCAGCTCCAGCGAGACTGGGCATTGGCCTCTGGGATGGACGCTCCAAGATCCCACTGCCATGGTACTTGGTACCAAGGTGTCTGTGTGTAGTTCTATGGGGCTACCAGAGTGGGACCCCTCTACCACGAGCCCCGGATCAACAACCTGGGATCTAATTGTGGGTGAAGGCAATGAGGCCAGCCAGTGGGGAAACCAATGATGGAGATAGTGTAGGGCTCTGGCTCTTTTGATCACTTTTTCAGGGCTTTTCTCCAGTGATCTCATCTTTCCTAGCCTGAAGAAAGAAACTGAGCCATATTTTTGGATCAAAGCTGACTTCAGAGAGGCCTATCCTGGCCAGCCCCACTCTGGCAGTCCTCGGCCCCATCCAGGATCTACTTTGCTCTGTAGCACTCGCTAGTCTCTAGCATCCTGGATAATGTACTCCCTGCTTCTTGTACCCTCCTACCCTACGAACGTGAGCTCCTGCATGAGGACAGGGGCGTTCTGTGTCCTGGGCGCTCTGCTGCACCATCAGCACTTTTGAGAGTGTCTGGACAGAGGTGAGTAGCAACTATTTGTTGAATGAACGAATGAGTCAGACAGCATGAAGTCGGCGCTTTTTTTTTAACCTAGAAATTCTACTTCTAGGAATCTGTTCTTCATAAAAAGGCTTAAGTGAATGGAAAATGTGTGAATTGAGATGACTCATTTCTTTATTATTTATAAATGTGAAAATGGGAACATTCTTCAGCAATAAGGGATTACTTAAGTAAATTGTGGTATATTCATATAATAGAATGACATTAAGCCATTACAATTTGCATCTATTTAGAATATTTAATATTTGGGGCTGGCATTGTGACATAATGAGTTAAGCCACCACTTGCGACACCTGTACCCCGTATCAGAATGCTGGATCAAGTCCCAGCTGCTCCACTCCAGACCCAGCTCCCTGCTAATGTGCCTGGGAAAAGTAGCAGAAGACGGCCCCTGCCACCCATGTGGGAGGCCAGGATGGAGTTCCAGACTCCTGACTCAGACCTGGCCCAGACCTGACTGTTGAGGCTATTTGGGGAGTGAACCAGAGGACAGGTCTCTTTCTCTGTCTCTCCCTCTCTCTGCCACTCTTTCAAACAAATGAAATAAACCTTTAAAAAAATATAAATGGGGCCAGTACTGTGGCATAGAAGGTTAAGTCTCTACCTGCAGAGTCCCAGTTGCTCTACCACTGATCCAGCTCCCTGTTAACGGTGTGGGAAAGCAGTAGAAGATGGCCCAAGTGTGTGGGCCCCTGCACCCATGTGGGAGACTCAGAGAAAGCTCCTGGCTCCTGGCTTCTGATAGGCCCAGCTCTAGCTGTTGCAGCCATTTGGAGAGTGAACCAGTGGATGAAAGACTTCTCTCTCTGCCCTCCCTCTCTCTATCTGTAACTCTTCTTCTCAAATAAACAAATCCTAAAAAAAGAATACTTAATAGCATTGGAATATGTTAAGAATTTTTTTAAAGAATTATTTATTTATTTGAAAGTCAGAGTTACACAGAGAGAGGAGAGGGAGAGAGAGAGAGAGAGAGAGAGAGAGAGAGGTCTTCCAACTGATGGTTCACTCCCCAGTTGGCTGCAATGGCCGGAGCTACACTGATCTGAAGCCAGGAGCCAGGAGCTTCTTCCAGGTCTCCAATGTGGGTTCAGGGGCCCAAGGACTTGGGCCATCTTCTACTGCTTTCCCTGGCCATAGCTGAGAGCTGGATCAGAAGTGGAGCAGTTGGGTCTTGAACCGGCACATATGGGATGCCGGCACTTCAGGCCAGAGAGGCTGCGCCACAGAGCTGGACCCCGTGTTAAGGATATTTTAAAACATAAATATCTATAATTTGATTGAAAAATGGTGAAATGCCTATATACGTATGCACAAAAAATGGTGACTAGGTACCCAAATGTTAGCAGTGATTACCACTGATTTTTTTATTTTCCCTGTATTGTGTTTTCCTCTGCTTTAAAATTTGCTATGCGTGAGAGGAGACTGGTGGCAGTAGGGTTTCTCCCTGGATCCTAGAGGATGGGAAGAAATGGGTTCCCCGGGTTACCCCCCTGGCAACCAGGCTCTAAGGCAGACTCTGCTCACACTGGCTCTGGGTTTGGTCATGTGACTTGCTATGGCCAATGGGACCTTTGCAAACCTGAAACGGGTTTAAACAGCACTGATGCACTGGGGCTCTCTGGCTGCTGAGAACTCTTTGCTATCAGGCGAACGAGCATGCGAGCCGCTCCCCTGGTGAATGAGGGGCTACGTGAAGAGAAGCTAGGGCATCCCAGCCCCCACGACCTGGTCATCCTAGACCTGGACCAACCAACGTGGTGGCCACTGAGCACTTGAAGTATAGCTAGTCCAAATCGAGATGTACTCCGTGTGGAACATGTACACTGTATGCTGAAGATTTCCATGACAAAAAAAGTAAAATAATTCAGGAATAATTTTATATAATTACATGCTGAAACAATATCTTAGATATATGTGCAGATTCTTTAAAAAAATTAAAATAACTTATTTCTTTAGATTTCTAAAAATGTGGCTACTAGAAAAATTCAAATTATAGTCCACACGTAGTTTGCATTATATTTCTACTGCACCTCTCTTTCCTAGACCCGCAGCTACAGCCCGGTCATCCCCGACCAGACCTTGTCAGCTGAGCCACAGAACTGGCGCACCTAAAATGGCAGTGGCTTGAAACCAGTACGTTTTGAGATGTTTTGCTGTGTAGCAAAAAATGAACCACTACCAAAAGCACACGTTTGGAAGGATGGGGATGTTGAGAGATCGACGCCTTCTCGGATTCGCAGTGTGGGGGACAGCCTTCCCCAGCCTGCAGCCCCAGAGAGCAGGGCTTGGGAAAGGCGGGAAAAGCAACCTCTCTGCTTTCCCACTCACTGCCGCCGTCCCGATCTGCCCTGCCCGAGCTCCGCCGTCCTATCCCACAGAGTTCTGTGGGAAAAAAACATTGCATCAACAACAAGATAATAAAGGGCATGTCCGTGAGAGAACAAGGCGGGGGAGGGGATGGGGGATTTTGGCAGCAATACCCCGCAGTCCAGTGCTCAACGCTCTCCTCCCAGAGCCCGATGGGACTGGATGCCTGAGCCAGGGGACGCCCCAGAGGTCGACCACAGCCCCTACCTTACAGATGAAGAGGAAAGTACGCCTCAGGGATGTTAGCTGACTGGCCCGAGGTCACGCAGAAATTAGCGGTGGTCAGCCTGAGGATTCTGTTTCCAGCCGCGCAGTCCGCTGTTCCTTCTGCTGCTCCCACGACACGCACTCCTCAAGTGCTCGCCCTGGGCTCTGGGAGCCACTTCCCTCCCTGAGCAGTGTGAGTTCGAGGATGTCCTGCTACCCGAGCACCACTTCTCTCTCTGAACGGATTCCGCCGCCGCCGCCGCATAGCTTCTGCCCGACGACGTCAGCGACTGGGAGTCTGTCTCCGAGGGGGCCTCTCTCACCTTGCCCTTCTGTGCTCTGAGCTGATGGACTAGAGCTATGGCCCCTGGGATGTTTCCGTATTGAGCACACGGAGACTGATCCCAGAGCACGGAGACAAGGACTGAGAGCTTTGCCAGCATGTCTTGGGCAATGGGGTGTAGGAGGGGGACCAGTCGGGGGTCCCCGGGAGGAGGATGAAGAATTCTGGGGGCACCAGGTCCCTTACTATGGGTTCCAAATGGTGAGCTTATGTGGTGTGATGCTTGCCTCCTGCTCTGCTTCCTGGCCATCATTCGCTGTCTTTTGCACACAGCCTCTCTTTGGGAGACCAACCTGCTCAGACCACCTGTTTGCTGCTTTGTGGATTTCATCATTGGACTCCTGCTTGGCAATGCTTTGAGCACCTGCTGAGATGCTGCGATCCTCCCAGGGACTTTGGCTCCTGTGCATCTCTTCATCCTCACGCAGTTCCTTGATAGAGTTAGCACCAGTGACCTGTCTCTCTCCAGCTCTCATCCGGTCACATCTGGGGACTGATGACTAGGTCATGGCCAAGCTCATGCTGCTGATCTGTGAGATTCCAAAATCTCTGAGCACAGCCTCCTATATCTTGAGTCTTGTCACTCAGCTGCCTTCATGAAGTGTTCTTTCCCTCTCGGATCTCCTTACTCGGTCCCCTGGCTGAGGACTTTCACCGCTGCCCCCCTGGGAGCTTGCTGCCCTGCTGTTCTTTGGGACAGAAGGACGCACTTCTGAAAGGCCGCTTAATGTCGACAAAACAACACATCAAGAGGATTTTTAAAACGACAGCCCAGGAAAGAATCTGAATTAAGAAAAACAGGGTGGATATTGTGGAAGAGTGGGTTAAGCCACCACTTCGGATGCTGGTTCGAGTCCCGGCTCCTCTGCTTCTGACCCAGTTTCCTGCTAATCCACGTGATATGAGGCAGCAGATGATGGCTCAAGTGCTTGGGTCCCTGTCACTCACGTGGTAGACTTAGATGGAGTTCTGGGCTCCTGGCTTTGGCATGGTCCAACTCTGGTTGTTGTAGGCATTTGGGGAGCAAAGCAGTGGATAGAAGATTTCTCTCTCTCTCTTTTTTTTTCTCTCTCTCTCTGCCTCATGAAAACAAGTAAACATTACACATTTTTAAAAATAAAACCTCTCTCGGATGCCTGGAAATTTGTCTCCATGATGTTTAGCATCTTGATTTTTAAAAACACGTTTTCCGGTTTTCGCCAGATGTTTAAAGTCACGAAGATGCACTCAGTACTGTGTAGTCACAGAGCTGCTCACCATCTAAGTGTCAGGAGGCAGACAATGGGAAGGTGGTCCAGCCTGGGAAAGTAGCCCACGGCAGATGAAGGCCATCATAGAGCCCTAAGGGCTTGGCCTTCAGGCTTTTGGTCTACGTGACCAGCCCTGAAGGAGAATGAAATGATGTGAATGTGGGAAGCAGAGAACCATGTGATGCTGTCCAGGAACTACCAAAGGAACGAACTCTTGCAAGGCAGACTGAACATCCTGACACAACACTCTCCAACCCAACTGCGCGGCATCTGTTAACACAGGAGGCAGGGCCATTTCCTGCAAAGGCTCTTGGTGTTTGCAAGGGTGAGACGCTCCTGGTGTTTTCACAACTTTAATTAAAGCACTGAGGGGTGGATTTTCATCCCTAGTGTTTCCAGGAGGAACACGCAGGTTGATTGTACAGAATGCTGTACATGAGATGAAAAGAGAAAAAATCAATTACCCAGATGCTTTTGAATTTTACATCGTTATAGCCGCAGGAAAGGATGATGATGATGCACTATTCTTTTGCAAAATAATGAAACAATGAAGAGGGTGTTATCTTTTTTTTAAAAAGAGATTGATTTATCTGAAAGGCAGACCTACAGAGAGAGAGAGAGAGAGAATCTCTCATCCATTGGGTGACTCCTCAAATGGCTGCAATGGCCAGGTCTGGGCCAGGAGCCAGGAGCTTTATCCGGGTCTCCCACCTGGATGCAGGGGGTCAACTTCCTCTGCTTTCCCAGGAACATCAGCAAGGAGCTGGGTCAGAAGTGGAGCAGCTGGGGCATGAACCGGCGCCCATATGAGATGCTGGTGTCACTGGTGGCAGCTTGACTCGCTATGCCACAATGGCAGCCCCAGGGGTGTTTTCTTAATGCCCTTTTATACTTTCTTTTCCTTATAAAGTTTACATCAAGCGAAACAGAACATGGAGACTGAGAACAGAAAACAGAAAGCAAAGGACATGACCCCCTACTCCAAACTTGGGGTGGGTGCTCCTGGCTGGGCAGAAACAGCCTTTTGGGGAGACAGAGCGGGAGAGCAGTGAACACAATACTTAGGTAGAGCCTGGATGCTCCAGGGTAGGTGAGCAGACACATAGCAAGGTGAATACTAAGAAGTATTAATGGCCTTGACCTTGAGAGTTTCTATTTTTTGAATAGTACTTTAATCTTTCTTTTTTGAAGTCTGAAATTTTACCATTAGAAATCTAGTCCTTGGACTAAAGGGAAAGGTTCCCAGAAGTTGGTGTGCACATGAATCGTTCTGTGTTGAATTGCAGGTTCTGGGCCCTTCTGTCAGAGATTCAGATTCCATAGGTCTGCGTGTGAGAAGTTGGGAATGTACACTATGAACTAATATCCCAATAGTGCTAGCATGTCTTCTCAGTGAACCAAGTAAGGCACTGCCTGCTCCAGCCATTCTCTTTCCAAAGGAGACAGACAAGGCATTTCATGGAGACAAGGTTCCAGAAAACTGGTTCCCCATCCTTCAGGCACTGTGATTCAGATCCAGACAATTAAACTTGTAAACCTCAGTTTCCTTATGCAGCAAGAAGAGAAGAGTTTGATACGATGGTCAGTTTTCCTGTTGGGATGCCTGGATCCCACTTTGGAGTGGCTTCAGTCTTGGCTCCTCTACTTCTTTTTTATTTTTTTATTTTATTTATTATTATTTTTTTGACAGGCAGATTGGACAGTGAGAGAGAGAGAAAGGTCTTCCTTTTCCATTGGTTCACCCCGTAATGGCCGCTGTGGTCAGCGAGCTGCAGCCGGCGCACTGCACTGATCCAAAGCCAGGAGCCAGGTGCTTCCTCCTGGTCTCTCATGCGGGTGCAGGGTCCAAGCACTTGGGCCATCCTCCACTGCACTCCCAGGCCACAGCAGAGAGCTGGACAGGAAGAAGAGCAACCAGGACAGAATCTCGTGCCCCTACCGGGACTAGAACCCGGGGTGCCGGCGCCGCAGGTGGAGGATTAGCCTATTAAGCTGCAGCGCCGACTTCTTTTTTTTTTTTTAAAAAGATTTATTTTTATTTATTTGAAAGACAGAGTTACAGAGAGAGGTAGAAACAGAGAGAGAGGTCTTCTATCTGCTGGTTCACTCCCCAGATGGCCGCAACGGCTGGAGCTGTCCTGATCCGAAGCCAGGAGCCAGGAATTTCTTCCAGGTCTCCCACATGGGTGCAGGGGCCCAAGGACTTGGGCCATCTTCTACTGCTATCCCAGGCCATAGCAGAGAGCTGGATCAGAAGTGGAGCAGCCAGGACTCGAACCCATGCCCATGTGGGATGCCGGTGCTTCAGGCCAGGGCGTTAACCCACTGCGCCACAGCGCCGGCCCCAAGCTCCTCTGCTTCTGATACAGCCTCTTGATGATATGAGTACCAGGGGCCCAGCCACCCCCTGAGAGACTTGAGTTGAATTCCAGGCTCCCGGCTTTTGCCTGGCTCAGTTCTGGCTGCTGAAGGCATCTGAAAAACTGAACCAGTGGAAGGAAGATCTCCTTCTTTCTCTCTGTCTTGGTCTTTCTGCCTTTCAAATGAAAATGAAAAGAAATAATTGAAAATTTTAAGAGACCAAAACATAGAGAAGGAAAATTTAGCATAGTTAATTAACCAATGGGACAATACAAATGCATAATTGAGTGAATTAATCCATGAAAAAGTCTTGACAACTGTCCAGAGTTTGGAAAGTATTATATTGGGCACGCGTAGACGTAGTTATTACCATTTCCCATGACCGTCCATCCACACACCTGTGCGAAGCAGTTTAGGAGATTGTTAAAGTAAGAGGTACATTTAGAGCTCCAAGGACAACTCAGGAAAGGGGTGGAGTGGTGCCACTGTGTCCTCCCCAAGACCGACAGGAAGGGGAGCAAGACAGGCAAAGAGGAGGGAGGGGATTGCGGTGGGGGAGGGGGCGAGTAGTGCTGCAGAAAATCTGCACTTACTTTGTTTTGCTTCAGGTTATTGGGCACTAATAATGTGTTTGGGGTGAGCTCTGTGTTCTTTTATCCTCAAGATATTTTAATAAGACTTGAGAGTCACAAACAGTAGAGTAAAGCAGGATAGCTTTTCATGGAAAAATAAATAAAGAGAAGAAACATTATGGAAATCGTATGGGAAAGGGATCAACTTCAACATAAAATATGTGTTCAAACCAGCCTCAGACATCCTCTCGCACCTTCTGGATAGTCTCACTCTCTTGGCGGACAACAAGAATGGTCAGCTATCTCCATATCCCCCCAGCTGGCTTCAAAATAGCTACTTCCTTTGGGAATTCGAACCAAGAAAGAGCCCTGCCTTCCAAGGAGAGGGGATGGGGCTGTGCGTGCACAGACCTGGGGGGCGAGCTCTTGTCTCCCTCGCTGTTGGTGATAGGCAAGTCTAGGAGCAGGGGACTGTGGGTTTCCCTTCCTTGGTGCAGAACACCAGGGCTGGGAAGATGCGATTCTCAAGGGAAGGGGAGGAAGCATCAGAGAGATGGGAGACAGGAGCGGCTGCACCAGGAGCCCCCAGCCTGAGCGGTCAGAGCGAGCTGGCACCTGGGCAGATGGCTCTGGGTCAGACAGACCCCAAAGCATCCAGCCAGTGCCATCAGTTGAGTGCACCCAACGGACCTCATGTAGCCACTTGGCACAGGTTGAAAAAGTCCCTGGCGAGGGTGAGACAGGAAATGCAGAGCACATCGCTCAGCGCAGATTTTGTGGAGAAGGAAAACAAAGTTGGGATTATCAACTTGGAATTTGGCCTGGAACAGCGGAGTCCGGAATGCTGAAGGGATGTGGTCCAACCTGCCTGTGGCAGGCCAGGGAGGCCTTCTGTGGTCAGGGGGAGACAGGCGTGGGGCTCTGCTTCCTGTGCGGGGTACCCAGTGAGATGCCTTTTGTGCATCCTGAACTTGGGAAAAAGAAGGCAATATGCGGCTGCAGAGCTGTTTTCCTGTCCCTAACATCCCCATATCTGTGCCACTGAAAGCTGGGTCCACTCTGTGAAATTCCGGCTGTTTCCCCCTCTCCTACCAGAACCCCATGGCTCAGTGGCAGGTCTGCTTCCTTAAGCAAGATGATTGTGTAGATGACGGAGGAGCAGGAAGGTGGATGATCCCCAGTCCTGGAAAAAGCCCCGAACCATGGGGAATTAGCTTTGCTATGCACGTATGCGTGGGTGCATGCCCGTGTGTGTGTGTGTGTGTGTGTGTGCAGAGAGGGTGGTGGTAGGGAGGGGAGGAGGTTTATGCATATAATGCTTGCTTTGACCAATATTAAAACGCATAAGCATTTCCTGTATCCTCAAGGACCAGTGATGGGTGCTGGGTGCCACCCTTCTGTGCGTGGGGGCATGGAAGGGTAAGGGGCCGTTCTCCCTGTGATGGTAAATTGGGTGGAAAATTTGTTAAATAATGAAGTCATACATGTGTAAGGCACTGTTTACTGCACTTGAGGATTCGTTTCAACTGAACATGATGTAAGCCCTTGGTTATGCTTCTATCTCTCTTCTTCCTTCTCTCAACCATCTGCGAGTGGGAAACCTTTCCCCCATATGCTCAGCAGGTTCTAAAGCTCTCTGCAGAGCAAGCCATGGCCTCCAAGGTGGCTGGTGACTCAGGCGCACCCAGGGGAGCTAAGGAACTTATGGTCATAGTCCTGGGGAGGAAACTGCCAGGCCCAAAACCTCAGATGCACTTCCAAAACTCACGGTTGACGTCCTGCGAGAAGCCTGTTTTATGACGCCCTACCAGAGGACCAGGCATCGATGTGCCCAGAGCTGCAGGCTTGCTATTGCTACCTACAAGAAGAAACCTTTTGAGTTGCTGCAATGTTTCTAGACTCCTAAGGGGGAAAACCCTCTTATGTCTACCTTTCTTCTGGTGTTAACTTAACCCTAATGGGTTGAGAGTGGGATTGAATTCTCTTATCTTAGAGCTTGTTTTCTTGGGCTACTTTTAAACACTGTTACATGTATCCACCTTATTTTTTTTAAGTTTTATTTTACTTATTTGGAAGGCAGAGTCAGACACACACACACACACACGCAGAGAGAGAGAGAGAGAGAGAGAGAGAGAGAGATCTGCTCCGTCTACTGGTTCATTCCCCCAAGTGGCTGCAATGGCCAGGGCTGGGACAGACCAAAGCCAGGAGCTTCTTCCGAGTCTCCCACATGGGTGCACGGACCTAAGGATCTGGACCATCTTTGGCCACCCTCCCAGGACATAATCAGAGAGCTAGATTGGAAGTGGGGCAGCCAGGACTTGAACCAGCACTCATATGGGATGCTGGGGTTGCAGGCAGCAGCCTCACCCTGTATGCCACAGCACCGGCCTCACCTTCTCATGTTTACACAGTTCTTTGGGAACTTCTGGAGAGGTAAGCTGGGGTCTTTGCTACATTTCCTGAAGCCCAGTCAATCAAGCAACCCATGAACCTGGGTGGGTGTCCCCTTCATGTTCTCTGGGGGGCACAGAAGACACAGAAGTATGACCGTGGGCTCTGCTCCCCCAAGGGATTTTAACCTCATTAAGAAGATGGTGTATTTAGTAGATGTAAAAAACAACTGATTTTTAAAATATGGCCATAATATGAGGGACTTCAAAATGTGAAAAATGAAAGTAAAAGATAAAAATAAAAATACAAAAAGTATTTCTCAACATAAGCTCCATCAAGTTCAAGACATCCTTCTAGGTGATGATGCCAACCATTGAACCCATCCTTGAAGAACCAAAGATTCTGAGAGTTTAACTGTGTCAGTGCAATCTTTCCTATATGATTGACTGAGGGAAAATGGATGCTCTTTTAAGATTTTTTTAAGATTAGGAAACAAAATGAGGTCAGAAAAGGTCAAGCCAGGACTGTGAATGGAATGCCTAATGATTTTCCACTGAAGCCTTTACAAAATTGCGCTTGTTTGATCAGAGGAATGAGCGGGGGCATTGCTCCGGTGGAAAAGGACTGTGGCTGCAGCTTTCCCAGGCCTTTTTCTGGTAAAGCTTTGACTTCTCCAAATTCTCTCCTAGAGGCTGGAGTTGTGGTACAGTGGGTTAAGCTGCACCACAGCTGCAATGCCAGCATGCTATCTATGTACCTGTTTGAGGCCCAGCTGCTCCACTTCTGATCCAGCTCACTGCTAATGTGCCTAGGAAGGCAGCAGAAGATGGTCAGAGTACATAGACCCCTGCCACCCACATGGGAGACCTGGATGGAATTCCAGGATCGTGGCTCTGTACTGCCCTAGCCCTGGCCATTGTAGCCATCTGAGGAGTAAACTAGTGGATGGAATATTTCTCTCTGTGTGTGTCTCTATCTCTCCCTCCGTGCCTTTCAAATAAATAATTTTTTTTTAGAAAATGTACAAGGAGCCTGAAAAAGCTCATGGAAATCATATTATGGAAAAAATAGGCATGAATTAAAAAAATTCTTCCAAGATAAACCCATACTAATTTGTTTTAAAGAGTGTTCTCCTAATAAGAAGATGTTATCATTGTTTAACCCTTCAGAAAGTCAACAAGAAACTTGCCCTGAGAATCCTCAAAAACTGTTATCATGGCCTTTCCTCTTGACTGGTTTATTTTTGCTTTGCCTGGACCACTTCCATCTCTTGATGGCTATCACTTAGACTGTGCTTTGTCTTCAGGATCATAGCAATAAAGCCTGCTCCATCTCTCACTACAGCTCTTTCACAAACGCTTTAGGATCTTGAACCCACCGTTTTCAAATAGCTTTTGAAACCTCTGCTCTTGCACGCCATTGATCTGGGTGCAAGAGTTTTGGCAGCCTTCGAGGACAAAGTTGCTCCACTTTATTTTTTCACTCAGAGTCAAATAAACTGAACCAGTTGAGATACCTATAGTTTTGCCTATTGCTTCTGCTGCTAATCACCAGTCCTGTTCAATTAGGACATGAAAATTGATGCAGATGGCCTGCTGCTGTGGGCTTCATCTTCCCCATTGTTTCATTCATTTCAATGACTGATCCACTTGTAAACTGCTGATTTCTTTGGGGCATTGTCCCCGTAAACTTTTTGTGAAGCATCAGTGATTTCGTCATTCTTCCACCCAAGCTTCCCCACAAATTTAACATTTATTCCTGCTTCAGTTTCAGCAGAGTTCCCGTTGCTCTAAGGGGCTTCATTTCAGATTGATGTCTTGTCCTTCTTAGTCCCACCAACTGGACCCTCTTCAGACATGTGATCACAGTCTGAATTTATTTTGGAGCAAAAGATACTTGAGTTGTATGCATAGTTTTTTTCATAATGCACGTTTTCCATGAACTTTTAAAGACCCCTTGCATGCTGTAGTCCGAGGTGGAAGGCTGGTAAGGTCTGGATTTCCACACTCACAGGAGACATTTTATGGAAGACTTTGATGCTGGTGTCGTATATTCTGGACGGCCCACAATCAACATCACACAGCTTTTGACTGACTTGCCCCAGGATCTCAGCCTTCTGAGTTGAGGATGCCTAAGGACATTTGGAAAGGTCATAAGATTTTCCAAGGGGTTCCCTGATGGAATTTTTTCTTCCTTAATTATGGAGAAGAAAGTGGCCCAGCATAGGCTTAAATCCCTGTTGCATACTTACTCATAGCTAAGTCATCCTAATCTTACTAATCTATAAAGTTAGGATAATATTACCTCCTTGCATGGTTGCTGCAAGGATTAAATTTAATGTATCCAACTGCTTAAACACATGAATGTTAGTAGAATCTCAATTGATAGCAACTTTTATCATTATTATTTGACCTTAAACTTTTGAGACAGACAATGTCTCTTCAGTTGATTACAGAATTCGATTAGCAAAGGGATCAGGGAATAGCCTCACTAGAAATAAATGAATGGTACCATTTTATCACATAAAATCTCTGGGACTGGGAAAATACAACCCACTCATCCATGTTGCCTACTTAGAGGTTTGTTGGAAGGATTGAAGTAGCAGCCATGAAAATGTAAAACCTCTAGGTAGGACTCCATGCCCATTGGGGCTGGTAGCAAAGTTCCTGTAGGGAAGAAGTTACAGGAATCTCAGGTGTGCCTTCGTAGTTCTTGAAGCAGTTCCTGGGTTAGGAAGGAAATGGTTGTTTGAAATTCTTATATAAATAGGGAAACAGATTTAGAAAAGTTGTGACAAGCCCAAGATTGTGACGAAGGCAAGTAGGAACTGGCAGTTTTTGTTGGACAACTTTGAAAGCAGGAGACAGACAGGTGTAAGTGAGGCCGCTGCCCACCCTTCCTGTTCCTTGTTTCCATGTGAGCCTCCCCTCATGCTCGCTCAGCAACAACATTGCTATGGCAAGAATTTGTCCAATGGCTGCCTGGTCTCGGTAAATGGAGTTCCAAGTAATTGCAGGCATTGATTTTAGTTTCATGTCCTGTAAAGAAAATGTGTTTAAGGCACTTCTAAAAATAAAGCTCCTCCAAGGATGTGTTTGGCCTGTGGCTAAAGTGTTTGGAAACATATATTTTTTTTTTTTGTAAAACTCAACCTCATTAATCTCCTTGCAATTCCAGAAAGACAGCTTTCACTGCACACATCAGGGCTTGTCCAAGATTTTCTCTGTTCACAGTGAGAGATGCAAGGGAATGAACCACAAGGTCAAGGTGCCTTGGCCTTGAGGTGCCTCCCAAGACAGTTCAGGAACTGAGGTTCTACATCTAATGCCTGGCCCGGTGGCAGCTCAGGATGCCACCAAAGAGCACCTACTTCCAGGGAGGTCACTTTTTTCTCCTTATCTAGGCCCTTCTGGGAGAAGGCTGTCACTGTCTCACAGATCAGAGTTCCCCCTCTCCCAGAGTGGCTGGTGTCTCCCCAGCTTTTCCGAGGCTCCTGCAGAATCAGCCTTGGAGGTTTCCAAAGTCAAAGCTTTCCTCGTCAAAGCTGCCAACTCCTGTGAAGCTCTTCTCCCTTCTTCTGGCTCACTCTGAAACTCAGCTTCAGTGAGTTTTGAAAGCACTGAAGAAAGGGAGAAATAGAAAGCATCGGTCTTAAATGACATTGTCCTTCACTGCTGTGTAACGGGCGAAAGGTCACCATTTAGTAAACGCCAAGCGGGTAGCTTTGCAAAAAGAACTCGAGGCCCAGGACTCAGGCACCCACGACCTCCCACGGCTCTTCCCTGTTTTGCAAGGAGGTTGCTGATCCAGGAAGACAGGGGTGTGGTGTTCACAGAGAGAAGTAAGCACTGCAGTTCTTCAGCAGAGTCTCACTTGTGTCCTTGGTGAACCCAGGCTTGAGTCTCACACTGGACAGACCGTGCCAGTCTTCGTAAACCTCGCTCCTGACACTTGCCTTCCACAGCACGCCTCCAATGGATGTAATTAATTCTTTTAGTAAAAGAGTTCAAGTCTGTCCTTCTCGACCCACACATCCAACATGCATATCCAGAGGACTGTCTTGGGAGCAAGAATTTTATATTGGGAAACTTGAGCATGGGCTGTGTGTTGGGGAAGCTTTATGAGGCATTCCACAAGGTCTAGGCTTTCATTTTGCTTTTATTTCAATGTGACAAGATGTGTTAGACTGAGATGCCTTGGGGCTGTAGGCCTGGAATTTACCAAGAGAGAATGCTGCAGGCCAGGGTGAGGCTAGAGGATGTCACCCACTCGTAGGCCTTCAGCATAGCGTGATCATTTAGAAGAGGAACATTGGAATAGCAAACACACACATACACACACACGCACATTCTGGCACATGTGGATGCATGTGCAAGACATACAGGAGATTCAAGTCAAATCCTGGACACGACTGCTACCCCTCCACGTTGGTCCTCATGCTGGGCCTTTTCTCTTAGTCTTGGGGGGTGGGTACCTCTCACATTCATACTCTCCTTTCTCTCCCTTTCTCTCTCATAAGAATCTATGGAGGAAAGTAGCAAGGAGCAAATTGTCTGGGCCTTTCTCAGCCATGTCTTTTTCTCCAGTTAGGACTGGAAATAATTCATCATGACCTCAATGCCCTCCTTTAATCTCTTATTTGATTCTTCCCCTGTGCTGCCTGGAAGGTGGCAGGTGGCAGGTTGGCTTGACCAGAAACAGATAGTTATCCCTGGCTGCCACCTGCCTCCCTGTTGGCACTTGCCCTATCTTGTTAGACTCTCTCTATGTCTAATTTATACTGCAAACTCTCTGGACAGAGGCTTGTGTCTAATGTTTAACTTTTCTACCCTTAGTCAACCTCAATCTTTAAAAAAAGCCAACAGAAAAATCTTTAAACGAGTAAGTTTTATTGCTATTAGACATGAAGAAAGGAAGGTAATTTGGGGCATGGGAAACCTTTGTGAGTCTTGACGGGGCCCAGGGAACAGTTGGTGATTATAGTGAGAAGAATGGAGTTAGCTGAGGAGAGTTCTCTGTTTCACTGAGCGTGGTGACCATCACAGACCTGGAACAGGATCTGAGTGCTTGGCCCAGAACAGAAAAGACTTTGTGGTTTGGACTCTGAGTTTGATCAGTTCAGTGGCCTATGGCCAGAGAAAGGTAGCTTTCTTGAATACTTAGCACCCTTATACCCATCCTAGGAAGTCAGCCCCAAGCTTGGTAGAAGTTAGTAACTATTTCTTTAGTCCATCCAGCCATCTACTCATCCATCCATCCATACATCCACCCATTTATCCACCCATCCACAACGATTAACCATAGGGGAGCATGAATTTTTAGAAGGCAAATGTCACAGGCAATATGCCCTCAGGTTTCATCTACCTACAAACAAGTAACTGCTGTTTCTGGAAATCTAGAAGCTTAAAGTGACAGGAGAAGGTCTATGAGCAAGGCTACCAGCCTTGGGAAACAGCCATGAAGACCCCCTTACTCCTGACAGAGCCCCCCACTGAAGTATCTGCATGAGGTTTCAACAGAATGAGTGTGTGACAGTAACAGACAATCCTAAAACCTGGCATTCAAGGAAATAACAACAACCAAAGCAAAGAGGTGAGGGGAAGTCCATTTAGGAAGGTTTCCTGGAGGAGGGCTTGAGGTAGTAGAGAAGGGATCAGGAGGAGATGGCAATGCCTTCCAGGTTGGGAGAAGGACCCACAGAATGCCTGAGGATGGGGCTGGGGGGACTGGTGAACACGTCCTGGGCCTGTTGTGGGCCATCCATAGGTAGGACGCCTGCCAACAAGAGTGGTGATGCCAACTGAGGGGGAGCTACCAGAATAGGTCAGGGCAGTGGGGTCCATCATGTGCCACTGAGAGTCCGAGAAGTCACGTGCTGTGGGCCTGTGAAGAGGTGGAACAAGCAGGGAAGTGGTGCTCAGGGCAAGCAAGGAGGAACATTCCGCATCCCGCTGCCCGCCCTTCAGCTGGGAGCCCACGCTGATGGCTCTGAGTCCGTGGTGGGGGTGGAAACGGTCTGGTTGAGATACTGACAGCGCATGATGTGTGCATGCCCACAGGGAGAGGGACTGCTCTTGGAGCACAATGGAGGTATTGAGAGTCCGTGGTCCTAGAGGTGCCCGTGGCCCTCACGAGATGCCAAGGCCTAGAGAAATGAGAGCTGAGAACTTGCCATGAAGGTGCAGAGAGCTGTGGCTCAACCCTTGGAAACAGCATCAAAAGGAGCTGTTCGGAGCAAAATGCATTCCATGTGTTGGCCCTGCCCATGTGTTTCTTGTCAACCAGGCTGGTCTTCCTGGGCTCACAAGGGTTTCTGTTTGAAATTTTATGAGCCTTGGCCGGGAAGCAGCACTTACCTCTGAGTTTGTGGGAGTTAATGGCCTTTTTTGGCGGCACAACGCTGGGGACCTTGGGGAGTTCCCAAATGCCAGGAAAGGCGAAACCCATAGCCTGTATTTCAACCAAAAATTGTGCTTTATTTCCAGGCAGCCGGAGACCAAGGACTCCCCAGAACACTTCTGCAGAAGCACCCCAGAATCTGATGTGCTGTGTCTGGGCTCACAGGACCTTCCTTCCAGCAGCCCTTACAGCTCACCAGCATTCTTGTGGAGAAGATGCTCAAGTTAAAGCCCTTCACTGCCCAGTGCCACCAAAGGGCACCAACTACACCCAGAACAGAAACTGTACTTGGTCTATATTTAGTCATCTGTTTTTAAGTTTAAATAGAGACTAGTCAACACTAGTCTTCAAAACACTGATGTCTACTTAATTTGCTCCAATCAATAGAGCATGGGAATTGAACATGATATTGGGTATCACAGTGATCACAAAGAGACAAAAATGGTCTTGGTTCAAGGTGGGCTCTTCCGTAATCCTCCAAGTTCTGCCACTGTGACAAATCATTTCCCTCCCCGGGCATCTGCCTCTTTATTCATAAAACTAGAAGCTTGGATCAACGAGTACGAATGGTGAAGAAAGTCAAAGTAAGGAAAAGACTCTTAAAGTATGCATCTTAAGAGGATGGTTGAAGGAGATCCATGGAATTTATGCAAATATTGGGGTTTCTTGCTGGTTCTGCTTAACCACTTATTGTCGATGGCAGATTATCCCCCTGGGATAGGCCGAGAAAGGCTCCTGCTGCGGCCTGGCATGGCCATTCTGGGACCCGCAGCCATTCTGCTTCTTCATGCTGGCTGGAATCTCACACCCTACAGATGATGGGCCCCCATTCCAGAGATTTTCTGTCTGGGCCCGACTGGGTCCCAGCTGCGCTTCCCCGTCTCCTACCCTTTGGACTTTCGGGATACTATTTGCTCTTTTTGGCTTGACTCTGGGGTTGGCCTCAAGGTCTTGGCTAGGACCCATCCGTGGACTAATTTCTTTTCAAATCCCTCAGAGAGGATTTGAGTGCCCCGTGTGATCCCCTGTGACTCAATCCCTGTTGCCACACAAGAAAGAACATCAAGGGAATTAAAAATGCTAACATTTCTAGCGGGGCAGCAGGGATTATTGCCAGCATTTTAGCCAAAAGGAATACGTATAAAAGAAACTGTGCAAGACACAGCTAAATTATGACTCACAGGGGATTCTCGCCATTGGTCTTAGTTTTATCCTGTGTATTCACACATGAACAAGTCCGGTTTCTTCCTCATATGATAGATGGCCACATATTTTATTGCATTGACCAAGCCCCTAATCTTTTGTGACCACCCCTGCTTTCAGCCAAGTCAGTTCTCCTCCAGGCAAAGTGTGTCGATTTCTCCAATATTCCTCAGATGTTACAATTTTGAAGACTTTTGCTAACCTGACCGGTCTTCTCAATCCTGTCTAGCAGATCTCCATTCCTCTCCCTGTGAGGCACAGAGAGCCACATGAGTCACTCTTGATGGGCGCTAATCAACTCAGGGAGCAGAATTCCTAAGCTTAAATGAGTGCTTCCCATAGTGTGTGTCATTCTCTGGGGGTCAGGGTTGGACATTCAATTGGTTTCATAGTCCAATATGTTTGGGAAATCCTGCAGACGAGCATCCTCCTTGGAGATGATACACTGAAGGATCTGAGAAGCCCCCTTTATCTCTACTGAATCTAGCGCTTCCCAAATGACTTGAGCACAGAGCTGTTGAAGTACCACTCACTAATCACCCCGGTGTGCCACACACTGGGTAGTACTCATTAGCTTCTGTTTGTATCACCTGAAGACATTATTTTTTCTCTATTCTCTCCCTTCCACTCTTTTTTTCTTCTCTCTTTTTTCTGTCGTTCTATTATGATGTATTGAGTTTAGTGTCAATCAAAACCCTTAGGTATTTTTCAGAGATGTACTGCTGATGAGTCATCAGTCAACCCTGCCACCCCTTTGCCCTTTATTTGGATGGTCCTTATTTGTTTTTCATCACTTGTATATTAAGCACATCCTATATTCCTCAATGTAAGCTGTTAATAAAAATGGAATTTAATAAATATTTATTCAATAATTCAAGTACAGGACCAAGGCCTATACTCTTTGGATATGGTCACTCAATCGGTTTTTTATTTACTGGTATGCCCTAATCATACTAGTACCGATCTCGTGTTTCTCTATGCTTTTCCATGAGGCTATCTTTAAGTGCCTTCGAAATGCAATCAGATTCACTACAAAATTGGATTTTCTACCCTAACCTAGTCTAGAATTATCTGGTCCACACAGAGGATGTGACATTGACATGGCCAGATTTGGTACCTCAGGATGATCCCATGCAGAAGTTTAGAAATAGAGGCAAGCTTTGCAGGGAGGGTAGAACATAAATAAGCAGAGGGCTGGGATAAGCATGATGAAAGGACAGTAGGCATGTGTGGACATGTTGGGAATGGTGAGGACAAATTCAACCAATATTTATCCAGAGTTAACCATTGTGAACCTCTGTGCAGGGAACCCACAGGAGGGAGGTTGAGTGAGATGGATAAGTAGCTAATGGTTTAGTTTATTTTTAAAAGAGTGGTTTACTTGTTTGAAAAGCAGAGTGATGAAGAAAAAGGGAGGAGGGAGGGAGAGCTGGAGGAGGTAGAGGGAGAGAGAGACAGACAGAGAGAGACAGAGAGACAGAGACATACAGAGACAGAGAGATAGGGAATTTTTCCATTCACTGTTTCATTACAGAAAGCTGTAACGGCTGGGGCTGGTCCAGGTGGAAACCAGGAGTTCAGACTCCTATCTGGGTCTCCCATGTGGATGGCAGGGACCCAAGCACTTGGGCCACCTTCCACTGCTTCCCCAGGCACATTAACAGGGGAATGGATCAGAAACAAAGCATCCAGGAATAAAGCAGCACTATGATATGGGATGCCAGCATTCTAAGCATCTACTTAACCCGATGAGCCACAATGCTGACCCCAATAATTTAGCCTGATAACTACCACTTGAATGATAAAATGTGGTGGGTGTTACCTGAAAGGAATGAGTAAAGCAAAAAAAAAAACCTTTAGTTCCTGTGGAGTCAGTGGAGGTTTCAAAACAGAGGTGGCCCCTAAGCTACAGAAAAAGACTGGGCAAGGTCTGCCAAGAAAGGGTTAGAGGGCATCAGAATTCAAACCTCTGGTGAGGGAACAGATCAAACAGTGACAAGTTCCAGGTGATGAAGGGACGCCAAGGCTTGGTAGGGACAGATATGACACGAGAAACCTGAGTTGAGGAAGCCTCATAAAATCACCTACGTGCAGATGGAGGGGAAAAATGCTTGGTAAGAGGGTAATAAAAGGGACTGAAGGCCTGGGCTTAGGTGACCACCATAGAGATGGAAAATAAAGCACAAATGTCAATGTTTTTCAAAAGAAGACATAGCAGGACATTGGTTATTGGAATTAGGAATAGTGGCCAGAAAAGACTCAACAATGCCAGCAAAGCTTCCAGATTAGGAGAGCACAAGAGACCACAATGGGGGTTGGTGCTGCTGGAGGGGGCAGGGCAATGGGTTCAGACACGAGGAGAGGGTTTCGGCTGGAAAATGCTCTTGCCACCCACGAGTGGGTGAAAATCTCGAGATTAAACAATCTGAGCCTTTAGAGTTGGTCTAGGGCCAGCTGCTATGAGTTTTAATTTTAGACATTTCTGGATGTGGTGAGATTAGCTCATGTCATTTTTATGAGCCAGTCTCACAGAACAAACACATTTTTGTGCTTGTTGGACATAGGGCGGTGCAGGAAGTCATTCTGGTATACATTACCCTGGAGCCCAGGGGCTCAACAGAATCTTTTCTTTGGGGGTTTTCCCATTGTGGGATTTTGTGTGTTCTGGGACTGGAGTGGGTCTTGGACAAGTCCACATAGAACCCCTAGACTGGCCCCACTGGCTGGCTCCCTTTTGTTTTCCCAACAGGCTTTGGTATTAACCTGTTGAAAAACTGACTGGCAGCCAGTCAGTTGGGGGGTGAACCAACGGAGGGAAGACCTTTGTCTCTCTCTCTCACTGTCCACTCTGTCTGTCAAAAAACAAACAAACAAACAAACAAACAAAAAAACAGAAAAAGTGATCAGAAGAATGGCAAGTGATGGATTTATTGCTCCTTTGGTTCATGGACATCCACTTGTTAGTTTCTTATTGGCTTTTGTGGCAAAGGCCCAGCTCCTGACTTCCTCCTGGAGTTTCTCTGCCCCCACCTCCCCCAGAGTCTCACACCCCGTCATTGGTCTGTCTTCTTACGTCACACCCTCCCCAACACAGGGCATTTGTTCATGTCCCCTAGACCCCTCGGCTGCCAGCAGTTGGTTGAAGAGTACCGGCTACAATTCTGGAAACTATGGGACTCCATGTCACTCATTTCTTTTACACAGCAGTACAGTTCCTTTCCAATATGCCCACCTTGCGGGCATACCTTTCTCTGTTGTAAATTGTAGGTGTCTCAAGATTTATTTAAGAAAATTGACATAAAGTTATCTGAATTTATCAAGCAAAATTTTATATAGGCTTTGTGTCAGGACTTGAACTTATGATCTCAAGAACAATAGTAGTTATACTCTAATATGTACTTGCTAAGTGGAAGGATCTTTAATTTAGTTTTTACAAAAACTCCATCTGACGAGTGACTAACCCCACTGTACAGGTCAGAACACTTAGGAAGAGGTTGAACCACCTCCTGAGGCCACACAGCCAGAGAGTGCAGTGGCCAGGATGGCAGTCGGGACTGTGGGGTCTCAGGTTGTACTTGAAGCTTCCACAGCATTGGACAACCCCTGTAAATCTACAACGTGATGCCCATCCTCCCAGAGACGTGTTCCTGGTGACTCCCTCCTTTCTCTCTCCCTTCCCCAAAGGCTGCTCTTGGTGCCAGAGTTAACACTGCCAGCTCGATTTGCCACAGTGATGTCTGAGAAGCTGGTGGAATGTTCCAATTAAAGTGTTAACAATGAGCTGTATGTGAAACTCCCTGGCACTTCTGACCCTTTACTCCTCCCAGTGAAGTTGAGACCCCAAGTTTTTGTGGTAGTTCAGGGCCACTTGGAGAACGCTAGAGACTATACTTGCTGTCTATGAGGGTATCCAGGCAGGTGTGGTTCTGGAGGAATCCCTTGGCTTTTTATGTGGCTGAGTAGGAAGGGTTGGGGATGGGGAATGGATGAGGGGAAGGGCTGTAGATACTTCTAGGCCAAATATCAATGCCTTTATTAACTCCAGAACACTTAAGGTATGGGGATTCCCTGTGCTTTAAGCTACGAACTGTTAATAACTAAATCTCAAAGGAAATAAATAGCAATTAACCAGGTTTAGTGTGACCTTGGGGACACTAGGAAATTCATCACTTTCCATTTGGGTGTTGTTGAATGCATGGCTTAGAGTAGAGGACATGGGCATTTGTCCCTGGTGGTGGGATGGTATGTTAGGGGTGGGCAGTGGGAAAAAGAAGAGAAGAGGCACACTTGTGTAGACAGAGTTAGGGAGCTGATGGGCTGGGACCAGGTGTTCCATGGCTGTGGGGTCCTCCGGGAGGGGATGATTTTCTCCCAGAGCACTAGGCCTGCAACCCCTGGATCAGACACTCCTGGGAGGCAGACCTGGTAGACCCTGACTGATCACTAAAGACACCGTCTTATTTTAAGATGAGGAATCTCGGGCTTCCAGAGGTAAGACACATGGCCCAAGGTTACCCTAACTAAGGGTGGAACAGCTCCTAGAGTTAGAATCCGACTTCCTAAACTTCCAGATTCATGAGCTCACTCTCCACTGCTAAGGTTTCAGAGTCACATGGCCTGAGTTTGATCAGTCACTGACAGGTGCTGTGACCCTGGGCTGTACCTCAATCTCACTTCCGCCATCTGTAAAATGAAGGAAGTGGCGTCAAAGCGGTGGTGGAGGCCGCGTAAATAATAGCAGTCAGTCTCCTACCTCCTGGCAGTGCTTGCTGAGCCTTCTTCCTCGCCTTGCTCCCATCCGTTCCCGAGGGATGAACCATCAGCACTCTGTTCTGTCGACACAAAGATCCAGCACCTAGCCTGCTTAAGTCTTTCCCTCCATTCGACTCTGATCAGTTCACTGGCATATTGAGTCCTTAATAGTGATTGGTGGGGCCAGTGCTGTGGCGTAGTGGGTAAAGCCACTGCCTGCAGTGCCGGCATCCCATATGGGTGCTGGTTCAAGTCCTGGCTGCTCCTCTTCTGATCCAGTTCTCTGCTATGGCCTGGGAAAGCAGTAGAAGATGGCCCAAGTCCTTGGGCCCCTGCACCTGTGTGGGAGACCTGGAAGAAGCTCCTGGCTTCGGATCGGCGCAGCTCTGGACGTTGCAGCCAACTGGGGAGTGAACCAGCAGATGGAAGACCTCTGTCTCTCTGCTTTTCCTTCTCTCTCTGTGTAACTCTGACTTTCAACTAAATTTTAAAAAAATAATAACTGGTAATCATCGTTATAGCAACAATGGCAACAGTTAATGGCAGTTCTTACAAGGTTCTCTCCTAAGTACCCACATGACCTCATTAAAACCTTACAGAAGCCAGCAGGACAAGGTAGGGATTAACAGAAGAGGAAACTGAGGCCTGGAGAAGTTGAGCAATCTGTCCACAACCTCACAGCCAGCTAGCGGCAGAGCTTGAACTTGAATTTAGATTTGGCTGGCTCCAGAACTCCCTCCCTTCATCACCGTGATCTGCGTGACATACTTGATACACAAGGTTCCGGGGAAAGTCCACCGTGAGCCTGACACCCTGAGGTTGGGCCCACATGGTCCACTGTCCCAGCCGCCCTGATCTCAGCTCTGAGGCAGGCTTGGTTGCCAAAAGCACTTGTCTTTGTCACTCCCATGGAGACTGTGACACATTAAGAGCACATAAAACCCGAAGAGAAGGCTCCCCAAAGCGCCCGGCCTCCTGATCACGCTGCTGTTTTCAATCTTTCAGCCACAGCATCAAGGTCATAAAATGGAAAGGCTGTAATTTCCTTTCCTCCACGCTGGCCACGGCAACATAAGGAACTGATGGAGGAAGGGGAGGCTGCTGCAGATTCGGATGCTGTGCACGGCAGGGCTGGGACGTGTCGCTGGCTGTGCGTTAGTCGGGACTGAAATGGTATTTCCATCTTTGGGTTCTGAAACTTGGCAACTAGCAGCCAACAGCAGTGCTTTGCAGAGTGTGTAATTCACAGAGCATTTGTGCTTTTATAGTTTGTACCTGGATCTCTCGACTGTTTCTCAGATTTTCTGAGCCAAAGTTTATGAGTCTTTTGGAAATCAAATGGTGAAGCTTTTAATTATGGTTGAGAGGGTTAATCCAGAAGGTCGCCAAGTTATTTTGGTTCTTGTGCCCTTGGAGGAGGCCTGGACGTGGATCAGGATTTGCTTGTGAGCATTAGTCTTCTTGCCTGGAAAAGCGGGATAACCTTGAACTTTCCTACAGCATGTGGATGTTGTGACTGTCAGACAAAATGCAATAGATAGGTACTGGAAGCACTAAGGTCCTAAACCCAGGTGAAATATAGAAGGTATTGGCTGTTACCTAAGTGCTTGCATGTGGTCACATTGTATCTGTGCTGTGAAAAGACTTCCCCATTCATCCCTGAAATCAAAAATCCTTTTTCTGATAACCTGTGGCCACTGTAATCTCGGACACTCCCTCACTGCTAGATCGTGTTTTGTTTCATGATGTCATGATGTTTCATGATGTCAGTTATTATCTTGAGCTCTTGTGATCATCTAGCATTTCATGTAATAATAATTGCTTATTTTCCAGTGTAAAGCCATCCTGGTGGAAACTGAGTCTTTAAAAGTTTTTATGTCCTGTCCAGTGTCACAGGCCGTGTGTCAAGGTTAGAAATTCCTTAAGGGTGGCAGATGTTCTGAGTCTCCCTTTCTCGGCCTCCAGCCTTCACAGCGACTGTCAGTCAGCAGAGTCCATTTCACATACTTCTTAACAGACATCCCCCGGGCTGTCTGATATTGAATTTCAATAAAGGACACAAGAAAATGAGTTAACAGAAGCTGAACCCATACCATAGAAAGAACTATGTAGAACTTATCATGTAGTTAGTCCAAGAACACGGTGAACATCTGGTGTGTGTGTGTGTGTGTGTGTGTGTCCCAAAATGATGCACACTCAATTCAATAAAAACCACAATAGAAAGATTTTGTTTTTGGTGTTTACTACAAAAAAAATAAATAAATAAAGCTCTGTAGTACTAATGTTCTGTGCCAGGAGTAATTAAAGAGCACTTTCTGATGAGTTCTAGCCATACATCTCAATCTCTGTCATCCTCTTTTGAGTGCCAAGTTGATTCAGAATATTACAAACACTCTCATTGACTACTTTCAGCGGTTTATCTCAGGAGAATGCTTGTTCTTTGCCTGTGTTTGGTTTAACGTGTTGAATTTCCATCGTCTTCATTACTGCTGGCTTGATCCGGATCCTGTCCTTATAGGGCACACATTCGTACAGTGTTGGACCTAGAGAAAGAAGGACTTCCCTCCTTGCTTTTTGCAGCCAATGATCCTCCTCTGGTGGGTTTATTCCTGAACCCATGCACGTTATAGCCGGTGGGAGTAGAAGAAGGCTTGTAAGTTTCCGTAAGGGGGAAGTGAACTCAGGACCGGATGGCGCCATCTTCATCTCCCCGCCCCCATCCCTGGGGATGACGCTCTGTGTACCCTCAGCCCCCTGCTCACCTGCTGGAGTAGGCTCAGCTCTTGTGATTTGGCAGTTTCACCTCCGCTGTTCACCTGGCACTCACATATTTTGCCCACGAGGCTCCTGTCTTGGTTTAAGGACTTCCGTTTTATTGTGTGTTCCACACAGGATCGACACTGGGAGAGCTAAGAAGAAAGGTAGCTTTGTCTTTGCGCACCCCCTGACGTGTTCTTGTCTTCCCAGGGTGAGGGACAAACAGCCAGGCGTCCTGCATTCTCCAAGAGAGAGGGCTTTTCTTGTAAAATCCACCCTCCACTAGCTGTCACAGAGAAGGGTGCTCCCCACCGCCGTGGGTCCTGAGTAAGCCAGGCCCTCTCAGGAGGAAAAGGCAAGGGGATCTGGGTACTGCACCACTGCATTGCAGCTTATTGGAAAAAATAAATGACCCCTGGACTCAGGATGGAATAAAGCAGGACAGAGGTCATCGGAAGGAAATGCTTTCTGAGAAAGGGTACAAAGGGGTACATGAGTACAAAGGAGCGCATGAGTGACAGGAAAACTGCACCATGGGAAAGCGGGGGGCGGGGCAGGGAGGAGCAGTGCCGTGGACATAGGAAGGTTCTTCAAAGTGCAGCTTAGGAAAAAATGCTGAGTGGATTTAATTTTTCTTTGCACCCAAATAATTGTCTCATCCCATGTTCCACAAACCTTTTGAAGTGTGCTTATCTACACAGTTGTCCCTCAGTGCATGTGGGGAGTTGGTTCTGGGCCCACCCCCACTGTCCCACCCTCTGCAGACGCTCAAGCCCCTCGTGTAGAACGATGCAGCGGTATTGGCTTCAAGCCCGTGCAGTCCTCCTGTATCCTTCACGGCCTCTCTGAGTTACTCGCAGTGCCCATGCAACGTAAGCCCTATGTAAATAGTTGCTATACTGTGTTGTTTAGGGAACAACGACAACAAAAACAATCTGCACATGTTTATCAAAGATTCCAACTTTGGGGCCTATTTTCTGTCTGCGGTTGGTTGGATCCAGGGCTGCTGAACACACAGATCCTAAGATATCCATATGGTGAGTGTCAAGGGTTTGCCCAAATGGTGAAACTGTCATGTCTGAAGAAGCAGAGTGTCTGATAAATGTTGGCAATACTTCACAAATCTCCCAGAAAGCCGAGGAGGAGCCAGCCTTGTGGGGTCGTGGGTTGAGCCGCTGTCTGTGACTCTGGCATCACTTATCAGAGCACTGGTTCAAAGCTCCAGTTCTGGCTGCTCCTCTTCTGATCCAGCTCCATAGTACTGGGCCTGGGGAAGCAGTGGTAGATGGCCAAGTGCTGGGACCCTGGTCACACACATGGGAGATTGAGATGGAGTTCCAGGCTTCTGGGTTTAGCTGGCCCAACTCTAGCCATTGCAGCCATTTGGGGAAGTGAACCAGCAGATGGGAGATCCTCTCTCTCTCTCTCTCTCACACTCACACACACACACACACACACCCCACTCTCTGTACTCTGTAACCCTGCCTTTCAAACAAATAAATACATCTTTTAAAAAGAAAGAAAACTGAAGGAGCTGTGAGGTGAACTACCTGAAAGCCAGGAGCCAGGAGCTTCCTCCTGGTCTCCCATGCAGGTGAAGGGGACAGGGACTTGGGCCATCTTCCATTGCTTTCCCAGGCCACAGCAGAGAGCTGGATCAGAAGTGGACTGCCAGGACTCGAACTGGTGCCAATATGGGACGTCAGCACTGCAGGTGGTGGCTTTACCTGCTACACAACAGTGCCAGCTCTAAATGTATTATTTTACATTGGAAACAAGAATGGAAAAATAATTGGCATAATCTAACAAAAATGAATGTATTATTAGCCCCCAGAATTAGCAAATGTTGAAGTTGGCATTGTGGTTTAGCTGGTCGAGCCACTGCCTGCAGTGATGGCATTCCTTATGAATGCCAGTTCAAGTCCTGGCTGCTCCACATCTGACTTAGCTCCCTGCTAATGGCCTGGGAGAAGCAGCGAAGATGGCCTAAAGTCTTATATCCAAGAAAGAAGCTCCTGGCCCCTCGATTGGCCTGGCCCAGTCCTAGCCATTGTGGTCATCTTGGGAGTGAACCTGCGAATGGAAGAGCTCTCTTTTTCTCTCTCTCTCTCTCTTCCCTTCCCTCCCCCCGCCCCGTAACTCTTTTAAGTAAATAAATCTTAAAAAAAAAAAAAGAATTAGCAAACGTTACTGCTTTGAGACATTTACTGAGGAAGTATAGCATGCAGGTGCAGTTAAAATTCCCTCGGCTCTGGGCAGGTTCCTCCCTCCCCGAGACTGCCGCTGTTTTGAATTTGGGAGTGGATCCTCCCGATCTGTAGACTTCCTACTTACCAGTAGGAAAGGCCTGAAACTGAGGATGAGAGAAACACCAGACTCTGGGAGAGACAGGCTTGGGGAGGGGTAGCCAATGGCACCTGCCTTGTATTAGGTGAAACGAGTGTCATGGACAATCAGGCATAGATCCAGGGCTCTCCGAAAGGAAAGCAGGTGTAAAAGCCTGGGAATGCCCAAGAATTCCGCTGGTAGCTATTGTCATCACAAATGGACCTTGTAAGCAAGAAAAGGGGGATAAGGAAGGCAAAGGGAAACTTCAGAAATAATATGGTGGCCTCAGGAGCGCTCTTGGCCAGCATATGAGACCTGGAGGGAAGCGACCTTCCAAGGTTAGCAGAGCTCTGTAGGCAGAGAATCAGAATTCCCAAATTCCAGAAGGAGACAAAGTTTTCAGGTAGTGCTGAGAACAAGAACAAAAAAGCTGTGTTTAGAACTAGGATCAGAGTGAGAGGAAGATCAAAGGCCCTCTTCATGGGACAGCTGGTGAAACGTTAATGGGCAACAGAGAAAAACCAGATCTACTCCATTTCTATCGTGGTATTCATTTCTCCTTTCTGGGGAACAGGTGGGTACCTCAAAACTTTTGTAGAAAGGCAAAATTAAAAGGTGTTTATTTTTGTTCAGAAATTTTTTGAAATCCTCACATAACAAGACTTTTCAGAGGGTTCATGAAAAAGATGTAGTAGGAAAAATTGGGAACCCATCCATAGTTTTTCATAATACGCATTGTCATGAACATGTTGAAGACCGCTAGTGTGCATGGACTTCCGAATCCTTTTTTCACCAAAACAAACACATTTCAATTCTATTTTCCATGGGGTTTTTGAAGCCCCCTGAATCTTCCATAAGGAAGAGGTATCTAATGGTCACAGCTGAAGAGGAGTGGGAGGCCTGAGGTGGCCAAGCCAGAAGGAACACGGATAGCAGCTTTCAACCAGTTGCAGCTCCCACTGCAAAGGAGTTATGTCCCAAGGGGTGGAAGAAAGCACAGAAGTGACTATGGGATCTTAAGTGCCTCAAAATTGGGGATGAGTAGATGTCTTGATTTTTCTTAAAAAAAGGGGGGTGGGGTGGGTGGGAATATGTGGCATAATAGAGTAAGCATCTCCTTGCAATACTGGCATCTCTTATGAGCATCAGGTCCAGTCCTGGCTGCTCCACTTCCAATCCAGCTCCCTGCTAATATGCCTGGGAAAGCAGTGGAAGATGGCCTGAGTGCTTGGGCCCCTGCACCCACATTGGAGACCCGGATGGAGTTCCTGGCTCCTGGCTTTGGCCTGGCCCAGCCTTAACTGTTGCAGCCATTTGGGGAATGAACCAGCAGTTGAAGATCTCTCTCTCTCTCTCTCTCTCTCTCTCTCTCTCTTTCTCTCTCTCTCTTTCAAATAAATAAATAAATAATAAAATTTTCAAAAAAAATTTGGGAAACATATGTTCAGGAATTTAGAAGCCAGAAGATTGGTTTTCATTCCAAAGCCTGACGTGGGGCTTCTGCCCGAGGCCCTCCCGTTCCTGGTAGCCAAGGGACTGGGGGGGGGGTGCGATCCTGAGCAGGCAGCCCCGCCTCCAGGGACAGAAGGACAGAGGACAGCGACCTTTCACACTGCTTTATACAAAGAGCTTTTCACACAGACCTTCTCTGCCTATCTGCGGGGAATCCCTCCCACCTCTGCACCTCTTTCTGGAACAGTCTTGACAGATCTCTTCAGTCTACAGACGCGGAAGCTCAGGTGCCCGGACCGGTTAGGTCCAGAGAGGAAAAGCACGCTGAGCAAGGTGCCCCAGCTGTTCAAGGCTGCGCTGGGGTGAGAGCCACCCGAGCTGAGTCACCACCTGGGGTTCTCCCACTCGTTCCCCGCTTGTTCCGCCTCACGTGGACTGTCAATTTGAGTGCACACATCTGTTATCTCCCCAATAAGCCTGCATCTATTTCACAGTGACTGACTGTTTAATGTGTTCCAGGCACTACAGTGGGTGCTCTGTGGGAGAAAGATGATTAAAATCTGGTCTTGGGTGTAATGAGTTTCTCCCGTCAGTGACCCGTTCAGGTGTGAGCTCCATGAGAACAGGCACAGTGACAGTGTCATGGGATCCTGGTGGAAGGGGCCACTGTGACCTGGAGGAGCCCCGGATGCTCTCCCGGGAGGCACAGGCTTCCTAACACAGGGAGAAGACGGTGTGCAACTTTGAACTCTGCCCAGAAGCCGGAAAATGGCACTGCCACAGGGACACACAACCACTGTAAGGCTTCGTGATTTCAGATTTAGTGAAGGAGCCCAACTTGTCCCAAGGAGGCCAGAGACCAAGACCAGTTCTTGCTTCCTCTTCTCTCCCTTTTTTCTCATGCCACTCAATTCTCCTGGGCTCCTCTTCAAAGATTTAATGAAGATTAGAAGTTTTTTTTTTTTTTGAGTCAGGATGTGTCACCTCTTCGGAAGCCAGAGGCCAGTGAATCACATCAGGAAGCCATGTCTGCCGCTTGCATGCACTCTGGGGCCAGCCTGCACCCCGGGCTGCCTGCAGGAGGGAGAGGAAGTGCGGGGTGCAAGCACTTCATCTTGATGCTTTCTCTCTGGGGCAGCATGGAAGCATCCACAGCCCGGTCAGGGAATTCAGAGAAAGAAACGGCATCCAGGACATGGATGTTAGCAGCACATTCTTTCCCACTGAGCCTGGCTCCCTGGGGTGCAGGCCTGTGGGGCGATTTGGAACAGAGACAGCTGCCTGGGTGTCTGGACTGGCAAGGACTGCGATTTGGCCTGGGGCCGCATCAGGCTGCAGAGTCCAATGGGGAGCATTGGGACACCAGGGCAGTCCGCTGTGGTCTCTGTCCCCAGGGCCAACAGCCAGGGAGCCGGCTGCAGCAGGAGCACAGACTAGATTAGGGGCAGGGAGGTAGAAAGGACAGAGTCATTGCGGGCATCAGGTATTAAAAGTGAACTTTGAATTCTCCCTTTATGAGGTTGACCTTTGGGCCAAGTGCACAAACCCAATTCTCAAAGGCTAAGGAAGACTTCACGGCTGACAGGTGGCTGGGCAGCTCTTTCCATCCCAGCCATGTGGAATTCCATGTGCTTCGAGAGAGCTCATTTATCCTCTCTTCTTTGTCACTACGTTGTCACCCTTGTGGACTAGCTGTGTGACCTTTAACTCTCACCTTCTCCAAGTGTCCTTCCGTCAACCTAGAAATGGGCATCACACTTTCTACTGCTCCAGCCTGTCTGGAGGACTAAACAAACCTGTATTTGCAAAGCGGAAAATTGGGAGCCGGCACCGCGGCTCACTAGGCTAATCCTCCACCTGCGATGCCGGCACACCGGGTTCTAGTCCTGGTTGGGGCGCCAGAGTCTGTCCCGGTTGCTCCTCTTCCAGTCCAGCTCTGCTGTGGCCCTGGAAGGCAGTGGAGGATGGCCCAGGTGCTTGGGCCCTGCACTCACATGGGAGACCAGGAGGAAGCACCTGGCTCCTGGCTTCGGATCAGCGTAACAACACTGAAGCTGCATTAGGAAGACCCTCTTACCCTACCTCAGATAAAAATGTTATCCCCCAAGCTTATCCCCCAAGCCCTGTGAGAATGCTTGTGACAACGTGGTTGTCATACAGCCTTGTTCTATACATGTTAGGCATTAAAATCTTGGTGTAAAATAACTTTCAAATCAGAGCTCCTCGATGTTGGAAGTCATTTTGTCTGATGCCTGCCCCCTAAAAAAGTTATTCTGATAACTCCCCTTAGAGTCATCCAGACTCCTCCTGAATGCTCCTCCAATACTGCAGAGCTCACTGCTTCTTGAGGCAGCCTGTTCCCCTGCGGAACAGCTGAAGTTGACTAGACGTTTGCTCTTTTTTAATTTGTAAAATTTAGTTGAGTGGGAGAAAGGTGGGGGGGGGGGAGCTCTTTCATCTTTTGCTTCACTCCCTAAATGCTTTAAGTAGCTGGGGCTGAGCCGGGTCAAAGCCAGGATCCGGGAACATAATCCAGGTCTCCCCCAGGAGAGGCAGGGAGCGAGTTCCTTGAGCTCCCACTGCTGCCTCTCAGGGTCTTCACCCGCAGGAGGCTGGCAACAGGAGACAGGCCGGGTGCTGAACACAGGCACGCCGATGCGGGATGTGAGTGTCTCAACCACCAGGCTAAATGCACGCTCCCCGGCCATTCTTTTTAAGTTGAAGTCAGTCAACCTTCTCAAAACTTCTTTTTATTGACGTCAGCTCTATGAAATAGAACAATGAGCTGAATTTGCTCCCTCATTCATGTGAAGGTATTTTAAATATTTGATGATGGGGGAACTCTTTTTCAGCCTTAATAACATGGCTCATTTGATGTTTTTCACATGAACAAGTTTCCAGATCATTCATGTCCTTTACAACGTCGGTTGTCAATCTATCTCCTATAAGTGGCCCCTCCCAGATTTGTGTCATCTGTAATTTGGAATAAGCAAGTCCAATGATAGAGTTCTTTAGCCCCAAACTAAAGACTTTCCTAAAACTGGCACATTCTATCACCCCGGAGTGAGCTTGCTGAACTGCAAAGATATTCAATAGTTCTCGCATCGAGGCTGCAATCTTGAGCACTCCCAAGCCTGGCTGTTTCCAGTCATCCAGTTAGTAAGTGAAAGTTCATTTTTAATGATCTGGGTGGAGTTCTTACAATGCATATGCTTGGCAGACAATGCTAATTGGGATGAGGTTTCTGGCTGCGTACGATGCCACCTACCCAGGTAGAGTGATGCATAAATTACTGTTCTGGCCCAGAAGCAAGCTACTCATTCACTGAGTATTATGAACATTGGGACATGCACACGTGAAGTTTTGGACTTGCCCTGATGTCTCAGAAGGTGGAGGAAGATCTGACAGCAACAGGATTTCGACGCATGTGGGGACCAGGGTATCCAATCTTTCAGGGTTTCTCTGTTTTCATGTTGTCTTACAGTCCAGGAACGATCGTCAGTTACATCAGTAGTTTCTGCTATTGTGAAAAAACTGCTGTGAAAATCAAGCACTTAGGAGCTGGTGCTGTGGCGCAGTAGGCTAAGCCTCCACCTGTGGTGCCAGTAGCCCATATGAGCACCAGTTTATGTCCTTGCTGCTCCTTTTCCGATCCAGCTGCCTGCTATGGCCCAAAAAAGCAATGGAAGATGGCCCAAGTGCTTGGGCTCCTATACCCATGTGGGAGACCCAGAGGAAGCTCCTGGCTCCTGGCTTTGTTGGATTGGCTTAGCTCTAGCCATTGTGGCCATTTGAGGATTGAACCAATGAATGGAAGATCTCTCCCTCACTGCCTCTGCCTCTCTCTCTCTCTCTCTCTCTCTCTCTGTCTGTCTATAACTCTACCTCTAAAATAAATAAATAAATAAATATCAAGAACTTGGTGACGGGGGAAGGAAAAAAATGTTGCCATTGGGAGGAAACTTACACCTTAGACAAACATAGTTGTGCACATCAGGCTCCATGTTGAGAGAAGTGGACCAGAGAGTGTGGCCTGGAATCAGTGAGAGACCAGAGGAGGAGCAAGTGGCGTGTGGGACAATTTTCCTGAGACAACAGACCATAGACAGCTGAGTTGATCCCCCCACCCCCATCAACTGGCAGGCATTTTTGTGGTTGATCATCATGGAGTAGTCATCGTGCTCAAGTTTGGTTCCAAATGTTTGGAATCCCTTGGTGTCCTGGGGAAGCCAGGTATGAACATTTTTTAACTTTTAAAGGATGTGAAAGATAGAAACTTGGGGTGAAAGTTTATTTTCATGTAATTTGCAAAGATCAAAGAAGAGACTTCTAGTTTAAAACTTGGCTCCTGATATGGCTGGTCAAAGATGCCAATATCATACATATCCCTGAAGGATGATAAAAATGGAAACCTGTACCACTAAAAGATAGAAATGATGGACAACCTAATTCTAGAATCTAAGAAGAACCTCTAAACTTGAGGGAGATTGAATTAAACAGGGGGAGAAAATCCTATGGAGGTTTCCCTTCTTGGCCCTGTGGTTTCATTTAACTCATGAAACCGAACACCTCGGGGGAAAGCCACTTCCTAATCCCTTGATGTCTGCTTCATTGATCAGAGGCTGAGGATTTGCACAAGGGAGAAAACGGGGGAACATTCCTTTAGGGCATGAACATGTTGAGGTTTCCTGAACACTGTTCTTCCTACACTCTGTCATCCTTATTCTTAGAAAGAACAATGTAGTCTTATCAGTTTTGAAAATGAGAATAGTGCATTCAGAAAAGCTACTGGATCCATGGAAAATAATCCCAATGGCAAAAATGATAGGAGCTGGGGAAGAGAAGGAGGGGAGAGTGAAGAGTGGAAGACACGGGTGGGAGAATATGGCTTTGTAATAGGCGTAGGTCTCACGAGCACAGGAGGTAGTCAGGGAGAGAACAACACTGATGACCGTGTATGTAGGAAAGCACAATGGATTTTCTTAAACTTTGTTCAAAGTATTAGAAACCCAAACAATGGCTTGATGGGAAATGCCACTGAAGCTAAACTAGATGAAAGCCAATCAGAAAAGAGAGCAACTTCTCTTCTGCATCTCAACCATCCCTTTCTCTGTAGAACTAGGCAGAGGAGTCACCCATTAGCCAAGGAGCTAGAGTAGAGCCAACCGTGACCATATTACAAACCTTATTGTTTGCAAGTGCTCAGAGAATATAGGAGAATGAATAAAGAAGAAAAGTCGTCCATGGAGAACACATGAAAAATCCCACAGAGCAAAGAAAAATTAACATCACTGTGAAAACTCAGAGAAAAGAGTTTCTATTTTTAAATGGCAAGGCAGAGACTGAAGAAACTCTCCAAGTTTAGAATACTTAAAGATGTTGAAAAATGTACTTAAATAGTTTGTATTTAAACACTTTACTGAGCTGACAGGAAAGTAAAAGAAGCCTTGAAAGCCTGAAATTATGATAAAAAGTTTTAGCTTGCATTTGCCATTGGGGCTTACCTGAAGTCCAAGTGACCTAGAGCTTAGGCATGAGACAAAGTCCGTGGAAGGTCAGAGGTCAGTCAGCTCTGACAGCCCTGTCTGAAGCTGGCTTCCCTGAAGGGTGACAGCCTCGGTGGGGAAGCAAGGGCACCCACGTCTCAGGCACAGATGGTGGAGAGCCTGGCCTATGCTGAATCTGACTCTGTGTGGAAACAACAAAGCAGTCTCCAGCAAGAATTCTCAACCCCAGGCACCAAGATTCATACCAACACTGAGACTAGAAAGCAACTTTCAAGCTATTTATTTTCAAGTTGTCCCAAAATTGGCAATCTACTCATGTCCCTAGAAGAATCAAATAAAACTCCTCTCTGTAGAAATAGTTTTAAAACATATAGATGCAGGCAGATGCACACAAACAGAAACCGGCCAGAAGCCCAATAAGCTTGAAAATCAGATGCACAACATATTACAAATATCAAAATACAATGTAAATAGGGCATTTAAAAATATTACAAAACTGAAGGACATTCTAAAGAGTGACTAAAATTAGATTTTGAAAGGAGACCAGAATTTGTTATTGAAATGAGAAGTTCCCTGTGTGGGCTAAAGAATGGTTTAGAATGACCTAACAAGAAAGATAGTGAATTGGAAGATAGAATGAAATATTGCCCAGAATACAGCACAAAAGGTACAAATCAGGCTGAAACACAGATGGATATTGGGACTCACAGAGCTGATCATGAGGACGTATGTCATTACCCGAATCAGATTCCCACAGGAATTATCAGAGATTGGTGGTGGTAATATTCAAAGAGATAATGGCTGATAATTTTCCATCATTGACAAATATACCAATTTTACATCAGGAAACCCTCACTGGACAAATAGAAGTCCAACACAGATGCATCACTACAAACTGCAGAATAACAAATAGAAGATCATAAAAGCAGCCAAAAGAGGAAAGATTTTTAACCTACAAAATGCCAGCTATATGTACAGTTGAGTTTTAAAGAGGAACAACGAAAATCAGAAGAATAATATCCTTACTTTTTAATATGTTATTTATTTGGGTATGAGACAGAGAGAGAGAGAGAGAGAGAGAGAGAGAGACCTTCCATCCACTGATTCACTTCCCAAATGCATGCAGCAGCCTGGATTAGGGCAGGCCGAAGCCAAGAGCCTGGAACTCCATCCAGGTCTCCCACATGAGTGGCAGGGACACAGGTACTCAGCCATCATCTGCTGCCTCCCAGGATACATGTTAGCAGGAAGCTGGATCAGAAGCAGAGCTGGGACTAAAACCCAGGGCATTGTGCTGTGTGCTTAAAGCCCAACATCTGACAAAATAATATAATTGTAAACCTAGAATTGCATATCTAACAACTATTTGGCAACAATGAGACTAACACAAAACTACTTCCACACAAATAACAACTGAGTTATTTTTATAAAAGGAAATTCTAAATTTTTCTTAAAGTAGACAGAAAACAGAAAAATAAGGATGAGATGCAAGAAAAAACAGTGAGCAAAGAAAATGATAGATATTGGGAAACAGAAAAGATCATCAGCTGAATAAAATAGTTGAAGTAGTGCCTAATTTTGAGAAAGAAAGCAGGATAAAACTAAAATCATGGAGAAAAATATATGTAAAAGTGGTGGGGCAGGGAGGTTATTGTGGTAGCAATAGCTTTGGGCTTTATGTAGAAGAAAATGGGTCAATGTTGGGTGCTTAACAGATTTTGTTAAGTTTTGTGGATGCATGTTAAAAATTCTAAGGTAACCAACAAAAGAATAAAAACTGTAAGAATTTTTTAAGTAGTTTATGATAAAAATAAGAAAACAAATACAAAATTCAGTTAATCTAAAAGGAGGTAAAAATTAAATGAGCATGTGAGAGACCAGAGTGCAGTTCCTAGCTCCTGGTTTCAGCCTGGCCCAGCCCCAGTGAACCAACAGATGGGAGATCTCTTTCTGTCTCTCCCTCTTTCTCTGTCCCTCTGCCTTTCAAATAAATAAAAATAAAATCTTAAAAATAAATGAGCATAGGAAATGTGGAACAAATGAAAGTGTAAAACATGAAATGTTAAATGACTAAGAATATATTGTAACTCATAATACAAGTAAATGGAGTAAATTCTCCCAGGGAAAAGTCAAAGGTTAGATTTCAGGAGATAATAAAGCAAAAATCTTCTAATATATTTTTTACAAGAACTATATCAGAGTTCAAGGGAGTGGATGGTAGCCTAGCAGTTAAGATGCTGGTTGAGGTGCCTGTGTCCTACATGGGAGTGCCTGCTTTTGATACCCAACTCCGGCTCTCGCCTCCTGATTCCTGCTGTTACAGACCATGGGAGGAAGCCAGGATGGCTCAAGTAACTGGGTTTCTGCTACCTACATGGGAGATTTGAATTGTATTCCTGGCTCCTACTTCAGCCTTGGCTGAGCTCTGGCCATTAATTGCAGGCAACTGGAGAATGAACCAGTGGATGAGAGCTCTCTCCTTCTCTCTGCTGTCTGTCTCTCTCTGTACATCTCTGTCACTCAAAAAGAAACCTAAGGACACAGAAAAGTTAAAAATAAAAGAGTGAAGAAACTATATAATGGGTAAATACCAAATAAAAGAAACAGAGTAATTATAATAGCACAGTTTTAAAGGAAGAAACATTGTTCAAGGTAAATATGGCTGCAGTAATATATAAAATGATTTTATTCTAAATTAACATTCATCTAGTAGCTATATATAACTTTCCTTTTCTTTATCTTTCTATCATAATGGAATAATTAATTAATTTATTTATTCAAGAGGTCAAGTTGGGGCAGAACGGGGAGCGAGGGAGAGACGGAGGGGGAATGCTGCCATCTCTGTCATCTGCTGACTCATACCCTACGTTTATGCAACAGCTGGGCTGGGCAAGTTGAAGCAGGGAGACAGTAGCCCAGTCTAAGTCTCCCATGTAGGTGTTCCAGACCCAACCACTTGAGGCACCACCTGCTACCTCCTAGAGTCTACACTGACAGGAGGCTGGAATCAGGAGCCGGAGCTGAGGATTGAACCCAGATCTATTCAGATGTGGGACATGGGTGCCTTAACCTACATCTTAACCGCTAGGCCAAATACCCTCCCTGATGGAAGAATATTTTAGTGCATATTCTTTCAGTTACTGTTAGTGAAGCCAATAAAAATAATCAAGAATATGGAGTATTTGAACAACACAATTAGCACTCAAGAAATGCATAATGTGTCTGTCGGGGGGAGTCTTCCAAAAGTTCAGAAAACATGAGTATTATGAAAAAAATCCATGAATTTCAAAAACTTTTTAAGCATTAACATTTTTCTGACATGAATCTTTTTTTTAAAAGATTTATTTTTTATTTATTTGAAAGGCAGAGTTACAAAGAGAGAGGGAATGACATAGAGAGAGAGGTCTTCCATCTACTGGTTCACTCCCCAAAAGCCACAATAGCTGGGTCTGGGCCAAGCAGAAGCCAGGAGCCAGGAGCCAGGAGCCAGGAGCTTCTTCTGGATCTCCCACGTGGGTCCAGGGGCTGAAGCACTGCGGTCAGCTTCGGCTGCTTTCCCTGGTGCGTTAGCAGGGAGCTGGATGGGAAATCGGAAGTTGAGCAGCTGGGAATCAAACTGGTGCCCATATGGGATGCTAGTGCTGCAGGCAGCAGCTTAACTCACTATACCACTGTGATGGCCCCAAATTCAAAAATGTTTTATTCAAAATCAACCTACCTTTAAACTTAAAATTTCTGGGGACTTTTTGAAGTATCCCTGAATATTCATTTTAAATATGTATAGACTATTTAAAAGCTTGATCACATATATCAGTTCCTAAATCAAGTCTTAGGAAAATTAAAAGGATTATTTTCTACAGAACATAATCTCTGACCTCAAAATTATTTAGAAATCAGTAACAAAAAGGCATTTTCCTTCATTTTGAAATTTAAAAGTAGACTCACAGAGAGAGAGAAAAAAAGCAGATGAAATTTATAGTTATTTAGAACTGATTAATAGTGAAATAACCTACCTGTGGGAAATGAAACTTGTGTGATAGAGGGAATTTGTGGGGAGAGAGTGGTGGTGTGGCAGCAGAGTTTTAGTATCTTCTTGAACATCCCCATAACCGATAAGAGAGACCAGAGAGTAAAACTAGACACTCACGGACAACAGCAGCAACCAGGCGAGATCATAAGCTCTCTTCTCGAGTCCTGAGTGCAATTGCCAATACAACCGGCACTGGTGGTAAGGTAGGCAAGGCCTCAGCAGCTGGCAAGTTCCGAAGTGGCTAGTGCAGAACTCTGAGCACGGGTCTTAGAGGACTTGGTTTCAAGACGTGTTCTCCTCTCGGTCTGAGAAGAAATTACTGGGAGTGTGATCAAAGCTGAGCTGGATGAAGATCTGAGAACAAATCAATAAAGTTTTTAGAACATGTGAAAATAATACAAGAGGAAGTTCTGTGAAGCTAAAATAATCTACCCTGAGTAACATCTCCTGAAACTGAGCAACGGAAATGGATTGAGGCTCAATTCTGTGAGGGATCTTTAAAACGTTCGGGGAGAACATGTACAATGAAAAACCATGCTTGGTTTTCAAAATTTTTTGCACCAAAATAAACTGATCTTTCAATTCCATTTATCTGTGAAATTTTTGAAATTCCCTTGTATCCCGTAAGAATGAGTAACAGGAAATGTATCAGCTCAAAATTCAATGAAAGTTATCATAGGAAAAAAATAAACATGGATGAGAATAAAACCCAGCGATATTTAATGCACATTAAGAAACTATTCCCATGAAAATAATACCTATTATTTCAAACTGAGCTAATGTAACAATATTCATTTCCAGATTATGATAGTTGTGTTACGGTTTTGTAGGAGAATAAAGGCATACAAATTAATGTGATCAACCACGATGGGATTATCAGGTTGCAACTTATTTCCAAATCATTCAGAAAAAAATGTTCTTTGTGCAGTATACACAGCTTCTCTGTAAGTTTGATATTGTTTAAGAATTAAAATCATTAAAAAGGAGGTCAAAGAATTTCTAATAAACTGACAAACATAAGGATACTTTAAAAAGTTTGTGAAATGTACTTAAATTTAATTTGGTCCACAAAAATTGAAATCCATTTATAGTTTTTTAATAAACACACATTTTCTCAGAGTTACACAGAGAAAGGAGAGGCAGAGAAAGAGAGAGAGAGAGGTCCTCCATCGGATGGTTCATTCCCCAATTGACCGCAATGGCCAGAGCTGCGCCGATCTGAAGCCAGGAGCTTCTTCCAGGTCTCCCAGGCAGGTGCAGGGGCCCAAGCACTTGGGCCATCTTCCACTGCTTTCCCAGGACATAACAGACAGCGGGATCAGAAGTGGAGCAGCCAGATCTTGAACCTGCGCCCATATGGGATGCCAGTGCTTCAGGCCAGGGCATTAACCCACTGCGCCACAGCACTGTCCCCCATGAACTTTTTCAAGATCCTTCACACTGAAGCTAGGCAAAGAAGATACAACAAATGAGTAACAGTAAACCCTCCCCCCAAAGAAGAAGCCCAAATCAAAGAAACAAACAAAAAAACCCTAAAAACTCTAAATTAATAAAACTTCCATGCAAAATATTAAAATACATGTAAGAAAAACATACCACACATTTGAGAACACTGACCTAACTTAACTAGCCCTAAGACATATACAAATACATATTATTAGATTTTAAGGAAAAAGATAAATTTTTTAGATAGACCCTGCTATTTATAAAGAAAACAAAATTAGAGTACTGTTAGACTTTTTGACGGCAAAGCTTTATACTAGAAGAAAACAAGAATATCGTTGTAGATAACTCTAGGAAGGAAAATATAAACAAAGTGTTTTATATCCAGGAAAAATGACTTCCAAACAAAAACAGCAAAAACTGTTATAAACATGTAAGAACTCAGGGAATATTGTTTTGATGAGTTCTTCCTGAGACATCTACTGGGGTGGAACCTAAATGAATAGAGAGATGGTAAGAGAGATGCTGCTACCTGCATCAGTTAGGCCAGAGTCCTGCTATCCTCCAGCGGTATCAGTGAGCTAGGTTATGAACAACCTCTTTGACCATCAGCCAGGGTCTGCAGCAGAGAGCCTCCACCAAGACCTGGAGGTATGCTGGTGCCTGTTTCACAAGTCCTATCCTCATGGCTTTGCAAAGAATGTGTCGATTATATTCATGTAGCATGTCTTCCAGTTGTGCATGGTGTGAACATATCCATTCCAGCATGTCAAATTCCTGGAGATGTTTAATTTCTCCATCAAGTATCTGTCTCACATTTCAGCTCTACTCAGCATGAGCCATTGTTTTCTCTCTGCATCTGTAGTCTCTACTAGTAGGGAGTTTGGACCACCTCCTGGGGGCCTTGCCAGTTTATTAAATCCTGTGTCTCAGGAGAATGCTTCCAAGTGAACAAACCCTTCTGTATCCAACTTTATCTTGTGGCTTCTGGATTGATCACTCTCAGAATCCAGTCCCAAGCAAATTTGGCTGGCTCTTCCTGTAATACGCAGGCTACATTCAAAAGTTCCTTTGGAATATAGATCCCTTCTCCCTTGGCAGGCAATGCACATGCTCTGCTGGGTTTTGCTGCAACTTGGCCCTAGTTACAGGGCTGGTGAGAGGCTAAGAGAGGAGGTGAAGTGGTTACTGAAAAGGATACATGTCACTGTCCAGAAAAAAGGACTCTGTGTCTTTCCAATAAGGGAGCAAGAGGGTGTAAATGAGACCAAGTTGGCTTTCAGTAAGGAGGGACGGGTACATATGCAAGCTCAGAAGCTTTAGACGGGTCTTGTTCACCAAAATCTTCAGGGTGCATATGTCCCTACCCCCTGACTCAAGGTCCCATATCTGTAAGCAAGGCCCTGATCTTGTCGTAACAGACCTACTGCATTGTGCCTTTAACTGTCATCAGTATCCAGCCACTCAACTATTAAGTGACAAGAAAAGGTGAAAACTTTAAGAGGCTTTCTGGTTTCACAGCAGTCATTCAATTGCACGTTACAGTATTCCTTGTCTTTCCGAGAGCATCAAGGATGCTCCCAAAAGCCACCGGTGCTGTGATCTTAAACATTGCATATATGTTCTCCATACATTTCAAACAACTGATCCATTATTCTCTTTATCCAGTGCATTTTTCCAACTCACCACTGTTGAAAATTTTGGTGTCTGCAATGCCATGTTAAATCGGGGACTGCTGGTACAATAGCCACCATCAGTGATGGGACCTTGTTGCTAGATTGGTATTGAGTGATCAGCTCCAACATGCCATCTTATGACGTGCTTTCTCAGATCATTTCTGGTACTCACTCTTGTAGGTTGCATTCCTCAGAAGTAGATATTGAGATGGTGCTGGTAACCAAAGAAGTCTCTTAGGGAATCAACCTATGAAGGAAAGGGAGAGAAAACAAGATGTGCAAAAGAAGTCTGAGTAGCACACAAGTCCAACAAAGGCTTGGCTGACTGGGCAGGGACCTCTGAGCAAGCTCTGACCAAAAGAGTATCTGCAACTTAAGCCAGAAGGCCACATCTTTATGATCTCACTTCAATTCACCACCAGGTGAAACCTGCACTAGGAAGGCATTATCTTAGGACAACAACTTCCGCAGTTCAGGTCCAATCTGAAGTAGTTCCAGCTATAGACTCTCTCTCTCTCTCTTTTTTTTTTTTTTTTTTTTTTTGACAGGCAGAGTGGACAGTGAGAGAGAGACAGAGAGAAAGGTCTTCCTTTTTGCCGTTGGTTCAACCTCCAATGGCCGCCGTGGCCGGCGCACTGCAGCCGGCGCACCGCACTGATCCAATGGCAGGAGCCAGGTACTTATCCTGACTCTCTACTGATTCAAGTCACTGACGCTGGGCAACAAGACCACCCTGGACAGGAGATCTCAGCCATGTGTCTCTGTAGCTGTACAAATCTGTATGCAGTGTTTGACAATAGGTTTTAGTGTGACCATAACAAATTGGGCTATGATAGGGAAAGTCTATATAAAGACATTTTTTTTTATTATTATTATTTTTTTTATTATTTTTTTTATTTTTTGACAGGCAGAGTGGACAGTGAGAGAGAGAGACAGAGAGAAAGGTCTTCCTTTGCCGTTGGTTCACCCTCCAATGGCCGCCGCGGCCGGCGCGCTGCAGCCGGCGCACCGCGCTGATCCGATGGCAGGAGCCAGGAGCCAGGTGCTTTTCCTGGTCTCCCATGGGGTGCAGGGCCCAAGCACCTGGGCCATCCTCCACTGCACTCCCTGGCCACAGCAGAGGGCTGGCCTGGAAGAGGGGCAACCGGGACAGAATCCGGCGCCCCGACCGGGACTAGAACCCGGTGTGCCGGCGCCGCTAGGCGGAGGATTAGCCTACTGAGCCGCGGCGCCGGCCTATATAAAGACATTTTAAAACCATAATTGGTGAAGGGTAAAAGATTGATATGATCTAGGCCGGCGCCGTGGCTCACTAGGCTAATCCTCCGCCTTGCGGCGCCGGCACACCGGGTTCTAGTCCCGGTCGGGGCGCCGGATTCTGTCCCGGTTGCCCCTCTTCCAGGCCAGCCCTCTGCTGTGGCCAGGGAGTGCAGTGGAGGATGGCCCAGGTGCTTGGGCCCTGCACCCCATGGGGAGACCAGGAAAAGCACCTGGCTCCTGGCTCCTGCCATCGGATCAGCGCGGTGCGCCGGCTGCAGCGCGCCGGCCGCGGCGGCCATTGGAGGGTGAACCAACGGCAAAAGGAAGACCTTTCTCTCTGTCTCTCTCTCTCTCTCACTATCCACTCTGCCTGTCAAAAAAAAAAAAAAAAAAAAAAAGATTGATATGATCTGAAGAGAAAACAGCTTACATTAGAAAGAGAAGTTAGATGCTAATTAGTTGATGAAGTTAGAAGGAAAAGTAAAACCAAGTTAAAGAAAGTAGAGTGAGAGAGAACTCATGAACAGAGGGACTGAAATTAATGCAATAAAAAAACTAAGATAGGAGGCCAATAAAGTCTAAATGAATTCATTGATACAAATTATAAAGTTGTGAAATCCCACAAGATTGATCAAGAAGAAAGTCGTATATAAATAACAACATAGCTACAGATACAGGAAATACTTAAAAGATAAGGAGATACAATAAAAGTCTTTATGTCAATAAAATTTGAAAACATAGATGCCAGGGAGATTTTTCTAGATTCAACTCTATAAAAAATTTTCACAGTTGACTCAAGGAAACACAAAAGTTTCTTTTTTTTTAAAGATTTATTTATTCATTTGAAAGGCAGAGTTATACAGAGAGAGAAGGAAAGGCAGAGAGAGAGAGAGAGAGAGATCTTCCTTCTGCTGGCTTACTCCCCAACTGGCTGCAATGGCCAGAGCTGTGCTGAATCGAAGCCAGGAGCCAGGAGCCTCTTCCGGGTCCCCAACGTGGGTGCAGAGGTCCAAGGACGTGGGCCATCTTCTACTGCTTTCCCAGACCATAGCAGAGAGCTGGATCAGAAGTGGAGCAGCCAGGACTGAAACTGGTGCCCATATGAGATGCCAGCACTGCAGGTGGTGGCTTTACCCGCTATGCCACAGTGCCAGCCACAACATATAAGTTTCTATACCACTTACAGAGCTAAGTATTTAAAGATCTTTAAAGGAAAACACCATATCCAGACTGTCTCATAGGCAAGTCTTCTAAGGATGCCGTCTACACCAAGTCTTTCCAACATTTTACCAGACGGACTACCTAGCAAACAACTCAAGATTTGTAAATGACACTATAAAGCTTGGAAAGAAAGAATTGAAATAAATGAAATATATTTGTAGATGATATGATTGCAGAAAGCTAACATAATACATAATCTAGTTAGAGTTATTAAAATTAAGAGTCATGAAGCTTGTCTGTATACATATTTTATAAAATCTATTTTGTATCTACAATATCTAGTCAGAAAATGTATTTATATTGAGGTGTGAGGATGCCTGATTAATAGTATCCACTCTTCCAGTGGGAGTTCTGAACCAGACAAAACAATAGTCAGATAGAAAAAAAAAAACAATTAAAAACAATAGGAAAAGGGGCCTGTCTAGACATTATTCCAACAAAGATGTGTGGCTGTGAAGAAAAGGAAATCCCTGTACACTATTGGAACAGGCACTGTGGAAAATTGTAAGCAGCCTTCTCACAGAATTAATCATGGAGCTACCTTGTGATCCAAAAGTCCCAGTTCTGGGTATATGTCCAAAGGAAACAAAATCACCATCTTGAAGAGCGACCTACACTCCCATGGTCTGTACAGCATTATTTACAATAGCCAGGATGTTGAAATAACCTAACTGTCCATAGAAAGATGGATGGATAAAGAAACCTCTCTCTCTCTCTCTCTCTCTCTCTCTCACACACACACACACACACACACACACTAATTATTCAGACTTAAAAAAGAAGGGAGCTTGAGGATATTATGCTGAGTGAGATAAGCTAGACACAGAAAGAAAACTGCTGTGTGGTCTCACTTAACCTGAGCAATCTAAGAAAAAAAAATTGAATTCATAGAAACAGAGCATAGAACAGTGGTTCCCAGGTGGTGAGAACAAGGGGGAGGGCTGATACTGGTTAAAGGGTAGAAAGTTGTAGTTGTAAGTAGAGTGGTCCTGGAGACCTAACAGACAGCGTGGCCACTAGAGTTATTGATAATGTCTGATACACTCGAGATTTGCTGAAAGGGTAGCACACAAGTGTTCTCGCCACACACATACACAATGGCAACCACATGAGGGGATGGATATGTTAATGAGCTTACTTTCAGTACCAACTCACAACATATAAATATATCAAAACATCATGTTGTGTATCCTAAAATATTTATAAAAGCTTTGTTTGTCAATATCGCCTAAATAAAATGGGGGAAAGAATGGGCAGGTAGGGAGTGCAACCTGTTTTATTAACAGGAGCATTGGTTTTGGAGAATGTGGCTTATATTTATGCATAAGAGAGATTCATAATCCTAAATTCCACAATCCGACAGCCTGCCCCAAAGAATCACTCGAAACATATGAACACCAAAGACCTCTGCTGTCAAGGAAGGGCCTTTTCTGTTAGGCGGCTTAGAGTAATCGAGACCACATGTTCTCACAGAGCTGCTCCCAAGAGCAAGGCAAGAGGAAGGAGCTGGGCATGAAAGCCAAGTATATCCTTACAAACCATTAATCAAATTAGGTCACTTCTCCCCCCGAGCCGGCCCGGACTGTTGCACAGGTACGGCTCCCTCCACGTGGAACCAAACAGGGAGGGGAGGAGATGCTTCCCCCACAGAATGTAGGCTGTCAACCTCTCCCCTCCCCCAAGAGCTGGCCAGCTCTAGGAACAGACTTTATTAAATAAATGCAAGATCTTTATGGAGAAAAGTATAAAAATATATTGAAAGATGCTAAAGAAGATCTAAGTAAATAAAGAGACATTCTGGTCCCAAACAGGAAGAAGGAACATTGTAAAGTTGTGAATTTTCCCAAGGTTAAGCCACAGCTTCAATGCATTTCTAATAAATTCTGTGAGGAACTTAATTAGCTATTTCTAAAATCTATATGGATGAGTAAAATGTCACAAATAACCACTACACTCCTAAAAAATGTCAGGCTAGAAAGACTTGCCTTGCTGACTCAATCTTGCTACAAACTCTTGTGATTAAGGGAGTGTGGTTTGGGCTCAGGGATAGGAACAAAGCCCACTGGAAAATAGCGAGCCCAGAGCATACTCCTAATTATCTGATAAAATATGAGCTCACAAAGAGCCGGTATTGAAGATCATAAGGAAAACAACAATGTGGGGCTGGCACTGTGGCATAGCCAGTAAAGCCACCAGTAGTGCCGGCATCCCATATGGGCACCAGTTTGAGTCTCAGCTGCTCCACTTCCAATCCAGCTCTCTGCTGTGGCCTGGGAAAGCAGTAGAAGATGGCCCAAGTCCTTGGGCTCCTGCACCCGCATGGGAGACCCAGAAGGAGCTCCTGGCTCCTGGCTTCAGATCTGTGCAGCTCCAGCCATTGTGGCCATCTGGGGAGTGAACCAATGGATGGAAGACTTCTCTTTCTCTGTCTCTGCCTCTTCCTCTGTAACTCTGCCTTTCAAATAAATAAACAAATCTTAAAAAAAAAAAACAAGAACGACATTGACACAACTGGTCACTTAGGTGGGAGGAAAATTGTCTTTCTTCATGGTGCACACAAATGTCTATTGAGGGCAGCACTTCAAGTGAAAAGGGAAAACTATAAAATATTTCAAGAACAATATAGAAGAAAAGTCTTTCAACTTTAGGAAAGGGGAAGAATATCTTAAACAACATTCCAAGGAGGAGGATCTTATAAAATTTAGGTTGCTAGATGTGACCACCTTCTAATTAAAAACTTCCTTCAAAAGACATCATAAGTAAAAAAAAAAATCAAGCCAGAAATCATTAGAAATGCATTAACCAGTGAGGAATCAGTAATCAGGTTATACAGCAAACTTCTCTGACTTAGAAAGAAAACTACAACCCATTAGTAAAAACACAGGCAGAAGACAGGAGCAAGCATCTCACAGAGAAGCAATGGGAGTGGCCAATAAACATGAAGAGATGTTCAACCTCCTGAGTAAGACTGCATCTGGGAAGCACTTTCATATCTGCCATGTTTGTAAACAGCACAAATCTTGCCAAGTACCATCAGGGGTGTGGGACACTCGAGACTCCAGCTGTCCCTACATGGCCGGTCAGGGACAAATGGGCAGAGACACACTGGAAACTGCTGGGCATTCCTTGGTGTGGCTGAAGACGTGAATATCCTGTGACCCAGGGATTTCACATCACAGCAGGGAAAAGACCTTCAAAACACTCATGGAATATGTGCATTACCTTCCAGCGCCATCTTGAAGCAAATTTTTGAAGCCCTCTTGTATTTCCTAGAGAGCCTGCACAGGTGCACCAGCAACCAGGCACAAAGCGATGACGATGGCCTTGTTTGTAATAGCACAGACTGTAAATAATGCAAAGTCTACCACTACTAGAATGGATAAATAAACTGTAGTACATGCATTTAATGAATATTCATCAAAGTAAAATTGAGTGAATTACAACTCTGTGCCCCAACAGGGATGAATCTTACTGTGAGTAAAAATCAAAAAGCCATACAAGAATATATATATGATTCAATTTTTTATTTTTTCTTTTTGACAGACAGAGTGGAAAGTGAGAGAGAGACAGAGAGAAAGGTCTTCCTTTACCGTTGGTTCACCCTCCAATGGCCGCCACGGCCAGCGTGCTGCGGCCGGCACACTGCGCTGATCTGAAGCCAGGAGCCAGGTACTTCTGCTGGTCTCCCATGCGGGTGCAGGGCCAAGCACTTGGGCCATCCTCCACTGTACTCCTGGGCCACAGCAGAGAGGTGGCCTGGAAGAGGGGCAACCGGGACAGAATCTAGCGCCCCGACCAGGACTAGAACCCGGTGTGCCAGCATCGTAGGCAGAGGATTAGCCTATTGAGCCACGGTGCCAGCCAGGATATGATTCAATTTACACAAATATAAAAAGGCAAATTTTTAAAGTCACTGTAGAGAATCCATTAGTATATGACAAACACGTAGGGGAAATCAAGGGTGTAATTAGGAGCAAATTCAGGTTACTTCGGGGTCAGGTACAGGGCCAAGGCTCCCATGGAGTTTCAGACACTGGTTGTTTTCTGAATGATGGTGTTCCTCCAAAATTGCTGTGTTAGAACCGAATCCCCAGCACCACAGTATTATGAAATAAGGTTTTTAGGAGGGGATTAGGATGAGAGCAGAACCCTCACAAATGGGATTAGTGCCAAATAAAAGAGACCCGAGGAGGCCTGTTGCCCTTTTGGCCATGCAAGGACACACAGAAACCACCATCTGTGTGCAATGGGCCCTCCCCAGACACCAAATCTGCTGGCACCTTGAGCCTCCAGAACTGTGAGTGAAATCCGGAAGTTACCCAGTCTAAGGTGTTCTGTTAGAGCATCATGATCACAAGAAGATACTAATTATGTTCTATCTTTAAAACCAAGTGATGGGGCCGGCGTTGCGGCGTAGTAGGCTAAGCCTCCACCTGCAGTGCCGGCATCCATGTGGGCACTGGTTTGTGTCCTGGCTACTCTACTTTCAATCCAGCTCTCTGCTATGGCCTGGGAAAGCAGTGGAAGATGGCCCAAGTTCTTCTGCCCCTGTACCCATATGGGTGGGAGACCTGGAAGAAGCTCCTGGCTCCTGGCTTCAGATTAACCCAGCTCCCCCTTTGTGGCCATTTGGGGGAGTGAACCAGCAGGCGGAAGACCTCTCTCTGTTTCTCCCTCTTTCTGTCTGTAATTCCATCTCTCAAATAAATAAATAAATAAATCTTTTGAAAACAAAGCAAAAAACTCAAGTGGTACAAGTATGCCTGTGTATTCTATAAATATTTACATAATAGCACAAATAAATTACACATATTAGCTTGTAAAGCAATTGTTTCATTTAAGGAATTAGTTAACTCTTGTCAGAAAATTATATGCTGAAGGATTCAGAATAGAACATCAGCATATTACTTGGCATTTTTGATGAATTGCAAGAAGACATGGTTTCTGTAGCATAGGAGCAGAGAGCTCAGGAGACAGCAGGGTGAGATACCAAGACCCCGGCACAGAACGAATCTGGAGGAAATTAGAAAGACTTTTTTTAAAAAAAATTGTGGAAAATTAATGTGCAACAGCTGAGTTACAATCCAGATCAGAAGCAATAAGGAAATAATTTTATAGCTTGGAAGATTCAATCAATAATGTGACGAACAAACAAGAAACTATTCTAATAAGCAGATAAAAGAGTTACAGAAATGAAACCGATGCAAGAAGATGACAGCTGTGGATGGATGAGGCTTCCTCTTTCAAACCCTCCAGGTCATCCTATCTCCAGACATGGGTCTGGTGCCTTTCCCTGGAGTCTACAGCAACCTGCACTCCCCTACTGAAACAGCTGTCATACTCCAGTGTGTCTGTTCTCCTCTCTCTCCTGTCTAGGAAGTTAGTTTCTGATATTTATGAACTTTAATTCATTCATGATGTACCGCCCAAGGCAATATAGGGTTTGCAGCACACTGTTTGCCCCAGCAAGGTGCAATCAATTGTGTCTAGTGGAAAGTCCTAGTCAAAAGAGCTTGCACCAGGGTCAGGACAGCATAGCTCACAGGCCAAGTGCGACCTGGTTTGTAAACAAAGTTTGCAAAGTGATGAATGTTCATATGCCTCCAGTTTTTCCTGTAGAAATCCTGACCCCCAAGGTGATGATACTTAGTAGGTGAAGCCTGTGGGAGGTGATAGGATCATGAGCGTCATCGTCGATAGGAGCAATGTCCTTCTAAAAGAGACCCCAGAGAGATCCCACGCCCCTTCTACCATGTAAGCCACAGCCAAGGAGAGCAGTCCAGGATTAGGAAGTAGGCATGCCTTTACCAAGTGCCTGGATCATGGATTCCCCAGCTTGTAGAACCAGGAAAAGGAAATACTGGTTGTGTCTAAGCCGCTCTGTAGATGGCGTTTTGTTGCACAGCCTGAGCAGATTGAGACGCTTTCCTGATGCCAGGCCACTCCCACAATGGATGGCTGTGGCTGCTCCATGCAATGGCAGGCTTGGTAGCTGCTGCAGAGAACATATGGTCATGGTTGACTTTCCTCCCCTTTCAGATGAATGCTGCCAAGCGCTGGCTGAGACAATAATGGTATTTGTTATTATTATACATATCACATAGTAATTCCAGAGGTAATATAGGTCCAGGATTGACGGAGTGGCCCAGCGGCATCACTAGGAACCCAGATTTCTCCTATCTTTTCTCTTTGTTATTGTTGGCATGTTGGCCGCATCCCCTGGTCACAAAATGGGTTGCTATTTTACCAGGCATGAGTTTCCAGAAATAAATAGGACTGGCTTTTTCTGTGTCTGCTTTAAGGAATTAACACACACGTTCTATAAGCCTTCTGCAGAAGACATCCTCTCCTGCTGGCCAAATCCAAGACTATAAAGCTACGCCTAAACTGCTCCGTAAACCAGTGAGTGATGATGTGTTTAGAGACACCATAACTGACCTTTACCAAACAGCACTTTTTTAAAAAAAAAGATTCATTAATTCATTAAATCATTTATTTGTAAAGCAGAGTTACCGAGAGAGAGGGAGAGATGAGAGAGAGAGAGAGAGAGAGAGATCTTTCATCTACTGGTTCACTCCCCAAATGGTTGCCATGGCCAGTGCTGGGCTGGGCCAAAGCCAGGATCCAGGAACTTCCTATAGGTCTCCCACATGGGTGGCAGGGGCCCAATCACTTGAACCATCTTCCACTGTTTTCCCAGGCACATTAGCAGGAAGCTGGATAGGAAATGGAGCAGCCAGGACATGAACCCATATGACAAGCCAGCACCCCAGGTGGCAGCTTAAACTTGCTGAGCCGCAATGCAGGCCCTCACCGAGTAGTGTTAACCTGAATCATTTTGGGGTAAGGATAGATGATAGAAAGAAAATTAGGGTTCTACGAACATTTAGGAAGAGGGAAACAGCTTTTGAGTAGGCAATCAATGGTGAATACTGAGACATTCACTGGATAGTTGCTGAATGAATTAGAAACAATGAAAGCTCTAACATTTGAATAATTCATGCTTCTGAAGAAACAAGGGAAAAAATGAGCTGAAGAAATAATTAAAGATGCAATAAAAAATAGAAGAACTTTTCCAGGAATGGTGTATGTAGCTTACAAAAGTTTCTTGTGTTCCAGGAGAAAAGAATAGCAAATGAAAAGAGATTCTTGGCTAGATTTTTGTGACCAAAACTTTGAAATACAGAATCCAAAAGAAAGAGGAATCTTCCATGGAACAATATGGAACAATAAATAAAATACTACAAATGACCAAGATGAAGCTGTTCTTGGAGCTCCATTCTTCAGCACTGATTGCCAGCACACAAGGTCTAAACGTGTAAATACCAAAAACCAGTGACTCGAGGCATTTTTTTTTCACCACGTTGTCTTCCATGTGTGAAAGTAAAAGAAAACTATTTTCTGACACACAAGGGCTCAGAAAATATGCCAACCTTTCTGTACCTCTGGAAAAATAATTTCTAGATATGTACTCTTACTGATGTAAAGGTGAAGCAAACTAAGCATTAAGTCATCTCGAAGACGTGGTAGAAAGTCTACCATTTGGCGTTTGTCAGATACTGTGTCAAGGAAGAAAATAAGACTGGAGTAGCATTAGTTTGGCACTGAAAGTGGAGTTGGGAGGCCATGCTAAATCAGGTTTCAGACACACATCCTTTGAAGTAGGCTGCCTGGACATCAACACCCTGAAGCCTGCTGACTTTTGGACTGGGCCAAACTGCAATCCATTAGGTTTTTTAACCATATGTAAAATCCCTGTCTTCCCTAAATTACCCAGAGTTTAAGATACATCTAATCCCTTTCTTACAAAACAGTTTAACTTATGGCAGTAACAATTATAATTCCCTGCAAGCAGAAGATGTAACCCACCTCCTTTGCAATTTAAAGCTTCAAATATGGCCACTGTTTTGTAAAATTTTGCAGCACATTTTTAAGGTTGCTTATATGTGTGTTTTCTAGGATTACAACCCCAATCTGTCCCAAATGAATGCAATATTCTCTATTCTCAACCAGGTTGACTTCATCCTTGGCTGACAGGTAGCAGGACTCAACCAGGGAGCAGGTCAAAGTACTTCAGAGCCTGAGCAGCTGTGCCCTGAATCCTTGCTCTCGAGTGTGCCATAGGGTGGCCTTGTAACCTAGAGCCTCCTAGTCTAGGGCAGTGCTCACGACCCTGGATCCACGGTGGGATCACCTGGGAGACTCTTCAGAAATGTCAATGCTTGGCCCTATCTTCAGAGAGATCTTTCCGAGTGGGATCCAGACATGGCTATTTTTTAAAGCTGAGATCTAATTTAGGTAAGAAAAAGTAAGAGAATGTAGTGTTACTTTTAGCAAATTTTCACTCAGATAAAATTCATTTTAGGGGGCTTACAATGCCTATGAGATTATTCTGTCTCAGATGAAGACATACAAATAATCTATTTACAACAACAACAACAACAACAAAACAAACATGAAAAGACAGATTCCAGTACTAACCGGTTAGATTTCTCTGTGACCTTGACAAAATTCTGAAACACATTAACCAATAGGTGATTTGTGAGCATTTAGACAAGGAACTACATGCCCCTATTATATAATATATTCTTGATATCCCTACATAGGTAGGGGTGTGTGTGTGTGTGTGTGTGTGTGAGAGAGAGAGAGAGAGAGAGAGAGAGAGATGGAGAGAGAAAGACCACAGAATCCGCAGTCAATCTGAAATTCTACACAAAATGTCAATTCTAATCAGTGATCCACAAAGCACATATTAAAGGCTCTGCCATGAATGAAATAGTTTTTGTTTGACCCAAGAACCACTTCTTAAAAAAAAAAACAAAGCCCATTATCTGGCAGAAGATATGTTCTACCAAATATACTTGCAGATGCATATGTGAGAAGAAAGGACCAAAGACAGGATTAGCATGTCAAGGACCTAGACTAGGCAGCAGAGGGTTTGCAGCAAGACTGGACTGGACTAGAGCAAACCAGAATAGCCCTCTGTGATCACCAGCAGCAGTTGGGGCTAAGTGGCTGGCTTAAAGGGCCAGAGGAGAGCTGGCAAGGACCCGGGCCAATACACAGTCTCGAAGAACAAACTGTCCCAAATTCCATCCCTCTTTCTCCGATGGGTTTATTGAACCTGCGGATTTGAGCAATGTGATAGACTTGAGGACAGTGTTTGGCAGAGTTCCTTTCACTATTCCTATGGAGGAGCTGCTTGAGTGGGGAAGAGGCTGACAATCCCCAAACATTTCAAAAATATGGCCTACTTAGACCAAAGAAGGGAAGACTCCCTTTATTATAGAAGGATTTCTTTACTTATTCGAGAGGCAGAGTTACAGACAGAGAGCGAGGTCTTCCATCTGCTGGTTCCCTTCCCAAATGGCTGCAACAACCAGAGCTGGGCGGCCAATCCGAAGCCAGGAGCTTCTTCCGGGTCTCTCACACGGGTGCAGGGGCCCAAGCAGGTGGGCCATCTTCCACTGCTTTCCCAGGCCATAAGCAGAGAGCTGGATCAGAAGAGCAGCAGCCGGGATGTGAACTGGCGCCCACACAGGATGTTGGTGCTGCAGGCTGAGGCTTTACCGTCTACGCCACAGCACTGGCTGCTGCAGACTCCCTTTTCAACATACTTGAATGTCTGCCATGGACAAAAGGGATTTGTCTGATGCTTTGAAACTTCACAGGGTAAAACTGATTTGAGTTACAAAGAATCAATTGTAGAGGTGAATATGGACAAGTGCTAATAAATGAGGCCTGGGCCCCCTGTCCCACAGGAGAGGTGGCCCCGACCTGGCGACAAGGAAGTTCCTGCATGGGGAGGGGTGCCCTGATTCGGGGAGGTCTGGAAGAATTTTCTTTGAAAAAAAAAAAAATATGGTTTTATGTATGGAGGGCATGTATGGGGATATCTGGGAGTTGGTCCAGTGATTTCTGGAAAGGCGGTGGTCAGAGAGGCCGCCACCCATCTTCACATCCTCGGCCATGCTCCTCCAGCCCTCTCTCCACACCATGGGGAATGCCATGGAAACAAAGCGATTGGTGGAGAAAATGGGCTGAGGTAGCGAAGCAAGCGCGCACGCTGTAGAAAGGCAGCACGGGCTGCAGAGTTTGCTTGATTGGCTCTTCCTGGTCTTCTCTGAGCAGCTTGGCAGCAGACCCACCAGCTTCTCCTCTCTGCAGCGTGTTTCTACGCACTAAGGCACAGCTGTTTTGGAAATCTAAACAGGCTGTCTGGAGCTGCTTTTTTAACCAACGAATTGTTTTCAACTCATGTGGCCATTCATTTCAATTAATTATTTTGTAAAGATTCTGTGTTTGTGTAAAGAACAGTTTTAACTTCTTCAGGGAGCTGATCGGATCTCCTGTGCAACTGGAGTTCAGGGCCACGGACAGCTGCTGAGTCTACAACGAAAGGGAAGAGCCTCGCAACCGTCCTTTGTATCCTGTCCACGTTGGGGGCCTTTCCTCCCACCCTCTCTCATCTCAGGGTGAATTGAATAAGGCTTCTGTGTAAGGTAACACAGGGACTCAGGAACACGGAGCCCAGGTCTTCAGGAGGTTGAAGTCCATTGGGAATGCTTTTATCCATAAAGGGACGTGGGATAGCTGTAGGTCAGTGAGTCTGGCCACGGCACAGATGGAGACCAGGCCTACTTACCACCTCGCACGCCAGAACACCATCTCTTCTTCTCTTTGCTTTTGTGTAGAAAGACTCGGATGATGGGAGTTTCTCAGGAAACACAGTCACAGAGCAGGGAGGTTGCATCGTCTGTGACATAAATCTCGGAGCGCCTTCGCTGAGCTGACTGCTCTCGCCGGCCTCTGGTCTTCAGGAGGCAACTTAGAAGGGAGCAGCGAGAAGGAACTTGGTATGAACTTGCTGGCCGCGGAACATGTGTGTCTTCCACTTGGCTTGGAGCCGGGAAGGAAGGCGGATCGTTCAGACGACCGCAGGCAGGAATCCTGCTCAGCTCCTGCTCAGCAGATGAATTGATAGCTGCCGCCATTTGATACCCATTTTCTGAGTTTCTGTCCTTTATGGGCTAATATCCGCTAAGCGTGTGGTAATTGATTGTAATAGAGCTCTTATTCTGACAGAAGAGACGGACTTGCTAGAGCAAAAAGAATTAGCCGGCGCTGTGGCTCACTAGGCTAATCCTCCGCCTTGCGGCGCCAGCACACCGGGTTCTAGTCCCAGTCGGGGCGCCTGATTCTGTCCCAGTTGCCCCTCTTCCAGGCCAGCTCTCTGCCGTGGCCCAGGAGTGCAGTGGAGGATGGCCCAAGTGCTTGGGCCCTGCACCCAATGGGAGACCAGGATAAGTACCTGGCTCCTGCCTTTGGATCAGCGTGGTGCGCCGGCTGTGCACCGGCCGCGGTGGCCATTGGAGCGTGAACCAATGGCAAAGGAAGACCTTTCTCTCTGTCTGTCTCTCTCACTGTCCACTCTGCCTGTCAAAAAAAAAAAAAAAATTAACCAAGGCCCCTTTGGTTTCCAGCGACAGCCCAAAAGGAATTCTCTGCAACGGCTTTGCTTACCAAATGTTCCCAAATGAACCTTCAAAGCATGTTCATTTTTTAACTTCTAGTAAGTACACTGACTTACAAAAAACAGACCTAAAAAGGAAAAAAAAGAAAACACAAACACTGACAGGAACTGATAAACAGTATGTTTCACTTGGGGCTGGGAGGATGAAGAATGTGTCTTCCTCTTCTGCTGGTCATTTTCCTTCTGAAGGGATTGTGTCATTATTTGTCCAATGCTCATGAACCTGGCTGAGGACAGTGCTCTCCACATGGAAACTGGATTTAGACTCGCCCTGTTGATCCTGAAGGCTTCCTGCTGTGTCCTTTGCTTAAAGATCTGGGGACACAAAAGGGATGTTGGGTTGTTAACCACCAGCACGGGTTATATTTTATTTAAGATTGCAACCTGATGCATGCCTGACCCTCTTCCGCCAAGATTTCTTCCCTCCTGAGTTCTACTTCTTTGGAGCATATTGTGACAACAGTTCTCAGGTTAGGCTGGACACATATCCTTTGCAAGACTGCTGGCCTGTCCTTACCGTACATGCAACAGTCTATTTGAAGGTTGAGCGTGCATTTGCTTCTCATGGGATCTTTCCCAGAGAACACACCCTATCTTGTTCCTTTCCCCAGAACTTCTGTCCCTTTACATTTATGAGTTATACCTGTTACCTCAATTTCTTTGTTCCCCACTGGCTGTCTTCACAATGTGGTTATCGGAGTGAAAAGAGGGGTTGGAGGGCGGGTAGGGATCCATATTGGAGACCCTGTGAGTCTTAGTTGTTTCATTTGTAAAACTGATTAAAATAGTTTATTGGATAAAGAGATAATTTAGAAATGGTAAAGAGCTCTTACAACACAAAGTATTACTACGAAGTGTACCTGTAAAACATGACACAGGCAAGAAGTTTCTTGCCAAATGAGTCATCCATGACTCCTGATTTCATTACCATCAAACCTGCCAGTCTCTGCAGACTCGCATGGGGCTACCTGCTGTTTTCTCCCTAGCATCACCACCCTGGTCCGGGTGCTCACTCCACCACCAGTCCTCCCAGCACTCTCCTCTTGCCCTGGACACACCACGGAGTGCAGCTGCTGCCCCACTGCTCAGAGGACTACCGCACTGCCCACCTCTGCTTCCTGGCCTCCCATGTGGCAACCCTCACCATTTCTTAGGCCTCCTTCTTCTCACCTCAGTCCTCCTAAATCATTAACATGCATTCCTTACCCCCAAAATAAGAGGGGGTTCAAAAAGTTCATGGAAAACAGAATTATAAGCTAAGAAGAAAAAATAAAAACTTTAGTTATGAACACAATCTCCATCAAGTTCAAGACACTTTCTTTTTTCTTTTCTTTCTTTTTTTTTTTTACAGGCAGAGTGGACAGTGAGAGAGAGAGACAGAGAGAAAGGTCTTCCTTTTGCCGTTGGTTCACCTTCCAATGGCCGCCGCGGCCGGCGCGCTGCGGCCCGCGCACCGTGCTGATCCAATGGCAGGAGCCAGGAGCCAGGTGCTTCTCCTGGTCTCCCATGGGGTGCAGGGCCCAAGCACTTGGGCCATCCTCCACTGCACTCCCTGGCCACAGCAGAGAGCTGGCCTGGAAGAGGGGCAACCAGGACAGAATCCGACGCCCTGACCGGGACTAGAACCCGGTGTGCCAGCGCCGCTAGGCGGAGGATTAGCCTAGTGAGCCGCGGCGCTGGCTTCAAGACACTTTCTTAAGTGATGGTGGCAGCATCTGGTCTATCTCTAAAGAACTGAGGGCTCTGGAAATTTAACTCTCAATGCAACTGTTTTATGCTATTAACAGAAGAGAAATTGGTAGCCTTTGAAGTATTTTTTTTTGAAGGGGGGGATCAGGAAACAAGAGAAAGTCAGAAGCAGCCAAATCAGGCTGTGAGTTGGACACCTAGTGATTTCTCATTGAAACTCTCACAAAATTGCCTTTGTTTAAGGAGAGGAATGAGCAGGAAACTTATCATGGCAGAGAGAAGACTTTGAGGAAGCCTTCCTGGGTGTGTTTCTCTAAAATTTGGCTAACACTCTTAAAACACTCTGCTAATGAACAGATGTTCTGGTTCTACAGCCCTCCAGGAAGTCAACAAGGAGGATGCCTGAGCATCCCAAAGAATGGTTGCTGTGCTTTGGGCCAGTTCCCTTTCGCCTTAACTGGACCACTTCCACCTCTTGGTAGCTGTTGATTTGATTGTGCTTTGTCTCCAGAATCATACTGAAAAAGCCCTCTTTCATATCTTGGTACAATTCTTCAAAGAAATGCTCTAAGATCTTGATCTCACTTGTTGAAACCTTGCATTGAAAACTCTGCTCACATCTGCAGCTAGTGTGGGTGTAACAATTTTGGCACCCATCAAGCACAAAGTTTATTTGACTTTAATTTTTCAATTGGAATTGTGTAAACTGAACCAATTGAGATGTTTATGATGTCAGCTATTGTTTCTGTTGTTAATTGTCAGTCTTCTCCAATGAGGACATAAACAAGATTAATGTCTTCCTTGCAAGTTGATGTGGATGATGTGCTGCTGTGGATATCATCATTAATCTTGTCCCTTCTTAATATGAGGTACCCATTTGTAAACTGCTTATTCTTTGAGGACTGTCTCCAGACATTTTTTGTAAAGCATCAGTGATTTCAACCATTCTTCTACCCAAGCTTTGCCATAAATCTGATGCTTGTTCTGACTTCAGTTTTAGCAGACTTCGTGCTGCTCTGTTAGGACTCTTTTGAAACCGATGTCTTATCCTAGTACCCCAAACTAGATCCCGTTAAGATGTGTTATAACAAGTTAGTATAGTTTGTTTTTGTACAAAAATTGTTTAAACCCATGCCTACATTTTTATGATTTGCATTTTCAAAAAACTCTTTGAATCCCTTGCACTTACTATACAGGACTCTGACTTCAGCTCTGCATTTTCATCCCATTACCCCTTTCAATAAGCATTGCTTGTTTTTCATTTTCTGTGCCAGGTATTGTACTCTGTACTGATGAATCGAAGCTCTGAATGACATAGTCTGTTTTCTCAATGCGGTGCTGTGGAGTATGAAAGATATGGGCTTGAATGATGGCTCTGACATGTATGAAGTGTGTGATCTTGGATAAGATGCCTAGTCCTTTAGAGCCTCAGGGTCCTTATCTGGTTTTGTTTTACAAATGAAAATAATGCACCTGACCCATGTCATTGCTCCTCTGTAAATGTCAGATGTTAGTATTATCATTGTTATTAATAATAAGCCAGGCCAAGTAACACCTGGAATCCAGCTAATGCAGAAAAAAAAAAAGTGGCTGGTGGGCCATTCCCGCTGTGGATAAGAAGAGTGTGTCTGAGACCACAGGAGAAACTCTCCTAAGTGATGTCATAAAATAATAGAGAAGAATTTGATGGGAAAAAACAGTTGATTCTTGTACTGGACCCTATTGTGCCCAGGGTGATTTGAGGGAGGCAAAGTTACACTTCAGAATTTGGTCATCCTGTTGTCTTCCTGAAAGAGCAGGGATAACTGTCTTTTTTCTTCACAGCTATCTATGCCTACATTTAGAGTGTGTTTCTCATCTTTATATTTTGCATTTCTCCTTTGCAATGAAAACAGCAGATTCTGCCTGTACGACAGTGCAGTTCTTCTATTTCGTAAGGCTTTGTAATCTCCTAGAAGGCAGGGAATGTTTCACTAACATTCATGCCTCCTGCAATGTTGTACTTGTAGTTGCTCCAAATGCATGCTATATGAGGACTCTTCAAGCAATTCATGGAGGGGGCCCAGCATTGTGGTATAGTAGGTAGTCACTGCATGGGACACTGGTATCCCATATGGGCACAAGTCCTGGCTGCTCCACTTCCTATCCAGCTCCCTGATAATGGCCTGGGAAAGCAGTGGAGGATGGTCCAAGTGCTTGGGCCCCTGCACCCGCATGGGAGACCCGGATGAAGTTTCTGGCTCCTGGCTTCCTCCTGGCTCCTGGCTTCCACCTGGCTAAGCCCAAAGCCATTGCAGCCACTTGGGAATTGAACCAGCAGATGGAAGATATCTCTCTCTCTTTCTCTCTCTCCCTTCTCCCCCCACAACTTGTTTGTTCTAAATTTATGCATATGTATATATGATCTTTAATTTTTAAGATTTTTAAGGTGAATAAATTTCATGTATTTCATATATACAGATTTAGGGGCATAGTAATACTTCCTACCCTCTCTTCCTCCCACCCAGACACTCACCCTCCCTCCTTCTTCTTTTCCTGTTCCTTCCTTTATTTTTTACAAGGATCTACTCTCAGTCTATTTTATACTCATAAGATTAACCCTGCATTAAGTAAATAATTCAACAAAGAGAAGAAAAAAAAAACACTGTTCCTCAACAGTAGAGACAAGGGCTGTACACAATAAACTCTCAAAGTGTCAATTTCACTCACATGCATTACTTATTTTTTTATACTATTAGTTACCACAGAAGAGAAAACACATGGCATTTGTATTTTTGGGACTGGCTTATTTCACTAAGTATAATGGCTTCTAGTTGCATCCATTTTGTTGCAAAAGATAGGATTTCATTCTTTTTATGCCTGTGAAGTATTCCATATTCTATAACTTTTTCAGATAAATGAAAAATAAATTCATGGAAAACAGAGTTAAATATTTTTTGGTGTGAAAAAATTTTGAAATCCATGCACAGTTTTTTCAAAATATGCATCACCCATGAACATTTTATAGTCCTCTTGTATATATGGATTTCAAAATTTTTTGCAAAAAATAAACTTATCTTTTAGTTTCATTTTTCCATGAACTTTGTGAAGTCCCCTCACACATACTTACTTTGGATGTCAGTGATTCTGCATTATCTTGCCAATTTCAAACTCAACCCCACATCCCAAATCTACCACCAGTTTAGAGAATCCAGTTTTCTCATGGTTCTTACTACTTTCTTGTGGTGGTGTAGAAAATTTCACATACTTTGGAGCCAAGATTCTACGTTCCAATGCCATCTCCGTATATGAAGTATGTATGTAGGTGAATAAGTACCAGGACTTCCCTTAGGGCCAGTGTTGTGGCACAGTAGGTTAAGCAGCCACCTATGATGCTGGATACCATACTGGAGTTCTGGTTTGAGTCCCAGCTGCTCCACTTCTGATCCAGCTTCGTCCTAACGCACTCGGGAAAGCAGCGTTGGATGACCCAACTACCTGCACCATGCGGGAAACCCAGAGAGAGTTCCTACCTCCTGGGTTCAGCCTGGGCCAACCCTGGCCATCGCAGCCACTGGGGGAGTGAACCAATGGATGGAAGATCTCTCTCTGTCTCTGTCTCTGTCACTCTACCTTTAAAATGAATAAAATAAATCTCTGAAAAACTTCCCTGAGACCCAATCCCATCTGTAAACTGGGATTCATAAAATGCAGTTCCTACAAAATATTTGGAATGTGATAAGTGATATATAAATTTCAGTTGCCGCTGCACTCTTGTCTGCTGGGAAGCCACTTCCCTCTCTGCCTCTCCCTCTTTTAACAGTGTATTCACATCTTAAGTCTCCCATTGTTATTCTATTCAGATGGAGTTCTCCATTCATTCATTCATTTAGCACTTTCATCATTGAGTCCTTGGTCACATGCTGTCCTATGCTGTCATTCAGTTGTCCATGGAGTTGTGATACGGTATCGCTAGCTGCTGCTTTTCAGTGTTTCTCGTTCTCTTCCTTCTGAGCTTTTCGTGCTTTTACCATGTGACTTGCCTTAGCCAATAAAGCATGAGCAAATTTGGCAAGCATCATCTGCAGACAGAAGCCTGATGAGTCCCTACATGACTGTCCCTCTTCCCTTCTAATCGTTGCAGTAACCTGTGGCACTCCACGAAGCTGCGCCTCTGTTAGCCTGAGTGTCTGAACAAGGAAGATGGGAGCAAAGCCTTGTTCCCTCTCTGACTTACGAAAGACAGGTAGCAGACACAGGAATTCAAACGCATACAGTTTCAAGTTTCTGCAAGCAGTTTAGCTAGATGATCCTAATCGACACAGGTAATTGATACAGGTTTCTTATCTCCGAAGAAAAGCTAAGTGCAGGGATTGCGTCTTCATCTGTCTATGTTTCACGGTGCCTCAAGGAATAGTGTGGGCATCAAGCTCGTAGTTCTTGTGAAGTGGACACACTTCAATCCAATCAGAGCACTTTGGGCTGGAAGGGGACAGCTACATTTATCTAATGTCACTCATTTTCCCTCATCTCTTCTGTAACTCTTATGCTTGATGTTTAGTCTGCTTAAACAATTCCAGTGACAGGGAACTCACTCCATTCTAAGTCCGATTGTCCATTATGAAGAAATTATGTCATAAAGTTCAGCCTTACGTAGATCAAAAATTGGTTTCCATGAGGCTTCCTCCTGTTGGTGTGCAGTGCCTCTCAGGCTGTAAGAAAAATGTTGGCCCCCAAGCCCTGGTACTCACTGCTCGGTGCAGAAGAGTCTCTCTCGCTTGGGAGAATTCATACCAGTGGATTCCATGAGCCTGGTGGAGTTCCCTTCCCCCACCAGCCTGTTTAAGAGAAGCCTCACAGGGCCGCATATCAACTGCAGATCTGTTTTTAAACATGGGCACAGCCAGAGGGTGAAGGCAGACCCCTCCTTTGGCCACCCAAGTTCAGTAGGGGTCTGCAGAAAGGGAGGAGCTCCCTGTGACTCTGAATTGTGAGGACAAATAGCTACCACGTACGAGTCCACTGATTTTCCCCCAAATGTGACAAAGCAGCCCCAGTTGTCAGCAGCAAAATCATGCAGGGACACTCACCTCCCCGGTCTAGAGCTTGGCTGTGCTGCATCCGGCCACAGTCCCTCCACGTCCCCAGGGAAAGACCCAGGATTAAAAGGCGCAGGAGGGTCCGCTCGCAGGGGCACTGTTGACGTCAATCTGGATCAGGCCCCTGGGGCCCGTGGTTCGTTTCTGTGAATGGCGTCTCGGCTTCTGCCGCTGGACCTCGTGGGAGCATGCGCAGCCCAGAGCCATGCCAGCCTCAGAGGAGTCCCGGAAGATGAACGCTCCTCTGAAGACGTAATATCTCAAATTAAATGGATTTGAACCATAACAAAATGAGTTTTCGTTGGAAGCTGTTTTGTTTCTTTAAACCAAAAACAAAACCTCTCAGACTACAGAAAAACTTGATCCAGAGACTCAGGCCATTGGGGGAACTTGATCGCTCCCCCCTCTCCCCTTCTAAACATTTGCTGAATCCAGGCGGCAGGGAGCAGGCAGGGGCTTAAGACCTGTGAGGAATGGCCGGCGCCGCGGCTCACTAGGCTAATCCTCCACCTAGCGGCCCTGGCACACCAGGTTCTAGTCCCGGTCAGGGCGCCGGATTCTGTCCCGGTTGTCTCTCTTCCAGGCCAGCTCTCTGCTGTGGCCCGGGAAGGCAGTGGAGGATGGCCCAAGTCCTTGGGCCCTGCACCCCATGGGAGACCAGGAGAAGCACCTGGCTCCTGCCATCGGATCAGTGCGGTGCGCTGGCCACAGCGCGCCGGCCGTGGCGGCCATTGGAGGGTGAATCAACGGCAAAAGGAAGACCTTTCTCTCTCTCTCTCTCTCTCACTATCCACTCTGCCTGTCAAAAATAAATAAATAAATAAAAATAAAAGACCTGTGAGGAATGACTTCTGGGACAACTGGGACTTGAGTCCAGGGAATATGTGACTTTCTCAGGCCAGCAGCCTGAGCTCTCTTCCGGATGATAGAAAGAAGAGACTAGAACATTGGATGGGTGTTAATTTCCCAGTGATTTAGTCCATTGACCTCCCAGGTCCTGGAGAGGTGAAGAACAGGACTCAGCTCCCATCTCTAAGGTGGGAGAAACATCCATTCAACAGATTGTCATGATCTATATGGATGAGATAGGTGGATGGATAGATAGATATGTATATATGAGTCTAGTATGTGTAAAGTAGCTTTTTTGAAAAAGATTTATTTATTTATTTGAAAGAGTTACACACAGAGAGAAGGAGAAACAGAGATAGAGAGAGAGAGAGAGAGAGAGAGAGAGAGGTCTTCCATCCGATGGTTCACTCCCCAGTTGGCCACAATGGCCAGAGCTGTGCCGATACGAAGCCAGGAGCCAGAAGCTTCTTCCAGGTCTCCCCCACAGGTGCAGAGGCCCAAGGACTTGGGCCATCTTCCACTGCTTTCTCATGCCATTGCTGAGAGCTGGGTTGGAAGAGAAGCCAGGACTTGAACTGGCATTCATGTGAGATGCCGGCAGATTGTGGCTTTACCCGTGACACCACAGCACCAGCCCATAAGCAGCTTTCTTAAGAGTAATTAACATTTGCTGAGTCACATGTGTCAAGAACTCAATTATTTCCCACTAAAACCCAAAGGGGATAGAGCTTCCCATTGTTACCATTTGTTTAGAGAGAAACTGAAGTATAAAATCAGAGAGCAACATGTCGCAGAGCATGCAAGAGGTAATTACCATGGCCATGGCCAAATCCACCTGCCTGTATCACCAGTGGACTTAACCATCATGTTACACATGTGCACACACTCTGACCACCTTCCCACTGGACCTGGAAGGTAGGAAGCAATGCAGTTTTACTAAAGAAATGGAGGCAGACTGAGTGATAACTTGCTCAGGGTCTCACATTCACTTCGGGGCAGAGCCACCGTAGGGTGTGCAGGACAACACCAGGCAGCTGGTCGCTATAGACCCACACTGTCCATCGGGCAGAGAAGGAGCTCTCGAAATCAGCTGCCAGCCTGGACGGTGCCTACCTCCTCTCAGGCTGCCTGGCTGGCATTTACCGCCTACAGTTTAATCTTCTACTTCTCCTTTCTCATCACAGGGGATGAGAAAGACCTGGAGAAGTCAGTGCCTTGCTTGAGCTTGCATTGCTAGTAAATACAACTACTTGAAAACCAGAGTATCAGAAGGCATTTGCACAAGTTATTACAAGTTATTGTAACCAGGGGAGACTAATGTTGAATATCTGCCTTCATTTAGATAGGCCAAATGATATTGGGAGTGTGGTTTATCTCTCTAGAAAAGCCAAATCTCAAGTGCTGAAAAGTTTAGAAAGCAAAGGCTTATTTCTCACGCATGCTTAAACTCTGGGTTGGTGGAGGACTCAGCTCAGTCTGGCCCCTCGGGCCAAGTAAACATCCATGAGGAAGTGACTGGGCTCTTCAAGGTGAGAGATGAGGAGGGCCTGCAACAGGGCAGTGGTTGCAGAGAGTGAGGGCTCAGATCTTTAAACCTGGCAGGACTCAATGCATCTGAGATCTATCTCAATGTTAAATTCTCCCCATTATGGTGGAGGTGCATAGGCTGAGAGCAGTAGTGAGACACCATGGCAAAGCTGTGAAAGAGAGGAGATTCTTGCAGGAGATAGGAGGAATAATGGCTTGGGAGCAGTGCTGGAAACTCAGTGTCATTCCTTCTCCACTCCCACCTTTGCTTAGCCTGGGATCAATGAGAAGTGGAAGGATGGGAGACCCTGGACAGGGTGGTGGAGGGCAGCAGTGGTCTGATGTATCCTTGTCTCAGCCCACCCCCCATCCATATGCTGAAACCTGATCTCCAATGAGGTCATGTTATGAGGTGGGGCCTTTGGGAGGAGATTAGGTCGTGAGCACGCCACCATCATGAACGGGATTAGTGTCCAAGAGGCTGGGGGGGGGGGGCTTTCTCACCCCTTCTACCATGTATGGACCCCATTAGAAGTGCCATCTCTGATGCACAGAACAGGCCCTAGCCAGACAACAGATTTGCAACTTGACCTTGGTTTCCCCAGCCCCCAGCATCACAGGCAGTACTTTTCTGCTGATTATAAATTACCCATTTTATTTTTTAATAATAAATTTTAATAATAATTTTTATAATAAATTTTTAATAATAGATTATCCATTTTATTTTCATTCAGGAGCTCCAGCTGACTGAGACAAGGAAGAAGCGACTCAGCAAGGGTCGATGGCTGCTGAGGCCGGAGGGAGAGATGGCAATGGAATGAGGCTTTCCTGAGGTTGCCAGTGGGCGAGAGGGGATCTATGCTGTTACAACCATGGTTGAGGAAACACAGTGTCTTCAATACCGGTCCAAGAGCTGATTTGGAGCCAATCACCTCTGCGGCTTCAGATCTCTAGGGGAGGCTGCAACCTGCAGGCCTGAGGTCCAAGCTGGCGAAGCCTTCATCTCTGGGTCTTCCAGTCTCTCTGTGAGGTCCCAGCATCATGCAAGGTCACACAGTTGGTGTCTGGCTGACTAATGTTTCTTCAGTTGGAAGGGAAACTCCCTTCAGGGGAGAGAGAGCACCTTACCAGTCTTCCTCCAGGCCAGACCTGAGATTGACCTGTTCCTAATGTTGGACGGGAGACATTAGGCAGCCAGTGACAACGCCACCTGAAGCTGGGCTTTGCATGCCTATGCATGAACACTGCTCTTTAGAGATTGAGCTCTAACTGTTGTCACTGTTTTTGTCTTTGGTCAGGAGAGGGGGTGCCCCTGAGCTGAGGGTTCCTTGGACAGCTCTCCTGAGGCAGAGGCAGACAGAGCTTCTGCGGATAAGACCTTGAGTGTGAACACCGCATTCCAGAATAGCCCTGCCCAGACCCACGGGGAGCAGCTCAGCTGAGTGTCAGCCTTGAGGGCACTGCAGACATGGCCTGGCCTTTCCACACATGTGGCTGGGTAACTGTCACCAGCTCTGCGGGTCATGAGCAGCCAGCAGCAGCTCTTGGTTCTCCTTGCAGCTGCTGGGTGCTCTGCAGGACTCCCTTCCCTGTGCCCAGGGGAGGGGCAACACCCCTAGAACCCCGTCAGTCACATGCCCAGGGGCTCCTACATTGCCATCCAAAGGAAGTACAGGTGTTTGGGGATCAACTGTGCCTTGGCCCGTCTACTCTGTGCAGAGTATAAAGGATCAAATTGCTCCCCTCACCCAGCACCCACTAAAACAACTATTGTGATGATATGTACCTAACATTTACCAGTTTAGCCACTCGTAAGTGTACAATTCAATGGTGTTGAGTTCATCATTGTGCAACAGAATCAACTTGCTTCACTTCAAGTGTTGAACACTGTGGATTCTATCATATTCCTACCAATGTCTCTAGGGGCCTCCCCCATCCTCCCTGTGTACAAACTCTGGAGAGATGGTACCATGGGAATCAGCTCAGGGGCACCCCCTCTCCTGACCAAAGACAAAAACAGTGACAACAGTTAGAGCTCAATCTCTAAAGAGCAGTGTTCATGCATAGGCATGCAAAGCCCAGCTTCAGGTGGCGTTGTCACTGGCTGCCTAATGTCCCCCATCCAACATGAGGAATAGGTCAATCTCAGGTCTGGCCTGGAGGAAGACTGGTAAGGCGCTCTCTCTCCCCTGAAGGGAGTTTCCCTCCCAACTGAAGAAACATTAGTCAGCCAGACACCAACTGTGTGACCTTGCGTGATGCTGGGACCACACAGAGAGGTCACATACATTTGCTATGCTCCGGAGCTGCTGGCATTGTGCCTGTGGGCCAGGTGAGTCCACTTCTTGGTCACACCATTCAAGATTTGAGCCCCTTCCTTCCCTTTATGAGAGAGGATAAGGATGCCCAAATTCTTCCATGATTATAAAAGCTGGAGAAAATAAATAAAAATAAGAAGTCATAATGTAACTTAAGATTCTCTTTAAAAAGTTGTAGATTGATACGCCTGTTTGTAGTATCACTAAACATCTCCCAAAGTCCCTGTTGAGAAGCTATCCTGCGGGCCTATGTTTCCCAATCCTGCAGCTTCCTAGTGTCCAGTTCTCTGTCGGAATGAGGTAGAGAAAGGAAGAGGAGAGGCTAGTAGGTCAGCATGTGTCTTAGCTCCCTTGGGCAGCTATCACCAAATACTGTCACCTGGGGGTTGACACTGGAGTTGACTTCTCACATTCAAGAGGATGGGAAGTCGCAGATCAAGCTCTGGTTTCTGGTGAAGGCCTGCCTCCACACAGATAGAGGTTTCTTGCTATGTCCTGATTCAAGTGGTGGAAGGGGCAAGGTAGCTCTCTCGGACCTATCTTGTAAGGACAATGATCCCATTCATGGGCTAATCTGTCCTTGTAACCTAAGCAACTCCCAGAGGTTCCGCCTCATAATACCATCAATCATGTTTGGGTTAGAATTTCAACATACGACTTGTGGGAGGACACAGACATTCAGTCCATATCAGCAGGTGTCACTTTTGGTGTTGACACTGGGAATCTGTTTTGCCAACTGGTGCCATTTCTCTATTAAGATTGGGCATTGATATCTCAAGGAGCATAAGTTTTTTACAACTTTCTGTTGGGATTAAAAAAAAAAACTCAGAGGGTCACTCTATAAAGAAACTCTGTGTCCAAATCAAAGTCCCTTTGGAATGTAAGGATCAGAATAGGTTGGTGACATGGAGGGAGGCTGAATTAGGAGCATTTATTCAGCCTTGTGTTCAGCAAATCTTAACTGAACACCTGCTATTATGCCAAGCCCTGTGTTAGATGCTCCAGTAACTATGATGAATCAAGTGATTCCTGCCCAGTAACTCATAGTCCAGGGAACAACCTTGTCTGCACGGATGCTGTGCCTCTATTGCACCAGCCAGCACCTCATAAGAAGACTGTCTGAGCTACCCTTCTTCCTTATAGAAGCAAGCCCAGATCTTCTTATTTCATTCCCATCTTGCTCCCAACTTCCTGCTCTGTGTCTGCATTAACTGGGACCTAATCTCCAGATCTGCTTTTCAGGTGGTCCAGGCCTATGGTCAGGTTCAGCGTCTTTCTCTTGATGCTCAAGCATGTGCCCATAGTCATTGCTTTACACTCCACTCATGGATCTTACTGCCTTCTCTACCCCTGGATCCTCCTCTTTTTGACTTATCTTGGCCACTGGAATTCCTTCTTATCTCGACCAATCTGGCTGGTACTGCCTGCCTGCCCAGCCTGGCCCCTTCTCTAGGGAGAGGCTTAGGTAGTACAGCCATTTCTCCAATTATAAATTAACGGTGACTTGCTGGCCAGCTTAAGTCAAAACTGCTATGAGCAGTTGTGTGTTCAGAGAATACCACTATCAGCTATGTTAGCCCTAGTCCAAGGAAAGCAATCACAGGAAGAGGAGTGGCTCTGTCAGTGTCTTAGCTGCCATCTCTGGGTCGTCTTTGAAGAAACATAAGGGCACTTGCATTGCTTTCTCTCCTTTGGGCTACCTGTAAGGCCACTCTACTCCCCAAAGGTAGTAAGTTAAAGTACGATTTCCTAGAATATAATTGGCAGAGACATCTCCTGTCACTTAGCACCTGTTAACATGCCATAGAACTAACATTCTGTGGAACACAATTAATGAAAGACTGAGCCAACTCTTAGCTGTCTTCCCAAAGATTCTGTGATTGTCATTAAGGTTTGGATTTTATGTCAAACAAATCAAAATAACACCAGGTGTACATGGCCACATGCATAGAGACCAACCAGTTGTTGGTGTCAAGATGAGTTAGAATCTCTTTGCTTCCTTATAATTATAAATTATCCTCCACATGGCTGCCTGGGTGATCTTTCTAAAATGTAAATTGGAGCTTCACAGGCTTATCATTTTATTTGGTATAAAAATCTAAATTTTAGAGAACAGTGTCCAAAGCTTTCATGAGTGATTTCTATGTGTTCTTCCAACCCCTTATTGCTCCTCATTCCAAAGGCTACTTTAGACTCTGTCCAAACAACCCACTCCCCCACGCCTTCTTTCATTCCCACACCTTTGCAAGTGCTCTCTCCTCGGCTTGGGACTTCCTCTTGCTTTGCTATGTGCTTCTACTCGTCCTCGGAACCACAGCTCAAATGTCACCCTTTAATTGTGTCATGTCTCGTCTTCCCAATTGTTTGTGAGCCCTTGGAGGGCAAATACTCTGCTTTCATAATATTTTTATCCTAGTGCCTAGTACATATTAGGGATTTAACATGCGTGTAATAAATGAATGAATGCCAGCACAGAGGATGCTACTGCTTGGCTACAGATCTGTCGTTGGTATTCAATAATCCTGGAGTGGAAGAAAGTCAGCTCCAAGTTGCATGGTCACCAGCTGAAATTTCTTAAAAACAAGAACAATATGAAGCAAATACAAGGTGTTGCTGAGTGCTGTGACCCATAAGGAATAAGTGAAAGCGTTTGGCAGAAGGCATTAGGGAGGCCCCTAGTGTCTCCTCATAGGAGACTTACTTTTTCAAACTACCGTAGCTCTTCTCTAGCGCCCCGAGTTTCTCCCTCTTTGACGCCTTCCCCATGCTTTTAAGCACACCCAGACAGTCGCTGTTAAACGAAGAAGAGCAAGCCAAAGCCCTACAATCACCTTCAAACGCACCGCTTCCAGCCTGCGATGGACTCGGGCTCTCTCGGCGTCATCCGGCACATGCACTTCATGCACTTTGATATCCTCCAGGCATTTGAAGGTGCAGCTCATGAAATCCTTGCAGACAAGATGCAAAAGGTGGATTAAGAGATACTCGATAGTCAGCCTCAAAGAGCATTGGTTGTGGATCAGAATTAATCCGGAGGCAGGCCTTGGAGACAAGCCAAGCGACTCTCTTCCTTTGCCTCATCGTCCTTCAGTTTCCTCTCTGCAGTCTGTTCCGGCCTCGCAGACATCTTTGCAGCTTCCAGTATTGCTGGGCTCCCTTTTCCACCGGGCCTTTTGCAGAAGGCCATTGTCTCTGCTTGGCGACTCCTTCACTTCCACCCTTACCTGGTTGATCATGTTTGTCTCTCACCTCACACCCACTTCCTCTTCCACACCTAGGTCAGAGCCCTCTTTTGTGGTGCCCAGGGCTCCATGCCTGTGTGTCTCTAGCACTTATTATGGTAACAGTTGAGTTTATTTGTGTCGTTCTTCTCCCTCACTAGACTCTAAACTTCATGCCTGATTTTTATCATTGGTGTATTCCCAGCTCTTACAGAGCCCTGGGCATGGATGGACAGTTGCAAATGCAAAGCCTTGGAGTCTGTGGGAGGCTGCCTGGGGTCCAAAGGCTGGCAAGAGCAAGCGAGTAAACAAGGGAAGGAGTCAGCGTAAAGACAAAATGAGTTTGCGGTGACATCCTTGGACCAAGGCTACATACCAGGGTGTTTCTTCTAAAAACTCCAGGTTGGCCTGATCCTTCCTCAAGTCATGGTTCTCTGAAAGTTGAGAAAATCAAGCAATATGTTGATTGAGAAAGAACACCAGGTCTGTGATCATTCAAGTTGCTGACCATCTCATCTCAATCCCACATTCTAACCTCTAGGGGGAGCCCAAGGACTCCCCCTCTTAGAATGACCAAAATAGAAGTGGTAGGGCTCTGACTGTGAAGAATAGCCAATTAAACATGGAACTGGACTAAGGAATCACCCTGTAATTCACTCCCTGTTTCAGTTTTCTTTTCTTTTTTTTTTTTTTCCTTTTTCTTCCATGCTGAGTTCGCCATCAAGTGTGTTTGTTATAATGAGTTGACAAAAGCTCTACAAAGATGTTGCTAAGGTGGGAGACATGATAAGGATTTGGGAGTTCGTCTTATAATCAGGAGTAAAGATTGAGCTTTCCCATGGCAAACTCTTGCCAAATGCATTTCTTAAGCACTCATCATTGGGTAGAACATACAGTTAACACATCAGCGGGCAGGCACTGTGCTAGACTCTGGAATATCATGATGAGTTAGTCAGAGTTCCTGCCCACAAGGATGTCGAGGCTCATCATTTAGCTGGCCAATCTTCTGTGTTGAAGAGAAATAATCACTGACAAAAATGCAAGGCAGAGGAGTCCTGGTTTAATAATAGTAAGAAAACAAAACAAAGAAACCAAGGGGTTATAATTTACGAGAAACTCAAAATGAAAATCTAGTGTGATGTGGCAACTGAAAAATTTGTGTGTAATTTTAGGCTCCATTAATAGAAAATACTGTGTGGATCAAAGGAGTTAATAGTTGCATTGTAATTAGGGCTGGTCTGCCCACATCAGGAATATCGTGTTTCCTTCCCTACACCACATTTTAAGAGGAATATGGACAAATTAGAGTGTGTCCAGAGAAGTCTGACCAGGATAGTAAGGGGTCTGGAAATCCCACCATACAGGGATGATTGAAGGGTGTGGAATGTTTAGCTTGGGAAATAAGTCTTAGGAAGGGGATATAATAACTATTCTCAAAGATTTGTTATATAGAAAAGAGCATGGGGCAACTGTATGTGTTGTTCTAAAGAACATTTCCTTGACCCAATCCGTGGGTAAATAGGTAGAAATGTTGAGGACAGATTTTTAGTTCAATATGAGAAGGAACATTATAGCATCTAGTTGGTCCCTCAGGTGATCTCTTTCTCTTAGTACTTCACTTTCCTATCTTCTCCTTGTCTTCCTCCCTCTTAGCGTAAGAACTGCTTTGTAGTTTCCCTTTTCTTTCAAGTCTCAGATCCTTCTTGGTCACCCTAACTGAGGAAAGCCGTAGTGGTTGCTTCCATGAGAGTGAAAGGTAACGTTGACAACCAATGCTATGTAGGGAACTTTCCAGAAGAGACACTGAATCCTTAATGCAGAGGATCCTGCCCATGTTACAGATGAAGAAACAAGACCCAGGTAACTTGCTGAAGGTTACATCATTATTAAGTAGGGGAGCCAGGAGTGAAATCCAGGAATTCTGCTTCCATATCCTGCTCTCCTAACCTCCCTGCTATATTTGCCTCTCCCTCACCAAAATATAAATTATCCCAAAAGTAAAAAATAAAACCAGGTGTAGAAGTATTGAGGGCCAATAAAAGTCAGTGCAGTAAGGGTTTTTTCCCCCAGTGAATGGAGGGCAGGAGAAGGCAGAGAGAAAGGTGTAGCTTGGGTGGGTGTGCTGCGGGCATGGTGCTCAGTGGCTCCCCGGGCTTGCTGCTACTTGCCACCTGACCATGCACAATGTCTCGGCTAAAAGAAAGCAGCACTCAGATCTGTCCCGTGGCCCAGATGGTCTGCATATGTTGCCAGGCTGAGCCCTCTTTCATTCTGCGGCAAGACCAGGATTCTGATTTAAATATCACCTTTGTTTTCTGACACTCTCCACTCATTCCAGTGGGTTCTGGACATTCCATTTTAATTGTGTCTTTATAGCTTTACGTAGGACAAAGCTTTTTTATAATGAATAAAACAACTGAAAAGCTTTTCCTCTTGAAAACCTCTGTGACTCACCAAATACAAACCACAACCCAATAAAGCCACGATTAAAGTCTATGTAGAATAAATCTCTCAATGAGTAGAGTTTTGCTTTCTGTTACCACAAGTCATCCAAGGCCTTTGATGTATGTTGGGCCTTCTTGCTCATAGACCTCTGTCCTATCATCACTTTCCCTCGTCATGAATCTTATACCCATGTGATAGCTCAGTGGAGAAGTCTTGTCTAATAGGAGGCAAAAGGAAGAGTTCCTGGAACATGTGTACAAAGATAGAGAGAATGACCCTAGTGAGAGGTAAGCCCAGAAGAAGAGAACCAGAGGCAAACTGAGAGCTTTCCCAGCCAGCATCTTCACCTGTGCCGAATCCCGAGGCTGCTGTACTGTGAAAAGTGGGTCCAACTGAGTTGGGGGAGATTTGCTCACTTTTTGGTCTTCTGGCTCTTGCTTTGTGGAGAATGATGTTGTTAAAAAAATAGTCTCTGAAACAAGATATTTTCCAGAATTAAATTTATATTTGTCACCTGATGCTGCAGGTACCTAGATATGAAGCAAAGAGAGTCACTAAGCTGCCTGGATGGACGGCTTCTGCTATGGACCAACAACCTGTATTTTATTTTATTGCATTGGGCAGCTATTAATTCAGAGAATTCACTGGCCATCTGTCTTGATAAACGTTCAGTGGTTGGAATTTTTGTAATATATTTCTCCAGCAAAGCCCCTCTTAGGGAAAACCTAAGCCTCATTTTTACTATGTTCATGATCTTTTACCCAAAATAGTGAAATTTTTAAGTAATGGATAAGAAAGATTGTGTTTACAGCAGCAACTGTTATGGAACAAGACAGGAGCCAACGAGACAGAGAGAGAGAGAGAGGAATAGAGCTGGTTATTTTTAAATGACATTCTTCAAATATGACAAACTGTAAATAAACTGTATATTGCCCTTTGAGGGTGAGAGTCTGTGGTGGAAACTCCACATATGGCCACCAAGAAGTCTGGTATGGGGTTTTCAAATGCTCCAAGTGACTCCTGACATGGTCTGGCTGTGGAATCCATCTCCTTAAAGCTGAAGGAAGGCAAACTCTTGGAGACGGATGGGAACTACTCGTTTTACACATCGTACTGTGACATTTTTCATTTTTACAACCGCTGCTGATGGCTGCGTCGAGTGTTCTGTAAACCATCCTGGGTGTGGTAAAAGAAGACCCTCTGGGGAGTTGTAGGCCAGTCCAAGATCTCTGACACGGAGGGTGCTGACTTTTCATCCCTCATCTTCAAGAGGGAGAAGCTTAGGGTCAAAGAAGGCCACGAGCTGGCTCTGAGTCACACATAGCTTCTACCCGCCCGCCTCTTCCCCCAGCTCGCCCTTGGGGTGTGCACTACCTCTCTGGGACTTGGTTGTCATCCCATTGTATTCTTCTCAGTGTGACACAAGTCAGATGGGCCCCTTTTTTGACATCTCTCCATCAAGGGAGGACACCAAGGTTGATGTGGGACACAGGCCCTGGAGTTGAAGGCAGAGTTCTGGCTGGAACTTATGCCAGGACTGATCTCCCCAAGTCCAGTTTGGACTCCAAGATGCAGAGATGAACCCCATCAAAAACTCCTAAGTGAGATGTGAGGAGGCCTGTGTGGTCCCCAGAAATGAAAATAACAGCCCCCACCCCTCACCTACGGAATCAGAGAGCCCCAGGCAAGGTCAGGGGCAGAGTCGGGGCCAGCTGAGAGTCTCAAACTCAGCAGGGGTGAGATGGGAGTGAGAGCAGGAGAGGAGAAGCAGAGGTTAAGGGGTGTGTGCACAGGGCGGGGGCAGGCAGTCACTGCCACAGCATGGCGTGTTGGAGGCTGCCTCCCGTGCTGGGATTGGGCGGTAGGTACAGAGGCAAGTCCACAAAGAAAGCTGAACAAAGACCCCAAGTCCTCTACTCAGCCTGTACTTGAGATGGGAGGACTTAGAGGCCGGGGGCCCATCTTACCCCCATGTCTACACCAGGCTGATCGCGGCCCCTCACCCATCCCGCCTGTGCAGTTGGTCTCTGCTGGGCTGAACAGGGCCCCTCGACCTGCCAGTCAATGGTCTGGGGATTGGAGAGGAACATGGCCATCAATTCCACATGTTCCTCAGGGGCCTCCTGGGGGAGATATTGACACAAAACCACACTGCTGGATCACCGAGAAGCCAGCGTCACGTCCCTTGAGAATCCAGGCAGTGGCCCTAAAGGCCCAGGCTCCTGTGGTGACCCATCAGCACGTCCTTTCTGAGGCTGGGCCTCCTGGGTCTCACTGTGACTGTTGGAAAGGCGGGTGCCCAGATGTCAAGGCCAGAGCCTTGCTGTAGGATGCCAGCCCTTGTCGAAGCTCGGCCGTGAGCTCTGCCTGCAGCCGGCTTCTCCCAACAAGAGTTAACGCTAAGGTGCAGCTGAAGGAATGTGAGGGCTGGGAAGCCAGCTCCGGGGATGGCGCTTGCAATCAGGAGACGGCCTGAGTCAGAGCTGCAGAGCCCTTTGAAGGGATGCCAGCTCAGACACATGCTTCCAATTATCATATGCAATCTCGAGACAGTGTGCAAGTTGCACTTTCATTATGTCAAAGTGAAAGGAATGGTGAGGGTGAGATAAAGGAGGAAAGGCCGCCAAGCAGGAGACCGCACGTAACTGTGGCACTGAGCATTAGTCAAGGCTCCAAGTGGGCCTCCGACCCGAGTGCAGCCCTGGAGCGAGGAGTGCAGGGCACCTACATAGCTTTCTCTTTGTTTTATATTTTGGCAATCTAGAAAACCAGCTGATAGCGCTGGAGGAGGGCTCGTCTTCAGGAAAATATTTGACCAGCTCTTTGGATTTGGGTCTGGACACAGACAAGATTTTGTGGAAAGCATAAGCGGGCTTTACCCGTGCCCAACCACAGGAGCTCCCTTGGTTTCTCTCTGGATTTCCCCAAGGCTGGCATGCGCAGGAGATGCTGCTTCCTCACCCCGGTGAAGTGAGACAACAGCGAGGCAGCCCTCTCACTCGTGCACCCGTGAATAAGTCCCAACGCAGCACAGCCATTCCACTCTACTTCTGCTTTTGCAAACAGTTCAAAAGTCGTTTCCTTAAGTCAGGTTGCCTGTGGGGGTAAATTATGAACTTCCTGGCTGCTTCTTGTCTCTCACAGGTTATTACACACACTTACACAATACACACTCACACACAATTGCACACACATGTGTGCACATACACACACTTGCACACACATGTAGACATCATTATGCACACACAAATGCATGCACGCGTGTGCACATACACACTTGCACACACACGCACACACCCTTATACACATGCACACACAAATGCACATGTGTGTGGGCACACAATGCGCACATATGTGCACACACTGTGTGCACACAACATAAATGCACACAAATGCACACATACATGCACATGCACACACTCTCACGCAACCTTTGTATCTCCCTATGTGTGTATATTTGTATACTGTGCCTATTTCCGTGCACGTATGTGTATGTAGCTGTGTGTCTATTTACCTCTTTGATTGCAATCATTCACTGCACTGGACTGAGCACCTTGCAATACAGCAAAGTGGATTCTATTGTTATCGTCCACATTTTACACAGAGGAGAAGAGAAGTGCAGAGGGCAGAGTGACTTGTCCACCCGCCACGCTAGTGGTGAGGCCAGGCTTTGGCCCACACAGTGTGACCACACTGTTGACCACCACACTCACCCCGAGAGTTACTCAGCGGCCTCAGGCAGCACCTCGTCTTCAACCAAGAGCAGGAACCCACTGACTGCTGATGTGCAGTAGCTGCAAGGGACAGGCAGCAAGGGTAGGAATGATGAGAGGGACACAAAGACAGGGCTGACCTCGGCATCCCTGCCCTGCTGCAGGCGATGTTGGATCCAGGTGCTGAAGGGGTACGGCTGTAACGCATCTTTGACTTAGAGGAGCAGCCTGTGTTGGAGGGAGATTCCTCAGGCTGCTGCTGTGGCATGGTCTGCCCAACCCACACCTGGCTCTGGGCCCCTGAGCCGTCTCCACACACCCAGGTGAGCATTGGGAAGGCGAGGGTTATTCAGCTGCAGATCCAAGTGAATCAGAGCAAAGCAGATCCCACATGCACGACTCGTGGAAACTCTCGGAGCCGATGGTTTACAGGCTGGCCAAGGAGGGCAGAAGCACATCCCAGAGATGCGTGCAGCCTGTAGCGGCTTTCTGGCGGGGCTGCGCACAAGGAGTCTTTCTGTCTACTATGGTAGCCTTGAGTTTTAGGACCCTGAGGCCCGCTCAGAACCACTGCCCGCTCAGCGCCCCGCCCCACATGCAGCGAGTGTCTAGGAAGTGCTAATGGCCACTCTGAGTGATGGCCGTGTTGCTTGCCACAGAACGCATCTGTGACAAGACCTGTCCAGGACGCTGCCTGTCCTGGGGAAAGCTGTTCGACCCCACTTCAACATCATTTTTAGGGTTTCTCCACCAATCTACTTTTCAGAATGAAAAATGCATTACACACTCCTTAAGTGCTAGGCACTTGTTTCTGTTTATGCATATTATCTCACTGAATTAGCTCTTGCCCTTTGAGGAAAGCACTGTAACTACTCCCGTTTCACAGATGAAGAGACTGAAACACAGCCTAAACAGAAGCGCCTTGCTTGTCTGACCCCAAAGCCATGCTCTAACCACTGCACTGGAGCTTCTAGAACCTATTGTAGCCTCTCTGAGCCCAGATTCAGGCCGCAGCTGAAGCTGCAGAGCTGCCATTCTTTCCCCTATGCTCCGAGCCTGGCTCTGCCGCATCCATATTGGATGCCCACGGGGGTTTCCCACCCAATCTACACATCTGCCAACAGACACACGCATAGCGAGCAGCACCGCGACCGCTGGGAATAAATTACCTTGCCTTCCTCTTGCGGGGGACTTGGCGCTCACAACTCTGTGATACGGGCATGGCGGTTTCATTTCACAGCTGCAGAGCTGTGACCTGCTGGAGTCTCACCGACAGGAACCAGGGAGCTGGGACCATCACACCTGGCTGCTTCCTCAGTATCTGCCCCAGCCAGTGACCTTGACACAGAGGCTGGGAGCCTCCCGCTGGTCGACCCGCTCAGGCCTGAGGGCTCAGACTCTGAGGCTGAAGCTAAGTCCAGGCCCCCAGGGGTCTACTTGGTTCTACTTCCCCAGCCTGTCTCTCTGTCCCAAGGAGCATAGCACACACAGCCCAGGCATGGAGGCCCCTTGCCCCTTTGTCCTCCTCCTGCCATGCAGACTACGCTAAGGAGAAAGCGGAGGGGAGACTGCTGGAACACACCCGGATGAAAATAGCAGACTGGGTGTTGCTGAAAATCTACCCTCCTGGTGGGTTTCCTGTTAGGACCTCTGGGCGAGGCAGGTGCTCCGGCTACAGCCACAGAGGTCAGAGCGACAGGTATGGCCCTGCTCGCATCTCCCAGGATCCGGGCTTTGCATCTACCTGAGGCCAGCAGGAACCCTGCTTGCAGGGCTGGGCTGCGCGGGGCTGAGGCTGAGCCAGCATGGGGGCTGCTCAGCAGACAGGGACCTATGCTCACCCCGGGGTAGGAAAATCCCAGTGAGGCCCCAGAAGGCAAGTTTGCAGGACGTGCAGATGTCCGGCCTCAGCAGGGCGCAGGAGGCCTTCAGAGCCACCATTCGGTGCATTTAGACAGACTGGGGCCCTGGCGGCCGCGGGCTGCCTCCTGGACTGGTCTGAAAGCCAGAGCCCTGCAGCCCCCATGGGAGCATGGGAGCAGGCGCCACACTAGCGGGGACCACCAGACACAGGGCTGTTTTTGGACCACGCTAGCTCCCTTCAGCCATCGTGTTGTGTGAAAACATGGGCTCCCATGCTGAGACTACATAGTTTTGGCCAAGGGCGAACTTGACCTTTGGGGAAGGCAGGTGGTGGTGTTCCTGGGATGAGGGGGCCTCCTCCTCTTACTGGAAGGGGCAGGAGAGCCACCCAGCTGGCAATGAAGAGCCACAGCCCCCTCTGTCCTCCCTCAGAGGCTCAGCCTCCCCCTTGGGCAGGCCAGGGGACCCCAAAGCATCTTTAAGGCCTCCTAGGTGTCCTGCTGGGCTGGGGCCGCTCTCTGGGGCTCTCGTCACTGGTGCGGCAGCTCACGAGCAACCTGCCAGCTGCGAGCTTCCTCACCGTCTCCCTCACCACCCCTCTCGCCCCACACCCAGGACCCAGAGGGCCTGTGGTGCCCTAAAAGTAAGGGCCCCCCGCGCCTGGAACCCAGCAAACAGCCACAGTCGCAGGTCAGTGGGAGGGCTCGCTGCCCAAAGCCTTTATCTGACCAAGCATCGCAGCATAGAATGTTCTGGTTGCTGTTTCCAGAACGTAAATCTCTATTGCAACTGCAGTAGCTCTGAGAGAAAAACAGAGCTGGTTCCCTCACACTCTATGCTGGGCAACGGCTCCCACGCCAGCGCTCCCTGCCTCACTGGCCCCACTCAGGACAGGGGCAGGGAGGGCTTGGAGAGTGAGGCCTATGGGGCAGCCAGTATGACCACTTGCTCTTTCTCTGATGCACAGTTTGGACCTGTTCTCTGGGAAAAGCCAGAACAGGCACTCCATCCTGGAGGGTGAAGAAGAGGAGAGACCGGGCTGTGTCTGCAGAGACACTGGTGGCTTGGGGGCAGGGGGGAGGCAGCAGCCAGGGGCTGGGGAGGGGGGCTCTGCCCCAGGCTGGATCCTGGAGTCTCTGTCTTGCTTTCCTCCTCCTGCCCCTCCCCACATCCCATGGGGGTCTTCTACCTCCCCTCCCCCTTCACGCCTGGCTCTGCAGGCCCCACCTGCCTGCCACATCTGCCCTGGTTTATCTCTACTGGTTCTCACTCCATTGATCTTTGTCTCTCTGCACTCCTCTCCACAGGCCCCATGACGCCTGCCACATTTGGTCACTTATGGAAATCACCCAGTGGAAAATGAACACGTTAGGGCAGGGGTTTGGCTCAGCAGATAAAATAGGGCTTGGGACGCCTGTATTGTATATTGGAGTGCCTGGGTCAAGTTCTAGCTCCACTCAGGAGTCCAGCTTCCTGCTAAGGCATGCTTTGGGAAGTTGATGGCTCAACTACTTGGGCCCCTGCGACCCATGTGAGAGCCCTGGAGTGAGTTCCTGGCTCCTGGCTTTGGCCTGGCCCTGCCCTTGCTGCTGTGGGCATTTGTGTGTGAATCAACAGATAAGATTCTCTCTCTCAGCCGGCACCGCGGCTCATTAGGCTAATCCTCCGCCTAGCGGCGCCGGCACACCAGGTTCTAGTCCCGGTCGGGGCGCCGGATTCTGTCCCGGTTGCCCCTCTTCCAGGCCAGCTCTCTGCTGTGGCCAGGGAGTGCAGTGGAGGATGGCCCAAGTGCTGGGGCCCTGCACCCCATGGGAGACCAGGAAAAGCACCTGGCTCCTGGCTCCTGCCATTGGATCAGCGCGGTGCGCCGGCCGCAGCGCGCCGGCCGCGGCGGCCATTGGAGGGTGAACCAACGGCAAAGGAAGACCTTTCTCTCTGTCTCTCTCTCTCACTGTCCACTCTGCCTGTCAAAAAAAAAAAAAAAAAAAAAAAGATTCTCTCTCTCAGCCTTCCAAATAACTAAATAAGAAATTAAAACAAGGGGCCAGTGTTGTGGCATAGAGGGTTAAGCTGCCACCTGCAATGCTGGCATCCTATATGAGCACCATTTCGAGCCCTGGCTGCTCCACTTCAGATCCAGCTCCTTGCTAATGCACCTGGGAAAGCAGTAGAAGTGCCTGGGCCCACACAACCAACATGGGAAACCTGAAAGAAGCTCCTGGCTCCTGGCTTCAGCTTGCCCCAGCCCTGGCCATTTCGACCATCTGGGGAGTGAAGCAGCAAGTGGAAGAACCTCCTCTCTCTCTTTCTCTCTCTCCTCTCTAACTCATTCAAATAAATAAATAAATAAATGTTTTTAAAAGATTAAAACAAGGTCTTTGAAAGCTCTTCCCCCCTCTGGGCCTTTGGCTTCCCAGCTCGTGGGCTGACCTGGGAGCCAGTGGGAGTGGCTGCTGGGGCTGCACGTGGGTGGCAAGGGGGTCGGAGGCCCCGGTGTTCTGGAGTAACCCAGTCTCCCTGCAGGAAGCCACCGGGGGATAAGTGGAGGAGCAGCCATGAGTGCCACAGCAATCTGAACATGAAACCAGATCGAGCGTGACGGGCCTCGGGAGCAGATTCTGTTACAGCTGTGCTGACGGCAAGTAGATCCCCCCCAGACGAGCAGCCTCACTGGCCTTTGCTGCGAGCCTCTTCCTGTCTACCTTTGCAGTCCCCAGGGGCCACACCTGGCCTCCCGGAGGCTGGGGGCAGCCCCGCCAGCGGCGACCTGCCTTCTGATGAGGCTCCTCGCTAACTCCCCCAAGCGTGGCAATCAAGACACACAGATCCTGGCTGCGGCGCACGTAATCCAAGGATTAAGCAGCTTGGGCTCTGGAATGTAGAACAAAGTGGCAACCAAGCCGACTTCCCTTCTTAATCATGCCTGGCTAAGGCTAATCGCTGAAACCAGTTCCCTTCCCCGAAGTCACGGACCCGACCGCTGCGGGGGGTGGGGGGGACCGTGGGCTCAGGCTGCAGGCGGGACCGCCCAGAGAGCTGGAGGATGTTGCTGCAAATGCCCCCCCCAGGCTCTTCTCCAGGCTGGCAGAGGAGACAAACGACCCAGGTGGCGGCCCACGGATGCTTCCAAAATTTAATAAATAATGATTCTTTTTTAAAACTGTATAAACTATAAATTACCATGCAGTCCTTATAATTTAAAATAATTTACAGGTTGAGGTAGGGAGGGGGCCCAGGAGAGTGTGGGGGGCGGGGGGAGGGGGCCGCGGGCAGCTCAGCCCCTCCGGGAAGCCTTCCTGCTGAGCACGCACACGCAGGCTGTGTCGATGCGGATGAAGCGCCAGGCGGCCTGCTTGTCGTCCGTGGTCAGCGCCTTGACGAACGTGTGAGTCGTGGTGCAGTACGAGTTCCAGTGCTTTGCGTCAATGCCGCGGCACCCGCTCTCCACGGGATTGGGGTCTCGGCACTTGGTCTCGAAAAAGTACTGTTTGAACACGCTGTTGTTAATGTTCACCTCCCCCAGTACCTTCACCTCATTGCCCTTGATGTCCGTGGCGGTGGTCTTGTCCCCAACCCACACGCTGACGCTGTCGCACACCGAGAACTCTCCCATGTGGAAGACGGGGTGGGGGGCCGAGCGCTTGCTCCTGTAAGTCCTGTTGGAGGGGGAGCCCACGTCCACCTCCAGGTCCAGCTCCTCAAAGTCCACAGCGGCCAGCGGGGGCTGCGTGCTGAACAGCACCCGGGGGGACCGCAGGCGTCGTTTCTTAAAAAGTCTGGGGTCCACGGTGATGTTGCGGGTCTGCCCGGCCACCCGTGCAGCTATGGCCACGGCAGGGGCTGCGCGGGCTCTGCGGAGGGCTGTGTCCAGGGAATGCTGCAGTTTAGTCCAGTGGGCTTGGGGCAGGGCGTGTCCTGCTGGGACATTGCTGTCTGCATGTGGTTCCGCCTGTATGCCAATCAGTAACGCTGTGATCAGAGTGTAGAACAACATGGACATTACGCTATGCACCTGGAATAAGAAAGAAACCAGGGTCATTCCACGGGGTACTGAGTGTTGTCAAAAGCTTGGTCCAAGAGCCCTCGGAGTTGACTTCCCAAGAGGATCACGGGAGGCTGCGCTTGGGGAGTCTATGGGTAAGGAACCCCTAGATGGCATCATTCAAGTAGAGTCGCTTGAGGCAGAGCAGGGGGCGGTGCCAGCCATAATTACACAGGGACCATAAGCGTGGACCCAAGTTGCCTCTGATAATCTTGTGAATGGTCATCTTATGGATGGGATGGGCTTGGGACAGAGCCCCTGCAATTCACCCAGGGAGCTTGGGGTGCACTGGCAATGTCAGATGGAATCCTCTGAGCTCCTTGGTTGCCAGAGGAGGCAGCTGAGGGAACGGGTGTGTGTGCACCAGGGAGGTGGGGCGGGTAGGGATGAGGCTGATGCCTCTTCCCAGCACTTGTGCCTAGGACATGGCTGTGCTGGTCTCCCCTGGGAAGTCTGAAGATCTGATGGCCCAGCACCCTTGTGCCAAAGCCACAGCACATCCTGAGTGCCAAAAGCCACGTGGCTCTAGGACCGTCTAATCCACGTGTCTGTTCAGCCTCCAGCCCACACATATGCACACACTACTGGCATGACGGGTTTTCCTGGTGTGAGGTTTTCATATTTTTCAAATGCACTTAACTTCTCATCAGTCTGTGACTTGGGTTGGGATTTGCCATCGTTTCAAAGCACATAAGGAAACTGATTCATGGGTAATAGTTAACTAACAGGCCTAAAGTCACCAATAAAAATGCACTAGAAGTAGCACGCAAAACGCCAGTGCCAGTCTGCCCTTCCACTCGCCCTCCCTTCTGCCCGCCCTCCCTTACGCTTCTATTCTTAAACAGGTCTTCTCTTTTATATTTTTCTTTCTTTTTTTTTTCAAGATTTTTATTTATTTATTTGACAGGTAGAGTTACAGACAGTGAGAGAGAGACAGAGAGAAAGGTCTTCCTTCCATTGATTCACTCCCCAAATGGCCGCCATGGCCGGAGCTATGCCGATCCGAAGCTAGGATCCAGGTGCTTCTTCCTGGTCTCCCACATGGGTGCAGGGACCCAAGCACTTGGGCCATCCTCCACTGCCTTCCCGGGCCACAGCAGAAAGATGGCCTGGAAGAGGAGCAACCAGGACTAGAACCTGGCACCCATATGGGATGCCAGCGCCGCAGGTGGAGGATTAACCAAGTGAGCCATGGCGCTTGCCCCTATTTTTCTTACATGATGATAGACCAAATGGCATGAACCTATCTGGCCCCAGGAGGGCTTCCCAGTGCACTGCAGGTACACCTTTCTGAGTCTTTCTGAGCCATCCTGACAGCTGCTCTGCTCCTGGGGACCCTTCAGCTTCTTCTGCTGGGCTCCTGTTCACAGCTGCAGGGCCAGAGCCAGTGTCACCTCCTCTGCGAAGCTCTCCTAGACCTCCTTGGTAGGATTAAATGCACAACCCTGTCCTTTCTTCCATCTCTCTGTCTCAACCTCATGGGTCCTTCTCTCCCAGTCTGGCACAGATGCCACCTATGCTCAGATCCCTCCAGTCGAAAGTGGCATCTTCCCATTCTGCCCTTCCGAACAGAACATGCGTGGGTGCTTTCTCTCCTACCAAGTCAGTAAGCAGAACTTTGCGTTGGGTCTGGGGTTAGCAAATCTTTGGGTACCTAACTTGACGGCTTGTTAGCAGAAGAAAGCCGCTTACCTCCTCGGAGCCCTGGCTCCCTCTTTGATAGAATGTGGGCAATCAATGCTGTTTCCCACGTGTTAGGACAAAGTAGATGCTCACAAAACCTGCGGATTTGGAGTCACTGCAGTCTCCCTGCGGATTTTGTCTTTGGTTCTATCGCTGCTTCTGTCCTGATCGAGCACCGTCACCCACATCTTTTCCTAGCTGAAGTTTCCCCTTTCTCCGCCCTCTTTCAAAGCTGTTATTGGAGCCTGTCTCCCTGCAGGCCTGGAGGGCCTGGAGGGCAGAGTCACGTCTCATGCCCCACCCTTACTGTCGCTGGTTGCTCCACCCCTCGGCGTGCACCTCATCGTCCAAGGCACTGTGTGAATCACCCCGCAGCCTCTCCTGTTGCTGGGGTTCACAGTCGCCTTAGAGTGTTTCAGGAGCCAGGTGCTTTGCAACTCAGTGTTTCTGGGGCCACGTGCAGTGTCTGTCAGGTACCAGGCCCTTGACAAATGTAAGGAGAATGAACCAAAGCATAAATGGGGCAGCCAGAGAAGCTCGCCTTCTGTCTTCGCTCCACCGTGGCGCAGACTTTGTGCACATGGCTACTTGCTTCTTTTCCCATGTGCAACACATTCTCCTCAATACTGTACTTTCATTCAGCTGGAAAAAGACAGCTCTTTGGTGAGATACCAAGGAGACCACCGAATTCTTTTCTTTTCAGTTACTCTGAAGCAAATTTCTTTTCTTCTTTCTTTTTTTTTTTTTTTTACAGATTTTATTTATTTATTTGAAAGGCAAAGTCACACAGAAGCACAGGCAGAGACACAGAGAGAGGTCTTCCATCCGCTGGTTCACTCCCCAAATGGCCACAACAGCCTGAGCTGCACTGATCTGAAGCCAGGAGCCAGGAGCTTCTTCTGGGTCTCCCACACAGGTGCGGGGGCCCTAGGACTTGGGCCATCTTCTCCTGCTTTCCCAGGTGCATGAGCAGGAAGCTGGGTTGGAAGTGGAGCAGCTGGGACTGGAACTGGCACCCAGACGGGATGGCAGCGGCTTAGCCTTCTGCGCCACAGCACCGCCCCGGAAGCGTATTTCTATTGGCTCCGACTTGCCAGCTCACCATGCAGAGGAGGCGGTAGCATAGCTGAGCTTCAAGCACCTCTGGTTCTGGTGACCAACGATCTTGCAAATTGGTGTCCAGCTGGTGGCTAACTGAAGCCTTCTCCTCTTTTCCTATTTCATTTCTGTCTTCTCAGTATACAATATCTCTCATCAGGTGAATTGAAGGAGAAGAGACAAAACCAAAATTCATCTCTTTTATCTAAAGGAGTAATAATGATTAGAATTTGGATAGGGAAATGAGGAGTTGCCTAACGCTTAGAGTTTTGGTAGAAATTAGGGACACGCTGCCCTGCACTCCACAGCCCCTCCCTCGGTGAGCTCATCCTCTTCTACGGAGCTGATTGAAACTCCTGGACCGGGAAGCCCACACCTGCGGCTCTCGGCCTCCAGCGGCCCGCGGGCACCTCTCCGTGGACGCTAGCGTTTCAGATGGAAGGCGTCCTGAACAAAAATCTGTACCCTCGGCGTCCGCATCAGCTCTCCTGCTTCCGCCTTCCACTCAACAGCAGCGCCTGGTTCTGGCCACTTGATGAGTTACAGAGCAGTTCCAGGACTACTCTCCATGCTGATGGTATCGCCCATCATCCTGGATGTGGTTTTCCACATGTCCCTTCTGTGGCTGGAACCGTGAGTCCTCCTCCAGCCGTTCTGAGCCTACCTCCCGCCCAGACTCTGCTCTTCCCTGCCTGGCCCCACTGCTGCTCCTCCCAGCCCTGGGGGTTTGCTGTAGCAGCGGCTCTGGAAACTGTAGTTTCCTTCCCATGCTGCTTGCTGTGTCTCTCCTGCAGGCCGGGGAACAGTCTTCCAGCCGATGCGCCGGCCTCTCTTCCTACCCTTGGTTGCTCCACATGGCCTCTCAAAGCCCTGCTCTGTTTCCAGCCCCTGCTCCAGGGAGCCTGTGGGGACTGCTCAGCCTGGCCGTCGGGCCCACCTCCTACTCCCCTCACATAGTTGTCATTCCAGACACAGGGAATTCCTCCAGGGCCCTGCCTGCTCCGTACCTCCCCACAGCTGCCCTCCCTTCAAACCCTCCTTAGGAGGCTTGCCCCCTTCCCTGCCCGCCACGGGCCTTTTCCGCTCTGCAGGTTGGAATCCCTCCTGCTGTCTGTCAACATCCAGCTTCCCTGCCACCTCCACTGGGGACCTGCCTCTGATTCCAAGGCACCAGACCCTCCCTTCTCCATCTCTTCAGGCATCTCCGTTCTATGGCGGCAGCATTCTCTTCTCGCCCTCCCTGCTGGAGGAGGGATTCGTGGCGCACAGACAAGCGTCCCACTCATCGTCATTGCCTCGTGACCCACGCTACAAGGTGGCCCCAGCTCTGAGAATCAGTGAGCATGGAGGCCAGCTCCCTTCCTGCCACGTTCCTGAATGTCTCCAGCTGAGCAATGACGTTGGGGACATCGTCCCAGTTCCGGCTTTCTGTGACTTCTAGCAGTTGTAAGGTTTGCTAGGCTGCCTAGCTCTGCTCGTCCTCCTTCACCCAGCCCACAAGGCTGCCTCTTCAAGGCCAGCATGACTTCTGAATTCACTGTCAAGCTACACAGGGCACTGTGTCACAGGGCACTCAGCCACAACAGAGGTTAGCATTACACAGTGGAATCACTCACGGAGACCTGAAAATGACTCAGCTCCATCTCCCATTCGGGTTTTAGAGGAAAAGGTATTTAAAAAAAATATTTGACTGATTTGTGATGGTGCACTCCTATATTCTTTCCAAACTTGCAAAGAGCTTCTTAGTAAAAGTCATCAGAAGATTGAGGAAGAAAGAACGAAACAGGTGTGTTTTCTATTCTAGTGAAACAAGGCAGTTTGGAAAAGAACGTTCTCCCCGTGATGAAAATGAACCAGCGATGGGGCGCGGGGGTGTGGGGTGAGCGGTTTTTTATTTATTCGAAGCCTTGCTCCTGAGTGGATGGCAGCTCTCTGCATGGCTTCACTGGGCAGAGCTGGAGAAGGGGCGTGTAGGGGGCTCATGTGAAGGGACACGTTCTGCGTCATGGGCAAACGTGCTGTATTCATGCTGCCTCTCCCCAGGAGGGAAGACGAATGACTAAGAACAGGACGCCCAGTCAGGATGGCTTTCAGTCCAGCTGCCGGGGGGCCACCCAGCGCTCCTTCCCCCTCCCAAGCAGCGGCACGGCCTGTGGATTTCCTGTGATGCACACACTTCGTTAGCAAGAGACCATTCCTGCACCGGCTGGGCGATCTTCACACAACTCTAGCTTTGTGTGACTAGGTGACGAAGCTGCTGGACAGAGCTAGGCTGGAATATTTGTGGCTAGGAGGGCTGATGCTACTGGGAGACTTGGCAACCGTGTCGGTGCAGGCACTTGTACAGGCAGTAAGGTAGTTTCGGCCTTAGAGAGAGAGACAAGTCAAGAGCTGTCCGTGACACTGGCTTCAGAGACTGCATCAATGAAGTGAGGTCACTGACTGTTGGTGAGAGGAAATTCTTGTGGCCAAGGCAATGCAGCTCCTCCTCCTCCATGGCACTGGCCACTTGCTGAAAGTGGGTCAAGGGTCATCCTTGCCTTACTCTCGGCCTCTGCCCGTGATGTAAACTGGCTGCTGTGTTCGGTTGTAAAGAATCAGACACTCCTGGCTGCTGGAGGCTGCACGCAGTGTGGTCAGACTTTGGTGGCTTCCCAGTTCCCCAGGGAGGTATCCCAGAGGTGTCCTGGGATGAGCAGAGAGACGTATTGAAGGGATAAAACCCAGGGTCTCTGCCAGCATTGCCTAGACGGGATTCCCGGGAGGACATGTTGCCTGCAAGGGATGCGAGGGATTAAAATCTAGAGGTCCTCTTGATGCTGGTGCTGTGGCATAGTAATCCTGCGCCTGCGTCACTGGCATCCCTTATACGCATTGGTTCTAGTGCTGGCTGCTCCTCTTCCGATCCAACTCTCAGTTATGGCCTGGGAAAGCAGTGGAAGATGGCCCAAGTCCTTGGGCCCCTGCATCCGTATGGGAGACCCGGAAGAAGCTCCAGGCTCCTGGCTTGGGATCAGCTCAGCTCCACTCAAACTGTTGCGGCCATCTGGGGAGTGAACCAGCAGATGGAAGTCCTCTCACTCTGTCTCTCCCTCTCTCTCTGTAACTCTACCTCTCAAATAAATAAATTTTTTAAAAAAAGGTCCAGAAGTTTTCAAACTTTAGGGCTTCAGAATCCCTTGGAGAGTCTGCCCAACTGCAGACTGCTGGGCTCCACCCCAGAATCTGTGTTCTGTAGGTCTGCTGGGGAGGGGAATGGGAATCCCCATTCCCAGGGGGTGGTGTTGCTGATGGTCTGGGGGCTGTAACTTTACAGAGGACAGACATGAGCCTTGCAGGACTACATGGCGGGGGTCATGCAGCTGGAGTCTGTCGGGGTCAACTGGACACTGCTACTTGTCTCCACCTCTTATAGAGGACAGTGGTCAGAGGCCATGCTTGGGCAGCTGATCAGACATGGTGTGTGTTGTCTCCACTCCCAAAACCAACTGAAATTGCTGTTCACCACACTGTGAGTTTTGCCTTCCTGAGCTCACACATCCAGATGCTAAGGAACATTTCCATGTTCACTGCTTTTACATCTAGTTCATCAGGTTGCTAGGTACCACATAGACATGAGCCCCAAGTACGGAAAATGTCCATGATGGAAATACGTGGCCACAGAGCACCAGCCACAGGAGAGGGGACCTGTGGGATTACTGGTCTCCCCCGGGCCAGGTGTGCATGACTGCATGAATGGGAACAGAAGCCACTGGTCCCAGTGTTTGAATCTTCAAATGAACGAGGGAAAAATGAGATCACTGGGAGGGTTTCCACAGGATTTGGTCCCAAACTCATGCAGATGTTTCATTCTCAAATTTACAGGGTGAGGATACTGAGAGGGTAGAACCTGCCCCAGTGATGGAACTGGGAGGTGGGCCCACTGAGAGGTCCTGAGGCCACTGGGGACATGCCTGAGGAGGACAGTTCTCTTAGGAGGGCTGGTGGTGAAACCCAGCTGGACCCCGCCCCCCCCCCCCGTTTCCTGGATGGCCACGTGGCCCTCCCTCTGCGTGCCCTTTGCCAATGTCCTCCTCCAAGCCTCACCAGTTGGCTAAATTAATGGAGCTTACTCAGTCTTGAACTGTGAGCCGGCACAACTGCAAACCAAAAGAAACCGTCTTCCTTCACAAGTACATTGTTTCGGGGATTTCATTTTAGTGACAATAAATGGACTGATATGATCTTTATTGCTTAGTGGACATAACTGTCCAGCTACTCATCACCACAAACCTGGGGCGTAGGCCACACTATTTCCATTTTACAGATGAGGAAACAGAGAAAAAGCACCTGGAACTCGGGCATATCCTTAGTAGAGGTGGAACTCAGAGCCTGGCCTGCCAGTGTCCAGCCTATAGCTCTTCTCCATGCCTCTGCACCGGTCAAGGGCATAAGTGTGACCACGGAGCTTCCATCTGACAAGGTCACCTGTTCAGGCAGCCAAGAGAACTGGGTGGAGGGCCTGACTGACGCTGTTTCTCTATTCGAGGCCCTAGGTCCTGGTGCTTTAAAGGTAGCACAGCTCAGGCTCTTGATATGAAGCTGTGGTGTCAGCCTGCAAACGTGAGCGACTTCCTCTCCCACGAAGCCCAGGAAGCCCACACTGGCACACCACTCAGTGCCACACCAGAGCCCTGCTGGTCAGCAGTGGGTCCGATCCCTTCCTCAGCTGGAAGCTCCTTTCCAGCTGTCCTCTCTCTTCGGGTCCCCAAAGAGACTGGCAGCCCCAGAGCTGGGAACCTTGGGGAAGCAGGTTGCCCCTTAGGTGCTTACCTCAGCGTGGCCAGGACAGAAAGCTGCTCCCTTGGAAAAGCCGTTATTGGGCCCGGACGCTGAGCTGAGCTTGGGTCCAGCATGCCATCCAGCCCCCTGGACTGCACGATCACAGGCCAGAACTCTGTGGAAGGGAGAGGTGGCATCAGATGGGTTCGTCTACCACATACCCCACCAGATGGTTACTACGTCCTAGGCAGCGGGGAGGGATGTACCAACACGACAGATCCTATTCCCCCGAGTTCTGGGATTTCATCAGCATCAGGGCCCAGGAAGGAACCAGAATCCAGTTAGTGACATTGTAAGGGTCTGACCTTACAAGGACTTCCAGTGGCACTTGACTCACCCTCTTGTGCCAAAGCTCTTGGTTTCAGCCCGGACACAGCCCATGGCTGATCCTATACCTGGTGTGGGTGCTTCCAGATCCACACCAAAGTCCTGTTCCAGCAGCACCCAACCTACCACCGAGGGGAAAATCATTCTGTACATTACACAAAAGCAGATGTGGCAGACCCAACTCTGGAGAAGCCCAACTAGGACCAGTCATACAGAAGAAAAAGCCCAGGCGATTCAGAACAAATTGGTGCTTTGGTGAAAATCTAGATGAGTGATGGGGGCAAAGAAGACAATCCGAGCACTGGGCACACAGCAGGCAGCTCTACAGAACCTGAATGTTACAGTACCGTGTTAGGAATCAAATGTTAGGAATTGAAAGCTTGGAGATGATGCAATGAGAAAAAAATCCTATTCAATTTTGGGTTGCAGTTTCTAGAAACAATGGAAGGTTTTTATTCTCTCACTTCTATACACCTGAGCACCTACTATGTGCCAAGCCCTGTTCTTGGAGCTGGGAACATAGCAGTGAATGAGAGCAATTCTCATGGAGCTTATAGACTTGTGTAAGTGAACTGTATTTTCGGACTCTTTATATGCCACAGAGAAAGTAAGCAGGGTGTGATGACCCAGGTGACAGCAGCGTGTACAGAGAAGCCACAGGTGACAGGATGGTCAGTGAGAGCTCCCTGGGGAAGCAACCTTCAAGCTGAGATCTGAGGGATGAGAAGGAATGGGAGAGAACATTCTAGAAAGCAAGAAAAGTCAGTGCAAAGGTGCTGAGATAGAAACAAGCCAAAGTTTCCGAGCATGAAGGGAAGAGACCTTGGAACACACAGGAGAAGTGGAAAGGACCACAGCTACAGGGACACAGCAGGGAGCTCTGGTTTCACCCTCCAGACAACAGGAAGGCAGTGAGGGCTGTATACAGATCGGTGAGCTGGTGTACTTTATGAATGAATGTACTATGTCTATTGTGGAATTTGTGGTAGAGTGGGGTATCCCGCCACCCCGTAACAGTTCTAGAATGGCATGCTTGTGCTTCCTGTCTCCTGGACCCCTCATCCCCATTGTGTCTGTTTCCAGTGTGGACGCCCAGCACGTGTCTTCCTCCAGCCTGCTCGCATCTTCTGCCACAGAAGCAAATGTGGGAGCAGCCCTGTGGCTCCCCAAACCTCCCATCACACAGAGCAGCTGCAGACCTGGGGCCGGTGCTGCGGGGGCCTCTGCAGTTACCTTCCTACACCAGAAGTTAGGAAACTAAGACCTGGGTGCTTGCACTCCTCTTCCCACTACTCGAAATACTCTCTTTGCCTCCAAAAGCGCCAGGAAAACCTTCCAGTACTCAACTGGAGTTCGGGCCGCAATGCAAACTTCCTCAAACACTCTTTACCAAGGTTCGAGTCTGCAGTAAAGAGCGCTGTCGTGTCCCCCAGCTAGGAGGTGGGTGTTGTTCGGCAGCTCATGGGGAAGAGGAGCTCATCTGTTTCACAGATCCTTCAGCTGGGTATGTGACAGATCACCGGCCCGGGCCCACAGACCTGCACTCTGCTCCTGTTCGCGCTGGCTCTTGGCAAAGCCACTCGGCACGCATGAGCACCTGTGCACGTGATCTTTCATAGGACAAGCAGCTGGCACAGAGGACAGCAAAGCTCCCCTCTGGCTCTGATCATCTGTGATTCTAGGGCAGTTAATGTTGTCCAGTCTGCACATTACTGGAAGCTCAAGTAATACTTTCTCCACCCAAACACTGGAATTCAGTTAGTTCACTAAGTAGATGCTTGGCAGGTCCTGGGTCAGTCACTTTGCCTGGTGCCAGGTACATAAAGAATAAGACTTAGTACTCCCTATAGCAAATAATAATGAAAGCAGGGCACAAGAACAAACCTGTAAAGTGTACTATGGTAAGTGTGATATATATATATAGGAATATAGTAGAGGAAGAAATTAAATTAGTTTTATCTGGGCAGACTAGTCAGAGACATAAGCTCCTAGAGGAAGTAAGATCTGAACAGGGTTTTAAGGATGGATAGGAGTTTGTTAGGGAATAAGGGGAGAAAAAGCATCAGATAGCCCCAGAGTTCAAGACTTGGCTCCAAGTAAAGCACAGCTTAGCAGGGGCTGCGGGGGAGGGGAAGGAGTACTCGCTGGACCATACACATCAGTAGGTGCTAATGAACTTGCAGATCTCACTGCTGTAGCCAGCCTGCTTAACTGCTTCCTACAGGACACAGACAGCGCCTGCTTTTAATCTATGGAAAAACCAGGGAAATAAGAATAACTTGTAGGGAAATATTTTGGCTATTCTACCACAAACCAGGATGGCTTCCAACTAGAAAATTAGAGTGAGAAGGCCAACGTACATGAGAAATTCCACAACTCCTAGGCGTCCCTGCTTTCTTGGGGGGACTGACTGTAGATCAACCATCATCAGTTCCCCGGCTTGGTATCTATACCTCGGGCCCAAGTCATCTTGGTCACACCAGGGTCCCCCGCCTGTGTCATCTGGACACCTGGTTGTTATATTTGAGACCCTGTCCAGCACCTCCTCTGCTTTGGCCTCCTCTGTTTCAGTGTTGTTATGGGTAGTTTGCTACCTGGCTGGAAAATGCCTTTACAGAACACTGAGACACTAAAAAATTCTCACAGATATTGTTAGTGTTTTCAGCCTCATGCTGGTGAAGATTAAAGCTCTAAAGTCAAATCCAGTTTATACATTATCAACTTCTAATGTCGATCTGTCATGCATATGTCTGTATTTAAAACCTGTGTGTTCTCCTGGGGGGATTCATTTAAGCAGAAATCAGATGGCTCCCACACTTTGGATGAATGCATAGAAGAAAACCCCAGCTCATTGCAAGACTAACTTCTGTTCCTCCTTATGGGTTCCAAAGGGATGCTATTCCAGTCTGGTGCACCTCTTCTCGACCCTGGCCTGGCCTCTGTCTCTTGCTTTAAATCAATGCTTCTCAAAGTAGTATTGAGTGTCATGGATCTTGCTAGAAATGCAAGTTCGCCTCCACAGACCTATTGCATCAGAAACACTGGGAGTGAAGTGAGATACTCTGTGGTTTAACAAGCCCAGCAGGTGATGCTGATGTATGCTGGAGTTCAAGAACCATGGCTTTAGGAGGTTCTACCCTGGCTGTCCTCCAGCTAAAACCTGCCTGGGAGGTGAGGGTTCCAAGGCACAGAGAGAGACCTGAGCTGGCTCAGTCGACAGCCGTGGACTGCTCACTTGACTGCACCTTTCCAGGGGGCAGCCCATCGCACGTTGAGGCTCCTCCCCACTTCTGGGCCATGCTGCCAGGACCCATCACTCCAGGAACCTGGTCCAACCAGCTGTGAGCCTGCTGGAGTTGGGAGAGAGAGGGCTCTTCTGAGCAGTCCTGAGGTTAAGTCTGTACGACTCTCCCCTGATGACTGCCGTAGCCTCCCCATCACATTCTTAAGTTCTTAATGATACTGTGGTCAACTCCAGTGAAGAAACTTAGATTACCGGCAAATTGTCCAACAGCTTTGCATCAGGTAGCTTAGAGGAGCTGTCTGTGCCTCTGCTGCTATTTGAACCTGCTGATGCTGCCAACCAGCATCCCACTAAGTGCCCCACGCCAGAATTTCATGAAGGATTCTATGCACCTCCCTGGGTACCACTTTCTGCTGTCCCCCAGTCATCTCCATCAGTGGCTCTCAACCTCAGCCACACACTGGAACCTCCTGGAGGTTTTACAATCTCCTCCACCTGTGTCCCATTCCAGCGATGCAGCCTTAATTGATCTAGAGTGTGCCTGGGCAACAGACCTTGTAACACTCTCAGAGTGATTCCAACATGCAGGAAGGGCTGAGAGCCACTGGGGTGCAGGAAGAACAGAGGCTTGGCACTGGCTTCAGTGAGCTGAAGACTGAGAGAAATCATCAAGAAATGGATATCTCAGCACATAGGAAGTCCAGGTGTGGTCACAGGAAAGGTGACAAGAAGGTCTGAAGATACAGCACGCAGGCATCAGGAAATGCTGCTCCTGATAAGCAGACATAATCAACATTGGCACATTGTTTGCCTTTTACTGCTTGCTTGCTACTTCAAATATTCCTTGGTGTTGGCGCTATAATTGGCTTAGTATAAATAAGCCTAGGGACTATTTGCTGGCATTTTGAATTCTAATGATCTGGGGATGCTCGACCCAAATCCTTGCACCACCCGGTACTGTGCTCTGGAGCAATGGTGAGCCCCAAGTGCAGCTCACGTGGTAGCAAGGGTGCCAGGGCAACTGAAGCCCCCCTCCTCCTGGTTTGCACCTGGAAGAGTTCTGTGCACGGGGAAAACTCACTGAGAATCGCAGGTGCTAAGAACACATTGGTGGAGGGGATAATAAGAATCGTTGGTGCCACTGCTGTTGGTTTTCATGGCTGTAACCACGCCCCCAATCCCCTCCTCTCCCCCTGTGTTCTTACTCTGAGCCTGTACACAAAGGGAAAAGGAATTTGAAGTCTTTCACGTTCAAGTCTGTCTTCCTAATTTCTAGCCTAATCAGAAGTTTTCTAGTATGGAATAAGACCGCAAGGATTGCTGACTAAGAGTTCTTTTTTTTCTTTTTTCTTTTTTCTTTTTTTTTTTTTTTTTGGAAAACAATTTCAATTTTGGCCATTTTGAGTTGATTTGATGTGCTTTAACTATTTAGTGGTTTTGGCATATCCAGTAGGAAAATAGTGCATCTGGCACCGAGGGTTGAGGAAGACACTGAGGTTCAGCAAAACTGCTCTTCTTTGCGACTGAACATTTCAGTGCTGACGGTTGCCACGTTTCCCTAAGACAGGAATGGTCCTGTGTCTCTTTGGGAGGCGCTGGGGTAAATTACAAGACCTTTCTTAGCATTTCCCCAGAGAGTCAGACAGCTCCAGGAAGAAAGCCTTGTGCTTGGCTGCCCTTGATCTTCAGAACAAAAATGTTCACTTCACGCATGTGAGTGGCCTTCCATGGTGTGTGGCTGGCCACGGTCTGCGCGGCATTTACCCAGTGGGAACAGTTCATGAGCTGTGCAGCGGCCAGCATCACCGAGAGATTTGCCAAATGTGGGCAATTACAAGTACGTCAACATGGTAGAAGGCACGCCGTCTAAACACACAACAGTGCTCCGTTACAGAGGCGAAGGCAGACTATTTTTTCAAGAATGTACTGGTTAAATTAACAGCCGTAGTAATGGAGCCCATCAACTTGGTAATACTAACGCTGTATCTACCATCTAGAGCTGAGTGCCAAAAACAATCCAATAGTGTTTCAAACTTTTCTGCGACCCTAAGAAAACATCCCCTTGGTTCCAACTGGCTGATCCTTAAACCACAAGAAGAAAGATCTATTTCAGCTATGCTTTGGGTCTTGCCACGCTCTGCTGTTCCCATACTGGAGACTAAGAGCAGTCAGCATTAGTGGGAACAAACGTGACCTTCAAGTTGTCGCAGTCACAGTTCATATTCAGTGATAGTGGTACCGACTGAGGTCTGCAGTCCACAGATCTTGGATGACCACCCTGGGATGGAGTACATGAATGAAAACGAGACAGTGCCAGGGAGTGTTAACTCAGGTCTAAATCCCCGCTTCTATATAGGCTCAGTAGGATTAAATGTCTTCAGCTTTTCTTCAGCTATGGCTGCTTCCCTCTCAGTGTGTGGTATGTTTTCCAAAGCAACAGGTCAAGAAACGTTACAACGCCTGAGTCCATAATGCAATTCAGATGGAAGTTCAGAAAGGAAGAGAAGCTACAGCCCTGAAAGAGACCAGGGAAATCCAGGCTTCACAGACAACCCAGGGTTCCAGGGCTTTTTAAAAGGCAGGCAGCCATCCTTCAACTAAGGAGGGCTAAGGGATGAGTCACGGGACCTGAGTTTAAGGATTCCAGTAAAATGCCACCCTTACTCGTTAGAGTGTCCACGAGACGAGGCCATTGCTGTGGGAGCGGCTGGACGTCAGATTCACTGCAAAAATCGCTGCACCTCAATCACCCTGCATCCAAGAAAAGACGGATCACAAGTCGCCAGCCAGCACCAAACACTGCGTGGGGGAAACCGAGTCCGGAGGCCCCACCAGATGCCTCCCCTGTGCACAGCACCCACACGACCGCTGCCGCCACATCTGGGGCCCCCTCACTCTCTGTGCTGGCATTTACTGGCTTGTCTGCTGACTTCACACCCAGAAAATCTGACTCAAGGCATGAAGGAGATAACAGCTGGCTCTGCCCGGACATGCAGCACATGCAAATCCTGGGCAACCTGAGGCTAAGGTAAGAGCTGGAAGTGGAGATTTATTGCCGTGTGTGTGTGTGTGTGTGTGTGTGTGTATATGCATGTGCATGCGCGTCCTTGTCGGGGGAGGGCCTTGTGCTGATTTACCTGCTTCCGCTGCCTGGCTTTGGCTGTCCCAGGCCCAGCGGGCTCCACACTGCAGCAGCGCAAAGGCCCAAGGCGGACCGTGAGAATGCCTGCAGACACTTAGGTCTCACGGGTGGCTATTGAGGGCATTTCTTTCTCTTTCTCTCTCTCTCCTTTATTTTATTTTATTTATTTGTTTGAGAGGCAGAGTTACAGACAGTGAGAGGGAGAGACAGAGAGGTCTTCCATCCACTGGTTCACTCCCCAGATGGCCACACGGCTGGAGCTGCACTGATCCGAAGCCAGGAGCCAGGAGCTTCTTCTGGGTCTCCCATGTTGGGGCAGGGGCCCAAGGCCTTGGACTATCTTCCACTGCTTTCCCAGGCCATAGCAGAGAGCTGGATCAGAAGTGGAGCAGCTGGGTCTTGAACTGGTGCCCATATGAGGTGTCGGTGCCACAGACGGAGGCTTAGCCCACTACATGCCATGGCTCCAGCACCTTGAGGGCGTTTCTGAGCTTAGGTGAAGGCGTTTGTTCTGGCTCTTCATGAGCTTGGAAGGAAACCCTGTGGTCTCTCTAAGGTCACTGGAGTCACATGCAGAAGTTTATATTTCAGAAGATTCCCAATCTTCTAGGGTTCCGCCTCTTAGGGTTTGTTTCACAGGGCCCAGGTGGACAAACGGAAAGATCTGCTCTGGCGGAATTCACCGCAGAGCTAACAGGAGACCCACGGAGTGCACCAGGTCCCAGGGAGCCGGAGCCTGTTGTGGGGTACTTAGAAATTCCAGAGACGAAGGCAGACAGTTTTCTCCCACTCAGTCAACCCACGTGTGTGCAGAGACAGAGAGGCGAGAGAGAGGGAGAGAGAGAGAAAGAGAGAGAGAGAGGTACAGTTTCCACGATTGACATTGAGAGTCACAGCCACTGTCCTCGAATCTGTATAAGCACGCTGGCTGACATAAGCACACTGTTCCAGCTGCCGAGGGCCTCTGGCTTCTGCACAGCCCAGCTGCTTCTCTTGACAGATTGGCCTGGGGCTGGTGGCATCTCGGTCCCTCTACTTACCAGCTGTGCGATCTTTAGCAAATGACTTAACCTCTCTGCGTCTCAGTGTTGCAGTGTTGCCTCTCAAAAGCTGGAAGAATTGTACCTTCCACATCAGGTGACTGAGAAGATTAAGTAGAATAAGCGTGGAACCCACTGCCCGGCACCCCGTTGATGCTAAATAAACAGCATCCATTCTTCTTCATAATCATTAAAGACAGTCAAAATCAGGCAGTTGGCTACCGGCAGATCTGAGTACAGAGGTCCATCCCCTGCCCCGACGTGGTCCTCTCCGACAGGAAAACTTACGGCTTTGGGTCCCAGTCGTGACCACGCCCATGCTCGGTGGAGCTGAGCAACTGCCACACTCAGGCTGCAGCTGTGGGCCGATTATCTGCAATCATTTGCCAGCGAAGATGCTGAGTAGCCAACGGAAATGTTCCTTTGCGAAACGGCCCATTTTCTTCAGTCCTGTTGCAGTCAGAGGCAGGAAGCTGCGCCAGCTAGGGCTGCGGCCAGGCTGAACACAGTGATGTTAGCGGCCACTAGCACGTCCCCAGCACTGCAAAGTTAAGAGCATCTTTGCTTAGGGTGATGTTGCCTATTGAGAAAGTGCACACAACACAGAGGGTACCCTCAAGGTCACATTTATGCTCAGTTATCCAGGGATGCGGGACAAATTTAGGCACTGTCAATTAATTGACTTTTATTGCCTTCTTGAGGTTCTAGGTGTATTTTTATCCATGGAGCTGGCCTAGAGAAGACACTTCATGTTTATTGAACAGAGCTGAAAAACTCTTCCCACAGCTGCACCAGTTTATTCAACCCATTGTCTTGGGAAATAACAAGTGGTCCCAGTTTGCATTCCTGGAGACCCGGGCAAGTCTCCTTTTCCCTCTGGTGAGATGAGGCTCCGTCTAAGGAGAGTGCCACATCGGTGGGCGGACAGGTGCACTGCTGAGGGACTACAGTGCAGGCTCCCATTCCGCCTTTGGTACCAGGGCTTGAAGTGTACACAGGTGTTGTGCACAACACACCCCTGCTTATTTCCAGCTTGCTCATTTTTGTCCCGAATTTCCTCGGAGAAGGCTGAGCTCCAACGCAGCCGCTGGTGATGTTGTGCAATCCAGTGGGATGGCAATCACCTCATTGTTTAGTTATAACTCCGAGAAGATGAGAAATAAAGAAAAAAGCACAGCGCACACATACAGAATGAGGGTGGAGACTGCATGATGATAATGAAAACCATTTGTTAGCATTGTACTCCTTTCTTTGTGAATCAGCCGAGTCCCTGGCACCAGGCCTCTGTCTGTGAAGGAGCTGCATGTCAAAAGCCTTCCAGGGACTTGTTCTGCCAGGTCTGGTCCGAAGCGTGTCACCCTTTGTCCCCAGGAAGGTGGGTTCTTGATGGACTCCCCCAGCTCCCTCTGGGCTTCGCCTCTAGGTCTGGCTCCAGCTCTCACCTCTTGTCCCAGGGCCACTTCTTCATGCTGTGGGACTCACTGATTTTTAATCTGTGCCTACAGCAGCCTTTGGTGCAGTCTGTAATAGAAGGGCTCTTTGCATGATGCTTTCATTCATCTGTGTCCAGGACTTCCAGCCTCTGCTCTCTTTTGAGCTATTTCTACCTTTCCTCCTTCCCACAGGGCTGATTTCCAAACTCCCCATGTGCTTATACTTCAGAAAGTACACGGAGGGACTGGCACTGTTGTGTAGCAGGCTAAGCTGCTGCTTGCAACGCTGCCGTCCCATAGCAGGGGGCTGGTTTGAGTCCCAGCTGCTCCTCTTCTGATTCAGCTCCCTGCTAATGCACCTGGGGAGGCAGTAGAAGATGGCCCAAGTGCTTTGGACCCTGCCACGCACGTGGGAGTTCAGGATGAAGTTCCTGGATTTTGCCTGGCTCTACCTTGGCCATTGTGGCCAATTGAGGAGTGAACCAATGGATCAAAGGTCTCTCTCTGTCTCTGTCTCTCTCTCTCTTCTCCTTCCCCTCTCTCTGTGTCTTCTCTTCTTTCTGTCATTTTGCCTTTCAAATTAGCAGATAAATCTTTTTTTTTAAAAAAAAGCCCATGAAAAGTGGAATTAAAAGATAAATTTAGTAGTAAGCATTTTTGAAATCCATGAATTTTTTAATAAGTATTAACTTTGTGAACTTGTTTAACATACAACTTCCTTTGTATGTTAAAAAACGTTTTGCACCAAAATAAGCTTATCTTAATTCCATTTTCCATGTACACTGGATGTGCTCTTGCATGCATTCAAATTTTGTTAGGATGAAAAGTAAAAACAAATACAAATATAAAAATAAAACAATCTCAAAAAAAAAAACCCAAACTTTACAACCAGTAGATAGTGTATAACTGCTTATGCATATTTGTTTTGCCTGCATTGTTCCCAAGAGAGGAATCATCTTAAAACATAAATTCTTGAGCAGAGCCAGTACCAAATGCTCTCTGTGTTCGTGTGTTCATTAAGTCCTGGGACTTAAACTGCTTCTTTTCTCTCTGCCTACTTCTGTAATCTATCACAGCAGTTACACAGGTCAAGTCTCTTATTCAGATTGATTTAGCAGAGCACAAACCATCACCACTGCTCCTACCACCTTTGCCAAGCTCTTCCACCTCCATCACCACCATCTCCTCCACCACCATCACCATGACCACCACCATCCTACCATCATCACCAACACTTCCTCACCACCACCATCCCTTATCACCATTAGGATTACCACTTCTACCATTTTCTCACCACTACTGCCACCTCCACCAGCATTACTACCATCACCATTATAACCATCACCATCTCCAAAAAATTCTGTAATTTTTTGGAGTCACGGAAGTCTGACCCATGTTTCCCCAGGCCTTCACTTAGACCGAGGGACTATATAAGGTCTGTGAAATCATTTGGTGTGGCTGTGCCAAGGCAACCACAAGCGGAACTTGACATTCAATAAATCTATAGCAGGCTCGTTTTTAAATTGATCATTTTGTGAGGCTCATAAATAATGTTACAAATATCCACATGGCCTTTGGCAGAAAAGAGTCCCCCCGCCCTTGGTATGCCATCAGTAGAGAGGCAGGCGAGAACCAGGACTTGAGGTGTTTTAGTCCCTTCCAAAGTAACTACATGACTGGATTAGGTCTACACGACTCCTGAGTGATGAGTAGAATTTGGTCCAGAAATTAGTATTCCTGGTTTCCCACATATTACATTGTGCTATTTTCCTGCATTCATTTGGGAAGCTGTTTTTTTTCCTATGAGATTTTTTTTGGCCATCTTTGTATTTGCAGTAATGTTGATGACAACATGTTTTAGTCTGAACCTTGATACATCTTTAGCATGATCTCAAAAGAGTAAATGTCACAAGGACACATACACACACACACACACACACATTTTAAAATGCAGAGAAGGAGTTATGTGCCTAGGTCCTCCAAAATCATCCAGGCACTCCCATTTGCCAGATGTCATCTATTAAAGATATGCGCACCATTTTTGCTGTCCATCTTGAAGACTCCCATTTCTTCACATCTAAAGACAAGTAGATTTTGTGCTTAGGCCTCTCTGGGCCTCCAGAAGCAAGTGTTCCTCTGCCCGGGCCACCTCCAAGACAGTGGCTGGTCTACTTGTAAGAGGGGAGTTCCCTGAGGATCAAAGGCTAGTACAGCTCAGTACAGCTCAATACAGAGGCAAGCTAACCCAGATGCGAGGAGGGGCCGCTGCCTGCTCCTGGAGGAGGCTGGGTTAGCTGCCTCTTCTGCTCAGACTACATGGGGAGCTCCTTCCTTTGGTTCAGCAGGGTCTGGCTTTTGGGGAGAAAGGGCAAGGATGGGATGGAAATCTCAAGAGGTGCCTCAGGCCTATAGCCTAGGCTGCATCAGAGGCGTCCGTAAGGACAGCGTTGCCTATACTTCAGATGTACAATTAATACATAATGTGATGTACAAAAGATGTTAGAAAATGGCAGAAACTATGGGTGAGGATTGAATACAACCACTACTGCAAGTAATAAATACCATGTTTTTTGTATTATGTGCCAGGCACTATGAAATTGGGGACTTTCTCTATACTGCCTCTCTAAACGCTCATCAGACACCTTCTGAGAACATCACTCTCCATTTTATAGCTGTGGGTACTGCACCTCAGTGCCAAAGTGGGAAGTACAAGGTTGCATTGCTTAGTGAATGGCAAGCTGGGTAAGAGCCCAGGCCTCTTGCTCTGTGGTGCTATCCCTTTTACCCTACTCTACACTGTTCACAGATCTGACCCTTCGAAGGAGCAATGCTTCTGCCCTCTGGTTTTAATATTCAAGGTCAATTTCTGCATTGTGATATGGATAATGTATGGGTGGACTCTGCATATTTTCTATTCTTGAGTTTACTTAACTGCTTATAAAACACCAGTGCTGATTCTCCAGTTTGTAGAATATCTCAACTTCTCCACTTACATGTCAGGAGACTCTCCCCGCTTAAGACCCTGAAGGAGGGCCGGCACCACGGCTCACTAGGCTAATCCTCCGCCTGCGGCGCCGGCACCCCAGGTTCTAGTCCCGGTCGGGGAGCTGGATTCTGTCCCGGTTGCTCCTCTTCCAGGCCAGCTCTCTGCTGTGGCCCGGGAAGGCAGTGGAGGATGGCCCAACTGCTTGGGCCCTGCACCCGCATGGGAGACCAGGAGGAAGCGCCTGCCTCCTGGCTTCGGATCGGTGCAGCGCCGGCCATAGCGGCCATTTGGTGGGTGAACCAACGGAAAAGGAAGTCCTTTGTCTCTGTCTCTCTCTCTCACTCTCTAACTCTGCCTGTCAAAAAAAAAAAAAGTCCCTGAAGGAGCCTACAGTCTGTACCCCCTCTTCACGGAGCACTCCAGCCACTGCGATCAGATTTTGGAAGGACCCACTATTCAGATGGAAACATAAGTCATGGGAGATAGATGCTGAGGAGTGTTTAGCTGCTCTTTGCTGCAATGTACAGAACTCAGAAGGTGGCTATTATTCTAAGACTCTCCCACAGTTTCTGGGTAAGATTTACTCTTATTGCAGATTCTGCACAGAGAAGCAAGACAGGAACTACTCACTCTGGGCTGGGGATGTGATTCTTTGTTGGTTGGCTTTTTGGGTGTGAAGACCAAGCCAGAGGCTGAGGAAGCCAAGTGGAGTCTGTTACTATTTCCATTCATGGACATGCAACAGCAAACCATCTCATACATTTACAGGAAAACATCAAATACAATATCTTTGTTGAGCTTAATCAGAACCAGAGTAAAATTCCAGGGGACAAGAATAGAAACTTACCCTAATGATTTCATTTTTAGTCCAAAACATACACTGTTTTCTTTGCTTGCTTTGTTTGTCACTTTCTAAAACAAGAAATTACCAAGCAGTGACTTGGGTTTGAGGGACGAGTGGAAAGCAATAAACACTGAACAGAAATGCAAAGAGATTGAATGTCAGAGGTCCTTGGTGGATGAACATCCAGAAGTGGATTCAATTTGTGAATTGTTGACTTTACTTCCCAGAATTCATGTGAGTTACTCAAGAAGGATTCAATTGTCCAGGCTTCCTGCTCTCTGCCATGAGCACTTGGTATAACAGAAGTAAATCATAAAGCAAATAGGAGGAGGTTGAGTTACTTATATCAGTGTGTGTGTGTGTGTGTGTGTGTGTGTGTGTTAGGCAGATACAGCTGTTTTCATTGTTAGCAGGTGAAATGGCGTTTTCATTAGGAGTATGAGGAACTCACATCATGAAAAACACACAGGCCACCCAGCCAGAAGAGAAGGTCAGCCCTTCTAATTGGTAACATTGAAATGAGTCGTTGGTTTAATATTAGGAATCACACTGCTATGTGTAAAACAGATCGGTGGTGGTCATTGCAAGCACTGGGGTGAAAATATGGAAGTTCTTCTAGTCTACCCATCCACTGCATCTAGGAACTCTCTTTAAGAGATGGGGCACTGTCTTTGCATCTAAGAACAGTGAGTGTGGGGCCGGCACTGTGGTGTAGCAGGTAAAGCTGCCGCCTGCAGTGCCGGCATCTCATATGAATGCCAGTTCGAATCCTGGCTTCTCTACCAACCCAGCTCTCGGCAATGGCATGAGAAAGCAGTGGAGGATGGCCCAAGTCCTTGGGTCCCTGTACCTGCGAGGGAGACCCGGAAGAAGCTCCTGGCTCCTGGCTTTGGATTGGCACAGGTCTGGCCATTGTGGCCAGTTGGGGAGTGAATCAGTGGATGGAAAACCTCTCTCTCTCTCTCTCTCTCTCTCTCTCTCTCCTCCTCTCTCTGCTTTTCCAGTCTCTGTGTGTAACTCTGACTTTCAAATAAATAAATAAATAAATCTTAAAAAAAAGAACAGTGAATGCGAAGATGAAACCACCTATGAGCAGCACTGTCACCTGTAGAGTGACACATCTGAAGGACACACACTGGGCACTAAGGATGTGGCTTGGCCCATCCCCTCCAGCCACCCTGGGGGATCTGACTAATGCTGGCAGTGATGATGGCCTTGGCCCTGTGGTAGATCTGCTGATTCTAGTCAGAGGCCAGAGAGAGAAATGCCTACCTCATTTCCCATCAGCTTGCTGTTTGGTGAGTGTTACAGTATGAATTACAGTCCTGAATGGAGACGCTAGACCCAGCCAATAGCAGCAGGCACTGGGAGGAACTAGGTGAGCTTGGATGTGCTCTGCCCTTAGACAAGCCGCTGACATCACAGAGGGAAACTGAAAAAGCAGAAAGGGTAAGACGGAGCCATAGCGAGAACACCGAGAGAAGACAGGACTGGGAGAAAGTGAGTGGAGACGGCAAACGAAGTGAGGGGCGGAGGCAAGAAAATGCCAAGGCGAATGAGCAAAGCCAACGGGCGGTGGAGAGGAGACCCAAAGGACAACAGCAGCAAGAGGGAGAGCAGTGTGGGAAGAGGACCAGGAAAAGGGCAGAGTGTGAGGAAGACCCAGACCGGGAAAAGCCTTTGAACACGGCCTCAACATCAACTCTGACGAGGAGGAAGAAACCGCTGCACTAATCACAAGCAGACCCGGTCCGCAGCCCGTACTGGAGACATGCAACTCCTGAACTTCCCTTGAGAAAAAAATCCAAGCACTGGGTAGTCATAACCATTTCTAATGCGCAACAACTCCACGAACAAGAGCGAAACTTCATTGAACCAGCTTCTGATGATACCGATGATGCTGCAGTGAGCGGTCTATTCACATGTGATTCGGAAAAGTTCCGACGCTGAACCCAAACCCAACGACTGCATGGCCCTGACAGATGAGGCAGTGATTTCATCCCATGGCTTAGCACACGGCCACATTCCAGGCACACAGCAGCTCTAACTCGGAAGTCCTTCATCGCAGGGCTGCCATGCTAGGCGAGCCAGACTAGCCCTTAACATGAATGACGTGGCATGATCTCACCAGTATCAGATTCGGGGAAGAAGCCATGGAAAAAAATTTTGAGTGGAAAGGACAATGAGGGGAATAGGGATTTCCCACTGATGCTTGGATCCAGCTGGAATCGGTTATAGTAAAAATTTCATTTAATCAAATCCACTATCATTAATAAAACACCAAACAAAATCCAAACAGAGATAGATGATGAGGTTCTTGGACTGTGCACTGGGTTTCCATCATGCGGCACCAGGTGCCGTCTGTAAGTCTGGGCTGCAGGCTGCTGGGGCGGCAGCTGCCGCTGGCCTGTCTCAGGGGTGTGCTTCCACCATTCCTCTGCTCAGCTGCTCGGAGAATGAGCTCAGCGAATCCAAGGCACTGCCCAAGACCCTCAGTCCCTCTCTTAGCGTGGTGAGTTTCAGAGGCCAACCAGGAAGACAAGGCATGGGAACACCATCGCATAACAAAAACCATTGGGATGAAGTAGGGGTGTTTCAAATTCAGGAAAACTCTCAGAGCTGCTCTCCATCATGCGGGGAGACAAACTGGGATGAGTGGCAGAAATGGAAGAGGCAGGTGCTACCTCAACCAAATAAAGACACTCAACAAAACGGATGGGTTGCCCGTTGTGCTAGGTTAGTCCTGGTTGGATAACTAGGATGGCTTCTTGCTCTAAGAGCATGAAGCTTCTGCAGACTCAATTGTGTGCAATCAGAATAAAAAGATGGCTAGAGCAAAGAAGAAAGGAAGGAGGCAAAGGAGGAGGGAGGGAGGAAGACAGGACGGAAGGAAGGGAAGTAGGAAAGAGGGAGCAAGGGAGAGAGAGAAAGAGAATGGACAACAGATTGAATGAATATTGAGGGCGATTCCTCTGTCATTCCACCAAATGAGTGCGTGAGGAAGAGACCTGCATGTACCATTCTCTGGGCACAGCTGCTCCCCACTGAACCCTCATTCTGGGGGACGCTGCTGTTAAAGCTGTGTATCATCTGGCGCCTTTGGAAGCCAACCACTTCATGTGGTGCTCCACTGGAGAGAGGGCAAGCCTCTTCCCCCCATGGAGAAACAAGGCCCCCAGCTGGATGTACTGAGAGGTACCACCTTGCTCGCCAGCGTGGGCTCTCTGAGAGGGGCAAACCTAGCTACACCTCCCACGCCTCTCATCCACTGACCAGAGCATCAGCCAGGCTCCACGGGACAGCAGCGAGAGAAGAGGGTCCCCTCAGTGGAGAGGGGCAGGTGGATGACCTTTAAGCAGAAGGCCACGGGGTGTACTGAAGCCATCCCTCCTTGCCACTCTAACAAGCTCCCCTTATTATGCTGGAAAGAATCGCTCCTCTGGCTGCCACAGGTCCGGCTGGAGCCCTCTCTAACTGCTCATTGAGGAAGCCAAGTCTGGATCATATCAGGGGATTGCAAAAACTTGGTGGAAAATGAAATGAAAAGATAAGATTATTTGGATGCCAAACAGTCGAAATCCACAGGTTTTTCATAATATGTATATTCCATGAATTCTCTGAAGATCTGTTGTATTGAAAAACAAACTCATCTTAAAGAGATGCATGTATGAAATACAGAGATGAGGGGAAAATATTGGATGGAAATAAACAATAAATCATAAATAATATCGGTAGTTTAAGGAGAGTACAGGGGAGTTTTTGTTTCTTTACCCTTTTCTGTATTTTCTAAGCATTTTGTAATGAGCCATGAATAGCTTTAATAATTGCAAAATGTATTTTAAAATAATTGGATAATTATTATCTGCAAAACTATCAAAGAAATGTCCATTTGAGTTACCAACAAACTCCTTTTGAAATTTTACCCTAAGAAAATTATTCTGAAAGGGAGGAAAAGCTATATTCATGACTTTTCCTCTCCACTAAATGACTTATAACTGCAAAATCAGAAGCCACCTTTTCTCCAATAAAGAGTTTATTTACAGAAACTCTTTTCCAAGAACTTCTATGCAGTCATTTGAAGACAGCAATGCTTGTGATCTGTGCAAAATGGAAAAGCAGGTTTGAAGAGACTACATGGGAATACCTTGCAGCCAAGAGAAATCACATGTGTGTAGGAGCCAGGCCTAGAAGTAAATATACAAAATGAAAACAGTTGAATTGAGTGAGAGAACCCTGGGTGATCTCTTTCCCCTCTCCAAATGGCTCATAATGTTGTCATAATGCCTTTTTAATGAAAACAGGGTCCATAACCCTTTCCGTATGTCCTCTCTGCAAATCCTTCAGGGTTGGAACTGCACTAAATACATTTTCAGGTTGGGCTCCCCCACCTCTTGGTGCCCAGCCTGAACATCTTCACTCTGCAGTGGCTCAGAGAGTGTTGCTGGGAAGTGACCAGGCCTATCGATGGCTTATGTGCAGGTGGAAGGCTCGGTCACCCTGTGAGAAGTCCCTTCATTTACTCAAGTTACGGTCTTATCACACTGAACATGGAACAAGAAACTGAGGAACAGCTCCAATGTGTGTGAGCACATTCCCTGCATTTGGAACCTCTTAGGCTTAAATGCAAAGGGTTGACAATGCAGATTCTCTTCTATCTACTGTTGATTTAGGCTATTCTGTTCTCCAAAGCTCACGTGAGGTTTGGAGACAATGTAAGTGCTTCATTATCCATGCTGTAGAAGTAAAAAGTTGGAAAGAAATCAGCAAGCTGTTTGTGGTGCATACGATTGGGTTGTATTCATCCCAGACGTTGGGGAGGGAGGTAGGGAGTGGGTAATGGGAGGAGGGGGAAGGAGAGGAAAAGAACCATGACCATTTAATACATATCTGCTCCTTGCCAGTTATTCTAGAAGCTTTTCAATGCATGGCTCCCTTATGCTTGTGACCATGTGTGGGGTACGTATTCCTCCTTTTGTACCAATAACGAAACTGACGCTCAGAGAGTCTGGATCACTTGCACCCAGCCACAAAGGCTAGAAAGAAAACAGATTTATCTGGTTCTAAAGCACAGTGGATATTGATTTCCATTCTCTGGAAACATAACTGATCATTGTCAAAACAAAAAATTCAGCTGCCATTATTCTGGAATGGACCTTAATCACCCTCCCCCACCCCGCCCCGCCCGGGGCACAGCTGGCAATGTGTGGAGACATTGCTGGTAGCTTATGGGCTCTGAGAGGTGCTACCGGTATCTGGGCAGAGGCTGAGGACCACCTCCCACAACAAGGAATTTGCGGCTGAAGATGTCAACAGGACACAAATTGAAAAACCCTGCCATGTTATAATGGAACCCAATGTAATTTATCCCCCACTACATACACTTCCTCTTTCCCTTATGAAATTAAGTTTCTATGACTCTGAAGAATTCTCAAGTCTATAAAGCAACAGAGGTGCTGTCTGTTGACTGATCATACAGTTAGGAACCACTCAGCATATGTAAATCAAACAAATGTGCATAAAATTCGTATGACAATGCCAAGTTTAAATCTGAAATTTATGAAGAAAGTTTACAGTGCAATTGCCAGAGAGAAATTAACAGCTTCCCAAGTGTTACCAATTGTGGCTAACCCTAATCTGTATTAAATTCTATAATGAACAGCTAAACATTTCCAGGATGCCCATATGCAAAATCAGAAACTTGGCTGTTCTCCATTTACAAGGTCAAATCAGGAAGGTTTATGTTCTAACACTTGAGCTGTGTCCATAGGCAAAGAGTGAATTGTTTCAGTTGGCTGTGGAAAGCATTAATTTTGTTACTTCTGTGGCACTAAGACAGCTTTTGGAAAACTAGAGCTAATGAATTGGGTAATACTTCTGTGGCTCACCTTAATTTTTTAGGTACAGGATTGCACCAATATTTGAAAAAGACTCTTAGAACCACAAAACTTAAGAGGATTCAAGGAATCACCTAGTTTAGTCTTTGAATCAATAGACCAATTTTCATTGGCTGACACTATGTGCCCAGTTCCATGCTAGATGCCATAAAGAATACTAGGCAGGTACAAGGCATGAGACTGGTCTTTAAGTTACAAGCAGTATAGTGGGGGAGGTTATAAAAACATATGGAAAATATTTAGTGAACAGCTTGAGTTCCAAATTGTGTTGCACAGCCAGTGAGGACGGGGTAAGGAAAAGCCTACATCACGTGACACATGAAAATGCCAGCTATCTGTGTACATGTTCACCTCTCCTGTTGCGTCAATAGCTACCTGGGTACAGGAATCTAGACATTTCTTTGTCTTTGCCTTGGTGTCTAGGCAGAGTCTGAGCTGCAGAAGCCAGAAATTGAAAGAATGATTTCAATAGGAAGTGAACCTTGATCTTGACCTTGAAATCACAGGGCTTCCCATCCTTGGACTATCAAAAAGAAGTCTGGTAAAACAAGGTTTGTATAGTCAACTGTATTTGGGAACTGTTGGGTTAAAAGCTTTCTTTGCTCAGAGCTTTCCACATGTCAGTATGCATTAAGAATCCCTAGGAAGGTTTCATTTATTGGCGGTCAAACTTGCTTCACAATGGAAATATGTTTTTGCTGAAGACTTGCTAACATATATTTGAATCAACATATCAAAAAAATTTACTTTGACAATAGTCTAAACTATCCAAGGAAAATGGCTTCTTGAATTGACCAATGCTTTAAAAACCAGTCCAGGAGCCAGCAGGTGTTGTGGTGCAGCCGGTTAAGCACCCCACGCCCACCCCCACCTGTGATACTAGCATCCCACACGAACGCTGGTTAAGGTTCCAGCTGCTCTACTTCCAGTCCAGCTCCCTGCTAGGAAAGCAGCAGAAGAGGGTTCAAGTACTCATGTGGGAGACCTATGGCTTTGCCCTGGCTATAGCAGCCATTTGTGGAGTGAACCAGCTGACAACAGATCTCTGTCTCTCCCTCTTTCTCTGTAACTCTGCCTTTCAAATAAATACAACTTAAAAAAAATACAAAGGGGCCTATAAAATTATGATTTGGGGATTTTTCCAGAAGCTCTTTCTAAGCCGGCGTGTGGAAGAAAGACCCAAATGTACTTAAGCAGCTTTTGGATACTCTGGGGGCTCTCTGTTGCTTTGGTGTAACCAGTACTACTTTGGCCTGTTGGTGTGGTTTGAGCCTTAGATGCGCATTTTCAAAAAAAAAAATTGGAAGAGCCTTTTCTTAACATTCTCAATGGGCTTGTACTTCTATAAGGACTTTTTCAGTGTTTCTGCCCCAAACAGCTCAATGGGGCTTGATGAATTATCAGTGGACTGCAGTTCCCAAAGCCCTAGATGGTCTGGAAGAGCTGCTACTTGTTTCTCTGTGACTCTCCACTTGCTTTGATTTGGGTGGGTTTCCTGGCATAGTTGTCAATGATAAAGATTACTTTGGGCACCAATCCACTAAAAAGTTAAAAGCAAAAATACCCACCAAGTTGAGATTCTTTACCTTAGGGAACATCATTATATTCTTAGAATTTATCTATGAGCTATATGGAATCTTTTGAAAACTAATTAAAATTTTTTAAAAATAAAAATCTTAAAAATAAATAAGTAAAAATGCACAGAAAGAAAACATAACTAATTTGGATGTGTAAAGACATATTAACTGTGATGACAACTAAAAAGCTAAGAAAAAGATACAAATAAAAGATGTCTATTAAAAAATAAAATGTGCACTTGCTTTGCTTTCCCTGATAAACTTTTGGAGCAAATTTTCCATATGCCAAAGTTTTTTTATTAAAAGACAAAGCAGTTTCAAACTAGCTGACGGTGACCTGGGGAATTGGATAGTGTTCTGTTGCCATCAGAAGATGTAAGCAGACAGCAACACGTTTTGTGAATTATTTCTACTTAAATATTTGAGCATGAGTTGAAGGTGGAATTACATCCATTTTTGCAAGTAGCTTTGATTTTAAGGTAAATTTGTAAAATGATCCCTAGCGTACTGTGGCAGGTCCTACCCCCCACTTCTAAGCCTGAATTTCGTTCAGTGCAGGCTATACCTGGATGCCTTCCAAAGGAGCCCTGATTGGAAATACCTCAGGATAGCTCAGCCTCTCCTAGACCAGTCCTGGGGGTCATGAGGCCCAAAGATGGCATTGCAGAAAGTCCACCACTCAGACAAGTGGGTGAAACTCCAAAGTCAGAGAACAAATTGACTGGTTCTGTAGAATACGGCAGAATCCGACAGAAGCACAAATCTTGGTGCGCCTGATTCATCATGGGTTGTCTATAGGACTATGTGGCAGACACATGGATGTACCTGCCCTCCAAGGCAGGCCCTGTGACCTTAGCAGCTCAGATCCAATCAACCATTTGCCGCTTTTGCTTCTGCTACTTTCCCCTGGAGCTTGCTTGTGCATGCTAAGGCCTGGCAGAAGGCTGTTACAGATAGCCTGGACTGTGACCATACCTCTCCGTTCTCTCCACTTGACAAAGCTCCATTTGGGCTGCTGTTGCACCCCTAGGGTTGCTGCCCAAGTTCTAATGAAACTGGGACCATCGGAAAAAGGAACAAACCCTTGGGGCACAGTGCTCCTTCCGGATGACCTGAACTGGACTGAAGTCACAAAGCTTGTGGCTAGTGCTTGACAATTGTTCAGTTTAATTCAGCACACACATAATGAGCACCTGGTCCATGCAGGTACACCACACTTAGAACTGTAGGAATTATAGAGGTGATTAAAACGGGGTCTAGCAGGGGGTAGTAGATAAGCACACAAACAACCTAAACTAAAATAGGAAAAGTAGTATACCGCTGACCCACTCAACTAGCAACTAGGTATTCAGTATCTAACATGCGCCACGGCACTGTTCTAAACACTGGAGATACGGTTGGTGATGGACGTGCCAGGAAAAAAATGCAGCATGGTGTTTTGGAAGGACAAGTCCTGAGGCAGGAGCACGCTTGGCTGAAAACTGGGGCAGAGTGGTAGGAGGTGAGATTTAAGAGGCAACCATGGTCAGCACTTGTAGAGCTTTATGGAACGCGGTGAGCGTGGATTTCACTCCAAAGGAGATAGAAAGCCATCAGATGGTTTTGACCAGGCAAATGATCTGACTTGCTATATCCGAAAGGAGCACTCTGGCTAAGCAAGCACAGTGGGGACCAAGAGAAAAAACCTAAAGACTAGGCATCTCCTGCAATGCACCAGGGGCGAGGCGATGGTGGCCTGGGCTGTGCTGGCAGCGTACGAGAGGTGAGAGGGCTCTGTTGAAGGAACAGGGCCATTTGTATTTCCTGATGGACTCACTCTGACGTGGAAAAGTGAGGGAAGAGCAGAATCAAGGGCGACGCCAAGGTTTCTGGCATCTCAGCAGGTGGAGGTAAGATTCACTGAGATGGAGAACCCTGGCGCAGGAGCAGGCTTGACGCACAGTCAAGAGCTTAGGTTTGGACATGTTAGATTTCAGATACCCATATATACTAAGATACCTGTATTTGAGATACCTTATAGTGGACACCTAAGTGGAGAGTTTGAGTAAGGTAATTGCATTAACCTAGAGTTAAAGGAAAAGTCAAAGTATATAAACATAAATTTGGGAGAGAAACATCCAGGTTTGGGGCTTGCCTGGAGTAGGAAGCCAGGAGAACCCGCTCATGGAAGTCTAGTACATGAGGTGATGTCTGGCCTTCAGTGTCCTGTAGATGAAATGAAATAAGTGTCCTCTCCTTGACACTGCCCCATCTACTACCATGCCTTCCCTGGCCAGGTTCTGGAAGCTTGCTGAATGCAGGGACTCTCCCATACACTGCTCAGCACACACCTGGCACACCAGAGAATGAGCAAACTGTTTGTCAAGAACCTGTCATCAACCCAGAATTGTACTCCACACTGTGTGACATCACATTGCAGTCAAAGGCACCAGAGGAGGTCAGTATCATTAAATGTCAGCCTGTCAACCAGCAGACAGAGAAACCCATCTGTCAGCGGGAAGGCACCAGGATGGGCAGCCAGGGCCTGAGGATCTAGGCTTTGCTTCTGTGTGACATTAGGTCACACCCTTCCAGGTTCAGTCCCATCACCTGGAAAGTGGCCTGGCCCTTACATCTGAGGTTCTTCCAGTCATAACTTCCCACAACGTCAAGGTAAGAATGACCTGTGGGAGCAGCAGGCAGGAGATCTTAGGGCTGGCGGAGCTTGGAGGACTTGTGCTGGGCCCTGGACACCTGCTTCACAAGCACATCTATCTCAGGAAATTCAGGAATAAGACATAGACGTCTGCCCACTGGGCCACTTGTTTTCTTGCAGATATCAGTGTCATCTTTAAAAGAACTAAAAGTGAAACAAACACACACACGTGGATATGTAAGGGGGTCTTCAGAAAGTTCATGGAAAATGCATACTATGAAAAAAGATGCATGGGTTTCAAATTTTTGTACCAAAATAATCTTTTAATTCCATTTTCAGTAACTTTTGAGGTGTCCATGTGTGAGAGAATGAATGACAGTTAAAATTTATAGAATATCTTGTATGTGTCAGATAGTATGGTAAATAAATGGATTACCTCACTTAATGTTCATAATAGCGCTATGAGTTATTTATTTTTGCACAGAGAAGTTAACTGAAGTTCCACAGATAGTCACTTATGTCGAAGTCAAATGTCAACCAAGCCATACACTCTACGTTTTTTATTCAGATTACATAATTTTGATCTAGAGAATTTCAAATTCAATATAATTTAGATTGGATTTTTTTAAGTTTAGAGTAGTTGAAATCATTTTTTACCTATTGACCATTTACAATACAATTTCCTTGAGGAATATTCTATATTTCCACATAACCTCAGGATTTATTTGTGGGAAATTGAGTGCCGATCTGGATTTGAGTGTAATTTCCTCAAACAAGTATGCACCACTCCAGATATGCCAGCTTGCTCTTTATGCCAATCCCACTTAATCAAGGGTGACTAACACTAGCATTTGGGACACATCTTTCCAGAATGTTCTATTGTATTCATATTTTTATACAGTGGTCTCCCCTTGTCCTCTGGATTTATTCCAAGACCCCTAGTGGAAGCCTGGGCTTGCATCAAACCCTGTTTTTTCCTATATATACAAGCCTATGGTAAAGTTTAACTTATAAATTAGGGACAGTAAGGGATTAACCACAGTAACTGGTAATCCAAATAGATTTTTATAGCCATATTCTATAATAAAAATGATAGGGCACAGGCATTTCATACAGCATGAAGTCACTACCTAGTATGCCCATACCCCAAATATGAGTGCCTGGTTTGAGCACGGCTACTCTACTTCTGATCCACTTTCCTGCTACTGCGTCCTTAGATCCCTGACACCCATGTGAGAGATCTGACTGATGGAGTTTCTGGATCCTGACTTTGGCCTGATCAAGTGCTGGCTGTCGTGGGCATTTGGGAGACTGAACCAGTGGATAGAAGATCTTTCTCTGTCTTTTTTTTTTTTTTTTTTTTTTTTTTACAGGCAGAGTGGACAGTGAGAGAGAGAGAGACAGAGAGAAAGGTCTTCCTTTTGCCATTGGTTCACCCTCCAATGGCCGCCGCGGCCGGCGCACTGCGGCCGGTGCATCGCGCTTATCTGAAGCCAGGAGCCAGATGCTTCTCCTGGTCTCCCGTGTGGGTGCAGGGCCCAAGCACTTGGGCCATCCTCCACTGCCTTTCCGGGCCGCAGCAGAGAGCTGGCCTGGAAGAGAGACAACCGGGACAGAATCCAGTGCCCCGACCAGGACTAGAACCCGGTGTGCCGGTGCTGCTAGGTGGAGGATTAGCCTAGTGAGCCGCGGCGCCGGCTGTCTCCCTGTCTTTCAAACAAAATGGAAATAAATTTAAAAAGAGTTTTTAAAAATTACATGAATGTGGTCTTTCTCTCAAAATGTCATATACCACCCCACTCACCTGACACAATGCCTACGTGTTGGGATAAAGTGAGGTGAGTGACACAGGCCTTGTGCTGGAGCATTAGGCTTTCATTCGAACACAAGCCCTGAATACCTTGGCAGTTGATCTGATAAGCAGATGGCTATGAAGTGACTAAGGGGTGGGTAACACACACAGCACGGATACACTGCAAGAGAGAAAATTCACGTCCTGGGCAATACTGAGTGGGACGGCATGAGATGTCATCATGCTAGGCAGAATGGTATCCTATGTTTAAAGGATATTTTTTACTTCTGGAGTTTTCCGGTTGATATTTTTGGTCCATATTTCACTGTGGATAAAGGAGAACGACTGAACTACTTTCGCTATCTGCAACTACTTTGTTTGACTTGGACCTGGCCCCTCAGTGTGTGTGAATGGGGAAGTCCTTTTCCAGGGCCCATTTGGCGAGGAGATGGGGGCGTGGCTCTTGTGATATTCCAATACCATGGCACTTATATGGAGCCACCATCTGTTTGCAGGGCAGCTCTGGGCCCTGCGCGTCTGATTCTAGTGAGCTGGGGGAGCGGCTCCATCCGGCAGCGTGTTAGCAGGCAGGCACATAGGCTCAGGCTCCACGCTCCAGAGCCAACCGGAAGTCAGTCTCCTAGAGCCCACAGTCCTGCTTGACAAGAGAAGATGTTGCTGTTGGAATCTCTTCAGATCCTACAGAGGTCAGCATTTGACCCAGAGCCTTTGCAGCTGAGAAACCAGGCTAGTTATTGTTCTTTAGCATTAGTTGTGTTGTCTCAATTAGGAAAAGAAAAAAAAAAACCTACGAAATCTGGATGCAGAATTCTCAAGTCTGGAATGCCTCCTACACATGGAAAACACGACTCAGTCAAGCCACAAGGCCACTGTGTTTGTCACCCACATAGGCTGGGATCTGACTACAGAGAATAGTTTGCTTTATCAGGGGCTCTGCACCTGCTGCTGAGAAGGAGACCCCAGGCAGGTGAATGCACCCAGCCCAGTAATTCTCCACGCTCGGTGCTCACTGTGTGGTTAGAAACGCAGCCGTGCCGCTGGCAGCAGTCCAGGTTTACTGTCCTGCTTGGATAATTAGCAGCTATAAGGCATTGTACTGAACAATATTTAGACCATGAGACTAATAACATAAGCAAGTTAATCGGTGTTGATCAGGAAAGCAGCCCTTCGTGTTCAGGCCCCAGCGCCTCGATGGAGGAAACCCAGGGCCCTGTGCTGGCTTCAGGTGGTGTGAGTGGGTAACACGGGCCTTGGCCTCTTCCCGCCCCAGGGGCTGCCCCTCCCTGAGACCCCCAACCTCCATTTCCTCTTCCCTGAGCTTCCCAGTCCTTCAGGGCCTCCCTTGCACGGCCTGCCTGCGGGGGCTGGCAGGGTTGGCCCTCAGCTGGGCCATTCAAAGCCCTTGTGTGAATTGCACGCTGTCCCTGCTTTGGGCAGATGCCGCTACAGGCCAGGGACGTGGTTCAGCGAGCACAGCTCCCCTCACCCAGGGCTAGATGCCCTACACAGGGCGCCATCTGCACAAACTGCCATGGCGTCTCTGCCCACAGTGCCTGCTGGTGACTGGACAAGCCCTTCCCTCCATTCCTTCTCATCGACTCCCAGGGTCTGGGCAGGACCCTCAAGCTCCTGTCCTTTGCCAGCAGGGTTGGTAGATGCCCTTGTGCCCAAGGTGGTGTCGGGAAGGCAGCAGCATGAGAGCTGCCAAAGGGTCACTAGTACAAAGGAGAGCCCCAGGGAGGGGACTAAGCTCCAGGGCAGGGGAGCTGAGGGCCATGTGCATGTCCCTTCTGTCTGTCTGTCTGTCACTCTGGGCCAGCCTTCTCCCCTGTAGCTCTGTGACATCCAGCCTCCTCTCTCCTTGGTGGTCTTTGCACTGTGCTGATCCGAAGCCAGGAGCCAGGTGCTTCTTCTTAGTCTCCTGTGCGGGTGCAGGGCCCAAGCACTTGGGCCATCCTCCACTGCACTCCCGGGCTACAGCAGAAAGCTGGACTGGAAGAGGGGCAACCGGGACAGAATCCGGCGCCCCAACTAGGACAAGAACCTGGGGTACTGGCGCCACAGGAGGAGGATTAGCCAAGTGAGCCGTGGTGCCAGCCAACTCGGTGTCTTCTCCACCGTGGGCCCAGGGTGACAGCCACTCATCCCTCCCAGGAGCTGAGAGAGGGGCGGAGCAAGGATTCCATCCCTGTGGATGCCAATTTGCTTCCCCCAATCAGAACAGAGCACTGGCCTTCTCCTTCCCCACTCTCCATCTGCAGCCCTGTCCAACCGCCTCATCCAGACCCTGCCCCACCCACACTGGGCACTGCTGCCCTTGGAGTTCTGTAGGAGCGGCAGAAATACACTCACACACGCACACAGGCATACACGCACCACACACATGGACATGCATGCACACACGTGTGCACTGCAAAACCCCCAACTCTGGGACAGCCACCCCTCCTTGCTTTCTGATAGTCATGGTAAGAACTCAAAACTCATTTTTTTCTTTTGGCAAAACTCTTCATTAAAATGGGGTGACGGGAGGGTGATCAGTGTACAGGGTGGGAGAATCAGTGGCTCTGCAAACTAGACCATACCACACGTGCTGTGGGCGCTAATCCCAGCTCACCGGTGTTTCCTGTGCCTAGAAACAAGCTGTGACACAAACAGTAGCGGTGCCATCTCCTAACCTCGTGCCCTCAACTGGGCTCTCAGCCCTGTTCTCGTGCCCCGAGCAGCCCGAGTTATATTAAGGAAGAACAATGCCAGCCTAGAGCCTCAGCCAGGCCCTGAATTCCTGAGGGGTCAAAGCCTGGCTTGGGATTTGCCTGGCCAAGCGTCTCCTACGGTGCTGGGCAGGCGGGGGCGGCTGGTAAATATCGTCGGATGGCAAGGGGGTGACGACGACCACGAGAACAGGCTCGCTCTTAGCGGCTGCGTATGAGCTTCCTGGGATGTCCTGCCCCCAGGAGAAGCCAGATGGCCCAGGGTCTGCAATAAACAGCCCCAGGGCCCAAGGCACTGTTCACTTCGCTGGGAACAGGCTCCTGGGCGGCTTTCTGCAGAGAGGGGATGAGGCATTCGACATGAGGGGCAGTGCTCCTGCTGCCCCCAGCCCGGAAGTGGGTGACGTATTGGAGAGCGCTGCCAAGGTTTGTGGAAACTGGAATGAAAAGATCAGTGTATCTGGGTGCAAAAATGCTTTGAAATCTCTACACTGGTGGATCTTCCAAAGGTTCATGGAAAACACTTATTACATAAAAACCGTGTGTGAATTTCAAAAGCCCTTTTGCACCGAAATAAACTTACCTTTTGATTCCATTTTCCATCAGCTTTCAGAAGCACCCCTCCAGGGTGGGGGTGGGGAAAGCCCTCACTCGTAGCACCTGCTCCTGGCTGTGGGGCACATTCTCCCACGGCGGCCAGCATGACCTCACTGGGTGCACAGTTGGGAAGGGCGGCCCTTGGAGGAGCAGGTGGCAGCCCCTGTGTGCAGCGCAGCGCGGTGCGGTGCAGCATGTTCCCGGATGGGCGAGGAGGCCTGCCATGTTGCTCTGGGACACCCCCACTCCTGCCACCTTCCTCAGACGGCAGTGAATCCTGTCCACCTCGGGGAAGCCTGCCCTGTCCCTAGGACACAGCTTCGACAGCATGGGGGTCTCTTGGATCACCGACTGTCACCCCAAAGAGTCTCTAAGTGTCAGGACAGAGGGAACTGTATGCAGTTTCTGTCCACCACTGTGTCACAGGTGCCTGTCACAGCTTCTGGCACGAAGCACGTACTTCAGAAATCATTGATGAAAGAATGAAAGGAAGAAGCGACCTGAGACTCGCGTGGGCTCTGCGACTCACTCCGTAATTCTAGGTCGGGCCCTCCACCCGCTGGCATTTTGGTTTTCTTCGCTTCCTTTCTTTGTCCATGAATTAAATAAAGGCCTGGGCACTTTCTCATGATTCCTTCAACTCAAGAATTCTATGGATTTTTTTAAATTTTAAAACATTTTTGAGATAATGTATGTTTAACTGATATGATAATCCAAAGCTTAATGCTCTGCTAAATAAAGAGTTCAACAGACAGAAAGCAAAAGGACCACAGCTCTGCGTGAACATGCGCAAGGGCCATGGCCAGCACTCAAATGAAAAGATATCAGCTTCACCCATGGACAGCAAGCCCCGAGACAGCCGCAGATCAAGAAAACTACAGTAGCGCATCACCCCCACCAGTTCGTAAATGGATCTTGAGCTCGGAAAGCTGTTGCAGTTCTTTAAGGTTTGCCGTGGTCTCAGCGACGTCTCCACTTTCACATGCTATGCGTGTGTGCGTGTGCAGCACAGGCACGGGCGGATGCCAAAGCCTGGGACAGGGAACAAGGCGGCTTCTAATGAAATGTTTTCATTTCCTTTTCATGTCCAAGGCCACAGGGTCATGGGCGATCTGTTTCACAGACAGCCCTGCGGTTTTCAATTCATCCCAGGGATTCTTTTCCTGTAACATTCAGGCTTAAAGCAAGCCACGCCAATCAGATGGCAAATCCCTTAAACTCTCACGGGCAGGTGTGAGCTGTACATGTCCAGAACTGCGTGTGCACATGGGGAGCACATTGCAATTCTTGCTCAACCATTACCTCGGGGATACCCATCACCCTTCAGTAAGAATTGATCCTAATCACCAATTTTAGTGGGACCAAAAAATTTCCTCCATTTTTGTATTTTCACCTAGGAACACAGACAGAAATATCCTTGCAATGTTGTCTACACCTGATAGCTTTGATCAGAAATGAGACAACCCTGCAATGTATTTCTCCCTGAGTCCAAGGGAGCTGGAGGCCCCTGGGTCTGGAATTTCTGTCCTGGTCTAGCACTTTCTGGCAGGGCCAGTGGCAAGAGCTAAGTGCTGGGCCCCTGCCCTTTGTTGGTTGCTGAAGTGAATTCTCTCTGTGGCCAGAGTGTGGGGTGGGGGCAGGAGAGTCCCACTCAGGCTGAGGTAGGGAAGGAAGGGGCTGTTCCCTGCGTATGCACAACTCTGCTTCTACAATGACAAAGACACGTGGGGACAATGAAGAGTGGGCCCCGTGGAAGCCCGTGCTGGTAACTTCCAGTGCCGTACACAGCCTGTGAAAGGAAGAGACTCTTGGTGAGGGCCACACTGTCCCAGTCTAAGTTCTAGAATGTGCCTGACTTGAGCGGAGCAGAGATGACAGAGGAGCTCGCCTAAGGAATACCAGCTGTGAGGACAGCAGCAAGGGAAGCTAAAACATTTTTGAGGCTTCCTGGCTACTCTATCAGCATTGTTTTCCCATTTGGCCATCACGGCAACATGATCGCCTCCATTTTACAGGCAGCATAACCGAGGCTCACCCCACAACTGAGCAGTACGTCACCTGGTGAGACCACAGCCTCCACCTTCCGCATTCCTGGTAAAGGGATTCCCTCTCCTCCCCGCTCACTTTACAAAGACCTCCAGCTCCCAAGTGCTTCCATGAGTCATGGATTGATATCTAAAACTTTACTTTCCAAGATCTGAATCAAATAACAAAGACACCTGCCATTTGCCCAACAGCTTTCATGGGTCGGGTACCGTGCTGAGTCCTTGGCGTGCCCCTCTGACTTCTCATACGCGACCACAGCTACAGGCTCACCCCTGGGCCCACTGCAGCCAGCAGTCCCCTTCTTGGTACGCCCCAGTGTGAGCTGTCAGATTTCTCCATTACCACGTGATCTTGGAATCTTCATCATACTGGGAAACACACAGCCTGGCCTAGAAAGACCCAGACCCATGCTGATCTGAACGGCAAATGCTTTTAGCAGCCACCAGACACTCTCAGTTGGAAGGTGACAAAGCACTCCCAGACAATGCAGCAAGCAGCACACTGGCTGTGGCCCTAACTCCGCAATGTTCAGTACACACGGTGGAAACTCCCTCTGACTCTGTTTCCTAAATCGCAGTCCTGGAAGAACTAGGATGCCTGGCGCACGAAGCAGTGATGGAAGCAAGGGACATAGAGAGAGGGAGCCAGGAAGGGACGGTCAGGTCTGGGCGGCTCACCGCAGCCAGCCTCCCCACCCTCGTCTTGCAAGGCATGCGGCTATGGGCCATGAGACTGTGTCGTGGGAAATCCACACTTCTATAGTCCGAGTCAGGCATCCATTAGACATCAGGGAAATTCAACACATGTGAATTTCATCACCACTGGATCACTCGTTAGGCCTTGTAAACGTTCCTAATACAATGCTTGGTAGGCTGGAGTAAGCTGTCTCCATCTGAGGTGTGCTACTTTAGACCCCCATTAGCAGACTACTAGAATGAGGTGTTGGTGGCTAATCTCCTGTAGTCATCTCCACAGAAGTATCTGGGTAGCAGAATGAGCCCGAGTGAAGACTGGGTGACCCAAGGTGGTCCCGAGAACCACACGGAGCCGTGGGCATGGCCAGAGCTGTGCACCTGCCACCAAGCATCCCTCTCCATGGCGGGCTCCGTGACCTGCAAACCCCAGAATCTGTGTGCCCTGGAATCCTGGAAATGTGATCCTGACCCGCCCCTCCCCCCGAGAACTGGACGTTGACATCATTACGGCATGTGCTAAATCCAGTCACCGCAGTGCTGTTGGTATGCCTTTGGCAAACAGAAGCCTAGGACCAATGCCTAGGAGGAGAACAACTATTTGGGGCCAACCCTCTCTAGAAACTGGGTCTTCCCGCATTATCTTTTTTTTTTTTTTTTTTTTTTTTTTTTTGACAGGCAGAGTGGACAGTGAGAGAGAGAGACAGAGAGAGAAAGGTCTTCCTTTGCCGCTGGTTCACCCTCCAATGGCCGCCGCTGCAGCCGGTGCACCGCGCTGATCCTGGCAGGAGCCAGGAGCCAGGTGCTTTTCCTGGTCTCCCATGGGGTGCAGGGCCCAAGCACCTGGGCCATCCTCCACTGCACTCCCTGGCCATAGCAGAGAGCTGGCCTGGAAGAGGGGCAACCGGGACAGAATCCGGCGCCCCAACCGGGACTAGAACCCGGTGTGCCGGCGCCGCAAGGTGGAGGATTAGCCTATTGAGCCACGGCGCCGGCTCTTCCCGCATTATCTTGTGTGGTACTAACCACCCCCTGCCCCAGGCAGTCTCGGCAGCACAGGACACAGCCCCTGCCTGGCTACATGAGAGCTTGGGTCTGGCTCCTCACCTGCCTTTCCAGCACCCCAAGTCCAGCTCATAGCCCCTGCAATCAGCTCCTGGCAAAGCGACGGCAGAGGCACCCTCTCCCCCAGGAATGCCCCCAAGAAGCACCTGCTCCACCTTCCTAGGACTCACCCCTCCCTCTAGCCCAGGCCCTGGGCTGACCTGAGTGTGGATTGCTCCCTCCTGTCTTGCTTCCCTTCCACTCTCTCTCTTTCCTGACTCCTCTCTCTGGGCGAACCTTGGGCACCCTGGGCCCCAAGCTCACTTCCCCATTCTCCAGTCCACAGCTGCCTCTCACCCACAGGAGGCTCCACCACGTAGACTACGTCCCCGGAGCCCCACTGTATTTTGGGGTCAGCTCATCTGGAGGGGCAGAGAACACCAGAAACTTGTGGTGTGGCCATGCCATGCCTCCTCCAGGAAGCCTTCCCCCAAACGTGGGGGGCAGTTGAGATTCTCCTTTTCCTAAGCCACGTCCACGCCATTCTTATCCACTGCGGTTGTATCACTCCATCAGCACATACTTATTGGGCTCCTATTTTGTGACACACTACCTGATAAACTGAAGTTCGTGGCCTCATTCTCCCACGCTTACGGGCAGAAAACAAATCATAAAAGCGTTATGAAATAAATAAAGCAGAGGGAGGGGGCAGAGTGGCAGGGTCTGCTGGCAGTGGGAGAGATCCTTTAGATGAAGGTGATTGACAGGGGGCGTCTGTCCCAAGCAGAGGCTATGGCAATGCAAGGCCCAGAGACAGTGACACAGGTAGAGCATGGAAGATGCCGGAAGAGGGTTCACGTGCCAGCCATGTGCCAGGAAATGGATGGAATCACACAGGGTGCTGGAGGTGGATTTTCCTCCGTCTCTGGCCAGTTGCCCCAGGGAGACAGATCATTCCTCTCAGCGGGGGACGGTCCTGCACAACGTCAGGTGTTTAGCAAGCCCCACCTTGTGAAAGCCAAACCTGTCTGCAGAAGAACCACAGAAACTAGAGTGTGGATCACTTGTGCCCTCCATGCAGTGACAAGCCACCTGAGATCTGAGAGCCGGGGAACACCACGGCGGGGTTCACAGTTCCCAAAGGCGCCCTGGCTACTGCTGCGGGAGCAAGTGTGGAGGCAGAGAGGTCCCAGCTGGGTGTGTTCCCAGTCGGTGGTTCGCACTTACTGGGGCAGTGGTGCACGATGCGAAAGGATTGGATTCAACACGTATTTTCAGGGTGAAGCCAACGAGATCTGCTGGTGATCGGATCGGAGAGGTGAGGGGGAAGGTAGATTCAAGGAGGATTTCTAGATTACTCTGTGGGAATAAGTATGTCCGTCTCTAAAATGAGGAAGGCAAAAGCATCTAGGAGAAGAGTAGTTCGGGAGAGGCCCTTGAGATACACAAGTGCACAGGACAGGACGGCAGACTGTAAGAGCAGGGACCAGGGCGTGCCCCACTTCATGACTACATGGTGTTCGATGCCTGGGGAAGAGAGTGATCTAGAAAATGAAAGAGAATTCTGGACTGGTCTCCAAAGGAGGAAGGGGGAGCAGGAGACTGGGGGCTCCCGAGGCACCCAGCGCTGTGGCTCCATCTGCCCTCACAGTCCCTGGCCAGGCCACCGAGCAGCGGGGAGCTTCTTGGGCACTGCTGGTGTCAGCACCCACGATGATGCTGTGCTGCCGGAATGCACTGCACACCCAGATGACTTAGCAGAAGCCGCCTTCTTTAATCTGCACACTAAGAAGCAGGTGCAGCTAGTCCCATGCGATAGCTGAGGAGACACACATCGCTGGGCTGCGGCCACGTGCCTCCTACTGCTGTGGCTGACAGCCAGGAGAGCCTGACTCCACACTCGGGCTGTCCGCAGGGCGCCCTTGGTCCCTGCCTCCCCCCACCGTTCCCCACTGCCAGCTCAGGGCCTGGTATGGGCCCCTGTCCCAGTCACAGCAGGGGAGCTCCTTTATCTCCAGGCATACATAGGCGCTTCCACATCTGCTCCTGCCTCTGGATACAGCTGCTCATCAAGGCAAGCAGCTGTCAGGGTCTCTCACCCAACGAAGACCTGCCCTGGAATCTCACACTGCTTGTCCAGGATTTCACATCTGACCTATTCTGTCTACAACCACGGTGTTTCCCCATCCATCAACAGTGTTCAGGGCAAAGCCCTGTCGTGCACACAGGGGAAATTCTACTTCTCTTCACGGAGTAAAAAGCAGGTGCAGAGAGGGTCTGTGATGTGCCTCAGTTTCACAGGGAGCAAGGGTCTGAGCCAGGAACAAATCCCCATCTCCTAAATCTAAGCTTTCTTGAACTGAAACAAATCATCTGTATCTGAATTGCTAGTTTTCTTTTCCATGTCGCAGCGTCTGCGAACCAAGAGAGAGCTAGGGGCAGGTTTGCGGAAGTTCCCCCAGCATCAGGGATGCCACTCAAAGTTCTGTAGCAGGTGCAGGATCACTGAGCCTGTCGAAATGACCAGAAGGTGCATAATCTGTGTGCTGTGGCAATTTAAAACTGCTTTTTTTTTTTTTTTTTTTGCTCAATCATAAGGATGTGATGTGTTGAAAAGAATCTTTGAAACACACTGGCTGTTTTATTTAGTTCTCTGATTTCTGATGTATTCTGCTCTTTTTTTGGAAAATTTCAAAAAACAACAGCACTTCAAACCCCACCCCCAAAGCATTTTCTTCCACTTGCAAGATGCAGAGATGCTAACACAGGAGCAGAAATCCGGAGTCCAGCTTTGGTGTCTGACCTCTTTAAAATAAAAAAGAAAATGAAAATGTTTTGCAGCGGTCACACTTTCCCTGTGAAAGCTCCATCACATCACTCTTGAACCTGGATGAAAAAAGAGGTACTTCTTGTCCAGTGTTAAGAAACATGCCTGGCCAGCGCCGCGGCTCAGTAGGCTAATCCTCCACCTTCGGCGCCGGCACACCAGGTTCTAGTTCCGGTCAGGGCGCCAGATTCTGTCCCGGTTGCCCCTCTTCCAGGCCAGCTCTCTGCTGTGGCCAGGGAGTGCAGTGGAGGATGGCCCAAGTGCTTGGGCCCTGCACCCGCATGGGAGACCAGGGGAAGCACCTGGCTCCTGGCTTCGGATCAGCACGCTACGCCAGCTGCAGTATGCTGGCTGCAGTGGCCATTGGGGGGTGAACGGCAAAGGAAGACCTTTCTCTCTGTCTCTCTCTCTCTCTGTCTCTCTCTCTCTCACTGTCCACGCTACCTGTCAAAAAAAAAATTTCTGGGACTTTCGGACAGGGTGGAAACCAAAAGTCCCCACAGAAAATGTGTAAGCCAGCATCGGCTTTCGCTTCAAATGCAGGTGTGGCAGCAATGAATTGAAACATGCCTTTGCTGACTTGCTCGTGTTCATCAGCTCCCTGGCGCTTGGTTCAGTGTCATCCACCTGCTTGGGGCTGGGGGCTGGGTAGGATGTGACCAAGGCCTTGCCTGTCCTGTAAATGTGATTTCAAATGTTCAACCAGCCTGGTGACACCAGGTTTACAGGGAACAGTGGAGTGGGTAGTGGCGAGGAGAGGAGGGTGCCCTACAGCCATGTACAGGCTTCCCAGCACCAGGCCCCGCTTCTCCCCTGCAGCCCCCACAAGGAATGCCTGAACTGTCTGGAAAGAGGCAATTTAGCCGCTAAGGAGATGTCACAAATAATCCTCTTTGAGTCTCCATGGGGGAAAGTGGAGTCCAACTGGGAGGTGGCATGGGTCCCGGGGGAGCAGGGTAACTAGGGAAGGGGGAGGCAGAGTTTGCCCGTGAACAAAGAGGCCGCCACTTTGTCTTTACTGAGCCATCCTCAGGGCCTGCATTAACCAGGCTCTCAAGAAAATTGCCATATGTCACCTTTGTGGCCCTGAAGCCAGCCTTGGTGTGGGTCACACTTTCCTGTGCCTCCCACTGGGAATTGGAGTGCTCAAGCCAATGACAGAGTGCCGGCTGGGATGAAGGCTGGGGTTAGCACCGGAGCTGGGGTTTAGCTAAAGGATTCAGCTTGAATGATGACACTAAGGGCCCTGGGGCTGTATGCACTCAGAGAGAAACTTACACCCCCCACACTGGGGCAGCCTGGCCCCTGGCTCATGAGAGAAGACTAGGTTTTCTGCTCTGGGCAGGAACTTTCTAGAATGTTGGCGCTATCAACATGTCAATGGTATCTTAGCCCCGCTGTCCTAGTAAAAATATAGTGAAAGGGAATTAAGTGATTTTGTGGGAACAGAAGCTCAGTCCCAAACCACTGCATCCCACTAGGACCAAAGTGTTTATGCCAAAAAATGCCATGGTGCCCCTCAGTGGTTTCTAGTGGCAGGGAGGAGGATGTGCCACAGCCCTTGGACCATCACTGTCATGGTCAGGTGTAGGGCATCACAGAAAGACAGTTCTGCAAGTGTGGGCTGGGAGAAAGATGGTGGAGAAGATGGGGCCAGAGACAAAATATGATGGCCATTGCTTCTGTGCGGCGTTCTCTGGAGAAAAAGCAAACCTCAGGGTAAGCATTTCAGGGAGTCGCCACTGATGAGGCTGAGTGGTCACAAGGAAGGAGGCAAGATAGAGAGAGGAACAGGAAGAGGGGAGAAGTAGAAGGAAGTAGAGGAAGGAAAAGAGGAAGAGGGCAGGAGGAAGAGGAGGAGGAGAGGCGACAGGAAGCAGGGAGGCAGATGACGGCTGTGGCTCTGATTTTTGGGGCCCTCCTTGCCTCTAGTGCCAAGCACTTTGCACACCGCTGCTGCTGTTGCTGTCGCTTAACCTACACGGCAGCTCTATGAGGGAGAAATCAGTTCCACCTGGGGCCGGCGCTGTGGCGCAGCGGGTTAATGCCCTGGCCTGAAGCACTGGCATCCCATCTGGGCACCAGTTCTAGTCCCAGCCACTCTTCTTCCAATCCAGCTCTCTGCTGTGGCCTGGGAAAGCAGCAGAAGATGGCCCAAGTGCTTGGGCCCCTGCACCCGCATAGGAGACACAGAAGAAGCTCCTGGCTCCTGGCTTCAGACGGGCACAGCTACGGCCGTTGCAGCCAGGTGGGGGAGTGAATCATCGGATGGAAGACCTCTCTCTCTCTCTCTCTCTCTCTCTGCCTCTCCTCTCTCTGTGTAACTCTGACTTTCAAATAATAAATCTTAAAAAAAAAAAAAAGAAATCAGTTCCACCTTACAGATGGGCACCCTGAAGCATATAGAACTAAAGTGGCCAAGAGCACACAAGTAGGGATGACAGAGCTGGGCGTGAGCCCCAAGTTTGTCTGGGTTCAGAGCTATGTCCTTTGCTGAGTCATGCCGTCATCCACATTAGTAACTCCCCAACTTTTCTGTGACTCCAGTAAAAAAAAAAAAAAAAAAAAAAAAAAACACACTTTCCATCAGGAGCCAGGTTGCACACCTGTGTGCACACATCTACACAACACAGAGTTTCACAATGACGTCTCGCCTGCTACGTGTGATGCAACGTATGCCACCCCTTGCTTGGTCCTCATAGATGCTGGGTGGCATCTTGCCTCCTAGGCATGCAAGGAATCGTGTCCACTGCACCATCCCTCCTGCGAGGGGACATCACTAATCACACATCGCAGAAATTACAAATATCGAACAGAGCCGTTTGCTTGGAAAAGAGTCAGTCCAGGAAACCATCCAGAAAGCCTGACCGCCGATCTCAGGCACCTATTGGCAACACTTGAAGCAGCTGGTGCACGCTTGCGCAGAAGTAACTATTTTCTCGTCCGCGCAGTGCGAAGTGCGCAGTCGCTGCCTCACAGTCAAGGCTAAAGGAAAACAAGGCCTCCACCTCCAGGACAGTGCTGATCTGCCCGGTTCCTGGTTAGCACAGAAAACGGAATCAGATCGCTTTTCCGGGGAGCGTGCGCGGCACCACCTCTGGTTTAGGGTTGGGGGCTGTGGCAGGGCTGGCAGGATCACAGTTAGGAGGGAGAGCGAAGTCCGGGTCAGGAGGCTGCGCGCGAGTCAGCCCGGCAGAGCTGCGGACTCGGTGACTTCACTCGCAGCAATGTGCGCGCTAATTGAGAAAACATGTGCACTGATGGCCTCATGCAGAAATCCAGATTTACGAATTTTTTTTTATTCCTAAGAATTCCTTGAATATTTGCTGTGCATGTCTCTGCAGCCTCCCAGAGCCCTTCTCCCTGCACGGGGCTGTGTTTCTCTCTGCAGTGGCCTGGGCCAGGCTTTTAAAGGGTGGGATTCTGACAGGGCCACTGGGCAAGCAGCCACAGGCCTGGCGCAGAAGAAGGAAGAGGGCAGGAGAGGAGAAAATGAGCCTGTGCCTCCCGTGCTGTTCCCAGGGGCGGATAAACAAGCGAGGCCCACGTCCACACAAAGCGACTGTCCCCAGGTCGCACGAGGGGACGTTCAAGCTGCCTTCTCGGCCCCGAGCTCAGGCCTCCTGGCCACTTGCTGCCTCCCACACTCTGCAGGAAGGGCTTTACAGCATTTCCTCCTCGCACCTTCACAGCTGCGCCCTCCGCTGTCCGCAGTATGCATCCCCTTTGCAGATGGAGAAACTGAGGCTCCCAGGGCTTAAGGAAGGTGGCCATGGTGGTAACAAGAGGCAGAACCTGGATCCAAAGCCAGCTCTGTCCGGGCTTCTCAGTTCTCCCCACCTGGACAACACCTCCTTCAGGAAGCCTCCGGGGAACCTGGCATTGTCAGTCAACTCTCTCTTCCTGGAGCCACCCAGTTAGTACTTCTGGAGCTAGTTCCGGTTTCCATAGGGCTCTCAACTGCTCCAAGTGTGTTCACTTAGATAAGGAGATAAAAGGCCTGAAGACAGGTTTCGTGTGGTGTGTTCCGATGTTTTGAAAGGGAAGAAGTTACACATGCAAAGTTTAGGTTCATCTAGAAGGGCTGGGAGATCTCTGGGTTTTTTGGTCATGCACACAAACAGGCAGGTGGCCTGACTCCCTTCCGCCGGGCAACACGTCAGGTTCTCACTAGTCCCCACCAGCCTGGGGCCACCTTGCCTTTGTACTATGGTAGGAGCCTCTGCCACCAGTGTAGTTTGAACTCCCAAGCCCACCCTTGACTATCTGGCTACCTGCCAGGGCCCAGGGTCTAGGGTCCCTGGTAGTCTACATTCAAAAAAATGCTCAAGAAGAGAAAGAAATGAGTCCCGATGGACCATCCTCTCCTGTGGGTGGGGTCTGCCTCCCCCTGTACCCACAGGTTCCAGTTCCGGGGTAGCTGCGCCCCCCCCCCCCCGCCCCCTGTCTCCCACTGGCACACCAGGTCTGGGGTCTGGGGGAGCTGAGACACCCCGCTGCCTGTTATAGCAACTTGCCGGCCTGCCCCCTCGCCGTGTAACTTGGTATAAGATATTTACAATCCTGAAGACACAGGGGGGTTGTTATGTGGGCTAAAGAACCAACACACTCTCAAAACACTTGCAGTAAAAATGGCCTCTCTCAAAAGAAATGCCGGCTTCCCGGAGCATTGCATAATATTTCGGAGCTAAAAATCTGAAGCAAAGTTTACCTCCAACAGAAAATTATAGAATGCCCTCGAGTCTCCTTTTACCCGGATATTATGAGGCAAAGAGGATTCCGAAAATGAAACGTTTGGTTGAAATGCTATCAAAGTGAGAATGTTCATTACGGAAGGTCAAAATATAGGTGAGGAAATTCCTAGAAAAGCCTTCAACGCTGCCAAAAAGGTTTCTTCTCCCAGTGTAGCAAAGCGTTACGTGCACAGACAGGAAGGACTGCCATGATGGTGATGTCCTCCCGGAAGTGCAGAGGCAGGAAGGGAGGGCGCCCCTACCCCCATCCAGGGAGCAACATGAGGGAAGAAGACTCCCTTGTTGGGTGCCTACCTCATCCCTGGCCCTTGCTGGTGGCCTACTTCTGGCACCCCACTTAATGTGCCCAATGGTCACAGGAGCTACTAGCGCTGTCTTTGAAGTACAGATGAGGGTGCAGGCACAGGAGATGCCCTCCCGTGTCCCCGCCATCCTCAGGCACTATCTGCTCCCTACCTATCTACCTATCTGTCAGTCATTTGGCATCCAATAGGACTTCTGTGTTGGAAATTGCAATCCACAATCCAAAGACAGCCATCCCTCCTGGCATGTCCCACAGATAAGGTGCTGACCTATGAACCAGGCCTGCTCAGACCTGGAAAATGGGCTGCTATTTCACCACGCTGAGCTGGTGAGAAACACAAAGTCATCTTATGAGTAATGAGCGTTGTCACCCACAGTGATGAAGGACTCCAGACAGGGGACCCCCTCCCACACCCCCTCACCCCCGCCAGTCTGGCCAAGGCGTCTCCCAGCTGCAACAGTCCTCCCCGGGGCCCCCATAAGGTACAGCATGCACAGGAGAGGTGACACACTCCACCAACCCTCGCCACTGATGGAGCAGCCGAAGCAAGAGGCAAGCCCGCCCGCCCGCGGTTCTGCACAGGAAGCGCTCTGCGGCTGTTGGGATGGGAACAGCCAGCCCGGGAGTTGGCTCGTGTGCAGAACTCAGACTGCTCATTTGCCCTGCCGTCCCAGCCAGATTCCTCCATGTGCAGGGCTCCCCACCTGCAGGAGCCACCCCGGGGCAGTGCCAGAGCCGTCACTGTGCTCAGCTCAGTGGTGAATTCTCAGGGAAATCCAGACTGACTCTGACTAATACTACTGCTAATAAAAAGACTTCCCGCACGTGGAAGAGGTTGGCTGGCCTCTTGGGCAATGCGCACAGCCCTGGTGCCGGTCCCACCTCAAAATTTCATCATCAGACCAACTTCATCCGGGGATCTCCTTTAGTCTCTCACATGCAGTCTTTGGAGGGAAGGCCTCATTAGGCATCGGGTCCAAACTCTGGCAGCCCTGTCCCTACATTCAGTTTCTCCCTGGTTTGTAATGACTTGTGAGTGAGTAGCCAGTATGTGTTCCTACAATACCCTCCAAAGATATTACTCATTTTATCCTTTGCACTATAAATAAACAAATGGTTCTATTTTTTGTCCCCCAGTGAGACCTTGGGACAGAGGTGAGGATAAGGTAGAACGCTTGCCTTGCGAACAGACCAGTGCCACAAGCACTGTCCCTTCAGCCTAGCGCTGCCAGCCGGCTTTTTCCTATCACATGCCACAGTATCGATTCTCATTTAGCCTCGCAGCTTGGGCACAGTTGTATTAATTGGATGTCCACTCGGGTTGGAGTTGTATCAGGTGCTGTCCGTGCTGGGGCGGGTGCTGCAGGGAAGGGACCTGCTGGGGTCAGATGTGGTCCACTTGGTAAGGCAGAGAAGGGTTTCCTCCCGGCACCGCGGCCCCCCAGGCAGCCGGTCTGCCTGAGTTTCCATAGCAGATGGCAGATTCTGATACCACCTGGCCCTTCCCCCACCCTCCTGCGGGTCATGTGCAGTCCCACTCTACTCACAAAGGCAAAGGATGACACCCAGCAGGAACACTGAGGCCTGATACACTGGCTCGCAGAGGACGAGCCCTGGACTGCGCTTCCGAATCCCAACTCAGCGACTAAGTCAGGGAGGCCCCAACAGTGGGACCGGAACTCCTTTCAAGGGTGTCCTCGATCGGGTGCAGCCTTGCCTTTCAATGCAAGCATCTAGCCCTGCAGGAGGGCTGTTGGGGGCTGTCACCGTGACTCCCGACACTTAGGAGGGGAGGCAGGAATACTAAACCTCCTGCACTGTGCAGATCCGTCACACTTACCCGAGACGTGCTAATAGGCCTGCTGAGAAACCGCGCTCATCCACTGCATTTGCCTTCTAGTTTGGGAAAGTGACGCCCTAGCTGTTGAGTCACTTGCTCAGGGTCGCAAAGCTACTTTCCTTCCTTTGCCACAACTGAGAAAACCACCGCTGGCCGTTTTCCCGAAAAACAGGAGAAAAACATCAAGAGATCGTCCCTGCTTCTCAATCCGATTCCTACTGCTACCATAGGCGGAAGCCAACAGCCTACAGAAACTCCTCCGAAGCCTGCAAAGGAGTCTGCAGAAGAGTGAGGCAAACATCCCAAACCACAAGAAACTCATTGCGATCGTATGTTTTCATTTTTCTGGTCTTGACTAAACTCTGTGGCTAACAGTCTATTCTTGGCTCAAATAGCAACACTTCCACACTTGTGCACACCCAACTGAAAGGCCAGGCCCACAGCCTCAGTTTCTCCAGCTGCTTCAGCAGCCTCAAGGGCATCCTGGTCTTGCTGCTGTTTGCAGCCGGTGTCTTAACTGTCTTCCCACTGTCAGCAAGTGAGGGGTCTTGGGAATGGGGTGGGCAAGGGTCCTTTGTCCTCATTTATCTGACTGATGCCACCATATGCTGTTCTGTGAAACTGGCCCGCCACGGAGCAGGCTTCTGCAGCACGTCTCAGCCCCGAGGGCGGATGGTTTGCAAGCTCCAAGGTGCCAGGCAAAGAAGGAGACACCTTCTGGGAACATGGCCTGTTTGCTCACAGATATCCAGAGATGCATGCAGTACATGCCCTCTGCAAACCTTCCACAGCCTCTTGGGAGCAGAGCGAGTACATGCTGCCAGCAAAGGTCTCCAAAGCCTGCTCCGGACCTGAAGTCCCTCCAAGTTCTTACTGGGAGAAGTAAACGGCCAGGCCTCTGGTCTCAAGTCTGGCATGAACGTCTGCTCGGGGGTCTGTGCCTCGGCCCCACTCCATGCCCGGTACAGAAGAACAGTGACCGGCTCTGTCTGTGGTTCCCTCTGAAGCTCCGATGCGGTGTGTTCCAGCTGAGCACCCTCGAGTGAGCAGCAGCGGCACCCAGCACTCACCAGAAAGTAACGTTGTGTGATTTTCTCATCATTTGAATCTCAGCAATGATGAGAAACTCCCCTCGGGCTCCAGCCCTGCCCTGCCATGCCCTACCCTCCCTACCGATGTCGGCAGCTGGGGCCCCCTTCCTGGCCAAGGCACAGCTTTCTCCCGGAAAGGGAATGGGAGGGTGAAGCCTCCTCCCGGGTTCCCACTGGTCCTTGGGGTGGGAGGCGCAGCAGAAGGCGAGAGCCTCATTCCTTGCTAAGGAGTAAGTGTAGGGAAAGAGCCACAGCCACTAGGGTGACCACCCCCAGCAGGCCCAGTTCGCTAGGGGGCCTGGAGTAAGACGGCTGCCCAGGGAAGGCAGCAGTACCTGTGGCTGCTTATCAAGTCCTCCGAGGTACTTGTCCGGTTCTATCCAGACGTGTGTTTCCAGGCCCAACGACCCGGCCTTCCTGTCTGTGGTGCCTCCTAACTGGCTGCTCTTCCAGGTGTCCCTTTTCTTACCTGCCTACAGATGTTAGGATGCAGATGAGGGAGGAGTTTGGCCGCACGTGGCACGAACCCCTCCCCTTCCCCCTCCCCAACAAGAGGGACACTCACTGCTCCTGAGAATCCATGCCAGATGCACCGGTCCTCAGCCCCCAGACCACTCTCACCCCGGGGGCCACCAGTGCTCCCTGGACCCCTGGGAATACTGCCATCCTGAGTTGGCACCAGGTGCCCACCTTGGCTATGACTTCCTCAACAGCAGAGGCTTGACGGCCAAAGGCAGCCTCTCCGCGTGCCTCTGCACAGGGAGCAAGAGTTCAGGCCAACCGGGGGACTTCACCGTCAGCTTCAGGAGGCTCAAGACCCCCGAGGGCAGCCCCTGGAGGGCCCTCCATCCCCGTTTCTGAATGTGCAGAATGCAGCTGGCCATGCCTGTGGTGGGGGGAGGGGCCTGGCAGGGCAGTGGGTGTGCCCAGCGGATGGAGCCAGGACAATTCATCAAGTGCCTTTTCTCCAGGATTTCCACTGGCCTCAGATGCCAGAGGGGGCAGAGACACCCAGGAGAGCACTATTTTGGTTTCCAGCTGGGAACGTGCACTGAGTTTTCCTTAATACCCACAGCACCCAAAAGGCTTTGCTGTAATACACGTTAACGCACAAAACACCCATAAATTATCCTTCAAACTGTTACAACTTCCAACCTGGAACAACTTGGAAAAACCAGCCTAGCAAGCAGGCTCTTTTTTAATCTCTCAAGTCATGAGAGAAGAGAAAGTTCAAGCAGAAAACACCTTCCACGAGATTCTCAGAGATCGGGGGGGGGGGGGGGGAGAAGAGCATAAGCAAGCAGAGCTAAGTTGCTTGTTTATGTTGGCTCAAAGTTGTAGCTCCCTGACCCCTGAGTCCTCTCTCTCCCGCCCCTCCAGCCTCGCTGCCTGAACCCACGGCGCTGCCCACCCCAGCCTGCCGTTGCCAGCTCTCCCACACCTGGCAACAGACAGCTAGAGGTGAGGCATGTGACCCAGGGGCAGGGCTGAGCCTTGGCGACCTCCCGAGGATGTGCAGCGCAGATGCTGAACCCCGGCACTTGGCGCGCAGGCTGCCAGTGTCAACCCGTGGAGGACCCCAGGCCGGACCCCCAAGGCCTTCTACGACGCGCGGGCAAGCCCTGAGACCCTCGCCCTATTCCTTGCACCAGCTCCAGCGCTCCCTGGCCCGCTCGTCCTGATACCTGCGGGCAGTGAAGCACTTTAGCCACTCCGGCGCCCGGAGCCCTCCGCGGCGCGGGCCACCACTCGCCAACCCCGGCGCGCTTGCTGCCCGCGCATCCCTCTCGCCACGCGCATTCGCTCTCCCTCACTTGCGCGCTGTCCCCTTCCGGCCCTCGAGCTGCTCCCAGGCATGGCCGTGCGGCTTCTGCAGGAGCCAGGTGGCCTCTCGCACTTCTGGCCATCCCGGGACCGTGCCCCAGGACCAGAGGGAGCGCTGCGCCCTTCCACCCGCCCGCCCGCCAGCCAAGGGTCTCGCGCCCTCTCGGGACACTCCTCTCGGGGGTGCCCGGAGAGCTCGCCCGACCGGGCTCCAAGCACAGTCTCCCGGGGAGCCCCGCCGCCCCGGCCCGCCAGCGCCCGCGCTGCACCCCTCTCGGGCTCGGCTCGGGGCAGCCTGACTCACCGCTGCGCTCCCCTCGGGCTCCCAGCGCTCTCTGCTGAGCCGGAGCGCCGAGCTGCTCCAGCACAGGCTTCTTGAATTCTTAGCCCCTCCTCCCGGACTCCTGAGTCACACCCGCTCTTAATTCTGCACCCCCACCCCACCCCTCCCCACCCCCAGCCCCGCACCTGCTGTGGCCACGCCAAGATGCCCGGCTGTAGGGGGTCCTGAGGACGAGCGATCGCTCTCTCCCGGGAGGGCTGGCAGGGCCAAGCCGGGGGAAGGATTCAGACCTCCAGAGGTCAACGAACCTCCGGGGGTCGAAGGGAAAGGCGCCGGGGTGGGAGCTGGCGCGCGGCCGAAGCCGGGCTGGGGCTTTTCTGGCGCTCCGGGCAGGGGTGCCAGCCCCCGACGCCCCTGAGCCGGGGCGGGGCGGGGCGGAGTTGCGCAGCGCTGCCCTCGCCGTCCTGCCCTGCCCCCGCGCGCTGCCGGCCGCCCGCGCCTCCCTGGTCTGCGCCACTTGGCCCTCGGTGCCCCAGGCGTTGGCTGCTCCCGCGCCCTGTGGAGGGGCTAAGCGAGCACCCGGGGGAGCCGCGCGGGGTGCAGGATGCCCTTGGCTCCTTTGCCACCAGGGCGGGCAGCAGCTGCCAGAGCCGGTGCTAGGCTCTGGGGGCGGGAGCGAGGTCGGCGTGGAGTTAGGGTCAGGGGACCTTAGGCGTCAGAATGTAGACCCTGGGCCTTAATTAAAGACTGTCCAGGGTCCCCAACCCTCCTGTAATCACAGGTGGGCTTGCAGTGTGTGCCGGATGCCTGCGTTTTTCTGGGTCGAAGATCCGCAGCTTTTGTTGGTTTTGCAAGGAGTCTTTGACCTCAAACTGATGTAGATGGCGACCCTGCCCACAAGCCCCCTTTATGCACACCTGAGGTGAGGCGGCCTTTCCAAGACTTTGGGGTTCACGGCCTGACGGGGCTTTTGTCCATCGAGAGCCGGCTTGCCCTTCAGCTCAGGCCATTTCCAGCCCAGCCCCAGGCTAGCCAGGGAGAAATACCCCTCAAACCAGAGTTCTCACCAGTGGGCATCATTAAACAGAATAACACGCTCCGGAACTACAAGTCTTTGCAAAGCTGCATCCCTGCCCCTCCCTCCCTGCCGTGAGCTTGCCGGATGCGTTCGCTTACCGGCTTCGGCAGAGGCATGCCGAGTCCCTACCCTGTGTGGATGCTGCAGGGGAGGAATGGAAGCGGGGAGAGTGCTAGAGAGGGAGGAGGAGGGCTTGCATCTCCCTGAGTTACTGGTGACTTCACACCTCACACCGGGCAGCACAAGCCAGAGGCAGTGCAGCCCAGGGCGCGGAGATCTTGGCGAGGCCCCGGGCTCCTGGCGGAAGTGCAGGGTGGCCGGTCCCCTTCAGCCTTGCCTGGGCATTGCCGATGCTCTTGGCTTAACTTGGCCTGAGGTCTCTGCTCCTTTCTCTCCCACCTTTGCGCGCCCCCTCCCCCTCCTAAATTCAGGCCCTTTATTCCTTCGGGGAGAAGAATGAGGAAGGAAGGAAACCTGAGAATTGGAACTGAGCGTGAGCTTTGGGGTGTCCTCAGCAGTCCCCAGCAAAGGCTTGTCCGGGGCTGAGCTGTTCACATGCAGGCTGCTGGATGCGCGCAGGTTGGGAGCGGGGGGCCGGGGCAAGAGGCCAGGGACCACCGTAAACGGCGCTTTTTGCCACAGGAGCATCACAGCCAGGGTGGTCCATTAGGCAATTTATCATCATCGATTAAACAAAGGGATTTCTAGACAATAGGATACGCCGGCCCATCAATCATGTCGTATACAAACTTGCTTTGAAAGCACCAGCCCCTAGCTCTATGGAAAGGCTCCCTGAGAATTTGGGATGAAGACTAAAAATTCTAGAGTACCAGGGAGCTTGCTTGTTGCATGCGGAGCTTTGCCATGTGTCCTTGTGGTGTCACCCAGAAGGACAAAAGGATTTGGGGCACTTGTGGTCCTTTTTCATGTGGTATGTTAAGAGGGAAATTGAAAACGATGCGAACAGAATCTGAGCTGGCCGCCCCAGCCCCCAAAGGGCTGAGCAGATTCTTATGGTACATGCTGGTTTAATAAGGGCCCCTCTCCTCCCTCCCTCTCCAGATTTGCTCCCGTCCCTGAACTTTGAGAATTTAGTCAGTCAGAACCTGAAAACAACAAACATGCAAGCACCCCAAAGGTTTATTGTGAGCCTACTATGTGCTGGTCTCTGTGTGATGGTCCTGGTCACTGCTCTCAGAGAGCCTGTGTTCTAGGGTGGGCTTGGCTATTAGGCTCGGTCCGTGTGGATTTCTGTCTCCCCAGGTCTAGCATGGGGCCTGGTGCATAGTAGGTGGGCAGCAAGTGCTTGTTGAAGCCCACAATGGTCAGAGTCGTTTGTGACTGTTACACCACCCACCCATGCTGGATTGGTTTCCAGCAGGTTCCAGATCAGGTGGGCCTTGGCATGCAGACCACAGAGAGGTGCCTTGCAAGGTGGCTTGAAAAGCTAGACTGGAAATGTCCTTCTCTAGGGTCACCGAGAGGGACCTTGCCGGTTGACCAGCTGCATTCACAGCAATGGAAAACAGCTGAGTGCGAAGGCCCGAAGGAATGGTGCAGACAAGCAGAGGATAAGAATGTTTTCTGCACTAGATTTTCTCGAAAGAGCTTTTTATCCAGGGTATCAAAATAACTAGCAGCTGATGCATTTGCTGACTTGGAGGACAGATTGTGGCGTGTACAGTAATTGTTGTTATTTCTGAGGATTCAGAAGCCAGCAGCCATGGAGTGCCTCATCAACAGCAACACTCAGCTGAGCGCAAACGGCCTGCCTCTCCCTTGCTTCATTCCAGAAGGCCAGGACAGAGTGCGAGGCTATTTAAAACAGCAGCAGGCTCGGAAGCGGTCTGCCAGTCAGGAAGGAACGGCTGGATCTGCTCGCTCTACTCCGAGATGCGGAAGTCCTGGCCCAATGGCTGGAGGAAGTGGTAGCCATGGCTCAAAGGCTCTCTTCCCCCTTATTGCTAATCAGAGCGAAGGGAAACTCCGGGGGAGGACATGTTTTAGTATGCTCAGGGACACGGCATGGTCAGATCCTTCCAGTCCCCTCCTCTATGGATGAGGAGACAAGGGCTTGGGACCAGTGACCAGTATCAGTGTCAGACCTTGATTTCATGACTTCAGGGCAAGTCTTTCTAGTACATTTCCCGAAAGAGGCTGAGAGCAAGACCTGCAAAGCCCAGCCCCCAGGACAAGGCTGGTTAGGGCGCAGGGGAAGTCTGGGGGCACCCCCTTCTCCTCTGGGCCCCACCCCTGCCGACTCCTGGGACCTGTGCCTGGATTTCACCCTCTGTGTGTGTGATCTCATCAATTTCCTCATCTCCACAGTTCCCTCCCTTTTGCTTGTGGACATTCCCTTGCTTTTCCTCTCTTAAAGACACCACTCAGCCAACCACTGGTTTTCCCAGCTTCGTTCACTACCAAATTCCTCCACAAGGTGATTCCCACCCACTGCTTCCTTGGCTCCCTTTAACTCCAGCAATCTGGTTCCCATCCTCCTCCCCGCCCCTTCCTGGCCCCTACTGAACCAGGATCTTCTTAAAGGTTACCAGCTGCAATAACATCACCACCACCACCAAACTAAAGTGCCTGTAAGTTTCAAATCTTGAGTTGGGCAGAACCTGTAGACAGCAAACACCTGTGCAGGTGCTGGCTGGTACTGTGTCTATCTCCCCTGTGCCCCTCAGCCCTCACACCAAAGTCCCTGCTCTTAACTCAGTAGGGAGGCGCTGCCCAGGCTTCATCAGAGAGCCTAGGACAATTCTGCTTTTGTCCTGCGGGGGCACCGCAGCCCAGCCCAGCCAGTAGCTTCACTTTGGCAAGGCTTAGCCCGTGCATCTCACCTGTTAGCTAAGTGGCTGTGACCTTGGGAGAAGGATCTATCCTCTTTGAGCCGTAATCATTGTAATTACTTATAATTATGTTGATTAAATGTATTAAGTAAATAGTTTCTGAGCACCTGCGATGTGCCATGCGCATTCTAGGTGCTGGGGCTTCAGCATGACTTGTGGAATTTAGAGCTTAGGAATTTCTCTCACCTCCTCTGTGCATGCTATGCCAGGCCTGTGGCAAGAACGCTGGGAGTGTGGGGAGCCTGACGTGGATGGAGGGCGGGACCCCGGAATGGAGTCTTGTCCTCGTCCTCCTGACCCGAACAGCTGCAAGCCTCCACCTTCTCCTATTGCTCCGACTCTGTCCCCAGAGAGGCCGCTGTGAGTGACGTCATGGCCACCACGCAGACAGCCAGATCAGGCCTTCACAGGTGCTGCCGTCAGGGGCCTCTGACGCTCTCTCAGTCTGCTTCCCCTTGGGCAAGCGCTCAGTGCCCCTCGTGAGCCCACAGACAAGGCGAGCGCACCTTTATCCAGATCCTCCCTGCACAGCCCCTCCCAGCCCTGGAGATGGCACGGGCAGTCCTGCTGGGGCGCCCTCAGAGAAGCCTCTGGGAACGGAATCTTCAGAGGATCAAACTCCGCCGGCAGGGCATCGCAGCTGCTCCTTCCTGGCCCGTGGCACAGTGTTGGCAGTTAAGGGTCTGTACTGCAGAGGCAGGCAGGGGCCTCGCGTCGTGGCCATCTCCTAGGATGGGTGGGCTTTGCCATGTCGCGGGTGGCTCTCTGTCACCTCAGTGATCCAGCTCTGCATGTATTACAGTCCTGTCCTAAGGTGGGAAACAAGGATCAGGAGAAACTGTTTCCTGCCGCGTGGGGATGCAGACACATCAACCAGTGTAGAGATCTGTAGAGGACAGTAGGGAAGCGCAGGGGACAGAGGATGTGGCCACCTTGGAGCTTCAGGGCCACTTTGTGGTTGTCCCATTGTACTTTGTGTAATTCTTTTTTTTAAAGATTTTATTTATTTATTTGAGAGGTGGAGTTATAGAGAGTGAGAGGCAGAGACAGAGAGAGAGGTCTTCCATCCGCTGGTTCACTCCCCAAATGGCCGCAACAGCTGGAGCTACATCAACCCGAAGTCAGGAGCCAGGAGCTTCTTCTGGGTCTCCAATGCAAGTGCAGGGTCCCAAGGACTTGGGCCATCTTCTGCTGCTTTCCCGGGCCATAGCAGAGAGCTGGATCGGAAGAGGAACAGCTGGGACTCGAACCAGCACCCACATGGGATGCCAGAGTCACAGGCGGAGGATTAACCTACTGTGCCACAGTGCCGGCCCCTTGTGTAATTCTGTATTTTCAAAAGGGACAAGTGAGGCCCTGTGCCATCTGGTTTCACACCCGCTCCGCCCTTCTCTTTTATTCTGTCATTGTCTTTGCCCTAACCCCAGCACTGTGTATGTGTCTCAGTTCATTTTTTAAGTGGTGCTGGCCCTGCGGGGCCCTACATAGTGTTTCCATGGCCTCAGAACTTACTGACCCCAACCCTCCAGCTCCTTCCTCCAGCCCCTTTCTCTTCCTTTCAGACACTTCTCCCAGAATCTCCATTGTCCTTTCTCGTGGGCGTTCTGCATGTTCCCTCGGGGCAAGACTGGGTGCCCATTCTAGATGCTTCTGTAGGACTGTGTAGTGCTCAGAGCACATGCTGAATACATTTTGAAATGAGATATTGCCTGAGCTGAGCTTTGAATCGTGAATAAGTGGAGAAAAATCTTGGGCAGGGCATCATTTGAGACAGAGAAGAGTTTGGACTAAGACAGGCAAGTGTGAAACTGTGGTACATGCAGGAAGCTGAGCCAGTTCAGAGCTGCTGGGGCACAAAGTGGCGGGAGAAGAAGCTGGGGCAGGCACAGAAGAGACCGAGAGAGACCTGGGTTGTGGGGAGGGCAGGGTCAAGTGCAGGGAGATCACCTGGGCTTGTTGTCATGGGCCAGGTGAACAAGGATGACAGCAACCCGGGCCAGGCACTGGGAGCTAAACCTGCACAGGAGATGCCTTCGAAATAAATGAAGGGGCACATACATCAGGTGATAGGGAATGGTTGGAACGGGGTGGAGGGCAGGAGCTGTGGAGAGGAAGAAATGTCCTGGGTGCCAGGTATGCCTGACCAGGTGAATGGTGGCACCAGCAGTGGAATTGGGGCGGGGCCTGTGAGGTGGGCTGGGAAGCAGATGTCTTCAGTTGAGGATTCCGTGGGCCTGTGGAACATCCAAGGACGTGTGTTGGGAGGTCAGGAACGATACCAAGGCCCTCAGGGTCTGCACCCTGCACACAGGCCATAGGGAACGAGTGGCGCTATCTCCACAGAGGGTGCATTTACCTTCCGGTCCAACTCATTCTCAGCCTCTCCACCAAGCCAGCCGCCGGGCCTCTCCCGGAGGCCTGCGCCCAGGGAAGCAGACCTGCACTGTGCTCCAGGCCCCTCCTCCCTGTTCATTTCTATGGCGCTCACCCCGCACCCTGGGGTGCAGGCTGAAGGGTGAGAGAAAGCCAAGACCGCCTTGCCCAGCCCATCTGTCCCCTTCCTATTCTCCCCGGGGCTTACAGAGGGCCTGGTCCTCCTCCTCTTCCCCCTACAAACTCTTCAGCCACACCCTGAGCACCCTGTGCCCTAGGTAAGAGTGAAACTGTGACCAAGTCCTCCAGACCTGGCTCCTGGTGTTTTATGGGAGCATAAGGAATTTCAAAAATCTTTTTTTTTCTTTTCCTTGAGAATGCCTGGCTTTCAAAATGGCTGTCTTGCTAGGGACCCAGAAATACCTTCTGGCTGTGGGAAGCCGAGTGTGGCCTCTGCATCCCTGCTGCAGGAGCCCCAGAGGAAGCTTCTGGAAACCACCTGCAGCATGGGGCAGTTCACACACCAGGAAACACGAACCCGAATGTGTGTGCACACGTCTCCCGAGGGCGTTCGGACGTGGGCCATGGGCTGCTCTCTCTGCTCCACGTGAAATCCTTGAGAGCTTTAGACTCCTGGGAACCACCAGCACAACGGCAGTATCACAGGTCCTCAATCCATCGCTCAGGTGAGCGGCCTGATTGGATTCCTGATTGAATTCCTCCACGGCCTTGGCTTCCTGCCTCCTCACTCCGTCCAGGGTTTAGCACCCAGCAGTTTGGGACCAGTAGGGAGTTCCTGGGACTGTGTTCAGGGGCTGGAGGAGCACCTCCTGGGAGTGGAAGTGTCAGCTGAGCTGCCCCTGCCAGCTGGGAGACGCCCATCGCCCTGCAGAGTGTGCGCGTTGGACGAGTGGTTTGGTTCAAGCAGAATGGCTCTTTCCACCAAACTTTGAGTCTGGCAGAAACTCACGCCTGTCTTGGGGGAACCTCAGGTCATCCTCGGGTCCCCATTCTCAGGAAATGGATTGGGACCACGAATGCTGGCTTTGAGAGGACACTGATGGAAGTCCATTGGCTCATGGGCTATTTGCTGGTCAGTGGATGACAGAGCCACCTTCAAAGATGGAAGAGTTCACTTGCAAGTTGGACGAGGTAAATATTTGTGAGAACGCCGGGTCAGCGGGCAAGCCCCTGAAATCGCTTACTTTTCAAGGCTGCTCATAGACAAACTGTTGACTTCCATGGATTGCATTCTCTCTCGCCCCTGGGCCTTTGCACAGGCTCCTTCCTCTTCCCAGGATGTTTTTTTCTGTACTGCGACCTGTGTACTAAGCTGAGCCCACCTCATCTGTGAGGCCTCAGTGCGGATGAGATTGGTGAGGGCAGCCTGATTCTCCAATGGCGGATCTGGTTTCCTGCTCTCCAGCCCCACAGCCCCTCCGATAGGGCCTCTGCAGTGCTCCACACTGGCTGCAGAAGCCTTGCTTGTCCCCTTCTCTCCTGAGCCCCCTGTGCTGAAAAACGACTTTCCGAATGAGAGGGGCCAAGGAAATCCCTGCACCCAACAGCGGGCCTGGGTACACAGACTTCCATTTTTATTGTTGCTTACTGCGTGCTAACATGCATGATCATTTTTTTAAAGATTTATTTTATTCATTTGAAAGACAGAGTTACAGAGAGAGGTAGAGACAGAGAGAGAGGTCTTCCATCTGCTGGTTCACTCCCCAGATGGCCAAAATGGCTGGAGCTGCACCGATCCAAAGCCAGGAGCCAGGATCCTCCTCCGGGTCTCCCACATGGGTGCAGGGGCCCAAGGACTTGGGCCATCTTCCACTGCTTTCCCAGGCTGCAGCAGAGAGCTGGATTGGAAGAGGAGCCACCGGGACACGAACCAGGGCCCATATGGGATGCCGGCGCTTCAGGCCAGGGCTTTAACCCGCTGCGCCACAGCACCGGCCCCCATGCATGATCTTTGATTCTTTATTCAGCTTTCTCTGGGAGGAAGTAGAACATTCAAGATTATTAGCAAATGCTTTCCTCCAAGAGAAGCAGCAGGCCCAGATTTCAGAACCAGGAAGATCTAGGCCCCTAATTCCAGCTCTTTTACTTACTGATCCCCGCGCCTGTAAGTAAGGCGCCTGAGAGGGTCTGCTTAGTGGGTGCTCAACACCCACTAGTCGGTGTGTCCCCTGCTGTGCTGCACCCCTGGCACACATGCTCGGGAATCCATGGCACACGCCTGCTCCCCATCACGCACACGTGTACACATGCCCTGGCCTGGGCTGAGCCGGACAGGATCGCACTAGTACCTGGGTGGACGGAGGGCGGCTTGAGTGACCATCGCAAGGCTAGGAGAGAAGGGGTGCCAGGTGCTTGGCAGCCGCAGCCGGCTGCAAGGATTCCAGCCAGGACCTGCTGTGGGGTGTCCTCGGGCTGTGTTTCCTCCCTCATTCCGCGAGCCGATAGGGCTTTTTCACCCCCAGAATGAAGACTTATTTATCATCATTCTAATTTTAAAAGTTCTCCATGTGCGGAGATGACTTTGATCTTCAGCAGTTTATTTCTCCCTATTAGCATCACATTATACAACCTCTGACAGATTAATCACAGCTATTGTTGTACTGTTTATTCTACACACTGTATAATTTTACTTTCAAAATGTTATTTTAATTAAGAAGGAAGTGCATTAGGGGAAGGCATTTTCCTGACAGACAGGCTTCTGCGGCCCCAGGAGCAGGTGTGCGCCTGTGCTGTTTGCCGCGGCAGCGTCTCCAGCAAGGAGCTCGAGTCCCGGAGCCTGGGAGGAAGTGAACCCTGGGGCTTTGTGCTGTGAATAACTTGGTCGAAGCGGAGTTATATAATTTTCCAACAAGTTTTATTCTTTGGTTCTTAAAAAAAAAAAAAAGGCTGGCATTGGCTGGTGTGGCTGGAGGGGGACAGAAGGCTGCTAAGGGACAGAGGTGGGTCCTGTGGCCTTCAACGTTCCACTGCCCTAGGGCTGAGTCCAGCCTGCCTGGGGCACTTACTTCCTTTGTGACCTTGAGTGGGTTGTGAGCAGCAGATCTCTTGGGAGGGGCAGCTCCCAGCTGGGGTGCCCGTGGAAATGCCAGAAGGCTTAAGCAACACAATGAGGCCCTTGCTATGTTTCTTTTCTTCTTCTTTCTTATTTGAAAGAGTGAGTGAGAGAGAGAGAGAGAGAGGAGAGAGAGATGCACAGAGAGAGGTCTTCCATCTGCTGGCTCACTCCCCAAATGACCACAACGGCAGGGCCTGGCCGAAGTCAGGACCAAGGAGCTTCTTCCAGGTCTCCCACGTGGGTGCAGGGGCCCAAGCACTTGTGCTGTTTTCCACTGCTTTCCCAGGCGCGGTAGCAGGGAGCTGGATCGGGAGTGGAGTAGCTGAGGCTAGAACCGGCGCCCATATGGGATGCCAGCATTGCAGGTGGTGGCTTATCTTGCCATGCCACAACCCACAATGCCAGCCCCAACTTGGCATGTTTCTTGGCATATGGGCAGTAAGTGCTCAGTCAAGGGGTTCCTATTTGTCTCACAGACCCATTCCCTTCAGTTCCAATCAAGCTTGGGACGACAAGAGAACGGCCCGCAAGTAGAAGCAGCAGACGTGGGCAACCTGACAGAGGTCTTGCTCAGGGCCCTCTCTGTTCTGGAAAGGCTAACCTCTCCGAAACCACAGAATCCAGAAACACATCTCAGCTCCATCGTTGACTCTCAAGTTCTGGACCCAGAGCCAGATACCAAGTCGGTTGGAGCAACAAGTTCATTTTTTAAAACAGAAAAACATTTTGTGGTGAGGGAAAGAATGCTTGCACAAGAGGCCCAAGGAGAAAAGCTTCCACGTGTGACGTCGTTCTTGCAGACGGAGATTAAATAAAGAGCGCCTTCGCTACCAAGCCCGGGAGGGGCAAGGACTCGGCTTGGTCCTCCAGCTGGGGGTGCTCTTTCAGCTGTGGGCTCTCCATGTCAGATCCCACTGGCAGCTTCCAGGCACAGGGAGGCCTCCTTAGTCCCCTTGGCAAGAATTCCATGTGGCCACAGAGGTCTACGTGCTGGACATGCTGGCGGAACTGGGGAGCCACAAGGCCCCTGAAAGAAAGCTCCAGAGGGCCTGTGGCATTGTAGGTGAAGCCTCTGCCTGCAGCACCGGCATCCCATATGGGCTCCGATTCGAGTCCTGGCTGCTCTTCTTCCCATCCAGCTCTCTGCTAATGGTCTGGGAAAGCAGTGGAAGATGGCCCAAGTGCTTGGGACCCTGCACCCAAATGGGAGACCCAGAAGAAGCTCCTGGCTCCTGGCTTCGGATCAGCCCAGCTTTGGTCAATGCGGCCATTTGGGAAGAGAGCCAGTGGATGGAAGACTTCTCTCTTTGTCTCTTCCACTCTCTCTGTAACTCTAGCTCTCAAATAAATAAATAAATATTTAAAAAAAAGGAAGAAAGAAAGCTCTAGAAATAGAGTAAGGAAAAAAAATAATAGCCCAAGATGCCTATAGGATAAAACCGCCCTCCTCATCTGGAATCCTATAGTAGGTCCCAGGAGAACAAAGTTCCAGAGATAACCACAGTTTCTTTTGTTGTGCTGGAATTCTGTCATGTCAAATACGGAGCCCTCTCATTTTGGGCATTCAGCTTTTTCATCTCTGCCTCAGCACAACTGAGTACAGTACTTGAGAGACTTTGTCTTCAAAAATAGTCCTTAAATGGAATCGAGTACAATTATTCCAAGAACTGGGCCAGTGTTCGGGACATTTGTTACAGAGAAATCTTTGCTGTAAGGGGACTTAAACCATGTTCTTTAATAACAGCTGGGATCTGTTGGGGTGGGATAAAGGTAGAAATGGGGGTGAGATCTGCAGACAGCACATCTGGCGTTGCCATTAATGGCATTTTGAATGTAGTTAATATGTGAAATAGGAACAGTGCACAATGTCACATTGTTCCAAGTGTGGCTTTAGTGATCTTTCCGCACTCCTTGCATATGTGCAGGGAAAGACAAAATTGGTTTGCTTTGGAAGAGAGAGAGGCTTACCCAGCACAACAAGTGCGGTATTTGCAGATCTCCCGGCACAGGAATGAGGCACACACCATGCCTTTTTATGGGGACATTTCTTTTCCAACGAAAGCAAATTCATTGGAAACACCCTGTCTTAGTTAACGTATTTATAGACTTTGATATACCTTTTGGCACTTTTATGCAATGCACATATTCGTTGAAACTTCAGAAAGAAAAGTTAACACCATTTCAGTTTATTCTACACATTTTTCAAATACTGAGGCCCTGATAAACATTACAAGCTGTCCCTTGGGCTGCTGATGGCTCTGGGCATTGCTCTGCAGCCTCTATGGCTGTGAGTCCCTTTTGCAGTGTTGTTCTCTTCAAGTTATTCTTTGCCTCCTTCTTAGAAGAAGATATCCCAGCCTAAGACCCCTTGTTGCCTCTCACCACCCTTCCACCCATCCCTGAGAAATTTCCAATCACTTAACTACCTAAAAAGGTGATTTGGCTTTGCTAGACCCCAGAGCAAAGTCTGTGACAAAGCCACTAAAAAATGAGCATTTGTCTACGGTTTGCAAAACATCAGACAAGGGTTCCGATGTTAATGGTTTCAAATAGCAGGTCTTTAAAAGGTACAACTAATAATAAAAATCCAATAAAAATTATCCTTGGGCACTTTGTGAATTTAAAGTATGACATAAAAATGCATAATACAAACGATTCTAGTTGATGTGCTAGGATACAGTGTGCTAGGATACGGAGCAGCGCAGTGGCACTGTCTGTTTTTAGCTGTGCCTGACCCATGGGGAGCAGCTCAAAGAATGCTTTGCCAGAAGAATGGCACGGAGTTGGCCGGGCAGGAAAATACCAAACAAGACAGAGGGAAGAAGGGACTCGAATGTGCCCTGAGCTTGCTAGTTGTCAAATACACACAAAACAGGATCCATTTTTTTTTTTCAGTTCCTCTTAGTCATTTTTTTGCTCACGGGTGGCCTGTGGGTCAGGACCAGTGAGGTCAAGGTTAATGTGAGGGAGGGATTTGCAACCTGGAGGGAAGGAGCTCCCTTGAAGGCTGCTCAGGACTGGTGGACACCAAACAGTAGAGGAGGGGCTGCTCCTTCTAAAGGTCTTTGCACCTCCCCGCCCCCGCTCCCCTCCCAGGCCCAGCCAGGAGTGCCCATTGGGCACAAGGGGAGCCAGGAATCTTGTCTTTGGATCTCAGCTGCACTCTGATTCTCTTCATGACCTTGGGCAAGACCCTTGATCTCCACACACTTCAGTTTCTGGAAGACTTGGGTGAGAAGATGGCAGGCTTTCTTTGAATTCTGCAAGTTGCTCAGCTAAGTTGAGCCACATGAAGGCGACCCTTCTAGTGGGCCTTCTCACTTTAAAGCAAGCTGCCTGCAAGGGGCAGTGCTCATCCGCCAGGAGTGACTTTTCAGAATGAACTGTCAGAACTGTTGCCTGCCTAATGGAAACAGCTTCTCCACCCCCAATCCTGGCAAACAAACATGTGTAGGGGCATGGAGCTTTATCTTCCTTCTAATTGCCCACACCAAACCCTTGGGATCATTTTTCTTTTCCATCCAGTATCCGATTCCTTAGCAAATCCTAGTGGTTCCACTGAATACGATCACTTTTCATCATCTCCGCTTCTGTCAGTGCCCCAGTAAGAATGCCAGCTTCACCTCTCACTAGATCATAGCCATGCCCTCACCTGATGTCCCTGCACCTGGCTCCTGCTAGAATGACCCCGCTGGAACTCTAGCTCCATAACCCTCTCTTGGACCTTGGGCGAGCCAGTCGGGTCTGCAGCATGGGAGGGAAGAAGCACCAGCAAAATCACAGTGCTTGCAGGGGTGGGGAACGGCAGTAAATCTTTGCAGGTTAACTTTAAGCTGCTAATTTTCGATGGCCTGCGAATGATGTCATAAATAAATACCCGAATAGCCCTGGGTAGAAAAAAGGGTCCCTACCCCTGGACCCGACGAAGCTCTCTTCTCTTCCAAACTCCGTGTCCAGCGGCAGGTGGCAGAAGGGCTCCACTCCACATGGGCTCCCGGGAACAGGCCTGGAGGGGATGCCACGCTTATGGGAAACAGGGGCAAGGCCAGGGCAAGTCCAGCGTCAACCTGAAAGTGACCACGTCGCCTTGCTGCAGCTTTGCTGGCTAAGCAAGCAGCGTGGCGGTGCTGAGGATGAGGCGATGCCATCCTCAGAGCATGCGAGGCCAGGAGAAGGAAGATGTGCAGAACCGGGAGAAAGCACGGCTCCCTTTTCCCTCAGGAGATTTCCCACGTCCTCTTCAGGGTCCTCCAGTTCCTGTGTGACGTGGCCTCCCAATCCCATTACCTCTCCGATCTCGTCCTGTGCTACCTTCTCCCTCCTCCTTGCATTTCAGCACCTTGAACCCTCTGGACAGGCTCCGCACAGGGCCTTTGCACCTGCTATTCACACACTGGAATATTCTTCGCTCTGTCCCTTCTTTCCAGTCTGTCTGTCTCTTCATATTGAGGAGTTTCCTGACCTCTGTAATTAAAAATACTGCTGTCCTCTCCTCTCCTACCGTGCCCAGTGCTCCCTATCCTGACTCCCTGCTGTGTTTGTTTTTCTACTGAACTTATTGTCCGCAAGTGTAACATGTAACTGACCGATTTGCTTTATGACACGGTGCCATTGTTGAAAACCTGCCCTCTGTGGTCCTTAGGTTCAGACCCCCGACTCCACATCCTGGCTGGTGATCACGGAGAAGGTACTTAGCTTCTCTGTGCCTCAGTTTCCTTGTCTGTCCAATGGAGTTAATAATAATGCCTGCCTCCCAGGCTGCTGCTGAAGATGCCATATGGAGAGACACAGAACAGGGCCTGGCACGTGGTAGTGGTATCTGCTATTCAGAGTTGTCTGCCCTGCTGCAATGTGGTGTAAGCTCCATGGGGCAGTGTGTGGTGTCCTGTTTCAGCCCTGATTCCCGAAGCAGCGTAAGTACTTATTGCCTGAATGAGTGAGTGGCTACTTGAATGACTGGCACACTCACAAGCTGGTGGGCACTCACTGTCCCTGCCCTCAGGCCATGCTACATGTGCTTAGGGTCCCTGAAGCCCTTGCCTCCACCCCTGCTGGGGACTTGCCTGGGTGTGACGACGTGTGATGGGTGGCGTGGGCTTACTTCCCCAGGAAGCATCCTGTTGCACTTGGAGTACAGAATGGATCTAGAGTGCATGTGAAACCCGCGTGAACAATAACAGCAAATAGCTCACTGGGTGGTCAGCCTTAGCTGCAGCCTTGAACTCTACACGCTGCTTCTACAGTGCCAGGTATGCCTGCTCCTACTGCAAATTGATTATAGGTCATAGTTTTGATCTATCTGGGATCTGTCCCCTGTGGGCAGCATGAGGGCCCAGAAACTATCCCTGGGTACATAGTAGGTGCTCAGTAAGGGTCTGTTAAATGACTGAACCAATGGATTCCAAACCCATGGGGTGGGAGCCAAAATACATATACTGTGTCTACTATGTAGGAGGGAATTTTGATGCCCTGGAGTTTGGAAATTGTAAAGAACTATCAGAGCCTAATCTTTTTCCTTATAATTGGACACATGAACTTGACAGCACAAACTTGAACTGACTTAATATGGAGCATCTGTATCATGCCTGCTGGCTCAGCTTATCACACCTTCACAGGTGGTACCACTGCCCGCGGGAACGCAGAGTACAATTAGCAATTTCCTGAGCTGTCCCGTCTAGGGCGTGCTGTTGCTCCCTGCAGTAGAAGTGGCTTAGGGTTACAAAGCCAAGTGTGGGCACATGAGGTGAAATTCCTGGTCGTGAGGTTATGAGAGGGGGTTTGATGTTCTTAAACATGTCATATATGGCCATCTCTAAGGTGTGCAGTGAAGGGGAGACCCAAGGAGAATACGGGTACCATGATTCCTGGTTCTGGGCTGGATTCTGCTTCCCAATGTCTGATTCGGAGCTCCATCCTTGGGGAACCCCTTTTCTATTTGCTGCCTCCCTGCTTCCAGGCCTCTGGTGAATAAGGTCACTGGGACGGGGACAAATCCAGCAGCTGACAAGACACAGAAAAGTGCAGACACGTGGCTGCTTCTCTTGGAAACCGGCTGGGGAATGCAGGCTGACTTGGCCCTCCTGTGGGTGCATGGGTTGTACGTTGCTTGCAGGGAGCCCCCTGCCTCACCCACCCCATGCCTGCTCTGGTCCCATTCTCTTACTGGGAAAACAGAGAGACCTCTGCTGGTGGCTTATCTGGGATCAGCCCTAGGGATGGTAGGGAAGCAGGTCAGGCTTATCTGTTCTCATCCTTTTCTGCCCCCGTCCCAATCCCTTTGCTTCTGAAAACCCCATGTAACCCACACAAGTTCCTCATTATCTAAGTGTCAGTCTCCCTGTATTGCGATTGTATTAGTGCTAGTGTGGCTTTTTATAAAGTACTTAGACGAGGAAGCAAGATGGTTCTCATGTGGAATGTCTGATGTCGTCGGTGCTGCCTTTCCAGAAAGGTTCTGATGCCACCGAGTGGAAACAGCCTTTTCCCTGGGGAACAGGGCATTGGGATCCCACAGAAAGAGCTTTGGCAACAGGAGAGCAGTCCTGACCCAGGAGACCCACCTTGGGTTCAAGGGGTTTTGCTGTTGTTGTTGTTGTTGTTTTAAAGATTTATGTATTTATTTGAAAGGTGGATTTACATAGAGGGAGAGGCAGAGGCATGGGGGGGGGGTCTTCCATCCTCTGGTTCACTCCCCCAGTGGCCTCATGGCCAGGGCTGGGCTAGACTGAAGCAGGGAGCCAGGGGTTTCCTCCAGGACTCCTACATGGGTGCAGAGGCCCAAGCACTTGGGCAGTCTTCCACTGCTCTCCCAAGGCACCTCAGCAGGGAGCTGTATCGGAAGTGGAGCAGCTGGGACTTGAGCAGATGCCAGTACTGCAGGGGTGGCTTACCCCGCTATGCCACAGCACCAGTCCAGGTTCAAGGTTTAGTGCCCCTTGAAGTTGAGTGACATGTTCCTTCCAGAAAAGATCCCTGCTTCCCTCCTGAGTGAGGTAGCAGAGGGTGGGAACTGAGGGTCACAAGCACTTACAAGTCCCCTTGTTCTCCCCCTTGTTTGCCTTGAAATGGTGACTTATTACACAGAGGCTGAAATTGTGTCCTCTTTGCCCTTGTTGACCTGCTTTCAGGAGTTCATGCCATTGTCATATTCATAAATCCTAGAAATTCTTGGCTAGGAGAAACTGTTCTTAAAAGATCTCCGTGTGTCCCACTGAAGGAAACTTCTGAGTTCCGAGTATATTCGAGAGAACATTCCTAATAAGCACAACTTTAGTTCCAGAACAAATTGAATACCAGCTTCTGCCAGCAGCTCAAGTACAACGCCCAGCTCAACACACACACGCACACACACACCAGGGCGCCTGTGATGTGTCCTTATGCCACCACCAGCGTGTCCTGGATTCTGCTGGTAAATCGTTTCACTTAGCCATGCAGCCATGCTAATGGCTACCATCAAGATGTTCAAGAGGGCTGGTGCTGTGGCATAGAGGTAAAGCCGCCGCCTGCAGTGCCAGCACCCCATATGGACACCAGTTAGAGTCCCGGCTGCTGCACTTTCCATCCAGCTCTCTGCTGTGGCCTGGGAAAGCAGTGGAGGATGGCCCAAGTCCTTGGGCCCCTGCACCCATGTGGGAGACCCAGAGGAAGCTCCTGGCTCCTGGCTTCGGATCAGTGCAGCTCTGGCCTTTGCAGCCATCTGGGGAGTGAACCAGTGGATGGAAGATCTCAACCTCTCTCTACCTCTGCCTCTCTGTAACTCTGCCTTTCAAATAAATAAATAAATCTTAAAAAAACAAAGCCATTCAGGAACCTGAACTTTGATCTGATGGAAACAGATATTATTGAAAGAGAATTTTGTTTGTTGGCTTGGAGACCATTGGCTCCTGAACTCCTCCTGCAGTCAAGTTGCTGAAAGGGCCATTTGTTTATGGAATTTGCTGTCTGGGGATAAATACAGCCAAGGGAAGTGAATTTCAAGAGATTAATTATCGTAAGGATGGGCTCATATGGAAAATGAATATTAAGGAAAAAAATTTAAGTTTATTTTACAGGTTCTGCTACATAGCCACCTAGCCTGTAGATATTATCTCTGTGTGTGTCTGTATAAATGTGTGTCTGTGTGTATGTGTTTGTGTGTGTCTGTGTATGTGTCTGAGTGTGTGTCTGTTTAACTGTGTGTCTGTGTGTATGTGTCTGCGTGTGTCTATGTGTGTGTGTCTGTGTATATGTCTGTTTAACTGTGTGTTTGTGTGTGTGTCTATGTGTGTGTATGTGTGTCTGTGTGTATGTGTATGTCTGTGTAGGTGTCTGTGTATATGCGTCTGCTTGTGTCTATGTGTGTGTGTCTGTTTAACTGTGTGTCTATGAATATATCTGTGTGAGTCTACATGTGTGTATGTATATTTGTGTGTATCTGTGGTGTCTGTTTATGTGTCTATTTAACTATGTGTCTGTGTATGTCTGTGTGTGTGTCTGTGTGTATGTGTGTGTCTGTGTCTACATGTGTGTATGTATGTATGTGTGTCTGTTTAACTGTGTGTCTGTGTCTATGTGTCTGTGTGTGTGTCTGTGTATGTGTCTTTGTGTGTGTCTGTTTAACTGTGTGTCTGTGTAAAAGTCTGTGTGTGTCTGTGTCTGTGTGTGTTTATGTATGTATGTATATGTGTCTGTGTGTGTCTGTGTATGTGTCTGAGTGTGTGTTTGTTTAACTGTGTGTCTGTGTATGTATGTGTGTGTGCCTGTGTGTGCGAAGTGTCCTTCTAAGCCTCACTTTACAAAAGAACTATTGGCCACAACTCAAACCTACAGAGAAGATAAGGGAGTTTTTTTTAACACTGAAGGTGCATTTTGTAATGTCCCTTTCAGTGCTCCAAATCTGAAAATAGAACCCCACATTCAGTTAACAAACAGAATTTCAGGAATGAGTTCACAGTGTAAGGTGAGGTGCTCCTGCAAGCTGTTTAATCAGAGAACAGTTCAACAGGATAAACTGAACATTTTATAGAGTCAAGTGCACTGGGTTTTGGAACTTAGGATGCATAAGGTATGAATTTTCATCTTAATAAACTCCCCCTTTTAAGATATGATTTGGGATAAAGCATTTCAAAGCTTAGTAATAAGCTCAGTATGCAGGTTATTTAGACAGGTCAGCCTTTTATTCACTGGTGTTCCTCTGTTTACTTGCTATAGCACTCTTTTCTTGATCTTCAAGGTTGGTTTTATAGTCTGACCCCACCCAGGCCCTGCTAAGCTGTTTGGCAGACATGTGCTCATTTGTGTCTTAGTCCCTTGGTGATCTGATCCCACTACCACATTCTGCATTCTTTGAGTGGAGGTCCACCCACAGAATCTGGAGTAAAGCAAGTGACCTAGTCATATCTTTACCAATTAAGGCCACTGTGACTAGGGCCCCCATGCTAGGTTTGCTGAATCTAGTCCTTCAAAACATGTGGGTCTTAGACATGCTAATGGTTGCCCAAAGGGGTGCCTGTGCCACATTCCATGAAGAATGCTGGTTTTGGTTCAATAAACTGGACAGGTACTAAACCATATTTGCCATTTCTTGGATGAGGCCTGACAACTCCATGACCAGGATGAACAAGGTTGGAATTTCTGGCCCAGCATTGGGTCATAGGAATCCCAGTTGTTGTCTCTCCTTGACCCTATTTTTCTCATACTTTTACTGAATCTCTTTAGAACGAGTGTCTTTAATGCACGGTTTGTTTTGTCTTTGACAGAATACAGGACATCCAGCTCCAGGTAACCATAAGGCAGGGCTTCCAGCCCATCCTGTAGGATTATGTAACCAGTCCTTTGAATGTGCAGGACAATCTTTTCCCAGGCCACCTATGAACACCGTAGTTTAGACAGCAAGGGAAGGGTACTCATAATCTGCTCTACACCATAAGCCAGCTTGAAGAAGAAACAGAAGATGGACCTTCACCCATTCTACCTACATAAGATTGTGGGCTACTTCTCCTTTTTATTTTTTTAAAGATTTTAATTTATTTATTTGACAGAGTTTCAGACAGTGAGAGAGAGAGACAGAGAGAAAGGTCTTCCTTCCGTTGGTTTACCCCCAAAATGGCCGCCACGGCCAGCACAGCTGCACCGATCCAAAGCCAGGAGCCAGGTGCTTCCTCCTGGTCTCCCATGCGAGTGCAGGGGCCCAAGCACTTGGGCCATCCTCCACTGCCTTCCCTGGCCACAGAAGAGAGCTGGACTGGAAGAGGAGCAACTGGGACTAGAACCCGGTGCCCATATGGGATGCTGGCACCGCAGGCGGAGGATTAACCTAATGAGCCATGGCTCCAGCCCCTGGGCTACTTCTCTTGAGGGGGGAATGATTGCTAACAAGGTAGATGTCAGATGATGTGTGTGAGATTGACCAAAGAACAAAAATGGGAACTTTTGTGTATTTTAATTAGGAAAAAAAATGTAGACGCAAGCCTTGAAAGCATTTCAGCATTTGCATATCACAAGTCTTGTCCTTGTTCCGTAACTTCATCAGCTGGGTCCCAGCCCTTTCCCAGGGGCAGCTTAGGGAAATCTTCCCTGCCCTGTACCAAGGGGCTGTTAGGTCCAATGACACTGTGCTGATCAAGTTCTGGGAAGAATTTCAGGAATTCCACACCCAGGAGGCCTTCCACCCAACAATATCCCAGAAAGGAAGGGAGAGGAAAAATAGGGGGCCTATCCCCATATCTATTAAAACTCTAATTTCAGTACAGACTGATCAGTCATCTCTTTCCTGAGACACCTTCCTGTTCTAAGTGTGTTTGTCTTTGTTTAGCTTTGCTACTTTTCACCTAACTCTAAAACAAGCAAACAAATAAACAAAACCATAGACTGGGTGGCTTGAATCACAGACATTTATTCATTACTCAGGGTTCTGAAGACTGGGAAGTCCAAGATCAGAGATCTAGAATTGTTGGATTCTGAGAAAGTCCCTCTTCCTAGCTTGTAGGTGGCCACCTGTATCCTCACATGGGGGTTGGGGGGCAAGAGGAAATGAGGGAAGAAGAAAGAGGAAAGAAAGAAGAGAGAAAAATAACAAAGATATTAACCCCAATCAGAGTATCCCACCCCCATGACTTCCTCTAAATCTAATTTCCCATAGGCTCCACCTCCAAATACCTTACATTGGGAGTTAGAGCTTCTACAACTGCATTTGAGCACAACACATTAGCTCATGACAAACTGCCTCTGGACCTGTAAGTTACAAGCAAATGAACATGCTGCTTTTAGACTAAATTAGGTTGAATTCTTTCATACTTGTAGCTGAACCTTAACGAATCGAGACCTGTGTCTTGGAGACCATCATGGTCGGCCCCCACCCATTGAGAGTTTCCGTTTTTTCCAGGGTCACGTTTTTCTTCCTCTCCTCCTGAGCAGAGTGCCCTGCATTGGAACAGAAAGAATCAGAGTGCTGAGTCTTCCGTTGCTTTGTACACCTGTTTCCTGGTGGATGGTAACTCAACAAATTACTGTAATAGAGAGGCTATGAAAAGATTTAGACTAAGCCTTGTTTTCATTTTCTTCCAGGTTTTCCCACTCTATGACTTCCACAATAAATCTTCAGATACTTTGAGTTTATTTGGGGCCATAAGTGGTTCCATAGAATCAGTCTTATAAAGATTACCAACACCTGCTCTTTTTCAGACTGTCTGGAAGAAAAAAATTGGATAACCAGAGAGCAGTTTGATGATTGAGAATGTGGTAATGGAAAGCCTTATTTTTGGCCAAAATCTCCTAGGGCTGCAGAGGTTTTTTGTGTGTTGGTCATAATTACAGCTGTGGCAACTGTTCAGGTGGTGGCTTCCCTGCAGGACTGGAGCCTCTGGCATTGTCAGTCTCCCTTCTAATGTGGATGAGGAACCTGGGAGGTTTCCAATCTTGGACTTGATGTGAGCTAATATGAAAATATGGCTGGTGGTGACAAAAACTGAGTTTTGACATCTGATAGACCTGAGTTCCAATTCCAACTTAGCTATGGAGAATTAGACAACTCGCTTTACTTCTCTAAGTCTAAGCTTCAACATCTTTAACTGGAAATAATAAGGACATTTACTCTAAAGGGCCATTATGAGGATTATAAAGCTCTAGAAGCAATGGCTGTCAGAGGAACACTCAGTAATTAGTTTCTTCCTCCCTCTACCAAAATCCAAACAAACTATGAGACAGACAACAGCCTAGGAATCAGGAGACCCTGGTTCAGTCCTTGGCTCTATTCCTAATCTCTGTGACTCTGACCAGGCCTATATATTTTTTTTCTTAACTTGGTAGCAGAAGCAATATCATCATCACTGTCTTATCAGTGGGAAACATAAACCCACCTTGAACACTGAGGCAAATTCCATTCATTCATTCACCTTCTCATCCATCCATCTACCCACCTACCCACCCACCCATTCATTCATCCATTCCTATATTCAGCAGATATTCACTTGAGTGTGCTGTCCCAGGCAGCATATTAGTGCTTAGATTACAATGATGAGCAAAATGGCACGTGCCCTGATGATCTAGGGAGCCCAGTCATTTTCTTTCTACCTCACAGGGTAATTCTAACACCCAAATGAGAGAAGAAAGGCAAGTATAAAACACAGTAGAATGTAAAATAGTATTTTCATTTTATGTTCAAACATACAGTGAGGTTCCCCTTATGCTGACTTGAGAATCATAACTAACACATAGGTGAAGGAGCCTGGGAAAGTTTACAACTCCTTCAAGCCATCGGGCTCTGAAGGAAGACGTTAGGGCCTAGCCAAGGTGAGGCGGCAAGCAAACTAGAAACGGGTCCTGTGTGTAAACCCCAGGGCCTGAGGGGCTGGGTGGGCTGTGTGTCTTCCACAGGTCTGTCCTGGGGGCTGATGGCACCCCTGATGCCTCAGACCTGGCCTCACCTTGCAGTCTGGCCTTCTGACCCATGCTTTCTCCAGTCTGCCTGTTGGTTCTTAGCTCTGACAGCTGCCTGGTCCCTGATTCTCAGATCTTGTTGGCTCTCCTCCCATGTCCAGCACTGGTACCCAGAACTAAGGGCCAATTTTCTCCTCCAAGGCTGTCTACACATTAGGAAGAAAACCCAGGTGTAAGTAAGTTGCATTTTTTTAAGTGCCTTCTGCCTGGCCAGTACTCATTTCCATGGCATCTGACCTCAGCTGGGATGCCTGACCATGAAGGAGATCCTAGAGTTTAGGGCACCTCTCGGGTGTCCTCATGGGCTGGACTCCCAGAGAACATCAAGGAATGACAGGGATTTGGGGCTGATCTTTGGGAGGCAAGAACTACAGGGCATGGTCTCTAGCTGGCCACAGTGAGGCCCTGGGTTGCTTTGGTGGTGTTTGCTATCAAGCCCACGCCCAGCGGAGTCTAGGGTAGGCAGATCCGTCCATCAGCTTTTCCGTTTCTGACAGGTGGATATCCTCAAGGCTCCCCACACTAGCCTCAAAGAGGTGTCCCAAGGCATGTGCCCTTCTAGGGGCTACATCATGGCATAGCAAGTTAAGCTGCCATTGTGACACTCTTCAGAGTGCTGGATCGAGTCCCAGATGCTCCATTTCCAATCCAGCTTCCTGCTATTTGGCTTGGTTCCTTGCCATGCATGTGAGAGACCCAGATGGAGTTCCTGGTTCCTGGTTGCAGCCTGGCCCAGACCCAGCTGTTACGATCATTTAGAAAGTGAACCAGTGGATGGAAGATACCTCCCTGTCTCACTACTCCCCTACTCGCTCTATTCTCTGCCTGTCAAATAAATAAATAAATCTTAACAAACAGCAAATAAATAAATCTTTAAAAAGAGCGTGCCCTTCACTTTCCAGCTCACCTCCCAGTGGGAACTGAGAAAGTCTGGAGCTTTTCCAGGTGAGGGGGAGAAGGGCACACATGTGCAGCACTGCTGGTCCCTACAGGCCCTGGACCTGGATCTCCCACAACTGTGCCCTGCCTGTCTCCTTTGACTGAGCTCCATGAACAACATGTCACCCACAGGGAGTAGGGGCTGCCACTCTGCTGGTGGCAGGCCAGCTGCTGGGGGACTCGCCTGCGTGTCACACACTGCTGCTGCCTGCAGAGCACGCTGGCCCCATCCTGCCCGCAAGCCTGCCAATGGAGAGGGCCTCTTCCAAGCTGGTGAAAAGTACATCCTCCCAGGCCCCTGTGTGTGCTGTGACTCCTAGAGTTCCACAGAAGTCCTCCCCTGGAACCTGTGCAAGCCTTTTAATATACGCCTGGGAACAAGCAGAGTGAATGTTCCCAGTATTTTTCCCATTCCCATTCCCTGTTCTACCAAGAGGACCTTAAATGCAGGGGGTGGGGAAGCTTCCTAGCAGAGGCAAGTTTGCAGTGAGAATCTCCGATTCTATTTTTGTCCAGTACCATCTGGACACAAATCAAGAATCTAATTTTTCCCACTACTTTCTCTTTTTTTTCCCCTTTGTACTTTAGCTGACTCTGAGAGCATGGAGACTGAAACCAAGTCTGGACCACAGAATTCCATTAAAACATAAAGAATAAACAGGGGCAGAAAAGTTCCTGAGTTCCACGGATTACTTCCTCCTCCTCCTCCTCCTCCTCCAGTGCCCGTGGCACCCGAGGCCCTGGAGCCCCTCCTGCAGGGAGCGCTTCAAGCCCTGGAAGGTGCGGAGAGGAGCAGGGGAGAATAGTAGCAGCCGGCCCTTTCCAGGGCTACCTCGCACCACAAGCCACGGCTGCACGGTGCAAGAACTCCAGCATGGGAAATCGGAAGTCCAGCTGTGAGCTCATCACCATGCATTCTCCCACAAGAGCCCCAGTGCCAGTGGGATGAGCTCAGCCTATGAGCCCTCGCGGCTTGGCAGCGCCCCCAGGTGACAGAGACCCTTGATGCGGGCCTTGAAACATCACCACTGCCTTCCCTGTCCTGGGCTCTGTCCCCATGCCCCTGCTGGCCATGGCCCTGGTCAGCCACACATCCTGAGATACCAGTGCAGTGGATTTCTGTGACATTCCAATGGAGGGGAGGGTGGGAGTTTTCAGAGCAGTGGAATTTGGGTAGACCAGAAGCTTCTCTCTAAAGTCATTGGTGCCAGAGAACATGGACCTGGAGATGAAGAACACAAAGTTCTAGACCGGATTTTCTAGCAATGAGCAGATATTCAGAAATGTGGACATTGTGAACTTAGCTTTACATTCTATAGGTTCAACGAAACAAACCGAAGATGAGAGTGAAGGCTGTGTTTGCTGGGATTTTAGGAGACTCTTGTCTGAAGACGCAAGGGCTGTCCCAGTCTGATCCCCACTCTTCTTCTCATCCAGGGTGCCTGGCTCTGCCTGTGTGCCTGCTGGGGTGAGGCTGCTCGAGGCACACCTAGGCCCTTGATGCACTTAGCCCTCTGGGCTCTCATGGGCTGGATGCCTGCTTCCGCAGAGGGAGCTCTTCGTCTGGCTGAACCTTGTGGAAGGGGCGAGGAGCCAGCTGGAAGCCTGGTGGGCCGCTGGCTGCCAGCAGGACAGATGTATCAAGTCAGGTTTATGGAAGACGTTTTCCCAGACTGCTATGTCCAAACTTCTGTCCATCCTGATATAACCTCCACAGTTAGATGGATGAAAACCAGACCAGCCCAGTTTAGGACCAGAGCTGCACAGATAAGAACCCAAGGCAGGAACGAATAGTGCATCATTCGATATTTTTCCTCTTGAACAGACAGATCAAGGGCAGAAGGATCAGGAAGGATGTGGCCTCTGAAGGAGACCCGAGGTGAGGACATAGCAGGTGAACACAGGGAGCTTGACCAGCGTCCAGCAGTGCTCAGTGGACCTGGGACCTTCTCAATATAGAAATGACCATAAAGAGAGGGCAGACAGATTCCCATGCTGAAAAAATGACCTCTACTCTGAATTCTGTGCTTGGAAAAATACTTATTTAGAGGAAGAAAAAAAAGTCCACATAGCGAAACCTGGTTTGTTTAGATGAGTCTGCCTCGGAACATGGCAGAAGCAGAGCTGTGGAGCAGGCCTGGGCGGTGCACTGCCAGCTGGGGGTCAGGTGTCTCTTCCATGTGTGACCCTGCAACCATGAGCGTGGAGAAATCACTCAGATTTATGGTATGTGATGGGGTCATGTGCACCTGCACTTTAAAATGTGTTCATAGTGAGCGTTGGCCTAGCTGTTAAGAGGCCATTTGGGGTGCCCATGTCCTGTATTGGAGTGCTTATGTTGGATTCCTGGCTCTGGATTTAGCTCCTGACTCCAGCTTCCTGCTGATGCAGACCTGGGAGGCAGCAGTGATGGCTCACGTAAATAGGTCCCTGCCACCCATATGGGAGACCCAGGTTGACTTCTTGGCTCCCGGCTTCATTCTGGACTGGCTCCAGCTGTTGCGTAAACTTTGGAGAATGAACCTGCAGAAAGGCATTTTCTGTCTCTCTCTCCCTCAACCAAATAAAAGAAAGTTTTCTAAACAAGAAAGACAAATGTGTTCCATCTTTCAGGCATATTGGCTCATTGGCGTAGACTAGAGACAGCCTAAATAGGTTCACTGGAACCAGACAAAGTGGCCACAAAGCTAGTTCGGGTCTCTCCACCACAAGGGCGGCTCAGAGGAGCAGGAGATGGCCCAGTTCCAGGAAGGTCAGCAACAGAGAAAGCTGCTCTAAGAAACAAGCAGCAGATCTGGGGAATTTAACAAAGTGGATTGCAGAGGCTCCCATAAAGAAAAGCAGTATTTTTTTTTAAAGATTTATTTATTTATTTTGAAAAGTGGACTTACAGAGAGAGGGAAAGACAGAGAGAGAGAGAGAGAGAGAGAGAGAGGGAGAGAGAGAGAGATCTTCCATCTACTAGTTCACTCCTCAAGTGGCTGTAATGGCCAGGGCTGCCACATCTAAGTCTCCTACATGGTGCAGGGGCCCTAGCTCTTGGGCCATTCTCTGCTGCTTTCCCAGGACATTAGCAGGTTGTGGAGCAGCCAGGACTTGAAACGGTGCCCATATGGGATGCCAGCACTGCAAACGATGGCTTAACCTGCTGTGCCACTGTGCCAGCCCCAAGAAAAAGCAGAATTGATGTGACATTTAAATTCCAGAGTTTTATATTGCCGCTGCTATAAATTGTCTTAAATTTGAAGAAATCTATGTGTAAGAATATTAAGGAATTATATACACTCATTTTCCTTTTTCTTTTAAATTTTTCTTACTGATTGGCCAAATTTCCAATTTGTTTAAAAAGCGGGTAGTAGATTTCTGATCAATTAAGATTAAAAAAACTTTTAATCATAGAATTTTTTTAGTTTTTGCTTTTCACTTTGAAGGTATTTTAAACTTACAGAGAAAAACTGCAAAAATAGTGGGCAGAGTTCTTGTATGTCTTTCATCTGTTTTCTCTAATGTTATTAACACATATAAAACAGGGATCAAACCAAGAAATGAACATTTAAACAATACTATGAAACCAAAGTACAATTTATTCCATGTATGTGCTTTAAAAAATTTAAGATACGTACATATTGGGGATGGCATTGTGGCATAGCAGGTTAAGCTTATGCCAATGACGCCAGCATCCCCTTTGGGCACCGGTTCCAGTCCTGGCTGTTCTGCTTCAAATCCAGCTCCCTACTAGTGTGCCTGGGAAAGCAGCAGAAAATAGCCCAAGTCCTTGGGCCCCTGCACCCACGTGGGAAACTCAGAAGAAGCTCCAAGCTCCTGGCTTCAAGCCCAACCCTGGCTGTTGTGGCAATTTGGGGAGTGAATCAGTGAAAAAGCTCTCTCTCTCTCTGTATCTCTCTCTCTCTCTCTCTGCCTCTATTTCTCTCTCTGCAACTCTTTCAAATAAATAAATATTTAAAATTAAGAAAAGATATGCATGTATTATATATTATATACTTATATATAATATATTGTATATTATATATGTATATATATAATTGAAAGGTGGAGAGACAGATTTTCCCATTCACTGATTTACTTCCCAAATACCCTCAATAGTCAGAACTGGGCCAGGCCAAATCCTGAAGCCGAGAACTCAACCCAGGTCTCCTATGTGGATGACTGCCACATGCTGCCTCCCAGAGTACGCATTAACAAGAAGCTGGAATCAGGAGCAGAGCCAGGACTCGAACCTACACACTCCAGTATGGAATACAGGCATCCCATGTGGTATCTCAACCTTTGTGCCACATGCCTGCCCCAACCACCAATGTTCTTTTTATGGTTTAGGAGCCAGTCCAGAATCCTAAATTGCATTTAGTTATAATGACTCCTCATTCTATTCCAGTCTGGAATTTTTCCTAAATCTTTCCTTGACTTCTACAAACTCAACATATTTTTAAAACCTTTTTATTTTAAGATCAGGGTAGATTCACAAGCAGATATAAGAAATAACACAGATATTTCTATATAATTTACCCAATTTCCCCCAATGGTAACAAATTGTATAACTGTAACACAATATCACAACTGGGAAACTGACATGGGTACAAGGACATGGACCTTATTCAAATTTCACCAGTTTCACAGCAACCATGTGTACCTCTGTGTGTGTGTGTGTGTGTGTGTGTGTTTAGTTCTGTACAATTTAATCTCATATGTAGATCTGTATGGCTACAGTTCTATTACGATGGTCTCTAGTGCTACTTGAAATCCATCCAAGCTGTTGCATTTATCAATAATTCCCTTGTGTTTCTTGTGTAGCAGTATTCCATGGTTTGTTTAAGCATCCAGCCATTGAAGAACTCTCTTGAACAATCTCAAGTCTTTGAAGCATACTCACCAAGATTTTGTGGACTATCTCTTGACATGAGTTGGTCTGGTGCTTTCTCCTGATTAGATTGTGGCCGTCAGAGCGCTATGGGCATGAACACCACAGAAGTGCAGTGCCCTCCTGGTTTCATCCCATCAGGGAGTACAGGAAGTCATCTGTCTTATCCCTGGTGCTGTTAACTTTAATGAGTTCCTTAGTTGATGTCTACCAGGTTTCCCTTTGCTATATAATTACTATTTCCCTCTTGTAATTGGTGAATAAATACCCTGGGGGCATTGCTTTCCCTAATGAAATGTGGATAAGTATAAAGGGTGCATCCCTAGCTCGCTCCACAAGCCTGTGGCTATGTCTCTGGGCTATTTGGTGCAAAGCAGAGCCAGAGCTGGCCATGAGGTCCCGGCGATTAGAGGAGAAGGCATCGTCCAAAGAGGACACTAAATATGCTTCTTCAAGTGTCAAGTGTCAAGCTTCAGTTAAAACACGAGCCCTGGCTCGGGTGAGAGCACGCTTCTCAGTAGTTTCTTCTGGAAGGGCTAGACAGCAGCCTGGAAGCTCATAAACGTGCCCCTTTAGAAGCAAATGCGGCTCGGAGTCTGCAGGGGACGGCTCTGACTCAGACTTCCAAAGGGAACGATGATGGCAAGAGTCCCCTGCCCGCATGAGGACCGCCTCTCCTCCCTGTCTCCTGCTGTAATGGAGTAGAGGTCCCGCCTCTGCCTGTGCTTTGGCTCCACCCCTTTCTTCATTCATGAAATCGTACACTATCACTTTTACCACCTCTCTCTGTTATAGTGAATTATCCATCACGGCTTGACTCATAGTTAAACTATACTCGTAGGCATGGATTTCAAAACCTTTTTGAACTAAAATAAACATATCTTTTAATTCTATTTTACAGGGACTTTTTGAGACATCGTGAGGTATCTAAACCTCCCCAATCTTAAAGGCTAAAACAAATGTAAATAAAATGGATAAGTGAGGAAAGAAGGAAGGAAGGAAGGAAGTGCTCTAAAAATCCCCAAGGCCTCCAAACGCCCAGAACATCCCACTCTCGTTTCGATGAATGGCTGGATGACAGTGTGAGTCTGTTCCGAACACAGTGACAACAGGAGAGGTTTACTGGAAAGGGTTGTCTTGCTCTTCAATGAAGGACACATGGATGGGGTCAGCCGTATTCTCCAAGTGGCTGAGAACCAGGAGGCAGGGAGACCTGACGGGTACAGCAGCCACCCCCAACCACGGCAGGAACCAGGTCAGGACGATTCAACCACTTGGAGGCTGAAATGGTGAGACCCTAATCTCGAGGACTTCCGGGACGCTAATGCCTCTTAGGAAACCAGGACACAGCGTGGATTCAGGAAACCTGCTTCAAGTTCTAGCCCTGGCCTTTCTTGCAAATTACTTCATCTTTGTCATCCTCAGTCTCTCTATAAATTCAAAATAAAAAGAAGAAGAAGAATGAACAGTTCTGGAGATTTTGTCATGTGCCAGGCCCTGCAAGACTGACTGTGCCCACTCATTAAATAGCTACTTGGCCCCTCTTAGATGGAAACTCTCATTGTCCAGATTTTATAGTTAAGATAACAAAAGCTTAGGGAGGTTAAATATCTCGCACAAAATCGCAAAGCTAGTAAAACCCAGAGCCAAGATTTGAACCAGGGCCTCTCCAACTCCAAGTTCATATTGTTCATTTAGAACCAAGTATAATTTTATTTGGATCCCTACTATCTAGCGCAAGGCAGGCGCACAGTAGTCTAATAAATATTTGAAATGAATCTGAGTTTTTTTTTATACATTTCCTTCCAGCACAGAACACTGGTATTTTCCTTTGGTGAGCAGAGAAGCGCTGAGAGCTGACTGGGAAGCGCAAATTTCGACTTCTAACTGGAGAGGCTTAATGTTGCCAACGTGCCAGTTAATGGTCTGCCCTGTGTCCCAGGAAACCAAAGCCTTCGGCCACCAAGATAGGCAAAGACAACTACATTTCTAGGTACACATGGCTCTCTTCACACCCATAGGAAGGGATGTTAAGGGAGCGAAGTATTTCCACATGTTCTACTAACAGATGGAGCGCCCATCCAAATGGGGGAAACCCATCTTTCTTGTGAAGACTTCCTTATACAATGTCATGATTCTCTCTCACTGAGGAAAAGGTGAAACGAACATTTTAAGTATGTTTAGATTTAGCATTGGAGGATTCATCTGTTATGATGTCAGGAAATTAGCTTTGCAGCCATAATATCAGCATCACTTGACCACAAAAATGCTTTTATTACTCATAAATGCCTTCTATTAGATAAAGTAACTAAACCAGTGCTGATGAAGTTATGATGGCGTCGCCCTGGAGGAGTAGGTCTAATTCTCATGAATGAGGCTTGCAAGAGGCAGTGGGAGATGCTGGAGCCCTGACCATGGCCCTGGGGTTATAGCAGCTGGTGCTGTATCCACTCTGTTCAGAAGATGCGCCAATACCCAATCTTGTTCTTTTGGTTCTCTCTGGACAAGAGCCTTGGCAGAGACCCACATGAGTCTGAACTTTGGTCTAGGGGGAGCTATTAACACCTCATTTATCATCCAGCACATCTATCCCTAAGGGGAGAGGGCCCGGACTGTGAAAATATCTTGTCCTGAGATCAGGGAAATAGACAGTTGGAGCCATTTCCTTCTTTGTTGACTGACCTAACAAAGAAATCTGTTTTCCCTTTTATTAATGTCTGGCTTTACGTGATGCCTAATTTTACCAGATTGTGCTGATGAGTTAGAGACACCAAAACTATGCTGTCTTAACTTCTTTGAAAACTAGAGGAGTCACACTCAGTCTTAGCATCTTCTACCACAAGGGGTGTAATTAACAAAAGCTAACCACACTATGTCTACTCCCAAGTTTTGGAAAAGACACACCTGCCACCAGATGCAGGTGCTACAGGACTTGCCATGAGCATGCCTGTCACAGCTCTTCACACAATACATAGCTTTAGGCTGCTTTAACAGTTATAATCTGAAAAGCAGGACTGTTTTTGTACTCTGTCTGCTTTGCCCTTTTTTAACTACTCAGCCTCGCTGAATTCAGTAATTCCTATGTTTAAAACCTTGCATTCAGCTACTTGACTTACCAATTTTATCATCTTTGCTTCCCTTTGACCCTTGGATCTGCTTGCCAAAGATTACTCTTGAGGATTTATTATTGAAACTTCTTTGTGGGTTAAAGTTTTTTTTTATTAATAGTATTTATTGCTTCCCCTTTCCAAGCTTTGCTACCCACCCTTTTTCTGCTTCCAAAATCACAATGTGATTTTTTTTCTCTCATGCTCACAGAATGTCTAAAACATGTATCACACCATAAATGGTAAGATTACTCTGTTTTGCCTATATTCCCTCCAACATGTGCAGCTCTGGAGAAATGCCATACGACTTCAAAGATAATGCTACCACTACCACAGGCAAGGTGGAATAAGAGAGATGATGACAGTTCCTGTTAAAGTCCATCTCTTCCCCACACCTCATGAAGTCTTTACCTGACTCTTTGCAGAAGAGCTGTTGAACAAAGGCTTTGGATTGCAGAGTCTGGATCCAAATCCCGGCTTCTCTACTTACCAGCTCTATGACCTCGGGAAGTCCTTGAAGTACTTTGTACTAGTTCAGATAGGCCAAGTTATGCTGTGGAAACAATTGCAAAATTCAATCACTAAAGCAAGAAAGGTTTATTTCTTGATCAAGTCAAGTCTGATACAGGTCTGGGCAACTCTTTTGCACAGCTGGTCTCATGATGGCTTGGCATCAATCTTCCACATGCATCAACCCTAGCTTTTAGGACAACCATGGCAGAGTAAGGATGAAACAGAGGGTTAAACTTTAGAAACTAAATGCTCCTAGCCAGAATTGTATTATTTAGTTTTCTGTTACTATCACAAAAGAGCTGGAGTTGGAGAACTCACAGACAAAAGACACTTATTTAGCTTATTTAGTTTTGGAGGTTCAAGGGCAGGGCACTTGTATCAGCTCAGCTCTAGTAACAGCCTCTTGGTGGATGGCGAGAGCACACAGCCCGGGAAGGAGAGCAATCACATGGTGAAACCGGAAGTCAGAGTGCTACCAGGGAGGGGTTGGTAATGGTCTCCCAGTAGACCCTACCTTTTAAAGGTTCCTACCTCTTAACATCACACCACTGAAGACCAAGCTACCAATGAATGAACGCTTGGGGAACACATACAAAAAATAGCCCAACCTTAACAAGAAACAGCACATATCACTTCTGCTCACATTTCATTGGTCTAAATTCATATGACCACAACTAATATGAACATGGCAGAGAACAACAGTTCTCATGTGTCCAGAAAGAGAGCAGCCCTAGAAACAGGTGTACTATAATAATGTCACATTCTCCATTGTTCATTTTCCTCAACAATAAAGTGGGGGCAATACTTACCATAAAGGAGTTGTTTTGATGTGTTAACAAGATAATGTCCATGAAATTTTTAGGATTAAAATGACAAATACTTGAATAACTGGTAACTTTTATTATGCATATATATATGAACATGCATATAATTTCTATTTTGTCTGAAAGAATAATATCACCATCAGCATCATCATCATCTACAACTGGCTTTTAAATCCAGGATAAAATTCTTCACATCCATGCAGAGAGAAGAATGAGAAGGACATGCACCAAAATATTGGCAATGGTTACCTCTCATTATAAAGTCATGAACAGCTTGTTTCCCCTCTTCACAAATTCTAATTTGCCCAAATTTTCTATCATGAGCATATATTAATAAGAATAACCACATATTAAATGCCAGGGCACCCATTTTAATTCTCATGATGCATTATGATATGGATACCATTATTATCTCCATTTCACAGTTATGGAAAGTGGAACAGAGAGAGGTGAAATGACTCACTCACACAGTGAATGATAGTCAGGATCTGTATATGAATCAGAAAATAATAGCTATTGTTAATGGCACATTATCATATCCATAACCTCAATATTAAGTGCATAGTAAGTACCAGGCATTGTACAAGGCCCTATGAGGGATAGCATGCTGAGGAAGATACAACTCCAAGGACCTAACCACCTTATTGGGGAGGTAAGCCACCTACACACACAGGAAAGTTCAAGAGCTAAGTCCCTCAATCAGAGAAATGATCCCAAGGACGTACACATAACCTGACATAGAAGAGCTGCTTGGTCCCTCTGTGCTGAATGAGAACATGAATAAACAGAAATAGCCGAGGAAGTCCAGAGATGTCACTCGGCTTGCCACATCTGCACAGCTGTTTAGTGGGTGGGCCGAGCCGGCCTGAGAGCCTCCTGTCTTCTTCCCAGGGTATTATACCAGCTTCCCAAGAAGAAAGATTCAAACCAGGATGGGCAGTGCAAGCAGGCTTCTGTTTCGCCCTGTCAGACTTGGTGATGTCACCCCAACACATTCTGCACCAGGGCCTGAAAAGTCTCCTCTCAAGGTCACCCATGACCTCCACACTGCTTTTTCCATTAACACAGCCAACTATTTCCTCCTTCTTGAAATACTGTGTTTTCTAGGTCTCTGTGATGCCACAATGACTGGCTTCCCTCTGTCTGGTTTGCCACTTTTATTGTGGGTCACTCTGTCTGGTCTCCTTTGCTGGCTTCTTTTCTAGCTGACCACTAAATGTTCGAGGGGTTGACCTCTTTTCTATTAATACACTCTGCAATCCCAACAAGTCCCGTCTTTCAATTGTCATCTTTTATGCAAATGACATGCAAATGTATGTCTTTTCACTCAGTTCCAGACTCATCTGTCCAAGTGTTTACTTGACAGTTTCACTCAGATGCCTAATATACATCTCAATTCAAAGTCCAAAGCCCAAATCTATTTTTCCATCTCTTACATATCCCAATAAATGGCAGCAGACACCTCCCAGTTGGTCAAGATCATAACCTGGGGGTGGTGGTTTAGTGTTCCCCTCCCTGAACAGTCACATCCCATCCACCGCTGGGTCCTATTTTCTGCCTCCACAATGTGTTCCCAAATTCACCCACATCCTTTGCTTTCCACAGCTCTTATCTTAATTCGTACTTGGACAGCTTCAACAACTCTTAACTGCCTACTTGCTTCTATTCGTACCCTTATTCTAATTCACCTTCCCCTAACAATGAGAATCATCTTTTCACGATGGAAATCAGATCTTGTCCCATTTCATGTACAGTAACATCCCATTCCTTCTACAGACAGTCTGGCATCTGCCAACCCCCTGACTTGGCATGCTTCTCCCTCCCTGGGAGCTGTCTTCAGTCATCCTCAGCTCCTTTCTGCCACAGTGCCTTGTTACACGCTCTTGCTCCATCTGGAACACTCTTCCCAAAACACTGTTGACCTCATCCACATTTGTTTACTGGCTTGGCTCTCCCACTAAAGTGTGAGCTTCCTGCAGGTGGGGAGGATGTCTATTTTGTTCACTGACTTATCTCCAGCACCTAGAACAGTGCCTGCCATAGTAAATGCTCAATAAGTGCACACTGAGCTTTGAATAATCATCTCCTGTTTTGCTTCCACCAGTTGTCCAGGGTACTGATGCTGGCCTGGCCACTCTGGATTCACCCTCAACCATCACCTTCACGCTCCCTACTCAATTCCAACTTTTCCTTTTTCCAGGATGTCATTGATTATGCCACAGAAGACACAGAGTTCATCAACTTGCCACCTGTTACCTAGCAGTTTCTAACAATACTGCACTCCCTTTCTTTTCCCACCCCTAGAACTTGGCCTCGACATCTTTTGGCCACATCTGTGTACACTTCCTTTGTCGTCCTAGACATGACAGGCTGGGGAAGAGCAGAGGTCCCTCGTGTGTGCTTTTGAGCCCTCCTTTCCCAGCCCTATGGATTCTTGGATCTTGTCTTTACTTTGCTATCTCCTTTTTTCTCTATAATTCCAGATTCTTTGGCTCTTCGATGGCTCTTTCCCTCCCCTTCCTGTCACCATGCGATGGTCAAGCCCACTCTCCCAAGCACATCTTCACTTGCTGACCTCTGAGCCTTTCTTTGGGCCACTAAAATCTGGTTTCTGCTGCTTCATCTTGACAGGAGCTTCTTCTATCATGAAGCCTGTGAAAGTGGCAGAATGTATAGTCAGGCATTTTTATTGTAGAATTCCATGTTTTTATTCAATCTGCCATATTGCTTCCTTTTCTTCTCACCCAACCCCTCCCTCTAAGCTCATTCATGGCCTTGGTTTTAATTTCACTTACTACCCTAAATAGTCCTGGGTCTATATTGTGAGGCCAGCCCATTCCCCTGGATTTCAAACCTGGGTGTTCAACTTATTAATGTGGAAATCTACTCCCCCCTCCCACAGACACCTCAGACTCAACATATCCTACCAGTCTGCTTCTTCTGTTGTATTACATCATCCCACTCCTCAGTTAGTCATTAACTTCCCCAGTATCTGTGGAGCACCCATTCCTTGCCAGGCCCCACCTGGCAAGTATTATGGACAGGATGTTGAGTAAAAAGAGTTAGCCCCGTCATTAGATTATTAAATTGAAGGTCAAGAAACTTATGGTTTTTAAAAATATTTTATTTATTTGTTTTTAATTTTATATCATTACGTAATACTTGCACATTTTTAAGGGATACAATGCAAACAAGACCTGTACATATAGCTTCAACCATCCATACCAGACAATGAGCCTTTGCATTTCCTGGTCTTTTCTTTGTGCTTGGAGCCTACCAGCTCCCCTCTTCCAGTTCTTTTCGTACAGAATATTATGTCATCATAGACTGTAGTCAGCCCACTGTGTTGCAAGATACTAGAACCTATTATGTGCACCCTACTGCGTTTTATGCCCATTGTCCAACCTCCCTCCTCACTCTCCTCCCCCCCATTGCAGCTTTTAATAAGCACTATTTTCAATTCAGATTTAAACATGCGTACTACTATTATTAACCCAAAAGCATAAGCAACAAAAGCAAAAATAGACAAATGTGATTACAAGAACTAAGAAGCTTTTGCACAGCGAAAGAAATGATCAACAGAGTGAGGAGTCAACCAACAGAATGGAAGAAAATATTTACAAATTATTCATCTAACAAAAAGTGAAGATCTGGAGCCAGTGCTGTGCCATAGTGGGTTAATCCACCATCTTTATCACCAGCATCCCATAAGTGCACTGGTGTAAGTCCTGGCTGTTCTGCTTCCAATCCAGCTCCCTGCAAATGCACCTGAGAAAGCAGTAGAGGATGGCGCAAGTGCTTGGGCCTCTGCACCCACATGGGAGACCCAGAAGAAGCTCCTGGCTCCTGGCTTCAGATGTGCCCAGCTCTGGCCATTGTGGCCATTTTGAGGGGTAAACCAGAGGATGGAATCTCTCTCTCTCTCTCACTCGCTCTCTTGCTCTCTTCATTTCTGTAACTCTGCCTTTCAAATAAATAAATAAATCTTTAAAACCAAAGTTAAGATCCAGTATATATAATCAACTCAGAAAACTCAGTAGCCAAATGACAGTCAATCTAATTTAAAAATTGGTGAAGAATCTGAATAAATATTTCTTTTTTTTTATTTTTTGACAGACAGAGTGGACAGTGAGAGACAGAGACAGAGAGAAAGGTCTTCCTTTTGCCGTTGGTTCACCCTCCAATGGCTGCCGCGGCTGGCGCGCTGCGGCCGGCGCACCGCGCATAAATATTTCTTAGGAAGTACAAATAGCAAACAAAAACATGAAAAAAAAAAAAAACCTTTCAATATCACTAGCCACCTGGGAAAGGCAAATCCAAACCACAACAAGGTATCATCTTCCTCTAGTGATAATGGACACTATCAAAAAGACAAAAAGTGACACATGCTGGGGAGGAGTGGAGAGAAGGGAACTCACATACACTGCTGATAGAATGTGAGCTAACCACTAGAACAGTATGAAGTTTCCTCAAAAAAAAAAAAATAGAAATAGATCTACATATAGTCCAGCAATTCCCCTTCTGGGTGCATATTCTAAGGAAATGAAATTGGCACATGAAAAAATAATTGGACCCCACATCCGCTGTAGCACCATGCACAGTAGCCAAGATGTGGAATCGACCTAGGCGTCCTTCAGTGGATGAATGGGTCAAGCAAATGCAGCATATATACACAAGGGAGTATTATTCTGCCCTAAAAAAAGAATGACATCCCAGCATTTGCGGCAAACTGAATGGAACTTGAAATCATCATGAGAAGTGAAGAGAGCCAGACACAGAAAAACAAACAACACGCGTTCTCTCTCATATGTGAAAGAAGGCTCTGTTTTGACGTAGCATCCTTTGAAGAAGGCATTTGACAAATGCCTCCTTATTGACAAAGTGTCTCCTTATGCTTTTTTGAGCAAGACAGAAACTTGGCCAGAGCTGGCTGGCTGACAGGCCAGTAACACTGTCTTAGTCTGTCTTCTGCCGTGATAACAGAATCCTTGAGGCTGGATGCAGTGGAGACCATGGAAGCTCCTTTGGCTCGGGGTCCTGGATGCTGGGAAGTCCAAGAGCCTGGCACTGGCTCTTGCGAGGGCCTTCTTGTGGGAGCAGAACCGGACAAGGGCGCCACACGGTGAGGGCAGAAGTGCGCATGCTCAGGTTCCTCTTCCTCTTGTTTGAACCCTCTAGTCTCTGCAGGGGGCCCTAGCATCAATACCCGTTCCACCCCTAATTACCTCCCGTCTCCAAACTGTAAACACAAGAATTTGGAGATTAACACATGAACTTCAGGGGGACGTATTCTAACCTAGATAATGGGTCTTGTCTATTATGGTTGATGTACACCTGGGGAGGAGGCATATCAGGGAGTCCCGTGCTGAGCCGCATCCTACGCATGACTTAAATGAAGACGCAAAGGATATGCTTGCCAGCTTTTCAAATGAAACTAACTTTGAAGAAAGAACTAATATGTTTGTTGATGCAATCAACAAAAATAATTCTGGACCAATGACTAGGAAGAAAGAAGCAAGATGAGAATTAAAGGTATAAACCTTGTTCCAATATTCAAATGGACACTTATTAGATGAGAATAATATGATCTAACTGCTTGTGAAAAAAATTAAGTCTTTGAAATATAAATTAGTTAAACAAGAGTGAATCTTGGCTGCAAAAATTGGCCCGTCACGGGTGAGACCACCCTGGAGAAAGGAAGGAGAACCGGCAGGGAAGGCTTGGCAATCTTGCGGCACTGGCCAGGCCACACGAAGAGCTCCCCAAGCACAGAAAAGGAGACAGTTGACGAGCTGAAGTGGGATCTGGGCAGCTTCAGGACCCTGAGGAGCTACGGGGGGATGAGAAAATCTTCACTGGGGAAACCAGGAGAGGAGATGTGCGCATTCTCCCCCTAGGCTTCCTTGTGCAGGTCCAAAGGGCGCTCGGATTAAGTGAAAGTTAGATGGGAGAAATGGCTGGTATAATGAAAAGAAGACTTTTCAAATAATCTTAAACGAGGGACAATTAAGAGGCGAATGTCTTATAACTGAAAGCTGCAAGCAGAAGCTGGGAAACGCTGGGAACCTGTTTCATTTCAGTGGTTGGGAAGTAGTGCAGAAATGTCCTCCTAACTCCACGTGGCTTTGGCTTTGGCGGGAGGACTTGAGATGAAGAAGGAAAGGCACAGGCGACAGGGCCTGCAAACAGCAAAAGACAGACTGCGTCCATGGACCTCAAAGATGCTTGCTCTTTGCCCAACCATCTGTGCACGCAATTAGCAATCACTATCAGCGGTGTCATCTTAAAATGCAAACCACACAGCACAGATACAATGTGAACAAATACATTTCTGCCCAAGCAGTCAATCGATAAGATAAATGACAGCGTATTAAAATACCTAAATATATATTTATATGTGTAAATAAGAGACCAGTTCCATTTCAGCTTGAGAACTCTTTTATAGTATGCTGTGAAAGATGGGGTGATTTTTAAAAATTGTTTGGTCTTTGTCAAGAGAAGAAGGAAATTCAATATACAGAGCACTATTTAAACAACATCAAGGCTATGATTCAAGAAAACAAAAGGCAGGAAATTCAAAGATGAGGTGTGATGTGTTAGCCTTCATTCCAGCTGCTATGTCCATTCACAGTGACAGCTGAAGAGAAAATTGGAACACGATGTAGGCACAGTTTTAAAATATATTTACTTAAGAGAAAACATAGCAAGGATCTTTCGTCCTATTTATGGGAGAAGGGATTAAACACTGACTCATCAGGGTGTCTTAAAAACATTTTACAAGTTCAGAAAATATTTGCTAATTCCTGTTTTACTTACCATATGTAAATCAGCTGTGCTATTCAGAAGCAAATTTTCTAGAAATTGAGTTAAGTGATTCTGTTAGGTTTCTTTTTGATTTCTAAGAGACCATGTTCAAGTCACATATCTAAAACCAGTTCTGATGAAGGGGGTCAGGTAGGTAGAACAGAAACCTACAAAAGACAGCAAAGACACAGAGCAGAATGAGAAGGACAATGTCACCCTTTCTTTAGCACTGGCCAAAGAGGAGGACGTGGCCAAGCTGTGGGCATATTTGTCTGCTATGCAGTGGGTGATGGCTTTTCCATTGGAGGGCTGGCAGCAGCTGCTCCTTTAGCTCAAGGTTTTGCTGTTACCTCTGCAGTCTGAAATCCCGTCTTGCCTAAGAAAGGAACAGGAGGGCATGTTGTTGAAAGCTGTAGCCAGGGTCAGCATGGAAGGATAAGACTATGATGAGTCTGAGAGAACAAACCAGAAGTCCCACTGCCAGGGTCAGGGGGAGGTTTGCTTTGTTTTTTAAAAAAATTGTAGGGCTGGTGCTGTTGCATAGCGAGTAAAGCTGCCGCCTGCAGTGCCGGCATCCCATATGGGCGCTAGTTCGAGTCCCGGCTGCTCCACTTCCGATGCAGCTCTCTGCTTTTGGCCTGGGAAAGCAGTAGAAGATGGTCCAAGTCCTTGGGCTCCTGCACTCTCATGGGAAACATGGAAGAAGCTCCTGGCTCCTGGCTTCAGAAGGGCACAGCTCTGGTCCTTGCAGCCAGAGAATGAACCAGTGGATGGAAGACCTCTCTCTCTCTGCCTTTGCCTCTCCTCTCTGTAACTCTGACTTTCAAATAAATAAATCTTTTTTAAAATTGTAATTAAAAATTAAAGGGAAAGAATGCCATTATCTGGAAGGACACGCGCATTTGCTGTCCAGTCATGGGACTAGATTCGCCTTCATCTGTCCACACCTTCCTTTGATCCATCGGGCCTCCTTCGCGTGATGTGTAGGGGCATTCACAAACCATCCCGACCGGCCTTTGAGTCCCCTCTCCCTTCATTCTACCAATCCCATCCTACAAAGTAGTCACCCTGGACCATTCCTGCTGGTGACGTTGCTTCCTGTGTCTGGGATGCTCCTCTGTCGTCTTCTATCCAGCTGTGCACTACAGAACACAGCCCACACGCCACAAGCCTTCTGTCTGCCCACTGCACAGCCAGGCCGCACACTGTTCTCCTGTCACCTGACTCGATTGTCCTCGCGTGGAACATTACAGGCTCCTGGAGGATAAGAAGTGTGCCTTTTAGATGATTTCATTATTCTCATTATTCATACCCTCTTGAATTTGTTTCCATGTCTTCAATGGTAAGCAGAGGGCTTGGAGCATAAGAGTGCTCCATCCGCTGTAGATGAACAAATCATGATGGTAACGGATCTAGTTGACTGCCCTTTGGTATATTATAGTTATAAGTAAAATATTGATATTCTATTAAATGGTTTTGCTTTGAATCACTAGAACACGTTTCTTACGGTAACACTTTTTGGATGTTACTTTTTGTGTATCAGTTTGTCTACTGAAATCATGTAAGTTCTTTACAAATGAAACTTTTGGGAAGGCTGGGAGAATTCACTAACATGGTAGTACCTTTGGGAGGCGCTCTAAGAGGGTGATACTGGGCTGTGGACTCAGCGGTGGACCCAGCTTTGGGGAAGACTTCCTATCCAGCCACACCCAGCCTCTGGCTATTAGCAATTCCTGGTTGCCTCAGACATCCAGTCAGTGACTGAGCGAGGCAGGAATACAAAAGTTCTCCATTTCAGCCCAACGTGGGCTGCTCTTCCAGGGAATACTTGCTCAAGAATCCCACATCAGGCTGTCCAAGAGTTGGTTGGGTCCACTCTGTAGTTTGATTTCTCCATCTGCCCAATCCTGCTTTCCCTTCTGTCCTTTTCACATGCACCCCAAGTTCTGTCTCAGGGGCTGCTTCCAGAGAACACAGCCTGCTCTAAGGTGTGTGGTTCCCTCCTATGTAGGAATGGGAAGCACTAGCACTCACCTCAGATGACCATCCTGAAGACTGAGTGGGACAGTGCATCTGAAGGACTTAGCCAGGCATCTGGCTCAATGAAGGTCATCTCAGCGGCTGCTACTGCCACCAGAGCCACCACTCTGTGTCACCCTAGCCACAGAATCTTGATTGCTTTAGTCACTTTGTGGAACTATCAAGTTGTACACAGTCACATATATAGAAAGATACAACATCCCAAAGTGTTTCCTTGTGTCCCTTTGCAATCAATCTTTCTCCCCACCTGGCCTCAGGAAACCACTGACTTGATTGGAGAATCTACACTCATAAAAGTTAGGATTCATGTGGAGGGCTGCATGATCCTTAGTCCTTAGTGTGAAGCTCTTCTTAGCAAAATGCTTTGGTGATGCATCCGTGCCATTGCAGATATCCATAACTCGTTTCTTTATGCTGTGCGGTATTCCATTGTATGAATATCCCACAATTTGTTAATTTTTGTTATTTTTAACATTTTGTGGTGTTTTAAAATTTATTTGAAAGGGAGAAAGAAGAGAGAGAGAGAGAGAGAGAGAGAGAGACCATCTGCTAGCTTACTGCTCAGATGTCCATAACAGCTGGGACTGGGCCTGGCCAAAGGCAGAATCTGAGGACTGGATCTGATTCTCCCATGCAGGTGGCAGGGAGCAGCCACTTGAGCCATTACCTACTGCTTCTCAAGCCTGCGTTAGCACGAAGCTGGAATCAGAAGAGGAGCTGGGACCCAAACCCAGGCGTTCCTGTACGGGATGAGGGTGTCCCCCACAGCATCTTAGCTGCCGTACCAGATGCCTGTCCCCACAGTCTGTTTATTTGCTCATCAGTTAGGTTTCCTATTTTCTTGGCAATTATGAGCTAAGCTGCCACGAATCTTTTCTGTAAGTCTTTGTGCGAACATGTTTCCATTTCTCTTGAAAATGTAGAAGTAGAAATACTGGGTTTTGTGGTAAGCGATGTTTAACTATACAGGAAACTTTAGGTGATTTAGGGACTCTACCATCGTGTATGCCAGTCAGAAATTTATGGGAGTTCTGGTTGCTCCATATCCTTGTCAATACTTGATATTATCTGATATTTTAAACATTTTGTTTTGTTGAAAAAGAAAACCTACCACTCACATGGCATGGTAAGTGTATAGCAGTATCTCATTTTGGCTTTGCTTTTAATTTCCCTGGTGACTAACTATGTTGAAGACTTTTTATGGGCCATTTGCATACATTGAGGTGACAGTGAAAATATTTTGCCCATGTTTTATTGGGTTCTTTGGCTTTTATTGGGTTTTAAGGGTTCTTTAAATATTTTAGATTTAAGCTGTTTACTAGATGTATGTTTTTACAAGAATTTTTTTTCTTGGCTTATGACTTGTTTTTCATTTCTTTAACAATGTCCTTTTTTAAAAAATAGATTTTATTTATTTATTTTAGAGCTAGAGTTGCAGACAGTGAAAGGGAGAGACAGAGAGAAAGGTCTTACTTCCATTGATTCACTCCTCAAATGACCACAACGGCCAGAGCTATACTGATCCGAAGCCAGGAGCCAGGTGTTTCTTCCGGGTCTCTCATGCGGGTACAGGGGCTGAAGGCCTTGGGCCAGCTTCTACTGCTTTCCCAGGCCATAACATAGAGCTGGATTGGAAGAGGGACAGCCAGGACTAGAGCCGGTGCCCATATGGGATGCTGGCACCTCAGGCAGAGGATTAACCTACTGTGCCATGATGCCAGCCCCAACAATGTCTTTAATCAGCAAAAGTTTTATTTTTTTTTATGAAGTCTATACTTCCTATGTCTATCTAAAAGATAAAATTACAAAGGCTTTTTTCCTAGATTGTTTCACATATTCAAAAAATAAATTTTATTTGAAAGGCAGAATGACAGAGACAGAGATCGTCCATCCAACTGACTCACCCTCCAAATGGCCACAACAACAATCAAAGCTGGGTCAAGCTGAAGCCAGGAGCCAGGAAGCCAGGAACTCCATCTGGGTCTCCTATAAGGGTGGCAGGGACTCAAGTGCTTGAGCCATCATCCTGTTCTTCCCAGGAAGGAAGCTGGATTGGAGGCAGAGTAGCCTGGATTCAAACCATTGTTCTGATACGAGTTGTGGGTGTCCCAAATAGTAGCTTAACCTGATGCACAATGCCCATCTCTAAAAAAAAAATTTAATTTTTGTGTTTGTAGATAATACATTTAAAGTTGATTCTTTTTTATATAGATGGAGGTCCATTTTTTTCTATGAGGATATCTGGTTGTTATAGCACCATATATTCTCCCTGCTGAATTTCCTTGGTAGTTTCGTTGCTGGTTGATAATACATGTACTATATCAGTGGCTTTCAAGGCTGTTTTGCTGATCAGAGGACCTGGGACAATGCCCAGAGAATTTTTATTTGTCACAAGTAGGGAGTGTATCCAGCATCAAGTGAGTAGAAACCAGGGATGGTGCAGTGCACAGTCTCCAACTAAGAATTATGCAGGCCAAAATGTCAACAGTGCAGCCATTAGGAAAACTTGGGCTAGGCTATTTCTGAATTCTGTTCTGTTTCATTCATCTATGTCAGGGATCAGCAAACTGTAAAAAATTACTCACTTACTTATTTTAGAAGGAGAGATACAGAGACAGAGTGACACAGATAGACACAGCTCCCTTGTGCTAGTTCTCTCCCCAAATGCCTATGGCAGCAGGGGCTGGGTTGAAATCAAAGCCACAGACTGGAAATTCAATCCAGATTTCCCACCTGGGTGGCAGAAAACCCAGTTACTTAGGTTATCACTACTGTCTCCTTTCGCTGGGGTCAGGAGCCGGAGTTAGATACCAAACCCAGGCACTTGGATATAGGGTGCAGGCATCGTATTGGGTGTCTTAACCATTAGGCTAAATGCCCACCCCAGTGACCTTTTACTTAATGGGGCATAGAGTAAATATTTTGGGCATGTGGGTTACATAATCTTTAACATATCCTATCAACTCAGCTGTTGTACTACAACATCAGTCATAGACAGCATATAAACAAATGGAAGTAGCTGTATTTTATTTTATTTTTTTAAGATTTACTTATTTATTTGAAAGTCAGAGTTACACAGAGAGAGAAGGAAAGAGAGAGAGAGAGAGAAGTCTTCCATCTGCTGGTTCACTCACCAAATGGCCACAATGGCTGGAGCTGGGCCGATCCAAAGCCAGGAGCCAGGAGCTTCCTCTGGATCTCCCATGCAGGTGCAAGGGCCCAAGCACTTGGGCCATCTTCTGCCGCTTTCTCAGGCCACAGCAGAGAGTTGGATCGGAAGTGGAGCTGCCGGGACTTGAACCAGCGCCCACATGGGATGCCAGCACTGCAGGTGGCGGCTTTGCCCGCTAAGCCACAGCTTTGGTCCTGGAAGTAGCTATATTTTGATAAAACTTTATTTGCAAAACCAGGCAGCAAGTCTGTGGCCCATGGTTTGCCAACCCATAATCTATGTATTTATCTTTATACCAACATCACATTTTGGGGTTACTTACTTATAGTTAGTCTTAGAATCAGGTAGTATAAATCTTCCAGTTTGTCTTTCTTTTTCCCTTTAACATTGTTCTGTCTGTTTGAGGCCCTTGATTCTACATACCAGTTTTTTAAACAAATATGCCAAGTTCTATAGTGTACTGGGATTTGGGTTGGGATTGCCTTCAATTTGTAGTCCACTTTGAGGAGTGTTAGAGATGGAATTGTACACCTTTCTTTTTTATTTATTTATTTATTTATTTTGACAGGCAGAGTGGACAGTGAGAGAGAGACAGAGAGAAAGGTCTTCCTTTGCCTTTGGTTCACCCTTCAACGGCCGCTGCGGCCGGCGTGCTGCGACCTGCGCATCGTGCTGATCCGAAGCCAGGAGCCGGGTGCTTCTCCTGGTCTCCCATGCAGGTGCAGGGCCCAAGCACTTGGGCCATTCTCCTCTGCCTTCCTGGGCCACAGCAGAGAGCTGGCCTGGAAGAGGGGCAACCGGGACAGAATCCGGCGCCCCAACCAGGACTAGAACCCGGTGTGCTGGCGCCTCAAGGCGGAGGATTAGCCTATGGAGCCGCGGCGCCAGCAGAATTGTACACCTTTCAAACTCAGATGTCAGAGCCCTATTCCCTAGTTCCTTGGAATGTAATGATACTTAGATAGGCCCTTTAAGAAGGTAATTAAGTCGTTGATACAGCACTCTAATCCAGCATGACTGGTGTCCTTGGCAGGAGAAGAGACGTAGAGGGGATATGGACGCACAGAGAAAGGATCATGTGAGGACAGAGAGAGAGGCTGGATGCCTGCAAGCCGGAGGGAGAGAAACCAAGGCTGCCAAAACCTTGATCTTGGACTTGAGAAAATAACTTTCTGTTGTTTCAGCCAACCAACCCATCTATGGTATTTTGAGTTAGCAGCCCTAGCAAAGTCATGCGATGAGAATCAGATTTCTTACCAGTATTGAGTGTTCTGGTCTGTAATCATGACCTGTGCCATTTAGTCAAATATTCCTAATCGCCTTCAACTATTTTTATACTTTCCACTGCACGAGTTTGGCATCTATATTGCTAAATTGATCCCTAAATATTTAATGTTTTTGATGCAATTTGTAATTTTTAAGTGTTGTTACTAGTGATTGGAACCCAGTTGATTTATATGGACTTTGTATCCTGCAATTTCGCTAAATTCACTTTTTAATTCTAGTATCTTTTCTATAGATGGCTACAGTTTTCTATATGAACAATCATATTATCTGTGTTTTAGCAGAACTGTTCCTCTGTATCCTTTACAGTTTTCCCTTGTTTTTGTTTCCTTTTTAAATTATGCATAGAGTTTTTTGTGTGTGAAATTAAAGCCTTTATTAACCTGTAAAAAAAAAAGCATATTGCCTGGAAATAAAGACAACTTTGGTTTGTTTTTTGTTTGTTTGTTTGTTTGTTTACTTGTTTTTTGTCTGTGTGCCTTTTTCTCCTTCCTTATTGCCGTGGCTAAGATCTCAAGTCCACAGCTGAAGAGAAGTGATGACAAGACATTATTCACTTTTCCTGATCTTAGTGAGAAAGTGCTTCACCATTTTCACTGTTAAGGTTGCAGGATTTTCCTCTGTACTTTTTGTCAGTTGAGAAAGTTCCCTTCTGTTCCTATCCTGCGAGAAATTTTTATTATGAATAGGTGTGGACTTTTACCAAATGCCTTTTCTGCATTTATTTAAGTGATCATATAGTTTTTCTAGTTTGGTTTTTTACTATCATCAATTACAGTAATGATTTCTGAAATAAATGCCAAATAAAATTGGCATTCCTGAGATAAATAAACTTCACTTAGTCATGATTTCTTGCCCATTTTCTTTTGGATTGGATTTGCTCTAAGTTAGTTTAAAATGGATATATCTATATCTAAGAAGAATACTGACCTATAGCTTCATTCTCATAGTCTGTGCTTCCTTTTGATAATGCTGGCCTGATAGAATGAGTTAGGAATTCTTTCCTCTTCTATTTCCAGAATCATTTCTGTAGGATTACTTTCAACTCTTTCTTAAATGTTTGAGAGATTTGACCAGTGAAACCATTTGAATCTGGAGTTTTCTTTGTGGAGTTCTTTTAGCTATAAGTTTAATGTTTAAAATATATTAAGGGCTACTCATGTTATCTATGTTCTCTTGTGGGGCTGGCGCTGTAGCACAGAGGGTAAAGCTGCCACCTGAAGCGCCCGCATCCCATACGGGCACTAGTTCGAGTCCCGGCTGCTCCACTTCTGATCCAGCTCTCTTATATGGCCTGGAAAAGCAGTAGAAGATGGCCCAAGTCCTTGTGCCCCTGTGAAAGCCCATGTGGAAGACGCAGAAGAAGCTCCTGGCTCCTGGCTTCCGATAGGTGCAGCTCCGGCCCTTCTGACCAATTAGGGAGTGAACCAGCAGATGGAAGACCTCTCTCTCTCTCTCTCTCTCTCTCTCTCTGCCTTTCCTCTCTCTGTGTAACTCTGACTTTCAAATAAATAAATAAATCTTTAAAGAAAAAAAAATACACACACACACACACAGTCTCTTGTAAGTTTTGATAGCATTTCTGGTGCAAAAATTTCGAAATCCACTCATGGTGGGTTTTTTTTTTTTTGGTAATATGCATTTCCATGAACTTTTTGAAGAACCTCCTAGGTCACTATTTTGTTTCTTTGTATGTTATCAATATTAGATGGATGCTAGATTGTGAGTTTTAGCTTGTTGAGAAATATATTCTGTTGTATTACTTTAAAGACTGTTAAATGTTTCCTGATAATTAAAATATCACACATTGTTAGTTTGTTTTAAGGCAGGTCTAGGATTACCTTTATTGTCAGGTGAATTTAGCCTTAATTCTAAGATTTCGTCCTTGTGGAATCTGTATTTTATGTCCAGTGTATTATTCTGGTGAATCAAATTTTCCCCATTTTGTTCAGAGAGAATTTGAACAGTTCCTGGCCCAGTATGAGCTCTTGAAATTATCTTATAGTTCCCAATAAATGTTATTTTCTCAGAAGCTATTCTTGTTTGGCCTCATTGGATTTATTCCATGCTCATGCATATAGATGCTCGACCCCTCTGCGGATTCCTGGAGCTCTTTATTGGTGTCAACCCCCTTTTCCAGGATAGATTCTCCGTTCTTCAAATTCTGGCTGCGCTGGCTTCCTGGAACTCTGCTACTTGTCTTTGCAACAAAGCAAGATCAGTGGGTTCTTTACAGGTTTACTGTTCCTGCAAACAGTCTTGGAATCACATCCAGGAAGAAGAAAACCAGGCAGTGGCAGGGCCTACCTCATCTGTTTCCTTCTTCTCAGGGACCCACAACTTTGCTATCTATTGTCCAGTGTCTGAAAATAGTTGCTTCCTGTATTTTGCCCAGTTTTGAAATGGTTTGCCATTTATCTTATTTCTTCATTGCTGGAGGCAGAAGTACCCATATGAAAGATACTTTCTGCCTTATTTTGTCTTGGTTTGGATTTGAAATTCTGTAGCTGAATAAGAAAAATAATTAAGAATAAGGGAACCCAAGCTCTTGAATAAGAATCTTTTTATGTTTTACCATATAATTCAGGCCTGGATATGTACAGCAATCTACAAATGATACACAAAAGATTCTAAAAATGGATCATCAATTGTTTTTCCTGTTAGAGCTGCACAATCCCCATTTGTCAGTAGGGCAAATATTCTGTGTTCTGGGTCCATTTGGATGCAGGTTCTCTGGATACTTTCGTGTGGATTTCAAAAGGTGTTCTCAGTCCACATTGTTCTTTGATGGGTTGTCATTTTCTTGTATTAACAGCACATTTCAGCATCATGTTGGTTATTTGTTGCTGTATTCCAAACCACCCCAAACTGTGACAAAATGCAGCTTTATTCTAATGCTCACAGAGTCCATAGACCATAAGTTCAGAGAAGACACATCGAGAGAACCTTATCTCTGCTCTCTGTTTTGCTGTCTGGGACCTTAAAGACCAGATGACCAGGGGTTACCCTAACAGCTACAGGCTGGAGTCATTTGGAGGCTTCCCTACTCAAATGTTTGATTCCAAGGCTGGGATCGCTTCAAGGCTTGGTTCAGCTGGAGTTGCTGATCCTACACACAAAGTCTCCCTATGATTTGGGATCCTTGCAACACAGCAGATGGTTTCCAAGAGGGACTCTGCCTTCAGGAAGCATCGGCAGCAAGTGTTTTCAAAGACCAAGGCTGAAGTTGTAGAGCTTACTTTGAGCCTCAAAAGTCATGCAGGGTCACCTCCACCACCTTTCTTATTTAGCCCAGATATAAGGAGAAGGAAATTAGACCCCCACCTCGGGAGAAAGTGACACGATTACACAGAGGAGGAGCACGTGGGATGGCAGGTGTTATTGTAGCCATCTTGGGAAAAAAAACAAATAGCCAGAGTTCTCCCTCTCACAACCGTCCTACTAGCGGCATACTCACTTTGTAAGGTTGCATCTCACCACAGAGCGTGCTCAGGCGCATGGTCCAGTATCACATCATGTGTACACACAGTTCAAAAACTTAGGAACTAAAGGGACAAGTTATCTTGCTCCAATGTTGTGATAGGCATAAGACAGCTGAAGTAGATACCACTGTTCCAAAGCGGGGAGACAGGAAGAGTCCCTGGTGTGCAGTAACTGAAATTTACCTGGAGCCTGCTGCCAGTGCTTGAGCGAAGCCCAGGCCTGCTCCCTGGGGGCTGTCCTCCATGCTCATCTTAATTTACTTTTTCGTGAGGAATATCGGTGTTTGTAGGTAAGTAGTCTCCCCACACTGAGGCTTCTTCATACAAGTTACAGAGTCTGAAGACTTGCATTTTATACTATCTTTGCTTTACTTTTCAGTCCAATTTGGTTTGATTTCCTTAAAAATTTAATGGGTTTCAGGGGCCAGCATTGTGTTGGAGTAGGTAAAGCTGCCACCTGAAGCGCCAGCATCCCGTATGGGCACCGGTTCAAGTCCCGGCTGCTCCACTTCTGATCCAGCTCTCTGCTGTGGCCTGGGAAAGCAGTAGAAGATGGTCCAAGTCCTTGGGCTCCTGAACCCGCATGGGAGACCTGGAGGAAGCTCCCGGCTTTGGATCGGCCCAGCTCCTGCCACGGTGGCCATCTGGGGAACGGACAAGCAGATGGAAGACCTCTCTCTCTTTCTTTGCTCTGCCTCTCTGTAACACTGCCTTTCAAATAAATAAATAAATAATCTTTAAAAAAATTAGTGGGTTTCTTGTGTGTCAGTTAATGATCAACTCTATCACGCAAACGCAATACCTTCACGCCCTACTGAAATGAGCTTTTCTCTTCCTTGAGCTCCCCTTGGGGCAGCTGAGGGATGGTGTGTCTTTATGATTCTTAGAAATCCTCTCGCTCAACAGGGAGGACCTGAGCAGTCTACATCCGAGGTCCTGTAAAGGGCCACAGCTCGTCTACAAGGGCCTCAGTCAGGCTGCACGTGAAGTCTTCTTGCAGTCCTCACAAAGTTTGTATTCAGACCTGGACTCAGTCTTCACTCCGAGACCATGTTTCCCCGGTCTCTGCCTTGGTGCCGTTTTTAACTTTAAGGCAGTTTTGCTGGCTGGAAAAAAATGGTGCTGCAACCTTTACATTTTCTCCAAATGCTACTTGAAAACTTAATGATTTCTTCTTTTGATCATCTCTCTCTGTGCCCTAATGATAGACAGCTCGGAGAACCCAGGTAGATTTCTTAATATTCTATCAGAAATAACTTAAAGCTAAATCATCACGTTCGTTATGTCCACTTCCTATCTCTCTCATTTCCACAGAGGACATGTTACCAAAATTTCCACTATTACAATAGACCTCGTTTTGCTCAGTTTTTGACATCTTTGTCATTTTTCTTTAGGCTGTCACCATGGCCTCCTCAAGGTCATCAGACACCTGCCTGACTTCTTGTCCTCAAACTAATGTCACAGAGTTTAGTGCCATGATCTGAATGTCTGTGCACCACCAAGATTCATGGGTTGAAACTATAACCTTCAAGGTGATGGTGAGGTCTTTGGGGAGATGATTCGGTCACGAATGTGGAGGCCTCATGATGGGGTTAAGTGCCCATATAAAGTGGCTCCAAATGGCCCATTCACCTCTTCCGCCATGTGAGAACACAGCAAGATGGTGTTGTCTATGAGGAAGGGGCCCTCACCAGACGCCAGATATGCTGCTGCCTTGATCTTGGCCTTTCCCCTCTCCAGAACTGAGAATCTATTGCTTTTGTTGTCTATGAGCCACTCCCTTTATGGTGTTTTGCTGTGGTGCCCTGGACAGACTAAGGGGGAGACCTAGAAGTCTTCTACTTCAGGGAAACTTCTAGGGGTTCAACAGTGTGGGGCACGCCAAGAAATCCCTCTGAGGATGACTTGTTATGTCTGACCCCTTCCACACCAAGAAACGGGCAACCTAGTGGACCACTTTGGATTTTGGAGGGAACATGTTCCTTTATGGCTATGTTACCCTCACCCATGTATTAGCGACCTAAATAGTTGCTAGTTTTCAGTGGTGCCCAGAACAAGAGAAGATTGCCACAGGTCCAGGCTGCTGTGACGACTGTTCTGCCACTTGGGTCACGTGATCTGATTCAATAGTGTTTGAGGTGTCAGTGGCAGAGAGAGATGCTATTTGGAGCCTTTGGCAGACTCCCATGGATGAATTGCAGAGTAGGCCTTTAGTGTTTTGGAATAAGTCCCTGCCATAATATGCAGATACCTAATCTGCTTTTGAAAGGCTCCTCTTGGCCTGCTACTGGGCCTTAGGAGAAACTGAATGACCATAAGTCACAAAGTTACCATAAGACCTGAACTGCCAGTCATAGACTGAGTGTTATCTGACCCACCAGGCCATGAGATGGGCATACACAGTGAGGTTCCATTACCAAATAGAAGTGACATACATGAGATCAGACCGAAGGATAAAGAAGTTACCCAAAGAAGTAACCTAAATGTCTACGGTCCCCATTCCCGCTACACTGTCTTCTTTCTCCCAGCCTGTACCTGTGGCCTCATGGGAGTATAATCAGCTGATGAAGAAAAGACTCCAGCCCGGTTTACAGAAATGCTGAGTGATGTGCAGGCAGCACCTGAAAGCGGACAGCTCCAGTGCTAGAGCCTTCCTGGGACATCTCCAAAGGACAGCGGTGGCGGGAAATCTTCCCAGTGGGTAGAACACTGGGCGGTGCATGTTCTTGTGCGCGTTCCTTGAAAGGGTAAATGACCAGATGTAATTATATGCTGATTCGTGGGCGGTAGCCAGCGTTTCGGCTGGGTAGTCAGGGACTTGGAGGAACATTACTGGAAAATCAGTAACAAGGAATTTGGGGGGAGAGAGATGTAGATGGACTTCTCTAGTTGAGCATCAAATGTGAATATATTTATGTCGTATGTAAATTCTCACCAAAGGTGACCTCATCAGAGAAGAATTTTAATAATCAAGTGCATAGGATGATTCATTCTGTGGATACCTATCAGTCTTCCCCCCCAACCAGCCTTGTCATCACTCAGTAGACTCACAAACAAAGTGGCCATCAAGGCAGTGCCGGCTTCCACTTACCAAAGTCTGCCTGTTTACAGTCACTGCTCAGTGCCCGATCTAACAGCAGTAGAAATCGACACTGGACTCCAATGTAGCGTTATTCCCTAGGGTTAGCCCACTAGGTAAATGATCATGCCCAGGTGATGTGCTTGCTGAAGAAAAAAAAGGAAAAGAGAATGGATTGTAGAAAACAACAAATAAGCTGGGGCTGGCGCTGTGGCATAGAGGGTAAAGCTGCTGCCTGCAGTGCTGGCATCCCATATGGGTGCCAGTTCAAGTCCCAGTTGCTCCACTTCCAATCCAGCTCTCTGCTATGGCCTGGGAAAGCAATGGAGGATGACCCAAGTCCTTTGGCCCCTGGTCCCACATGGGAGACCCCGAGGAGGCTCCTGGCTTCGGACTGGTGCAGCTCTGGTTGTTGTGGACATCTGTGGAGTGAACCAAAAGATGGAAGACCTCTCTCTCTCTCTCTCTCTCTCTCTCTCTCTCTCTGCTTGTGCCTCTTTGTAACTCTGCCTTTCAAATAAATAAATCAATATAGCTTAAGGAAAAAAAAAAGAAAAAGTCAGCATGCATAAATGCTAGTTACAATCACAACAGCCAGCTACCTGGTGGCAAGTTGATTACACTGGACTGCTTCCATCATAGAAGGAGCAATGTTTTGTCCTTACTTGAATAGATACCCTGGATATGATCTTGCATGCCCCACGTGTAGTGCCTCTGCTCAAATTTCTATCTGTGGATCTACAGAATGCCTTTCCATCATCATGTTATCCTACACATCATTGCTTCTCACCAAAGGACTCACTTCACAACCAAATAAGTGCACCAATGGCTCATGCTTGTGGAATTCACTGACCTAGCCATGGTCGCCATTCTGAAACAGTTGGCTTCACAGAACGATAGAATGGACTTCTGAAGACTCAGTTACGATGCCAGTCACACGGTCCTACTCTGCAGGGCTGTGGGATATCTATGCTCTGAATCAGCACCCAATAAATGGCACTATCTCTCTGATAGCCAGGATCAACAGGTCCATGAATCAAGAGATGGAAATGTGAGTAGCACCACTCACTGTTACCCTATTGACCCTCTAGTGGAAATTTTGCTTCCTGTTCCTGTAACCTTATGCTTTTCTGGCCTAGAGATCTTAATTCCAGGGGGAAGAATGCTTCCATCAGGAAACACAATCATGATTCCATTGAATTGGAAGTGAAGACTGCTAGGTGGTCCTGTTGGATTCTCTGTGCCTCTGAGTTAACAGATCAAGAAGAAAGTTACAGTATCAGCTTAGCTGACTGATCTGGACTACCGAGCAGAATTGGGCTACTATTCACAGTGGAGGTAAGGAAGAGTATGCCCGGGTTGCAGCAGACCCCTTGTGCCATTGCTCAGTGTTATCACGCCCTAGGATTCAGAGCAATGGAAAACTGCAGCCTAAACCAGGCTGAACTACAAGTGGCCCAAGCCCTTCAGGAAGGAAGGATGGTGTCACCTCCCTAAATAAAGAAGCACTTCTACTTGAAGGGCCTGCTAAGAGCAAAGGAATATGGAATGAATAGTAAAGGAATGTTAAGTATGAAAACCAGCTACAATCCATGACCAGTCATAGAAATGAGAATAATAGTTTTCATGACTATTTCCTCTTAATTTATCACTAATATATTGGGGTTGATATATACATATGTATATATGTATATATAAAACACATATGTATATATCAACCCCAATATATTAGTGATAAATTAAGAGGAAATAGCAACTATGTTTGTCCTAATTCCTTTCTTTATCCTTTATCATGTAAAATAAGAGGTATTGACTTTATACCAGCTTTTAGAAGTGTTAATTTTATATCACAGTATTTAAGTTACAGGATATCAAGAGAACAATAAATATCATGTAAAGACTTCCCTTCCTCTTCTGGAAAAAGGATTAGTGTGCTTCAGGTTGTATAAAGTACAGTTGTATCACATCAAGTAGAATTGTCACCTTATTGTTGTCTTCTCTGAAAACTGAGCATGGGTTAATGAGGTGTACATAGGTGCCAACCTAAAAAGGGGTAGAATTAGATGTCAACTGGACCAGGTTGGTTCTGGGTGCATCTAAGAGCATGTTTCTGGAAGAGACTACCATTGAAATCTATGGACTGAGTAAAGAAGAGTCCAGCTCACCAACGTGGGTGGGCATCACCCAAAGTGTTGAGGGTCTGGGTAGAACAACTAGGTAGGAAGGAAACCTCACTATCTCCTCTGGAGCTTGGAAGTACATTGTTTCCTGACCTTAGATGTGAGAGTTACAACTTCAGGGGTGGGGGGACATCAGATTCTGCAATTTTGACCAGTGTCTCTCCCACCCCTCTTGTGTCCATAGACTGAGAAAGACACCATTGTCTTCCTCGGTCCCCAGGCCCTCAGATTCAGCCTGAATCACTCCACAAGCTTTCCTGGTTCTCCCAGCTGCAGATGGCATATCATGGATTTCTTGGCCTCCATAACCATGTCATCCAAATCCCAGCATCAATCCCCCCACAGACATCTACATTTATATTTATATATCCTGCTAGCTCTGTGCTCTGGAGAAACCCAATATATTAGGTTTTGTTACAGCAGTTCCTATTTCCAGCACATGTTTACATCTATCATTTAATGTCAGATCAGAGATGTAATATCACTTGAGTGATATAAAACATATGGTTTATTACAGGAATTTGACCTTCTGCAAATTGATACAGCTAAAGAGATTTGCTTCCTTCCCATTCTTCATTTCAATCCTTCAAGTCATCCATAGCTACTATCTGACAAGCACAAGAATGATCAGTGTTTGGGTAAAGAGGGAACAATCTGAGCATCTGTAAAGATAGTAACTGCAATGGAATGAATGTTTAATTTCATGTTTAAATGTTTAAATCCTTGGCTACATAATCCTTGACTGTGTAGTGATAGTTTTTTTTTTTTTCATTGATCCGCTCTCAAGGATATTAGAGAAAACTTATTATTTGTAAAAGAAAACAATCAAAAAGTTATTCTTTTTAATTTTTATTTATATAAAGGGAACAAATTTCATGTGTTTCATATACACAGTTTTAAGAGCATAATGATAAGCTGTTGCTCAGGTTAAATACATGATTGATAAGGGAAAGGTTGCCTTTTGAAAGTATCCCAGTAATAGGAAAGAAGAAGAAATGAAATTATAATTTCACCAACTTGCAAAACCTAATTAAATAATGGATCTAGACAACATTCATCAATGGCTGCTAGCATCTTCAAAGGAGACAATCAGACATTTTCTGCCGCCTAATAGAAATATAGACACCTCTAATACAGCAGGGGCTTTTTTATATTTTTTTTAAAATAAAGATTCCTTTATTTATTTGAAAGTCAGAGTTACACAGAGAGGAGAGGCAGAGAGCGAGAGAGAGCGAGAGAGAGTGAGAGAGAGTGAGAGAGGTCTTCCATATGCTGGTTCACTCCCTAATAGATCGCAACTGCCAGAGCTGCACTGATCCAAAGCCAGGAGCCAGGAGCTTCTTCCGGGTCCCCCACGCAGGTGCAGGGGCCCAAAGACTTGGACCATCTGCTTTTCCAGGCCACAGTACAGAGCTGGATCTAAAGTGGAACACCTGGGACTCAAACCGGCGCCCATATGGGATGCTGGCACTGCAGACAGTGGCTTTACCCACTACGCCACAGTGCCGGCCCTCTGATACAGCAGTTTTGAGAAACAAAATCAAATCTAAATCTATTTAAGCTTCTAGATATAACTACTAATTAAAGGATACACATGAAATAAAGTAACTTGTGAAAGAATACTACAAAGATGAAATAGAAAAATCCAGGCTGTAGGAAACTATAAGTCAAACAATGTTGTTCTGTTAAAAAAAAAAAGGCGCAATTTTTTAACAACACAGTGGAGAAGTAACCTTTAGATTAAAATAAATTTAAGAAATATATGAACCAATTGCAAGATAGAAACTTTATTTGGATCCAAATTCAAACCTCAAGCTCAGAAAAAAAATCTAAAAATAAAAATATGTAAGACATGCAAGGATATTTGAGAATATTAAGGAATTATTGTTGGGTTTGGGAATTATGGTATTGTGACTATGATTAAAAAGAAATCCTTGTCTTTTGGAGATACATTGTGAACCACATGATGGAAATTCTAAGAAACACAGGAAAATCAGAATGTAAAGTAAAACCCTTGTACACAAAAATTATCCTTGAAAAATTCTTTAAATTGTTCACAAAGTATAGAACAGAGATTGTCATCTTTAATTAAATCTGACAGTTCTCTCTTGGCTGTTGGGAAAAAAAAGTGTTTTTATTGGGCCAAATGAAATAGATGGCATATATTTAGGAGCCAAAGTCTTATAAAAATGTTTTATCAAATTCTAAAAGCATTAGCAGTCAGAACACGTGGTTGGACTGACAAAAGTTGAATTTTCATGATGGCAGAGTGGGTATTATGGAGCAGCAGTTTAAGCTGCAGCCCGGATGCCCACATCACATATTGCAGTGTCTGGGGTTATGGCCCATCCAGTTTCCTGCTAGCGCACCTGGGAGACAACAATACTTGGTTTGCTACTACCCATATGAGAGACCTGGAGGGAGTACCTGGCTCCTGGTTTTGGCCTGGCTCAACCCTGGCTGATGCAGCCATTTTGGGAGTGAAATAGGAGTGGATGGATGATGTCTCTCTATCCCTTTCTCTATCACACTTTCAAGTAAATTGTGACTTTTAATTAGATAAATAAATAAAAAAATTTCAAAGATGTTTATCACCCAGGATTCCACTCTACCAATGTTAAACAAGACACGCTACCGTGGGTCCCAGTATGTATAGTCAAAGGGCAGCAGGGAAAAGCACTCATGGCAGAAGGGAGGTGGGAGGGGGTCCATGTACTTGAACTACAGGGACTAAGATCAAGAAATGTTCATCATGGGAGGCAACATTTGGCATCTAGGGAACTGGGTGAAATCAGATCTCCTCTAGACTACCTTGAAGGCATTCATTCATTCATTCTCTTATTTTGTTCAGCAAGTGCTATGTACCATGTACTAGGCACTGCTATAGAGAATGGAGCTATAAAGGGGAATACATAGTCCCTGTCCTCCATTTGCTCACAGTTCAGTGTGAAGAAGAAACGAGTGGATTAGTGATTGCAGTGCAATAGGTAGTGGCTTTGATTAAAGCTCACTGTGGTTCCTGTAGTGCTATCATGGGTGCAGGGAGTCATGGTGGAAGAGTTTTGAGTCCAAAGGCATTGAGATTGTGTTTAGACTAAGAAGCTTCCTTTCTACTTTTTTTTCTCGCCCCTCTTTGGATTCTATCATCCTAGTGTTATTTTGACTGCTCACTCATGATAAACTCCACCACCAAAGCTGAGGCTGTGGCACTGCTCCTTGCTCAGGACTGGCCACAGGTAGTAGAAAGCTTGCTATATTTTTGAGATATCCCAATCCTGATGAATGTCCCGAGATGCATCAGGAGAGGAACGTATTGATTTTCCCTCCCTCTTCTCCTATGCCATGGTATGAATATTTTTGTTCCCCTCCCCCTCCAAATCCATGTGTGGAAATATTATGGCCAAGTGGGACGTTCACAAGGTAATTAGGTCATAAGCATGGAGTCCTTACAATGGTCCCTTATACCATCATGCACACCCCAGAGAGCTAGCTGGCTCCTAGTGCACCCTCACCAAACACCAAATATGATGGTGCCTTCGTCTTGGACTGCTCAGCCTTCAAAACTGTGAACAATAACTTTCTTTTGTTTATAAGCTACATCGACTATGCTATTTTTTTTATGGGAACCCACACAGAAATCCTTTGTACCCAGTCTAGTCAACTTTTAAAAACCTTTCATGAAGCATTTTATAATAATCCTTGATCAATCATTTATCCATTCACCTCTCCTTCCATTCATTTATCAACAAATATTTGTTGAGTATCCACAATTTGTTAAATAGTTGAGACACAACAATGAACTTGACCCTGCTCTCATGGAGCATAACCATTCTTGCCTATGTCTTTCTTCTCCTTGACCTGTTATAGTTCTTTTTGGATAGGTAGTCCTTCACCATATCCTACTGTGACATAATCTTTCATGTATTTATCACCTGTCTCTCTAGGACAATAATAAGCAGGACAAGATTACTACTGTGACTACTACTTTTCTGATCCTTATCGTGAGGTAGGTAGGTCCCCCATGCTACACAGAGAGTGTTCAATCCATACTTCTGAATGAACGTAGAAGGTGCAGGTAGGAGTGGTAGGTTCTTTTGTGACTGTACTGGGGCCTTGAGACACTGACTCACTCTCTTCCTGGCAGGTCTACACTGGTTTGTGGGTGGGGACTGAGAAATGAGGAGCTTTGCACAATAAGATCTGAGAACAAGGAATATAGAGTTGCAATGAAAAGTTTAAAAAAATAGAAAAAGATGAAATATGACTTGGAAAGTCCTTTTTGATGGCCTTTAACTGTAGCTGTTTGCTCGGAATGTCACAGCGGCAGATGACATCCAGCCATGTCATTGGGTGCCTAGTGCAAGAGATTGGTTCTGGACCAGAAACTTATGCGACTACAAGCTGAGGCAGGGGAATAAGGGTGGGGTGTCTTATTCTGGGTTATCAAAACTATCAAACTTGCTCGTCTTGTGGCATTTTAAAATCATAGATCTTGTTAACCATTTCTCCATGTGAATTTTTGTGTTCTCTAAGCTATAACCAGGGCTGGGCTTTTGCAAACTGCAAGTAACAAACCCAGGAATCCCATAGTATTTACTGTATAGCACCCCTCTTTCATCCCTAGTATCAGCAGTCTCTCAAGAATCTGATACATTTATTCATTATGAGGTGTAAAAGACATCTATAGGGATAACTGTGTGTTAGAATTAAACTTTATGACAAACAAATGAGAATTCACCAGTGGAAATACAGGTATCATCACTTGGAGGTGGATGTGTGAGAAACATTTAAAGAAAAATATAAAGTGTTACTGAAATTTTACAACTTGTCAATGGCTTGATACCAATCCCCCGTCTTTGATATCACAGTTCATCTTAAACTCAAAGCTTTTTGAAAGTCAGCTTCTTAACGTTCACTGCAGAGAAGAGATAGGCTGTATATTATAATGGGCACATTTTAGAGACTTTCCCCCCATTTATAGAGTTGAACACATGGGCCTTTAATAGAATTGGCTAGATCTGCTGAGGTTGTCAAATTTCAAAGCAGAGTTTCTTTTGCTGACTTAAGAGATGAACATATGCCATAAAATCAGTGCCTGTTCAATTATCTCATGACTTTAGGGTCATTCTTAAAGTCGGCCTGGATAATTTGAGCCAGGAAAGTTATCCCAGTGTGATTTATTCTTATTGGCTACTAGAATCATGATGAGTTCATGAAGGGAGCAGTCGATTCTGTGAGGGGTGGTGTATTAGCCCATTTTTGATTACTGTAGTGAAATACCTAGGGAAGGGCAACTTTGTAAAGAAAAAAGGTTTGTTTCGCTCACAGTTCTGGAGATTGAGAGGCATGGTATCATCCTCAACTTGGCTCCTGTGACGGCCTCAAGGTGGATGACAGGAAGACAGAGAGACTAAGCAGTCAGGCTCACTCTATGACAACTGGCTCTTGAGGAAGCTATGGGCCTTCATCCCTCTGAAGGGAAGTTCCCGCAGTGACCTAAGGACCTCTGGTCAGGCTCCACTCCGTGAAACTCCGCACCATCTTCCAGCATCACTGCCCTGGGGACCAAGCTGCCAGCACATGAACCCTTGAAGGCAAACCACATCCAAACCATAGCACTCGGAAATCAGGGAAGACCTTGATTTGAAGTCTGGACAGTGAGCCTTCCCTGATTTACAACTGACCACTCCCCTCAATTTGGATCCTAAACACTGTCTCTTCCAACAGACTGAGTCCTTCAGGCAGGGATTAGGTCATGCACATGTTGTATCCCTAGTGCTTACAAAGTATCTGGCACAAACGAGGTACAATAAAATGTTTGTGAATGAACGAATAAATTCAGCCTCACTTCATCTGGGTGGGTGAACACATCTTTTGCGGACTGAATATAAATCATAGAAACTTTAATGAAAATTGCTTTTATATCTTCGCTGGTTTCACCCATCTGACATGCCGGATTCCTGGCACGTATAAAGGAAGGTGAGGGGTGGTTACAGGATGCTCTATCAATTTCAGCTTCCAAGATTGTAGGCCAGATGAGTGATCAAGTATTTTTTGACATGCATGGTTTATCCAAGAGTTGGTCAGAGCTCCAGGGACCTGTAGAGGAACACTCCAGATGTGGTTATTTTGGTCAGTATTTCCTCAAGGAGATAACATAAGCTTAAAATTGAACTATTCTCCGCCGTGGTTGTGCAGAAACCTGGGGCAATACTTTATCCTATTCAAAACAACAGAACTCACCAACATTGAGATAGTTCCAATCAAGCGAGGATATTAAAACACCTCCTCCAGCCAGACACAACACTCAGCCTGAACTCAGAGCCAACACGCTAAGATACTGAAAACAAACATTTGTGGGCAGACAGATGGACAGACGGCGATGTGCACTGTGTGTAGTAAAGATAGTTTTGGACAGCTCAAGAGCCCTGCATCAGAGCCAAGTGCCGGAATGTTACAGGATGTTTCGGCCTCTTATTGGAAGAGGTGGGGCTGTCTGTCCTCTCTGGGCATGGGACCTGGCCCTTCTTTACAGAGCTGAGCTCATGCCCATTGAAAGTAATGCTGGCCTCACCGAGTGACCTTTGGCCTCAGACTATCTGGCTCCCCAGAGTTCTCTGGAACTTGCTCTGGCTGGGCCCCATACCTAGGAGGCTCCTCTGAACCAGCCTCAAACTCCACATTGTACTTGTGCTGCCTGTGGTGATGGGAAGGAAGGCCGTGGTAGCCACTCCCTTCTCCCCTTGAGTGGGAGAAGAAAGGGAACTGGCAGGGGAGAGGGACAAACTCCATTCTTGAGAGGGATCAACACCGCTTTGAAATCCAAAGAGAATCTCCGTTGATGACGGTCTGCTCTGCCAGGCACCTTACAACCCTGTTTCACTTGATCCTTCAACCTGGCTTGGAAAAGAAATATTAGTTTCCATTTTGTGATGAGGAAACCGATTCACACAATTTAAACAGTGCCCCCAGCTCACCCAGCTGGGAAGAGTTTAACTTCCGGACATTCCATTTAGTTCCTTGCGCCATGCTGTCCCCTCTCTTTGGATGTGTGTCCCAAAGGAAAACTCCCTCAAGACCTGGTCCTTGCATTCTTCAAGGGCAATTCAGAGTGAACGAGATGAGTGCTAGGCTACCACTAGCATGGGAAGAGTGCCAGTTCACCAGGGAATGGCTACATTCTCTACTTCATTCTTCTGCGTGTGTGTTGGGGAAGGGCATTGGGTGATGGGGACAGATGATAAGGTTGATCTCACAAACAGACCAGCCCCCAGAGCCTTGAGATCTGGGAGGGGCTACCTTCATTCACTCAGAGTTTCCTTGGGACCAGTCTTGTAAAGCCAAGGAATTTGTGTAGTCAACATAATTGTTTTGACATGTTTTTCTTTACAACATATCCTTCTCTATGCTAGAGAAACAATGTCTCATAACAGCCGTCTGTGCCCGTCAGATCTTTTCTGAGGAGCTACTTAGTAAATGAAAAGGAAGCACCCTTAAAAACCACTCTGTAACAGCAGGAGCAGGATGCTGTGGACTTGAACCTCATGTTTGTCCTAGTATGACATTGTTTAAGCAACATGGAAGGAGCCATGCTGCTCACAGGACCAGACAGCAAAATGATGATTTAGATAGCAGTCTATTTCCAAGCCAGTATTTCTGTCTTTCATTAGAACTTTTCTGTCCTAATTATCCACGTATGTTAGTGGCTATTTAATGCTACCAATGGGTTCTTATTTCAATATCGTTAACATATTCCCACTAGGAAACTATTTTTACTATTTACTGTAAAAAGACTGTTAAAGTTTCCTATTCAGGAAAATAGGCATTTTCCCATAGTTAAGAAAACAAACTCTCTTTCTAAAAAGTGATCTTAAAGAAGACACTCAATTTGTGCTTCTGGTATTTCCCTGACTTTTTCATCTTCAGTGTTAAGGTCTCAGTTATCCAAAGGCATTAAGTAGGTGTCCATGTTGAGAAACAGTTCCACACGTATAGTAATGTTTATAGTATTTTTATAATTAGTTGTAGTTAAATTATTTTTAAATGTAGTTAAGTTAGATTTAAAACATTTAAATCAATTACTGAAACTAAAGTATAAAATGTTCATGAAAGGGAAAGAAGCCAAAGAAATAGTGACTGAGAATCCACACGCCCCAGAGCTTGCTCTGTAGTTCAAGAAGCAAGAGCGGAAGGTACTGATGGGACATCTCTAGAGACAACCCTCTGATTTTCCAAAAAAGGCAGCGAGAGCAGGCAACAGGTAGACATTCAGAGCCCCAGGAGGGTGAACTGGGAGTGAGGATCAACCCGTTATCCTCTGTCAGGATGACAATCAACCTGTGCTGATTTTATTTGGGGGGGGGGGGAATTCCCAGTGCTCAGGGAGAATAAACTTCTTGAATTGCTTTTGATGCAATAAAGGAAGCAGCCCTTGGAGGGCAGCTACTGTGATGGAGACAGAGGGTAATTAGACCATTCGGAAACAGTTCTTGTTACACAGAGCTTTTATTTTGACGCAAATCAGTGCATCACTCTTACCCTTTAAACTCTTTCCTATACAGGCCAAATCACAGCTTGACCTTTAACGGCCTCTCAGTCTGAAGTCCCTCTTCCTTGGCCTGGTTGTGCTCTGTTGAGTGGCTGCTCTCCATAATAATAGCGTATTGATGTTGGCTCCTAGAATAAAGACTGTTTCACTGACCACTACACTGGCTACTGTAACCGAAAGATTATTTGAAACAACTCTTTTCTGAACCAAGTCCAGTTGGTTTGGAACTCATAGACTCAAAGGAAGGCTCTAGATGTCAGATCGACATCTGGGAACCATGTAGGTGACTAAGGTTCATGGCTTGAGTCACAGCTGGGCTGTTTGAAGGGATTCTTTTCTCCGGTCCACCCCCTACCAGCTACACATGCCACACACACAAGTATGTGCATACATACTGCACACATGCGCACTTAGAATGCAGTCAAAGCTGGCCATCCTTGACCAGAAGTCCTTACCGTGTATCCTCTTCCCCCATCTCTCTATCCCACTCAGAGAATACTAGACTCAAACTCAAGACGTGCTTGCTCTTCGAGAAACCTTTTTTCCTGGCTTTGTCCATCCCTGTTGCTGGACTAAACTAGACTAGTCCAGGCTGGGAAAGTTGATGGTATGATCTTTCCCCAAGTCTTTGCATACTTGTTGCACATGGGTATCTTGAAGTTAATGATGATGGGACTATTTATACCAAGGAAATCAGCAAACGCTACAAATCAACACTTTTTCTTTCCTTTGAGAGCTAATTTTTACCCATTTATTAGCACCCTACTGGTACAGACTGTTTTTTTTTTTTTTACTTTTCATGGAGAGAAACACCCTATGCTTCATTACACTATGGCAACAGAATAAGGATTATAACATAAACTGAAACTGATGGCTGGGATTTTTGTGTTTCTTTTTTTCAAAAAAATTATTTATTTGAAAGGCAGAGTTACAGAGAGGCAGGGAGAGAGAGAGAGAGAGAGATCTTCTATCCTCTTGCTCACTCCCCAAATGACAGCAATGGCCAGAGTTAGGCTGATCCAAAGCCAAGAGCCAGGAGCTTCTTCCGGGTCTCCCATGTGGGTGCAGGGACCCAAGGACTTGCACCATCTTCTACTGCTTTCCCAGGCCAGAGAGCTGCATCGGAAGTGGACCAGCTGGGACTCAAACCAGCGCCCATATGGGATGCCAGCACTGCAGGCAGGGGCTTTACCCACTATGCCACAGTGCTGGCCCCTGTATTCTCCTTTTTAAGTTGTAAGTATTGCATTAAGCTCACTGTCTCTCTCCCTCCTTCACTCCCTCTCACTTTTTATTCTAATTCTAGTTCTCTATTGCTGTACTCTAATGGACTCTGTTTCGGCAACACTGGAGAGGGAAAAGCTTCCTAGAAGAGTGCTCTTGAGATCAAGCAGGACAAACTGACTGCAAGGAAAGCTGTCAGATTGGGAGGAGCGGCCAGGAGCCAGGCTAGGGTAAGTAGTTGTAAGCCCCACCGGGCCAAGACAGGAAAACTTCAGCCTCTGATGTCTTGACTTCTCTGTGTCTAACAACCAAGCCACTGAAAGACGATTTCGTTTTTCGAGAGGGAGTGTTTCATTTGTTGTTAGCTCTGCTTCCTTGGCTAAGGGACGGATTTGGGACGGGACTGAGTTGTGTGTGAGCGGGGTGAGGGGAGCAGGCAGCTGTCAGAGAGGTGCCAGCAAAGCTTTCCGGGAGCCAAGCCATAATTAAGTGATAGGACAACTGTCACATTTCAACAAGTGAAGCTCAGGAGAATTACCCGGATATGTTTATATCCCACATGAAAACATCGCCCTAATCCCCAAACAGGGAGCTGATAACAGATCCCAGGAACTTACCCTTCACCACTGAGATGCTCCAACTAAGGACTTAAAGCCACGCTAACACCATTGCAAAGGTGATGAAAGTTAGGGCTTTCGTGAAATTAACTTGATTTAAGATATATAAACTATTGCCAAGCGAGCTCTATTGAGATTTCTCTGGAGCCACCAGGTAAAAACAATGAAAGAGGGACCAAAAACAAGTGAAATGTCAAATACGATTGAAGGTTATCATCACAAATGACCCATCCCCAATGAACTCAACGTAAGGGTGGGCCAGTGATAGTCACTGGGGTCAGTATTTCTAATAAAAACAGGATTATATGAGCAATCCATGGTCCTTAGCTGTGTTTATTTTTAAAGCTCAACTAGTTGTTTATATATTTTCCTTTATTCTGTGTTCCTAAAGCCAATTAGTCATGAAGTGGTGTCTCCCGCACTGTCTTGGTTTGTGAGATGTTTGCCTTCAGTCTGATAGTCGGAGCTGCAGCCCTGGGTGGGAGGTCAGGGAGCAATCGCCTTCCCAGAACTGGCTTTAGAAGTGCTTTTCTTCCCCCTGGGTTTGTGGTTATCATTAGCAGGGCCAGAGACAGGGCTATGGTTTGGAGACATGCATTCTTTTCTGCCCAAGCTGATGTCACCTATTAAATATCACCCTTGGCCTTGAAGGAGAGGACCGGGACACTGATGTCCTTAAGTGGAGCTCTCAGGAGAGCAGAGAAGGCACTGTGGCAAGTCCTTGAGAACAGAGCCAGAGAGTTCCAGTGCATCCTTTGGGTGCCTCTAACTCTGCCCCCTGTCGTCACCCTGTGGGACACAGTGCAGAGCTGACAACTTCCTCTGCCTGCCACCAGCCGATCCCAGGCTATGGGTCCTGTGTGTGGCCAGGCCTTTATCGCCACTAGTTATTTCCAACGTGTTCTTTCTGCTCTCAGCCTGCAGTCACAAAAGGGTATTCTGAAAAACACAAAAGGAAAGTAGATAAGAAACTTAATATGCCAATTAAAATATCAGGCAGAAACTAGGGAAAACCACTCTCAGACTCACCATTCCCTGGATGCTTACTGCCCCAAAGGAGCTCTGGCAAGTACTGCCCAGGCTAAGAGTGCAAAGGAGCATCTCGGAGTAACCTCCCAGTCAGGAGCTTACTGGGAGCTGAGGTATTAGGTCCTGGCGGGGGATAAGTTTTGCATTAGGTTGTGTGGCATCCCCAACCCCCACTTACTGCTGGCTCTAGCAGTACATGCGAATATTCACAATAAGAAGGGCCACCATTTACTGTGTCCTTATCTGAAGCACAAACTGTTAGGTGCTTTGTGTGTGTGTGCGCACATGTATAATATATATAATTATATATACACATAATAAATATGCGATATAATTATATGGTATATATCAATTTATTTAATTTTCCTAAGAAATCTCTAAGACACTCATTAATACCTTCATTTTGTAAATGGAAAAACTGAAAGTTAAAAAATTGAGAACAATTTATCAATTTCCTCACTTTATGCCAGGCACCGTCCTAAGGAAACAACTTCATTCATCCTTACTGATTAGGACTCTCCAAAGTGTTTTGCACGTATTAGCCCAGGGACTCCTCCCAAGAGACCTGGGAGTCAGGTGCCAACCTTGTCTCGGTTTCTCACACGAGGAAGCTGAAGTGGATAAGTTAAGGTCTCGCCTACAGTAACTGACAGAGACAGGAACTATGCTCAAGTGCTCTGGCTCAAGAGTCTGCATCTAAACTTGGTTATGGGGCTGATGCTGTGGCATAGTGGGTAAAGCTGCCACCTGCTGTGCCGACATTCCCATATGGGTGCTGGTTCTAGTCCTGGCTGCTCCACTTCTGATCCAGCTCTCTGCTATGGCCTGGGAAAGCAGTAGAAGATGGCCCAAGTGCTTGGACCCCTACACCCGCGCTCCTGGCTCCTGGCTTCGCATAGGCACAGCTCCAGCCGTTGCAGCCATTTGGAGAATGAACCTGCCTCTACCTCTCTGTAACTCTGACTTTCAAATAAATAAATAAATCTTTAAAAAGATAAAAATAAAAATAAACTTGGTTATGTGGTCTTTCCTCGCAGCTGTCCTGCCAGGGCAGTACACACACACAGATTTGTAGCCAAGGCACTTGCCTGAGAACCCCCAGCCGGTAGTGTGATGTTCACAGCCAGGTCTCTGGGACCCGAGGGCCTCGGTCAAGTGCTCTGCTGTTCATCCATTGTGCCTTCTCTATTCAGTTCTCTGAGGTTCGCATAGTGCAACATAGTCAATTGTGTTATAAAGTTTTGTAGTTACAAACAGCATTTTTTAAAAAGATTGTTCTATTAATTTAGAAGGCAGAATAACAGAGAGAAAGGGGGAGGCAGAAAGAGGAAGAGTTCGTCCATCTGTTAGTTCACTCCCCAAAAGACCAGCCAGAGCTGGGGCAGGCTGAAGCCTGGAGCCTGGAGTTCCACCCAGGTCTCCCATGTAGGCGGCAGGGTCCTAAGCACTCAGGCCATCTTTCATGTCTTTCCCAGGCACATTACCAGCAAGCCACATCAGAAGCAGAGCAGCTAGGACTTGAACCAGTGCTCTGATACAGGATGCCAGTGTCACAGGCACCACAGTGTAGACCCCAGTAGTTTTATTTGCTAAGTGTTCACCAGAAAGAAGGACTCTGTTCCAGGTACATAGTCAGTAAATATTTTGGACATTAATAAGATGTGATTAGTAAGAGGTGAGATGTTTGCATAGTATAGGTCAGGTAGACACTAAGATGTATTTCTTTTGGTAACCCAGGCTGTAACATTACAGAAATACTTGCAAAATAAGACATAGAGATATAATGAACATCATCAGAAACTGCTTATTCCTATTATTTCATTGTTATGTTTTATACATTAAACCATATGAAAAGTTTTAAAATACTGTACACATAATATGTATAGCTGTATATGTTATATATATAATTATATAATAACTATAAGTTATAGAAGTATTACATAACAACTATCATTTTACTATTATGTTTCATACATTGTTTTACATAATTTTATTATCATTTTGTACATCAAAGCCCACACGAAGGGTTTTTAAATATTGTATATGTAATATACAATTGTTAGGAAAATGGCGCAGTCTTATCTGTGGTGCGATCTACACCTGATTTACATCCTATGCCCTGGTTCCCGCCGCCATTGCTGAAAGCCAGGTAGTCACATGGTCCAAACCACCTGTGCCAAGCTCCACCTCCAACTTAATGGGATTGGCTAGTTCCTACCTCCCTGCCCACCCCCTGGAAAAGGTATATTATACCCCCTTCCCAGACACGCGGTCTTTTTCTCCTCCCTTCGCCGCTCCACCCCTCCGGTCCTGCTGCGTTTTCCCCAATAAACCCTTTCCCTTACTCTGGTGTTTGGTGTGTTTTGTGATGGCCTAATAGAAATAGATAACAACAATAGAGTATAACATGCTATCTATAGTGAAATATATATATATATATATGCACAATTATATCTTTCAATCTTTCCAGTTGCAAGTAAACTCTGAAATTCTTTACTGACAATTTCCAGTGAAGAAAGTCCATGCAAGGAGCTGAACACGGTAGAACATGCAGTTCACCTAAGGGATAGTTTAAACATCATTTTTTTTGTAAAGCAAAGACTATTTCAGAGCCTGCCCCTGAGCTCAGAGAGATGATTTCTACAAGGCTCTCCGTGGTCCTCTCCTCCTGGTACCCCCGCCCTGTGTAGCCACTGTCTTTGAGTTCAGGCTGGACTTACTGGCTCATTTTTAAGCAGTTGAATACATCACAGGGATGAGCTGTCACTTCCAGGGTTAGGTTATAGAAAGACTGTGGCTTCCATCTTGGCTGCTTTCTCTCACCTCGTAATTACTCTGGGGGCCAGTCAGCTGGCACCCTGTGAGCTGCCCTAGGAGAGGCCCACAGGACAAGAACTCTATGTCTCAGCCAATAGCTGATGAGAGCCCGTGGCCGGCCAACAGCGTATGTGTGAGCCTGGGAGCTGGTCCTCTCGGAGTTGAGCCTCAAAATAAATGATGGTAGCCTCAGCATACCTCATTTGAAGCCTCGTGGGAGACCCTTCAGTCCACAGCATCCAACTAAGCTGAACTCAGACCCCCGACTCATAGCAATTGTGAGATATATATATATATATATATATATATATATTGTTTTAAGCAGCTCTGCTTTGGTGGTAATTTGTTTAGCTGACACGGATCATCAATAGAGGGAAGAACTAAAAAGCATAGGTTTTGGAGACCAGTGGTCCCTGGCTGCTCGTGCCTGATACTAACCATGCAACTATGGACAAGTTATTTGACCTCAAGCCTGGCTTTCCTCAACTGCAAGATGGTGGTAAGTGCAATTACCTTGCAACACCGCCATCACTATCCCATTGAACGGCATGTACTGACTAGTGAAAGACCTGAGATGTATTGGGTCAGATTTAATGCTATTTCGTTTCTAATTCCTCTCCTTCAACACCCCCTCTCAACCACTTCTCACGGCTTTTGTGCCCTTTGGGGGTGGAGCTGGAAGTAGTAGTGAGTGGGGAAGATTCTGAGGACCAAAGGTGTTCAAAGAAAAGAGTAAAAAGAGCTGCAAGTAGGAGCTATCGTCTGATCTAGAGGTGAGGAGAGAGGGAAGAGGTACAGCAAAGGAAGGGAAGTCAACCCTAGTGATCCATTTCTTGCCAACATTTTTATTTTTCTGATTTCATTGCCTGGAGTGGATGTAAAGATATGGAGGTGTTTAGTTACCTCTCCCTCCAAAAATGGATATTCCCAAAGTGATGAACAAATGATGGTCTGAATTATAAGACATTTTCCCATAGTGTAATACACACAATGCTTTCTACCAACAGTTTCTGAAGCTAGTCATTTTACCGCTTTTTTCCAGGAAGAATGAAACCAAGCAAAGGGCACCAAGGGCGCTCAACAGCCTTTGGCAGGACCTGGGGGACGTGACCCGGCCCCAGGTTTCCAGCTGAAAGCAGGATCTAACATCAAAGTAAAACAAAAACATTTTTTAAATCCAAGAAGTTCAGAGCTAGGGAATTAGGAGCCCTTCTCCTACAGATAAGAAAGTTGAGACCTGCTCGAGGGGGCAGTGACAGAATGAGGGAATGTCTCCTAGGGTGCCGGGCGCTCAGATTCTGTTCTTTACAGGGACATGCAGAAGGCTCACCTCAGCCCGGACTGCTTGGGAGAGATCAGTCTGAACTGGATATTGACAAACCGATGGGAAGAGTTAAGATAAAGAACACCCTAGGGCAGCAGAATTCAAGTGGAACCCTTCTAGAACCATTTGTAGCCAATTAAAAAATGGAAGACAGATGTGAAAAAAGAAGAAGAAAACAATAGGAGAGGATAAAGTTTAAACTCCATGAACGGACAATGGCAAAGAAGGAAGTTAGTGGAAATCTTTAACGTGGAAAATCTACAGAAAGAAGTATTTGTTCAGACCAAGGAAAGAGCTGGGTCTGTTAGCAATTGGAAAGTAAGAAAATTAGAGCAGCAGGAGGACTATGATGGCCGCTCAGCATTTATAGGGCATTTCCCATGTGTCAGGCACCCTTCTAAGGCAAAAGGGTTCACCTCTCTATTTGCTAATTCTCAGAGCAGTCTGTGAAGTTGCTAGCCGACCAGATGGCTGCAGGCTCCAGGAATCGGTGATGGCCATGGCCTGTGATAAACACATAAGCAAGACATCAGTTAAAGGGGAAAATGCTGAGTTCAGAGCTGGACAGAGATGGATTCATTCTAGATAGAGCTGCTAGGTCTCTGCCCAGATCTGCCCAGTAGGGTTCATGCAGGGCAACAGGACAGCAGCTTGCGCATCCCGAGACTCAATTTCCACCTATGAAAATGGGATTGACGATAACGCCTGCCTCACAGGGTCTCTGTGAAAACCAGAGCGGGACAGAACATGCGTGATGCCTGGCATGGTGACTGCTGTGTCGAGTGTTAAATAAATAGTGGCCGTTACTATTCTTTTTTTTTTTAACTTTTATTTAATGAATATAGATTTCCAAAATACAGCTTATGGATTACATTGGCTTCCCCCCCTCCCCAATGACTTCCCTCCCACCTAAAACCCTCCCCTTTCCCACTCTCTCTCCCCTTCCATTCTTATCAAGATTCATTTTCAATTTTCTTTATATACAGAAGATCAGTTTAGTATACATTAAGTAAAGATTTCAACAGTTTGCACCCACATAGAAACACAATGAAAAATACTGTTTGAGTACTCGTTATAGCATTAAATCTCAATGCACAGCACATTAAGGACAGAGATCCTACATGAGGAGTAAGTGCACAGTGACTCCTGTTGTTGACTTTACAAATTGACACTCCTGTTTATGGCATCAGTAATCTCCCTATGCTCCAGTCATGAGTTTCCAAGGCTATGGAAGCCTTTTGAGTTCACCGACTCTTATCTTACTTAGACAAGGTCATAGTCAAAGTGGAAGTTCTCTCCTCCCTTCAGAGAAAGGTACCTCCTTCTTTGAAGACCTGTTCTTTCCACTGGGATCTCACTCACAGAGATCTTTCATTTAGGTCTTTTTTTTTTTTTTTTTTTTTGGCCAGAGTGACTTGGCTTTCCATGCCTGAAATACTCTCATGGGCTTTTCAGCCAGATCCGAATGCCTTTAGGGCTGATTCTGAGGACAGAGCGCTGTTTAGGACATTTGCCATTCTATGAGTCTGCTGTGTATCTTGCTTCCCATGTTGGATCGCTCTCCCCTTTATTTATTCTATCAGTTAGTATTAGCAGGCACTAGACTTGTTTATGTGATCCCTTTGACTCTTAGTCCTTTCATTATGATCAATTGTGAACTGAAATTGATCACTTGGACTAGTGAGATGGCATTGGTGCATGCCACCTTGATGGGATTGAATTGGAATCCCCTGGTATGTTTCTAACTCTACCATTTGGGGCAAGTCAGCTTGAGCATGTCCCAAATTGTACATCTCTTCCCACTCTTATTCCCACTCTTATATTTAACAGGGATCACATTCCAGTTAAATTACAACACTTAAGAATAACTGTGTATTAATTACAGAATTAAACCAGTAGTATTAAGTAGAACAGACAAAAAAAAATACTAAGAGGGATAACGTATTAAGTTGTTCATTAACAGTCAGGGCTATGCTGATCAAGTCACCGTTTCTCATTAATATGGTGACAGAATGGTGACTGGTGAAGAATTTCTGGTACCGGAAGGAAATAGCAGCACTTGGTTCTGTGTTCACATGGATTGAAATTTCGCTTATAGCAGGGCACCCTCTTAAGAGCCTTGGAACAAAAGGGAGGACGGCTTCCTTCCCGTCTGCAGTGCATTTGCCACACGACCTTGAACCTAGGTGCCAGTAGCTCTAAAGTTGAAGGAGAGGGAGCAATGATTCCCAAACTTTCTTATAGTTTAAAAAACTCCGTTCATCCGGTGAATGCCTTTTATCCATTCTCTCCCCTGATCGAAGCGCTCTGTTTGGCTGTTTCTGAACCAGGAACAAGTAAATATAACTTTAGGCTATTATTTGTGGTGCACAAAGTCTGTTTTCAGTTAGAGCTGCAATCTGGAGTCACCAAGCAAGTCCTGACAGTCTGTTGTGGTGGATGGAAGCGGAGAGTGAGGTGGAGGGAGGGGTGTTAATAAAGCTGTCTCCCGCTTCTCAGTGTGAAGTCAGTGGGTAATGCTTGAAGCTGAAAAAACTGAGAACTGGCAAGAAAAGAGTGATAAGAACAAAGGCACCAGAAGAATCACCTAAAGACTTAGAGTTTGTTGAGTGTGGGGAAAAGAGAGTCGCTATTTTTCACAGTGAGACTATTGAAAATACCAGCTCTTTGGACCAGGCACCCGTATAACTTTGATAAAAAATGAACATCAAAATTAAGCCATACCATCCCCTCACAAAGCCAAAATCGCAAAACCTACCAGGTGAGAAACTTGCAGCACTGACAGGGTGTGTGCCTAGGCAGAAATTATGTGGGGCTGGAAGTCAAAATAACGGTAAGACCACATGAACTTTGTAAGCCTTGGTAAGATTTTTCAGTCTTTATCTTGAGATTTGTGAAAAAGTCCAGAAATAATTTAAGCAAAGAAGTGTAATTTGAAAATAACAATCGGACTCCCCCATGAGACCAGAGACTCTGTGAAAAGAAGGACTAAGACAGTTCTTGTAATCTCAGCATCCAGAGGCAGGTCCTAATGTACACGGCTTTCCAAAAATAACTGGAGAAAGAAGAAGTCGATGAATGGATGCATGTCCATTGTCTACCCCACGCTCAAAGTCCTCATCAGTGTACTGGGGGAATAAGCCTGCTTATCTACTCTTCTGCCTTCTTTAATACCTCCCAGGAATGTTGGGAAGACAAATGGTATATTAAGTATGAAATATTATAAGCATTTGAGAAGCACCACTCTTTAAAAGGGTGGTAAGCATAGACATTTTGGAAAATTAAAAGTAGCATATCTGTAAACCAAATGAAATATGAATATGGCAGAAGAACTATACTAAATGAATAAAGAGGTCCTGAGAGTCCACCCCCAAATGCAAGCTATTTTACAACAACTATTATACAAGCAAAACTAGATTTCTGAAATGGTTTTAAATATTCAAAGATGTTTAGACTAAAATTGATTTTTTTTCTTTTGAAGAACATACTATAAATGCAGACAGGTCAACATGTTAGGGTGTACATATATATATTTCATATTTATTTATACATTGATCTAGTTTGTAAAAGAATTTATGTGAGAAGCAGGAGTTTGTCATAAGCAATAAAATCTCTTATGTGGATTCTTTTCAAGGGAATTTCTCAGAATTTTTCCACAACTCAGCTTCAGACTCAAGAGAGTCCTCAGTGTTGGTTTTCCCCCAGCTATTGCTGTTTTCTTCCCCTTTGCCACAACAGCCTGGGAGTGGGGGGTGGGCAATTCCTGGAGTTCTATTTGTTCATAAAATGAGGACAGCTGGCATCTGTAGCCTTTTGTAGACTAGCAGGTCTGGAAGAATTGGGGGAAGCATTCCATCCCATTTTATTAATGATTCTAAATTAAAATGATTACAAAAGAGAAAAATTCATTGAAATATTGACCTTCCCCCAAGAGGTTTCTGTAGAAGGGGCGAGCCTTTCACCTGGGAGGCCAGAGGTAGTTCAAGGCGTGTCAAAGCCTCCATGCCTTACTCCTGCTCTCACTGGTACAGATGGCTATGCAGAGCCTGAAGCTGGGAGTCTGCCCCTGTGGCTCCCGAGCTGTTTCTCTCTTTGCTTTGACAAGGCCAGATACCCAAGAGTTAAGTAGTGAATTTACCACAGTAGCTCTAGCCTGACTCACGTACTCTCCTTGCCTTTTTCATTCCATAGAAAAAGAGCAGAGGTTTGGGACTTACATTTCCTAATCTCAAAACTTAACTATAATGCTACAGTATTCAATTTCAGTGTGACACTGGCATAGGCCACACATACAGATGAAGGGAACAAGATTGATGCCTTAGCAATGAACCCTTATATTTGTGGTCAATTGATTTCCAATAAGGATGCCAAGATAATTCAATGTAGTCATCTTCAATAAATGGTTCTAAGACAACTGGATATTCACATGTGAATGAGTGAAGGCATACACCTACCTCAATCCATATACAAAAATTATAAATGGATCACAGACCTAAGCTACAGAACTCTCAGACAAAAGCTTAGGCGTGAATCTGTGTGATCATAGATTACATTCATATAATGGTCTTATTTATGACATCTGAAACATAAGCACATATAAAAATACATTGGATTTAGATGAGGGTCAAAACTTTACCAACAAGAGAGAGTGGAAGGAAACATGAGTACATATTATGCAATAGGCATTGCAAATCATGTGCCTGATTAGGGGCTCCTGTCCAGAATTGTATGAAAAAACTTATAATTCCATAATAAAGACAAATAATCCAAACATGAAATTGAATTTTAATAGGAATTTCTCCAAGAAAGATATGCAAATGGCCAAGAAGCTCGTGAAAATTATCTATCACAATTAGTCAAATCAAAGCCACAATGTGAAATTAGTTCATACCCACTAGGATGCTACAATCGCAAATACAGACAATAATAAGTATGACTAGTTTATGGAGGGTGCGGAACTCATTCATTGCTCATGGTAGCCACTCTAGCAATTCCACTTCTAGGCAAATACGCAAGAAAAGAGACTGCATGTCAGCCCAAAAACTCATACATAATATTTATAGCAGTATTAGTCATAATGGCCAAAAAGTGGAAACAATTTGAATGTCTATTATTTGATGAAAGGAATAGTATTTCCATGCAATGGCTATGTGAGGTGGTATAGGAGACAGGACAAATGAGCCATAAAAAGGAATGAAGGCTATAACACAGATAGACATTGAAAACATACTAGTTAAAAAATGCAAATACAAAAGGCCTCAATAGTATATGATTTCATTTATATGAACTATCCAACAAGACAAATCTGTAGAATACAGAAAGTAGGTTGGTGGTCAGGGGCTGGAGTAAAGAGGAAATGGAGAGTGACTGCTAATGACTTCTGAGTTTCTTTGGTTGTTAATAAATTGTTCTGGAATCAGAGAGGTAGTAATAGTTTCAAAACCTCATGAATATATAAAAAAAATCACTGAGCTGTACACATTAAAACTTTATAGTACACACGTGTATCTGAAAACAAACTTATAAAGAATGATATTCCAAGAATGAATATTAAGCACTAAATTTATTAAGCCCTTACTATGTTTGCAGCTAAAACTCAACGTTAGCTAATACTCCGTAGAGTACAATTTGTTACTGGGGACAAACTAATGGAAAATCATACCCTTTAGACAACATTAATGTCTAAAGGGTTTGACATATGAAAGAAGCCATAAAAATGATGGAAATTTTTGGACTGGCTTAGCAACACTTATAGAAAAATATCTTAAAAGAGTTTACAATGGAAAACGCTCTCCTTATAAAAATGTCTCAGTGTTGGTATAATGCTTACTTTGTACAATTCGAACTTGTGCTGTCAAAGACTTGAATCTGAGGAAATAGGCAGTGGAGAGTTCAAGGTCAAATATTGGGGATCAGAAGGATGCAATTTGGGGCATTGTCTAATTGAATCATCATATTAAGGAGTTTTGAGTAGCCAAAGAAAAGTTCCAAAACTGGAAAGCTTTTGTGTATACAAGGGCTGGAGGGGAATGTGGAAGTGCTTAAGAACAAAAAAGCGGGAAATTAAAGGAATCAAGAGACCCCAGAGAGAATCCTTTCCTGTTTCATATTAAAATCTTGCTCAATTCCATTAATGTGTCCAAATTCTTGACTCTCTGATAAGCATTTTCCAAAACCTAAGAAGTATAGCAGTGTTCATTGTCTCTATTTCATTTAGTTGTGGCTCTGCTTGTTCTTTTTTTTTTTAAAGATTTATTTTATTTATTTGAAAGACAGAGTTACAGAAAGAGGTAGAGACAGAGAGGTCTTCCATCCACTGGTTCACTCCCCATATGGCTGCAACAGCAGGAGCTGCGCCAAACTGAAGCCAGGAGCCAGGAGCCTCTTCTAGGTCTCCCACATGGGTGCAGGGGCCCAAGGACTTGGGACGTCCTCTACTGCTATCTCAGGCCATTACAGAGAGCTGGATCGGAAGAGGAGCAGCCGGACTAGAACTGGCGCCCATATGGGATGCCAGCACTTGAGGCCAGGGCTTTAACCCGCTGCTCCACAGCCCGGCCCCTGCTTGTTCTTAAGTGTCCTGTACAAACCAGTCCACAAGTCAGTCCCAGACACAGCTCTGCTACCGGATGCTGTCACAGAGGCATTCACTGACCGCCCCGGCAGCATACAAATGTCAGACCTCACATCAACACACGGCTGCATGCTAAGTTCCAGATGATTAAGACATAGCTGATGCACTTTCCAGAGCTGTGGTGTAGGGGAGGAGACAGGCATGCCCATTGCCAAGTGTATTAGGTAAGCTCATTGCAATGACAGAATCACAGGACATGGTGGGTATAGCAATAAGGGGCACTGGACGTTGCCCAAGATAGAAAATCTAATATATAAAGTCACTGTTGTCTTTCTGATACTTTGTAGATATGGCTGTTTAAGTTCTGTGACTCCAAGGTTTTTTAAAATAGTTTTCATTTTGAGATAATTTTAGCTCAGCATACAGTTGGGAGAAATAGTACAGTCAGAGCCATGTACCCTTTACCCAAGTTTCCTCAAAGGTGACAGCTTGGCAAACTATAGTACAATATCACAGCAGAGTGTTGACATTGATATGGTCAAGATCCAGAATATTCCATTTCCACAAGGACCCACCTGTTGTCCTTTTATAGCCACACTCAATTCTCTCCTGCCCCCATCCCTCCTTAACCCCAAAACCACTCATCTATTCTCCATCACCATACTTCTGTCATTTCAAGAATGTTATGTAAATTGAGTCACGTGGTACCACATCGCCTTTTGGTTTTGGCATTTTTTACTCAGCTGAGTTCTTTGGAGATTCATCAGTTTGTAGTGTGGCTCAATAATTCATTCCTTTTTTAAAGTTTTCCTTATTTGCTAAGTTTATCTGAAAGGCAGAGATAGAAACAGAGAGAGAGAGGGAGAGAGATCTTTCATCCACTGTTCACTCTCCAAATCAAGTCAAACCCAGGAGCACAGACTTCGCTGGGGTAGCCCACACTTGTGGCAGGGATCTAACTTCGTGAACCATCATCTGCTGCCTCCCAGGTGCACATTAGCAGGAAGCTGGATCAGAAGCAAAGCAAGCTTAACCACCAGCCAATGTCCACCTTCAGTCATGCTTTTTTAAATGGATGAGTAGTAGTCCTTGCATGACTTCGCCAGTTTATTTAACCATTGATCTATTGATAAGTATTTGGATAGTTTCCAGTTTTGACCACTATGAATAAAGCTTCTGTGAGGATTTGGATACAGGTTTTTGTGTGAAGGTAAGTTTTTTTTTTTCTTTTCTCTGGACTAAATGCCCAGAGTGCAATTGCTATGTTTTATGGTAACTGCATATTGAGTTTCTAAGAAACTGTTCTCCAGAGTGACTGTGCTGTCTTGTATTCAGAGCACTGTATAAGCAAGCTGGCTCCCCTACAGCATTGTCATCGTTTGATGTTGTCACTTTTACTTTAGCCATTCTGATAGGTGGGTAATGCCTTCTTGCTGTGGCTTTAATTTGCATTTCTCTAATAACCTGTGATGCTGAATAACTTATCTCTCATCAGTGCATCCTCCTTAATGGAGTGTATTCATATATTTTCATTTTCTAATTGGATTATTTGTTCTTTTTAGTGTTGAGTTTTTAGGGATTTTCACATAGTCTAGATATTAGTCTTTTGTTGGATATGTGGTGTGAAAATATTTCCTCTCAGTTTGTAAATTGTCTCTAAATCTCTTAATAAGGAATTTTGCAGAACAAAAGTTTTTTATTTTGATCAGAATTCTATCAATTTTCCTTCTAGGGATGGTGCTTATGGTGTCAAGTATAAAAACTTGACCTAACCCCAGATGCCGAACATTTTTTCTCTCTTTTTTTTCCTAAAAATTTCATAGTTTCATATTTTATGCTTAAGCCCTTGATCCATTTTGAGTTTATTTTTGTGTAAGTATGAGATCTAGGTCGAGGTTCACTGTTTTTCCCAGGGATAACCTACTGCTCTACCATTGTTTGTTATAAAGGCCATCTTTCCTTTATTGAATTGCTTTCAGAACTTTGTCAAAACCCAGTTGGGTGTATTTGTATGGGTCCTTTTCCAGGTTCTTGTTTTTTTTTTCCAATGAGTTTTGTGCCTAAGCTTCCACCAACACCACACAGTCTTGATTATTCAGCTCCATAAGAAGTCATGGAATTGAGTAGATGGATTCCTTCCATTTTGTTCTTGTAAAGTTGGTTTTAGCTATCCCAATCCTTTGAAATTCAATATAAATGTTAAAGCAGTCTTATATATTTCTGCAAAAATTCCAGGAGAGAATTTGAAGCAAACTGTGTTAATACTGTGTATCAGTGGGGGGAGAACTGACGTCTTTATTAAGATTTTGAGTCTCCCAGTTCATGAATACAGTGTGTCTAACTGTTTATTTCGATCTTCCTTGATTTCTTCCATCAATGTTTGGAAGTCTTAAGCATACAATACTGTATCTTTTTTAGAATAACATCTAAGCATTTTTAAGACTTATTTTATTTATTAAAGGTAGAGTTACAGAGTGAGAGAGAGACAGAGAGACAGAGAGATAGAGAGATAGAGAGGTCTTCCATCTGATGATTCACTCCCCAAATCACCACAATGGGGCTGGGCTAGGCCAAAGCCAGGAGCCAGGATCTTCTGGGTCTCCTACATGGGTGCAGTGGCCCTAGCACTTGGATCGTCCTCTGCTGTTTTCCCAGCTGCATTAGCAGGGAACTGGATCTGAAGGGGAGCAGCCAGGACAATAAGCAGCGTCCATATGGGATGCCAGCTGGGATGATGTGGTGGTTTAACCCACTATGCCACAACATGGGCCACGGAGTTTTGTTTTTTGAGTGGCAGGAAGTATCATATCATATTTTAAATGTCAGTGTCCATTGCTGGTACACAGAAATACAGGGTTTTGTTTGTCTTATAACCCGGGACTTTGCTGAACACATTGTTGGTTCTAGGGTGTTCCTTTTGTTGGTTCACTAAGATGTTCCACATAGATAACCATGTCAGTCAGAGTTATTTCTTTCTCTCTGATCTGTATGTCTTTTTCTGTTTGTATCCTATTGCAACGGTTAGAACTTCTAGCAGTACTCTGTGATCCTGCGAGAAGGGTGGTGAACGAGGACAATCTAGCCTTGTTCTTGATCTTAGAGGAAACACATTAATCTTTCATCATCAAGCAAAATATTAACTGTAGAGCTTTTTGTAAATGTTTGTTTTCAAGTTGAGGAAGTTGGGGCCAGTGTTATGGCCTGATGGGTTAAGCCACTAAGGTGCTGGCATCCCAAATGAACACTAGTTCCACTTCCAATCGAGCTCCCTGCTGATGTACTTGGGAAAGCAGCAAATGATGGCTCCTGCCATCTGTATGGGGGACCTGGATGGAGTTCCACGCTGCTGGCTTCTGCCTGGCCCAGCCTCAACTGCTGGAACCATTTGGGGAATGAACCAGTGGATAAAAGATCTCTCTCTCTCTCTCTCTCTCTCTCTATCTCTATTTCTATCTCTATCTCTATCTCTGTAACTCTGCCTTTCAGATAAATAAAATAAATATTTTTAATAAGATGAGAAAGATCCTCTCTATTCTGAATTTCCTTAGAGTTTTTATTATTAATAGATGCTGAATATTTTTAAAATGCTTTTACTCTATCAGTTAAGATGATCATTTTATTCCTTATTTAATCTATTACTAAGGTGGATTATGTTGATTGATTTCAAATAATGAACCAGCCTTGCATCCTTGGAACAAATCCCTCGTGATCATGGAGTATACTTTTCTATATATTGCTGAATTCTATTTGCTAATATTTTGCTGAAGATTTTTGCCTCTAAATTTGCTGGCCTACAGCAGTCTTTTTCTGTACTCTCAATGTCTGATTTTCGTATCATGGTAACACTAACATTATAAAATGAATTGGGAAGTAGTCTCTCATCTTCTATTATCTGGAAGATATTTTGTGGAATTGATGTCTATTTTTTTTAAATACCTGGTAGATTTCTCTGCTCAAACCCTCTAGTCTGGAGACTACTGTTCAGGGGAAAGATTTTAAATTGTGCAGTTATTTTCCTTAGTGGGTACCTATTTCTCACTGGATGAGTTTGGAGAGTTTGTGCTCTCCGTTTCACCCAGGTGCTCGCCTTTGCTGTAGGGCAGTTGGCAGTACTCCTTCATCCTTTTGACACACACGGGGTCTATAGTGACAGCTCCGACTTCAGTCCTCGTAGTAAGAACGTCTTTTTTCTCCTTTTTTTCCGTCATTCCTGCTAGAGCTTTGACCACTTATCGATCTTTTCTTCGTGTTATTGATTTTCCCTGTTGGTTCCAATTTTGTTAATTTCTGCTCTTTATCATGCCCTTCCTTTGCTGCCTTTGGGTCATTTTGCTCTTTTCTTTCTAGATTTTATTGTGATGTGAGAATTTAGGTTACTTATTTGAGACTTTACCTCTTTTTCACTGCAGATGAGGATTTGAGTCCCAGCCCCCTTCTCGGCCTTCTTAGGCAGCACCCTAGATGGCAGGTGGGGTGAAGGTAGGCCAGCTCCTTACAGCCCACAGCTGGTGGAAGTCGAGGCTCCCTGTGAGGTCTTTGCTGATACAGGGTGGTTGGGGACCATGGCTTTTCCTTTGATGTTTGATTGGAACAGGGCACTTTCTAGCTCAAAGACTTATTTACTAGGCCACTCCTTTCCTTTGTCTGAGAGAGCAGGTGTTCGCTGGTGCGTTTCATGTCTGCGTGCATCCGTGTTCCCATGTCTCTGGCTTCTTCGGCACCCAGTCCAAATCAGGCAGAAGGAAAGCCCACGCGCCTTACCTCTGTGTCGGTATCCGGGGCCCCAGCCAGTCCGCCTTTTCTCTGCCTTTCAGAGTCATCTTTTATTTGTTTTACATAGAATGTCCAGGGGTTTCAGTTGGACCTAACAAAAGAAATAGAGAAAAACATATCTGTTTGCTCTTTCCAAAACTCTCCTGTGCGTAGCTTTCTGAAGAGTAGATCAGGAAGCAAGCTCTCCTCTTTCCCTGCTCTGCCTCATGCCCACTCTGCCAGTTCTTCCTGTGACATCATGACCATGACGTCATGATCAGATCCTTGTGCCTTGCAGGCCTGTTTAATGTGTGAACAGTCTTCATTCTCTGCGAGCAAAAGTCAATCCAAGCTACACCCCAGCTCAAACTTCTCCACTTCAAAGGACTCTTTCTCTCCACCCTATCAAGCCTGACTCCAGGTGCAAGCTGCATAGAGACAGACTTTGCTTTCCCCCAGCTTTACTCTGTCTCCTAGCTCTCCGCTGCTGCTTCTTGAGGTTAGAAGAAGGGAAATTAAAGGAAAAAGGCTAGAGTCGCTGGGATCAGATATGAAAGCCTTGTGCCTGGCAAATCCCATATACCAGCTCATTCTCCCTGTCGTGGTTCTACTGAGACCCCTCTGGTGGGACCCACAGACTCCTGTAATCTTTCCTGACATGAGTTGCCTGTCTCTATGGACAGCCTTCAGCTCCTAGCAAGCCATCACCCACACAGGGTGGTTTGTGCTGGAGTTAATTTGCCCAAGCTGGGCAGCCCTCGGGCAGGGTTCTTTCAAGACCAAGTGCCTTCCACAAGGTCTGTGCCAGCCCCGGCAAGGACACAGTGGTGCTCAGTCCCTGCTGAAAGAGCAGTGTGCCCAGTGTTACCACCAGCTCTGCTTCCAATTGTGAAAAACAGTGCTAGTTCCTGTCTCGCCTTCAGAATTTTTTGTTTATTTATTTATTTATTATTTATTTATTTATTATTTGAAAAAGAGAGAGAGAGAGAGAGATCCTCCATCACTGGTTCACTCTCCAACTGCTCACAAAAGGCAGGGCTGGGCCATGACAAAGCCAGGAGCCAGAAGTCCAGCCTGGTCTCCCACATGTGTGGCAGGGACTCAAGTACACGAGCCATCATCTGTTGCCTTCCCAGGCATGTGAGCAGGAAGCTGGATCTCAACGGGAATAATTAGGACTTGATTTTTTAAAAAAGATTTATTTATTTGAAAGTCGGAGTTACACAGAGAGAGCAGAGACAGAGAGAAAGAGAGAGAGAGAGGTCTTCCATCCGCTGATTCACTCCCCAATTGGCTGCAACAGCTGGAGCTGAGCCGATCCGAAGCCAGGAGTCAGGAGCCAGGAGCCAGGAGCCTCCTCTGGGTCTCCCACATGGGTGCAGAGGCCCACGGACTTGGGGACATCTTCTACTGCTTTCCCAGGCCACAGCAGAGAGCTGGATGGGAAGTGGAGCAGCCGGGACTAGAACCGGTGCCCATATGGGATGCCAGCGCTTCAGGCCAGGGTGTTAACCCACTGAGCCACAGCGATGGCCCAGAGTAATTAGGACTTGAACCAAGCACTCTAGTATGGGATGAAGGTGTCCCAAGTGGCAGCTTAACCTGCTGCCCCACAATGCCCACTCCTTTCCGCAGGAGTTTCAGGCACTGGAGTTTGTGGTCTCCAGATCCCAGGGAACACAGAGTCTCTCAAGAACTCTCCCATCCCTCTCTACTGTGGTTTCCCAGCAGCCTTGGGGCCTGACGAAGCAGCAGGAAAGCACCTTCCCTGAACCCTCATGAAGAGACTAGGGAAAACACAAGACATCGGTGAGTCAGGTCAAGAAAACACGTTCTCCCCAGGACCCTGGAGCAAGCTCAAGGCTTCCTTTAGACAGAGACTGAAGACAGGCAAGAGTCAAAGAGCTAGTGCTGAGCTGCCTCTTGGCAAATTCTGCATGGTTGGTCTACTAGCTTCTTTGGAAAGTGGGGTTGTCATTAGAGGGCTCAGGCACAATTATGAGAAAATGGAAAAAGTCTCATTGAATATTATGTCAGACCAAGACTAAAACATTGCACCCTAAAATGTATCCAAGATCTATGGAGTAGTAGTTTTGAGACCTGATCTAGCCTCTAGATAACCAGATAGGTGTCCATTAATCTTCACGGACAGCTTGAGTTCTAAGCTGACCCATAGCCCACCCAGTGGCTTAGACCTGGCCTTGTTGTCACGCCCACATGTGTGCCAGGTACAGAGGAATATTTAGCATAGGCTAAATGCAATTGGACAGAACAAACTGGATATGAATGTGCAGGCTGTGCCATGAAACAGCTGGGACTGGCTAGAGTATTGTGCAACAGGGGTTGTGAAGGGACTGGCATTGTGGCATAGCAGGTAAAGCTGCCGCCTGCAG